>NC_134688.1:211655971-213133471 GCF_050947455.1 Rhinoderma darwinii | reverse complement strand
ATAGACATTGTAGAATTTAAAACAGCTTTATTCCTCTGTAGTAAAGTGTTCAGCTTACTTACGTGATCAACATTGACTGGTTTTCCCGATCTAACAAACAAAAATTGTATATAACTAGATACAGTATATGCAGTATTATATTTAACTTCTTTTTTTTGCTGCATAGTCTTTACACAACTTATTACAAATATGTATATACAAGATTTTCGCATGTTCTTGTTTTGAGAAAGCATTTCCCAAGGATTTTACATGCCTCATTACAACAATGGTCACATCCAATAAAATTCTAATATTTGGCAATCTTCTATTGGCTCGGTAGGGTGGGATAATAATCATTACATGATTTAAGGCCATAATGATTTAAGATTTACTTTGTGGAGATCCCACTTTACCATTGTTTATCTTTATATCAACTGACTACTAAAAATAAGTTCTATGAATGCACATAAAAAGAAAAAGATAAAAAGAAAAGGGTCAATATCATAAAATTTAAGAAATTATCTAAAAATTACTTACATGGTGATAAGGTATAATAATACTTACTGCGCAACATGTCATGGTAAGCATTATCAGCAATGGAAAATATATGGGGAGGGGCTTCAGAACGTCTCTTGCCCTTATAGGCAGAAACCACTTCAGTCTTATAGACAGGAAGCTGTTTGTACGGGTTCACAGTCACACAGAAAAGGCCTGAATAGGTCTGAAATGTAAAAATAAAAAAAATCATAATGGGGAATTAAGGGCATGACCACACGTGGCGGATTTCCTCCGCAACTGTCCGCATCAATGCCGCACAGAATCTGCGTTGCAGATTCTGCTGCGGATCTGCACAAAATGTGCAGTAAATTGATGCGGACTAGCTGCTGCGGACTGCGGGAAAAGTACTTCCCTTCTCCCTATTCAGTGCAGGATAGAGAGAAGGGACAGCACTTTCCCTTGTGAAAGTCAAAGAAATTCATACTTACCGCCCGTTGTCTTGGTGACGCGTCCCTCCTTCGGCATCCAGCCCGATCTCCCTGGATGACGCGGCAGTCCATGTGACCGCTGCAGCCTGTTATTAGCCTGTGATTGGCTGTAGCCGTCACTTAGACTGAAACGTCATCCTGGGAGGCCGAACTGGAGACAGAAGCAGGGAGTTCTCGGTAAGTATGAACTTCATTTTTTTTTACAGATACATGTATATTGGGATCGGTAGTCACTGTCCAGGGGGCAGAAACAGTTACTGCCGATCGCTTAACTCCTTCAGCACCCTGGACAGTGACTATTTACTGACGTCTCCTAGCAACGCTCCCGTCATTACGGGAGCCCCATTGACTTCCTCAGTCTGGCTGTAGACCTAGAAATACATAGGTCCAGCCAGAATGAAGAAATGTCAAGTTAAAAAAGCAAGACGGATCCGCAGCACACATAACATGTGCATGACAGCTGCGGACTTTATTGCGGAAATTAGAATCTCCATTGAAGTCAATGGAGAAATTCCGCCATGAGTCCGCCACTGCTCCGCAACAGACAAAGCATGCTGCGGACACCAAATTCCGCTCCGCAGCCTATGCTCCGCAGCGGAATTTTACGCCTCGTCTAAACGAACACTGCTAAATTAAAGTGTAAGTCAATGGACAAACGGCTCCGCTGCGGATTAACGCTGCGGAGTGTCCGCAGCGGAATTTAAGTGAAATTCCGCCACGTGTGAACCCAGCCTTAAGAACCAAATCGAGCAATGGATGTCACACTATTAAATTTAGCTCATTTTAAATACTTTAATATAATTGTTAGAATTTAGTTAGTGTCCAACTAAAGCTTTAAACAAATTAATAATGAAAGGAAATAGAAAAATAAAACAGAAAAATAATATTTATTTGTAGTGAGTATCAAGGTAGGGGATCCTTGGTAATGCTTGAAAAAGGAAAATTTTATATTAAGGTCATTTGAAGGACATATTTCAATGCAAGAAAAATCAAACTGTTACGTTAAAAACCAATAGACCAATAATATATAATATATAAACAATGATTCGGCTTACGTAGATCATCCAGTTAGCGTAGCGTTTGCGCAGGTTAGAGAGCACTGATGCTTCATTCAGATGTGTCAACATGGCCATGTCTTCAATCATGTCAAACTTTGGAGGATTCATCTGCTGAACATCTCCCTCCTTTACAACAACTGACTAAAGGAACAAACAGTAGCTTGAACAGTTTACTATTCGGGCATACAAGAAATTACAGGTAACAACAAATAAATTCACTCCACATTTATTAAACATGTAGTCCGAGCTGTAAGAGTTCAGATTATCAGACCGTGATGTTAGAGAAAATGAATTCTGCTGTTATTTTCTGCAGATACCAGTAGTATGTTTAACATGGATTAGGATGATAATATAAAATATATTTTATCAAAAAGTTTCCAAGAAAAGATGTCCATGTCACATATGCAAGTGATGTTGTGATGAATAAGGCTGGGTTCACACGACCTATTTTCAGACGTAAACGAGGCGTATTATGCCTCGTTTTACGTCTGAAAATAGGGCTACAATACGTCGGCAAACATCTGCTCATTCATTTGAATGGGTTTGCCGACGTACTGTGCCGACGACCTGTAATTTACGCGTCGTCGTTTGACAGATGTCAAACGACGACGCGTAAATTGACTGCCTCGGCAAAGAAGTGCAGGGCACTTCTTTGCAACGAAATTTGAGCCGTTCTTCATTGAACTCAATGAAGAGCAGCTCAAGATTTATATTACGAGGAGGAGCATTTACGGCTGAAACGACGCAGCTGTTTTCTTCTGAAAACAGGCTGTCATTTCAGCCGTAAAAGCCGGCTAGCGTGTGAACATACCCTCACAGGGAAATCCTTCCCTGCTTGTCATACTGGCAAATCGCTTGGCAAGTAGAGTTGCTTGAAGAACTGTGCTCTTGTATGCCTCAAATGACAAATGAGACCAGGATTATTTGACCCCTGGGATTCTTGTCGATGAATTCACAGAATTTTTTCTGAGCTCTGAAAGCCCAGACAGTGAAAAAATATAAAGGAGGCGTTAAAATTATACCAGGACCTGACACCGCTTCATGTTTAGTTTATAAAGAGAGAAAACTGGTGAAATCTTGTGTGTGTGTGTTCATTCAATGTCTTCTTTATCATGTAATATACTAATAACCACATGGTATATTTACCTTTCCATCCGCCAGTTCAACAGTGACTTTCCCTCCACCCGTCTCTTTGATCTCGGCTTCCAGATAGGCTTCCTTATCATCGGGTATCCAGCATCTCTTTT
Organism: Rhinoderma darwinii; assembly: GCF_050947455.1. Classification (NCBI taxonomy): domain Eukaryota; kingdom Metazoa; phylum Chordata; class Amphibia; order Anura; family Rhinodermatidae; genus Rhinoderma; species Rhinoderma darwinii. Next base: position 213,130,201 of record NC_134688.1, on the reverse strand, counting down.
TTCCTGTTATATTAAACATGTCCATTATATTGCACCTATACTGTTATTTTCAAAATATTATATTTATCTTTTAAGTGTTTGATACAGCTTGTACATCTGCATTATCTGGTCACTTTGACATGCTTTAACATGTTGAATCAATGCAGGGGCTGCACAAGCTCTGTTGGTGCCCATGATAGTTGATAGATGGAAAATCATTCATTTAATTGTGCCCGGTTTCTCCTTTTCCCACCAATACCTAGTGTTCTTGCTTTTTTTTTTTTAAATCCATAAATTTCACCCTGTCATGGCATTCTAGACCTACCCCTCATCCCTGAGTCAAGGTAACCCCTCCAATGTCAAGGTTTATTTTAGAGGATCACCTTTCATACTACTCTAGAGTAGGGGCTGCACCGTCAGTCTTGTAAATGCATGTCGGATGCCCTGTTATCTGGGATAGCTGGACACCCGGAAGAGAAGACCAAAACAGTTTTCATTACTATTTCTGGATTATTGCTTATTATCAGCATTCAACAAATGCTGTGTGTACAATAGAGGAAGTGCCAGTGCCAATAAGTCTGTCATTCCAGTGATTACATTATCACCAAGAGAGCAGCCATGTGCCAGGATATAACTAGTCCGAGAACAGCAAGAGAACAACCATGTGCCAGGATATAACTAGTCCAAGAACAGCAAGAGAACAACCATGTTTCAGGATATAACTAGTCCAAGAACAGCAAGAGAACAACCATGTGCAAGGATATAACTAGTCCAAGAACAGCAAGAGAACAACCATGTGCCAGGATATAACTAGTCCAAGAACAGCAAGACAACAACCATGTGCCAGGATATAACTAGTCCAAGAACAGCAAGACAACAACCATGTGCCAGGATATAACTAGTCCAAGAACAGCAAGAGAACAACCATGTGCAAGGATATAACTAGTCCAAGAACAGCAAGAGAACAACCATGTGCCAGGATATAACTAGTCCAAGAACAGCAAGACAACAACCATGTGCCAGGATATAACTAGTCCAAGAACAGCAAGACAACAACCATGTGCCAGGATATAACTAGTCCAAGAACAGCAAGAGAACAACCATGTGCCAGGATATAACTAGTCCAAGAACAGCAAGAGAACAACCATGTGCAAGGATATAACTAGTCCAAGAACAGCAAGAGAACAACCATGTGCCAGGATATAACTAGCCCAAGAACAGCAAGATAACAACTATGTGCCAGGATATAACTAGTCCAAGACCAGCAAGAGAGCAACCATGTGCCAGGATATAACTAGTCCAAGAACAGCAAGAGAGCAACCATGTGCCAGGATAGAAATAGTCCAAGAACAACAAGAGAGCAACCATGTGCCAGGATAGAACTAGTCCAAGAACAGCTCTGATTGTGGCAAATAATTATCTCTCTTTTTTAACCTTTAGGGTATACACTGTAATAATTAAAAAAAAAAACCCTATATAAAAATAAACCATTGCGATAGCCCTGGTGCAATTTTCCTAACTAGGATGCATTATACACAAAAATAAACAACAGACAAATATTGATGTAAATATAAATTGGAATTAAGAGTTGCACAGAATAAAAAAAAAAAGTTTGAACGTGAAAAAATTATTCACTCACTTAAAGCTCATAAAAACAAATACTTAATTGTAGGTATTTATTAAAACTGTCGTTTTTTAAATGCTAGTCTTAATCTAAAAACCGCTGTAGTATGATGTGCATACCCCTTAATAAATGAGGCACATCTCTGGGCATCTGTCTGTCAGAGAATCTACTCCGGCTATGGGCTGGCATAGATCTAGAGAGCTCATCTAGATCTTGTATGTAAAATTTCCAAGAGAAATGCCATAGGAATCATATATCAATGCACTTGTATTAAAAAAAAGTGTTAAGCACAAACTGTGGGAGAATTTATTAGGCGCATCTCTGGCTATCTGTGCAACAGAAAGCCAAATCTACACCAGCTAAGAGCTGGCATAGATTTGCGCTAGAATTTACACCAGTTTCCGGCGTAAATTATAGTAAATTTGTCAGGCTGTGGTGACCTGCCTCCTCCCACTATGCCCCGCCTTTTTTTAAAAAAAAATAAGATGTAAAAGTAGCAAAAATTTGCAAATTGAAAATTTTATATGGCATAGAGGCGTTTAATTCATTTTCCCCATATGCATGAAGTTCTCTATCTCCCCATCAACATTTTACTTTGTCTGATGAAAAAGAAGCGTGGAGTTCAGTGACTGATTTACTAAGCGTCACTATCTCTAGCTTGCCCGACGGCAAGATAAAGCCCTTGATTCCCAAGTGCCTTCTAACTAATCCATTGAAAATACTTCATTTTTATTCAGATATATGTATTGTTTCATTTAACCACACTAAATTAAATAAAAATTTCCACTGCGGTCTGATAGTTTGGGTGATATCAAGATTGAAATGTAGCAACGCTATTGCGAAATTAGTATAACATATTCAATGCATATTTGCTAACTTGCGGCCGCTTATAACATACAAATACCAGTAACGCACTGTATTAAAATTCAAAGAGCCCCCCGACATGTTTCACCACCAATGTGGCGTCTTCAGGGGTATTGGGGCTAATGGCTTTGGTTTTTGATTTACTAAGCATTCTCCTCTACACTCAGCTGCTTTCCATGAACTGGGCCACAAAGAAAACCTCTAAAAGTACAACTGTCATGATAAATAAAATATAACTAATAACAGTCATGTACTGTAGGTAAAGTTAAAAGCAATTTACAAAACATTTCCATTGAAACATTAAGCTCTAGTAATTTTGATACTTTTTGACTTTCTCCTTGTCTACTGATGGGCTACACCAATTTCAAATATCAATAATGACACACGCTTCACACGCAGCATTTTAGGAAAAAAAACATTGCTTTTCTGGCGCACATAAAAACAATGTGGCCAAGCTTTAGCTTGAAGTCAATGGGGAGATACAAAACGCACTAAAAACATGGCTTTTTTTAGGTGGCTTTTTTAAATTTTGTCTTGCGTTTTTTTGGGTCAGTGACATATTTTCAAAATTGGAGCAAGGCTGGCTTTGATGTTTTTTTCCGAATTTGAAAAGAACCCACCATAAATGGCAAAAAAATCCTCACGTACCATTTTTCTAAAAAAGTATTTTTACATGCAATTTTTGGGACAAAAATACACTGCACAAAAAATGCATGTGAAACAATTATATTGATCATCATACAAAGTAAAATGTTGTACTTGCCATCAAAAGCCACAGTCTGCTGTATCATTAACTCTTTGTCTGTCTTCCTCAGGAAGGTAGCTGCCTCCCCGAAATCCGACATGTCCATCATCTTGACAGATTAACGTGATATACAAAATCAGCTACTGCGAATACAAAACAATGTAAACAATCCTTATGATACAGATTATAATACCCATATACTAATATATATATATATATATATATATATATATATATATATATATATATACGGTACTTTACACCATGCATAATTATTCATTAGTTTCAAGCAAGTTTAATGAATATTACATACCCTGCCAAGAAAATGATTCAATAACCTGTGCCTGATGAGTTCTGCCTTTTATATGAGGTCTCCAAGGTCAACAAGCCCAAGAACCTCTCATTTGATTCTATGTTAGGCTGGTGGGTGTGTGTAGATTGGTGACAATAAGCATGGGGGAGGGTTTTTTTGGCTCATGTTTGTCTCTTCACTTGATTGTTGGTACATTGTTGATGAATGACCTAATGGAACAGAAAAATTGTTTCCTCTAATCACATGTGAAAATGTGATAAAATATGTTCACCGTGGCTCCTAAAACATCTCCTTATCACTCCCCACTTCAATGCTGACAGCAAAGTAAAGGATTGGAATCTTTACTTGCTGAATAAAGTAATATACAGTCATATAGCATCAATATCTATATCAATATGTTCCATTTTATATAATAGCCAACAGAAAATGCAGTGTTAAGATTAATATAAATATGTGCTATTCTGAGAGTAACATAATACATTTAAATGACAGGAGTTCGAACTAGATTATAGGATTAGCCACAGGGGGTAAATGCCCTTGGGTCTTAAGGGGGTTTTACACTGGGCAATTATCGGGCAGACAAGCATTCATATAACGCTCGTTTTAAACAGGGCAGTGATCAGCAAATGCTCGTTCATCTGCTGATCGTATCAATTTAAAAACGGAAATATTATAGTTGTCGGCAGCATGTCTCCCTGTGTAAACAAGGAGACGCGCTGCCGACATGATCATGTATAGGGACGAGCGATAGGAGTAACGACCGCTCATCCCCATCCATAGCTCCTTGTGACAGGAGCAAACGAACGCCGATCAACGATATCTCGGTGCTCGTTGCACCAGCCAAAATTGGCCGTTGTAATAGGGCCTTTACTCCTTTTCTCACAACACAATAAATTATTTACATGATAATTTGTTGCCACGGTTTAGGCCTCGGGACAGGAGCGGGAACCCACTGTGTCACTATTCGATTTGGCAAGGACTAAGGGACACGGTCTAAGGAATTTTGCAATCTTCAACCAAAACCGCCCCTCTTTGGGGTATGGGCTTTGTGCAGGAAATTCCTAGGTCGCTTCACCAGAGTAGTCTCCAATAGCAAACGCTGATGGCTTGCAGATGGTATTTCCGTAGCGAGGTATCAGAATCGATAAACAGAATCGTGATCATACAAATCTAAGGTCTAGACTGGCAAAGTTCATGCAACATGATAAGACAGATACAAGTCAGGGAAGGCAGCAATCCAAAGTCAGGAAACCGTATGGGTCAAATACAACAAACACCTTCACTTGAATAGGACTGCCTAGCAGTTCAGAGATCAGGGGATGCCATTGTGCAGGGAAAAACACTGATCCATTCTCAGGATCGGTGGCGGTTCCAGAGGTTTGTAAACCTCATTTTTTTAAATTATTGGTTTGTAAACCTCATTTTTTTAAATTATTGTTTCTGATCATGTTTAGCTAAATAAATCATAATCCTTTTTGTATTTTTTAAATGCAATTTTTTTCTATGGAGTGTAGATATTCAGGAAAGATATGTCCTTTTCAGGACCAACGGTTATTTTTTTTTGGGAATAATGCAATATAAACGTGAATATTTTTATTATTTCATGGTCTACCGAAATATTTTGTTTCTTTTTTGTATAGAATATTGGCCATTCTTATAGCATCAACATAGAACCACTTTCTTTTTGGTTTGTTTGTTTGTTTGTTTGTTTGTTTGTTTGTTTGTTTGCATTCCAAAGGCAAAAACTTTTATACATTATTGTAGTTGATATAATCAATTCAATTTACCACATAAAATAATCCTCTAACTCCCAAGCTGATTGATAACAAATATGTTAAAACAACAACGTTTTGTCTGACGCTGCTCTTACAGTACAGAACAAAGGTTTAAGAAAGTTTTAAGCCTGTTTCCCTGACCTGGCATTTATGTGGCATCTGCACATGGGTGTAAAGCAGCCAGTATCAAAAAAAATTTGCATTAAGTGTCAGGGCAGATAGGTACAGGGCAGCAAGTACAAAAATAGAGATCAATTATTTTTCTAGGGTTTGGGAAACCTCCAGTCTGCATGATGTGGGCATATTATAGCATTGGACTATGGTATTCGGATTAGGGCATGTATTTTATGAAGGATGCAGGATACAAGTGTGGCGCATTGATTTTTTTAAAGTTTTTATCATATGATTTCTCTTTTAATAGGAGGGCGAAAAGTGTTTACTTCTGAATTCAGAATCTTTTTTTACTGGCTTCCTTCCTAGGCTAAGGATACACAGGGGCGTAAAGTTGCATGAAACACACCGTGAGTTTTAATATCTATTATCCACTATGGTGAAAAGGCTTTATATCACTCGCAATAATAGCAATTTAGGCTCTAGGAGGAGCAGAAAACGGAATTCAGTGCTGTGAGGAATCGTCACATGACAGATACCAACAAAAACACATTGACTTTAATGGGGTCCATCGTTTTTGCGGCATTTTTTCTGGTATCTGCTACAAAAGCTCCTAACGGAGCCTCCAACGCAGATGTGAATACGGCCTTTGTTTGGGGTTCCAACGGTGCAGAATTGCTGCAGATTTTGCATGCGTTTTTTTAGCCTGTGTGGCATCATCACTCCTAAGCAGCACGCCCGCTGTCTCGGGGTTATTTTTGACTCAGATATTTCCTTTACTCCTCACATACAATCACTTTCACGCTCCTGTCATTTTCACCTCAAAAACATCTCCAGAATCCGCTCTTTTCTTACAGAGGAAACTGCCAAAACTCTCATTGTTGCTCTGATTCACTCTCGTCTTGACTACTGTAACTCATTACTAGTCGGTCTTCCCCTCACTAAACTCTCCCCTCTCCAATCTATCCTCAATGCAACAGCCAGGCTCATCTTTATGACCAACCGCTACACCAACGCCTCTAATCTGTGCCAGTCACTGCACTGGTTGCCCATCCCCTTCCGAATAAAATTCAAACTTATTACTCTTACCCACAAAGCTCTCCACAGTGCTGCACCTCCTTACATCTCCTCCCTCATCTCTGTCTACCACCCTACTCGGGCTCTACGTTCTGCCAACGACCTTAGATTAAAATCCTCCATAATCCGAACCTCCGACTACCGTCTCCAGGATTTCTCTCGTGCTGCACCAGTCCTCTGGAATGTGCTACCCCAGACAATCAGATTAATTCCCAATATCCACAGTTTTAAACGTGCCCTGAAAACACATCTATTTAGACAGGCCTATAACATTCCCTAATCTGACTCCTTTCCATGGCCCTCCTTTTAGATTAGTCATCAGAATAAGATTCCCTCACACTCCTCTTCATGTCCGTCATACACGGATACTGGCTGGTGACCGGCTCATGCAGCTTTAGGGTATGTTCACACGTAGTCAACAAAAACGTCTGAAAATCCAGAGCTGTTTTCAAGGGAAAACAGACCCTGCTTTTCAGACGTTTTTTTACCAACTCGCATTTTTCGCGGCGTTTTCACAGCGTTTTCGCGGCGTTTTTTACGTCCGTTTTTGGAGCTGTTTTCATTGGAGTCTATGAGAAAACAGCTCCAAAAACGTCCAAAGAAGTGTCCTGCACTTCTTTTGACGAGGCTGTATTTTTACGAGTCGTCGTTTGACAGCTGTCAAACGACGACGCGTAAATAACAGGTCGTCTGCACAGTACGTCGGCAAACCCATTCAAATGAATGGGCAGATGTTTGCCGACGTATTGTAGCCCTATTTTCAGACGTAAAACGAGGCATAATACGCCTCGTATACGTCTGAAATTTGGCCGTGTGAACATACCCTTATGTTACCACCGCATGTGTATAAAAATGGCCGGACCATTGTACAGAACAAACACTGTTACACTTTGTGTCTCCTTTACTTCCTCATAGATTGTAAGCTCTTGCGAGCAGGGTCCTCACTCCCCAGATTTGAATTGTAAATGAACTTTGTCACTATGTAATGTCTGATATTGTTTGTTTCATGTCCCCTCTAAATTGTAAAGTGCTGCGTAATATGTTGGCGCTATATAAATAAAGATTATTATTATTATTATTATTATTATTATTTAGCCAAAATCAGGAACGGAACCTAAAAAGAAGAAATATATATATAAAGAAAGGCCTTAGGCCGGTTTCCCACGAAGCGTAAACGCTGCAGAATTTCTGCAACAGAATTAATTGCGGAAATTCTGCAGCATTTACAGTAGGAGCAAAGTAGATGAGATTTAGTAAATCTTATGCCCACACTGTGGAAAAAAACCACTGCGTAAACATTAATAAATTAACCTGCGGTGTGCAATTTAAATCCGCAACATGTCAATTTATGCTGCGTTTTAGTTAATTTTCTATTGCTGTTTTTCCTTATTGAATTCAATGGGGATGCAAAACCCGCAAACAGAAAGCCAAGTGTTGCGACTTTTGTGGCGTAATCGCAGCAATTACGTCGCAAAAATCACAACTACGCGAAATTTAAAAAAAATCATACTTAGAACGCCCTCCTTCTTCAAGCAGTCCGGCCTCCTGGGATAACGTTGCATCCCATGTGACCGCTGCAGCCAATCACAGGCTGCCGCATCACATGGCCTGCAACGTCATCCAGGGAGGCCAGAGCAGACGTCAGAGGAGGGAGGGGGTAAGACTGAACGGCTTTCTTCCGCAGCGGCTATTCCGTTCAAAAAAACCACACCACAATTTGGTGCAATTTTTCGGACGGAATGTTCTGTGGGTTCCAGGTTGGACACGCTATGTGATTTTTATGCAGCGTTTCCGCCCCGTGAGATCCCGGCCTGAAAGTAACTTTCAGTTGCAGAAACTTCTGTAACCAATCTGCTGTGTGTGAAGTCATTGTAGGAGGCTAGACTACGTTCAGAGAAGACCGAGGGGTTAAGTATGAACGGCTTTCTTCCGCAGCGGATATTCCGTTTGAAAAACCGCACCACAATGTGCCACTGTCTACAAGGGGGGGGGGGGTGTAGCACTATCTACAAGGAGGGCTATGTGGCTTTACCTACAAGGGAGGGGGGGGGGGCTGGATGCCACTATCTACAATGGGGGGGGGGGGGCTGTGTGGCTTTATGTATAAGGAGGCAGGGGGGCTGTGTGCCACTATCTACAAGGTGTGGCTGTATGCCACCCTCTACAAGGGGGTCTGCATACCATCATCTACAAGGGGGGCTGTGTGGCACTATATACAGGGGGCAGCTGTGTGGCATCATCTACATGGGGGTGTGTGGAACACAAGGCTGGCCTTAGCTACGTGCGATCAGTGCGGTCGCCAACCTGTAAGGGGGGCACCAGCAGGTGAATATGCCCCGCCCTGCGGCTACTGCTCAGGGCGCCAGCGGGTCAGGTGTCACTCACTGACCTTAATACTGGCTGCCCCGCGCCGCGACTACCGCTCACCCTCCTCGTCTTACGTCCTGAGTGATGATCAGGTCTGATGACATCACTCAGGACGCAAGACAGTCGAGGAGACTATCTTCCCATGCGTTCCTGGTCTGGTATGAACGGCTAATTCCCCAGGTCTCAGCTCCAGCAGCATCAGTGGGCACAGTGCACTGTTTGTAAAAAGCCCAGCTGGTCAGTCAGACTGTGGGCTTTGGTTGCATGGGGGCACTAATGGTGGTCTAAAAAGGGCAAAAATGGCAAATGGGCAGAGGAATCAGTGCCACCTTGGTGCCCATTTGCCACTTATTGCCCCTTTAGTGTCCTTCTCTTCAATGCCCATTTGCCATTTATTGACCATTTATTGTTCTTCTGTGACAAAGGGTGCAAAAGGGGAAGTAAATGGCAAATAGTCATCAAGGGCACACTGAACATAAGCACACTATAGGAGAAATAAGTGTCAAATGGGCACCATGGTGGCAATGAACGACACTGTTGATAAATGGCAGATGGGCACATTGTTCAGTTCCTCCATAGTGCACATTTACCATTTGTTGCCTTTTTAGACCCTGTACACATTACCTTAAAGGGGTTAAAAAGCAATTCTGTTGAAGCAGTAGAGGAGTTAAAATAAAAAAAAATAACTTAAACTTACGTTCCTGCGCTGGAGGCTACCGCCACCTCTGTTCTCTGCTTGTATACAGAGCAGCTGCAGCGGTGACATCGACTGCAGCCTATTTATGGCTTCAGCGTTGTTCAGATGAGGCCAGTAATAGGCTACAGCGGTGATGTACTGTCGATGTGATGTCACCACTGCAGCCGCTCTGTATATAAACCGAGAACAGAGGTAAAGGGAGCCCCCAACTCCGGAATGTCTGGGAAGACAGAGGTAAGTATGGGCTGCTTTTTTATTTTAACCCTTTCTGGACGGAGACATTTTTGCTTTTTCATTTATGATTTTCACTACCCGCCTTCCTAGAGCCATAACTTTTTTTTATTTTTCCGTCAATAGAGTGGTGGGAGGGCTTATTTTTTGCGGGAGGAGTTTTTGTTTGTATCGACAACATTTAAAGTACCATATAATGTACTGGGAGACTGAAAAAAAATGTTGTGGGCGGAAATTGGAAAAAACTCTGGTTCCTCCATAGTTTTTGAAGTTTTGATTTTACGACTTTCATCGTGCAGTAACGACAAACGACAAGTTAACTTTATTCTGCGGCTCAATATGATTACAGTGATACCAAATTTATATAGTTTTTTTTTAATATCTTACTACTTTTACAAAGAAAAATCTATTTGTTAAAAAACAAAATGTTTTGTTTCACCACATTCCGAGAGCCATAATTTTTTTTTATATTTTCGCCTATTAAGCGGTGTGAGGGCTTATTTTTTTGCGGCAGAAGCTGTAGCTTTTAGTGGTACAATATTTTGGTACATGCAACTTTTTGATCACTTTTTATTACATTTTTTTTACCACTTTATTAGCGATTTTAGATTTATGCTAAGGAGTTACTTAATGCTCAAGTGGGCGTATTTTTACTTTAGACCAAGTGGGCGTTGTACAGGGGAGTGTATGACCAATCAGCGTCATGCACTCCCCTCCATTCATATACTCAGCGCATAGGGATCCTGCTAGATCCTTATGTGCTGTCTTATACTAACACATTAACAATACTGAAGTGTTTAGACAGTGAATAGACATTCCACGGGATGTCTATTCACAATCTCTGCACTTCGTTACTCTGTCTGTGGTAGTTACAGCAGAGGAAGCGGGATCTCGCTGTAAATGACAGGTTACAACGAGATCACGCTTCCTCTGCTGTAACTACCATAGAAACAGTAACGAAGTGCAGAGATTGTGAATAGACGTCCCGTGGAATGTCTATTCACTGTCTAAACACTTCAGTATTGTTAATGTGTTAGTATAAGACAGCACATAAGGATCTAGCAGGATCCCTATGCGCTGAGTAAATGAATGGAGAGGAGTGCATGAGGCTGATTGGTCAGCGTCATACACTCCCCTGTACAACGCCCACTTGGTCTAAAGTAAAAATACGCCCACTTGGGCATTAAGCAACTCATTAGCATAAATCTAAAATTCGCTAATAAAGTGGTAAAAATAGATAGTTTTTTTTAAATAAAAAGCACTGCTGTCACCTACATTATAGCACCCATCTCCTTATGTAGGAGATAGGGCACTTATAATGTGGCGACAGAGCCTCCTTAAGGTAATTTCACATTACATCCAACCCATCCGTTTAATGTATGCATCGGGAAAGCTCCACGAATGTATGGTAAACAGTCCCATACACCGGATGGAGGTTAAAAAAAAGCTTCAGTTTGGGTGGGACTACACTATTTTATGCAGTGGCGTCCAATAAAAAAAAAATTATACTGTCGTTTTTTGTGTCTATTTAATGTATGCGCCAGGAGCTTTTCCGCCGCATATGAGAAGTGGACAGGCAGGACATAATGTGAAAAGAGGCGTAACAAAACATAGGCCTTGTTCACACGGTGCTAAAAAAAACAACAATGTGTAAGGGCTTATTCAGACGAACGTGATATACGTCCGTGCAACGAGCGTGATTTTCACGCGTCTCGCACGGACCTATGCTAGTCTATAGGGCTGTGCAGTCCGTGATTTTTGCGCAGCGTGAGTCCGCTACGTAAAACTCACAACATGTCCGTTCTTTGTGCGTATTTCGTTCATCACGCACCCATTGAAGTCAATGGGTGCGCGAAAACCACGCATGGCACACGGAAGCACTTCCGTGGGACGCGCGTGATTCGCGCAACAGCAGTGAAAAGTATACAAACGGAGGGTCATAATGATGGCGGCTGCGCGAAATACATGCAGCGGCACACCATATGATCATGACACACGGAGCTGTTAAGTGCCTTTTGCGCACGCAAAACGCCACGTTTTTTGCGTGCGCAAAACACACACGCTCCTGTGAATCCAGCCTAAATGTGTTCAAAACACTAGTGTTTTTGTAAAGTGCTTTTTAAACTACAGGCGTTTTTGACACTTGTCGCGTTTTTTGCACACCTTCGGCATGTTTTTTTGCAGTCCATTCATGACTCCCATTGACTATGGAAATTAGGCGGGTTTTAAGCAAAACGCGCCATATGTACTAACAGCGCGCTATCCCACTGATGTAAATGGGAAGCTTAAACCAAGCATTTTTGACGCATTTTTCAGTACGACAAACACACGCCGTGTGAACAGGGCCTAAGAGTAAAAACAAAAGCACCAAATCTCCACAATAGATAACAATGCTAAATGGAGTGGGCGGGGGGGGGGGGGGGGTGGCACCAAAGGGCAGTTCCACACAGGGCACCCTATAGCCTAAATCTGGACCTGGTGGTACCATCTACAAGGGGGGGTGCTGTGTGGCACCATCTACAGGGGGGGGCTGTGTGGCACCATCTACATGGGTGGGGGGTACCATCTACAAGGGGAGGATATGTGGCACAATCTACATGGAGGGGTGGGGCTCTATGTATAAGGGGGTCTATGTGGCACCATCTGCAAGGGGGGTTGTATGCAATATCTACAAAGGGGGGCTGTGTGGCACCATCTACAAGGGTGTGTGTGTGTGTGTGTGTGTGTGTGTGTCACAATCTACAAGGGGGGGCTGTATGCAAGATCTACAACGGAGGCTGCGTGTAGCACCATCTACAAGAGGGGGGCTGTGTGGCTTTATTTACAATGGTGGGGGGGGGGGGCTGGATGCCACAAACTACAAGGGGGGCTGTGTGCCACTATCTACAAGGGGGGCTGCATGGCACCATATACAAGGGGAGCTGTGTGGCACCATCTACAGGGGGTGGTCTTTGTGGCACCACCTACAAGGGGAGGATGTGTGGCACAATCTACATGGAGGGGTAGGGCACTATCTACATGGGGGGGTTATATGGCACCATCTGCAAGGGGTGGGGCTGTATGCATTATCTACAAGGGGGGCTGTGTGGCACCAACTACAAGGGTGTGTGTGTGTCTACAAGGCTGTATGCAATATCTACAAGAGAGGGGCTATGTGGCATTATCTACAAGCGGGGGGCTGTGTGGCGCTATCTACAAGCGGGGGCTGCATGTGGCCTCTTTAATTTATTTTCTTTTAACTTACTGTTATATAACTATATTGCTTGTAAAATGTACAAATGGTTTTATGCTCGAGTTACATTAATAAAATGTGGAAAAAAATGACACCTCATTAATTTGTACAGGAAGCAAACATGTCGAGGGGGAAGGAGATGTCAGGAAAGAAATGGGGTGGGGGTATGCCAATCTGAATCTTTACAGCTGGTGGACTAAAAACCTAGCTACACCTCTGGGTGGAGATTTGCTTTCGTAATACACCGTGTTCCAAATTATTATGCACATTGGATTTAAGTGTCATAAACATTTAATTATTAGTTTTTCAATTAAACTCATGGATGGTATTGTGTCTTAGGGTATGTTCACACGCTAGCTGTCATATACGGCTGAAATGACAGCCTGTTTTCAGAAGAAAACAGCTGCGTCGTTTCAGCCGTAAAAGCAGCTCCTCGTAATATACGAGGCGTCTGTGGCGCTCGTATATCTTGAGCTGCTCTTCATTGAGTTCAATGAAGAACAGCTCAAATTACGTTGCAAAGAAGTGCCCTGCACTTCTCTGCCGAGGCAGACAATTTACGCGTCGTCGTTTGACAGCTGTCAAACGACGACGCGTAAATTACAGGTCGTCTGCACAGTACGTCGGCAAACCCATTCAAATGAATGGGCAGATGTTTGCCGACATATTGCAGCCCTATTTTCAGACGTAAAACGAAGCATAATACGCCTCGTTTACGTCTGAAAATATGTCGTGTGAACCCAGCCTTAGGGCTCTTTGGATCATTGTAATCAATCTCAGACGCCTGTGATATAATTAGTTTGCCAGGTGTGCCCAATCAAAGGAAAACTACTTAAGAAGGACGTTCCACATTATTAAGCAGGCCACAGGTTTCAAGCAATATGGGAAAGAAAAAGGATCTCTCTGCTGCTGAAAAGTGTGAAATAGTGCAATACCTTGGACAAGGTATGAAAACATTGGATATTTCAAGAAAACTTAAGCGTGATCATCGTACTGTGAAAAGATTTGTGGCTGATTCAGAGCACAGATGGGTTCGTTCAGATAAAGGCATAATGAGGAAGGTTTCTGCCAGACAAATTAATAGGATTAGGAGAGCAGCTGCTAAAATGCCATTGCAAAGCAGCAAACAGGTATTTGAAGCCTCTGGTGCCGCTGGAGACCCACGAACCTCAAGGTGTAGGATCCTCCAGAGGTTTGCAAGTGTGCATAAAGCTATTATTCGGCCACCCCTAAACAATGCTCACAAGCAGAAACGGTTGCAGTGGGTTCAGAAATACATGAAGTCTAATTTTCAAATCGTGTTGTTTACTGATGTGTGCCGTGCAACCCTGGATGGAGTACTGGATGGTTGGTGAATGGCCACCATGTCCCAACAAGGCTGCGACGTCAGCAAGGAGGTGGCGGTGTCATGTTTTGGGCTGGAATCATGGGGAGAGAGCTGGTAGGCCCCTTTAGGGTCCCTGACGGTGTGAAAATGACCTCTGCAAAGTACGTAGAGTTTATGACTGACCACTTTCTTCCGTGGTACAAAAAGAAGAACCGTGCCTTCCATAGCAAAATTATCTTCATGCATGACAATGCACCATCTCATGTTGCAAAGAATACCTCTGTCATTGGCTGCTATGGGCATAAAAAGGAGAGAAACTCTAGGTGTGGCCCCCATGTTCCCCTGACCTCAACCCTATTGAGAAACTTTGGAGCATGCTCAAGCAAAATATCTGTAAGAATGGGAGGCAGTTCACATCAAAACAGAAGCTCTGGGAGGCTATTCTGATATCCTGCAAAAATATTCAAGCAGAAACTGTCCAAATACTCACAAATTCAATGGATGCAAGAATTGTGAAGGTGATATCAAAGAAGGGGTCCTATGTTAACATGTAACTTGGCCTGTTACGTTTTTTTTAATTGAAAGAGCTTTTGATTTCTGTAAATATGACCTCCTGATGCTTCAAATTCAACAAATTACCATTTTAGTTCTCTTTACAACCTTTAAAATGTTTTGATCTCTGTTGTGCATAATAATTTGAAACAGTGCATTTTGAGTTTTTTACTTCTAAAAAAAAAAATCTGTTATCATTAGGAGATTTGTTCAAAACAATTTGCATTATACTCCAACGGTTGATGGCTTGAAGATTATACTGACGGTCATTTGCATCGACTATTTAGGAAAATCAGCGAAAAATAACATTTGCATAATAATTTGTAATAAGGTGTAAGGGCGCAACTACCAGTTCCACGAATGAAGCCTGATTAACAGTTTATTACCCGAAACGTCACCTGTTACTTAATATGGCACATTTTCTAATAGTGTCTAGGTTTTTAGATCAGGCAGTCAGAAGATGAGGCAAATTTATCTGTGGTGCATTTTATATGATTTGGTACATCGAGCTAGACACCTTTCTCTTCCTGATACCACTGCTTGGTTGGCTTCGCTTACACCAACCTTTTGTGACAACATTTTGGTACACAATTTAAGCCATACCCTCTTTCTGGTAGACCATATCGCTTTTCTGCGAAGCCACACACACTTGTCAAGCGTGGTGCAAAAAGTGTCTAAAACCATTAATAAATGTGGTGCACAACATGTACGCCAGAATTCTGTTGCATTTTGAATAGTAAAGCTGTCCCAATGTATTTATACACACAAGCAGTGTTTTGTGTGACATGTATTTTGACGGAGAATCCGTGTCTGAATCGGCGCCAAAAAACTTCCGAATCCGCCGCCCATCGATTTCAATGGAAGGCGGAGGCTTTTTTTTTTGCAGCGGCTCTTAGCTGCTCGTGGTAAAAAAAACAAAAACACGGCACACTCTTTCTCGCCGTGGTTACGCCCCCAATGTTCCATTGAAATCAATAAAAGGCTGAAAAAGTGTTTTTTGCCGGCGGTCCTCAATGGCCATGGGTGAAAAATGTCGCAACTGCAGGCAGGTCAAAATCTGCCTCAAATTTCCTGAAGGATTTTTGAGGCAGATTATTTCTGCCTGCATAATACTCTGTGTGAGCTAGGCCTGAAGCCGGGTTCGCACGGATGGGCTACGCTGCGTAAAAATCACATTGTGGTGCGCTTTTTCGGAAGGAAATTTCTGCTGCGGTAAGCAGCGCTTGAAAAAAAAAAGTTGATCCTCTTCTCTGCCCATAGTCCGGTCTCCTACGATGATGATGTTGCAGGCCATGTGACGCTGCATCCTGTGATTGGCTGCAGCGGTCACATGGGATGAAACATCATCCCAGGAGGCCAGACTGCAGGAAGATGGAGAGCGTCTTGGGTAATACGGTGCGATTTTTGTGGAGTAATCGCTGTGATTACGCCGCAAGAGTCGCAACACTTGGCATTCTGTTGCAGGTTTTGCATCCCCATTGAATTAATTTTTTCCGCTGTGTAAAGAAGCGCTCATACTTACACCCTCCCTCCTTTGACGTCCGCCCCTGCCTCCTACGATGACGTTGCAGGCCATGTGACTCTGCAGCCTGTGATTGGCTGCGGGGGGGGGGGGGTCACATGGCATGAACCGTCACCTCAGGAGGCCGGACTGCAGGAAGGTGGAGGGCGTTCTGGGTATGTTTTTTTTAAAAGTTGCGATTTTTACGGCATAATCGCGGTAAAATACACCGCAAAAGTCGCAACACTTGGCTTTCTGTTGCAGGTTTTGCATCCCCATTAAATTCAATGGGGGAAAGCCGCAACAGATATTGAACAAAAACGCAACATAAATGGACATGCTGCGGAATTAAATTCCACACTGTGGGTCAATTTATTAACATTTACGCTGCATTTTGTTCCGCAGCATGGGCATGAGATTTTCTAAATCTCATCCACTTTGCTGCTACTGTAAATGCTGCGGAATTGGCACACATAATTGCGTTGCGGAAATTCAGTAGCGTTTGCACTACGTGGGAACCCGGCCTAAGGATAACAGAAACCGCCTTGTAAGCTGTGCTTATTTCTCTTATTTCACTCTTGTTTTAGGTAAATTCGGCAGTGTTTGCTGATTACTATGGAAAAAAAAAAAAAAAAAAAGATTTTCAGACTTGCACAACATCTGATTTTTAATGCCCTGTTCACACTTTTTCGGTGTGGATTTTGACGTGGAAACCACATCGGAATCAGCGTCTGAAATCACCCCCCATAGATTCAGTGGGAAGCAAAGGCGTTTTTTTTTCCCTGAGCGGGGGAAAAAAAAAGCGGCATGTCCTTTTGGCACGGTTTCCGCCTCTGACCTCCCACTGATATCAATGGGAGGCAGAAAATCCCACGGTACTCAGTGTTTGAGTGTTTTTTTGCCCCCGATCCTCAACGGCCACAAGCGAAAAACGCTATGAAAATCCCGGGAAGATAGCGCAGGCAGGTCAAAATCTGCCTGTAAAAAAAAACTGCTTGTAAGCAGAGAGCTGCGCTCATGTGAGGCCACTTCATGTTCAGCGAGGGGAAAAGAGCTGCTGAAGAGGACTCGTGTCCCACTCTTGGCATGTTTAAATAACAAATTATAATGTTTCTCATAAAGCAGAGTTCTTGCAATGTGGAAAAAATAAAACGGAAAGACATTTTCTATATATTTATAAATAAGGTGAGTACATTTCCAACACAAATAACTGGTATAATTTGACCATATTTAAATAACTCCCATGAAAATATTTATTGCTGTGCCCGTTTGTAATGGGCATCTTGTGCATGTACATTAATTTTCTAACCAAGCGTCTATCTTTCAATCATGGGCTCCGTTCGGCTTCCCCGTTCAGTCACGTGACCTGCAAACTGACGTACCGATTCACACAGCATCTTGTGTGTGGACCGGAAGCCAATTTCTCTATGTAAGTCTATGAGACTCAGAATGTGAGTCTCAGACTTAAAAAGAGAGTTTACAGGTCATGTGACTGAACGGGGGAGCCGAACAGAGCCAATGGATTGAAAGAGAGACGCTTGGTGAGAAAATGAATGTACATGCACAAGATGCCCATTACAAACGGGCACAGCAATAAAAATTTTCTCAGTGAGAAAATAAATATACATTTACATGCACAAGATGCCCAATACAAACTGGCACAGCAATAAAAATTTTCATGGGAGTTCTGCTTTAATGTATATTAAAAAAAACATTAGGACTTCAAGCACAGCTTTGATGTACGGACAAGGACCCATCTAACCACTACGACAACTCACGTATGAGAGCAGCAGATGACAGCTTTATCTTGGCTGGTCACATTATTAAGACGTTTTAAATAACTCTGCATGGCTTCAACAGAACAGGCTGTCATTGGACTTGGAATGAATATAAAAAGCCCATGACGTATAGAGCTGGGCCCTGTGCACATGGACATATTATAGCTCCGTATTTACAACCAAGGAAGGGACTGGATAGCATTCAGTGAGATCAGGAAGACCTTGCTCAAAGACTTTTGGAAAAGCATATGCTATAAGGCCTTGAATTAAACTTGCTGTTTTTGGTGGAGTTTTCTTTTCAACCAAACGTGTGTGCGTACTAAAAGTTTGAAAGACGGCAGGGAACACATGATGGCAAGACATAGGGCTTGATTTTTTTAAACATTTTTCCCAATGAATACAGCCATTTAATTAAGTATCTTAATTTACAAAAACAAAAAAAGTACATGTTTTACAAAATATTTTTCTTTCCAGTTAAGATTGTGAATAAATGTGTTGTACTAGAAAGAGAAAATGTAACTGGTATTACACGCAGCGCATTACAAAAACGAGCGATAGCCATCTAGACATCCCCCTCTGCCATTGCAGCTACCTGGTAGGGATCAGATCTTAGGTCTGCGCCAATGCATTCAGCCATCACCTGGGGAATATGCTGGTTAATTGGGGGAGGGTATATAGATAGGGGTTGCCCAGATGAGACAATCCCTTTAAGAGCAAGTGCTAATTTCTTTTCCACGCAAAAATTTTTTTTTCTATATGTGGATGGGATTTTCAAAATCCCATCCACATGAATTGTACTGTCAATTGCTGCGGATTTGTGGTGCGGAATCCACACTGCATATTCGCAGAACGCAAATTCATCCTTCGGCTGGGTTCCCACGTTGTATAAATACTGCAGAATTTCCACAACGGAATTCTGTGCGGAAATTCTGCAGCATTTCCAGTAGCATCAAAGGGGATGAGATTCAAAAAGTCATGCCCACGCGGTGGAAAAAAACTGCAGCGTAAACTGTAATAAATTGACCTACGATGCAGAATTTAATTCCGCAGCATGTCAATTTGTGCTGCGCTTTTGTCGATTTTCTGTTGCGGCTTTTCCCCATTGAATTCAATGGAGATGCAAAACCTGCAACAGAAAGCTAAGTGTTGCAAATTTTGCGGCGCAATTGCAGCAACTACCCTGCAAAAATCGCAACTCTGGGGAAAAAAAAATAAAAAAAATCATACTTACCCAGAACGCCCTCCCCCTTCCTGCAACGTTTCATCCCATGTGACCGCTGCAGCCAATCACAGGCTGCAGTCACATGGCCTGCAACGTCATCGTAGGAGGCTGGTGCGGATGTCAAAGGAGGGAAGGAGTATGAGCGCTTTTTTACGTAGTGGAAATTCCGTCTGAAAAACCGCCCCACTTTGTGGTTAGATTTTTCAGACGGCAGGTGCTGCGGGGGTTCCAGGTTGGATACGCTGCGTGATTTTTACACAGCGTATCCGACCCGTGGGAACCCGGCCTTAATGTTACCAATATTCTAAATACTTCTGTGTAGTGTGCTTTATATGAATACATAGTGACAACACCGTGTAGGAACTTGCTCTACTGATTAATCCTGCTTACTAATAATAATAATAATATTTCACTATTTTATGCACTCAAGAATTCCAATGGGGGAATACATGCTGTACATATTTAACATTTTAATATCTTTAGACAGATACAAAAATAACAACTAGTCTATTCCATTCATGAAATTAAATGCAAATATTCCTAAAATAGCCAATACAGATCTGATTAGCGAGTTCATCGTCAAATGAGCCCGTGTGTACACCTATTACACATTACATATTTTTTACTTAGCTAAAATAAATATACTAAAATGTAATTCATATTACTTTTTGCTAAAAGTGCATTAAGGACTGATCTGAACGAGGAGCAATAGATCACAACTTATTTGATCCGTTGTAGGCTCAGATCTTGTTAAAACCTGCGATTGGAAATAGTCAGTTGTTCATCACTTGCTCCTTTTACCAATTAACTACAAATGGTTTCATTCACAGTCCGCTTGGCACATGAGCCGGAAAAGCTCCTGGCGCATATGCCAAACATATCCATAGGCCTCTATTCCAGTCTTGTCTTTTTGCCCTCAGTCGGGCTAATATACCTTCTTTCAACTGTATGGAATGCGGTTATTTTTTTTTCTATGGGCGATGGATGCTCGTGTATGCCTATACAATGGAATCCGTTGGAGGCGTCCGTTGGGAAAACCTCCCAGTGTATATCTCTCATGTACACTGCAAATTTAGTGTTAACAGACCCTAAAATTTACAGTTTGTAGACTGCTGCTAACGAGCAACTGAAAAGCAATTGTCATAATTTCATGAGGTGCAGGAAATTCCACGTATTGTTATGTACATAAATTTAAAAAAGGGTTTTTCCCACAATCATCATTTCTCGCCTATCCACAGATACGGAGAACGGGTGTTCCCAAATGCCCTATGTGAATGGAGCGGAACTGCGCATGCTCTGCCACTGTTCTATTTACTTTCTATGGGGCTGCCAGAGATAGCTCCATAGATAGTAAATAGAGCAGTGGCTGAGCATGCGCAGTTCCGCTCCATTCACATAGGGCACTCAAGGACTCCCGTTCTCGGGATTGGTCGGGGTCCCAGAAGTCTGACCCCCTCCGATCAGACATTTATCACCTATCCTGTGGGTAGGTGATAAATGATGATTATGGGAAAAACCCTATAAAACAGGTTGTGCCAAAATCAACAAAGATCACCTATCCACAAGATAGGTGATAATTGTCTAATCGCTGGGGGCCCTTTAATTGCTGTGAAACTTAGTTATGCAACTTCTCATTATACTTTGTGTTTCAATTTCTTACCGTTTTCAAGATCTGTTTGCAGTGGGTGAAAACATTTATTTATTCATTATCCAGAGACTGAAAACCTACTTGACCTAGCGCACCACGTGAAATCTCTTCTACAACCAGCTCTGCAGCTCTGTCCGCTGGATTTTAATCAGGTTTCCAGAATTTGTATGGAAACAACGTTTTCACTACGTCATTGCAAGCAAAGATTTAGAAAAATGGTGAGGACTTAAAACACAAGAGGATATTGGAAAAAGAGGCATAACCGTTTTATTATGAAATAATTAGACTTTATTTACATAAAACCCTATTTAGGCTAGTTGCAGAGCTGCTTAATCGACACCAGAAGAGCAAAAGAATGAAAAAGCCATACAAATATACCCTTTTAAAGGACTTGTATATTTTATACAGAATATTGAGAATAAATGTTTGCACTGTATCGTAAAACCACTAAAAACGTACAGTATAATTTCATTCAAAAAAATCATTGATTAATTTAAAAAAGACATCACATGAAAGATCATTCTTTCAGGTGATGTCACAAATCTGCTGTACACAACAAAACTACAATAGAGCCATTTGACTAAAGGCTGAGGTTCACAGTCTCTGTATTGAGTTTGCCACTGCTCAGGCTGTGTATCATGGCAATCATATGTGAATGTTTGCTCAGCTCTTCATGTTGGGATTTCAAAATGGCTTCTTTTTCTTCCAAACGGGTTTCTAGCTGAGTCTTCTGAACTTCTAGAGAAGATGTCTGTAGTATATAGACGATCAAAATCACAAGGTTAACAAATGTATTATATACCAACAAAACCTATTCCGCCCCCCCCTGGACGAAGGGTATGGGAAAACCCCTTTAAAACGGATTGTGCCAAAATTAACAAAGATCACCTATCCATATGAATCGGTATTGTTTGCTTTGTGGGTATTGCTGTGCATCATCGTGTTGTACTCTGTATAGGTCTACTTGATTTTGTAATTATTTGTATACATATATATGAAGCACTACAGGTAGAGATGTAGATTACTTAAAGGGAACCTGTCACCAGCATTTCCCCTATTGAACTTTACTTATCCCTCACTGGCCGCTGCTATAAAAAGTTCATTGCTGTTATCCCCTCTCCTAAACTCCTCCTCTGACTGTAAATAACATTTTGCCGCCTTTTATCGTAATAATGAGGTGTCCCTTTGTGCGCACACACCAGAAGAGGACATCAATGCACAAGCGCGGGATTTTTTTGTGCTGGGGAAGGCGAGGAGCTGGCAATCAAAAGTAAGGAGGTGGGTAAACTCGGAAAGACTTGAGGAATAAAGATGTGACTTTTCAAATGAAGATCTGACTCTTTTATGCTCATTTGCATACGGTGTGGGAACACTAAAAAACTGTCTTCTTAGTCGGCTCTGTAGCTTCAGTATTCAATTATAGGTTATATAGAAATGATTTTTCACCCACTACCACCAGGTATTGCTGGTTTAATAGGTGAAATGCTGGTGACAGGTTCCCTTTAAAGTCCCACGGTGCCATGCCTATATATGATGATCTAATGTAATATATTTGGTGAACTGTAAACATAGGGCACTAGCCATGATGATTATTACTACAGGAACCCATATAGGCTTTCAGGTCCACTGGATTGTGCACAATATGAATTATTGTTCAGTAACATTGAATCCTGTAATATTATGCTTTGGTTTTCAATGCGTTTTGTGTGTTTTTTTATACTTTATGCTTACATTTATTATATAGTAAATTTGTTTAGGGGGGGAAAGCTGATTATTGGGGAGACTAGGCTTAAAAAAAAATGCTGTATGAAGATGCGACAGTATCAGTAGCAAACCACTGCTTTAATTTTACTATAAGCCAGTTATACATAAATTTACGCAAACCATACAAACTTAAAAACCCATATGTGTAGATGTGAAGAGCATGCCCATCAAAGTAATAAAGTTAAATACGATGTACACTTTTGAAGGCAAATTTTTATTAATAAATAAAGGTTTTGATTTAGAATTATTTTTTTTCCATCATTTTTTTTACTTTTTAAGATATAGTTTCTATGTATCCTGTAAACATAGAAACTGTATCTGTATTCAGTAAAGGCCGAATTTGTCAGGTCAGCAGGATGAGACATGCAGGACCAGCGTTCACCAAAAGCCGTCAGTCTTGCTGATGGATTCGGCTGTTAACACAAGATACAGCTTCTATGTATACATGATACATAGAAGGTGTATCTCACAAATTAAAAAATTTTTTTTTAAATAAAAAACAATTCAAAAGTTGATCAAAATCAACCTTCAAAAGTGTACATAGCCTTTAACACTTATGAGTAGATTGATGTACTTTAATAATTAGAGCATTTTTTTAATCCCTGCAATAAAAAGGCGAATCTATGCAGTAAAAATGGAACGTAACGAAACGGTTTATTTTTTGAGCAAAAAGAAGGACCTCATACAATTATTCAGAGTAGGCAGGAATTATTATTGTAGCCCTAGATGAATTGCATCATGGTTTATAGCAATCCCACTTATTACCTTACAGTCCCATTCAATCAAATGTCTGCTTGAAAAGCTGTACCCGCTTGGCTGTCTCAGCTCAACTGAGCAATTTGTGATTATGAGACAATCCATCCATACCTCTCACACTGAACAGATATGCCAGAGTAAATCTATTCCTGTAGCTGCAGGGCTCAGGTCTACGTGCGGTCTTAACCCCTTAAGGACGCAGCCTAGTTTGGGCCTTAAGGCTCAGAGCCCATTTTTCAAATCTGACATATTTCACTTTATGTGGTAATAACGTCGGAATGCTTAAACCTATCCAAGCGATTCTGAGATTGTTTTCTCGTGACACTTTGGGCTTCATGTTCGTGGTAAAATTTGGTCGATATATTCAGTCTTTATTTGTGAAAAATTGCAAAATTTAGAGAAAATTTACAAAAAATAGCATTTTTCAGAATTTAAATGCATCTGCTTGAAAAACAGACGGTTATACCACCCAAAATAGTTACTAGTTCACATTTCCCATATGTCTACTTTAGATTGGCATCGTTTTTTGAACATTATTTTATTTTTCTTGGACGTTACAAGGTTTAGAACATAAACAGCAATTTCTCATATTCTTAAGAAAATTTCAAAAGCCTTTTTTTGAAGGTGCCAGTTCAGTTCTGAAGTGGATTTGAGGGGCCTATGTATTAGAAACCCCCATAAAACACCCCATTTTAAAAACTAGACCCCTCAAAGTATTCAAAACAGCATATAGAAAGTTTTTTAACCCTTCAGGCATTTCACAGGAATTAAAGCAAATTGGAAATGAAATTTGCAAATTTCATTTTTTCTGCTGAATTTCAATTTTATTCAATTTTTTTTTAGTAACAGAGAAGGTTTTACCAGAGAAACACTACTAAATATGTATTGTCCAGATTCTGCAGTTTTTAGAAATGTCCCACATGTGGCCCTACTGCGCTCGTGGACTAAAACACAAGCCCTAGAAGCAAAGAAGCACCTAGTGCATTTTGAGGCCTCTTTTTTATTAGAATATATTTTAGGCAGCATGCCAGGTTTGAAGAGGCGTTGAGGTATCAAAACAATGGAAACCCACCAGAAGTGACCCCATTTTGGAAATTACACCCCTCAAGGAATTCATTTATGGTTTTTGTTATCATTTTGACCGCAAAGTTTTTTCACAGCACCTATTTGAATTGGGCTGTGAAATGAAAAAAATGATATTTTTTCCAATAAAATGTCATTTTTGATCAAATTTTCTTATTTTCACAGGGAACAACATACCCCATTTTGTTGCCCAATTTGTCCTTAGTGCGGCAATACCCCATTTGTGGTGATAAACTGCCGTTTGGGCCCATGGGAGGGCTCAGAAGGAAAGGAGCGCTATGTGTTTGTTGGAGTCCAGATTTTGCAGGATTGGTTTTCGGGTGCCATGTCGCATTTGCAGAGCCCCAGAGGTATCAAAGCAATGGAAACCCACCAGAAGTGACCCCATTTTGGAAACTACACCCCTCAAGGAATTCATTTATGGTTTTTGTTATCATTTTGACCGCACAGGTTTTTCACAGCACCTATTTGAATTGGGCTGTGAAATGAAAAAAATTATATTTTTTCCAATAAGATGTCATTTTTGATCAAAATTTCTTATTTTCACAGGGAACAACATACCCCATTTTGTTGCCCAATTTGTCCTTAGTGCGGCAATACCCCATTTGTGGTGATAAACTGCCGTTTGGGCCCATGGGAGGGCTCAGACGGAAAGGAGCGCTATGTGTTTGTTGGAGTCCAGATTTTGCAGGATTGGTTTTCGGGTGCCATGTTGCATTTGCAGAGCCCCAGAGGTATCAAAGCAATGGAAACCCACCAGAAGTGACCCCATTTTGGAAACTACACCCCTCAAGGAATTCATTTATGGTTTTTGTTATCATTTTGACCGCACAGTTTTTTCACAGCACCTATTTGAATTGGGCTGTGAAATGAAAAAAATGATATTTTTTCCAATAAGATGTCATTTTTGATCAAAATTTCTTATTTTCACAGGGAACAACATACCCCATTTTGTTGCCCAATTTGTCCTTAGTGCGGCAATACCCCATTTGTGGTGATAAACTGCCCTTTGGGCCCATGGGAGGGCTCAGACGGAAAGGAGCGCTATGTGTTTGTTGGAGTCCAGATTTTGCAGGATTGGTTTTCGGGTGCCATGTTGCATTTGCAGAGCCCCAGAGGTATCAAAGCAATGGAAACCCACCCGAAGTGACCCCATTTTGGAAACTACACCCCTCAAGGAATTCATTTATGGTTTTTGTTATCATTTTGACCGCACAGGTTTTTCACAGCACCTATTTGAATTGGGCTGTGAAATGAAAAAAATGATATTTTTTCCAATAAGATGTCATTTTTGATCAAAATGTCTTATTTTCACAAGGAACAACATACCCCATTTTGTTGCCCAATTTGTCCTTAGTGCGGCAATACCCCATTTGTGGTGATAAACTGCCCTTTGGGCCCATGGGAGGGCTCAGAAGGAAAGGACCACCATTTGGCCTACTGGAGCTTTTCTGGTGCTAAGTCATGTGTGCAGAAGCCCCTGAGGTACCAGTACAGTTGAAACCCCCGAGAAGTGACCCCATTTTAAAAACTACACCCCTTAAGACATTCATCTAGAGGTGTAGTGAGCATTTTGACCCCACAGGTACTGTGTAAAAGATAATGCGCAGCAGATGGTGCAGTGTGAGATTTGCAATTTTATATATGTATATGCCATTTCAGTGTCCAATATAGTGTGCCCAGCATGCGCCACCGGAGATATACACCCCTTAAATTGTAATGTGGGTTCTCCTGGGTACGACAATACCCTACATGTGGCTGTTATCAGCTGCCTGGGCATACGGCAGGGCTCAGAAGGGAAAGATGAGGGGGGTAAGCTGTGCGGAGTGCATCAGGGTAAATTAAAAATCAAGGGATGTATGATACATTTTAAAACAATCTTTTATACAGAGCTCTGGTTTTTCGGGACACGTGTCACATTGGTATATTGTGTTCTTCCTTATCCCCCTCTTATAGCAGACTCTGCACCTCTTTTGACTCTTTCCCTTTCCACCGGTTTGGGGACCTTCTCCTGGAAAGTGTTGCCCTGGTACGATGCGTGTGGCCTCGCTTCCAGAAGTACTGGGTGCCCCCCCTTCCTGGTCCCTAAAGATTAGATCTTGAAATTCCAGGAAAGTTCCCCTCTGGCCTGCACATCGACGTAGCACATACGCATTGTACAAAGCCATCTGTATGATGTGCCCGGCCAGCTTCTTATACCACACCGCATGGCGCTGTAGGGCTTCAGGACTTGATTTGACAAGTCCACACCTCCCATGTACCTATTGTAGTACAGGATGCAGTCTGGTTTGGGGGTGGCCTTTCCTTCATATATCCTAAACCTGTAGGTATACCCTGATGCACTCTCGCACAGCTTATACATCTTCACGCCATACCTTGCCCTCTTACCTGGCAGGTACTGGCGGAATTGAACCCTCCCTTTAAAATGTACCAGGGACTCATCAATAGAAAAACACTTCTCGGGGGTGTATGCTTGGGAAAACCGGGCACTGGAACGGTCTAATAGGGGTCTCCGTTTATACAAACGGTCAAAACTGGGGTCATCTCGGAGTGGGCACGGCTCATTATCAGTATAATGTAAGAAGCGAAGTATTGCCTCATTTATTTATTTTTTTAGGTTCCAGTTCATTTCTGAAGTTGCTTTGAGGGGCCCATATATTAGAAACCCCTATCAAACACCCCATTTTAGAAACTAGACCCCTCAAAGTATTCACAACAGCATTTAGAAAGTTTATGAACCCTTTAGGTGTTTCACAGGAATTTAGAGCAAAGTAGAGGTGAAATTTACTCTTTTTATACCATTTTTTTTATAACACAAAAGGATTTATCAGAGAAACACAAATTAATACGTATTGCCCAGATTCTGCAGTTTAGAGAAATATCCCACATGTGGCCCTCGGGCGGTAATGACTGAAGCACCGGCCTCCGAAGCAAAGGAGCACCTAGTGGATTTTGAGCCCTCCTTTTTATTAGGCACCATGTCCGGTTTGAAGAGGTCTTGTGGTGCCAAAACATTGGAAACCCCCCAAAAGTGACCCCAATTTGGAAACTAGACCCCTTGAGGAATCCATTGTAGTTTTCATGGGGTGCATGCGGCTTTTTGATCAGTTTTTATTCTATTTTTAGGTGGCGTGGTGACTAATAAACAGCAATTCTACTATTGTTTTTGTATACTTTTTTTTTTACAGCGTTCACCGTGCGCTATAAATGACATATTCACTTTATTCTGCGGGGCGATACGATCACGTCGATACCAGATGTTTATAGTTTTTTTTTATGTCTTATGGCGTTTGCACAATAAAATACGTTTTGTAAACAATCATTCACTTTTTGTGTTACCTTATTCTAAGAGCCATAACGTTTTTATTTTTCAATCAATAAAGCCGTGCGAGGACTTATTTTTTGCGTAACGAACTGTATTTTCCATCAGTAGCATTTTTAGGTACATGCGACTTTTTGATCTCTTTTTATTCCATTTTTTGGGAGGTGAAGTGACCAAACAATTGTGATTGTGGTACGGTTTATTAATATTTTTTTTTACGGCGTTCACCGTGCGGGATAAATAACAAAATAATTTTGTAGTTCAGGCCGTTACGGACGCGGCGATACCAATTATGTATAGTTTATTTGTTTGTTTATATATTTTTATTAATAATAAAGGACTGATAAGGGAAAAAGTGGGACTTTTACTTTTATTACTTTTAAAACTTTTATTTTCTTATTTTTACACATCTTTTTTTAACTTTTTTTTAACTTTATTACTTTGTCCCACTAGGGGACTTGAGGGCAGGAGGCCCTGATCGCT
The DNA here is from genome assembly GCF_050947455.1 of Rhinoderma darwinii. NCBI lineage: Eukaryota > Metazoa > Chordata > Amphibia > Anura > Rhinodermatidae > Rhinoderma > Rhinoderma darwinii. The sequence continues at coordinate 213,101,750 of NC_134688.1, read as the reverse complement.
ATTCTAATACACTGCACTACATGCGTAGTGCAGTGTATTAGAACTGTCAGCTACTCACTGACAGCAAGCATAGTGGGTCCTGACGTTGTCAGGACCCACTAGGCTTCCGTCTATGGCATAGCCGGACGCCATTGTTTGGTGTCCGGTTGCCATAGTCACCATCGCCGGCCGCTATCGCGTAGCAGGCCGGCGATGGCAGCTTAACCCCTAAAAAGCCGCGATCTCTATAGAACGCGGCTTTTAAGGGGTTAATCAGCGGGGACACAGCGATCGGTCCCCGCTGTAGGAGCTGTGACAGCTGCTGAACAAGACAGCAGCGTCACAGCTCCTGTATGTGTCGGGAGGACGGCCGAAACGGCCGTTACTCCCGAGACGTACTATTACGGCATGGAGCGCGAACGATACAGCTGCCATGACGTAATAGTACGTCAAGGAGCGGGAAGGGGTTAAAGAGGATCTGTCACTAGTTTTAGTAATGCCTTATCTCATAGGCGCTGTCATACTGATAAGTATAGAGAAAATGGTGTCCCAAAACGTTTATTATTTTAAAAGTTATGAGCTTTTTTCTAAAATATGTAAAATGAGCCTATACTTGACAAGTGGGTATCAACACCAGTAATTCTCCTGAGGTGGAGCCAAGTCACAGCCTCTGACGCTATCCTATCAGCATGAAGCTGCTTCACACAGTGTGAGAGACTGAGGCTGGAGGGAAGGGGGATAATTTCAAATAGCCATATCTCCGGCTGTGGACCTGGTGTCATATGAAAGATGAGATTCTAATCTTTCATATGACACCAGGATCAAAGTGACACAACCAGAGATATCACCAGTTGAAAACACAGTCGGGAATGGAAGCTGTATACCAAATGACCACGCGGTGTTGCTGGGCTGGGAAGGGGGGAGAAGCTGTATGCTGATTGGACAGCGTCATACAGAAAACATTACACCGCCCAGAGTGAAAAGAAAGAGTAACCTCCTATTTGGCAAGTATAGCCAAATTAGCATATTTAGAAAAATGGTCAAATAAACGTTTTTGAAAAAAAAAAAAAAATCACACTGTAGTTATCTGCATTAGAGCACCTATTAGATTAGCTAGGAGATAGAGAATTAATAAACTGGTGACAGATCCTCTAACTTACACAGGCCCTGCTAGTTATCACTTCCACATTTTTAGTCTTTTTCGTGTTACCACAAACTGGAATGGATATGCTTTATAGATTTACATTCGAAGTCTGCGACTTGTGGTTGTCTAGCTGTGGTTAATTAGACTGTCATTGTATGACGGGACACTACACTTCAGATAGTTGTCGGCCGAACAATCATTCCGACAAAAATGGCCCACATATATCTATTGTGTATGGCCAGCCTAGCTTGAGAGTTACAGATTACAGACCACTGATGTAAATGTTTAAAGTAAACCCATATACACTGAAAGCACACACAAGATAAGATACGGAAAGGCAATAACTACAGTGATCTATTCGGAGGCTGGGCAATGTAGTTTAGAGATGACATTAATTACGGCAAAACTCCTTACTAAATAAATATAAAATAGTTAATTTTTATTTGCTGAAACTATAAATGTCTTACCCTAATGCTCAGTTCCTTCCTTGCTTGTTCAGTTTTACTTAATTCCTTACGAAGGATATCAATCGTTTCTTCCATGTCTTCTTTTTCCTTTTGTTTTGCTTTAACCTTTTCCTCTAAGCTCTTCACTTTCTGCTGAAAATCTATTCAGAATGAATACATAAAGATATCACACGTTCTGTATTTTAAATACATTGAGATTAAATGATATACCCCAATTTCAATTTATAGGTGAATATATATAATCTTATGACTGTAGGTAGCGCAAAACCCTCTGTAGATAGCGCCACCTCCGCTCCCTCTAGGAGCGGAATCCCTGGCCTGCGCTCTGCAGATAGCACCCCCTGCAGATACCACCACACCTCCCACTGTAGATAGCGCCATCTGAACTCCCTCTAGGAGCGGAATCCCCGGTGTCAGATCGCACTAGCTGGGGCTTCCACTTCTAGAGAGGTCCCCTGACGTCACGGTCCATTTGAACAGTCACATTAGGGGCTCTCACTAGGAGCGGAATCCCCGGCCGACACACTGGCCAGGGATTCTGCTACTGGAGAAGCCCCTGGTGTCACTATCCATATATGGACATAGACATGAGGGGCTCTCTGTAGAAGCGGAATCCCCATCCAGAAGGATTCCGCTCCTACAGGGAGCTACAGTGGTGCTATTTACAGGAAGGGGTTCCATTTATGGGGGGTGGCGCTATCTGCAGGGGGGCTGTTGCTAAATACAGGGGGGGGGGGGTGTTGCTATGTACAGGGGGTGGCACTATCTACACAGGCACTGTGGCGCTATGTACATGGTCACTGTGTGGCACTATCTACAGAGAGAACTGTGGCACTATGTGGGAACTGTGGCACTATGTGGGCACTGTGGCACTATTTACAGTGGGCACTATGTGGTACTATCTACAGTGGTATTGCGTCACTATCTACATGGGCACTGTGATGTTTTCAGGAGGTTGGGACAAAAAAATCCTAATAACTAAAAATCATATTTTTTTTTAACGTCCATGAAAAACGAATGGCAAATAACGTTTAAAAACGGTCAGACGTCCGGGAAATGGATTCAAATATTGGGTTGTATTGTTTCATGCAAAACAGCCATGAAAAACTGTCAGTTTAAATTACAAAAAAGTTTTTGTTTTTTTCCCCCCACATTTTTAGTGATTTGTCTGCTCATAATAAAATTTAAAAACACTGAATTAATTAAACTAATCTAGAAAATTAAAGCCTCATAAGTCTTGTAAAATAAACCCCAAAAAAACAAGTAAAAATAGTTGTGATATTCAAAGCGGTCGCAGAGATATCATTAAAAGAAGTGCATATCAACTCTGCAAGAACTCTGCAGTGAGTGATACAACATAGGGGAGGTGATTTAAATTCACCAAGCGCTTTCACACTCGATGGCCCCACTCTGAATTAGCCGTGGATGAGCTGTTACTCCTAGACATTTCCACTTGACAATAACCGCACATTCAGAAATTGGCACGAGCAGCTACTTTTAAGTGGTTACAGATTTGCAATTCATATTCAAGTTCATTTTAGGTTTTTATTAAAAATCATTTTTATTTTTTGAGAAACAGCAGCTCTGTATTCTGTATACAGAGCAGATGTATCGTTCACTAAGACCTGAATCCGTCAGTCCTGAACTTAAATGTGATGGATAACAGGTGTATCCTGCGTGAACCCACTTTCCCTGAACCCGTCAGTCCCATGAACCTGACTGGTACTGGATTCGGTGAACGATACGGCCACTCAGTATAGAGAGTACAGAGCAGCTGTATCGCAAAGTACAACATTTTTTGGGTTGTTTTGAAATTGTAACTAGGTTTAGTTTTGGGGGCACGGAGATATTGTGGCTCACAAAAGGCAGTTAGCCAGCCACCCAAAGTAAATACTATTAGGGTAGTATATAGACTACTGTCCCGCAATATACAACATTTAGTATCAGGACAGTTCATACACCGTGCTGCCCTAATTCTATACATAGATACATACAATAGTATTGAGCAAAAGGAAACTATATAAAAAGAGTGTTATCCAGATACTACTACGGTATCTAGTATCAGAGCAGCACATAACAGGGTGCAGATGATCAGTGTTCTGGCGCATCACATCTCTTAACCGGATGTCGTAAAACAGGGTAAAATGAGGGCTGGGGACAGAGCTATATGTACTTTGTCTGTCAACCCCCATCCGGTCCTGATAATTTCAGAAAGGTTTCTATTAGTAAGGGGATCCGGGCCAAAATACAGCAATGCTGAAAATGTTACATTATTTTGCCATATTCTAGGGTTCCTGTATTACAGTATACTGATCTACCCGAACAGGATCTACTTTTCTTTGGTTGCATATTTAACGGTTGTAAAAAATGCACATGGGTTATAAAACCAAGGTATATGGACAAACACACTACAATCTTCTGACACTGTGACCTCTCTGATGTGCATGGTTACTTTTTCCTTATTTTAATCTGCCACAGGCCACTAACTCACATAATGAGAATATTAATCTCTTAAAACACTATGTGGTGCAAAAAGAAACCAACTTAATTTCTCCTATAAAACCGGTGTAGCTTCCCAGTATTCTTCACTTCCCTCATCACATCAGAACACTATCAATTTAACCCTTTCATGACCAAGTTGGAAAGTGACACAATCTTCATGATTTGGGCTCTGCATGCCACCACATTGGACTTGAAATCAAACGACGGAGGTGCAATTGAAGTGTAGACTTTCAGCTTTAATTCAAGGGGTTGAATAAAAATATCCCGTGAAACGTTTAGGAATTGAAACATTTTTCTACACAGCCTCCTCATTTCAGGGGCTCAGAAGTAATTGGACAAATTAATATTACCACAAAAAAAATGTTTTTTGTTAATACTTTGTAGAGAATCCTTTGCAGGAAATGACTGGCCGAAGTCTGGAACCCATGGACATCACCAAACGCTGGGTTTCATCCTTTGTTATGCTTAGCTGCAGTAAAGGACTGGCAGTCTTCAGTTGTTGCCTGTTTGTGGGTCTTTCTGCCTTAAGTTTTGTCTTAACCCCTTAACGCCGAAGGACGGATATATCCATCCTCTGCAGCTGCTAGTTCGCGCAGGAGGAGGGATATATCCGTCCTGTGATGGCGCGGGTACTGCCACTGTACCCACGCGATAAGCGGCAGGAGCACGTCTGTTATACACAGCCTGGCTCCTGCTGCAACTGCCAAATTCGAAGTGCTCTCCGATTCCGGCAGTTTAACCCATTAAATGCCGCTGTCAATAGTGACAGCGACATCTAATGTGTTTGCCAGAGGGAGGGAGCACCCCAAAGAAATCGCGGGTCGCCGTCGGGTTTCCATGGCAGCCGGGCGCCTAACAAAGACCCCCAGATCTGCCTTAAGCAAATGCCTGTTAGGCCATGCCGGAGGCATGACCTAATAGGTTGCCTGTCAGTATTACACTGACAGTATACCAAAGCATTATTGCCTAAGTATACCAAAGCATTATATATGCGATCGGTAGATCGCATAGTGAAGTCCCCTGGTGGGACTAAAAAAATAAATGTAAATCAGTTAAATAAAGTTTGTGAAAAAATAAAATAAAAATTACAGTCAAAATCAAATGAAACTTTTTTTTGCCCAAAAAGTGGTTTTATTTAGTAAAAGTGTCAAAACAAATCACACATACACATATATGGTATCCCCGCGATCGTAACAACTTGACCAATAAAATGAACACATTAATTAAACCGCAGGATGAACGGCGTCCAAAAAAAAAACAACGGCAGAATTCTCTTTTCTCCCATTCCCCCTTAAAAAAAATAAAAATAAAAGTTAATCTAGAAGTCCTATGTACCCCAAAATAGTACTAATGAAAACTACACATTGGCCCGCAAAAATCAAGCCCACATACGGCCACATCGACGGAAAAATAAAAAAATTACGGCTTTTGGAATGCGGCGATGCAAAAACAAGTAATTTTTTTCTAAAAGGGTTTTTATTGTGCAAACGTAGGAAAAACATATAAAACCTTTACATATTTGGTATCCCCGTAATCGCGCCGACCCATAGAATAAAGTTAACATGTTATTTACGCTGCATAGTAAACGGCGTAAATTTATAATATGAAAATTAATGCTGGAATAGCTGCTTATTTTCAATTCTCTTCTAAAATAAAGTTAATAAAAGTTAATCAATATATTATAAGCATCTAATAATGGTACAATTACAAAATACAACTCGTCGGGCAAAAAACAAGCCCTTATATGGCTATGTCGACGGAATAAAAAAGAAGTTACAACTCTTAGAATGCGACCGTGAAAAAACAAAAAATAATCCTTGGTCATTAACGTGCAAAATGGCCTGGTCATTAAGGGGTTAAGCAAGTGAAATGCATGCTCGATCGGGTTGAGATCTGGTGATTGACTTGGCCATTGCAGAATATTCCACTTCTTTGCCTTAAAAACCTCCTAGGTTGCTTCCGCAGTAAGTTTTGGGTCATTGTCCATCTGTACTGTGAAGTGACGTCCAATCAACCTTGCTGCATCTGGTTGAATCTGAGCAGAAAGTAAATCCCTGAACACTTCAGAATTCATCCGGCTGCTTCTGTCTTCAGTCACATCATCAATAAACACTAGTGACCCAGTGCCTTTGGCAGCCATGCATGCCCATGCCATCACACTGCCTCCACCATGTTTTACAGGGGATGTGGTGGGCTTTGGATCATGAGCCGTTCCAAACCTACTCCCTCACATCATTCTGGTACAGGTTGATCTTAGTTTCATCTGTCCAAAGAATGCTGTTCCAGAACTGGGCTAGCTTCTTTACATGTTGTTTGGCAAAGTCTAATCTGGCCTTTCTATTTTTTGAGGCTTATTAATGGTTTGCACCTTGTGGTGAACACTCTGTATTTGCTCTCATGAAGTCTTCTCTTTAGACTTAGATACGGATACACCTACTTCCAGGAGAGTGTTCTTCACTTGGGTAGATGTTATGAAGGGGTTTTTCTTCACCATGGAAAGGATTCTACGATCATTCACCACTGATGTCTTCCGTGGACGTCCAGGCATTTTGGAGTTCACGAGATCACCAGTGCGCTCTTTTTTTTTCAAGAATGTACCAAACTGTTAATTTGGCCACTCCTAACATTTGTGCTACTTCTCTGATGGATTTCTTCATTTTTTTCAGCCTAAGGATGGTCTGTTTCACTTGCATTCAGAGCTCCTTTGACCTCATGTTGTGGGTTAAAAGCAACAGCTTCCAAATGCCACACCTGGGTTCAACTCCAAACCTTTTACCTGCTTAATTGATGCATTAACAAGGGAATAGCCCACGCAGCCCATTAAATAGCTTTAAAGATAATTGTCCAATTACCTTTGGTCCCTTGAAAAAGATGCAGCTACATATTAAAGAGCTGTAATTCCTAAATCCTTCCTCAAATTAGGGTGTGAATACCCTCAAATTAAAGCCGAGAGTTTGCACTTTAAGGCCATATTGATTATATAACTGTATATTCAATGTTTTGGTAAACCGCTAAAATGACAAAACTTGTGTCGCTATCCAAATAATTCTGGACCTAACTGCATACATTGTTGCAGTTTTGTAACAATTAGGCGTCTGCTCTCTCCATCAGCCTGGATCGCTATAAGGGGAGGGTGAAGGTCATAAGGCTACATTCACACGACCGTGAAAGAAAACAAAAACAATCAATGGTCAGTTTTTCATGGCCATTTTGAATCAGTGTGTCAAAATTTTCATCCATTTCCCGGCTGTCAGGCTGTTTTTAACCGCTGTTTGCCATCCATTGTACATGGTCGTTTAAAATTATTTTATTTTTTTAAAATGATCAATTTCATTTGTCAGTTTTTTTGTCCCAACCCCTAAAAACACCACAGTGTTATGTGCTAAATGTAAATAGTGCTAGTGCCCACTGTAGATAGTGCCCATATTAATAGTGCCAGTGTCCCCTGCAAATAGTGCCTATACAGTGACAGAGTGCCCATGTTGATAGTGCCACCCCCCTGTAGATAGCGCCATTAAGGCTGCCTCTAGGAGCAGAATCCCCAACCAGATAGTGCAACTCCCCCTGTAGATCGCGCCACTTCCCCAGTAGATAGGCCACTCCCTGTAAATGGTGACTTCAGGAGCTTCTTCTATGAGCGGAGTCCCCAGCCAGAGAATTGCCGACGCTTTGGCTGGGACACCGCTCCTAGAGGGAGACCCAGACGTCACTGTCCATATATTGGACAGTGATGCCAGGAGCGTAATGCCAGGTCAGAGCGTCGGCACCGCTCTGGCCGGGCATTGTGCGCCTAGAGGGAGCCCCCGACATCACTGTCCATATTTGGACAGTGACGTCAGGGGCTCCCTCTAGGAGCGGAGTCCCCGGCCAGAGCGTTGTAGACGCTCTGACCTGGGATTCTGTTCCCGGAGGAGCCCCTCACATCACTGTCCATATATGGACAGTGATGTCTGGGGCTCCCTCTAGAAGCAAAGTCCCCAGCCAAACCATCGGCAATGCTCTGGCCGGGGACCCCGCTCATAGAGCGAGCTCCTGAAGTCAATGTCCACTATCTAAAAGGGGTGGCGCTACCTACAGTGGAAGTGGCACTATCTACAGGGGGATGGAACTATCTATGCGGGAAGAGGCTGCCAACGTTTATATATGGGACAACTGCACGAGGCATTGGCAGTTGGAACGTATATAGCAATATAGCTGTCGTGAAGGGATTAAAGAAACAATGCATCAAATTTCTTACCTCCGTATTATAATTTCTCCTGTTCACACAGACTAATATTCCTGCCTTATTTGCATTGATTTATTCTTGATAAGAATTTCCCCTTATAGTGGCTAAGGGCCAATGTATAGCTACCGCCCTGATGCCAGCAGGGTGACTATATTGGTTCTTACTGTAGGTTTCAGTATAATGTGGTGGTCACCTTGATAGGTTGAGTCAAGTTTTACCCCAAAAATAAAAACAGGGTGTTGTATAAAAACATATAACTCAGAATTGTCAGAATTATGAGGTAAAGCTTAATTATTTTTTTTTAAATGGGTTTACCCACTATTAAGAGATATATGTTAGATAGGTGTTGGTCCACAGTCGGGGACCGCCACTGATCGTTAATTAGCCTCTGGAAGGGCTATGGGGGGGAAAATTGTTGTAAGGTGTGGTCACAGAATGCGCACAGCTTGCACTATACAGATCTATGGAAGGTATGGCTAAAGCAGAACGCAATATGTAGAACTGACATTACTTAGATTATTTTGGTTTAGGAATTGCTAAAACATCAATGTTTCTGTAAAGATTAAGTAAATAGTAAATGTGAGTGAAAAATTGTAAGTGACGAGAATTAAAATGACAAAAAAAAAAAAGAAGGGTATGATTACTGAATAGAACAGCATTACTCACTTAATATTTTGCTCTCCCTATCTTGTAGCTGTTTGGAAAGTTCTTTTCTTTGATTTTCAATGTCTTCTAGTTGTGCCAGAGTTCTGAAATATTATTACAATAACATTTCCAAATAAATAACCACAACAACAAAAAAAAGTCAGTATAATTTACTTTGCAGATGGACTAAAGTCATTGTGTCCTTCACATCACTCATGTGGCTAGAGAGAAGTAATCCTGTTAACGATTTAATAGGGAACTGCTACTTATGGTATTTCTTAATATATTCTTCAAGGCGTCTTTATAGTGGACATACGTCTTTGGTGATTATGTTCAAATATTAGGAAAATGCATAAACACAATTTCCTAACAGAATGGTATTATTTGTCGATCCCTAAAAATACAGATGTAGGGCCGTCCACGAGTAGCAAGAATATGGCAGGAATCTCCTGACCTTAAGTGAGCAATTCTAAAAAGGTGAGATAGATTAAGAAAACCTGGAAATTGCCAAATATGAAACTAAATTCAAATATTCTTTAGGTTACCCTATTTTATTTAGGCAGTGACAAACTATATTGTATAAAAGCTTACAAAATAGAAAACTGCAATAAAATAACTTATTTGTATAAACTACAATTCTCAGAGGACTCAATGGTAACTTAAACAACCACTTGTATATATGGATCGTAAAAGAAAACTCAATCTTACTTTTCATTCTGTAGCTTGAGGGAGTCACTCAGTTTTTTCATGGTTTCTGCTTGCTTACTTAATACATTATAAGATCCCTGCAGCTCCTTGTACTGCTTTTCACAGAGTTCATATCTATAAATTAAGACAGGACCATTATTTACACAGCAAAAACTTTTGTGCCGGTACAGAGTACCGCATTCAACTTCAAAGCCAAGAGCTACATTTTAAGGCCATAAAATCAGGCTTCTCCAATACCAAACTTACATCAACACAAATAATTGTAACGCTAAAAAAAAAAAGTATAAGCAGATAATGGAGGACCGGTTATGTCTATTTTAGTAAACACTTGTATTTCCCATGAAATAGCAACACTGAAAAATCTTTGCTTAAAACTCTGGGTTGTGACGCTCCTCTTTTATTCCTCATGGAAATGTATGAGTAAATAGACAACTGAGCATCACCATACTCCTTGTCACTAGGGTCTTTCCCTACACAATCTGACACTGACAGCACTGATTGGCTAGAGCGTCACGCCCCATCGACAGGGGGAATGGTAACACCTAGTTGTTAATTTATTCATACATTTCCAGGAAGCCTAACCAAGGAAAGGCAGAACACAGAGTTCTAAGAAGAGATACTCCAGATTTGTTATTTAATGGGGAATACACGTTTCTACTAAAACAGACACGTCAGCTGACAGCTTCTCTTTAATATCTAAAAGCCTGTAAACCCACTGTCATTCATTCTTTATTACTTGATCAAAAAAGATAAAAATAGATATAATCTATACAACACAAACACACTGTATTACTTGGCGTGTACCAAGTTAATGTCTTATATTTCGGATTTACAGTTTTGCTGGCTGATATCTGAAACCGTAGACAAACTTGTTGACGGACACATTTCCAACATCTGCAACTTTAGGCTACATGCACACATTGCGTAATTTGCTGTGGAAAATACAAACCAAAACCGCAGCAATATGCAGGAAATTCGCAGGTAAAATATGCACCTAATCACGCATTTCACAGTGTGGATTTTACATTTTGATGCGTTTTTGAGCGTGTTTTCATGCTGCGGGTTTTGCTGCGATTTTCCACAGCATTAGGCAGATACAATTCGCAAGCGAAAATGCAAGCTAAATTGAGATGCTGCAGATTTTAAAATCAATTTACGTGTGTAAAAATACTGCAGCACGTATACGAGATTTCCTGGAATCTCATGGACTATGCTGGTACTGTATTATGCTGCGGTTTTGACGCACGTAATACTCGTGTGTATTGACCCTTAGGGTTTATCACATGCAGCACATTGTTGTTGAAAGTTCTGAGAGTATTCAATACACCGGAATGGGATTTCTGCAGCATCAACATCGTTTTCTGCAAGCCCCATTCAGATGAATGGGACAGTCAAAGAAATATCTGCAACAAAATCTGCCTTGTTTAAGGCTTCCTTCACACACTTTTGGGGAAAACAGCGGAAAAAAAAACAAAAAACGCGAAAAACTGGCATTGATCCTGAAAAAAGCTTGAAGACCAAGGCGGCGGGGCTTCGCAGTTATAGTAAATGGCACAGAACAGAAAAGGAATGTATTAGTAATTACATGCATTCGTGGTAAACACACATTGGTTACCATTAGCCTTAAAGTGGCCAACCCCTTTAATTTCCCTGTTGAAGTCAAACTAGTAAGAGAATTCTTACTTCAATATGTGATCAGCATAGGAGACTTTCAGTTTTTCATGTTCTTCAGCCACAACTTGTAGCTTCCTACTGTGCTGGAATAACTGCTCAATGTCACTCTTTGCTCGCTCAGACTCAAGCTGTTGAGACTTTAGAAGCAAGCTCAGTTCCTCATTCTTCCTTTCTGCCTCCTTAAGTAACGTAGCCAGCTTTCTTGCCTACAGCACAAAATAAATCCATGCAGAAAAATATCATAATGCCAGAAGTAGCAAAAAGCATAGTTGTCTAAATACTGTATATTTTCATTTAACTGCTAAATTTCGAAAAGGCTTCCACTTATTTTTAAATGTATTAGCATAGTGCGAAAATAAATGGCCTCAATACTGTACTGGGGTAGGATAAGTCTATACAGCGAGTATGAAATTTACTGCGGAGATCAATAAGAAATTCAATTACTCTGTTCTACTATATCTGCAAAGTATTCGGCTCACCTCCGCTTCAGCTTGTGCTCTTTGACATCGGTACTGTGAAATAAGTCGATCTGCTTGAGCAAGAGCTAAGGTCTTCGCTTCTAAAAGATCCTGTAGCCGACTTTCTTTCGACTGTTAAAACACATAGGACAAATAAATAATTAGTTTTCTCTAAAATAACATGAAAAAGCTGCATAGAAGCTCCGTACTCACAGCTAGGGCGCATAGTTTTTGTTCATAAACATCCATGATATCGGAAATCCTAACATCATTCACTTGTTCCTTCAACTGCAAAAACAATAAACAATAAAAAAATAGTCATTTGAATAAGTGTTCACATTTGTGATGTTTTAATGAAGCACGTATGGACTCTGGTGTCGAAGTGGAATTAGGAAGTTCAGTGATCAAACTACAAGACAAGCTAAGGCTGTGTTCACACTGTGCTTGCAGTGCATATTTAACATAGGTATCGGGAAAGTTCCCAGTGTATATGTTAAACGTGCCCATACACCCCCATTCACAGGTCCTTTAGGCCTACATCCATGCACTAGCAACAATGCTTAGCAACACTTCGGTCTGTGTACAAGAGGCTCTGATACTAAAACGTCAGCCATACTTTGTGTGTGTGATATGCTGCAAGAACTCTCAAACCTCCCCCCACAACTCACTGATCACCTGCAATCATGTGAAGATGACACTGTACAGTTATAAAGGGTTTCTGCACAAATTAGTGAAATTAAAATAAAGTGACCCAGCACTGCCGGCTACAGCGCTGGCACATTTTACTCATTGACTTCAACTGCCAGCACAAGTACACAGAATACTGCACATCTTCTCCTTCCATAGTCACTCCAGTCTTCTGCTCCTCCGTTGTTGCAGTGCCAGCCTCTGAATCCCAGCCCACACTTTCTACCCGGGACAACTCAAAGCATCTATGCTCTATAGAGGACACCCTCCCCTTGAGAGCAAAGTTAAGGATGTGAAAGGCTTGTTGCGGGGTGCAGCATGACAGGCAGTCAGAGGGACATTTTTTTTTTTTTAAACATGTATACAGCACTGTATACTTTTATTTATTTTTTTTACAGTGGAAACATATGGGCGGCGTACCCCACTGTATGCGAACACAGTGGAATACATTGTTGTCTTTCTCCAACAAACACTGAAAGCAGTGTGAACAGAGCCTTAGGCAATAAGAGTAAACAAAATTTGCATCCAAGCAGCAGTCCAGCATGTTAGCTCCAGAGTTAACTGCAATTCCTTGTTACACGGAATATATTTTACCGGATTTAAGCCTAAAATCAGAACTGATCCTAATGATCGAGCGGCAGTATAGCACACATGATACCGAAGAGCAACAGTGAATCCCCTGTCACTTGTCCTTCTTTATTATCAGATTGTCCTAAACTCTACACGGTTTCTTATATACACACACAAAACACACATGAATTATCTCTATTCTGATATTTTAGGACAAGAATATTTTCTTATATAACTTGGTGGTCACAAAAAAAAATCACCTGGAAATTCTATGAATTATTTCGATAAATCACATAAACAACTTGCCAAATCTTATGGAGATTTTGAGAAAGTAAATTTATGGAATATAAGAAATATAACTAAAATGGTTTATTATTTGAAGTAATCATACACCAATGTATCTTTTTAAACTTTACCTCCATCCCCGACTGTAGCTTTTGAATCAGTTCCTGGATATTTAAGGATGATATATCCATGCTGTTCATTTTAGCAATCTGTGGTGGTTTACAGTTGTTTGTAGTCACGTGCAATCCAAATCGTTTTGACGGATGATCTGTTTCTTGCATTGTGTATGCATTATTAGCAGCTATGCTTTCCCCAAGCCTAAAAAGGCCAAGATTACATTAATATACCCATGGAATACAAAATAATAAAGCTCTGTATAACTCTTCCACCAAATCACAATGATTTCAAAGAAGTACTACAAAAAACAAAACAAAATATAAAACAATACATTTATACTGTCTGAACGGCAAAATATATTGGACACTAATTCTCCCCCCCCCCCCAAGGAAACAAGTTCTGTAAGGTTCATCTAACGCACGAGTACAATATTTAATAATGTGATATTAATTATTTTGGTTATATTTCGTAACCTATTGGTATAACTTTTTGCGTGCTATTTACTCACACAAATGCTGGGAAGTCTGGCAGGGGGGCAGCTTCAAATAATACTCGAAGGCCAGCTTGAACTCGCTCTCTGTTATCAGAGGTTAATGCAAAAGATAGTGATGGAATCAAACGTTGGTCCTGCAGAGAAAAAATTCATATAAAATATATATATATTTTTTTTTGCAAGCACGTAGGTTCAAATTAATTTAAATATCAAATGTATGTATTGGTTTTGTTTGAATTAGACCACAAAAAGTGGATTTGTCAGTATGGGCCAGTCAGGTCTCAATTTCCACTTGGTAACATACACAAAAAAATAGCTGCTACAATCCGATTAGTAGGTATAAATTTTCTTAGCAATTGGTTAGGGATATGCAGCAACATGTTTCAGATAATCCGAAGATTCCAGCTCTCGATTGTCCAGAGAAGTTTGGAAATTAAAGTAGTGACCTAATTGGTCAGTATGTGAAATATAGATCTGCATTTTTTTCTTTTATAAATTTAAATGACAACAATTTTTCTTAGAACAGTTTTTATATATGATGGCTTATGTGTGAATGAGTTAGTAGAACGAAAAAATAAAAAAATAATCAAGACAGACTTTAACCATACCTGTAGTATCTTATAGAAGGCGGCTTCCATATTAGTGACCAACTGTTTTAGTCTGCTCATGACATCTAAAGTCTTCAGTATTACATCCGATGAAATATTGCTTGGTACAAAAACAAAATATTTTTAAAAAAACAAAAAAAAACCTGCAGTGCTTTTATAGTTTTACAAATATTATTCCCTATTATGTGTTTAGTATATTTGCCAGTTAACCACAGATACAAAGCCCTGTATAGTATGATGCTTAATCACTTCGTAGCAATATGAACTTGCCTTATATCCAACTTGACTTAACATGCGACATTATCAAGTCACATAGGTCATAAAAATATGCACTTAGAAAAATCCCATAGGACTTACGAGAGTTCGGAATCCACCATATTGGCACCAAAGCTGGAATCTGCACCGCTGAATGTAAACTGATAATCAACAAGAGTGACACATCTGTTAACAGCAAGCTTCATAGCAATGCGGGATTTCAACGAGTCATCGGAACAGAGCGGTAAAGAAGGTTAAGGAGAATGATTATAAAAAATATGTTATAAATATAGGTTATGTTAACTGTTAGATCATATACACTCTGTTCAATGAACAGCTATATCTAAATGGAGGAAGAAAAATACAATCCAGCATATAAAAGAAAGGACAGCACTAAGGAATTTAAACAGGTATTTTTGCACAGGAAGAAAAAATAAATAAAATAAAAAAAAAGGAAACCCTATATAAACCATATTTGATTTTCCAGAAAGAAAATATATTTAAAAATTGCTCTTATTACATGCATACAATAGATGTAGGCTTTCCAATTTAAGTAAAACATATGGCATGTGGAAACATATTTCAGTGTTAGGTCCGTTTTACACAACTGGATAAGAGCTCTGTGCAGCAGCTATATATTTAGTCTTTGCAGGATGGGATCAGACCCCGTCACTTGGGAACAGGGTGGAATCCAGTAACATCATTGGTTCTAAATGTAAATCCGCTGTACAGAGACATAACAAATAGAACTGGTAAGGAGTCCAATAGCCTGAGTGAGATGGCAATAAATATTTTTCTGCCACCTAAAGTTAGGCAAGTCTTGTCAAGTGCATATTATACTCTAGATCAGTGGTCGACAAACTGTGGCTCTCCAGAGGTTGCAAAACTACAACTCCCAGGATGCCCTGACAGAATGAAGCAATCAGGGATTTCTTGTAGTTGTGCAACAGATGGAGGGCCACAGAGACCACTGCTCTAGATTATACGGTAACTTGGCTTTTGGAAGTGATTTGAGAAGATAAAATAGTGTGGCTACCATAGAGTGCGCTGTTGATCTACAGTATTTGCATGCAAATTGGTAACTATGGGTACTGTGGTCCCCAAATATTTTGGTTCAGATACACTATATGGAGAATAATATTTGGACACTTACAGGAGCTTTTTTTGACATTCCATTTTAAAAACAATAGGAATATGGAGTTGGTCCCTCTTTGCAGCTAAAATAACTTCCACTTTTCTGGGAAGGTTTTCTACAAGACTTTGAACTGTTTCTGTTGGAATTTTTGCCCATTCATTCAGAAGAGAATTTGTGAGGTCAGACACCGATGTTGGACGAGAGGACCTGGTTCACAATCTCCTTTCTAGTTCATCCGAAAGGTGTTTCAATGTGGTTGAGGTCAGAGCTCTGTGCGGCCAGTCAAGTACTTCCACACCAAACTCACCCAAACATGCCTTTAGAGATTTTGCTTTGTGCAGTCATGCTGGAACAGAAAAGGTCTTTCCCCAAACTGTTCCCACAAAGTTGGACTCATACAATTGTCCAAAATGTCTTGGTATGCTGAAGCATGAAGATTTCCCTTCACTGGAACCAAGGGGCCTAGGCCAACCCCTGAGAAACAACCCCAAAGCATTATCCCTCCTCCACCAAACTTTACAGTTGGCACAATGAAGTCAAGCAGATAACGTTCTCCTGGCAGTTGCCAAACCCAGACTCATCCGTCAGACTACCAGATAGAGAAGGGTGATCCGTCACTCCACAGAACATGTTGTCACTGCTCCAGAGTCCAGTTGGGTTGTGTTTCACACCACTCCATCCGATGCTTGTTGATGTAAGGCTGGTATGCAGCTGCTCCATCATGGAAACCCATGCAGCGAAGCTCCCAGGGCAGTTTTTGTGCTGATGTCAATGCCAGAGGAAGTTTGGAACTCTGCAGTAATTGAGATAGCAGAGCAATGGTGACTTTTATGTACTATGCACCTCAGCACCCCTAAACGCTTCCAATTTGGAATAATACCACTCACAGTTGACTTGTTACAACGATGGCATCCTATTACAGCACCACGCTGCTTATCAGTGAGCTCTATAGAACAGCCCATTCTTTCCCCAAATGTTAGTAAAGGCGACTGCATGGCTAAGTGCTTGATTTTATACACCTGTGGCAAATGGGACTGAACGAAACCCCTGAACTCAAAGATTAAGAGCTTTGTCCCAATAGTTTTGTCCATATAGTGTACATCATGTGGTCTTAAGTCACATTTAAGAAGTCAAAGATAAATCAGCACTATGCTAGAATGTCACGCTTTTTTTGCAGAAGCGAGACTTCTTAGGCTAATTTTTGTAGCAAAAATAGCTAGTCTCCATATTTTTCATGTTTACTTTAAAACAAGCTTGACAAAAGGATATTGATCAATACATCCATTGATTTCACCATTCTTTTGCACCTCTTTTTTGTTAATTGTTCATCGAAAGGTGAATCTGGAATATGAAGATGCTCAAGAAGAACTGGCAATAGGAGGTCTACAAACCGTTCTGTAGAGTGGCTGGTACCAGTGTCAATGGCATCCTAATCATAAAGCAGAAAGGAAATTAAAACAAAAAAGTCCTTATAGGGGAAACATTCACATTCAATTGCTGCATTGTAATACTGTAACTTTTAATCAAAAGGGAAGCTATGTAATATGCCCATCTAATAAGATTGCATTATGTCAGTTTTCTTATTGGTCACCTCAGTTACTAGTACATATCAACAGGGGGAAAAAAAAGTCATAACACCCTTTTTATTTTGTGGAAGATATGTGGCTTAATGTTTGCTCGGTGTGGTTGTCCATTAAACATTATATTGGCACTCTTCACACTTGTAAAGAAACATATCAGATTTACCCTAAACATTGAAAGGAATGAAGAAAGGCAGACATTTACATATCTAATTTACCATAAAATTGAATGGATTGAGGAAAGATAGACATTTACTCTAAAAAGTTAAAAGTAATAAAGAAAGGCATTTACTGCAAAAACTTCCTTGAAGAGCTCTAGTGCCAATACTGCACAGTTCTGAGGGGCTTCCAGTGCTTGGCTTGACCAATGAACAAGAGCCACAGCTGGCTCGGGAGATTTTGTACGTGGCCCAAGTCTAGGTATAGTCGACTGTTCTAACATAGTCTGTCTCAGCATGTGGCGTAAGCTGGTGACCGAGCAGAAAGCCAGCAACAACTCTAACACCTGAAAAATACAGAACTTCAATTAGTTCATTAACTTGATGGACCTTTGTAGAAAACATATAGTGGATATAGGGTTTTTGGACTTTGCAAAGACATTTGACACTGTCCCTCAGACGTCTAATGGGTAAATTAAGGACTATAGGTTTAGATCGTATAGTTTGTAATTGGATTGAGAATTGGCTCAAGGACCGTATCCAGAGAGTTGTGGTCAATGATTCCTACTCTGAATGGTCCCCAGTTATAAGTGGTGTACCCCAGGGTTCAGTGCTGGGACCACTATTATTCAACTTATTTATTAATGATATAGAGGATGGGATTAATAGCACTATTTCTATTTTTGCAGATGACACCAAGCTATGTAATATAGTTCAGTCTATGGAAAAGGTTCGTGAATGGCAAACAAATTTAAACAAACTGAGTGTTTGGGCATCCAGTTGGTAAATGAAGTTTAATGTAGATAAATGTAAAGTTATGCACCTGGGTACCAACAACCTGCATATGTCCTAGGGGGAGCTACACTGGGGGAGTCACTTGTTGAGAAGGATCTGGGTGTACTTGTAAATCATAAACTAAATAACAGCATGCAGTGTCAATCAGCTGCTTCAAAGGCCAGCAGGATATTGTCGTGTATTAAAAGAGGCATGGACTCACGGGACAGGGATGTAATATTACCACTTTACAAAGCATTAGTGATGCCTCATCTAGAATATGCAGTCCAGTTCTGGGCTACAGTTCATAGATAGGATGCCATGGAGGTGGAAAAAATACAAAGAAGAGCAACGAAGCTAATAAGGGGCATGGAGAATCTAAGTTATGAGGAAAGATTAAAAGAACTAAACCTATTTAGCCTTGAGAAAAGACGACTAAGGGGGGACATGATTAACTTATATAAATATATTAATGGCACATACAAAAAATATGGTGATATCCTGTTCCATGTAAAACCCCCTAAAAAAACAAGGGTGCACTCCCTCCGTCTGGAAAAAAAAAAAAAAGTTCAACCTGCAGAGGCGATAAGCCTTCTTTACTGTGAATCTATGGAATAGCCTACCGCAGGAGCTGGTCACAGCAGGGACAGTAGATGGCTTTAAAAAAGGCTTAGATAATTTCCTAGAACAAAAAAATATAAGCTCTTATGTGTAGACATTTTTTTACTTCCGTTTTCCCATCCCTTGGTTGAACTTGATGGAAATGTGCCTTTTTTCAACCGTGCAAACTATATGTAACTATATATATTATAGCACCTTTATATTTCAAAAGAGATCACTGAGACCCCTGTAATAATTGAACCCATACAAGACCAGATGTGACGAATTCTTATTGCACCACACAAATCATAAATTAAGATGAAACCTAAATGGTTGGAACATGTCCTGCTCTAGTACTGCTCAGTATTATATGGTTAGGTATCTGTGAAACACCCAGTTGACAGTCTTCTATTATATAAGCAACTTGTTAATCCAATGGCAATAGCTCAGGTAGCTTTTCAGTGCATATACATATGGAAAGAGATATATATATATATATATATATATATATATATATATATATATATATATATATATATATATATACACACACACACACACACACACATCTTTGTACATGAGCAACTGAATAAAGATAGTGCCCCTTTAATTCTTTAGGAAAGTTTACTTTAGAAGTGAATGAGTCTAAGGGATTTACCGGTCTCTGAATAAGTCTAAGGGCTGGAGCTTCATTGAAGCTTTGACCAATCATGTTCCTTGTCAGTCAGAAGTGAATGTGAGGTCACATAACAAGCCAGTCATCTGTCAAAATGTATAGAACATATCTAATGTAGAATACCTCATGAATATTCACGAGAAGCCATTTTTATTAGGAAGCACAGATGAAATTCAAGAGAGTCACAGTGAAAGTAGGGTATATATTAAGAACATTACCGTTAAATAGTGCAAAGAATATTATACAGGACTAAAACTATTGGTCCAATTAATAGAAAATGTGTATCTTGGCGAGAAATGCCCTATAAATATAAAAATATACTCTTATTGCGTTGCCATTTATATTGAGTAGTACAAAATACCTTCAAGGCTGAATCAGGATCCTTGCCATGTAAGAGGCCCAGTACTTGAACAAGGCATGATTTAAAGTGCTCATATCTAAGGAAATGCAAAACAGTCTCATTATCTTCATGTAAAATTGTGTAAATATATACTGACAAGCATACAATAGAAAAAAAAACGAAAGTAAAAATTATATTATGAATTGGTATACAATGCGAGTGTTGCGATCTTTTCTCTATTTTGTGTGGTTTGGATCCTGGATCAAAGTCGGATACGCTGGCACCCACATCATATTGAAATTACCAAATTTCTATCTGTCACTCTATCTGTGACATTTGGTTGCTATATTAAGTCCAGACAATTTATTACATCTTAAGTATTTAACGTGTAGTATTTAAATATTGTTATTAATATCTTTATAATAACCATCTGCTGCTAGAGAAAAAGAACATGCATTATCACTGACTGGAGGTAATAGCAAGAGCAAGACATTACACTTTTCCATTAAATAGTAGGTTCTACTAAAACTTCAGTTTTGTATGGATTTGATTTATATTAACAATTACTTATCTAGATCTCTCTTTTTATATCTCATATACACATCTACACCGCTCTTAAGCCTTACATATTTCTCGTCCGTTTGGTGTTCATTTAAACAACGGACAGAACATTGACCCATTCAAGTCAATGGGGCTATTCACACATGACACCCATTAAAGTATATGGATGCGTGAAAAATAAAAATAAAAATAGGACGGCACACACAGGACACCCATGTGTTTTTCATGGATGAGTTGCTAAAGAAACGCAAAACAAAAAAGTAAAACCATGAAGTGCTTGTAGAGGAGAAAAATGGACGAGAAAAACTGATGTCTGACAGAAACCACACAGATGCAACAGACATTCATATGGATATAAAACAGTCAGCTTTTTGTAGATGCAAATCAGATGCGCTCGTGTGAATAAGGCCTTATATAGATATAAACAAAACGCATTGTAGTCTACCTTGACAAATAATCGGCAACTTTGGGGTTCTTTAACAAGTCCATAAGAAGGTCCACTGAGTATTTCCTTGTTAACGTCCCATCCCCATTGACAAGAATGTTAAATATTAACTGAAATGTTTGATGGATATTTCTGGAATGAAAAAGCTAAAAAAATAAAATAAAAATGAAGTTTACACATACTAAATAACCCACAGTATAAAATGAAGAGATGGACGAGTCAAAAGTTTATTGAATTAATAGTGACACTTTAAAAGGTGTATTCCCAATTTAGATATTTATGGTATATCCACAGGATATGCCATAAATGTCTGATAAATTCGGGTCCCAGCTCGGGGATCTGCAACTGTACGTAGAACAGGGAGTTACCCGACCCACATTTTGCCTGGTGAAGTGGTCGGTGATTCCAGGAGAGTGAATAGTGGAGAGGGGGCTGCGCGCGGCTCATTCTATTCTATTCAATGGAAGTTACGTAAACAGCGCGTGGCCTCCTCTGCACTAGTCCCCACCTGGAATCTGTGGCCACCTACCCAGGCGACCCGTTTCCAATATATAGGTGCAGGTCGCCGAGCTAGGACCTGCATCTATCAGACATTTACGGCATATCCTGTGGATAAGCCATAAAGGTTTGAAGTTGGGAATAAAAAGCCAGAGCATGAGCATGCTTTTAAAGGGAGTCTTTAACCAGTCCCGTCCCCCCCCCCCCCAATACCACTGGTTAGGTCTTCACAAAAGCAGTATCCCCATACCTGGTCATGTTACATAGTAAGATGTAGGACACTTCCGAGTCCAGAGGAATCATTTTTGCCTAATTAGCATGGATGAATTAATGTGGTTTCGGAGTATTTAGAAAGAAAACAGGACTTGTAATACAGGTATGTCGATAGTGTCTTCAAGACCTGACCAGCAGTTTTGGGGAGGGGTACTAGTAGGATGGCCACAAGCAACACTTAGGCCTCTTTCCTGTGGCTCCTGGCTACCCTACCCTTATTCCAGATGTCCAGGATTCATTGAGACAGTGCCGATCTCTGGCTGCAGAAAACGGTATAAAAATAACTTGCTATCGTCAGAAGCAAAGCGAGCAACCCATTGTATTATGGGGACACTGACGGACATATTTATATTCCAAAAAAAGCATTAAGGAGAACGGCATCCAGACTTCAATATGTTGTTTTAAAAGGATTTACTTACCACATGTGAGTATGTGATGTTTTAGATCACTCTTTTTAAGCGTTAATCAAAACATTGTGCACTCGCATAAATCCTTTGAAACCGCATATTGAAGTCTGGATGCTGTAACCATTTGTCCTTTTTTGGATTACAATTGAGTGTGGAAGTCTCTATGGTGGCCTAATGGTACGAGCAATTCTACGTTATTAATTCAATGTTATTACTGTGCTGACACTACTATTTGACCTACATATCTTTATTGGCAAAACAATGGGGTAAAGTGTTATATAAGCAGATTTTGTGTTAACATTTGGTTTTGGGCTTTTTCCCTACCTACCCACATAGAATATATTTTTTATCGGTAGGCCAATAGTGATACCAGAAGGGTGAAAATAGCACTGGTACTATTAAATAATATTGCTGCCCTAAGTGAAGAGGAAAGTTATTATTGCGGGCATGTGCTGAGTATTTGTGACTCTTCTCGTTCTGTGGAACTCCGATAATGTGGTCTTATCTGTAGAGAAGTACTATGAATTTTCCTAAAACTACTGTGAAGATAAATTCAAGGACAAATAAAGAGAAAGTGCAGAGGTCCTTGACCTTGGAAGGATAGCTGTCTGCAGCCAACAAACACTTCACAGCACTGACTGAAGTTCAAGAACGCAAGGAATAACACACTTCTCTGCTATCAGCAGCAGCTAGTCCAAACATTTACTGGGTGACAGTCTATAGAGATGTAAAGCTGATGCATGAAGAGAAACACACAGATGTAGCGCTGCATGTATTCAATCTGCTGAAACGTCGCATTGATCTGGGTGAATAAAAAAACAACTACTATTTACTTCTCCTGGAGTGCTGAGAATATGAGGCTGTTTTTACACGTTGCATTTTTTTGCTGCGAATCGCAGCAAAACAGCACCACTTTGCTGCAACGTCCGCAAAATCGCAGCAACGTGGAGCGGTTTGGCCACAATTTGCCGCAACAAAAACGCAATCTGAACACAGCCCAAGTTTATTAGCCATAACATTGAAACCACTGACACCTGAGGAGAACATTGATTATCTTGTTACAATGGTGCCTGTCAAGGGTGGGATATATTAGGCAGCAAGGGAACAGTCAGTTCTTGAAGTTGATGAGTTGGAAACAGGAAAAATGGGCAAGCGTAATGATCCGAGTGACTTTAACAAGGGACAGGTTGTGATGATAGAAGACGGCAGGTCTTGTGGAGTGTTCCAGGTAGGCAATGGTTAGTATGTAACAAAAGTTGTCCAAGGAAGGCAAACGGTAAACCAACAACAGGGTAATGGGTGTACAACGCATATTAATGCATGTGGGGAGCGAAGTCTAGCATGTCTGGTCCGATCTCACAGAAGAGCTACTGTAGTACAAATGGCTGAAACAGTTAATGTTGGCTAGAATACAAAGGTGTCAGAATACAGTGCTTTGCAGCCTCCTGTGTTTGAGGCTGCATAGTCACAGATCAGCCAGACTGCCCATGCTGACCCCTGTCCACTGGCGAAAGCGCCTACAATGGTCACGTGAGCATTACAACTGGACCAATGGAAAACGGTGGATGTGGATCATGTGGATGGCCAGGTGCATGTGCTTCGCTTACCTGGAAAACAAATGGCATCAGGTTGCACTATGGGAAGAAGGCAAGCTGGTGAAGGCAGTGTGATGCTCTGGGCAACGCTCTTTTGGGAAACCTTGGGTCCTCCCATTTATGAGGTTGTGACATTGACACTACCTAAACATTGTTGCAGACCAAGTACACCCCTTCATGGCAACGGTATTCCCTGATGGCAGTGGCCTCCTTCAGCAGGATAATGCATCCTGCCACACTGCCAAAATGGTTCAAGAATGATTTAAAGAACATGACAAAAAGAGTTTAAGGTATTGACTTGTTCTCCAAATTCCCCAGATATTAATCCCATAGAGCAACAGTGGGAAAACCTTCAGAGGTCTTGTGGGGTGCATGCCTCGACAGGTCAGATATGTTTTGGTAGCACGAAGGGGACCTACACAATATTAGGCAGGTGGTTTTAATGTTATGGCTGATGACGCATTGGAGCAGTAGAACAGTAAAATGTATAATGTTTTCTCTCCTCCAGCATAAGTGGATACAGACTGTTCCTACCAGGCAGAAAGTCAAGCAGCCTAATGCCAGGAACACACAGCGCCATTATTATCCTGGCAGTAGACTGTTTATGTATTGATTTCAGTTATCTCACGCTGAAGCATAGTGGGCTCGATCCAATTAGTGGCTTACCTGGCCTAAATCAAGAATATAAGATACAGACGGACGAACATCTGCAGCAGGCTATTTATGATTATCTACTAGCAGTTCTACTAGGAAGGTTAGGTGTACATTAAATCTAAAATTTCTTCTTTTGCATACTAAATAAACCTAATATTACTTAGAGCAGTGTTCCCCAACCTGTGGCTCTCCAAGTCATTACAAAACTAGAACTGCCATCGTGCTCTGACAACTTCAGGCTGTCAGATCATGTTGGGAGTTGTAGTTTTAAAACAGATGAAGAGCAACAGGCTGGCTAACACAGATTTCGAGCATAGCGAAGCAGATATTTACGGGTTTCCTGCTCGGAGGTGGCTGGATAGAACATCACAAATCAAAAATGACAGCTGTAAAGAACTGGAAAAAATGCAAACTTCCTTCGCTGCCAACTATGTGGATCACAATGGCAGTAATTCCAGATAGGACAGAGGCCAAACAGTAGAAGATGAGCACAGGGCGCGCGCACGCTCATGTGTGTGTGTGTGTGTGTGTGTGTGTGTGTCAATCACAAACATAAATCTCATAAGAAAAAAAAAAACACATGCAAAACCTCACTTTATCTCCGACTTCCTCATTTAATGTCAGACTTGCCAGTATTGAAAGTGCAAAAACTACAACAGTCAAACTGCTGTGGGCCAAGAAGCTAATCAATGTACGATAGAATCCTTTCACATGGGTCTGTAAGTAAAAAAAATAAAAAGTAAAACACATTAATGCAAGATACATTTAGTAGGTCTACAATATTTTAATCTTTACATCCATACACATAGAATTGGCATGTACAAGACACTGGGTTGATTGGCACCCAATCAATAGTAAACCAAGGACAAGAACCTGCAAGGCATGTAAAATAAGAGAGTGGCCAATATTCCTAATTTAAAAAAAAACCAAAACAAAATAGAAAAAAAACAAAAACTCCACTCCCTAGAATGTAAATACTGCACCAGTTTTCATGTCACATACACAGAAACACATCCAGTGATTATATGACCACACTCTCCAATAGCTGTAATGTAGAAAAACAATGGACTTATTCGCTCTATGGATCCTCTCCCACACACCCTCCAGCAATTGTGGGATGCACTGCGGTCAGCACGGCGCCAGATACCGGAGACAACCTACCAGAACCTTATTGAGTCACTCCAAACCTGTCTAGCTGCTGTCCGTGCTGCACACGGCAGTTATTCTGGATATTAGCTGGTGGTCATAATAACGTGACTCGACTGTGTACATTTGCGGTTATGACGGAATAATAAATGATTTTTCCAGTATCAGAATGACGAAGTTGCACTTGGTACGGACTTTTACATAGGTGATCAATATTTTTATAAGCATGAATAATGGGTATATCAAATAAGATCGGAGCATACAAAAAAAACCATTCCTTTTCAGATAAAGAACTAGATTAGTACGATCCAGAAGTGGAAATCCGTTTACTTAAAAAACATTTTCCTCACCAATGACTTGACGTGTGACTGGACAGAAAGATTGTTTCGGCAAAGGTTTGCCAGAAGGCCAAGACATGGCATTGTTAGATCATCTTCAGGGGACTGACTAGAATAAAATAATAAAATAAAACAGACGGTTTTGATTCACATGCATAAAATACTAGTGCAAGCTTAAAGAGGCTCTGTCACCAGATTTTGCAACCCCTATCTGCTATTGCAGCAGATCGGCGCTGCAATGTAGATTACAGTAACGTTTTTATTTTTTAAAAACGAGCATTTTTGGCCAAGTTATGACCATTTTTATATTTATGTAAATGAGGCTTAAGAAAGGCTCATTTACATAAATATAAAAATGGTCATAACTTGGCCAAAAATGCTCGTTTTAAAAAAAAACAAAAACGTTACTCTTATCTCCATTGCAGCGCCGATCTGCTGCAATAGGAGATAGGGGTTGCAAAATCTGGTGACAGAGCACTCACTCAATTAGTAATCCTACATGGATATTTTACAACGGTTAATCTTTATGCTTCAAAGAAATGCATCCTAAAAGCGAGTTTTTATATCCAAAACCGTTCATGACAAAAAAAACTATGTTTTTTTTTTTTTTTACTGCATTATCTCCACCTCTAAACATCATCTCAGTTTTCTCCATCCGATGACTCTGCATCGAATAGTCTAAAAACAAAAAAAGGGGTTTAGAAGTGTTAGGCTCTGTTCACACATTTTTGCAGACAGAAAAATCTGCCTCAAAATTCCTGAAGGATTTTGACCTGCCTGCACTCTCTTTGCTGCATTTTTCGGCCGCAGCCATTGGGCGCCGCGGGCAAAAAACGCTGCGAAAAAAATATGCTTTCTCTGCCTTCCATTGATGTCAATGGGAGGTCAGAGAGAGAAACGGCCGAAGATAGGGCATGTCGCTTCTTTTCTCTGCAAGTGTTTTTTTTTTCCTCTCGCGGGAAAAAAAACGCCTCCGCCTCCCATTGAAATCAATGGGAGGCGATTTCGGCCCATTTTTTGCCACTGTTTCCCACAACAGATTCCAACTTTCATGAGAACTTTCCTACAATAATAATAATTTTTGTGCTGGACAACTTGTAGTTTTTATTGGTACCATAATGGAGTACATGCAACATTTTGATCACTTATCAAATTTTTTTGAAGGCAGGATGAACAAAAAAACAGCAATTCTGGGGTTTTTATTTTTTACCGTGTTCACTGCACGGGTTCACTAATGTAATAGTTTGATAGTTGGGGTCTTTATGGATTTGGCAATACCAAATATGTGTAACTTTTTTTCAGAATAAAGTATTTTGTAAGGGGAAAAAGTAGGCGCTTCATTTTATTTTTCCCTTGGAATTTTTGTTTATTACAAACATTAAAACTTTTTAAACTTTTTTTTTTAAATCCCATTATGGGACTTCACTATGCGATCTTTTGATCGCTTTTATAATACACTGCAATACTTCTGTATAGCAGTGTATTACGGTCTGTCTCATGCACACGCCCGTGTGAGCTGACCAAGTCCCGTCAGTGATCCGAGGAAAGATAGAACATGTCCTATCTTTCCTCGGATCGGAGACTCGGATAATTTTTTACGGACCAGATTCTGTGAATGGGTCCATGAAGACTAATCAGGTGCCACTCGGATGCCGTCAAAAACGGCCCGAGTGGCACAACGGTCGTGTGCATGAGGCGTTAAGCTTTGCCTCTGGCATGGCCTTACAGGCATTAACTAGAGGCAGACCTGGGGACCTTTGTTAGGCCCCCAGCTGCCATAAAAACCATCCCTCTAGCCCTTCCCTCTAAAACCACTCAGATGCGGCGGTCAAAGTGACCGCCGCATCTGAAGGGTTAAATATGATCGGAGACCACTGCTAGTTGTCTCCGATTGATGCCCTGAAGCCTGACGTTGTTAACAACAGCCTGGGCTTTACGAGCACCCTGCCCAATGCGGGAAAACTTCTAAAAAACTACCCTGAACGGCCGCCGTAAAAAGACTATACAGCGGTCATTAAGGGGTTAAATGAGCTTAAAAGTGCACCTTTTTATATATTTTTTTCCTTTATTGCTTTAGATTATTATTTTTTTTTACATTTTACTATACAGGTTAGCAGCGAACACATGATCAATGTGTTCCCTGTTGTCCACATATACAGATCACTGATCGAATGGCAACAGCTGTTTAGATCACTGTTACCAGTAATATGTATACAGATACATGCAGGGAAGACGCATATCAAATCTTCTCTGCATGCCTCTGAGCCCCCTGTGAACAGGGAATCCCCTAAACACTAGCAGAATGCGGCAGCACAGCTCAATAACATAGCTGTTTATTAGAGGTTTTTAAGTGACTGGGAACTGATCATTTCAGTCCCCTGTCACAGTACGGGATCTGACTTTCTGTGTGACCGTTCAATCCTGCCAACGGCACTTCGTGCAGAAGAGCGCAGTGCCATCTAAGAAAGTACGCTAGTTATCACCACATGGATGGTGCCATTAGCCTGTTAAATTATGTGGGGTGCATGAAGAGGGGTAAAAAAGGTTGGCCAGTTTGTAGTAAAAAATAGCACTGATATGCCATAAAATAAAGTTATGACACGTTCTAATGACATGTCTAATGAAATTCCTCCGGAGAGCAGAAGTGAAGAGAAATTAAATTAGACATAACATTAGTAAGACTATGTCCAGATGTGTCAGATTTGCCGTGAGCAATTCGGAGACGTAAGCCTCGGGTTTCTGCCGTGGATTAACCCCACCTGTATGTCAGGCAAGCTCCTGACATACACACCAAATTTGTCCATGGGGCTCCATTTGCCCAACGGAGGCCAAAAGTTAAAATGTTTTCCCCACCGTCATGCTAGTATACGGTAGTATGCCTTATTTTTGGATGATAGAATAGCATAGCAGTCTACACTTTTCCATCCCAAGGGATACCAATTTTTTTTTTATCATGGGAGTCTATGGGTTACATATGCCACTGTACTGCATGCATCATAGGTATATGTTTAATGTATACGTCATGGGCTTTTCAATAGCCTTTCATCACATATATACGGTAAATGGATACCATTATAGGTGATGTATGTCTTAAATGGATGCCTAATGGTGGCATTCTTCACCCATAGACCGTATGTCACGAACAGGCTCCCGACGTATACGTTTAACGTAAACCATTAAACTCTTTGGTGAAGATAACACTTTTAAGGCATCTGTCACAGCCCAAGTTTAACGCATATGTCGGGAGCTTTTAAAACAAAACATAGGCCAAAAGCGTGATGTACACAAAGGCTAAATTAGGTGTGGAAAACCGCTGGCTTTTCCATGTGAAATCAGGTGGAATACGTAGCATGCTGCTACTTATTCTCGCAGATTTTTCTTTCCCAATGCCGCAGGCAAAAATCTGTGTGGAAACTATCCTCAGCATGTGAACGGGGTTGCGGAAATACATTCACATACTGTACATTGGATGCAGATTGTCATCGGATTTGATTTGGATTATTTATCAAAACATGGTTTAAGAGGAATCAAGGATTTGTCCAGATAGCTAGATGCACACTATACTAAATATATATATATATATATATATATATATATATATATACATACACACACACACACACACACACACAACACCAGAATAGCACTGAAAAAAAAACCAAAACATACGATTACTTACATTCTGTTAATCAAGAACGAAATTAATTCCTCTATATTGACACTTGCATGCAGAACTCTTATATTGTAGGTTAATCTTTGCAGCAGTTGAATGCCCTAAAAAAATAAAAACCCAATATTAGCATTGTTACATTTTTTTGGGAAAAAATAAAATAAATAAAAAATTAGAAAAAAAGTTTACAAGGCCCCATGTACACGACCGTATTTTTGACCACCCGTAATACGGGTCCGGAGTCACCCGTATTCCACCCGAGAAGGGGCAGCCCTTTCCGTAATAAAAGTAAAAGTAATTCATACTTACCCGGCCGTTGTCTTGGTGACGCGTCCCTCTCTTGACATCCAGTCCGACCTCCTTGGATGACCCGCAGTCCATGTGACCGCTGCAGCCAGTGATTAGTCGCAGCGGTCACATGGGCTGTAACGTCATCCCAGGAGGCCAGACTGGAGGAAGAAGCAGGGAGTTCTGGGTAAGTATGAACGTCTTTTTTTACAGCTTTATCTATATTGTGATCGGTAGCCACTGTCCAGGGTGCTGAAACCGTTACTGCCGATCGTTTAACTCTTTCAGCACCCTGGACAGTGACTATTTACTGACGTCGCCTAGCAACGCTCCCGTAATTACGGGTGCACACACACGTAGTCACCCGTAATTACGTGAGCCCCATAGACTTCTATGGGCCTGCCCGTGCCGTAATTACGGCCTGAAATGGGACATGTTCTATATTTTTCAACGGCACGGGCACCTTCCCGTGAGCATACGGGGAGGTACCCATGACCAATAGAAGTCTATGGGCCCGTAATTACGGGAGTTTTTACGGTCGTGTGCATGAGGCCTAACACGTATATTTAAACATGAGGTTATCCACATTTTTTCTAAATGTACACATATTTGGATATGCCAGGCGGATCGTTGGATGGATACTGTCTTGGTAATGTTCCCTGTGAGTTTGTAGATGAAAACTTCCTGGCCCCCATGACACACACACGCACATATATATATATATATATATATATATATATATATTTATAACATATGCACACACACACACACACACACACACACACACACACACTAAGACCTCATGCACACGACCGTAGCCACGTGCATGGCCGTGATTTTCAGGCCTATGAGACTGGACTGCAGAACACGGCCGTAATAAGACATGTCCGTTCTTTCTGCGGTCTAGGCTCCTGGGCCATGCACGAACCGTGGAAACCACGGTCGTGTGCATGGGCCCATAGGAATGAATGGGGTCGCAATTCTCCTGACGATTTTCGGGGGAATTGCGGCGGCAAAAGCATGTTCGTGTGCATGGGGCCTATGTAATACTTAAGACTGATTTATGATTGCTGTCCGTGAAGTGAACTGACGGTAGAGAGCTGCACAGTCAAAGTAATGTGACACATGTATTTGTTGTCTCTTAGAAGGGTAAAAAAACAGATATAAGAAAAAACAAAATACAGCATAAGTAAAATGGAGAGAATGGAAAATATAGCAGGTTTTATTTTATAAGACAAGGCTGAAGATGAAGATATAGTTTCAAGCCTATAAATGCTGAACTTACAAACCTGTGATAGAACAGGATCATTCAGGATGGAGCTGTATCTATGAACCACACCAGCCAGAACACTGGTGACATTGTAGGTAGCATGAAGATTTTCTCTTGTTTGAATGTCAGAAGCTATTAAACATAAAAAACATAGTACAAACAAAAGTTACAAAGAAGTCTACAACACGTTGAGATCTATTATAATAACATGAGTTAGGCTCTGTGCACATTTGCATCGGGATATCCGTTTATAATGGGTCTGTCACAGGACAGATAAGCACTGCGTGTGCTACAGTATGGCGCCCCATAAGGCACCCCATTCTCTCCTAAAAGTAATGCTTCTAACGAAAAAGATCTCAATAACACGGCAGGTGACGGAGCATGCCACAATCTTCCATGTTCTTGAGATTACGTTGCATCAGTAGTGATGTTGAGACTTTGGGGTTACAGGCTTGGGACTTAAAGGGTACCTAAACTTTCAACAAACTTCTGACATGTCAGATGTTTTGATCGGCGGGGGTCCTACTACTGAGACCTCCACCAATCACTAAACCGAAGCGCTCGTGTGAGCCGCTTAGTTTCCGATCTGCTTTTTCTCAGAAAGCGGAGTTAATGGTGTACGGACTCAATAGAAAATCTATGAACCCCTACAATAAGGGTATGTGCACACGTAGTGTTTTCAGCCATTTTTCGGGCCGCAAATGTCCAGAAAAACAGCTGAAAAATCGGAAGCCGAACACCTACAAACATCTGCCCATTGATTTCAATGGAAAATACAGGCCGACATACGGGCCGTATTTTATGGACCGAACATGCTCGTGTGAACACAGCACAAAGAACAGTTTGATGAGCGGTTCATCAGGCTTTGAAACCAGCAAGCTTGGCCAATCTGGGAAATGCCACACAACATGGAAAAAATGGCACATTGTAGAATCTGATCCTGATTTGAGAGTGGTAGTTGGTTGAAAATACATCTTTTAGAAAGTTTTAATTTACAGGAAAAACTTGTCAAGCACATCTTTTACATAGGGAAGACATTTTGTCCCCTTTATAATAGAATACGTCCACTCCTTTACCACAGATTTGGTCTCCCAGGGTAATGAAACACTTTGCAGATCATAATAGTGATCCATCCAGTGATTGGCTGCAGCGAGGACGTGGGTATACAGTCACGTCCTCGCTGCAGCCATGTCAATAAACAGCGCCAGGGAGGACCGAAGCGGTGGTGCTTGAATGCCCATGGATCCGTGAAGTGAGCAATGCTTCCTTTTTTATTGCATTCCTTCTTCCTTGGCCACTTTTTTGAGTAAGTCAGAAAACCCTTTCCCTAAAACATCACAGGGCTTGAGTTCATGTGACACAATATGAACGCATCATCCCTGGTCTGAAGCACATACATGCACAGAAGGGTGAGATCCGCATCAAATCTGTAATGTGTAAACTCAGCCTTAGGCCTCATTTACACGAGCGTGTTATTCGTCCGTGCGACGCGCGTGATTTTCACGCGTGTCGTACGGACCTATAATAGTCTATGGGGCAGTGCATTCAGTCCGTGAATTTTGAGCAACGTGAGTCTGTTGCAAAAAACTCACGACCTGTTCTATATTTGTGCGCTGTTCGCGCATCACGCACCCATTGAAGTGAATGGGTGCGTGAAAACCACGCATGTCACACGGAAGCACTTCCGTGGGACGCGCGTGATTCGCACAACAGCAGTGAAAAGGATTAATGATAACAGAAAAGCATCACGTGCTTTTCTGTTTACAAACATCCAAACGGAGTGTCATAATGATGGTGGCTGCGCGAAAATCAAGCAGCCGCCCATCATACGGGGCTCTCACACGGAGCTGTTATGTACCTTTTGCGCACGCAACACGCCACGTTTTTTCCGTGCGCAAAATGCACACGCTTGTGTAAACTCAGCCTTAGGGCGCATTCACACTGACGTGAATCTCGTCTGTGTGACAACCGTTAAAACAGCGGCCATCACACGGACCCATGTATCTCAATGGGGCCGTTCACACAACCGTGGTTTCAACGGCGCGTGTGAACTGTCCGTTGAAAACTAGGACATGTCCTATTTTACTGTGTGTCACGCATCCCTCCACCATAGACTCTAGTCTGTGGGGGATCCGTGACAACGTGTCAAGCACGGATCCACCTCAGACGTGGAAAACTGCAGTCCTTCACGTCCGAGGTGGGCTACGATTGTGTGAATGTAGCCTTAGACCCGAACAATGAGGAAGATTTACTAAGCAAAAGGTGTTAAAATTCTGGTAAAGCTTGCGCCAAAAAAGTGGCCAACATGGGGTGCGCTAAATTAAAATAGGCAAAAATGACATTTGCAATTCTTCACAGTTCTGCTGCGTGTACACAGGAGAATGGCGACTACTGCAACCAATGGCTGCCAATCAGTGACATTATGATGGACGACATGTCACTGTGCTGGAGGTAATGTAAGGAATATAATGCAGTCCGTTTTTTGTTTTTTTAAACTTCTCTGACATTTATAACCTGGAAAATCCCTTTGTTATTAAACCAATGAACAACAAACAAATAAAACAAGATATTTAATGAAAGAAAGCCGTTTGCTTCTTACCCACACTTGACAGCAGGTTAATGGTCTTGAGGGTGACAGCAGGACTGGTGTTGGGGTCTTCGATGAGCTCCACAAGGCTGGTCAGACACTCACTGGGCAATATGTGGTCGGACACAAATAGCTTGTTTAACTTTAACCCTAGAATGAGCTGTTAGATGAAGTCAATGAGAGTTTACATGGATGCGCTGATCTGACGCACCAGCCATAGACGTACATTACTTGTTACTGTACCTCCAGCTGGCGTTGCAGCGCTGCGCCATTGGCCTCGTTCTTGCAGCTCCTGTACTGCGCCACTGCCAGGAGCAAGCTCTTCATGGAGGACACTTGGTCCATGGCGGGTCGTTTCCAAGACAAGGCAGCAACAGACTCCCCGGTAATACCACACAGACTCCTCCAATCTAATTTCGCGCCCTAAACTTTCATGTTGGTTTAGGGCAGGACGTGACGTCGGGTTAGAGCTATGGAAGCCGGCAAGGAACAGAAGTTCTGGGAAGGCGGAGGTGCACGCCAGAGAATGCATTGGAGCATTGACCTCATTTGACTAGAAGGGATAATGGAGGCAGCTAACTGTTTGTTATCGTGTAAAAAATGTATCTAGACCACTTATTAGCTCGTATCAGGAGTGACTGCCGCCGCCGCCGCCATACGGACATGTACGGATAGTTTCCTACTAAACGCCCTCCGAGCCATGGTCTTATTGCAAGCACTTGGTTTAAAAATCAATTGTTATTTTTTTAAAGCTATTTTATATGAGTCATGTGCAGATTTTGTTCTACTTTGTAACAAGTAATTTATGGGGAGGGGGAATTACATGTAACTTGTGATAATTCTAAAAAACATCAAATCATTTCTGCGACTTCAGCTGCATCAAATTGCATGTACACGTTATATTGTATGCAACTATATTGAAATGCATTGTGGTATTATGCATGGGGGGCCTAACTAGGAAAGACTGGACCCCATAGCAAACTTTTGACTGCCCCCCTAGGTGCCAAATGCAGCCCCCTTTATAGTAGTGCCCCCCTGTAGCCTGTGCCATGCAGCCCCCCTGTAGCCTGTGCCCTGTAGACTGTGCCCCGTAGACTGTGCCTTACAGACCCCCTGTAGATCGCGCCACACAGCCCCCCGTCCCTTTTATATAGTGCCACACAGCCTCCTCTTTGTAGATGGTGCCACACAGGCCCTTGTAGATAGCGCCACAGCCCTCCCCTTGTAAATAGTGGCATACAGTCCCCTTAGTAGTGCCACATCCCCTTGTATATAGTGCCACCCTGCTTCCCCATTGAATATAGTGCCACCCTGCTCCCCCCTTTTGTATAGTGCCAGCCTGCTCCTCCCCCTTGTATATAGTGCCACAAAGCCCCCCCCCCCAAAAATTATATATTGTATTTACCTTGCCCCATTCTTGCGTTGGACAGAGCGATGGACAGGCTCCGGTCGGGATACATGCGCAGACCAGCATGATGCAGTGACGTCATCACGCCGGCCCGCGCAAGGAGTCTTCCCACCACCTTATAGTGGTCTTCTCCATCCGGTCCAGACGTCTATGATGGATTTCTCCCGGCCATGACCCATCTCTGCAGTTTTCCGCTCAGATGTCTTCAGCTTCTCACTTTGAAAACATTTCTGCACCTATAAACGAAGATAAAATTCTCAAAACCCCTGTGTCCCTGATTATAATAGTACCACACACACACACACACACACACACACACACACACACACACACACACACACACACACACCCCTCTCTGTATATAGTGGCCCCTCTGTAGACCGTGCCCTACATAGAAGCGTCTGTAGATAGTGCCCCATATACATTCCCGTGTAGATAGTGCCCGCATATGGTCTCCAGAGCTGCAAGACAATAGTGCTAATCACTGAGCCACCATGCTACCCTACATATAGCTCCCCCTGTAGATAGTGCTCCACATATAGCCCACCTCTGTAGATAGTGCCTCACATATAGCTCCCCCTGTATATAGTGTCCCACATGTAGCCCACCCCTGTAGATGGTGCACTACATATAGCTCCCCCTGTCTATAGCTTATAATTTACTGAATACATTTCCTTAACCCTTTCAAGACCGAGCCCATTTTGGCCTTCATGACCAGCCCCATTTTCTCAAATCTGACATGTCAATTTATGTGTTAATAATTCTGGAATGCTTTTGCCTATCCAAGCGATTCTGAGATTGTTTTCTCGTGACATATTGTACTTTATGTTAGTGGAAAAATTTGGTCAATAAATTCATTGCTTAATTGCGAAAAACACCAAAATTTAGAGAAAATTTGCAAAAATTATGATTTTTCTCATTTTAAATGTATCTGCTTGTAAAACAGATAGTAATACAACACAAAATAGTTACTATTTTACATATTCCATATGTCTACTTTATATTTGCATTGTTTTTTTAACATTTAATTTTTCTAGGACGTTACACGGCTTAGTACTTTACCAGCAATTTCTCACATTTTCAAGAAAATTTCAAAAGGCTATTTTTACAGGGACCAGTTCAGTTCTGAAGTGGCTTTGAGGGCCTTATGTACTAGATAGACCCAATAAATCACCCCATATTAAAAACTGCACCCCTCAAAGTATTCAAAACAGCATTCAGAAAGTTTCTTAACTCTTTAGGCGCTTCACAGGAATTAAAGCAAAGTAGAGGTGAAATTTACAAATGTAATTTTTTTTGCTGAAATTCATTTGTAATACATTTTTTTCTGTAACACAGAAGGTTTTACCAGAGAAACGCAACACTATATTTATTGCCCAGATTCTGCAGTTTTTAGAAATACCCCACATGTGGCTCTAGTGTGATATTGGACTGAAACACCTGCCTCAGAAGCAAAGGAGCACCTAGTGAATTTTGGGGCCTCCTTTTTTTTAGAATATATTTTAGGCACCATGTCCAGTTTGAAGAGGTCTTGTGGTGCCAAAACAGTGGAAATCCCCCAAAAGTGAGACGGTTTTGGAAACGACACACCTCAAGGAATTTATCTAGGGGTATAGTTAGCATCTTGACCCCACAGGTCTTTTGCTATATTTATTGGAGTTTGTCTGTGAAAGTGAAAATCTACTTGCAAGGAATAAAGATTAAAAAGCACCCCAAAACTTGTAAAGCTACTTCTCCTGATTACGCCAATACCCCATATGTGGTACTAAACTGCTGTTTGGACCCACGGCAGAGCTCCGAAGGGAAGGAGCGCCATTTGGATTTTGAAGCGCAGATTTTACTGGATTGTTTTTCAGTGCCATGTCGCGTTTGCAACGCCCTGGAGTGAGCAAAACAGTGGAATCCCCCCAAAACTGACCCCATTTTGAAGACTACACCCCTCAAGAAATTTTTCTAGGGGTATAGTTAGCATTTTGACCCCACAGTTTGTTGGCTGAATTTAGTGGAATTAGGCCGTGAAAATGAAAATCTACTTTTTTTCTGAAAAAACATAGAAATGTTTAATTTTTACAATGAATAAAGGAGAAAAATCACCCCAAAATTTGTAAAGTAATTTGTCCTGATTACAGCAATACACCATATGTGGTAATAAACTGCTGTTTGGACCCATGGCAGGACTCAGAAGGGAAGGAACAATATTTGGCTTTTGGAGCTCAAATTTAGCTGGAATGGTTTTCGGGTGTCATGTCGCATTTGCAAAGCCCCTGAGGTACCAAAACAGTGGAAGCCCCCCAAAAGTCCCTTTAGGGGACTGGAACGAGTGATCATTAGGTCGCTGGTACAATACACTGCAATACTAATGTATTGCAGTATAATGTAATTTTTACAGGCTCCTGTAACAGCGCGATCGCTGTTCCTGTCCGTTAGTACCGGGTGTCAGCTGTAATACACAGCGGACTCCTGCAGAATATGGAGCGGGCGCAGCGCGTGTGCCTGCTCCATATATAACCCCTCGCACCACGACATGCTATTAAGTCGTGGTGCGCGAAGGCGTTAATGCGCAGCGGATGGTGCAAAGTGAAAATGTAAATTTTCCACTGATATGCCATTTTAATGCACAATATGTTGTGCCCAGTTTGTGCCACTGAAGACAAATACCTCATACAATGTTGAGCGGGTTCTCCCGGATATAAAATATCATGTGGACGTAAGCTGGTGTTTGGGCACGCTGTGGGGCTCAGAAGGGAGGGAACGGCATTTGGCTTTTGGAGCGCAGATTTTGCTTGGTAACTGTTCTGTTTGGGGTTTTGCTGGTATTTCAATTTATAATGTGGGGACATATGTTATCTGTGCGGGGTACATCAGGGCATAATAAGAGGGTATAATAATGGGGTACATAAATAATAATCCGCAGATATGTGGCCGGTGTCGCACTGATAAATGGCGCCCGATCTTATCCGCTTTTGGAACACTCTGCACATTTTGCATCGCCATATTCTGAGAGGCAGAACTTTTTTATTTTTTGTCCAACGGAGCTTTGTGAGGGCTTATTTGTTGCGGGACAATCTGTACTTTTCATTGGTACCATTTTAGGGTACATGTGATTTTTTTTTTATCACTTTTTTTATTAGATTTTTTTGGCAAGCAAAGCGACAAAGAAACAAATTTTTTTTTTTACAGTGTTCACCGTGCGCTATAAATGACATTTTACTTTATTCTGCGGGTCGGTACGATTACGGCGATACCATATGTATATAGGTTTTTTATGTTTTGTGGCGATAGCGCAATAAAATCACTTTTCGATCAAATTATTTCTTTTTTTTGTCACCGTATTCTGAGAGCCATAATTTTTTTATTTTTCAGTCAAAAAAGCGGTGTAAGGGGTTGTAGTTTTTATTCGTACTATTTTGGGGTACATGCGACTTTTTGATCACTTTTTATTCTATATTTTGGGAGGGTTGATGACCAAAAAATAGTGATTCTGACATTGTTTTTTAATTATTTTTTTTGCGCTGTTCACGATGCGGGAAAAATTATATTATAATTTTATAGTTTGGGTCGTTATGAACGCGGTGATACCAAATATGTGTACTTTTTTTTAACCTTTTAATTTTTTTCCTATAATAAAAGACTTATAGGAAAAAAAGCATTTTTTGTTTTTGTAACTTGTTTTTACACTTTTATAAAACATTTTTATTGCTTTATTTTTTACTTTTTACTTGTTTTACTTGAAGACTGGCAGCACTGATGGCTTCTATAATACATTACACTATCTACTAGGTAGTGTAACGTATTATAAACTGTCAGTGTAACGCTGGGAGTCACACTGACAGGAAGCTTATGAGGACCGGCCTCCTGCTGGTTCTCATAGGCTGTCGTGCATGGCAGACCCTGGGGCTGTTATATGGCCTCCGATTCTGCCGATTCTGCCTTATAACTGACTGCAGCACTCGCAATCGGTCCCCGGGAAAGTGTGTTGTATCAACAAACTTTCCAGTTTGTTATAGCAACAAACTTTCCAGTTCGTTGCTACAACACACTTTCCCTGCGATCACATGACCGGGACCTGAACTAATCAGGTCCCGATCATATCTCCGGGACCAGAGGCAGGTGATAACAGCGCGATCCGGGTTTCAGTGCTACTCTGAGACACCCGGATCGCGCTTTTAACGCCCACCGTGAATTCACGTTGTCACTGCACAGAGCCCAGCAACTGCCGACGTGAATATACAGTGGGCGGTCGGGAAGCGGTTAAAAAAAAACCAATGTCCGTCACTAATTGGTGCTAACGGTAATGCTATATATTTAACACAAAACTGTAGTACAAAAAAAAAAACTGCAACTGTAGAAAGATTTACACACCAAACAAATCCTAAAATTATATATATGACCATATTAAAACGATAAAACATGTTTTTTTTTACTAAACTAACATCTAACCTAAAGGTCCACTACCCTAGTTCCCTACCTACGTACTAGCTACACCTAACTACTATCAGAATTATTATTTTTTTACAGCATTGTGAGATACTAGACATGGACCGCACATCCACAATATATACGTTGATCTGAGCCGCTAGGCATAATTTATTAACATGAACATGAGGTTCTTTGTTAGGCTATGTTCACACGGAGTATTTTGGGGGAGGAATATCTGCCTCAAAATTCCGTTTGGAACTTTGAGGCAGATATTCCTCTCCCTGCACGCCGTTTTTCGCCCGCGGCCATTGAGCGCTGCGGGCATAAAACAGCGAGAAATACGCTTTCTCCTGCCTCCTATTGAAGTCAATGGGAGGTCAGAGGCGGAAGCGCCCGAAGATAGGGCATGTCGCTTTTTCCCGCGAGGCAGTTTTACTGCTCGCGGGAAAAAGACGCCGACGCCTCCCATTGAAATCAATGGGAGGCGTTCTCGGGCCGTTTTTGTCGAGTTTTGCGACGCGGTTTCCGCGTCAAAAAACTCGGCAAAATACCCCGTGTGAACATAGCCTTAACATTTTGATAAACCTGTATAAGCCCACTTGCCACTTCACGGTGACCTCTTTCAAAGTGTGTCCCTACTTTATCGGTTGCAGTACCGCATGGCGGCCACTGCCACCGCAGCACCTCTCCTGCAGAGGGAGCAACCCAGGGGCCCAAAAGCACCCATGCTATCCGGCTGTGCCATGCCTGCTTGGCTCTGGGCCACGTCCCCCCCCCCCCACAAGTGCATCACTACAGCAACAAACATCGTCATTTTTTTTACAGTTTTATTAAATAACAAACATCCTGCGTCTAAAAGAGCAAAGATGCTAATCCGTGATGTGCGTCACTGATCAGCAGTCCGCACCAGCAGGACACGCACAAAAAGATGGTGCGGATGTAAAAATAAAAGAAAGAATAAACAGGGAGGGCGTGTGCTTGTAAGCAGGCAACCAAGATGGCCGCTTGAGCACTGTACTCCTCGGGTTCAGCAGCGAAACTTACCACCGCCTTTCCAAGCTTATTTTGCTCTCCTCATCTCCCCTTTGCTGCCGGTCCATCTGTCCCATAGATATTAAATGAAGCGTCGGGCATATTCTTGACTGCCGCTCCATTCAAGCTCCTCACTGGGGCGGTGTCACGTTCTGCAATCGGTGGAGGTTCCAGCAGTGGTGGCCCCAGCAATCAGACAGTTATCACCTATTCTGGGGATAGGTGAAAATTGTCTGTTCTGGCACAACCCCTTTATGTGATGTATCCTTACATGATTGACTCTCTCTACTATACTGATACCCACAATACATTTTTGACATTTTGTAAACAAAATTTTTTTGTCCCATTGACAGTTCAAGTGTTTTCTATGATTGACTATGGAAACTATGCTGCTTATGATATTCACCTTTTGCCTTCACCCCCCCCATTTTTTACTCTCTGCTGTACTACTGTATACCTAACTATTTATCTGGAAAAAATATTTGTGGTTATTAATACTGTATTATGTACATTCTGCTTAACCTTTTATTTTCTACAGCCTACATATTCCCAGACTAATTGATGTATTGCGTCGGCCTAATACAAGCTCTCCCGCCCCCCCCCCACCCCGTTTTTTTTTCTTTTTCTTTCCTCTCTCCTTTTCCCCCAATGCTATGTGTGCCGCTACTGTCCTCTGGTTGCCTACCGAATGATTAGTGATACATGACTCTTAATGTTGTCTCTAAACGCATGTCACTTTATCTTTACCTTGTAACCTGCACTATTGGCGGTTTCTTTGACATATTAACCCCTTAATACCGAAGGTGTTTTAAACCTTAGTGACCAGAGCAATTTTCGCAGTTTTGCTATTCACAGATGTAACGCAGTATAACTCTGGTATGTGTTTTATGTATCGATGTGAATTTTGCACTGTTTTCTTGGGACATGTAGTGCTTCCTTTCTGTGGTATATATGTATAGGTAACATTTTTGTTACTTTTTTTATAGCCGTGGAAAGACAGAAAAAAAAATTTGGGGGGGATTTTTCATCATTTAAAATGTAACAGTTTGAAAATAAAAGTAATTGTATCATACAAATGTATTGAAATATATTTTTTCATTTATCCTGATCATAAGGACACCTGACTTGTAGTTTATTTTTTTTGACCAGAAATATAGTATAAAACACAAGTGCCCCTTTTTTTCACACCCCAAATTCTATTTCTAGCGGTTCAATTTCCGTTTTAACCCTTCACACTTTTTACAGAATTTGTCCAAACTTGGGCCAAAAAAATGTTAATTGCTTTTTTTTTAACAAAAGTGGCATTTTCTTAAGCCATTTCGAAACACCATATGACATACTGGTAAAAGTGACACCCTTCCACATTCTGCTACTTCTCCCGTGTACGGCGATACCAAATATGCGCGTCTAATCTATTATATGGACCCGTTATAGGGCATATCATAGAAGGAGTCCGTTTTGGCTTTTGGAGGCCTGTCACACCAGAATAAATTTTAGTGCACCATTCTGCATTTGCCATAGTACTGGAGTGGCAGACTGTCAGAATTTACCAAAAATTAGCATGATACAAAAAAATACACACCCCAAATTCTATTTCTAGCGGTTCAATTTCTGTTTTAACCCTTCACACTTTTTACAGAATTTTGTCCAAACTTGGGCCAAAAAAATGTAAATTGAATTTTGTTTACAAAAGTGTCACTTTTCTTAGGCCATTTCGAAACACCATATGACATACTGGTAAAAGTGAAGGAATAAAAGCAAAAAGCCAAAAAGCGGGTGTCTTCTATGCGCTATTGATCAATAGAATCTTCCAAAAGACGTGTATTCCAAATTCCTCAAGGATAACGGTATAGTCGGTAATGAAAGGATTTATTGGTACAAGATGATATAAAAACACAACTGTTTAACAATGAACAGTTTCGAAACCGGACCGGTTTCTTCCTCAGGTAGTATGTAAATGAAAGGGTGGGGTGTCGGTTAAATAACCCAGTGAAAGGTTAATTAAAAGCAAGAACTACCGGGTCGGATGCAAAAATAAAACACCAACTCAAATTACATATCAAAGTATACATATGATTACAGTCAATAAAAATAAAAATTATAAAATATATGATATATATGAGCTATGTACAAATGTCCAATGAAAGATGATTCATTTCTATGTATTATGCTTGGAATATGTCTAGCTATTGAAAACATCCTGTATTAAACGGGATTGAACGTATACATAAATACAAAAAAATGCACATACATAATTATATTATTTTTAAAAATGTATTATAAATAAGTTTAAAAAAATGTA
Source organism: Rhinoderma darwinii (assembly GCF_050947455.1). Taxonomy (NCBI): domain Eukaryota; kingdom Metazoa; phylum Chordata; class Amphibia; order Anura; family Rhinodermatidae; genus Rhinoderma; species Rhinoderma darwinii. Next base: position 213,058,777 of record NC_134688.1, on the reverse strand, counting down.
AAAAAAAAATGTAAAAAAAAAATATTTTTATTTTTTTTGGTAACTTAGCCTACAGATGGAGTATCATTCTTGTAATCGTTATTTCTGGACGTGATATTAAAGATACATTCTCCTTTTGCTCATTTTGTTCATTTTGTCTATTTTGCTATACAAATTCGTAAATACCAAACTGGGATAGTTTTTGTGCAGATTCTATATGGGTACATATATGTATGTAGTTATGATGTGCGCATAACTATACTATTTCCGTCGAAAATGATAATAGTGCCAACTTTATCATTGTACTGGTCTTGGTGTTATTCACAAATGATCAAAGTTTGGTGGTTTTGATTTTTAGTATTAAACAGATTATTTCTTTCGATACGATCTTTACCACTTGTTGAGGAACTTTGTATATGTATACATATATATAATTACATATAACGGATTTCCCATTTATTTCCATATAGTGGGATTCATCTAAAGTAAATTCGTTTTATTAAATTATGATCTCTGTCATTTCATTCAAACCTGCAGGTTTTAGGGTCTTCGATTTGTATATCCAAAAGATTTCTCTCTTGCACAGTGAATCATATCTGTCCGCTCGGTTGTCACTTATATGTTCAATTGGTGTAATATTGAAACAACTAAAGTCATTATTATGAAACAAAGTACAGTGTTTGGAGACACTGTGCAAGAGGAATTTTTTCTTACAGTTAGAACGATGTTTATTTAGCCGACAATGCAAGAATTGGATTGTTCTCCCTACATATTGGAGACCGCAAACACAGTCAATGAGGTATATAACGTAGTTTGACTGACAATTTAACTGTGTTACAATTTGGTACTCGTTTTTTGTTTGGTTTGATTTAAAAGAGTCTGTAGTGCGTATACTAAGACAACATAAACACTTCTTTTTCCTGCATTTGGAGCTCCCCTTTAAATATGCACTTGAGGACATAGCATTTTGTTGGGACATCGTTTGTCTTCCAGAAAAGTTAATCTTACTCGGTGCTAAAATATTCTTCATAGTTTTTGCTCTCTTAAAAGTAATCATTGGTTTCAAAGGTAGGCTATTTTTAAAAAAAGGATCAGTGTGTAAAATGTACCAATATTTATTCATGATATCCTTAATATTTTTGTGTGCAGCGTTATATTTAGTTATGAAGTTGAAGGAGAAAAACTTTTTTATTTGTTCATCTTTCGCTTTTTTTATGTCTATTGTATCAACCGCTTCAATACCATTTGATAGTGTATCCTTAGGGGGCAAACAATCCTCTTGACTTAAAATCACTGTTTTTTTGTATGCATCAGAGAGGAGTTTTTTTGGATAATTTTTTTCTTTAAATCTTTTTTGTAAGATACGACTTTGATCATTAAAGTCTTTGTTCGATGTACAGTTTTTTCTAATTCTTTTATACTGACTATATGGGATGTTTTTTAGCCACTTATGATAGTGGCTGCTCTTATAGTCCAAATAGCTATTGCTATCCACTTTTTTGAAGTGGGTACGGGTGATGATTTTACTCGTAGTTTTGACTATTGTTAAATCCAAAAAATCGATTTCAATTGGTTGTATGTTGAACGTAAAATTTATCCCCCAGGTATTAGTGTTCAGCATCTGACAAAACTTTGTCGCTGTTGTAAGACCACCTTCCCAAATTAAAAACAGATCATCTATGAATCTTCTAAATAATAAGATATTAGTGTTTGCCCATGGGTGTTGCCGGATATATTCCTCCTCAAACATTCCCATGAAGATATTTGCATAGCTAGGAGCTACCCTTGTCCCCATAGCTGTGCCTTTTACTTGGTGATACAATTTCTGATCAAATGAAAAGATATTATTCTTTAAGATAAATTCCATACTATTACAAAAAAAGTTAATTTGTATTGGTAATAGTTCCGTATCCCTCTCCAGTCTTATTTTTAGTTTTTCCAAACCCAATACGTGTTCAATGTTGCTGTAGAGTGCAGTAACATCCAAAGTAATAAATAGTAGATTTTCCCTCATTGGAACGGTCTTTAGATCCCCAATTAGTTGGGTTGAGTCTTTTAAAAAACTTGGGAATTCTATCACATATTTTTGTAAAATTATGTCTAGGTAGTGAGAGAGGTGACAGGTGGGAGATTGCATACCCGATATGATCGGTCTCCCTGGTGGATTAGTTAAATTTTTGTGTATTTTTGGAAGATGATAATAAAAGGGCATGTTGATATTCTCCGGGATCAGATAATTTTTTTCTTTTTTATTAAGAATATTATTCGAGAAAGCTTGATTGACCATGATTTTAAGGTCTTCCAAAATTGTCGATAAAGGGTTAACTATGAGTTTCCTATAGTAGTTCTCATCTGATAAAATTCTCATTGCTTCTTCATAGTAGTCTGTAACATTTTGAATTACTGTCCCCCCTCGTCTGCTGATCTGATAACTAATTGGTTATTATTTTTAAGGTTTTTTAGGGCTGTTTTCTCTTTATAAGTAAGGTTATTTTTTCCACGGATTTTGTATGAGTCTAGCTCCTCTAGATCCTTGAGGACTAGATGATGGAAAGTATTGATAAAATTTCCTTGGTTACCCACAGGATAAAATTTAGATACCGGTTTTAGATCTGTGTGTCTAAATATATCCGATATTTCTGTGTCTGAAGTTGTGTTAATGTTTGTGACATTGTCGGAATCAGTGGGATTATTTTTTGTGGATGTAATTTGGAAGTGTCTGTGCAATGTTAGTTTCCTCGTAAATCTATGTAGATCTAAAAATAGATCAAAGCCATTTGCACTGGCAGTGGGACAAAATGCTAAACCTTTATTCAATAGTGATGTTTCAGAGTCATTTAGGATGTGGTTTGAAAGGTTAAATATAGAGGTTTGTTTTGTAGGAGGAGTAATTATTCTTTTTTTCTTTTTGCCTCCTCTAGTTCCTCTGTATCGTACTTTCTTTTTTTGGGGTGAAAGAAATGCGTAATTGTTAGTTTCTGTGGGTTGTATGGGGGAAGTGGATCTAAAAAAAGGGGGAATGGGGAAACTTGAGAGCTGGAGGGTGGGTTTTCTTCTAATTGAATTGAAAAAGCAGACGCTAAAAATGGAACAGACATGTTTGACCCGGCTCTAGTATTATCAATGGTATTAGTTCCCAAGGGAAGAGAACAATCAACGGGACTTGGCAGTGTTGAATGGGGAGGGGATGATATTTTACTGGGGGGATGAGAAAAGGATGATTCCAATTGGATTCTGGTTGGGGAATTGTCGGGTGAATTATGGACTGTTAAAATAGACATATCGATCAATAAGTTCCCTATAGGTGATTTCTGAGTTTCCACCGAGTCAGAGAAGGTGAGATTAGTAGGGTTTAGGCTTTTAATGTTTTTATCCAAAGGTCGGGGTTTGGAATTAGGTGTATTCCTATAATTTGCTTTACTAAATTTGCTATTCAAAAACATTCTACGAGACTGACTCATCTCAAACCTTTTTTCTAATTCAAGTTTTTTGGAATCTGATTGAGGAGGACTAATGATAGGCAACAGAGTTTTATTAGGCAGCAGAGTTTTATTAGTTGTATGTATTCGTTCAGGGCGAACATAGTGGAAGGGGTGTTTTGTCCAGGATCTAATTTGATTGGTTTGGTAGTCTATTCTATCTGTAATCAATTTATTAGCTTTTTTTCTCAATTAGTTCTTGTTCAGCTTTAAAAATCCTATTGTTAATATTATGGTTAATGTGGTGAAAATCGATATGTTTAGAATAGATTTTTAGTTTCTCTATGATAGCAAAACATCCCATATAGTCAGTATAAAAGAATTAGAAAAAACTGTACATCGAACAAAGACTTTAATGATCAAAGTCGTATCTTACAAAAAAGATTTAAAGAAAAAAATTATCCAAAAAAACTCCTCTCTGATGCATACAAAAAAACAGTGATTTTAAGTCAAGAGGATTGTTTGCCCCCTAAGGATACACTATCAAATGGTATTGAAGCGGTTGATACAATAGACATAAAAAAAGCGAAAGATGAACAAATAAAAAAGTTTTTCTCCTTCAACTTCATAACTAAATATAACGCTGCACACAAAAATATTAAGGATATCATGAATAAATATTGGTACATTTTACACACTGATCCTTTTTTTAAAAATAGCCTACCTTTGAAACCAATGATTACTTTTAAGAGAGCAAAAACTATGAAGAATATTTTAGCACCGAGTAAGATTAACTTTTCTGGAAGACAAACGATGTCCCAACAAAATGCTATGTCCTCAAGTGCATATTTAAAGGGGAGCTCCAAATGCAGGAAAAAGAAGTGTTTATGTTGTCTTAGTATACGCACTACAGACTCTTTTAAATCAAACCAAACAAAAAACGAGTACCAAATTGTAACACAGTTAAATTGTCAGTCAAACTACGTTATATACCTCATTGACTGTGTCTGCGGTCTACAATATGTAGGGAGAACAATCCAATTCTTGCATTGTCGGCTAAATAAACATCGTTCTAACTGTAAGAAAAAATTCCTCTTGCACAGTGTCTCCAAACACTGTACTTTGTTTCATAATAATGACTTTAGTTGTTTCAATATTACACCAATTGAACATATAAGTGACAACCGAGCGGACAGATATGATTCACTGTGCAAGAGAGAAATCTTTTGGATATACAAATCGAAGACCCTAAAACCTGCAGGTTTGAATGAAATGACAGAGATCATAATTTAATAAAACGAATTTACTTTAGATGAATCCCACTATATGGAAATAAATGGGAAATCCGTTATATGTAATTATATATATGTATACATATACAAAGTTCCTCAACAAGTGGTAAAGATCGTATCGAAAGAAATAATCTGTTTAATACTAAAAATCAAAACCACCAAACTTTGATCATTTGTGAATAACACCAAGACCAGTACAATGATAAAGTTGGCACTATTATCATTTTCGACGGAAATAGTATAGTTATGCGCACATCATAACTACATACATATATGTACCCATATAGAATCTGCACAAAAACTATCCCAGTTTGGTATTTACGAATTTGTATAGCAAAATAGACAAAATGAACAAAATGAGCAAAAGGAGAATGTATCTTTAATATCACGTCCAGAAATAACGATTACAAGAATGATACTCCATCTGTAGGCTAAGTTACCAAAAAAAATAAAAATATTTTTTTTTTACATTTTTTTTTTACATTTTTTTAAACTTATTTATAATACATTTTTAAAAATAATATAATTATGTATGTGCATTTTTTTGTATTTATGTATACGTTCAATCCCGTTTAATACAGGATGTTTTCAATAGCTAGACATATTCCAAGCATAATACATAGAAATGAATCATCTTTCATTGGACATTTGTACATAGCTCATATATATCATATATTTTATAATTTTTATTTTTATTGACTGTAATCATATGTATACTTTGATATGTAATTTGAGTTGGTGTTTTATTTTTGCATCCGACCCGGTAGTTCTTGCTTTTAATTAACCTTTCACTGGGTTATTTAACCGACACCCCACCCTTTCATTTACATACTACCTGAGGAAGAAACCGGTCCGGTTTCGAAACTGTTCATTGTTAAACAGTTGTGTTTTTATATCATCTTGTACCAATAAATCCTTTCATTACCGACTATACCGTTATCCTTGAGGAATTTGGAATACACGTCTTTTGGAAGATTCTATTGATCAATAGCGCATAGAAGACACCCGCTTTTTGGCTTTTTGCTTTTATTCCTTCATTCATTATTGAGACTTTGTATATCAAGTTCTCAAACCGGGTCCTATGCTGCAAGCTGATCCTGCCACTAACCTACCGTGGAGGCTACCTAAGTGGAATTTGTTACACTGGATGTTATGCTCCCAGCATAAACCCACCAGGTGAGCGTATTCAGAACCTTGTTCACACGTGTAAAATCACAGTGTCACGCACTATTGTGCGCTTTGTGTTTTTTCTACCTTTCTCCAGCATACTGGTAAAAGTGACACCTTTCCACGTTCTGCTATTTCTCCCGTGTACGGCGATACCAAATGTGTGTCTAATCTATTATACGGTCCCGTTATAGGGCATATCATAGAAAGAATCCATTGAGGCCTTTTTACGCTAGAGCTGATTTTAGGGAACCACACTATGTTTGCCGTGGTACTGCAGGTCATTTTGACAAGTATAAATGTCCATTTCTGCCATGAATAAGAACACTACCGGTGTTCGAAACGCGTAGGCTCGGGCATCTGCCTGTATCATTAACCACACTGAGACTGCGTCTCTGTTCTATTTTTAATAGTTTTTCTACCAATTAATGTGGGAACGGAGTATCCCTTTTACCCTGACACAGCGCTGGATCATTTCTTCCTTTTTTCCTACATTACCTACTGTGGGCCGTCGCGGGGATCCGAGCAAAGTGCTTGTTCGAGACACAGGATTGGTGAGCTGGAGGTCTCCTCCTTTCTTCTATTTTCTCTATAAATGTCCGGCTAATATTCATCTAGGGGTATAGTGAGTATTTTTAATAGGTGGAAAGAAATAAAAAATAGGTTTTTCCAGAAAATACAGTATTGCTGCATTTTTACAGTGAAACATTATCCAATAAGCAACCCTCCCTTTTGGTTCTTCCTACAAAAACGGTGTGAAAGTAAATGAGTTAATAATGTGGGTAATATCACGGTCTTTACCTTCATAGATTCTAAAGGCAGATGTGTAACCTGTACCGCTCTCACAGAGCTTGTGGATTTTAACCCCATATTTTGCTCTCTTTGAGGGGATGTACTGGCGGAATGAGAGCCTGCCTTTGTAACTCATCAGCGATTCATCCACCGCTAGGTTTTTTTCGGGGTTGTACATCGGAATAAATAACTCCTCCAAAATTTTTATCAGGGGCCTTATTTTATACAGGCGGTCACGGCTTGGATCACTTCGGGGGGCCCTGGTGATTGTCGTTAAAATGAAGGAAGCGCATTAGCACTTCATATCTGCTTCTGGTCATAACGGCTGGAAAAACAGGTGTGGCATGTGTAGGGCTTGTTGCCCAATATGACCGGATTGAGGGCTTTTTCACTAACCCCATGTTGAGGATGAGCACCAAAAATGTTTTAAATTCGCCAGTATTTGTGGGGTGCCACTGCTTTGCATAGGAGGACGTTGGCTTTTCAGCAAAGAATTGGCGAGCATACAGATTGGTTTAGGTTAACAACCAGCTCCAATAGTTCATCTGTAATGAATATTTTTTTTAAATAGAGGGCTGTAAAATTTTCCACATTAATATTTATCCCTGGTGTGGCAATAAATTCTTGGATATTAGGGGAAAATGACTCTGTGGGTACCCACTCAATATATTCTGGGGGAATAGAGTGGGCCGTGTTTTGTGGTACTTCTGTGACATGCCCTGTGCTTGTGGACTCTGCAGCGACACTTGAATTGCAGAAAGCGTATCACTGTCGTCTCTAACACTGGTAGAATACATTTCTACCTCAGACGCGGTTTCTGTATCGCTTTCATTAGAGTCAGAAATTTAACATGGCGTATGCCTCTTCCACCGTGAACCTTCTATGGGCTATTGTAATTACACACACGTACGACAAAGACTGTAACCAGACGCACATGCAGACAAATGTTATTATTTTTTCTTTACTTTTTTTTCACAGACAAAAATATACGGACGTCACAAAAGCACGCTCCACAAAAAACTGATGTCGAACAAACACGTAGACTATAAAACTTTTTTTTTTACATATATATTTTTTTTCTTGCACAAATAAAATACACAGACGTCACAAACGTACGCTACACAAATTAAACCCTAGGCTAACCCTAGACTAAACCTAGGCTGACCCTAGATTAAACCTAGGCTGACCCTAGATTAAACCTAGGCTGACCCTAGACTAAACCTAGTCTGACCCTAGACTAAACCTATTCTGACCCTAGACTAAACCTACTCTGACCCTAGACTAAACCTAGTCTGACCCTAGACTAAACCTAGGCTGACCCTAGACTAAACCTAGGCTGACCCTAGATTAAACCTAGGCTGACCCTAGACTAAACCTAGGCTGACCCTAGACTAAACCTAGGCTGACCCTAGGCTAAACCTAGGCTGACCCTAGGCTAAACCTAGGCTGACCCTAGGCTAAACCTAGGCTGACCCTAGGCTAACCCTAGGCTAACCCTAGACTAAACCTAGGCTAACACTAGACTAAATCTAGAATAGAATAGAACCTAGAATAACCCTAAACTAACCCTAAGGGCACGTTCACACATGGCGGAATTGCTGTGGAATTCCGCTGCGGACAGTCCGCAGTGGAATTTTCCAGTGGCCGTTTTTTACATTTGTTTCAATACATTTTTAGACAAGTTAGTTCAGACGTTGCGGACCATAGGCTGCGGTGCTGTGGCGGAGAAAAAGAAGAATTTCACTGCGGATTTCAGCCTTTGCAATACAAAAACTGAAATCTGTGGCAAGTCCGCTGTCTTTTCTGCAACGTCTGAATTACCTGTCAAATATGCAAATGTTGGTGCAGATTCGTTGCGTAATTGCCCCGAATCTGCACAAACATTTGCAGTGGAAAAACTCTGCCACATCTGAAGATGCCCTAAGGATAACCCTAGCCTAGGTATACAATTGAAGTTTATATAAAGTTTATATATTAGATTTATTGTAATTTTGTGTCTTTGGTGTCACACTAAAATTCTCTCTGTCTCTTCTCATACAGAGAGTGTGAGGAGAGACTGAGAGACAGGTAGGAGAAACACGTAGTTTTTCATTTTGTGATCACTGTGAATGGTTCTCACAGTGATCACATGAACGGAGACCACTGTTATTGGTCTCCGATCATCACTCTGACGCCAAGGCTGTTGCTAACAGCCTTGGCTTCAGAAGCAGATTACCCGATGACCGGGAAAACCGCTCCGATGCGGCTCCCTCCCAAACCACTCGGATGCGGCACTTGCTATTGAGTGCCGCATCTGAGGGGTTAAAACTGATCGGAGACCACTGCTAGTGGTCTGCGATCGTTGCCCTGAAGCCCGAGGCTGTTACTAACAGCCCGGTCTTCAGGAGATCCCCGAGAAAACAGCTCCGATGTGGCTCCCTCCCTCGCAAACCACTCAGAACGCGGCTGGCACTTGCTATTGAGTGCCGCATCTGAGGGCTTAAATACGATCGGAGACCACTGCTAGTGGTCTCCAATCGTTGCCCTGAAGCCTGAGGCTGTTGCCAGCAGCCCGGACTTCAGGAGATCCCCCCCGAAACCGCTCCGATGCGGCTCCTTCCCTCCCAAACCACTCAGATGCGGCACTTGCTATTCAGCACTGCATCTGAGGGGTTAAAAATGATCGGAGACTACTGCTAGTGGTCTCCGATCATTGCCCTGAAGCCCGAGGCTGTTACTAACAGCCCGGTCTTCAAGAGATCCCTGCACAATGGCAGAAAAGTTCTTCTGAAGTGCCGACGTGGAAAGCCGACACTTCAGAAGAACTACCCTAAATGACTGACGTAAAAACACTATACGCCGGTCGTTAAGGGGTTAAAGTATATGGTCCTTAATGTTATTGTTATTTTGTGATTCACCCTACTTAACCTTTCCTCCACAGCCTTCACAGACTCATTATTATAATAATATGTTGGCCCATAACAAGCCTACAAAACAGCCCATTGCATGAATTACTGTTTTGCCTTTAATGTGTATCTAGATACATTTCCTTGCTCTATAATATGAATCACATAGCTCATACATCTAATGTTGCCTATTTATCTGCCAACTATATAGCTTCTCCTTCATCCCGCTAGACCCTTTTAAAGGGGTTTTCCTCTGGGACCTGCACCTATCTCTACAACGTGCCCCCTAAACCCTGTTCTGCCACTCTGTTGCGGCAGAAGCAGGTGAATTCCGACCTTGACTTAAGAAACAGCGTAGCACGCTGAGTTACACTGTTTCCGTAAGTCCCATAGAACTGAATGGTAGTTACAGAAACAGTGTAGCTCGCATACTACGCTGCTTCCATAACTGCCATTCATTACTTCTTGCTCTTTACCGCCGTTGTTGGTTAATGCAGATGGCTTGATTGGTGTATTGATGGTGCATTCACATACGACACAAACCACCAATTGGTTGAGGCCATATAAATAGGCTTTTTGTGCCCTTTCACCAAGTTGGGTTTATGTGCACCATTGGTGGAGCTATTGCATTCTCATTTCCACACCGACCACGCATGATTTCCACACCCTAATGGGTTATAATGCTCCATCCTGTTTTTTCTTTTTTTTCTTTCACATGAGCTGTAACCTGAAGAATGATCCATTTCATTTTGATCATATATTTGTTCTACCCTACACTCTCTGGGCCTTGATATTTCCGAATATCTCCTATTCTTAGGGCTTATTTACACGAACGTGTAATACATCCGTGCAACGCGCGTGATTTTCACGCGCCTAGCACGGACCTATGTTAGTCTATGGGGCCGTGCAGACTGTCCGTGAGTTTCACGCAGCGTGTGTCCGGACGGACGTGAAAAAGGTATCTCTCACGCAAAGCACATTGATGCCATACGCAACGCGCATTGATGGCACACGGACATGAACTGCTGTAAATACGCTTATTTTTTTTATGCGTGCAAATCGGACACGCTCATGTGAATGTAGCCTAAAGACTACATCACATTCAATTCTTGACCACAAAATTGATGTGCATTGAGACTGTCTGGAAAGATAACCCTATGCCTGACAACAAGAAAGCGGTAGACGAAACCAGACTGGAACTTAAGCTACTTGTCACGTAGGGTTCGTGGACCCACTGGGCCATACCGCCTTGGCGGTATGGCAGCTGGCCAACAGGGCGCAGGTCACAGTCTATAGTTCGTATAGGGTACCTGTGGCAGCTCGGACAGTAGAAAGACCGGCTCGGCTGGGACTAAGCAGCAGGCAGACGTCAAGCGTGGTGTAACAGGACAGGCGTAGAATACAGCACAGCACGACTCTGGCACAGCACGGCACTTGACCAGGATAGCACAGGATACAGGAACAAGAGCACACTAGGAGAACATCACATAGACAAACTTAGGGTACGACAACTACGCTCAGGCATAGAAGCAAGGGGCTGAACCCCTCTTATAGTCCTGGGCACTCATGGGCTAATGGTTCATTAAAGTCCGGCCGAGGTGAGTGGAAGTGAGCACTGGCGTCTCCTGAGGAGGAGACTGGGGCCAGCGCTCGCCGACCCATGGCTGCGGCCGTTAGGGGGAGAGTGAACCTGATGGCTCGCAGCCACGGACATGACACTCATGCCTGGAAGAAACCATATCTTTCATGCTCTGAGTTTATAACCAGACTGGACACTTTCAAGACTAACAAACAACTCACCAGTATCTTCTCTGATGCTCATACAAAATTTCTCAAGCTCTGGGGCCCTTGGATATCTCATGCTCATCCTCATTTGTCGCTTAAGTTTCTCATTCGGGTAACTCCAGAGTATAAATAAATGCCTTCCTCGTCCTCCCCCATCCATTTTCTTTTTTCTTTCCCTCTTCCTCTACCTCTACTTTTCTAATCTTTCTTCTTTTCTCTCCTTCTTTTACGGCTTGTGATTGTCAAGGAATCACTTCTTGAGCTATTCCCCAGAGTATAAGTTAATCGAATTGCCATACGAGTAATTCCCCTTAGACAGCTGGAGACTGTCTAGATCAAGCGTGCAGGTAAATCGGCTACCTCAAGTCCGTCACCACTCTGGTCAGCAGAGTCTTAGCCTACTCTATGGTCTTCACCAGAGCCCACTGCAAGGCAGGTTGGATTTGGCTGCATAGAACCCAGGTTGCTTTTGCAGAATACGGTGTTGGACAGGAGGAGCAACTGAAGACAATTCCAGAACGGATAGCCAGACAAGCCAAAGGGGTAATCAGCAAGCGGAGTACAAAACCAGGAGATACTAAAAGTCCAAACAGTCAGGGTGATACAGAGAGTAACCAGGAGCTTGATCAGACACATGAATACACAAGAAAATCACAAGGAACAATGAGAAAACTGAACAGATTCAAAAACTCCACCCTTGGACCATCTAGGTGCAGAATGAGAAATAGGAGTGGCTCTGCAACTCAAACCAGGGCAAGCCAGATATTTGACTAGTAGTCATGACAACCTAAAAGTGACAGACGTTTCCAAACACATAGTATCGCTTTCCTTCTAGTAGTCCCAGAACCGATTTCTTGCCTCAGCAATCCAAGATTAGCTGAACACAAGATTAGCTGAACTAAACTGGATTTCTCTTGAACCCAAGAAAGAAACTGTCCTGGTTAAACTAGTGGATGGTTCCATTCTCGATCGTTCCCCTATCGCTTGGGAGACTATTCCGCTGCTTACTACTGCTACTACTTACTACAGATATCATCTCTATTTCTGTCCAAGACCATTCCGAGATGTTTTGTCCCCCAGGGATCTTTTCCCAGTTTGATCCAGATGTCAAGTCACCTATTCCCAGTGAGTACCATATATTTCTGGATTAGTTCTGTAAAACAACAAAAACAACAACTCTCTCCCTCCACATCGGATGCATGATTGTCTAATCGATCTCCTTCCACGGTCTAAGATTCCTTTTTGTCGCATCTTTCCCTTGTCTGAATAAAAACTAAAATCACTAAGGGAATATCTACAAGACAATCTGGATTAAGGATTCATCTGGCCTTCCATTTCTCCTGCTGGATTTGGTAATTTCTTTGTTGAAAAGAAAAACCATATGTTTTGGCCATGTATTGATTACCGAAAGCTTTAAATTAGACCGGAGAGGTGCTTATAACCTTGTCCGTATCTGAGAAATCGACGAGTAAAAGACTGCCTTTTGCACCCGCTATGGAAATGTTTTAATACCTAGTGATGTCTTTTGGACTTTGTAATGCCCCTGCCACTTTCAACATTTTGTTAACAATATCATTGAGATTTCCTTTGACATTTTTGTTATTTTTTTATCTTGATGACATTTCTTATTTTCTCAGCATTATGGGTATACTGTTCCTTAAAGAGACTCTTTCACCACATTATAAGTGGCCTATATTGTACATGATGTGATCGGCGCTGTAATGTAGGTGACAGCAGTGTTTTTTTATTTAGAAAAACGATCATTTTTGACGGAGTTATGACCTATATTAGCTTTATGCTAATGAGTTTCTCAATGGGCAACTGGGCGTGTTTTACTATATGGCCAAGTGGGCATTGTGGAGAGAGGTGTATGATGCTGACCAATCAGCATCATACACTTCTCTCCATTCATTTATACAGCACATAGCGATAAAGCTTTATCGCTATGTGCTGCCACATAAAAACACTATATCGCTATGTGCTGTATAAATGAATGGAGAGAAGTGTATGACGCTGATTGGTCAGCGTCATACACTTCTCTCCACAATGCCCACTTGGCCATATAGTAAAACACGCCCAGTTGTCCATTGAGAAACTGATTAGCATAAAGCTAATATAGGTCATAACTCCGTCAAAAATTATAGTTTTGCTAAATAAAAAACACTGCTGTAATCTACATTACAGCGCCGATCACATTATGTACAATATAGAGCACTTATAATGTGGTGACAGAGCCTCTTTAAGCCTGAAAAATGTGAATTCCATGGAGATAAAGTGAAATTCCTGACTTTATTCTTTCCACCCACGCTTTATAAATGAATCTTAAGGAGATGTCAGTTGTGTGGGCAGAGGCTGATCCTGTCAAATCGAAAAGCGGTTCAGAGATTTTTAGGCTTTGCTAATTTCTACCGAAAATGTATTCACAACTACTCTTCTATTGTACAGCTGTTGACCGCTCTGACCAGTTTCAAGGTTCCCTTTTTCTGGTGCCAATCCGCTCAAGAAGCTTTTGATGACTTCCATTGCAGATTTACTGCAGCCCCAATAATTATCCATCTAGATCAGTGGTAGGCAACCTTTTTTGTATCGCGTGCCAAGAAATAAAATAAAAAATCAATGAAGTACTCCGTGTGCCATGCAAACATGAAAGTCATATAAGACAAACTGCTACCACGTATGACAATCGAATCATTTGATTAAACTTACATTTCATGTCCCTGATTTTCTTTGCAAAGATTATCTATCTGTGGTGCATACGAGGCTACTGAACACTAGCTGGGGAAGGGGTCACACATACGAGAGACCATGGCTACTGAACACCAGCTAGGGGGAAATGCACACAGGAGACCGACTACTGAAAACCAGCTTGGGGCGCTGCACGCAGGAGAGAGAGCAGCTACTTAACACCAGCTTTGGGGGAATTGCACATAGGAGAGCGAGATGCCAAATATTTCCTTTTACAGAGCGGTAGCTGAACTCCATTCTTGTGACGCTGAACACTAGGAGAGAGCAGTGCTGAACTGTTCTTGCCAAGTGTTCAGCAGCGACAAAAACAATGAAGTACTGCTCTCTCTACTGGTGATCAAAGTCGCCAAGAGCATAATGAAGCGTTGCTCTCTCTCTCTTGGTGTTCAGCGCTGCCAAGACAATGGCACTTAACATTCAGATAGGGTAGTGTGCCAGCAAACTATACCCCTTGTGGCACCAGTGCCACAGGTTGCTGAGCTTTGATCTAGATCTTTGTTGATCGTTCATATGTCAAGGTAGACGCCTCCGAATGAGCTGTTGAAGCTATCCTCTCGCAGAGAGTGGGATCAGAAGGCCTTATTCATGACAATGATTTCATTTAGAATAAATTGCTTCTGGCCGGAAATAAAAAAATTATGATGTCGCAAACGTGGAACTGTTAGCTATTAAAATGGCTTTACAAGAATGGCAACAACTGTTGAAAGGAGCGGCTCACCCATTTCTAACTTTCATCAACCATAAAAATCTGGAATTAATTTTAAGAATCGTGTTTCACATTCTGGTGCAACAGAAAATGTGAGCAGCAGTCAAGGAGCAACAGAATAGCAGAGTAGACAGAGTAATTACAGCACTACCTTACACCCTGTAATAGAGGGCAATGCAGGCAGCTGTAAATAGTAGCAATGTCATTGAGAGGGGAGAGGAATCATGGGAATGGTAGTCCTTTATATTGGAAATCCCATCCACAGAAAGCACCTAGCAATGCACTAGCAATGAAAACAACAGTTCTAAACGGAGCTGGACAACATGAAAATGAAAAATAACTACTTGTGAGCTTTGGGGGTATGACCTGGTGGCCTACACACATATAGGTACTTCTCTGTGTTTTTCATAAGCTCGGAAAACCCTCACTCTGCCCCTGAAATAATCAGAATCACTGTCAATCCAGCTCGGTTCTAGAAAGCTTTCGACCAATCTCTTAATTAAACCTTGTCTATCTATAATGTGGCTGTCTATTTTGTGTTTGGCAGAATTTTCTTACAACAACCCATTTCTTTCATTCATTAATCAGACCCATTCTTTACAAACTACTGCTTTCACCACACAATAATGACTGGCCTACCAGAATATCTGGTAGGCCAGTCAGTACCAGCTTGCCAAACAATGGTCATTAGAACAAGAGTACCTGGATAGAAGATTTGGCAGACACATGGCGTGGCAGACACTTGGCACAGATGATGAACTCGACTCCGACACTAGACTTCGCACTGGAACAAAAACAATTACGGGATACGGGAACACAGGATACAACTAAGGGACTATTTTCAATAACGAACATGGGCAGACACAACAACGCTCAGGCAAAGAGGCAGAGTCCTTTTTGTAATCCAGGGTGTGTTGGGATTGGATAGGGAGCATTTTATAGGTGTGCGCTGGCCCTTTAAGGCCAGGAACGAGCGCACCTAGGAAAGGCAGAGGAGCAGTGCGGCCGAGTGTGTTGGCGTCTTCGGGGAGGGAGACGCCGGCTAGAGTTCATTAGTCTGCGTCCGCTGGAGGGTGGTGATGCCGGCAGTCCGCGACCTTGGCCATTACATTACCCTCCTTTACGCCCCCTCTTCTTAGGTCCAGAGTGTGAGAGGAATTTCCTGATGAGAGCTGAAGAATCCACATACTCCAGGCTCCCATGACCTCTCCTCAGGACCAAACCATTTCCAGTCCACCAGGTAGAAGGTCCTCTCTCCTACCCTCTTGTAATCCAGGATCTCTTTTACTTCAAAGATGTCAGAAGAACCGCAGGAAGCAACTGTAGAACCAGGGGATTTGCTAAATCGGTTCAGGATCACAGGCTTAAGGAGGGACACATGGAATGAGTTGGGGATTTTGGACACAGGGTTTATTGAAAAATTTCGAAGGGGCCGAGGAATCAGAGCGAACTTGTGGGAAGGGATCTTCAGACAAATGTTTTGGGAAGACCACCAGACCTGGACTCCTGAAAAAAACTGAGGAGGAATTTTTCTTCTATCTGCACATGTGGCCAACTGCTTCAAGGATGGCAGACTTAGTCTGCTGCCAGATGTGAAGGAAACCTCCAAAGGTAGAAATGGCTGCAGGCACTTGCGATGTAGCTGGCACAGGAAGAGGAACACGTGGATGTTGACTGTACACAATAAGGGTATGTGCACACGCTTACTAAAAAATGTCTGAAAATACGGAGCTGTTTTCAAGGGAAAACAGCTCCTGATTTTCAGACTTTTTAAGCAAACTCACGTTTTTTGGAGCTGTTTTTCTATAGAGTCAATTAAAAACGCTTACATTGCCCAATAGATGGAATAGTTGCGCTCTGCAGGGGAGTTTGGAGAGAAATCCACAAGATAGTGCCTTACCCCTGGAATTCTTTTGAAACAGGAGTGCTCCAGCACCAATGGAAGAGGCGTCAACCTCCAATGAAAACTGTTGAGTCACATAAGCATGATGAAGAACGGAAGCAGAAGTGAAGGCGCTCTTGAAGTTGGAGAGTGCCGATTCTGCCTCAGGGGTCCAGACCTTAGCGTTCACTCTCTTCGTAGGTAGTGCAATGTATTAGAAAAAACTAAATCTGACAATTGGACCTTCAAGTCCCCTAGTGGGACTTGAAAATAAAGTGTAAAAAAAAAAGTTTTAAAACATAATAAAAGTTTAAAATAATAAAATAAAACACAATCACCCTGTTCTTTATCAAGTTCTTTATTATTGAAAAAAATTAATAAACCATACATATTTGGTATCGACGCGTCCGTAACCGCCTGAACTATAAAAATATTATGTTTTTATTGTCTATTCCACGCGGTGAACGGCGTAAAACAGAAGACCCGTAAAAAACTATACCAGAATATCTGTTTTTTTTGGTCACTTAGCCCTACAAATATTGGAATAAAAAGTGATCAAAAAGTTGCATGTATCCAAAAATGGTACCTATAAAAACTATAGCTCGTCTCGCAAAAATTAAGCACTCCTCAAACTCCGTCAACGAAAAAAAATTAAAACATTATGGTTCTCACAACTTGGCGACAACATGTAGTTTATAACGCATGGTGAACGGTATATAAAAAATAACTATGCCAGAAAAAGTGATCAAAAAGTCACATGTACTCCAAAATGGTACCAATAATAACTACAGCTCGTCCCGCAAAAAAACAGCCCTCATACCACTACATCTATCAAAAAATAAAATTAGTTAAAGGAACAGTGTCACGAAAAAATAATTTTTTACATCAGTTTGATTTTAGTGTTTTATTAAAAACTTTTATATTTATTTGTGTGTTTGTGTTTTACTTTTTTTTTATTTTTTCACTTTTTCTTCCCTATGGGGGCTGCCATTTTTTTTTCCATTTCTGTATGTGTCAATTAACGACACATACAGACATGGAATACGGCAGCTACAGTCCCATAGTGAATACGAACGGGGCCCGTTCCATCCACTATGCTGTACGCCGTCTGTGTGGGAGCGGCGCATGCGCCGCTCCCACACAGTCCAAGTTGAACTGTGCGCCGTCCGGCGCCATTTTCCTGTAGACCGGAAGTCCCGGCCGGACAGTAAGATTACTACTTCCGGTCTCGGCTTCCGGACTTGTGCACTTGGAGCGGTGGTAGCAGACGGAGCGGACGGACCGGAGGGAGCAGGTAAGTTATTTCTGTGTATGTAAGTGTTTTACTGTGTGTTTACTAGTGTATGTAAACCTACTACACTGTGTGTTAGCTCAAAAATGACGACACACAGTGTAGAAGGTTTGACCGTTCAATCCCCTCGTTTCTCCCGGCACTAGCCAGGATAAAGGAGGGGGGGATTCTGAGAGCTCACTAGAGCGAGTGAGTTTTCTCAAATTTTGCAGCATAAAGCAATGTGGTTGCTTTACCACATGCAATGCTGCAATTTTGGGAATTG
Source organism: Rhinoderma darwinii (assembly GCF_050947455.1). NCBI lineage: Eukaryota > Metazoa > Chordata > Amphibia > Anura > Rhinodermatidae > Rhinoderma > Rhinoderma darwinii. Next base: position 213,040,569 of record NC_134688.1, on the reverse strand, counting down.
CTCCATCTAGTGACCAGCACTGGGAAATATTATAAATTAGAATCTAATTTATAATATTTCCTGACTCGTGAAAAAAATGTAAAAAATTAGAGCAATGTTTAATCACCTATACACTAATTGTTTAACTAAAAAAAAAAAAAATTTTTTTCTAGCGTCACATTCCCTTTAAGGCTCCACATAAGTCAGGAAATAAAAAATATGCAGTTGTGTCGGCCCGAGGGGAACATTTCTTCTGTTTCAAGAGGTGAATTATCAAGGCCCTAAAATTAGGGAACCAGGACCAGGAAGGGTAGGGACCAAACATATCTGCTGGAAGCCAGGGTGCCCATAATATACCAGGACAACACTTCCCAGCAAAATTCCCCACACTGCAAAGGTGCAGAGTGTGGACCAAAAGGGGGATAAGAAAGGACATTTATCAGTGTGACACCGGCCTGTGCAGAAAGGATTGCTTCACAGCGTAACACACATCTATGGATTATTTTACTGTTTTCTTTAACCAAATTATTATACCACCTGACTATGCCCCTGATGTACTCTGCCCGACTTACATGTACCCCCACATTATAAACTGAAACACTAGCGATACTCAAACAAATCTACTACCAAGCAAATCCATTCTCCAAAAGCCAAATGGTGCTCCCACCAATCTGAACCCTACAGCGTGCCCAAACAGCAGTTTACTTCCACATATATGGCATCACCATACCCGGGAGAACTCTTTTAACAATTTTTGGGGTGTGTGTCTCCAGTGGCACAAGCTGGGCACAACATATTTGCCACTGAAATAGCATATCTAGGGAAAAATTAAAATTTTTACTTTGCACCATCCGCAGCGCATTCATTTATGGAAAAAACCTGTGGGGTGAGGATGCTCACTACACCCCTTAATAAATGCCTTGAGGGGTGCAGTTTCCAAAATGGGGTCACTTCTCAAGGGTTTCTTTTATTATTTCGCATCAGAGCTCTGCAATTTTGAACCAATACTTTGTAAATCGCCAAATTAGGCCTCAATTTCGCATGGTACTCTTTCACTCACTCTGTCAAATGTCCAGGCAAAAGATTAGGGCCACATGTAAGGTGTTTCTAAAACCGGGAAACACAGCATTATAATTAGAGAGCTGTCTTGTTATGGTGGCACAAGCTGGGCACCACATATTGGCATATCTATGGAAAAAAAATGCCATTTTCACTCTGCAACCGAGTGCACACTAATTTCTGAAAAACACCTGCAGGGTTAACATGCTCACTAGACCCCTAGGTGAATACCCTTGAGGGGTGTAGTTTCCAAAATGTGGTCACTTCTGGGGGGTTTCCACTGCTTTGGTCCCACAGGGGCTTTGCAAATGCGACATAGCGCCCAGAAACCAATCCAGTAAAATCTGCACTCCAAAAGCCAAATGGCACTCCTTCCCTTCTGAGACCTATTGTGTGCCCAAAAAGCAGTTTATTACCACATATGGGGTATTGCCGCCGTACTTGGGAGAAATTGCTTTATAAATTATGCAGTGCTTTTTCTCCTTTAGTCCTTGTGGAAATGAAAATAAATTAGCTAAACCTACATTTTCTTTGAAAAAATGTAGATTTCATTTTTACAGCCTAATTCCAATAATTTCTGCAAAAAACCTGTGCTGTCAAAATGCTCACTATACCTCTAGATAATTTCCCCAATGGGTGTAGTTTCCAAAATGGTGTCACTTGTGGGGGGTTTTCACTCTTTTGTCCCCTCAGGGGCTTTGCAAATTCGACCATGGCCTCCGCAAACCATTCCTGCTAAATTTGAGCACCAAAAGCCAAATAGCGCTCTTTCCCTTCTGAGCCCTGCTGTGTGTCCAAACAGCCATTTATGACCACATGTGGGGTATTGTTTTACTCGGGAGAAATTGCTTTACAAATTTTGCAGTGCTTTTTTTCCTTTAGTCTTTGTGGAAATGAAACAAAATTCGCTAAACCTACATAGATTTTAATTTTTTGGCCTACTTCCAATAATTTCTGCAATGAACCTGTGGGGTCAAAATTCTCACTATACCCCTAGATAATTTCCTTGAGGTGTGTAGTTTTCCAAATGGGGTCACTTTTTGGGGATTTCCACTGTTTTGGCACCGCAAGAGCCCTTCAAACCTGACATGGTGCCGTAAATATATTCTAATAAAAAGAAGGCCCCAAAATCCTCTAGGTGGTCCTTTTGATTCTGAGGCCGATGATTCAGTCTATTACCACACTATGGCCACATGTGGGATATTTCCTAAATCTGCAGAGCCTGGGCAATACATATTGAGTTGCATTTCTCTGCTAAAACTTGTTACGAAAAAAATGGATTAAAAATAAATTTCTACAAAAAGAAATGAAATTTGTAAATTTCACCTCTACTTTGCTTTAATTCTTGTGAAATATCTAAAGAGTTAAGAGGTAAACAGGTAAAAGCTGTTCAATACTTTGAGGGGTGAAGTTTTTAAAATGGGGTGACTTATTGGGGGTTTCTAATATATAAGGCCCTCAAAGCCACTTCACAACTGAACTGGCCCCTGTAAAAATAGCCTTTTGAAATTTTCTTGAAAATGTGAGAAATTTCTGCTAAAGTTCTAAGCCTTGTAACGTCCTAGAAAAATAAAAGGATGTTCAAAAAAGGATGCCAATCTAAAGTAGACATATGGGGATCTTAATTAGCACCAATTTGTGTGGTATAACTGCCTGTCTTACAAGCAGATACATTTAAATTGAAAAAAATTCTAATTTTTGCAATTTTTCACTCAATTTTGTTTTTTTACAAATAAATACTGAACATATCAAGAAATTTTTGCCAGTAACATAAAGTCCAATGTGTCTTGAGAAAACAATCTCAGAATCGCTTGGATAGGTAAAAGCGTTCCGAAGTTATTACCACATACATTGAAACATGTCAGTTTTGAAAAATGAGGCCCTGTCAGGAAGGTTAAAAGTGGCCAAAGAGGGAAGGGGTTAAATGAGAGTCAAGACCCTGCCAAAAAGTTGCCACTAAAGCCTCATTATTTCAAGCCAGCTCCGCTGCCAGCGTATGAAAGGAGATGGCGTACTCCCCTACAGTTGATTCCCCTTGATTGAGGGTCAGCAGTGAGGCAGCTGCAGAGGATGTTCGGCCCAGTTCCTTGAAGACTACGGAAAGTCTCTAGAAACAGTGGCAAATCAGAAAATTTTTGACTCTCTCGTTCCAAGATGGGGTTTGCCCATGCCAGGGATTTGCCAGAGAGGAGAGAAATAATAAAAGCGACCTTGGCCTCATCAGAGGGGAAGAGATGAGCACGTAACTAGAAGTGTATCGTACACTGATTAATGAAACCTCTACAGGTCTTAGTATCCCCGTCGTAGCGAGGAGGTAGGGGCAATGAAATTGCAAACCCAGGACAGGCAAGAAGAATAGCAGGTGGCGGGGTAGTGGAAGCAGCTAGCAGAGGCACTGAAGGAAGCTGATCTTGACTTGCCCGGTGGTCACACATGTCTGCATCTGCACCGCTGTTTTGTGTTGACCAGCGGGATCCATGGCCTGAGCGTACTGTCACGGCTATGGGGTATGTGGATTTTGGGGCCTCCATTTTATTAGAATATATTTTAGGCACCATGTCAGGTTTGAAGAGGCTTTGTGGTGCCAAAACAGTGGAAACGCACCCAAAAAAACACCATTTGGCAAACTACACCCCTCATGGTATTTATAAAGGGGTATAGTAAGCATTTTAACCCCACAGGTTTATTTGCTGTATTTAGTGGAATTAAGATGTAAAAATTAAAATCTAAATTTTTTCCAATAAAATGTAGAAATCTTCAATATTTACAAGGCAGAAAGGAGAAAAAGCACCCCAACATTTGAAAAGCCATTTCTCCCGATTACGGCAATACCTCATACGTGGTAATAAACTGCTGTTTGGACCCACGGCATGGCTTAGAAGGGAAGGAGCACCATTTGGCTTTTGGAGCTCAAATTTTCCTGGAATGGTTTGCGGTGCCATGTCGCATTTGCAAAGCCCCTGAGGGACCAAAACAGTGGAAACCACCCAAAAGTTACCCCATTTGATAAGCTACACCCCTGAAGGAATTTATCGAGGGCTATAGAGTGCATTTTGACCCCACAGGTTTTTTGCTGAATTTAGTGGAATTAGGCCGTGAAAATGAATATCAACTTTTTTTCCACTAAAATGTTGACATTTTTCAATTCTACAAGGGATAAAGGAGAAATAGCAGCCCAATATTTGTAAAGCAATCTCTCCCGAGTATGGCAATATCCCACGTGTGGTTATAAACTGCTGTTTGGATACACGGCAGGGTTCAGAAAGGCGGAAGCGCTACTTGGCGTGCAGATTTTGCTGGAATGATTTTTGGGTGCCATGTCGCATTTGCAAAACCCCTGCGGGACCAAATCAGTGGAAACCCCCCAAAAGTGACCCCATTTGGAAAACGACACCACTTAAGGAATTTATCAAGGGGTATAGTGAGCGTTTTTACCCCACAGGCTATTTGCTGAATTTAGTGGAATTATTCTGTGAAATTGAAAATAAAAATTTTTTCTGACATAACATGGACATTTTCAATTTTTACAAGGAATAAAGGAGAAAAAGCACCCCAACATTTGAAAAGCAATTTCTCCTGAGAATGACAATACCCCACAGGTGGTCATAAACTGCTTTTTAGACACACACACCAGGGCTCTGAAAGGCAGAAGCGCTATTTGGCATGCAATTTTGCTGGCTTGGTTTTTGGGTGCCATGTTGCATTTGCAAAACCCCGAGGTACAAGAGTACAGTGGAAGCCCCCAAGAAGTGACCCCATTTTAGAAACGACACCCCCTCAGGGCAGTTATCATTTGCCTGGACATATGACAGGGCTCAGAAGTGAAGAGCACCATGCGTATTTGAGGTCTATTTTGGTGATTTTCACAGCATTGACCCACAATTGCAGGTAAAATATGAAAACAAACCCCCAAGTAGTGACCCCCATGTTGAAAACTACACCCTGTAGGGCATATTAAGGGGTGTAGTGAGCATTTTGACCCCACAGGTATTTTTTCATTAGAAATTAATGGGCCGAGGATGGTTCAAAGTGAAATTGCAATTTTCTACTGATATGCCATTGTAGTGCACAATATGTTGTGCCCAGTTTGTGCCACCGAAGACAAATACCTCATAAAATGTTAATCGAGTTCTCCCACGTATGGCGATGACATATATGTGCACGTAAACTGCTGTTTGGGCACACTGTAGGGCTCAGAATGGAGGGTGCGCCATTTAGCTTTTGGAGCGCAGATTTGGCTTGGCAGTTGTTCTGTTTTGGGTTTTACTGGCATTTCAGTTTATAATATGGGCGCATATGTACGTTGTGCGGAGTACATCAGGGCATAATAAGAGGGTATAATAATGCGGTAAATAATTAATAATTCATAGATCTGTGGCCAGTGTTGCACTGATAAATTGTGCTCGATCTTATCCGCTTTTGGAATGCTCTGCACATTTTGTGTCCCCATATTCTGAGAGCCAGAACTTTTTTATTTTTTCTCCGCCAGAGCTGTGTGAGGGCTTATTTGTTGCGAGACAATCTGTAGTTTTCATTGGTACCATTTTGGGGTAAACACGATTTTTTGATCACTTTTTATTCAATTTTTTGGCAAGCAAGGTGACCAAAAACCAGCAATACTGACCGTTTTTTTTTTTTGTTTTTTTTTTTACAGTGTTCCCCGTGGGCTATAAATGACATTTTACTTTATTCTGCGGGTTGATAAGATTATGGTGATACCATATGTATATAGTTTTATTACGTTTTGCGGCGTTTGCTCAATAAAATCACTTTTTTATAAAATAATACATTTTTTCTGTCAACATATTCTAAGAGCCATAACTTTTTATTTTTCAGTCAAAAAAGCTGTGTAAGGGCTTGTTTTTTGCGGGACCGGTTGTAGTTTTAATTGGTACTATTTTGGGTACATGCAACTTTTTATTCCATGTTTTGGTAGGGGTGGTTATAAAAAAAATTCTGGCATTGGAGCGATTCTGGAATTTTTTTTTGCGTTGTTCACTGTGCGGGAAAAAGAGCATTATAATTTTATAGTTTGGGTCGTTACGGACACGGGGATACCAAATATGTAACGTTTAAATTTTTTTCCTGTAATTAAAGAATTCTAATGGGAAAAAAGGCAGTGTTTGTTTTTATTAACTTGAAACTTTTTTATTTTTGCACTTTTATTCAACGTTTTTCAACTTTTTTTTTGTCCCACTAGGGAACTTGAAGCCCTCACCTCTGATCTTTACTCTAATGCATTGCACTACGCACATAGTTCAATGAATTACAGCTGTCAGTCATTCACTGACAGCAAGCATATTAGGTCCCGTCTCTGGGCGGGGCCCAATAGGCTATCGTATGTGGCAGACCAGGAGGCCATTGTTAGGCCTCCGGTTGCCATAGTAGTGATCGGCATCCTCACGATCACATCGTGACGATGCCAATCGCTACAAACCTTTAAAATGCCGCAAACGATTTTATTCGCGGCATCTAAGGGGTTAGTGGCAGGGATCTGAGCTAGCTCCATTCACTGCCGTTACAGCACGGTGTCTGAGCCTGCGCCATCTTTCTTTTGCGTCCATAAGCCTTTTAGGCCACGCCTCCGGGCCGGACCTACCAGTCTTCCATACTTGGCAGACAGGAGGCCATTGTTCCGATCTGCTTGTAAACATCATAGATGCAGCCCTCGATTTTGAGTGCTGCATCTAAGGGGTCGATTGGCTGGATCGGAGGCTAGCACTGGTCTTGGCCATGCAGCAGGGTGTCAGCTGTAATATACAGCCGACACCCGCCGGCGATGGTACGAGCTCAGCTTCTGAGCCCGCATCAGCAACACAATGTGCCAGTAAGTTGTGTTGCGTAAAGTAACTAACGACAACAACATCTATTATGTTGGATGTCGTTAAGGCCAGGAACGAGCGCGCATGCGCGCGCACCCTAGGAATGACAGCGGAGCAGTGCGGCTGCATGTGCTGGCGTTTCTGGGAGTAATGCCGGCGTTCTGTGACCGTGGTCATTACAATCAGCCTGTCTTAAGCTGTGGTGTCCTATTGTCAAAGGGACACCACAGCTCCTTTCTCTTCATTATGCATGGTTCAGCTGCAGGATTGAGGCCTGGCCGCAGGAGATTACCTCAGAGGCTGGAGACCATAGAAGGGAACAGCTCCTTTTAATTCCTTGCTTGATTTTCAGCCCTGATGGTGAGTTTCCGTGGGGTTTATTGTGATTCCATATGTGTGATCCGGCTTTCATCTTGCCTCCGCTTGATCCACTAAACTGGCTTGTACTGACATCTGGCCTGGCCTTGACCTTGCCTCGTGATACGTGTTTCATTACCTGATTTTGCCGCCTGTTACCAACCCGGATACCATTTGACCATTATATTGATTAATCTCACCATTTCTGGCCAGTGCCAACTCTATAATGAATTCTGTCATTCATCTTCCTTGCCTGCTGTCAAACTCTTCTTGCGCTGGAGTGCAGTGTTCTAAGCTGTCACCCAAGCTCCGACTATGCTAGCCGTAGACCGACATCCAGGTATGCTCTTGAGCTTATAGTCGCGTACAAAGCATTACAGAAAATTGGTCTTCTGCCCACAGGTTTTCAATGCTAATTAAAGGGGTTTTCCCATCTTAGACATTTATGGCTCTCTCCATTCTGTTCAATGGCAGTGTCAGAAACAGAAGAGCAAGCGCTGCTCGGCTATTTCCCTGAGTATTATTTTGTTCAATGGGAGCTACGAAAACAGCCAAGCAAGCATTGCTCGGCTGTTTCCATAACTCCCGTTGAGCAGAATGGAGAGCGCGGCGTGCAAGCGACCCTCTCTATACTAGTCTTCATCTGGATTCTGCAGCCAGCAGACTCCTGTTCTCCATATCCTATGGATATGCCATAAATGTCTAAGATGGGAAAACCCCTTCAATTCCATTCAATTCAGTAACATCTTCAGACTTTTATCAGATTGGTACAGAGCAAAGTAAATGCGCACTAGAGGTTATCAGAAATGGGTATAGTTCTGATTTTTATATATCAGTCATAGATATTTGTGTGAAGTCTACTGAATTCCAGAATTAAAGGGCTCTATAGAGGGGTGAAACCCCTTTGGCACTGTTAAAGGGAAGGTGTCACGAATTTTTTTTTTTTTATGTATAATATTGCTTTTAGTATGATCTCAAAATAAATTTTATTTATTTGTGTTTTTATGTTGTACTTTTTTCCTTCTTTTACTTCACTATGGGGGCTGCCATTTTTTTTTCATCTCTGTATGTGGCGATTAACGACACATGCAGAGATGGAATACGGCACATACATCCCCATAGAGAATGCGAACGGGAGCCGTTCCATTCACTATAGCGTACGCCATCTGTGTGGGAACGGCGCATGCGCCGCTCCCACTCAGACCAAAAGGAAGGGCTTTGGCAGAGCGAAATCCGGCGCCATTTTCATGTGGACCAGAAGCCGCGGCCGGGCAGTAAGATGACGACTTCCGGTCACGGCTTCCGGCCATATGTTCAATGCAGCTAAGACGCGAGGAGTAGGAGTGGAGGCAGCAGCGGCGGCAGGAGCAGGTAAGTTATATTCGTGTATGTGATGTGTGTATTATGTTCGTGTTATACTGTCTGATTACCACTGTATCTAATCCTCCTACACTGTGTGCCGCCATTTTCTGAGCGAATGCACAGTGTAGGAGGATTAGAAGATTCAACCACCTCCTTCTCCTGGCACTAGCCAGGATAAAGGAGGGGGGATTGTGTGAGGACACTAAAGCAAGTGTGTCTACCCCAAATTTGCAGCATAAAGCAATGAGGTTGCTTTACCACATTGCAATGCTGCAATTTTGGGAATTGCTCCCTCTAGTGACCAGCACATGGAAATGTTATAAATTAGAATCTAATTTATAATATTTCCTGACTTGTGAAAAAATCAAAAAAATTAAAACAATGTTTAATCAGTTATATACTATTTAACTGAAAAATAAAATAATACTTTCTAGCGACACATTCCCTTTAAGAGCCCTGTGTTACTGGAAGGATGACACATCATTCTAAGCACACTATCATTGATTCGAATGACTCTTTGCTTTGAATGTCCAGTAGCAAAAACTCCTTTCCTTTGTATTAAGATACATTTACACTTTTAATGAAAAAAAATTACAGGAAAGCAGGTTTTCTGAAATAGTGTGAAGGCATTTCTCCTACAGCAAAGACACAAAAAAATTAAATGCCACACTTATTAGTATTTAGTATATCAAAGAAGGTAAGGTCACTAGACTAAAGAAATAGTCCAGTAAAAAGTTTTAACAATGCAGGTAACAGTATTATAAAATCACATTTAAGATATTCATTTATTTTAAGTGTCACTCTTGTACTTTTAATTTTGAATTTTTTGCATTGTGTATGTTTATTCAAGTCAGGGAAGTCAGTTACACTACACTATTTAATTGGAAGCTTTACACAGTCAATATAATGTTTTTTGTTGTTTTTTTTGCATATAACCTATATAAAGTGAAAAAAATCTAATCATGTTCGTCACCCATAGTGCAACATTTTGCTTCCAATCACAGAGGCTTTCAAATGCCTTTTTTTATTTATATTCAAAGATGGAGGTAGCCCATTTAGTTCAGATTGTTCACTGGGGGGAAGCTGATGCGCAGATTCCTCTTCAATCCCTTGCTCCTCCTTTTGTCTCTTCCAATCAGTGTTTCATGGTGATGTCACTGCTGTGGTCAGCCAAAGCTGGCCGCAGTCCATTTGTATTTTGTCACTATTTACGACATACGCTATATGAACAAAAGTATTAGGACACTCCTCTTAATCAATGAATTTAGGTGTTTCATTCCGTCCCATTGCCATAGGGGTATAAAATCCAGCACCTAGCCTTGCAGTCTGCCTTTACAAACATTTCTGAAAGAATGGGTCATTCTAAAGAGATTACTGAATTTGAGCATGGTACTGTAATAGGAGTCCACTGATGCTACAAGTCCGTTCATAACAGTGAGTGGTATCATTGCATAGTGGAAGCATTTAGAAACCTCAGCAACTCTGCCACGAAACAATAGAGCTCTTAAAGTTACAGAGCGGGGTTGCCGAGTGCTGAGGCGCATAGTGCATAAAAGTCGCCAGCTCTCTGCTTGCTGAATAACTGCAGAGTTCCAAACCTTCTCTTTACCATCCACACAATAAACTGTGACTCGGGAGCTACTTGGCATGGGTTTCCATGTCCGAGCAGCTGCATGCAAGATTTACATCACCAAGCACAATGCCAAGTGTCGGAAGGAGTGGTGTAAGAACGCCACCACCAGAGCAGTGGAAACGTGTTCTGTGGAGTGACAAATCACCCTTCTCTATCTGGCAGTCTGATGGATGAGCCTGGGTTTGGCGAATGCCAGGAGAACGTTACCTGCCTTACTGCAATGTGCCAACATGTAAAGTATGGTGGAGAAGGGATAAAGCTATGGGGTTGTTTTTCAGGGGTTGGCCTCGGCTCCTTAGTTCCAGTGAAGGGAAATCCTAATGCTTCAGCATACCAAGGCATTTTAGACAAATGTATGTGTCCAACTTTGTGGCAACAATTCTCGGAAGGCCCTTTTCTGTTCGAGCATGGCTGTGCCTCTGTACACAATGCAAGGTCCATAAAAGCATGGTTTGGTGTGATATTACTTGACTGTCCTGCACAGAGCCCTGACCTCAACTCCATCGAACACCTTTAGGATTAACTAGAACGAAGATTGTGAGTCAGGCCAGGGGCGTCACTAGGAAAGACTGGGCCCCATAGCAAACTTTTGACTGGGGCCCCCCCTCCCCTGGGTGTCACACAACCCCCCCTTGTAGATAGTGCCTTTTTTACAGCCACCCCCTGTAGATAACGCCATACAGTCCCCCCCTGTAGATAACGCCATACAGCGCCCCCCTGTAGATAACGCCATACAGCCCCCCCTGTAGATAACGCCATACAGCCCCCCCTGTAGACTGTATGGCGTTATCTACAGGGGGGACTGTATGGCGTTATCTACAGGGGGGACTATATGGCGTTATCTACAGGGGGGACTGTATGGCGTTATCTACAGGGGGGACTATATGGCGTTATCTACAGGGGGACTGTGGCGTTATCTACAGGGGGGACTGTGTGGCGTTATCTACAGGGGGGGGCTGTATGGCGTTATCTACAGGGGGGACTGTGTGGCGTTATCTACAGGGGGGGGGGCTGTATGGCGTTATCTACAGGGGGGACTGTGTGGCGTTATCTACAGGGGGGGGGCTGTATGGCGTTATCTACAGAGGGGGCTGTATGGCGCTAACGCCATACAGCCCCCACTGTAGAGAACACCATACAGCCCCCCTGTAGGGAACGCCATACAGCCCCCCCCTGTAGGGAACGCCATACTGCCCCCCCCTGTAGGGAACGCCATACAGCCCCCCCCCCTGCAGGGAACGCCATGCAGCGCCCCCCCCTGTAGGGAACGTCATACAGCCCCCCCCCCCAAAAAAAATGCGACCTATAGTATGTCCTACAAATAACATGCATCCCCTATCCACAGGATAGGGGATACATGTGCGATCGCTGGCAGCGATAGGGAGAACGGGGGACTAAAAGTCCCCTGAAGTTCTCCATGACTAACCTCTGACTTCCGGTGTCTGCGCAGCTCAAGAAAAATGAAAGGAGCGCTGGTCACGCATGCGCACAAGCTCGACCGGCGCTCCATTCATTTCTACGCAGCTGCCGACACAGACCCCGGAAGTCCGAGGTTTGTGATGGAGAACTTCAGGGGACTTTCAGTCCCCTGTTCTCCCTATCGCTGCCAGTGATCACACATGTATCCCCTCTCCTGTGGAGAGGGGATACATGTCTTTTGTTTAATGGCAGAGCGGGGAGATACCTCCCTGCTCTGCCGTAGTGTTCAGTGGCGTCCCGCTGTAGCAGCCATAGCGGCTGCTAGCGGAGCCTCCGGCCATGGTGGGGGCCCGTGCCGGCGGGCGACACGGGCCCCCTCATGCCGCGGGCCCTGTAGCAGTCGCTACGGCTGCTATGGCGGTAGTTACGCCACTGAGTCAGGCCCTCTCGTCCAACCTCAGTGGACTCACCTTACAAGTGCTCTTCTGGTTTAAAGGTTAAGAATTCCCACACACACACTCCAAAATCTTGAAGAAAACCTTGATAGAAGAGTGGAAGCTGTTTTAGCTTCAAATGGGAGATCAACTCCTTATTAATGTCTATGGATTTAGAATGGGATGTCCTAAATGCTCCTGTAGGTGTAACATGTAGCTGCGATGCAAGATTCTAGCGGCAGGATGGGAAGCATTTTGTTTTATTCCTGGAAATGCCTTTAAAATTTACCTGTCATTTCTGGTAAATTTTGAGAATAAGCTGTCATGTGTGTGTACATGAAAAATAACACTATTTCTGGCCATTATACTACTTGTATATGGTATTTTTTAAGCAGTTCAGTTTCCTTGAACTAGTCGGTTGAGCCTAACTGCTATCATATCTTCCATACATTGTACACATAGAGAAGAGGACATACTTGTCTTCTATCTCATTGTAGCACTCATATAGAAGCACCAGCAACATGAAGGATAAGGATATCATACAGTAGTAATAAGCAGTATACCTGAGAATACAGCAGTGAGAGATAACACTTACTTACATGAAGCTGCTGCATTTCTGCGTCTCTCACTCTGCTCCTGCTCCCTCCTGCCCCTCCCTTCTCCATACACTTCTTTAGGCAGATGTAACCTGATCCTTGTCACGGTCACAGGGTATGTGAACCCACCAGGCCGCTCCGCTGTAGCGTAGAGGCAGCTGGCCTATTCACAGTCTATACAAGAGTCTATAGCAGTTCGTAACACACGGGTACCTGAACTAGTCTAGACAGTGGCCAAGACTTCAGCACGGATGGAGGTGGGTGCAGCAGGTTGCGCCAGACGTGGCAGACAATACTAGACGTGGCAGACGACACTGGACATGGCAGAAGGCACTGGACATGACAGAAGACACTGGGTGTGGCAGAAGACACTGGATGTGGCAAATGACACTGAACATGGCAAATGACAGCAGGTGCAGTAGGACACAACTCCAACACTAATAGGCTCAGGAACAAGAACACAGCATGAGATACAGGTAACGGCACGGGTAACAACTGGAATGGGATAACACTAAGGGACCATGTAATGGATTTGCCTGACACAGCTTCTTTGTCGACGCCCGTGGTTAATCAGCCTGCATCTGTGCCTAGGTCTGTTAGAGTGACTCGATCTGCTACCACTCAGGCTGGGAGGCTGAGGAGTGGGAGAACCTATCACAGCCTGGCCAGACGTAGCTAGCTCCCGCCCTCTGTCTATTTATACCTTCATTTCCTGCTCCTCCTTTGCCTGTGATTCTGTCTGGTTTCCTGGCTCTGCTCCTCCTACTAAGGGTATGTGCACACACACTAATTACAGACGTAATTCGGGCGTTTTTGCCCCGAATTACGTCCGAAAATAGCGCCTCAATAGCGTTGACAAACATCTGCCCATTGAAAGCAATGGGCAGGCGTTTGTCTGTTAACACGAGGCGTATATTTACGCGCCGCTGTCAAATGACGGCGCGTAAATAGACGCCCGCGTCAAAGAAGTGACCTGTCACTTCTTTGGCCATAATTGGAGCCGTTATTCATTGACTCCAATGAATAGCAGCGGCAATTACGTCCGTAATGGACGTGGCGTTCAACCGCCTGCACATGCCGCTACGGCTGAAATGACGGGGATGTTTTCAGGTGGAAACATCCTCGTAATTTCAGCCGTTACGGACGCTGTCGTTTGAACATACCCTAATACTATTGACCTCTGCTTCAAATTGACCCTGGCTTTACTGACTACTCTCCTGCTCTGCGTTTGGTACCTCGTACACTCCTGGTTTGACTCGGTTTGTTCACTACTCTTGTTGCTCACGGTGTTGCCGTGGGCAACTGCCCAATTTCCCTTAGCTTCTGTGTACCCTTGTCTGTTGGTCTGTCGTGCACTTATTGAGCATAGGGACCGTCGCCCAGTTGTACGCCGTCGCCTACTTGCAGTATTAATGGTTCTGTGATGAACACAATCGGATCAGGCAATGGTAGACCATTCACAGATGCAACAGCCAGAGGTCTCTCCAGAAGAACTGTGGGTAGATGTAAGCGATCCACTAGATCCTGCTAGATGAAATTAGTAGCTGCTCCAGAGTCAAGATAGGCGGAGGAGGGATGTGACGTCTCTGTCGGAGACGATGGCCACAGGAATCGATAATTTGGAAGAGCTTTTGACGCTTGGAGACGTCCCACCTATAGTTGCCTCTCCAACCAACCCTAGGTGCTGGAGTTTCCCGGTTTCTGTGGGCATTGGCGCACAAAATAACCCTGAAGGCCACAATACATACATAATCCAGAGGAGCGTCCGCGCTGCTTCTCTTATTCGAACAACCGGACTCTGTCTACCTGCATTGGTTCCTCAGTTAATGCACTAGGGGAAGGCAATAGTGGTCTCTGGACTGAGGGTGCTGGTCTGTGACCTCGGCTCTCCTGTCCAACCTCCTGAGTGTGCTCACGGATCCTCATGTCAACCCATAATTGGAGCCGTTATTCATTGACTCCAATGAATAGCAGCGGCAATTACGTCCGTAATGGACGTGGCGTTCAACCGCCTGCACATGCCGCTACGGCTGAAATGACGGGGATGTTTTCAGGTGGAAACATCCTCGTAATTTCAGCCGTTACGGACGCTGTCGTTTGAACATACCCTAATACTATTGACCTCTGCTTCAAATTGACCCTGGCTTTACTGACTACTCTCCTGCTCTGCGTTTGGTACCTCGTACACTCCTGGTTTGACTCGGTTTGTTCACTACTCTTGTTGCTCACGGTGTTGCCGTGGGCAACTGCCCAATTTCCCTTAGCTTCTGTGTACCCTTGTCTGTTGGTCTGTCGTGCACTTATTGAGCATAGGGACCGTCGCCCAGTTGTACGCCGTCGCCTAGGATGGGCCGTGCAAGTAGGCAGGGACTGAGTGGCGGGTAGATTAGGGCTCACCTGTCTGTCTCCCTACCCCGTCATTACAGACCAGTTGCAAGACTGACATGGGATACACTAACAATGCTCAGGCAAGAATCAGAAGGGCAGGGCCCTTCTTATAGTCCAGGAAATCATGTGTAGTTGATAATGATGATTTCCAAATGTGCACGCGCTGGCCCTTTAAGACCGGGCACGAGGGTCACAGCAGACCGTAGTGGAAGTGAGCGCTGGTGTCTCCTAGTAAGGAGATGCGAGCCAGCGCTCATAGATCCATGGCTGCGGAATCGGGGGTTGAGTAAACCCGACGGCCCGCTGCCATGGACGCTACAGTATTCCCCCTCTTACGACCCCACCTTCCTTGAGCGAGAGTGGAATTTCTTAATGAGAGCAGGGGCACTGAGGCTTTCTTCCGGCTCCCAAGACCTTTCCTCAGGACCAAATCCTCTCCAGTCCTCCTCCTACCCTTTTTGCATTCCAGGATCTCCCTCACCTCAAACACATCAGATTTCAGGAGGTACACATGAAAGGAGTTGGGGATTCTGAGGATAGGAGGCAGCCGCAACTTATAGGAGACAGGGTTTATCTGTTGCAAAATCTCAAAAGGTCAGAGGAACCTAGGAGCAAACTTGTATGAAGGCACCTTTAAATGAATGTTCCGTGAGGACATCCAGACTTTGGTACCTGGAAGATATTGAGGCGGTTCCCCTCTTTTTGTATCCGCTTTTCGCTTCATGCAATTGACTGCCAGCAAAATGGAGGAAAGGGTCTGTTGCCAGATTTGCAGAAAGTCCTCAAATGCAGAGTCAGCAGCGGGTATCTGAGATGTAGTCGACACAGGAAGAAGGACTCTAGGATGTTGACTGTACACAATGTAAAATGGTGTGGAAGTGATGGACTCACTTGTGTGGTTGTTATATGAGAACTTGGCCCATGGAAGAAGCTGTACCCAGTTATCATGCTGCAAGGAGATGAAGTAGCGGAGATAATTCTTCATAATCTCGACTTGCCCATTGGACTGGCGGTGATAGGCTGAGGAAAAGTCCAATCTCACATCCAGGAGTTTACAGAGGGCTCTCCAGAATCTTGGGGTAAATTGAACCCCCCGATCGGACACAATGTGAAGGGGCAAGCCATGCAAGCGGAAGATGTGCTGAATGAACAGACTCGCCAGTCGGGAAGCAGAAGGTAGGCCGGTCAGCGGGATAAAATGTGCCATCTTAAAAAACCGGTCCACCACCCAGACAGTGTTGCATCCTGCTGAGGGAGGAAGGTCTGTGACAAAGTCCATCGCAATGTGCTGCCAGGGGACACTGGGTACAAGCAGAGGTTGGAGCAGGCCAGCAGGCTTGAGGTGAACAACCTTGTTAGAAGCACACACCGTGCAAGAAGAGACAAAGTCATCTTTGGGTAGCGTGGGCCACCAGAAGTGACGAGTAATCAGATCTCGGGTCTTATGAACACCAGCGTGCCCAGCCAGTTTAGAACTGTCCCCAGCGGAGAATTCTTCTCCTGTCTGCCAACCGAACAAAAGAGGTATGTCTCTATTCTGGAAGGGATTGGCAGTGACGATGCAGGACGAGTCTATGATACTTTTAAGGGACTCCACCGTGTCATCCGTCTCAAATGACCTGGACAAGGCATCAGCCCTCACATTCTTGTCAGCGGGATGGTAGTGGAGCACAAATTGAAAACGGCTGAAGAACAGCGACCACCTGGCTTGATGGGGGTTCAGCCATTGGGCCGACTGGAGATAGGTGAGGTTCTTGTGGTTGGTGTAGATCAGGATAGGGTGAGCTGCTCCCTCTAGCAGATGTCTCCACTACTCCAGAGCCAATTTGATGGCCAATGCCCTTCCCGATCCCCAATAGAGTAGTTGCGCTCTGCAGAAGAAAAAAGTCTCGAGAAATAGCCACATACTACTGGCCTCTGGAACAGAAGGGCACCTGCACCAACAGAAGAAGCGTCCACCTATAATGAGAACTGCCGAGACATGTCAGGATGATGGAGGATCGAGGCTGAAGTGAAGGCTTTCTAGAGGCAAATAAATGCAGATTCTGCCTCTGGAGTCCACACCTTGGTGTTCATGCCCTTCTTGGAAAGGGTAGAGATGGGGGCAGTCAGTGATGAGAAGTTTGGGATAAACTGCCGGTAGAAATTGGCGAATCCCAGAAAACCCTGTATGGCCCTCAGGCCTTGAGGACGTGGCCATTGCGGGACAGACTTTAGTTTCTCAGGATCCTTTTTGAGACCTTGCTCCGAGATGATGTAGCCCAGGAAGGTCAAAGACTTATTTTCAAGGACGTACTTCTCCAACTTGGCATATAAACGATTCTCCCTTAATCGCAGTAGAACCTGATGGACATGCCTCCGATGAGTCGTCGGATCTGGGGAGAAAATCAAAATATCATCAAGCTAGACTACAACACAGACATAGACGAGATCTCGGTAGATATCATTGACTAATTCCTTAAAGACTGCCTCAGGTATTCGTAGTGCCCGTCTCGGGTGTTGAACGCTGTCTTACACTAGTCCACTTGACGGATTCGGATCAAATTATGAGCCCAGGCAAGTCTAATTTTGAAAAAATCCTGGCTCTTCGTATGCGCTCAAACAGTTCAGATATAAGTGCCAATGGGTATTTCTTCTTGACCGTGATCTGGTTGAGACCACTGTAGTCAATGCAGGGTTGAAGAGATCTGTCTCTCTTCTTAACGAAAAAGAACCCGGCCCCGGCCGGGGAGGAAGACTTTTACATGAAACCCCTATCCAAATTCTCTTTAATATAGGCTGAGATGGATAGAGTCTCTGGCAAGGAGAGAGGATATACCTGTCCACGGGGAAGAGAAGCATTTGGAACCAGTTCAATGGGGCAGTCATAATTCCGATGTGAAGGAAGTGTCAAAGCCTCTCGCTTGCTGAAGACATCCACAAAACTAGCATACTGAGAAGGTAGATTGGAGAGTGACTGAGGCAGAAGGGGCAAAACAGGATGAACTTGTGACAGGAAATGGCTATGGCATCTGGGACCCCATTGAACAACTTCTCCGGAACTCCAGTCAAGAACTGGAGCGTGTAGGCGAAGCCATGGCAGACCCAGCAGAATGGGATTGATAGCTTTGGGTAATACCAGGAAGTCGATCTGTTCCGAGTGAAGAGCTCCAACTTGCAGTGTTAATGGTTCTGTGATGAACACAATCGGATCAGGTAATGGTAGACCATTCACAGATGCAACAGCCAGAGGTCTCTCCAGAAGAACTGTGGGTAGATGTAAGCGATCCACTAGATCCTGCTAGATGAAATTAGTAGCTGCTCCAGAGTCAAGAAAGGCGGAGGAGGGATGTGACGTCTCTGTCGGAGACGATGGCCACAGGAATCGATAATTTGGAAGAGCTTTTGACGTTTGGAGACGTCCCACCTATAGTTGCCTCTCCAACCAACCCTAGGTGCTGGAGTTTCCCGGTTTCTGTGGGCATTGGCGCACAAAATAACCCTGAAGGCCACAATACATACATAATCCAGAGGAGCGTCCGCGCTGCTTCTCTTATTCGAACAACCGGACTCTGTCTACCTGCATTGGTTCCTCAGTTAATGCACTAGGGGAAGGCAATAGTGGTCTCTGGACTGAGGGTGCTGGTCTGTGACCTCGGCTCTCCTGTCCAACCTCCTGAGTGTGCTCCCGGATCCTCATGTCAACCCGAGTGGCTAACAGGATGAGGGCATCCAAGGTAGAAGGAAGGTCGCGGGCTGCCAGTTCATCCTTGATGTGTGAGGACAGTCCCTGCCTAAAGGTCGCCACCAGTGTTTCATTGTTCCATGCCAACTCTGCTGCCAGGGTACGGAAGGAGATAGCATACTCCCATACTGTGGAACCTTCTTGCTTGAGGGTCAACAGAGTGTCCGCGGGAGAAGATGTTCGGCTCCTCGAACTCGGCACGAAAAGACTGCAGGAACAAGGCTAGGATACAGGTCCTTGTTGTTCCAAGGTTGGGTTCGCCCATGCGAGGGCCTTGCCAGCGAGGAGGAAGATAATAAATGCTACTTTGGCCTCCTCAGAGGGGAAGAGATGAGTCCGTAGCCTAAAATGAACCATGCATTGGTTAATGAATCCCCTACAGGCTCTGGGATTACCGTCATAGCGAGGAGGAAGAGGCAGTGGAACTGTGGATCCGGAACAAACGTGAGGAGCAACGGGCATTGAGAACCGAAGGTGGAACAGTGAGTTGATCCAGACGGGACTTTGAAGAATTTACAGCCTCGAGGAGTTGATCCTGACGTGTGCGTGGTTATGCATCTCCGTCTGTATCTTCTGGACTGCGGTCTTGGGCTGGCCAGCGGGTTCCATTGCCGGAGCGTACTGTTACGGTCACAAGGTATGTGGACCCACTAGGCCGCTCCACCGTAGCAGAGAGGCAGCTGTCCTAGTCACAGTCTATACAAGAGTCTATAGCAGTTCGTAACACACGGGTACCTGAACTAGTCCAGACAGTGGCCAAGGCTTCAGCACGGATGGAGGTGGGTGCAGCAGGTCGCGCCAGATGTGGCAGATGACACTGGACTTGGCAGAAGATACTGGACATGGCAGAAGACACTGGACGTGGCAAACGACAGTAGGTGCAGTAGTGTAACATCTAGGGCTGCGGACTGACGTCCTGACTTACCCCCTGGCGGCCGCGGCCATGGACGAGTGAGTGGCAGGTGGCATCGCCCTCCTGGGAGACGCCAGCACTCACCACCGCATCTAGGTACTGGCTCCCGCAGGGTACGCGTGAGCATGACCTTAAAGGGCCAGTACGCGCACATGCTGAATATCTGCAAATTAGCCCAGAATGCTTCTGGACTATAAAAAGGGCAAAGCCCTTCCATTCATTGTGTTGTTGTGTTACCCTAAGTCTGTCTTTGCAAATGGTCCCTTAGTGGTTCCCAGTGTTCCGTTACTGCTTCCAGTACCCCGTATCCCGTGCTACCATGCCCCTATGCCTTAAAGTGTTGGAGTTGTGTTGTGCTTCCTGCTGCATCTGCTGTGTTGCACCCCACATTGTGCCTGCCTACTGCCGGAGCCTCATCTCAGCCTGAAATCACCGCTACTGTCTACGTTGCCTCAGGTATCCTTTCCAGAACTATAGACATTGCCTATACCTGTTTGGCCAGCTGCTATCCCACAACGCGGTATGGCCCAGTGGGTCCACACCCCGCATCGTGACAGTACGCTCAGGCCATGGACCCCGCTGGTCAATTCAAGGGCCTGTCACCTTCTCAAGCCATGAAAGCGGATCTGCAGGACCTGCGAACATGACAGGATCAACTCCTTGTGGCAGTAAACGCCATGGCACAACAGCTAGGGGCGCTAGCTGCTTCCTCCTCTGCTCTTGTACCAGTTTCTCCGGCTGATCCTCCTGCTACACCTGTCAGCACCAGTTCTGATCCCAGGTTCTCATTGTCTCTACCGCCTCGTTTCAACGGAGACGCAAGCGCATGCAGGGGATTTCTCAATCAGTGTCACATTCACTTCACCTTGCATGCCAGAGCATTTCCCTCGGACGGTGCCAGCATTGCCTTCATTGTTTCCCTGCTTGCTGGCAAGGCCCTGGCATGGGTGAACCCTATCTGGGAACGACAGGTACCTGAGAACTTTGACTTCCAGGGGTTCCTGCGGTTATTCCGCACCGTGTTTGAGGTGCCTGGACGAGTCTTGTCGGCAGCAGACCTGATCTTCTATTCTTCTGGCGGTCGACCGCATGAAAAGAAAGGCAGACACAAGAAGACAAGAGCCTCCCCAGTTTCCTCCAGGCACTAAGGTCTGGCTGTCCTCTAAGAATATCCGGCTGAGGGTGCCATCTTACAAGTTTGCCTCCAGGTTCCTCGGACCCTTCGAGATCCTTCTGCAGATCAACCCTGTCTCCTACAAGCTTTGGCTGCCTCCCACCCTCAAGATCCCAAACTCCTTTCACGTCTCCCTGCTGAAGCCTGTTGTCCTGAACCGCTATACCAAGACCCGTAGTCCCGCAGTGGCCCCTAGCAGTTCGTCGGAGACATTCGAGGTGAAGGAGACCTTGGACTCCAAGAGAGTAGGAGGAAGAACTTTTTACTTGGTGGATTGGAGGGGATTTGGTCCAGAGGAGAGGTCCTGCGAGCCAGAGGAGAACATCAATGCTCCTGCCCTCATGAAGAAGTTTCTCTCCCGCTCTGCCCCCAAGAAGAGGGGGCATAAAAGGGGGGATACTGTAACAGCTATGGCCATGGACCATCGTTCTGACTTACCCCTTGATGGATGTGGCCATGGACAAGTGAGTGGGAGACTGGGAGACGCCAGCACTCACTTCCGCATCTAGGTACTGGCTCCTGCAAGGTGCGCGCGCACGCCTTAAAGAAAATCTGCAAATTAGCCCAGAATGCCTCTGGACTATAATAAGGGCTATGCCCTTCCATTCATTGCCTGAGCATTGTGTTACCCTAAGTCTGTCTTTGCAAATGGTCCCTTAGTGTTTCCCAGTTCCCAATGTTCCGTTCCAGCTTCCAGTATCCCGTGCCCCTGTGCCTTATATTGTTGGAGTCGTGTTGGGCTCTCTGCTGCATCTGCTGTGATGCACCCGCCTGGTACCTGTCTACTGCGGAGCCTCATCTCAGCCTGAAACCACCGCTACTGTCTACATTGCCTCAGGTACCCTTTCCAGAACTATAGACATTGCCTATACCTGTTTGGCCAGCTGCTATCCCGCTCTGCGGTATGGTCCAGTGGGTCCACACCCCGCGTCATGACAAGTAGGACACGACTCCAACACTAATAGGCTCAGGAACAAGAACACAGCATGGGATACAGGATACAGGTAACAGGGCACTCGTAACATCTGGAACGGGATAACACTAAGGGACCATTTGCAAGAATGACATGGGACACACTAACAACGCTCAGGCACGGATTAGAAGGGCAGGGCCCTTCTTATAGTCCAGGAAATCATGTGTAGTTGATGATGATGATTTCCAAAAGTGTTCGCGCGCTAGCCCTTTAAGACCGGGCACGAGCGTGCACACGCACCCTACGGGACACAGTGGACCGGAGGTGAGCACTGACGCCTCCTAGGAAGGAGATGCGAGCCAGCGCTCACATTGCCATGGCTGCGGCCGTCGTGGAGTGAGTAAACCTTAGGGTATGTTCACACGCTGAGCCAAAAACATCTGAAAATACGGAGCTGTTTTCAAGGGAAAACAGCACCTGATTTTCAGACGTTTTTTAAGCAACTCGCTTTTTTTTGCGGCGTTTTTCGCACCGTCTTTGCGCCGTTTTTTTCAGACGTTTTTGGAGCTGTTTTCAATAAAGTCTATGAGAAAATGGCTCCAAGAACGTCCCAAGAAGTGTCCTGCACTTCTTTTGACGAGGCTGTAATTTTATGCGTCGTCTTTTGACAGCGACGCGTAAAATGACTGGTCGTCGGCACAGTAAAGCAATGGGCAGATGTTTGCCGACGTATAGGTGCCGTCTTTTCAGGCGTAATTCGAGGCGTAAAACGCCTCCATTACGCCTGAAAATAGGTCGTGTGAACCCAGCCTAATGGTCTGTCTCGTTTCTAGGAAATGGAATTAGCAGTAAATTCAGAGTGAGTAAACATTTAGGAGGGGGCGGGTGAAGTGGAGAAAGAGGCATTTTTCTCTAATAAGATATATTACAAAGTTTTTTTATTCCCTTATACTATTTATGCAAAGTTTGTTCAAGTGACAGTGCCTATTTAAGGTGCAAAACCCTCTGGTATAAATTCAAGATGGTAGGACATCCACATAGTCTCTGTCGTCAATCTCTGTAAGAAATAAATATAATGATGATTAAATGATTATTAAAAGATATCTAATAAATATAGAATAATAACAATTTGTTATTATATATACATAGTGCACTTGTTCCTATGGCTTTATAGTGTTAATGACCTGTAGCAATCCATATTTTTTACCGCCTCAATGTATTGTAGGTTTTTCTTATTTAGTACAGAAACCTCTATCTTCTATTATAATCAAAGCAACATCTAGAGCAGGGGTCTCAAACTCGGCCGGGTAAGTGGGCCACATATAGAAAAAATGGGAAGCTGACGGGCCGCATTACTTTCAAATTTGATACAATACAAAATTATTGTTAATCAATTAGTTATTTGATCTACTATAACACTATATTACTATAATAATATTAATACTACATTACTATAATAATACCGCTAGGTTTTAAATTTGAGAGAATTCTCCACGTGCTTATTTAACAATCCAGTTTTCCAGTTTAAGTGTCGCTAAAGGCAGTCCGGCGGCCCAGTTTGCAGCGTTTGGCAGACACACATGTCAAGATTTTAGATAGTGCCACAGAGTCCTCTGTAGATAATGCCACAGTGCCCCCCGTAGATACTGCCACAGGGCCCTCTGTAGATACTGCCACAGTGCCCTCTGTAGATACTGCCACAGTGCCCTCTGTAGATAATGCCACACATGTCCCTCTGTAGATAATGCCACAAACTGCCCTCAGTAGATAATTCCACACACTGCCCTCGGTAGATAATGCCACACACTGCCCTCTGTAGATTGTGCCACAGTGCCCTCTGTAGATACTGACACAGTGCCCTCTGTAGATGCTGCCACAGTGCCCTCTGTAGATAATGCCACAGTGCCCTCTGAAGATAATACCACACACGGCCCTCTGTAGATAATGCCACACACTGCCCTCTGTAGATAATGCCACACACTGCCCTCTGTAGATAATGCCACACACTGCCCTCTGTAGATAATGCCACAGTGCCCTCTGTAGATGCTGCCACAGTGCCCTCTGTAGATGCTGCCACAGTGCCCTCTGTAGATTCTGCCACAGTGCCCTCTGTAGATTCTGCCACAGTGCCCTCTTTAGATCCTGCCACAGTGCCCTCTGTAGATCCTGCTACAGTGCCCTCTGTAGATAGTGTCACAGTGCCCTCTGTAGATTCTGCCACAGTGCACTCTGTAGATTCTGCCACAGTGCCCTCTGTACATTCTGCCACAGTGCCCTCTGTAGATGCTGCCACAGTGCCCTCTGTAGATAATGCCACACAATGCCCTGTGTAGATAATGCCACACACTGCCCTCTGTAGATAATGCCACACACTGCCCTGTGTAGATAATGCCACACACTGCCCTGTGTAGATACTGCCACACACTGCCCTCTGTAGTGCCACACTGCCCTCTGTAGATACTGCCACACACTGCCCTCTGTAGATACTGCCACACACTGCCCTCTGTAGATAATGCCACACTGCCCTGTGTAGATACTGCCACACACTGCCCTCTGTAGATAGTGTCACAGTTCCCTCTGTAGATAATGCCACACACTTCCCTCTGTAGATAGTGCCACAGTGCCCACTGTAGACAGTGCCCTCTGTAGATAGTGCCACAGTGCCCTCTGTAGATAGTGCCACAGTGCCCTCTGTAGTACCACACTGCCTTCTGTAGATAGTGTCACAAACCACTGTAGATCATCACACACTCCCCCTATAGATAGTACCACATCCCCCCTGTAGGAGTGGAATCCCAAGCCAGAGCATGCCGATGCAATGGCCTGGGACTCCTTTGCTGTAGAATGGGCCCAACACACACCACCCTGCTGACAGCGCCACACGCCCCATCCATGTAGGTAGCTCCATTGAGACTCCCTCCTCGACCGGGGTGTGTAGCGCTGTCAAAAGTGGGGTGTGTGGGACGCTACTACAGGGGGTTTCCACTACATGGGTCTGTCGGGCCACTGCTCAACAATGCGTTCTCAGTGCGGGAGGACTGACGTCATGAAGGAGCGCCCCTCCTTCCGACCACTCTATCCTCCCAACGCGGGCTCACCAATGCGTTCTCAGTGCGGGAGGACTGACGTCATGAAGGAGCACTCCTCCTTCCGACCGTTCTATCCTCTCCCCGCGGGCTCACCAATGCGTTCGCATAGCCGGAGGACTGACGTCATGAAGGAGCGATCCTTCTTCCAAACGCTCTCTCCTCTCCCCGCCGGTCGCGTGCCACAGAAGACAGCCTCGGGGGCCGCATGCGGCCCCTGATCTAGAGCAAGGACGCTCATGGTAAGCTCTGAATCAAATTAAATTGTATATATAAGAAGTGGTATAATTGTGTTTTTTGCCTCGCCATTGCAGAGAAATGTAACTGCAATAGCCCCGTTGACTAGCTGGGGCAGCTGGCATTAAGATGCTTTTTAGAGTGTAGCTGGAAAGCATACTGCTTTCTTTATCTACCGTGCCTTCCAAAAATATTCATCACCCCCTTGGTAATTAAAACTGATTTTACATTTGATTGTATGTAATAACTCTGACAAAATAGTCTAAATTGTTACAGTGGAATGAAAAAAAATACCTTGGTAAAAAAATCCTCAAAAGTTGTGAGTGCATATGTATTCACCCCTTTGCTATGAACCCCTAAATCATATGAGATCAAGCCAACTGAATGTACCTTTCTTCACAGGCAAAGGTATGCAGGCAGATCCTACCTTTTAAATCTGCTTGACGACTTCAGATCTGTGTAGAGAGCCAGCAGCCATCAGCAGCAGATCGGCGTTGAATAGTGTTATGGTAACAGTACCCCTCTCCTATGGCCCTCACTGTTAGGCCTTCTTGAATACTTTAGTGGATGCTTTGAGTGAAACTTTAATACGTTGTAAAGCATGAATATCCTCTTTCAGAATCCAAGATCCTCAGGAGTTAAGGACCTCAGAAGATTTGAGAGTAGATTTATTAGAGGTCTTGACTTTTGTAGAGAACTTGTTGATCAATTGTTGGAGAAGAGAAATGTAGACATAGTTGTAAATCCAGAGAGAAGGGGGTAACTTCAGACGATAGGAGCATGGAGCAAGTTTATAGGACTGAACTCTAAGCCTTCTATTCGTTATGAAGAGCCAGACTCTATCTTCGGAAATATTATGGGCATCAATTTTTGTCAGCAGACCACTTTGCCTTGGCAGCAGAAAGCCACAATGGACCTCTGTCCCGATATCATAAAGATTCCTACAGACATCTACGACTGCTGGTACCGGAGCCTGCACCAGAAGGGGAAGAGGAATGATGGGACATTAGCCTGTTGACCATCTCAAAGGGAGCTTTACCAGAGGAGACGTAACTGTTGTGGGCACATTTAGCCCAAGGTAGCAGATCTGACCAATTATCCTGAAGAGCATTGGCATACATATGGAGAAATTGCTGAAGGACTTGGTTGTTTGATTTGCCTGTCCAATATTCTTTGGGTGATAACGGGAAGATAAATCTAAGAAATTGTTTCAAAATGTTGTATTTACCAAAAATTTTATAGAAAATGTGATGTCTTCCCTATAAGTTTTCTAATACTCATATTAATAAATTACAGGCACTAGTTGGGAAGTTTATATGGGCTAATGGATATTTCAGGGAATCACGTAAGGTACTATACCTACCTATTAAACTAGGAGGCATGGGTGTTCCTAATCTCGCTTTGTACCACAGAGCCTCTCTAATTGATACATTGCGGGATCCTGTTGCTGACCATAAATGGATTCAGTTAGAAAAAAACCTTTACTAAGTTTCAATCTACTAGACTTCTTTTGGAGGCAGAATGTTTACAACAGTCTGTTACGAATACTCCTTTGGCATCTATGCAGGCCATTTTGGGTGTTTGGAGATATTTGTTAAAACATAAATCGTATATACAAATCCCATTTAAATATCTCTCTTTAAAAAGTCTAGAATATCATATACCCAACTCGAATTTCCAGTTGTGGAGCAGGTCAGGGGTAGATACTACAGATAAATTCTATTGTAATTCTATTTTTAGGTCATTTGAGGACCTAAGCTGTGAAGCCACTTTACCAAAGGTGGCATTCTATCAATACTTGCAAATTCGTCATGCTCTTCAAAAGTGTCTTCAGCAGCAGGTTGTAAGCACATCATCTCCAATTCAAAGGTTTATATTGGGCTATAAAAACCATATGAGGGGGATGTCCACTGCATATAAAGCATTGTTGAGGTTGGGGAATGTGGATGAGAAATTTCCATATATGCACAAATGGGATCATGATTTGAATATTCTGACTACTGTGACTCAGTGGAGAAGAGCTTGCGATTGGCTGATGCATTCCTCTCATTGTGTGAATCACTTGGGACAAGTAAAAAAAAATAATTTGCGTTGGTATCTTTATCCTTCTCGATTGGTTCATGTCATTCCGGGATATTCAAGTCTCTGTTGGGGACAATGTGTGCAAGTAGGAACATTGGAGCATATGTGGTGGTCCTGCCCAATAGTCAAAGTTATCTGGGAGGCTACTTTTCAGATTATCTCCTTGGTGGCTGGTTATGATGTTCCTCCAGCCTCAGATATGGCCTTATTGAATATCAGGGTAGCAGAAATGTCTCCAGACCACCGCTGGCCTGCGGTGCATAGTTTAACCTCAGCGCGAAAGTGTGTGGCTTCACATTGGAAATCTTCTACTACCCAAACAATTACGGATTTATGTGCTAAGGTTAACTCCCATATGCATCACGAGTTTGCATTAGCCTCTAACCCATCACAATTGGTTGCACTTAAACGTCATTGGCACGCTTGGCTAAAAAACTCGCTGGCTCTTCTCCCCAGAGAATATAATAGCATATGATAAAGACATGGGTGCTTCCTATTGGAAAACAGGACGGCTGAAGTAGGGTTTTTACTTGACCGATTATCACGATCTGCTGTTTAAAATGTTATAATATGTTATTACAGATGTATGTGATGGCTGACATGTTATGTTTACCATGTTTATTATGTTTGTATGTTAGTATGTTACTGTCACTTTGTGTGTAAATGTCCTGTGCTTGTTACTTAAAAAGAATACAAAATCTACATTAAAAAATAAAATAAAATAAATAAATGTAAGAAATCTGCAAGGTTTTAGATCATGCTCTCCAGAATTTTTAAATAAACTGTACTCCATGATATGTTGAGATAGGCCATAAATATAAAATATCTCTTTGAATATTTGAGCTGAATGCAGGCTGATAGTAATCTGGCCAATGGTACAAAGTGGGCCATTATGGAACATTAGTCCACGACCACCCAAACGGTGGTAAAACCTGGAGCTTTGGCAAATGAATCACGAAGTCCATGGATATCTCAGTCCATGGTTCAGAATGAATTGGCAGATCGGCTAGAGTGGACACCCGACTGTGTCTGTCTGGAGGGCTTAAACTGGGCACATGTAGTACATGAGGAAACAAAGTCTTTGACATTTCACCTCCATTCTGGCCACCAGTAGTGGCGAGAAAGAGGATTTTGCAGGTGCACCAGAATGGCCAGAGGATTTATGGCCATAAACGACCTTGGAGGATTTCTCGTGGAAGCCTTGGTTGCAGCAAGAATCCAGTTCAGAATCAATAATGTGTGCTGGATCTTTGGTAGAAGAGTGGGAGGGATCAAAGGATTTGGAGAGGGCATCTGCCCTGGGTTTTTTTTATGGGCGAGAATAATAAGAAGGAAATCCAATCATGAAGAGAAGATTTCTGACGTGTTGGAAGAGAATAGTAACTCCCACCCCTCAAATGGTTTGTTATTGTCTAAATGAAGAAGAACTGGGGCTGAAGAAAAGCAGGTTTAGATGTTCAAAGGCTTGATTAGCAGAGAATTTAAACTTTAGACTGAGTTAGAGCAGTGAGATTAAACAATACCTGGGAGAAATTTTGGATAAATTGTTGATATTATTTGGCGAGTCCAAGAAATCTCTGGAGAGCCTTGAGACCCACTGGCTGAGGCTGATTCAGGATGATAGAGACCTTTTTAGGATCCAAACGAAGTCCCCCTGCAGAAATGTATCCAAGGAATGGAACTTCCTATTTTTCAAACACACACTTTTCCAATTTGACATAAAGAGAATTTTCGTGAGCACACGATAAGTCTTCAAATCCTTGGAGTAAATGAGAATATCGTCAAGGTAGACAAATAAGTATTGGTACAGAACATCCCATAATATTTTATTGATGAACTGTTGAAACAAAGCTGGAGCATTGCAGAGATCGAAAATAAATCAAAAGATAGCTCACCACCTTTCTTGCTTAAAATAAAATTATAGACACCCCCCTTCCCGAAGATTTGATTTAGAAAAATAATTGGACCCTTGATGCGATCAAACAACTGAGAGCTCAATAGAAGCAGATATCTGTTCTCTGTGTTCTTATTCAACCTGCGGTAGTCAAGAGCAGGGCCTTGGAGAGCTGTCATTCTTAACTGTAAAGAGCCAGGCCCCAGCAGGAGAAAGGGATTTCCAAATAAACCCTCTTTCTACAGTCTCTTAAACGTGAGTAACACCGATTCACTGTTTCTCTTGTTAAGTGAAAAGCTTTGATATAAAAATCATACCAATTGTACAGGCTATGATGAATAACAACACAATATAATTAAAAGGGGTGGTGAATGTTGAGTTTATGCTTGGCCAACAGCAAAGGAGAGCGGCATTGACCTAGGCTGCTCTTTTCCCATCATCTTCCTATATCTTGAAATATGACCCATATAACGACCAGCTGGTTTGTGGATCCACTGGGCTACTCCACCAGATTGGCGTAGGGCAACCTGTAAGGGCGTTGTCTAAGCAGCCTCCCCGGTCTTCACCCTTTAAAGGAAGGGTGTCGCGAAAAAATTTATTTTTATATCAATTTGCTTTTAGTGTTTTATTAAAAAATGTTTTATTTATTTGTGTGTTTGTGTTTTACTTTTTTTTATTTTTTAACTTTTTCTTGTCTATGGGGGCTGCCATTTTTTTTTTCATCTCTGTATGTGTCGATTAACGACACATACAGACATGGAATACGGCACATACAGCCCCATAGTGAATGCGAACGGGACCCGTTCCATTCACTATGCTGTACGCCGCTCCCACACAGTCCAAATGGAAGGTCTTCGGCCGAGCGACGTCCGGCGCCATTTTCTTGTGGACCGGAAGCCGCGGCCGGACAGTAAGATTACTACTTCCGGTCGCAGCTTCCGGACTTGTGTTCTAATGCAAGCACTTGGAGCGGAGAGAGCAAACAGAGTGGACGGACCGGAGGGAGTGGCGGAGGCAGGAGCAGGTAAGTTATTTCTGTGTATGTACGTGTTTTAGTGTGTGATTACTACTGTATGTAAACCTACTACACTGTGTGTTCGCTCAAAAAATGGCGACACACAGTGTAGGAGGTTTGAACGTTCAATCCCCTCCTTTCTCCAGGATAAGGGAGGGGGGATTCTGTGAGCTCACTAGAGCGAGTGTGTCTTCTCAAATTTTGCAGCATAAAGCAATGTGGTTGCTTTACCACATGCCAATGCTGCAATTTTGGGAATTGCTACATCTAGTGACCAGCACTGGGAAATGTTATAAATTAGAATCTAATTTATAATATTTCCTGACTCGTGAAACATTTTTTAAAATTAGAACAATATTTAATCATTTATACACTAACTGTTTAACTAAAAAAAATAAAAAAATTTCTAGCGACACATTCCCTTTAACCCCTCTACAAGGATCTGGTCATCGCTGCGGAAAAACCTTGCTACCTCTTGAGGTGGTCCCAGCGGAGTAGCTGCTTGCCAAACAGAAGCTAGGCAGAGACAGGCATGTGGTACCTTGGCATTAGCCTGGTGCCAGATTGCTGGAAGCAGGCTGGTGCTGGATTTCTGAAAGCACGCTGGTGCAGGATTGCTGGAAGCACGCTGGCACCGGATTGCTGGAAGCACGCTGGCGACGGATTGCTGGAAGCACGCTGGCGACGGATTGCTAGAAGGACGCTAGTGCCGGATTGCTGGAAGCACGCTGGTGTCGGATTTCTGGAAGCACACTGGTGCCAGATCGCTGGAAGCACCCAGAGGACATGGGATACGGTCAGGTAACAGACTCGGGATGCAGGATACCAATAGGCAACAACCTAAATGCGAACCATAAGGGAACTTAGCACCCAACAAGAAATAATATACAAAAATATATGCAAAAGTGGAAAATCTTTATTAAATACAATATACAATAACACAATACAGAGTAAAAGGATGGACCATACAAGGAGAAAAAGACAGTGAGGTCAGATGTAAAAGACCAGTAGCCTACAAAGACAACCAACGATCAGTGGTCGGAAACCACTCAAATAACCCACAACAATGAAAATAAATAGTGAGCAATAGAATATGCCCACATAAACGAATGGTGGTGCTAACTAAATGTAATAAGTAATAGATGGTATAAGAGATGTCCTAGATTTCAGATATAAATAGACCGAAGTTCAAGTGTAATATAGATAATAGATACAGGCTGTAAAGCCACAGAAGTAAACTGAAATTATGGACAAGGAAACAATGCGCAAAATGGAAGTTAGCACGTACTTTGAGACATAGTGGGGAGAAGAACGGGCAACCCCAGGAACTGGATGAAAAAAGCGCCTCAGAGGTGCAGTATAACACCCCATAGCTGCCCACATACAGTATGATGTCCCATAACTGCCCACATACAGTATAATGCCGCCATAGCTGCCCCATGCAGTATAATATTTACCTATCCCCGTTCCCACGACGAGTGGAGGAGATCCCCCTGCTCCTTCGCTCTGTGAAGTGTGGCTCTGCACAGACAGGCACAATGACATCACTACATCGTGCCTGTCTGAGTCAAGCCGCTCACAGCTGGAGCTGGTATTACACAGTGAATGCTGGAGCAAGGAGCCGCCTGCTCCTTTCTCCAGCATTGAATTCAACTGTATCTGTTCCCTGAGGATGCAGATACAGTTAAAACTGGGACACACCACCACTGGGGGACCTGCCCTGGGCCCCACCATCCCTGAGTACGGTGCCCATGCCCCCCGCTAGCTACCCTACTGCTTTTAATACAAATATATTTAACCACATCATAAAAAAATTCAGGTAATTCTAGTATTTAATTACCTTCATAGGTCTCCTCCAGTACAAGTACTTGTTTCATGGAACCTTTCGCTAGGAGGGGTATCTGCTCACATATCTCTTTGTTGACAGGATATATCAGATTATGCACTAATCCTTGATTCGATTTTTCATAGTTGGATATGAGATCCCTGACATTTACGAATAACTTTTCTGCAACGTCTTTTGCTGCCTGAAGTGAGCAAAGCAATACAATATTAGATATATTTATAGTATAAACCACACTAAGATTTTGTCTCATTGTTCATTCCAATATCATGTACTATACTTATACCTCCTCTTTATACAATGCTTCAGAATTGAAGTTTGGAACAGAGGACGCTTACCTGAAGCTTGTGACACCCAACATATCCAGCAGGACTGTACACATTGCATGCACTGCCATCAGTCCCTTTCTCCACTAGGCTCACAATTTAACCTCTCTGTCTCAGGCATATACACACACACACACACACACACACACACACATATATATATATATATACACACAGGGCCGACCCTAGGTTTATGTGGGCCCTTGGGTGACACAGACTTAGTGGGCGCCCTTTGCGGGGGAACTCACGGTGGCAGTAAAATGGCAGAAAACAACAGTTTATGACCCCATATAGAAGTAAGGCCCTGTTTGTGCCCCCATATAGAAGTTAGGCCCCATGTAGAAGTTAGGCCCCCAATTTGTGTCCCCATATATACAGTGACCTCTGTAGATAATGCCACAGTACTCTCTGTAGATAATGCCACAGTGTCTTCTGTAGATAATGCCACAGTGTCATCTGTAGATGATGCCACAGTGTCCTCTGTAGATAGTGCCACACCCCCTGCAGATAATGCCCTAGTGCCCGCTGTAGATAGTGCCACACAACCCCCAGTAGATAGTGCCACACCTTACCTTGTAGATAGTGCCACAAACTTCCCCTTGTAGATTGTACCACAAACACCCCTTTCAGGGGCGTAGCTAGGGGGGGCATGTGTCCCGGGCGCAACTTAGAGGGGGTTGCCAGCAGGGCGGGACAGGCAGGTGAACAGTGGGCCGGGTGCTCACATAATCAATGTCATATAGTGTTGGGCTCGGGCTCCGCCCCCTGGTGTTCACAACTACACTTTGCTTAGAGATACTCCTCTGCAATGATGGGAGTGTGCAGTAAAGAAGTCTAGTGATTATTGGCCGAGCCCCGGCTAATCAATGCTAGTCTTGTTTTCTGCACAGGTTCCCAGCTAATGAGTAGAGTCCTGCCTGACTGCATGTAGAAATCAAGCCTAACAATGATTGGCTGAGCTTTAGCCAATCAGCACTAGGCTTGCTTTCTGCTCTGCCACAGAGCACAGCTTAAGTTTTGCTGCCGAGGAGATGAAGACTCGTGCCCCTGCCAGGTGTGTAACTCACAACTACTGCACAGCATCAGCAGGTTTATCTCTACAGCAAAGCTGCAACCAGCCTGCTAAAGTGATGGGGGACCAAACGGTATATGGGTCATGGGTGGTGCACACTGGTAATGGTCTGCATCTGCAAGCAGAAAGCAAGTAAATACAGGAATGTGAGTGAAGGGGTGTGTTTGATTGATTTTTGTAGTGTGATTGGTGTAGTGTTTACAATGTATATCCATTGTATGAGTGATATGTGCACTTTGTGTGAGCTATATGTGTGTCTAATGTATTATGGCGTCTGCGTGTGAAGTATGCATCTAGTGTGAGAGTGGTGTGTATTTAGTGTGTGAGTGGTGTGTGTTTAGTGCGTGTGTTTAGTGTGTAAGTGGTGTGTGTTTAGTGTTTAAGTGGTATGTGATTGGTGTGTGTTTAGTGTGTGTGTGTTTAGTGTGCGTGTGTTTAGTGTGTGAGGTGGTGTGTTTAGTGTGTGAGCGATGTGTGTTTAGTGTGTGAGTGGTGTGTTTAGTGTGTGAGTGGTGTTTATTTAGTGTGTGAGTGGTATATATTTAGTGTGTGTTTAGTGTGTGCGGGGGTGTGTGTTTAGTGTGTGTGTAGTGGGTATTTAGTGTGTGTTTAGTGTGAATTGTGTGGGTTTAGTGTGAGTTGTGTGTGTTTGTTTAGTGTGTAGTTTGTGTCTAGTGTGTGTGATGTGTGTATTATGGTTCCAGTGTGTGCTGTACTGATTGTGTCCAGTGTGTGAGTGGTGTGTGTGATATAGTGATGGGAGATCAAACGGTATATTGGTCATGGGTGGTGCACACTGGTAATGGTCTGCATCTGCAAGCAGAAAGCAAGTAAATGCAGTAATGTGTGTGAAGTGGTGTGTTTGATTGATTTTTGTAGTGTGATTGGTGTAATGTTTACAGTGTATATCCCCTGTATGGTGCTATTATAATTAGAGGTGCAGTGTATGGCGCTATTATATTTAGGGGCGTAGTGTGTGGTATAATGAGAACTTTGTCTTTGTTTATAGGTGTAGAAATGTTTGAAAAGTGAGAGGCTGAAGACATCTGAGTGACAAACTGCAGAAATGGGCTGTGACCGGGAGAAGTCATTATAGAGGTCTGGACCGGATGGAGAAAAAGAACTAGAATCTGAGACGTCACCGGTGAGTCACTTAATGTAAATGTTTATTCGGCCTCTAATCAGCACTGTAGTCACTGTATGATCTGCAGCAAGATGATGGGTGGTGTGATTATGATATGATTTTTTTTTGTGAAACAGCAACTCCCAGCATATCCTTACCATTGTTCGGGCCATGCTGGGAGCTGGAAACAATTCGGTGCAAATCTATACGGCACAGGTTGCACTAAATTGAGCTGTATTTGTGCTGGTGTTGTATATATGTAATGAGCTTGGTTCTGGTGTTGTGTATAGAACTATATTGCTTGTAAAATGTACAAATGTTTTTATGCTCGAGTTACATAAAAAAAATAGTGGAAAAGAAATGACACGTCATTGATTGGTAGAGAAAACAAACATTGCGAGAGGGAAGGAGATATCAGGAAAGAGGGGGGGGGGGGCGCCAAACTGAATCTTTGCCCCGGGTGCTGGAGAACCTAGCTACGCCTCTGCCCCCTTATAGATAGCGCTACACCTTCTCTGTAAGGGATCTGCCAGGCACTACGTCTGTGGATACTCCCAGGATTAATCAATCGACACCTGAGGCCAGACCTCTTAGACTGACACCGGCTCCCACCAATCAGGGTGGCAGGCTCAGGAGTGGGAGAGCCTATCGCGGCCTGGTCAGTCGGAGTTAGCTCCGCCCCCTGTCCATTTATACCTGCCGTTTTCTCTTCCTCATTGCTTGTGATTCTTCTTGGTTTCCTGGCCCCACTGCTGCCTTGCTCCAGCCTGCTTCTGCCGTGCTTCAGCCTTGCTTCAGTTCCCGCTTATCCTGCTTCGCTCTGCCCCCGGCTTGCTTCCTGCTCCATGCTCTGCGTTTGTATACTTCATTACATCCTGATCCTGACTGGCTCGTTCACCACTCCGTTTCCTCACGGTGTTCCGTGGACTACTGCCCCTTCCCTTGCTTGTTCCCTGTTTGTATTCCCTTGCACTTAGTCAGCGTAGGGACCGCCACCAAGTTGTACCCCGTCGCCTAGGGCGGGTCGTTGCAAGTAGGCAGGGACAGGGCGGTGGGTAGATTAGGGCTCACTTGTTCCCTTCACCTCCTTCCTGCCATAACATAATCACAAGCCCATAACTAGTCTACCATTTCTCCTACGCTGACGCTATCATGGACCCCCTTGAGACCCTGACCCAGCAGATGCAGGGCCTCTCCCTACAGGTCCAGGCCCTGGCTCAGAGGGTCAACCAGTCTGACGCTGCCATAGTAGTACCCCTCACCTCTAGAACCTGACCTCAAGTTACCTGACCGGTTCTCAGGGGACCGTAAGACTTTTCTCTCCTTCCGGGAGAGTTGCAGACTTTACTTCCGTCTAAAACCTCACTCCTCAGGTTCCGAGAACCAGCGGGTGGGAATCATTATATCCCGACTCCAGGAAGGGCCCCAAGAGTGGGCCTTCTCCTTGGCGCCTGACGCCCCTGAACTTTCCTCCGTTGATCGTTTTTTCTCTGCCCTCGGACTCATTTATGACGAGACTGACAGGACTGCCTTAGCCGAGAGTCAGCTGGTGACCTTACGTCAGGGTAGGAGACCTGTTGAGGAATACTGTTCTGATTTTAGAAAGTGGTGCGTAGCTTCTCGGTGGAACGGCCCGGCCCTAAGGTGCCAGTTTAGGTTAGGATTATCTGACGCCCTGAAGGATCTGCTTGTTAGCTACCCTTCTTCTGACTCCCTAGACCAGGTTATGGCCCTAGCAGTACGACTTGACCGACGTCTCAGGGAACGTCAGCTTGAATGTTTCAGTGTTTTCCCCTCTGACTTCCCTGCGATTCCCCCCGAGGTCCCGTCTCCTCGCTCTTCCACGGAAGACTCGGAGGTACCTATGCAACTCGGGGCCTCCATGTCCCCTCGACAACGTAGAGAGTTCCGCAGGAAGAATGGTCTCTGCTTCTATTGTGGGGATGACAAGCATCAACTGAATACCTGTCCCAGGCGCAAGAATAAGCAGCCGGAAAACTTCCGCGCCTAAGTGATCATCGGGGAGGTCACTTGGGCGCACAGGTATTTCCCGTTAATATGAAACGCAATAAAATTTTGCTTCCCTTTCAGGTCTCGTTTGCTGGCCGGTCTGCCACTGGCAGTGCCTTCGTGGATTCTGGCTCATCTGCTAATATCATGTCTGTGGAATTTGCTATGTCTCTAAAAATGCCTTTTATTGATTTGCCTTATCCTGTCCCGGTAGTGGGTATCGACTCCACTCCTCTTGCTAATGGTTATTTTACTCAGCATACTCCTGTTTTTGAACTCCGTGTTGGCTCCATGCATTTGGAGCAGTGCTCTGTACTGGTGATGCAGGGATTATCGTCCGATCTGGTATTAGGTCTTCCCTGGTTGCAGCTGCATAATCCCACGTTTGATTGGAATACTGGGGATCTCACCAAATGGGGTAGTGAATGCCTGACGTCATGTCTTTCGGTTAACTCTATTTCTTCCCGTGAGGAGGTAAACACGCTACCTGAGTTTGTTCAGGACTTCGCTGATGTTTTTTCTAAGGAGGCCTCCGAGGTGTTGCCCCCTCATAGAGATTACGATTGCGCCATCGATTTGGTACCAGGTGCCAAGCTTCCTAAGGGTAGGATATTTAATCTTTCATGTCCTGAACGTGAAGCCATGAGGGAGTATATCCAAGAATGCCTGGCCAAGGGTTTCATTCGCCCCTCGACTTCTCCTGTAGGTGCTGGCTTCTTCTTCGTGGGGAAGAAGGATGGTGGTCTTAGGCCGTGCATTGACTATCGGAACTTGAATAAGGTCACTGTAAGGAACCAGTATCCCCTTCCTTTGATTCCGGATCTTTTTAATCAGGTTCAGGGGGCCCAATGGTTCTCTAAGTTCGATCTACGGGGGGCGTATAACCTTATCCGCATCAAAGAGGGGGATGAGTGGAAGACTGCGTTCAACACGCCCGAAGGTCATTTAGAATACCTGGTCATGCCCTTTGGGTTGTGTAATGCCCCTGCTGTCTTCCAGAATTTTATTAATGAAATTCTGAGAGATTACCTGGGAAATTTTCTTGTAGTGTACCTTGATGACATACTGGTGTTTTCCAAGGACTGGTCCTCCCACGTGGAGCATGTCAGGAAGGTCATCCAGGTCCTCCGGGAAAATAATCTGTTTGCGAAAACCGAAAAATGTGTGTTTGGGGTACAGGAGATACCATATTTGGGTCAAATCCTCACTCCTCATGAATTCTGCATGGACCCTGCCTAGGTTCAGGCTGTGGCGGAATGGGTCCAACCTTCCTCCCTGAAGGCGCTACAGTGTTTTTTGGGGTTCGCTAACTATTACAGGAGATTTATTGCCAACTTCTCGGTCGTCGCTAAGCCTCTTACGGACCTCACTCGCAAGGGTGCTGATGTCCTCCACTGGCCTCCTGAGGCCGTCCAGGCTTTTGAGACCCTCAAGAAGTGCTTTATCTCGGCCCCCGTGCAGGTTCAGCCCAACCAAAGGGAGCCATTTATTGTGGAGGTTGACGCGTCCGGGGTGGGAGTGGGGGCCGTCTTGTCCCAGGGTACCAGCTCCCTCACCCATCTCCGCCCCTGTGCTTACTTCTCTAGGAAGTTTTCGCCCACGGAGAGTAACTATGATATTGGCAACCGCGAAGTTTTAGCCATTAAATGGGCTTTTGAAGAGTGGCGTCACTTCCTGGAGGGGGCCAGACACCAGGTAACAGTCCTTACTGACCACAAGAATCTGGTTTTCCTAGAATCTGCCCGGAGGCTTAATCCTAGACAAGCTCGATGGGCGCTATTCTTTACCAGATTTAACGTCTTGGTTACCTATAGGGCTGGGTCCAAAAATATTAAGGCTGATGCACTGTCACGTAGTTTCATGGCCAATCCTCCTTCTGAGAATGATCCTGCTTGTATTTTACCCCCTGGTATAATCGTTTCTGCCACTGATTCTGATTTAGCCTCTGACATTGCGGCTGATCAAGGTTCAGCTCCCGGGAACCTCCCTGGGGACAAGCTGTTTGTCCCCCTGCAATACCGGCTAAGGGTACTCAGGGAAAACCATGACTCCGCACTATCTGGTCATCCTGGTCATCCTACCAAACACCTCATTACCAGAAACTATTGGTGGCCTGGGTTGCCTAAAGACGTTAGGGCTTACGTCGCCGCTTGTGAGGTTTGTGCTAGGTCCAAGACCCCTAGGTCCCGACCTGCGGGCTTACTACGTTCTTTGCCCATTCCCCAGAGACCTTGGACCCATATCTCCATGGATTTTATCACCGATTTGCCTCCATCTCAGGGCAAGTCGGTGGTGTGGGTGGTAGTAGACCGCTTCAGCAAGATGTGCCACTTTGTGCCCCTTAAGAAACTACCTAACGCCAAGACGTTAGCTTCTTTGTTTGTTAAACACATTCTGCGTCTCCATGGGGCCCCAGTCAATATCGTTTCTGACAGAGGGGTACAATTTGTTTCCTTATTTTGGAGAGCTTTTTGTAAAAAGTTGGAGATTGATCTTTCCTTCTCCTCCGCCTTCCATCCCGAAACTAATGGCCAAACGGAAAGGACTAATCAATCCCTGGAACAATATTTAAGGTGTTTCATCTCTGACTGTCAATTTGATTGGGTCTCATTCCTTCCCCTCGCCAAATTTTCCCTGAATAACCGGGTCAGTAACTCGTCAGGGGTCTCCCCATTCTTCTGTAATTTCGGGTTTAATCCACGGTTCTCCTCCGTTTCTCCTGGTTGTTCCAATAATCCCGAGGTAGAGGACGTTCATCGGGAACTGTGCACAGTCTGGGCCCAGGTTCAGAAGAACCTAGAGGCGTCCCAGAGCGTACAAAAGATTCAGGCTGATAGAAGACGTTCTGCTAACCCCCGGTTTGTCGTCGGGGATCTGGTGTGGTTGTCGTCTAGGAACTTGCGCCTTAAGGTCCCGTCCAGGAAGTTTGCTCCCCGATTTATTGGGCCTTATAAGGTCATTGAAGTCCTCAACCCTGTATCCTTCCGTCTGGAGCTGCCCCCATCCTTTCGCATACACAACGTCTTTCATGCCTCCCTCCTTAAACCCTGCTCCCCGTCCTGGTCCCCTTCGAGGAAACCTCCTGTTCCCGTTCTCACCCCTGAGGGGGTGGAATTCGAGGTGGCCAAGATTGTGGACAGTAGGATGATCCAGGGCTCCCTCCAGTACCTGGTCCATTGGAGAGGATACGGGCCGGAGGAGAGGACTTGGGTACCTGCTCGAGATGTTCACGCTGCGGTATTGGGCAGGAGGTTCCACCTTCTCTTCCCCACTAAACCAGGTCCTCTTAGTAAGGGTCCGGTGGCCCCTCATAAAAGGGGGAGTACTGTAAGGGATCTGCCAGGCACTACGTCTGTGGATACTCCCAGGATTAATCAATCGACACCTGAGACCAGACCTCTTAGACTGACACCGGCTCCCACCAATCAGGGTGGCAGGCTCAGGAGTGGGAGAGCCTATCGTGGCCTGGTCAGTCGGAGTTAGCTCCGCCCCCTGTCCATTTATACCTGCCGTTTTCTCTTCCTCATTGCTTGTGATTCTTCTTGGTTTCCTGGCCCCACTGCTGCCTTGCTCCAGCCTGCTTCTGCCGTGCTTCAGCCTTGCTTCAGTTCCCGCTTATCTTGCTTCGCTCTGCCCCCGGCTTGCTTCCTGCTCCGTGCTCTGCGTTTGTATACTTCATTACATCCTGATCCTGACTGGCTCGTTCACCACTCCATTTCCTCACGGTGTTCCGTGGACTACTGCCCCTTCCCTTGCTTGTTCCCTGTTTGTATTCCCTTGCACTTAGTCAGCGTAGGGACCGCCGCCAAGTTGTACCCCGTCGCCTAGGGCGGGTCGTTGCAAGTAGGCAGGGACAGGGCGGTGGGTAGATTAGGGCTCACTTGTTCCCTTCACCTCCTT
Organism: Rhinoderma darwinii; assembly: GCF_050947455.1. Taxonomy (NCBI): domain Eukaryota; kingdom Metazoa; phylum Chordata; class Amphibia; order Anura; family Rhinodermatidae; genus Rhinoderma; species Rhinoderma darwinii. The sequence goes on along the minus strand of NC_134688.1, from coordinate 213,000,208 downwards.
CCTGCCATAACACCCTCCCTGTAGATAGCGCCATTGGGGCTACCTCTAGGAGTGGAATCCCCAGCCAGAGCGTCGGCAACACTCTGGCCAGGGATTCCGCTCCAGGAGGAGCCCCTGACATCACTGTCCATATATAGATACCTTTACTTTGGGCCTTAAGGATGCAGTGATTCGTTTTTTTTAACCCTGCGTTCTGAGAGCCAGAACTTTTGAATTTTTCTGTCGATTTAAGTATATGACGGCTTGTTTTTTGCGGGACAAAATTTATTTTTTAATGGCACCATTTTGGTGTGTATATATACTGTATTGGAAAACTTTTAGCTATTCTAATGACATGATGCCAGAAATGACCACTGAGGCCTCAGGCTGCAGCAATCACCTGCTGCCCGCATGTAAATAATCCCTGGGAGTACCAGCGGAGCATCAGTGCTAGATCGTCGGGGGAAAGGATAGAGTACATGGATCAAAAACGCCATGTCTGATCCCAGCCTAAAACTGATAGGCAGCCTATTGGAATACACACATGGCAAACCCGGGGGCTTGCTTTAGGCCGCCAGCTAGCATGACAATCCAACTAAGATACCTTGGCATCTGAGGGGATAAATGGCTAGGATCGGAAATATCTCAGATCGCAGGCCATTGCAGTATTGTGTTAGCTGTAATAAACAGCTGAAATATAAGCAAATATAGGGGGTTAAATAAAAAACTGTACACAGGTATACTGATTGGCAGAAGAAAGAATATGCCAAATCTTACTGTCAGTTCGTCCTGTAGATTGGGAATGATGTGCGAAAAAGAAATTTCATTTATTAACGTTCTTAAAGAGAACGTCTTTTACGGACGTAATTGAAGCTGTTCTTCATTGGAGTCAATGAAAAACGGCTCCAATTACGTCCCAAGAAGAGTCCTGCCCTTTTTTGACGCGGCCATAATTTCATGCGCCATCTTTTGACAGCGACGCGTAAAATGACAGCTCGTCTGCACAGAACATCGTAAGACCCATTGCAAGCAACGGGCAGATGTTTGCCAACGTATTGGAGCCGTCTTTTCAAGCGTAATTCGAGGCGTAAAATGCCTCCATTACGCCTGAAAATTGGTCGTGTGCACATACCCTAAAAGTCAGGAAATATATACTTTGTCAATCATTTGCACATTTGAGGGAAGAAATACATGTTTATACATCTGCAGAATTAACAAAAAATAAAAAAGTAAAAACAGATTTTAGTGTGTGCCATTTTATTGACTGGGTAAATGAGAGGTAAAATATTAGTGAGTAAAAAATCGTGGTACATGGTTTAAATCGCTGTCAAGCCAGACTTCCCATTTCTTTGTCAATTTATTTTTGCTTCCAGAGGCAAAGGCGCACATACATTTATACCAGAAATTATCACTAACTCCACTTATTATATCATGAAGAGAGGAGGAGTGTAATTTTTCATCACTTGTTGCACAATTTTTAACCTGGTCACAATGAGGATATTTACTATAATAGTCCGAAGGGCCACTGGAAATTACTCAAGATCAATCGAGAGAAGTGCCGAAGAGGATGAATTTGAAATTTATAGATTTTGGATATAAAATGCAATACTTGTTTTCAAAGAATGAAAATAGGTTCACGTTCCCACAATAAATGGAAGCATATACTATTAGAGGAATTGCACCTCCAGCATAGGCGTGAAAAGATTTTGTTTACTCCTAAAGGAGTATGATCTTTCAAGCATTTTCCAGATGACTGGTACATTAAGATGCTCTGGATAAGTCTATAAATGCTGAGGACAATTGTTCTACCATAATAGAAATATTTAGGTCTTTTTTCCATTGTAGTTTAATTGCTAGAGGGTCATAGGAGTAAAGGGCCTTTAACACCTGCCCATTTTTGGCCGGTGCAGCGCGCACCGATCAACGAGTCATCATTCATCGGCGCTCGTTTGCTCCTGTCACACTCAGCTATGTATGGGGACGAGCGGTCGTTACTCCGATCGCTCGTCCCCATACGTTATTATAATGTCGGCAGCGCGTCTCCCTGTTTACACATATTCCGGAAAACAGCAGCACAGCCACAAAAAAATCTTCAGTGTGAGGGTATTTTTACACGGCCCATTTTCGACTGTTTTTCGGGCCGTAAATGCCCGAAAAACGGCCGAAAAATCGGAAGCAGAACGCCTCCAAACATCTGCCCATTGATTGCAATGGGAAAAACGTTTTTCTGTTCTGACGGGCCGTTTTTTCGCCGCGTAAGAAAACGGCCGTGAAAAAGTGCAGGTCACATCTTGGGACGTTTTTGGAGCCGTTTTTCATGGACTCTATTGAAAACAGCTCCAAAAACGGCCGTAAAAAACGCAGCGAAAACGGAGCGAAAAATGCAGCCAAAAACGCGAGTTGCTCAAAAAACGACTAAAAATCAGGAGCTGTTTTCCCTTGATAACAGCTAACAGCTCTGTATTTTTGGCGTGTGAACATACCCTGATAGGACAACTCCCCAAACATGGGTGGTGCACGCTGCAACGAATACCAGGGAGACAATCAATATGCAATCAAAGAAAGGAAGTGCAGCACTCAAGATAATCCAAAGAAGTGTATTTGATTTATTAACCAAGCATAAAATCACTTGCAACGTTTCAACCCATGAATGGGTCTTTATCAAGCATGGTTACATAGATTCAGTGCACACTTTATATATAGTACGTGACATCATTTCATGTAAACAAAGTGTTTAAAAAAGTAAATACATCCATAATAACATTTATAAACATCTCCACATGTTCCTTGTGAGAAAACCTTATTAAAAAAATGTGTGAATCGACACAAGTACTCCAAACTCATCTAACACTCAGCGTCCTAAGATTCCCATTGTGCGTGCGCCTACATACCCCACTTTGCATATCAAGCGTCTCCTGTTTCCATAGAGAGCAAAGAACAACTCCCTATTGACTGCGCATGCGCAGGTCCGCACTATAATAGCAGAGCTGTGTGTGTAATGTGTAAATAGCAGCGCTGTGTGTGTAAAGTGCACATAGCAGAGCTGTGTGTATAATGTGCACATAGCAGTGATGTGTGTGTATAATGTGCACATAGCACAGCTGTGTGTGTAAGGTGTACATAGAATAGCTGTGTGTGTAATTTGCACATATCAGAGATGAGTGTGTAATCTGCACATAGCAAAGCTGTGTGTGTAATGTGTACATACTAGAGCTGTGTGTGTACTACTGTATGTAGGTAGCGGATCTGTGTGTGTAATGTGGTAGCAGAGCTGTATGTGTCTAATATGTAGATAGTGACGCTTTGTATGTTATGTGTACACAAAAGAGCTGTGTGTGTAATGTGTATGTAGCAAAACTGTGTATGCAATATGTGGGCAGCAGAGCTATGTGTGTGTAATGTGTAGACAGCAGAGGTGTGTGGAGAGCAGAGGTGTGCGTGCGTGTGTGTGTGTGTGTCTGTAATGCGTAAGCAGCAGAGCTGTGTGTAATGTGTAGGCAGCAAAGCTGTGTTTGTAATGTGTATGCAGCAGATCTGTGTGACATACCCCACTTTGTATATCAAGTGTCTCCTATTTTCATAGAGAGCAAAGAACGACTCCCTATTGACTGGGCGTGCGCAGGTCCACACTATATTACGCCTGCATCTGTGGAATAGTACGACGGACAGGAACCTCACTATGTTCTACCTTATCTCCAAAAGACCACCCATATCTTCAATCGGATGGGACCAACATATTTCTACATATCAATATATAAACCCTGGGTATTTGACTAGTAGTATCTAGACCTCTTTAGTATCATTTTATTTAGTCTCACCTAACAGACCTTTCAGTATTGGGCTTTATTTTACATTTTTACATTCCCCTATCATCAATGAACCAATCACAGTTCTATATAATATATAGGTCACATTTAGGTACATTCTCACTTATCTATACTGTAACCTTGAGATTATTAACAGTCAAAGGTGCAAAAATATGAATACAAGTGCACTCTCTCAATATATTATCAACATCAATTAAGCAAATTCTTGGAGTAGTTTTTCATACACACACCATCTAAGAGACAAAAATAGACATACTGAGGTTATATCAATACATTTTAGACTTTCTATTATTGCATTCCTCCTCCTCAGAGAACTCTGTCCGCCCCGTCCAGGACACAAGGATCATTGCGCCCAAGATGGAGTAGGCAGAGGGCTCCAAGGTGGGGTCACAATGTCATATTCATTGATTCTCAGAATCCTTTGTAAGTAGTATTCTTTGTTCGATTCACACACATGGTTAAAAATTGTGAACACCTATAAACATATAAAATCAAAGTAAATTATCATGCAAAAAATATTTCTCTTTATGAGAACACAACCAAAAGGTGGGGCACTAAATCTTAAATCCAACCTCTGCGATAATGTGACCAGAACTATATAGGGGAAACATGTCTAGACTATGCCTGTAGTCCTAAACTCTCTATTTAACCCTTTAGGTTCAAGAGTATCCAACTCATATATCCATTTTAACTCAAGCTTCTTCAAAGCCCTTTCTCTGTCTCCCCCTCTCCTAATCGGACAGACTCCATCAATTATTTTAAATCTTAGCTGTGAGACATTATGTTTGAGACCAATAAAATGCTGTGGAACAGTAAACTCAATCTTTTTACTCATGATTGTATATTTATGTTGATTTATACGTGACCGACATTCTCGAGTTGTCTCCCCAACGTACAGATATCCACAGGGACACTGTATCACATAAATAACAAAACTTGACTGGCAAGTATGAAGAATTGCTTAATGTTATATATTTTCCCTGTTCTAGGTTGTACAAAGGTATTCCCTCACAACATATTGTTACAGTTACAACATTCCAAGCATGGAAAACATCCTTTTTTTATTAATATTCATCTTATGTTGGGAGCCAGTATTGGCACGTACTAAACGATCCTTCAGGTTAGGTGGTCTCCTAAACGACATCATTGGGGGATCCTGAAATTCAGATCTCCCTGGGAATGTTTCACTTAATATTGGCCAATAATCTTTTAAGATCTTTGAGGTTTTTCCACTAATAGGAGAGAAAATAGATACAAAATGAATCCTACTAGTCTTTTTCTTACATTTCTTATCCTGTTCCTTCACTTTCCTAATTGCCATTTCAAGTATTGGTTTTGGGTAGCCTCTCTCTCTCTCTAAACTCCCCACACATGGTATTCAGTCTTTCATCTACGACCGTAATATCTGATACTATCCTTTTTACTCTCAGACATTGACTATATGGTTATGACTCCATGGTATCTCTTTGATGACAGCTCTTGAAGTGAAATAGGTTGTTATGGTCTGCGGTCTGTTGGCTTCACAAATAAGTCTGTGGTCAAAATGTTATCTATCTTAAGGACAACTGTATCCAAAAATTTTAATTTCTGCTTAAAGTATACTAGAGTGAACTGTAGTTCCGAAAAATGACCATTGATCTCATCTCTAAATTCCAATAGTTTCTGTTCAGTATCAAGCCATAAAAAGAAGACATCATCTATGTACCTCATCCAGTCCCCCATATGCCGAAAGAAGCTGGATGGGTACACAAATTTTTCCTCGAAATATGGCATAAATATGTTGGCATATGTTGGTGCGACATTGGACCCCATAGCAGTACCTCTGCTGAATGTAAAAAGTATCTTGGAAAAGAAAATAGTTGCATTGGAGCACAATCTCAAATAATGTCATAATAAATTCCTTCTGTTCATTACCTAGGGTCCAATGTCGCAACAACTCCACAACTGCCAACACGGAGATGTGCTGCCGACAATGCTAATATTTAACTTTTTTAAAACGATACATTTGCTCGTTCATCTGCTGATAGCTGCCCTGTTTTCACAGGGCAATTATCGGCCACGAGTGTTCTATGAATGCTTGTCTTCCCAATAATCGTTCAGTGTAAAAGGGCCTTAGGCTTTTTAAATTGGATAACATTTAGAAAGTCCCTTTTGGAAAACTTGTGTAGAGGTCAACCATTTGGTTAGTAAAGTTGAAGAGTGTGGAGGCAAAGGAGGGGGAACATTATGTAATCAATTTCTGATCTATAAGAATTTATAAAAATCCTGTTTCAATATTTTGAATTTCTCCAGGAGTTGTGTGAAGTTTGGTTTTGCCAAAACTGGTTGATGGAAGTAAGTCCCACATTTTTCCATTTTAAAAGTTAAAGGTTTGCAATAGCAATTTCCGGTATATCGACTGGAAGGTCATATTGGTGAAAATTAATAAAATTTTTCTTATTCTTAATAATATCCCACACTTAGGAGACCACTTGCAAGGTACATGGTTCGAGGTGAATATCCAATTTAAGTAGCAAACATAGCTGGATAAGAGTGTTTACCTAGAGATAGTTTCAAACTAAACCAGAACAAGAAACAAGTCATGACCAGGTGTTTGAAAAAATACAAATAATCTTTATTAAAGTCAATTAGACACATGGAGACAACGTATAACACTTAGACATAATAAAATCCCATGGACCCTCGAACACAAACGGAATCCGAACGTAAAAGCAGAGTAGCCCCCCAGATGTAAAAATGGTCTGACACAACCTATATATGGCTAAAGTGCATAAGTACATATTAATGAGCAGGTACTAGGCATGGTACGCTTTGCACAGATGAACACATAAATAAGTATAGAGAATATATATAAGGTACAATCTAAGTAAAAACGACATGTAAAGTAGTATACCTACACCTGCGTATAAGAAGATAAATAGGAGATCAAGACCAGGAGGGGGACCTCTGCTTAACCCAACGCGCGTTTCGCTGGTGCTTCGTGCTTCGTCTTCAACCCCTGACGAAGCACCAGCGAAACGCGCGTTGGGTTAAGCAGAGGTCCCCCTCCTGGTCTTGATCTCCTATTTATCTTCTTATACGCAGGTGTAGGTATACTACTTTACATGTCGTTTTTACTTAGATTGTACCTTATATATATTCTCTATACTTATTTATGTGTTCATCTGTGCAAAGCGTACCATGCCTAGTACCTGCTCATTAATATGTACTTATGCACTTTAGCCATATATAGGTTGTGTCAGACCATTTTTACATCTGGGGGGCTACTCTGCTTTTACGTTCGGATTCCGTTTGTGTTCGAGGGTCCATGGCATTTTATTATGTCTAAGTGTTATACGTTGTCTCCATGTGTCTAATTGACTTTAATAAAGATTATTTGTATTTTTTCAAACACCTGGTCGTGACTTGTTTCTTGTTCTGGTTTAGTTTTAATTAGTCACTAGGACCACTAGTATCATTCGGGGTATTATTCGGTTTGCTAGAGATAGTTTCCCAATATTCATCCATAATTTTGAGGAATCTTTTAACGTTAGTAACACAGTTGGTCTAAAATTGTAGCCCTGTAATATTGTGATATAGAGGGGGTAAAAGGTGTTTCAATTAAGGAGATTTGATTGAATGTGTGGGTTTCACAGGTGCTTTGCCCATTAAATAAATACACACAAAGTTTGGTTAGTGTAAACCATGCCTTGAGGCAGACAACTTACAGAAGACCTTCAAAGCTGCGTTATAGAGAAGCATGAAGCTGGAAAAGATTATAAAAAAGGCAACAAAAGTATTGTTAAAGACCTGGGTTCGAAAAATTGTCTACAAATAGAGAAAAATCAGGACTGTTGCTATTTTCACTAGAAGTGGGTGGCCTGTTAAGATTACGCCAAGAACGCAATGGTCAATCCTGAAAGAACTGAGAAAGAACCTGAGGGTAACTACAAAATACATATTTAAGACTACAAAATGCAAAAAACAATGTTCATGGCCTCTTTCTTACAGCAGTATTTTGCATCAGTATTTGTGAGCCAAAACTAGGAATGGAAAATAAACAGAAAAAGTGTAATGGAAATATTTGTACCTCTTCCGTGTTATGAACCTACTTCTAGATTTGGCTACTAAACACTGATGCAAAATTCTGCCCAGAATGCTGCTGGGTGAAAGTGGCCTAAGGCTGGGTTCCAACATAGCATAAGCGCTGCGGAATTTCCCCAATTTATAGATAATACCACACTCCCCACTCTTATAGATAGTGCCACACAGCCCTCCTGTAGATAGTGTCGCACAGCCTCCCTGTAGATAGTGCCCCCAAACAAATAAATAAATAATTATACTCACCTAGCCCTGCTAACGTGAAAAAATAGAGCTCCACAGTTTCCTCATTCCTGCAGCCTATGAGGCACCGATACAGGATTCTTGTGTAGGCCGGCGTAATCCAGTGATTTCATCGCGCTGACTTGCACAGGGATCCTGTCCCTGCCACTTATAGGCTGCAGGCCTAACGTGGCATGTAGCCTAGTGAATGCCAGAGCAGGAAGTGGATTGTTTCCTGCTCTGCCATAGTATTTAATTGTATCTGCGTCCTGAGGACGCAGATACAATTGAATATGGCAGTCGCCAGATGCCGGGACACGGTCTGGGACAGCAATTTGCCAGGATTGTCTCTGTAAATTCAGGGCAGTACCAGTAAATTCGGGACTGTTGGCAACTATGAAATCCACGTAATTCCAAAAGAGGTTTTTTTTTCTTGCAAAAGTATATTTGACATAATGTTTTTAAAGAACAGAAACACTCATAAAATCATTGGCATGACATTCAATGTGAGTTTGCATAACATTTCTTACCTCAATCATGTAAAGGCCATTACGATTTTGAAGAATTCTGTATGTATAGATCAGTCTTCCATACCTAGCAGTGCGAGATTGATTCATTAGATAAATGTAATAGTATTTGCTTGTTCAGATATAAAGATATTATTCACAGTAGGCCTCATGCCCACTTCAGTTTTTTTCGTCAGGGTGCTATCTATTTTAACTGATAGCACCCTGAAACATTAATTTCAACGGGGCCATGGACACTTCCGTTGTTTTAACGAAACCGTGCGGCCGTTCCGTCAAACATAGGGCAGGTTCTACTCTAGCCCGTTTTTGACAGAACAGTCTCGGCCTTTGCATTGATTTGGTCCGTGAAACAATGTACTGCACACGGAAGCCATCCGTGTGCTGTCCGTGATTCACAGAACCGTCATTAGGGGCCATTCAATGGCACACGGAAGTGTGCATGAGGCCTTAGGCCTTAGGCCCCTTTCTTACAGCAGTATTTTGCATCAGTATTTGTGAGCCAAAACTAGGAATGGAAAATAAACAGAAAAAGTGTAATGGAAATATTTGTACCTCTTCCGTGTTATGGACCTACTTCTAGATTTGGCTACTAAACACTGATGCAAAATTCTGCCCAGAATGCAGCTGCGTGAAAGTGGCCTAAGGCTGGGTTCCAACGTAGCATAAGCGCTGCGGAATTTCCGCAACGGAATTCTGTGCGGAAATTCCACAGCATTTACAAGTGAATGAGATTTGAACAAATCTCATGCACACGCTGCAGAAGAAATCTGCAGCAAAAGCGAGTAAAAAGAAAAACTCATTTTTTGTGTTTAAAATTATTAAAAAATCAATACTTATCCCCAGCCATTACACAACCAATGCGGAAGACAACCTGAGTACTCCTTTAACATAATGTAAAATAAATATAATTACTTCAAATACTATATAATATATGGGGGAGGGCAAAAGACAGTAGATGCCCATGACTACTGGTAACACTAGTAATGACTCATGATATATGTTAGAACAAGAACCTAAAAATAGAGTCAGAACCAAGATATTGTGGATAAAAGTGAAAATTTTTATTAATACATGAAAAAACAACAATGGATATCAATACTCACATATTAAAATCAAGGATGACTACCACAGTGTGGAAAAAATGGAGGACAGACACCTGTATATGATGGGCTTATGTAATGGCATATGCATGAGCTAGATAGTACAAAAGTACATGAATGAATAAACGAGTAAATAACGAAGACCTGGAAGACCATCAAAAAGTATGTACTTGTACATGTTAAAATGGCAGGTTTTTGTCATGTAAAAAAATCCGTACAAGATAAATATTTTCAGACCTTTTTCCACCTTTAATTTTTTTTTTTTATCAAAACTTTGTTTATTGATTTTCCAGTTTTTCAATCAAACAAGTTATACATCACATACAAGATGAGTCATAAATCAACAGTAATACAGACATTATAACAAAAAGGTTCTTTCCACCTTTATTTTGACCCATAATCTGTACAATTCCATTGAAAAACAAACTGAAATCATTTGGAGGGGAAAAAAATAAAAATAACAAAACTACAATAATGTGGTTGCATAAGTGTGAAGACCCTCTTATAATTGGGGATGTGGTTGTGTTCAGAATTAGCAAATCACATTTAAATTCATGTTAAATAGTAGTCAGTACACAACTGCCATTATTTAAAGTGATTCTGAGGAACCCCATATAAAGTTCAGCTGTTCTATTAGGATTTTCCTGACATTTTCTTTGTTGCATTTGACAGCAAAAGCCATGGTCCGTAAAGAGCTTACAACACATCAAAGGGATCTGATTATTGAAAGGCATCAGTCAGGGGAAGGGTACGAAAGAATTTCCAAGGCAATAGATATACCATGGAACACAGTGAAGATGGTCATCAAGAAGTGGATTACATTTGGCACAACAGTGACATTACCAAGAACTGGACGTTCCTCAAAACTTGATGAAAAGACAAGGTGAAAATTGGTCTGGGAGGATACCAAGAGGCCTACAGCAACATTAAAGGAGCTGCAGAACTTCTCCGATATTCTTCATATATCTGGGCTGTGGGGTAGGGTGGCAAGACAGAAGCCTTTAGCCTTTTCTAACAAAGAAAAACATCCAAGAAAAGCTTGTGGGAAAACGTGTTATGGTCTGATGAGACCAAGGTTGAACTTTTTGGCCATAATTCCAAAAGGTATGTTTGGCGCAAAGTCAACAATGAACATCACCAAAAGAACACCATACCTGTAAAGGATCTGCCAGACACAACTTCTGTGTTGACGCCCATAGGTAATCAGTCTGCACCTGCTTCTATGTCTGTGAGACTGACTCCCGCCCTCTGTCTATTTATACCTGCCTTTCCTGTTCCTCCTTTGCTTGTGATTCTTCTCTGCTGGTTTCCTGGCCCTGCTGCAGCTTCTTGAACTACTGATCCTCTGCTTGTGATTGACCTTGGCTTTACTGACCACTCTTCTGCTCTGCGTTTTTGTACCTCGCTCATCACCTGGTTTGACTCGGCTCATTCACTTCGCTTGTTACTCACGGTGTCCCCGTGGGCAACTTCCCCATTTCCCTGGCTTCTTTGTACCCTTGTCTGTTTGTCTGTCATGCACCTATTGAGTGTAGGGCTCACTTGTCTGTCTCCCTACCCCGACATTACAATACCCACTATGAAGCATGATGGTGGCAGCATTATGCTTTGGGGCTGTTTTTTTTCTGCGGCTGGAACTAAGGCTTTAGTCAAGGTGGAGGGAATTATGAACAGTTCCACATATCAGTCAATATTGGCACAAAACCTGCAGGCCTCTGCTAAAAAGCTGAAGATGAAGAGGCATTTCACCTTGCAGCACGACAACGACCCAAAGCATACTTCCAAATCAACAAAAGAATGGATTCACCAGAAGAAGATCAAAGTTTTGGAATGGCTCAGCCAGAACCCAGACCTGAATCCCATTTAAAATCTGTGGGGTGACCTGAAGAGGGCCGTACACCGGAGATGCCCTTGCAATCTGACAGATTTGGAGCGCTTTTGCAAGGAAGAGAGGACAACAATTGCCAAGTCAAGATGTGCCATGCTGATAGACTTCTGCCCAAATAGACTGAATGCTGTCACAAAGTCAAAGGAAAGGGTAATTCAACAAAGTATAAGTTTATGCAACCACATTATTTTTGTTCTTTATTTTTAGTTTTCCACTTTAAAAGATTTCAGTTTGTTTTTCAATACAATTGTACAGATTATAGGTGATGTTAAAGGTGGAAAAGGTTCTGAAATGATGTATCTTGCACTGATTTTGTAACATGACAAAAACTTGCCATTTTAACATGGGCGTGTAGACTTTTTATATTCACACACACCGCTTCTTATACACTCCTCAACATTGAAATTACAACACCAAGAAGGGTAAGGCTGGATTCACACGAGCATGTTACGTCCGTAATGGACGGAACGTATTTCGGCCGCTAATCCCGGACCGAACACACTGCAGGGAGCCGGGCTCCTAGCATCATAGTTATGTACGATGCTAGTAGTCCCTGCCTCGCTGCAGGACAACTGTCCCGTACTGTAATCATGTTTTCAGTACGGGACAGTTGTCCTGCAGCGAGGCAGGGATTCCTAGCATCGTACATAACTATTAGCGGCCGAAATACGTTCTGTCCATTACAGACGTAATGTGCTCGTGTGAATCCAGCCTAGGCTGTAAGATTATGCAAATCGAGGAGGTAGCAGATGTTTTCTAAAATCTGCAAATGATCACATTTTCAAGCACCTATCAGCAATCTGTGGCATGTGGAGGGGCATAAAAGCCAGATTGAAAGCAAAGTTTTCTATCCACATAAAACTTAAAAAATCGGATCAAGTAGTGTGGGATGATTGTGCAATGCCTCCTGTTCGTCGACGTGCCAGTTATCGCCACTTGTCGCAAACAGAGGGAAAGAATCCTTGAACTGAGAGACCTTGGTTTATCACTCCGGCAGATCTGGTGAAGATATTACTTGCATTTTTAAAGCCCAAACCAGAATTGGATCAAGGAGAGCAGACCTATAAGGCCTTCTTTTATATATTTCTTCTGTTTAGGTCCTGCTCCTGATTTTGGCTTAAAAAATACATGCAAAATCTGCAGCAAATCTGCACTGTGTGAATAAGGCCTAAGGGCCCTTTTACATGGGCCAATTGTCGTGCAAATGAGCATTCACAGAACGCTCGTTCCTGATCATTGCCCTGTGTAAACCAGGTAACAATCAGCCGATGAATGAGCAAACTCTCTTTCATCGGCTGATCATATTTTTCCTGCAGCCTAAAATATGATTTTTGTCGGCAACACATCTCGCTGTGAAAACAGGGTGACGTACTGGCTGCATGATAGAAATGTATGGGGACGTTCGAGCTTAGGAACGAGCAATTCGTCCTCATACATAGCTACTTGTGAAAGAAGCAAACAAGTGCCGATATACAACATACTTATACTTGTTGAACTTGTTGAACGGCGCTCATTATTACGGCCAAAATGGGCCGATGTAAAAGGACCCTGAGGCTGTATTTGCTTCCCATCTTTGTGGCATTACCTTGTCTTTTATCTAATGTGTATGACCAGCTTCACCAACATATCCAGTAATGATCTTTTCAGTGTTCTTTAGATTACTAATGGAATGATTGTTTGGTGTACATATTAATACATTATACATTCTATAACTGTGATACTGTATGATGGAAAATCAAAATATACTTACAAGATACAAAGGCACAAGGCTCCAGGAACAGATCCGCTATCCCTTAGCAAATAACATCCATTCTTTCCTTTTCGAAGCAGAAGATTTTCACAAGTTTTAATATGGATGTTTCCATGGTAGAATGGTAGATCCATTTTGTAATGGGAAGAATTTACTTGAAATGTACAGAAAACTTACTGTTTAAACTACATAAGTGAAGAAGCTATGTGTATCACATACTGACACTGACTCACTTATAGCAAATTAATTAACACAGGAAGTTGCGTGGTGTGAAAGGCTAGATTCTAGAGTGACCATATACTGTACGAAGGCAAAATGAAACGAACAGACTTGCTTTACAGTTGTAAGTCTAATTGCCCAGCACTCCGCATGGTAACTTTGGGATGCCTGCTTAGACACCGTTTTGGCCAAGAAATTCCAGAGAAGGAATTAGATGGCACTCTCACAATCAATCAATTGGTTAAATCTTGATTTTTATTCAAACTTGCAATATTTTCAACTTGCAGTATGTGTCAACATGAATGCAAACCACACAAATTAAAAATATTTCCCACATTTTGATCTCTCCCAGACCTTTATCAACAGTTATCTACTGTATAATGATATATTAACTGCATGTTAAAAATGTTAGTGAAAATATTGAAATAAAATAATAATAGGTTGTAAAATATATGATTGTAGGTAATATATATGAATATTTAAACATCCACCAATAGTTGAGTAGTGGCATAGGCCAAAAAGCTATGAAGTAGAAGTAGTTTAATATTTCGCTAAAGTATGTGACCGAGAGAGTGCACTGGTAATAACCTAAAAATACTATGTCTAAAAAAATTTATACAAATCTTTGATAGGATATATATATATATAAATATACTAGTCCTTCTCAATGAATTAGAATATCATCAAAAAGTTAATTTATTTCAGTAATTCAATTCAAAAAGTGAAACTCATACACTACCGTTCAAAAGTTTGGGGTCACCCAGACAATTTTGTATTTTCCATGAAAACTCACACTTATATTTATCAAATGAGTTGCAAAATGACTAGAAAATATAGTCAAGACATTGACAAGGTTACAAATAATGATTTTTATTTGAAATAATAATTTTCTCCTTCAAACATTGCTTTCGTCAAAGAATGCTCCATTTGCAGGAATTACAGCATTGCAGACCTTTGGCATTCTAGCTGTTAATTTGCTGAGGTAATCGGGAGAAATTTCACCCCATGCTTCCAGAATCCCCTCCCACAAGTTGGATTGGCTTGATGGGCACTTCTTGCGTACCATACGGTCAAGCTGCTCCCACAACAGCTCTATGGGGTTGAGATCTGGTGACTGCGCTGGCCACTCCATTACAGATAGAATACCAGCTGCCTGCTTCTTCCCTAAATAGTTCTTGCATAATTTGGAGGTGTGCTTTGGGTCATTGTCCTGTTGTAGGATGAAATTGGCTCCAATCAAGCGCTGTCCACAGGGTATGGCATGGCGTTGCAAAATGGAGTGATAGCCTTCCTTATTCAAAATCCCTTTTACCTTGTACAAATCTCCCACTTTACCAGCACCAAAGCAACCCCAGACCGTCACATTACCTCCACCATGCTTGACAGATGGCGTCAGGCACTCTTGCAGCATCTTTTCAGTTGTTCTGCATCTCACAAATGTTCTTCTGTGTGATCCAAACACCTCAAACTTCGATTCGTCTGTCCATAACACTTTTTTCCAATCTTCCTCTGTCCAATGTCTGTGTGCTTTTGCCCATATTAATCTTTTCCTTTTATTAGCCGGTTTCAGATATGGCTTTTTCTTTGCCACTCTGCCCTGAATGCCAGCTTCCCAGAGTCGCCTCTTCACTGTAGACGTTGACACTGGCGTTTTGCGGGTACTATTTAATGAAGCTGCCATTTGAGGACCTGTGAGGCGTCTATTTCTCAAACTAGAGACTCTAATGTACTTGTCTTGTTGCTCAGTTGTGCAGCGGGGCCTCCCACTTCTCTTTCTACTCTGGTTAGAGCCTGTTTGTGCTGTCCTCTGAAGGGAGTAGTACACACCATTGTAGGAAATCTTCAGTTTCTTGGCAATTTCTCGCATGGAATAGCCTTCATTTCTAAGAACAAGAATAGACTGTCGAGTTTCACATGAAAGCTCTCTTTTTCTAGCCATTTTGAGAGTTTAATCGAACCCACAAATGTAATGCTCCAGATTCTCAACTAGCTCAAAGGAAGGTCAGTTTTATAGCTCCTCTAAACAGCAAAACTGTTTACAGCGGTGCTAACATAATTGCACAAGGGTTTTCAAGTGTTTTCTAATCATCCATTAGCCTTCTAACACAGTTAGCAAACACAATGGACCATTAAAACACTGGAGTGATGGTTGCTGGAAATGGGCCTCTATACACCTATGTAGATATTGCATTAAAAACCAGACGTTTGCAGCTAGAATAGTCATTTAGTACATTAACAATGTATAGAGTGTATTTCTGATTAATTTAATGTTATCTTCATTGAAAAAAACTGTGCTTTTCTTGCAAAAATAAGGAAATTTCTAAGTGACCCTAAACTTTTGAACGGTAGTGTATAGTATATAGATTCATTACACACAGAGTGATCTACTTCCAGCATTGTTTTCTTTTAATGTTGATGATTATGGCTAACAATTAATGAAAACCAAAAATTTAGTCTCTCAGAAAAGTATAATATTAAATAAGCCCAATTTCAAAAAAGATTTTTAATAACGAAATGTTGGCCTACTGAAAAAGTATGTACAGTATATGCCCTCAATACTTGACCGGGGCTCCTTTTGCATGAATTACTGCATCAATGCGGCGTGGCATGGAGGCGATCAGCCTGTGGTACTGCTGAGGTGTTATGGAAGCCCAGGTTGCTTTGATAGCGGCCTTCAGCTCATCTGCATTGTTGGGTCTGGTGTCTCTCATCTTCCTCTTGACAATACCCCTATAGGTTCTCTATGGGGTTTAGGTCAGGTGAGTTTGCTGGCCAATTGAGCACAGTGATAATGTAGTTATTAAACTAAAAAAATTAAATCCGCATCTCCATAAAGCTTCTCAGCAGAGGGAAGAATGAAGTGCTCTAAAATTTCCTGGTAGACGGCTGCATTGACTCTGGACTTGATATAACACAGTGGGCGATACGAGTAGGACAATGGCGGATTATCATAGGGCGTCTTGCGCGGCCGCCCGAGGCTCCCGGGGGGCCCATGGCCGCCCAAAGTACATTGTAGTTTTGTCACGTTTTTGCCGTGGTTTTGCCTCGAATCGCATGACCTTATCTCTGAAGTTCTCACTACTGCTTAGAGACCTGCTGGTCACATGACCGCAGGACCTTGAGCAGCAGCAAAATTCCACAGAGAGGACTGAGGTGAGCGGCTATGTAAGTATAAGGGGATTGATTTGTTTAAGGGGGGTCTGTATTTAGGGGTCTGGTGTGGGGTCTATATTTAGGGGGCCTGGTTTTGGGACTGTATTTAGGTGGTTTGGTGTCTGTATTAGTTCAAGGGGTCTGTATTTAGGGGGTCTGGTCTGGGATCTATATCAGTTTAAGGGGTTAGGGCCTGTATATTTAGGGTTCTGTGTTAGTTTAAGGAGTCTGGGGTCAGTATTTAGGGGGTCTGTATTAGTTTTAGGTCTGGGGTCTGTATTTAGGGGGTCTGGTCTGGGGTTCTGTATTAGTATAGGGGTCTTTATTTAGGGGGTCTAGTCTAGGGTCTGTATTAGTTTATATGGTCTATTTAGGGGCCTGTTCTAGGGTCTGTATTAGTTTAGGGGGTCTGTATTTAGGAGTCTGGTCTGGGGTCTGTATTGCTTAAGGTAGTCAGGTCTTTTGGTCATTATTAGTGTAGGAGTTAGGTCTGGTGTCTGAATTTAGGGGTTCTGGTCTGCGGTCTGTATTTAGGGGTCTGGTCTGGGGTCTGTATTTAGAGGTCTGTATTAGTTTAGGGGTCTTTATTTAGGGGTCTGTATTAGTTTAGGGGATCTGGTCTGGGGTCTGTATTAAGGGACTCAAGTCTGGGGTCAATATTAGTGTAGGGGGTCAGGTCTTGGGTCTGTATTTAGGGGTCCGGTCTGAGGTCTTTATTTATTCAGGGTGCTTGTTCTGGGGTCTGTATTTGTTTAGGGGGGTCTGGTCTGGGGACTGCAATAGTTTAAAAGGTCGGGGTCTGTATGTATTCTATGATCTAGTCTGGGGTCCAAATTTATTAGTCTGAGTAAAAGGGGTTGTCCGGGCACATCGATAGGTCATCAGTATAAAAACCGGTCCGTGCCCGGACAACTCCTTTAATGTATGGTCCTGGGCCTTGGTGTTTCAATTTGTGTGTTTCTATAGAGGCTGGAAATGGCTGCAGAAGTGATGAGCAAAGATGTCTCATCAGCAGAAGTCGCCATAACAGTCTGCATCAGATAGAGAAGAAAAGAAAACAACTCCCATCAGAGAAGACGTCACTTGTGAGTCACTGGATCTATAGAGGATCAGGTCACCTCTCCTGACATGTCTGTTGTAGGAAATCCTTGTATTCCACATATCTTTGTGTACCCAGGACTAATAGACAAATGCGTGTTACCAGCACCATTTACCAGTTACCAGTGTGATACTGTCAGCGATGGTTGGGGACTGTCAGTATGTAGGGACACAGCCCTTTGACAAGGGGAATCGTAACAACCATTTGTCAATGCTCACAGAAAAAGGTGGTGTTCACTATAGACACGGCAGAGTGGTGGTGGGGAAGGGGGGCCCAAGTTTGTGGAACAGCCCAGGGCCTATTGTCTACTTAATCCGCCACTGGCGTAGGACATCTTTCACCACTATTCTCACACTATCCTCACCAGGTATTTTAAACCTTGTAAGTGTGGTTTATGTGTTTCAAATAAATATTTTTGTATTTAATTTACCACAGTATCGTTATTGTGCCAACATACGTACCCAATTTATGTTGTTTTTTGAACGTTACAGGGGTTGTCTGTTTTCAGCAAATTAATGTTATTTTTGTATAATTAAAAGTTATTAAATTTTCCAGTATAAAGTGGATTGTCAGTGGAGGAATCTAATTGCTGGTGATGTACAATGCAGTTTAGTGTAGTACTGCTGGTAATAAATCTATTAGGACATGGTCTAAGGCCTCATGAACATGGCCATGCCCATAATCACAAAGTATGGGAGCACAGCCCGTAAAATATGAAAAATAGGACATGCTCAATAATTCCTGGCACAGTTCTACAGCACGGACACCTATCCGTAGCGATACGGAATGGCGTCCACGGCAAAAAGAACTGAATGGGTCCGTAATTGTAATTATAGAACCTGCCCTATTCTTGTCCGGTAATTATGGCACGGACTCTCCCATAGAAGCCTATAGGTACTTCTGTAATATGGACGGCTACGGATGTGCATCCGTAAACCGTCCGAATTTACGGAAGCGTTGTATGCAACATGTTGGTGATCATTTGCAGCCTCCACCATTTTTTTATGGATCCGTACATACGGATCAAATACAGATGCACTACGGACAGTATTTGCGGATACTGTTTCTTATATACAGATCAGTTACGGATGACTACCAATCCGTATTTACGGACAGTATTTACGAATAGATGAAAATACGGTCGTGTGCTTGGGGCCTAACAATTAAAGCGACATGCAAAGGAGCATGGAGGATGTAACTATGTGATATTGTGACTGTTGGTATGGGGACACTGAAGGTAGCGCTGTCATTATAGAAGTACTGTGGCCACCACTGCAATGGCTTTGGAGCACTAAGCAGTCACCGCCAGTGGCTTTGATTATGTGCGGATTACTGCTATGGATTACTGACATTGGCATTGTGGCTTTCACTGATTGGGGGAACTGTGGCTGGCTGCGTTATGCTTTGTTTTTGTTATGGATTTTTTTGCTTGTCATTATTGTGAAGTCACTATGACCTTAAATGGGTATTCCCATCTTCATAAATCAACTTAAAATGCTCATAAAATCAAAGTTATGCACTTTTGCAATTAGCTTCATTTGTAGAAATGGTATTTTTTATGAGATATCAATCCTACATCTCACTGACTGCCCCACTTTGTTTATCGCTCTTTGCCTAGTTCCTTTAGTGGTAGCTGCGCTTGCGCACTTATTCCGTCTCTTTCCCTTAGGGAGGATGGCCATGTTATGAACATGCCTGATGGCGCATGTGCGATAGCACCCTGCCCGGCCACCTCCCGCCAGCTATATTCAGATTAGTGGTCGGCTCCGGGGCATGCGCAGTAGCCCTGGAGCCTCTTATCACAAGAGACGAGCACTTTTTTCTGGTTAGTCTTTATCAGGGCTTTTGAACATGTGAGTAAAGTTGGGTAAGGAAAAATAAACATTGCGGGGAAGACGAGGAGGGATTGTCTCAACCACGCTTATCATGCCTGGTTGAGATGATGGTTCAGCCAGCTTTACTCTCGATGCTGCTAGTACTACAGTATCTAGCAGCGTCGGGCGTGCGCACGGAGAAGACAGCACTGCCTGATTGACATCAAGCGTGTTACACCCACATTTAGTAAAGAGAAGAGGAACTCACTGCTCAGAAAGAGTTGAAAAAATACACTTATACTAAGAATAAAAATGAATGAGTTACATGTTTAAACCTAATTTTTTTAGGTACATTAAGAATATTGGGTGAAAAAAATGTCAGCTTCAGTTGGAAATAACCCTTTAAAAGTGTCAATTGTGGTACCAATTGTGTTGGTATTATTTGGTCCTGCTAAATAGACAATTTTCTCGATTTTCGATTTTAATCTTGATTTTCCTATTTTTGCTAATCAAACACCAAGATACAATTTAATTAAGTATTTTCCTAATATATATACACTCATCTTACGTGGATGTATTTGGCTACTAGATTGAAAAAGTTAGGAGCCAAATAACCTTTAGGGTGGAAAAAAAACAACAAATATATAATATTACCAGTGGCGGATTATCATATGGGCCCGAACCGCACATCATTTAAAAAAAACACATTGCAGCGCGCTAATGGGGAGGAGGGGCGGGCTGAGAGGGAATAGTGCCACACCGTCCACCCTGCTGCCTCTCTGAGGGGGCGGCGGTGCAACTGAAACCAGCCACCGCCACCCCCTTCTGCACTAATTGTACCTGCGTGTATCTGCATTAGCTCTGAATGGCCGGGTACGTTCCGTGACCAACCATTCAGCGCCTTACAATGAGGCTGATTGGCAGGGCAGAATAAGTTGTCCAACAAATCAGCGCCTTTCAGCTTGTTGAAAGGCGCTGATTGGCGGAGGAAGTCATTCTGCCCTGCCAATTAACGATGGTAGAGGCGCGATGACGTCATCGCACCGCTTCCATTGTTGAAGGGCGCTGATTGACGGGGCATGTCATTCTGCCCTGCCAGTCAGCGCCTTTCAACGACGCAAGCGGCGCGATGGCATCGCTCAGCCCCAGTAGACCTGCTCAGAAGAGAGCTGGCCTGCATTGACACAGGACGGTGCGGGAACGGGAACACGGTGAGTATATAAATTTTGTTGTTTTCAACTAAAAAGTGTGGGTGGCATTATCTACAGGGGAGGCTTGATGTGCGACACAATCTACAGGGGGACTATATGTAGGGCGCTATATGTAGAGCACCATCTACAGGGGGCTATATGTGGGACACAATCTACAGAGGGACTATATGTAGGGCACTATATACAGAGGGAGCTATATGTAGAGCGCTATCTTGAGGGGGCTATATATAGAGCGCTATCAACAGGGGGCTATATGTGGAGCACTATCTACAGGGGGCTCTATGGGGGCACTATCTATGGGAGCACTATCTACAGGGGGCTCTATGGGGCACTATCTACAGGGGGCACTATGTGTGTGTGGGACACAGTGTATGGTGCTATTATAATCAGGGACACAGTGTATGACATTATTATAATTAGAGGCGCAGTATATGGTACTAATATGTATAGGGACGTATTGTGCGGCACCATGATAACTTTATCTTTGTTTATAGATGCAGAAATGTTTGAAAAGTGAGAAGCTCAAGACATCTGAGCGGAAAAAAGCAGAAATGGGTCGTGGCTGGGAGAAGTCATAGAGGTCTGGACAGGATGGAGAAGAAAAGAGAGAAAGAAGAACTTGAATCTGATATGAAGTCACCGGTAAGTCACTTAATGTAAATGTTTATTCTGCCTCTAATCAGCACTATAGTCACTGTATGATCTGCAGCGAGATTATGGGTGGTATGATATTTTTTTGGGGGAAAACACAACTCCCAGCATATCCTTACCATTGTTTGTGCCATGCTGGGAGCTGTAGTTTTATCCATAGAAACCTATACAGCAGGGGTTACACTAAATTGAGCTGTATTTGTGCTGGTGCTGTACATATGTACTGAGCTTGGTTCTGGGGCTGTATTTATGTACTGAGCTTGGTTCTGGGGCTGTATTTATGTACTGAGCTTTGTTCTGGTGTTGTATATATGTAGTGAGCTTTGTTCTAGTACTGTATATATGTACTGAGGTTGGTTCTGGTGATGTATATAGGTACTGAGCTTGGTTCTGGTATTGTATTTATGTGCTGAACTTGGTTCTGGTACACTGTTTCCGTAAGTCCCATAGAATTGAATGGTAGTTACGGAAACAGCGTAGCTCGCATGCTACGCTTCTTCCGTAACTGACATTCACTACTATGAGTTACGGAAAGTCCATGGTCAGGAAGTGGCCGAGAGGCAGCGATAGCAGAAAGAGGTAGAACAGAGTTCAGGGGGCCCGGTTCTAGAGATAGATGCGAGTTCCACCTCTGGGACCCGCATCTATCTGACAGGATCCACAGGATATGTCATAAATTTCCCTCACGGGAAAACCTCCTTTAAAGTGTAACTAAACTTCTAAAAAACTTCTGACATGTCATAGTGAAATGTCCGAAGTTTTGATCGGTGGGGGTACAAGCACTGAGACCCCCATAGATCGCTAAAACAAAGTGGCAGAAGCTCTCAGATGACCGCTGTGCCGCTTCGTTTCTGATCTGCTTTTCTCTGAAAATGGACGTACACCTGTAAAGGATCTGCCAGGCACAGCTTCTTTATCAACGCCCATAGGTAATCAGTCTGCACCTGCTTCTAGGTCTGTGAGACTGACTCCATCTTCCACCACTCAGGATGGCAGGCTTAGGAGTGGGAGAGCCTATCGCAGCCTGGCCAGACGGAGCTAGCTCCCGCCCTCTGTCTATTTATACCTGCCTTTCCTGTTCCTCCTTGCTTGCGAATCTTCTCTGTTGGTTTCCTGGCCCTGCTGCAGCTTCTGATCTATTTGTCCCTGCTTCGTATTGACCCTGGCTTGTTGACTACTCTCCTGCTCTGCGTTTGGTACCTTGTGCTCTCCTGGTTTTACTCGGCTTGTTCACTACTCTCCTGCTCTGCGTTTGGCACCTCGTACTCTCCTGGTTTGACTCGGCTCGTTTACTACTCCTGTTGCTCATGGTGTTGCCGTGGGCAACTGCCCCGTTTCCCTTAGGTTCTGTGTTCCCTTGTCTGTTTGTCTGTCGTTCACTTATTGAGTGTAGGGACCGTCGCCAAGTTGTAACCCGTCGCCTAGGGCGGGTCGTTGCAAGTAGGCAGGGACTAAGTGGCGGGTAGATTAGGGCTCAATTGTCTGTTTCCCTACCCCCATCATTACATATTCACAAGCCAATATACCTAGTCTACCCTGGTCCCTGACACTACTATGGACCCCCTTGAGACCCTGGCTCAGAAAATGCAGGGTCTCTCCCTACAGGTCCAGGACCTGGCTCAGAGGGTCAACCAGCCTGATGCTACCATGGTAGTGCCCCTCACCTCACCTCTTGAACCCTACCTCAAGTTGCCTGACTGGTTCTCAGGGGACCGGAAGACTTTTCTCTCCTTTCGGGAGAGTTGTAGGCTCTATTTTCGCTTAAAGCCCCACTCCTCAGGTTCTGAGAGCCAGCGGGTGGGTATAATTATGTCCCGGCTCCTGGAGGGGCCCCAAGAATGGGCCTTCTCCTTGGCTCCTGACGCCCCTAAACTTTCCTCCGTTGATCTTTTCTTTTCTGCTCTCAGACTCATTTATGACGAGACTGACAAGACTGCCTTTGCCGAGAGTCAGCTGGTGACCTTACGTCAGGGTAAGAGAACTGTTGAGGAGTATTGTTCTGACTTTAGGAAGTGGTGCGTAGCTTCTCGGTGGAATGACCCTGCCTTAAGATGCCAGTTTAGGTTGGGCCTGTCGAACGCCCTGAAAGACCTGCTAGTTAGCTACCCCTCTTCTGACTCCCTAGACCAGGTTATGGCTTTAGCGGTACGACTTGACCGACGTCTCAGGGAACTACGACTTGAACGTCTTGGTGTTTTCTCCTCTGACTCCCCCATGATGCCTCCCGAGGTTCCGTTGCTTCGTTCTTCCACGGAAGACTCGGAGGTACCTATGCAACTCGGGGCCTCCGTGTCCCCCCAACAACGTAGAGAGTTCCACAGGAAGAATGGTCTCTGCTTCTACTGTGGGGATGACAAGCATCAAGTGAACAACTGTCCTGGGCGTAAGAATAAGCAGCCGGAGGAACTTCCGCGCCTAAGTGATCATCGGGGAGGTCACTTGGGCGCACAGGTATTTCCCGTAAATATGAAACATAATAAAATCTTGCTTCCCTTTCAGGTCTCTTTTGGTGGTAGGTCTGCTACCGGCAGTGCCTTTGTGGATTCAGGGTCTTCTGCTAATATCATGTCTGTGGAATTTGCTATGTCTCTAGCTATGCCTTTGATTGATTTGCCTAAACCTGTCCCGGTAGTGGGTATCGACTCCACTCCTCTTGCTAATGGTTATTTTACACAGCATACCCCTGTTTTTGAACTCCTTGTTGGCTCCATGCATTTGGAGCAGTGCTCTGTACTGTTAATGCAGGGATTATCGTCCGATTTGGTTTTAGGCCTTCCCTGGTTGCAGTTGCATAATCCCACGTTTGACTGGAATACTGGGGATCTTACCACATGGGGTAATGAATGCTTGACGTCATGTTTTTCTGTTAATTCTATTTCTCCCCCTGAGGAGGTGAACACTCTACCTGAGTTTATTCAGGACTTCGCTGATGTTTTCTCTAAGGAGGCCTCCGAAGTGTTACCCCCTCATAGAGAATACGATTGTGCTATCGATTTGGTACCAGGAGCTAAGCTCCCTAAGGGTAGGATATTTAATCTCTCTTGTCCCGAACGTGAAGCCATGAGAGAGTATATCCAGGAATGCCTGGCCAAGGGTTACATTCGCCCCTCTACTTCTCCGGTAGGTGCTGGCTTCTTCTTCGTTGGGAAGAAGGATGGTGGTCTTAGGCCATGCATTGACTACCGAAACTTGAATAAGGTCACTGTGAGGAACCAGTATCCCCTTCCTTTGATTGCTGATCTCTTTAATCAGGTTCAGGGGGCCCAATGGTTCTCTAAGTTTGATCTACGGGGGGCTTATAACCTTATGCGCATCAAAGAGGGGGATGAGTGGAAGACTGCGTTTAACACGCCCGAAGGTCATTTCGAATACCTCGTCATGCCCTTTGGGTTGTGTAATGCTCCCGCGGTCTTCCAGAATTTCATAAATGAGATTTTAAGAGACTACCTGGGGGTATTTCTTGTAGTGTACCTTGATGACATACTTGTGTTTTCCAAGGACTGGTCCTCCCACATTGAGCATGTCAGGAAGGTGCTCCAGGTCCTTCGGGAAAACAAACTGTTTGCGAAGACCGAAAAATGTGTGTTTGGGGTGCAGGAGATACCATTTTTGGGTCAAATCCTCACTCCTCATGAATTCCGTATGGACCCCGCCAAGGTCCAGGCTGTGGCGGAATGGGTCCAACCTTCCTCCCTGAAGGCGTTACAGTGCTTCCTGGGGTTCGCTAATTATTACAGGAGATTTATTGCTAACTTCTCGGTCATCGCTAAGCCTCTTACGGATCTCACTCGCAAAGGTGCTGATCTCCTCCACTGGCCTCCTGAGGCTGTCCAGGCTTTTGAGGTCCTTAAGAAGTGCTTTATCTCGGCCCCGGTGCTGGTTCAGCCCAACCAAATGGAGCCGTTTATCGTGGAGGTTGACGCGTCCGAGGTGGGAGTGGGGGCTGTCTTGTCCCAGGGTACCAGGTCCCTCACCCATCTCCGTCCCTGTGCCTACTTCTCCAGGAAGTTTTCGCCCACTGAGAGTAACTATGATATTGGCAACCGCGAACTCTTAGCCATTAAATGGGCATTTGAAGAGTGGCGCCACTTCCTGGAGGGGGCTAGGCACCAGGTAACGGTCCTTACCGACCACAAGAATCTGGTTTTCCTAGAATCTGCTCGGAGGCTAAACCCGAGACAAGCTCGATGGGCGTTATTTTTTACCACATTCAACTTTTTGGTTACCTATAGGGCTGGGTCTAAAAATATTAAGGCTGATGCACTGTCGCGTAGCTTCATGGCCAGCCCTCCTTCGGAGGAAGATCCTGCTTGTATTTTGCCTCCAAGTATAATCATTTCCTCTATTGATTCTGATTTAGTCTCTGAGATTGCGGCTGATCAAGGTTCAACTCACGGGAACCTTCCTGAGAACAAGCTGTTTGTTCCCCTGCAATTCCGGCTAAGGGTACTTAGGGAAAATCATGACTCCGCACTATCTGGTCATCCAGGCATCCTGGGTACCAAGCACCTCATTGCCAGAAACTATTGGTGGCCTGGGTTGCCTAAAGACGTTAAGGCCTACGTCGCCGCTTGTGAAGTTTGTGCTAGGTCCAAGACTCCCAGATCCCGACCAGCGGGCTTACTACGTTCTTTGCCCATTCCCCAGAGACCTTGGACCCATATCTCCATGGAATTTATCACCGATTTTCCTCCATCTCAAGGCAAGTCGGTGGTGTGGGTTGTAGTAGACCGCTTCAGTAAGATGTGCCACTTTGTGCCCCTCAAGAAACTATCCAATGCTAAGACGTTAGCTACCTTGTTTGTCAAACACATCCTGCGTCTCCTTGGGGTCCCTGTCAATATCGTTTCTGACAGAGGGGTACAATTTGTTTCATTGTTTTGGAGAGCCTTCTGTAAAAAGTTGGAGATTGATCTGTCCTTCTCCTCTGCCTTCCATCCTGAAACTAATGGCCAAACTGAGAGGACTAATCAGTCTCTAGAACAATATTTAAGGTGTTTTATCTCTGACTGTCAATATGATTGGGTCTCATTCATTCCCCTCGCCGAATTTTCCCTTAATAACCGGGTCAGTAACTCGTCAGGGGTCTCCCCCTTTTTCTGTAATTTTGGGTTTAATCCGCGGTTTTCCTCCGTTTCACCTGGTAGTTCCAACAATCCCGAGGTAGAAGTCGTTCATCGGGAACTGTGCACAGTCTGGGCCCAGGTTCAGAAGAACCTAGAGGCTTCCCAGAGCATACAAAAAACTCAGGCAGATAGAAGACGTTCTGCTAACCCCTTGTTTATGGTCGGGGATCTGGTGTGGCTATCGTCAAAAAATTTGCGCCTGAAAGTCCCGTCCAAGAAGTTTGCTCCCCGGTTTATAGGGCCGTATAAGGTCATTGAAGTCCTCAATTCTGTCTCCTTCCGACTGGAGTTGCCCCCATCTTTTCGAGTACACAACGTGTTTCATGCCTCCCTCCTTAAATGCTGCTCCCCGTCCTTGGCTCCCTCAAGGAAACCTCCGGTCCCTGTTCTCACCCCTGAGGGGGTAGAATTCGAGGTGGCCAAGATTGTGGACAGCAGGATCGTCCAAGGCTCCCTCCAGTACCTGGTCCATTGGAGAGGATACGGGCCTGAGGAGAGGACGTGGGTACCCGCCCGGGATATTCACGCTGGGATAGTGGTCAGGAGGTTCCACCTTCGTTTCCCCAATAAACCAGGTCCACTTAGAAAGGGTCCGATGGCCCCTCTTAAAAGGGGGGTACTGTAAAGGATCTGCCAGGCACAGCTTCTTCATCAATGCCCATAGGTAATCAGTCTGCACCTGCTTCTAGGTCTGTGAGACTGACTCCATCTTCCACCACTCAGGATGGCAGGCTTAGGAGTGGGAGAGCCTATCGCAGCCTGGCCAGACGGAGCTAGCTCCCGCCCTCTGTCTATTTATACCTGCCTTTCCTGTTCCTCCTTGCTTGTGAATCTTCTCTGTTGGTTTCCTGGCCCTGCTGCAGCTTCTGATCTATTTGTCCCTGCTTCGTATTGACCCTGGCTTGTTGACTACACTCCTGCTCTGGGTTTGGTACCTCGTGTTCTCCTGGTTTTACTCGGCTTGTTCACTACTCTCCTGCTCTGCGTTTGGCACCTCGTACTCTCCTGGTTTGACTCGGCTCGTTTACTACTCTTGTTGCTCACGGTGTTGCCGTGGGCAACTGCCCCGTTTCCCTTAGGTTCTGTGTTCCCTTGTCTGTTTGTCTGTCGTTCACTTATTGAGTGTAGGGACCGTCGCCCAGTTGTACCCCGTCGCCTAGGGCGGGTCGTTGCAAGTAGGCAGGGACTGAGTGGCGGGTAGATTAGGGCTCACTTGTCTGTTTCCCTACCCCCATCATTACAACACCACTCCGAGGAATGCCGATCAGAAGCGAAGCGGCGCAGTATTAAAAAATATCATACCACCCATAATCTCGCTGCAGATCATACAGTGCTGATTAGAGGCAGAGTAAACATTTACATTAAGTGACTTACCGGTGACTTTATTTCAGATTCTAGTACTTCTTTCTCTCTTGTCTTCTCCATCCGGTCCAGACCTCTATGACTTCTCCCGGCCACGACCCATTTCTGCAGTTTTCCGCTCAGATGTCTTAGGCTTCTCACTTTTCAAACATTTCTGCATCTATAAACAAAGATAAAGTTCTCATGGTGCCGCACAATACGTCCCTATACATAATAGTACCATTCACTGTGCCTCTAATTATAATAATGTCATACACTGTGTCCCTGATAATAATAGCATCATACACTGTGTCCCACACACACATGGTGCCCCCTGTAGATAGTGCCCCCATAGTGCCCTCTGTAGATAGTGCTTCACATATAGCCCCCCTGTTGAGAGCGCTCTATATATAGCCCCCTAAAGATAGCGCTTACATATAGCTCCCTCTGTATATAGTGCCCTACATATAGTCCGACTGTAGATTGTGTCCCACATATAGCCCCCTGTAGATGGTGCTCTATATATAGCGCCCTACATATAGCCCCCCTGTAGATTGTGTCGCACATAAAGCCTCCCCTGTAGATTGTGTCCCACTTATAGCCCCCACCTCCTGTAGATAATGCCGCCCACACTTTTTAGTTGAAAACAACCAAATTTACATACTCACCATGATCCCGTTCCCGCGCCGTCCTGTGTCAATGCAGGCCAGCTCTCTTCTGAGCAGGTCTACTGGGGCCGAGGGATGCCATCGCGCCGCTTGCGTCGTTGAAAGGCACTGACTGGCAGGGCAGAATGACATGCCCTGTTACCAGCGCCCTTCAACCATGGAAGCGGTGCAATGACGTCATCAAGTTGAAAGGCGCTGATTTGTTGGACAACTTATTTTGTCCTGCCAATCAGCTTCATTGTAAGGCGCTGAATGGTCGGTCACCGAACGTACCCGGCCATTCAGCGCTAATGCAGATACACGCAGGTACAATTAGTGCAGGAGGGGGTGGCGGCAGCTGGTTTCAGTTGCACCGCCGCCCCCTCAGAGAGGCAACAGGGTGGATTGTGCGGCACTATTCCCTCTCAGCCCGCCCCTCCTCCCCATTAGCGCGCTGCAATGTGTTTTTTTTAAATGATGTGCGGTTTGGGCCCATATGATAATCCGCCCCTGGTAGTATTATATATTTGTTGTTTTTTGCCACCCTAAAGGTTATTGGCTCCTAACTTTTTCAATCTAGTAGCTAAATACATCCACGTAAGATGAGTATATATATATTAGGAAAATATTTAATTAAATTGTATCTTGGTGTTTGATTAGCAAAAATAGGAAAATCAAGATTAAATTTGAAAATTGAGAGAATTGTCTATTTAGCAGGACCAAATAATACCAACACAATTGGTACCACAATTGAAACTTTTAAAGGGTTATTTCCAACTGAAGCTGACATTTTTTTCCCCCAATATTCTTAATGTACCTATAAAAATTAGGTTTAAACATGTAACTCATTCATTTTTATTCTTAGTATAAGTGTATTTTTTCAACTCTTTCTGAGTAGTGAGTTCCTCTTCTCTTTACTAAATGTGGGTGTGACACGCTTGATATCAATCAGGCAGTGCTGTCTTCTCCTTGTGTGCGCCCAACGCTGCTAGATACTGTAGTACTAGCAGTATCGGTAGTAAAGTTGGCTGAACCATCATCTCAACCAGGCATGATAAGCGTGATTGAGACAATCCCTCCTCGTCTTCCCCGCAATGTTTATTTCTCCTTACCCAATTTTACTCACATGTTCAAAAGCCCTGATAAAGACTAACCAGAAAAAAGTGCTAGTCTCTTGTGATAAGAGGCTCCAGGGCTAGTGCGCATGCCCCGGAGCCGACCACTAATCTGAATATAGCTGGCGAGAGGTGGCCGGGCAGGGTGCTATCGAGCATGCGCCATCAGGCATGTTCATAACATGGCCATCCTCCTTAGGGGAAGGAGAGGGAATAAGTGCGCAAGTGCAGCCACCACTAAAGGAAATAAGCAAAGAGCGATAAACAAAGTGGGGCAGTCAGTGAGATGTAGGATTGATATCTCATAAAAAATACAATTTCTACAAATGAAGCTAATTGCAAAAGTGCATAACTTTGATTTTATGAGCATTTTAAGTTGATTTATGAAGATGGGAATACCCATTTAAGGTCATAGTTACCTCACAATAATGACAAGCAAAAAAATCCATAAGAAAAACAAAGCATAACGCAGCCAGCCACAGTTCCCCCAATCAGTGAAAGTCACAATGCCAATGTCAGTATTTCATAGCAGTAATCCGCACATAATCAAAGCCACTGGCGGTGACTGCCTTAGTGCTCCATAGCCATTGCAGTGGTGGCCACAGTACTTCTATAATGACAGCACTACCTTCAGAGTGACAGTGTCCCCATACCAACAGTCACAATATCACATAGTTACATCCTCCATGCTCCTTTGCATGTCGCTTTAACAGTTAGGCCCCATGCACACGACCGTATTTTCATCTATTCGTAAATACTGTATCTGGAAATACGGATTGGTAGTCATCCGTAACTTATCCATATATAAGGAACAGTAACCGCAAATACGGTCCGTAGTGCATCTGTATTTGATCCGTATATACGGATCCATAAAAAAAAAGGTGGAGGCTGCAAATGATCACCAACATGTTGCATACAACGCTTCCGTAAATACGGACGGTTTACGGATGCACATCCGTAGCCGTCCATATTACAGAAGTACCTATAGGCTTCTATGGTAGAGTCCGTGCCATAATTACGGACAAGAATAGGACAGGTTCTATAATTTTTTCAGCACGGACACCTATCCTTATAAATACTGAAAGGTGTCTGTGGCCAATAGAAATTAATGGGTCCGTAATTACGTTCCATAATTACGGATGAAATATACGGTCGTTTGCATAGAGCCTTAGTAACTGGAAGGATATCTGACACTCTAGCTGTCATTCCCCTTTCTGTTACTGGTCAGAGGTCAGGAGTGCTTAAAGAGACTCTGTCACCACATTATAAGTGCCCTATTTCGTACATAAGGAGATGGGGCACTATAATGTAGGTGACAGCAGTGCTTTTTATTTAGAAAAACAATCTGTTTTTACCACGTTAGGAGAGATTTTAGCTTTATGCTAATTAGTTTCTTAATGCCCAAATAGGCGTGTTTTTACTTAGACCAAGTGGGCGTTGTACAGAGGAGTGTATGATGCTGACCAATCAGCGACCAATCAGCGTCATGCACTTCTCTACATTCATTTAGTCAGCGCATAGTGACACTGCGTTATTCACTATGTGCTGTCTTATACTGACATATTAACGTTACTGAAGTGTTTAGACAGTGACTAGACATTCCTTCCAGCCAGGACGGGATGTCTATTCACAATACCTGCACTTCGTTAACGTTTGTTTGGTACTTACAGCAGAGCAAGCGTAATCTCGCGAGATCTCGCTGTAAATGACAAGTTACAGCGAGATTACGCTTTGCTCTGCTGTAAGTACCAAACAAACGTTAACGAAGTGCAGGGATTGTGAACAGACATCCCGTCCTGTCTAGAAGGAATGTCTCGTCACTGTCTAAACACTTCAGTAACGTTACTATGTCAGTATAAGACAGCACATAGCAAACAATGCAGTGTCACTATGCGCTGACTAAATGAATGGAGAGAAGTGCATGACGCTGATTAGTCAGCGTCATACACTCCTCTGTACAACGCCCACTTGGTCTAAAGTAAAAACACGCCCACTTGGGCATTAAGAAGGTAATTAGCATAACGCTAAAATCGCTCCTAATGTGGTGAAAGTAGATAGTTTTCCTAAATAAAAAGCACTGCTGTCACGTACATTATAGCGCCCATCTCCTTATGTAGGAGATAAGGCACTTATAATGTGGTGACAGAGCCTCTTTAACCCATTCCCGCTCCTGGACGGACATGGTAGCTGTATCGTTTGCGCTCCATGACCTAATAGTACGTCACGGGAGTAACGGCCGTTTCGGCCATCCTCCCGACACATACAGGAGCTGTGACAGCTGCTGTCTCGTACAGCAGCTGCCGCAGCTCCTACGGCAGGCACCGATCGCTGTGTCCCCGCTGATTAATCCCTTAAAAGCCTTGTTCAATAGGGATTGTGGCTTTTTAGGGGTTAAGCTACAATCGCCGGCCTGCTGCACGATAGCGGCCGGCGATTGTAACTATGGCAACCGGACACCAAACAATGGCGTCCGGCTATGCCTTCGACGGAAGCCTAGTGGGTCCTGACAAAGTCAGGACCCACTATGCTTGCTGTCAGTGAGTAGCTGACAGTTCTAATACACTGCACTACGCATGTAGTGCAGTGTATTAGAATAGCGATCAGGGCCTCCTGTCCTCAAGTCCCCTAGTGGGAGAAAGTAATAAAGTAAAAAAGAGTAAAAAAAAGATGTGTAAAAATAAGAAAATAAAAGTTTTAAAAGTAATAAAAGTAAAAATCCCCCTTTTTCCCTTATCAGTCTTTTATTATTAATAAAAATATATAAACAAACAAATAAACTATACATAATTGGTATCGCCGCGTCCATAACGGCCTGAACTACAAAATTATTTCGTTATTTATCCCGCACGGTGAACGGCGTAAAGAAAATAATAATAAACCGTACCACAATCACAATTGTTTGGTCACTTCACCTCCCAAAAAATGGAAAAAAAAAGAGATTGAAAAGTCGCATGTACCTAAAAATGGTAATGATTGAAACTACAGTTCGTTACGCAAAAAATAAGTCCTCGCACAGCTTTCTTGATGGAAAAATAAAAAAGTTATGGCTCTTAGAATATGGTAACACAAAAAGTGAATGATTTTTTACAAAACTTATTTTATTGTGCAA
This sequence comes from Rhinoderma darwinii, assembly GCF_050947455.1. Lineage (NCBI taxonomy): Eukaryota > Metazoa > Chordata > Amphibia > Anura > Rhinodermatidae > Rhinoderma > Rhinoderma darwinii. The sequence continues at coordinate 212,967,350 of NC_134688.1, read as the reverse complement.
ACGCCATAAGACATAAAAAAAGATAAACATCTGGTATTGCCGTAATCGTATCGCCCCGCAGAATAAAGTGAATATGTCATTTATAGCGCACGGTTAACGCTGTAAAAAAATTTTAATAAAAAAACAATAGTAGAATTGCTGTTTTTTAGTCACCACGCCAACTAAAAATAGAATAAAAACTGATCAAAAAGCCGCATGCACCCCAAGAAAACTACAATGAATTCCTCAAGGGGTCTAGTTTCCAAAATGGGGTCAATTTGGGGGTTTTCCACTGTTTTGGCACCACAAGACCTCTTCAAACCGGACATGGTGCCTAATAAAAAGGAGGCCTCAAAATCCACTAGGTGATCCTTTGCTTCGGAGGCCGGTGCTTCAGTCCATTAGCGCACTAGGGCCTCATGTGGGATATTTCTCAAAACGGCAGAATCTGAGCAATAAGTATTGAGTTGCGTTTCTCTGGTAAAACCTTTTGTGTTTTAGAAAAAAATAGTATAAAAAGGATTTTCTGACAAAAATAAATATGTAAATTTCACCTCTACTTTGCTCTAAATTCCTGTGAAACACCTAAAGAGTTCATAAACTTTCTATATGCTGTTGTGAATACTTTGAGGGGTCTAGTTTCTAAAATGGGGTGTTTGATAGGGGTTTCTAATATATAGGCCCCTCAAAGCAACTTGAGAACTGAACTGGAACCTAAAAAAAAAAAAAAATTAGGTAATACTTCGCTTCTCCTAATGAGCATTGCCTACACCAAGATGACCCCAGTTTTGACCGGTTGTATAAATGGAGACCCCTATTAGACCGTTTCAGTGCCCGGTTTTCCCAAGCATACACGACCGATACGTGTATTTCTATTGATGAGTCCTTGGTACATTTTAGAGGGAGGCTTCAATTCCGCCAATACCTGCCGGGTAAGAGGGCAAGGTATGGCGTGAAGATGTATAAGCTGTGCGAGTGCAAATTTAGGATATATGAAGGGAAGGACACCAGTGCCAAGCCCCCAGAATGCCCCCCCTTACTGGGAGTTAATGCAAAAATTGTGTGGGATTTGGTGAACCCACTGCTGGACCAGGGTTACCACCATGGCCGGCCTTAGCTATGTGCGACACGTGCGGTCACACAGGGCGCCGGCCGCCATGCTGCAAGGGGGGCGCCAGTGGGTACGAGCAGACGAGAAGAGAAATGTTCCTTCCTCTGCACTGCTGCGTGAAGTGAGCGCTGATTGGAGGAGCAGCAGGTGCTTCTGTCTGCTCCACCAATCGGCACAGCCTGTACTGCAGTGTCACACACACTCAGCACCTCACGCAGCTCCTTCCTGCTGTGCTGCTGCCCCAGTGAAGACTCCTCCACGGAGCTCCAGAGTCAGGTAAGAAGAGCAGCAGCTTTAGCTTAATCTATATTTATTTATGTGCTCTGTGAGGGAGGAGGAAAGAGGGGGCTTTATGTGATGTGTAACAGGATGTTTTTTTTTGTTTTTTTTTAAAAGATCGATTTTGTGGGGGAGGGGAGACTAGGTTATAGGTACTTTGAGTGTGTATTTTTTACAGATCGATTTTGAGGGTGAGGGGCCCTAAATGCTATAGGAGTGTGGGGGGATTCTTTATAAATGTATTTTGTGGGGAGGGGGACTTCTGTATAGTTTATTTTGTGGTGTAGGAGCTTATTATGAATCATGAGGGAGGGGAACTTAGCGTTATGTTTGGGGAGAAAGGATTCTTTAGGGTACGGCCACACGGAGCGGCCCTCACACTGTCGCAATGCGGCCAACAACCGCGCTGGCACTATGTAGGAGCGGCTGTCCAATACCTCGTTAAGGGGTATTCCAGTTACATTCGCACCCGCACTGCCGCTCCATTCATTCTCTATGGGAGCGCCGGAGATAGCCGAGTGCAGTGTTCAGCTTTTTCCGACGCTCCCATAGAGAATGGATAGGGGGTAAGTTGTTGTAATTTGCAAAATCGTGCGGCCATAAAGGGTGTATTAATTCATGGCCGCACGATTTTGAATTAATACACCCTTTATGGCCGCACGATTTTGCAAATTACAACAACTTACCCCCTATCCATTCTCTATGGGAGCGCCGGAAAAAGCAGAACACTGCACTGGGCTATCTCCGGCGCTCCCATAGAGAATGAATGGAGCGGCAGTGCGGAGGCGAATGTAACCAGAATACGTGCGGCCACTAACAGGCTGTTTGACAGCCGCACTGAACGTGGTGCCAGCGTGGTTGTTAGCTGCGTTGCAACCGTGTCAGGGCCGCTCCGTGTGGCCTTACCCTTAGGCTGGATTCACACGAGCGTGTGCCTTTTGCGCACGCAAAAAACACGGCATTTTGCCTGCGCAAAATGCATTTGACAGCTCCGTGTGGCAGCAGCATATGATGCGCAGCTGTGTGCGTTTTGCGCAGCCGCCATGAATAATGACACTCCATTTGGATGTTTGTAAACAGAAAAGCACGTGGTGCTTTTCTGTTTTCATTCATCCTTTTGATAGCTGTTGCGCGAATCACGCTGTTCGCATGGAACTGCTTCCGTGAAAACCACGCGCGTTGCACGGACGTATATCCCGTTCGTCTGAATAAGCCCTTAGAGATAATATTTGTGGGGGAGAGCAACTTGATTATTAGGGTAGGAACACACAGGGCGGATACGTAAAACCACACAGTGTATACGTCCTGAGAACCGCAGGGAATTTCACCTGAAAAACGGCACCAAATTTTGGTGCAGTTTTTTGGGCGGAAAGACTGCAGAAATAAATTAAGATAAAAGCTAATACTCCCAGCCGTAGTCCCTCTCTCTCTCTGAGCGTAGCCCGGCCTCCTGCGATGACGCTGTCGTCCATGTGACCGCTGCAGCCTTTGATTGGCTGCAGCTGTCACATGGGATGCATCGTCATCCCTGGAGGCCGGGCTACGCTCAGAACAGAATACGCATCGCTATGACTACGGCCGGGTGTATTACCTTTTTTTTTTCTCATTAGAGATTAACGATAAGCAAAGTTTTTATCATTGATCTTCCCCTTTGTTAACACTGACCAAATATCATTATAATTGGTCAGAAACTGGCGAATCATGATGATAATTGGCTAAACTAAATAGGCCTGTAATGAGGGTATATTCAGGCTTAGTGCGTAGGGCAGCGTGAGTTGTAAATACGGCCCTGCTAAAGACGCAGATACTATTGAACACTATAGCAGAGCAGGGAGGTATCTCCCTGCTCTGTGATCTACTAGGCTGGTGGTTCCCAACATGAGGTTCCCATGAGAACCCTCCAGGGGTTCCGCGACACTCCTCTGGACAACTGCCACGGACGTTCTTTCTCTCCTCCTCCTCATAGCGCAAAGTGGATGTGAGGAGGAGGAGGAGATTTTTTTGCAGAACTCCTGTAGATGGCACCCCCCGACTAAATGGAAAGAGACGTCAGGGGCTTCTCCTGGAATGGAATCCCCGGTCACAGCGTCGACAATGCTGAGGACAGGGATTCTGCTTCAGTAGTTAGTTGCCCCTGATGTCACTGTTCACATATAGACAGAGACATCAAGCACTCCGTCAAGGAGCGGAATCCCCAGCCACAGGGAGCTACAGTGGCGCTATCTACAGGAAGGGAGTGCTACCTACATGGGGGCTGTGTGGCACTACCTACAAGGGTGTGTGTGGCACTACAAGGAATCTGTGTGGCACTACCTACAAGGGGGCTGTGCGGCAAGGGGGGGATTTGTGGCACTACTTACTAGGGATGCACAATGCATCGAAACGTCGATACTGTGCATCCCCAAATGGTTCGAGCCACACCGGTAAGTATAGTAATACATGATGAATGAGAGCGGGGCTGCGGCTGTGTAATATAGTCACTGCCCCGCTCCTGAGTCCTGACAAGTGCACGCTGTCAGGATGATGCGATGCGGCCAGTGCTGCACTAATAAGCGGCGGCACTGAAAACAGAACATGGCGGCCGCACTGCAAAACACCCCCATGTTCTGTCTTCAGTGTCTGCGCCGCCGCTCATTAGTGCAGCGCCGGCCGCATTACCTCATGCTGACCGCGCACGCACTTCTGTCAGGAGCGGGGCAATGACTATATTACACAGCCGCAGCCCCGCTCTATAACGGCGGAGATCAGAGAAACCGCTCATCTCCGCCGCTATTCTCCTGAATGCTGCGATCAAAGCTGACTGCAGCATTCAGGGGAAAGTGAGGAGGGGGGATGCCCCTGGATTGCGTCACAGGGAATTCCTGTGACGCGATTGAGGGCCATACCATATATGGGCAGACAGCCCAGGGTCCATTGAAGGACCCCAGGGCTGTCTTACCATATTTCCTGTTGTTAGGGCATACTGAGGTATGTCCTAACAACTGCCTGTGTACTATACATACACAGGCTAATGTACTGGCATATATCTGATATATGCCGGTATATTAAAGTTTAAAATTAAAGTAAAAACATAAAGTAATGTTAAATTTTAAAAAATACACATACGCCTTTTTTACAATAAGCATTAAAATAAGTGTCAATACATAAAATATACACATTCGGTATCGGCGCGGCCGTAATAACCTGCACAACTATTTTTTTGTGACATTTATGATATGTACGCTGTAAAAAAAAAACAAAAAAAACTTCTTTCACTTATTATAACCTCCATGTGCCGCAAATTAATAGTAATTAACCCCATCATGTACCTCACACATTAACCCATTATGACTGAGAAACATGATGTGGTTAATTACTATTAATTTGAGGCACATGGAGGTTAAATTCAGCATCACACCTCGCGCCTCACATCAGAAAATGGAAGAACTTTTTTTTATTACTGTTGGCAAAGTATCGTTTTGGTATCGAAATTGCAATACTACACAAAGTATCAGTATCGAAGTCCAAATTCAGGTATCGTGACATCCCTACTACCTACAAAGGGGCTGTGTTGCACGACCTACAGGAGGCTGTGTGGCACGAACTAAAAGAGGGCTGTGTGGCACGACCTACAAGGGGGCTGTGTGGCACGACCTACAAGGGGGCTGTGTGGCACTACCTACAAGGGGGCTGTGTGGCACTACCTACAATGGGCTGTGTGGTACTATCTACAGGGGGCATCTGTGAGTGGTGGGCTGATGGTCATTTTACTGTGAGTGGGGGGCTGATGGTTATTTTACGATGAGTGGGGGGCTGATGGTTATTTTTCTGTGAGTGGTGGGCTGATGGTCATTTTACTGTGAGTGGGGGCTGATGGTTGTTTTACTGTGAGTGGGGGGCTGATGGTAGTTTTACTGTGAGTGGGGGCTGATGGTCATTTTACTGTGAGTGGAGGGGCTGATGGTCATTTTACTGTGAGTGGGGGGCTGATGGTCATTTTACTGTGAGTGGCGGGCTGATGGTCATTTTACTGTGAGTGGGGGCTGATGGTAGTTTTACTGTGAGTGGGGGGCTTATGGTCATTTTACTGTGAGTGGGGGGCTGATGGTCATTTTACTGTGAGTGGGGGCTGATGGTAGTTTTACTGTGAGTGGGGGGCTGATGGTAGTTTTACTGTGAGTGGGGGGCTGATGGTCATTTTACTGTGAGTGGGGGGCTGATGGTCATTTTACTGTGAGTGGCGGGCTGATGGTCATTTTACTGTGAGTGGGGGGCTGATGGTAGTTTTACTGTGAGTGGGGGGCTGATGGTAGTTTTACTGTGAGTGGGGGGCTGATGGTCATTTTACTGCGAGTGGGGGGCTGATGGTAGTTTTACTGTGAGTGGGGGCTGATGGTCATTTTACTGTGAGTGGGGGCTGATGGTAGTTTTACTGTGAGTGGGGGGCTGATGGTAGTTTTACTGTGAGTGGGGGGCTGATGGTCATTTTACTGTGAGTGGGGGCTGATGGTAGTTTTACTGTGAGTGGGGGGCTGATGGTCATTTTACTGTGAGTGGGGGGCTGATGGTCATTTTACTGTGAGTGGGGGCTGATGGTAGTTTTACTGTGAGTGGGGGGCTGATGGTAGTTTTACTGTGAGTGGGGGGCTGATGGTCATTTTACTGTGAGTGGGGGGCTGATGGTCATTTTACTGTGAGTGGGGGGCTGATGGTCATTTTACTGTGAGTGGGGGGCTGATGGTAGTTTTACTGTGAGTGGGGGGCTAATGGTCGTTTTACTGTGAGTGGACGGGCTGATGGTCATTTTACTGTGAGTGGGGGGCTGATGGTAGTTTTACTGTGAGTGGGGGCTGATGGTCATTTTACTGTGAGTGGGGGCTGATGGTAGTTTTACTGTGAGTGGGGGGCTGATGGTAGTTTTACTGTGAGTGGGGGGCTGATGGTCATTTTACTGTGAGTGGGGGCTGATGGTAGTTTTACTGTGAGTGGGGGGCTGATGGTCATTTTACTGTGAGTGGGGGGCTGATGGTCATTTTACTGTGAGTGGGGGGCTGATGGTAGTTTTACTGTGAGTGGGGGGCTGATGGTAGTTTTACTGTGAGTGGGGGGCTGATGGTCGTTTTACTGTGAGTGGGGGGCTGATGGTCATTTTACTGTGAGTGGGGGGCTGATGGTCATTTTACTGTGAGTGGGGGGCTGATGGTAGTTTTACTGTGAGTGGGGGGCTAATGGTCGTTTTACTGTGAGTGGACGGGCTGATGGTCATTTTAGGGTATGTTCACACGGCAGCGTCCATTACGGCTGAAATTACGGAGCTGTTTTCAGGAGAAAACGGCTCCGGAATTTCAGACGTAATGGCATGTGGAGGCGCTTTTCGCTGCGTCCATTACGGACGTAATTGGAGCTGTTTTTCCATGGAGTCAAGGGAAAACGGCTCCAATTACGTCTCAAGAAGTGACAGGCTTTTCTTTGACGCGGGCGTCTCTTTTACGCGCCGTCTTTTGACAGCGGCGCGTAAAAAAAATGACCGTCGGCACAGAACATCGTAAGACCCATTCAAATGAATGGGCAGATGTTTGCCGACTCTTTTGAGCCGCATTTTTGGACGTAATTCGGGGCTAAAACGCCCGAATTACGTCCGTAAATGGTGTGTGTGAACCCAGCCTTACTGTGAGTGGAGGGGCTGATGGTCATTTTACTGTGAGTGGGGGGGGGGGGCTGATGGTCATTTTACTGTGAGTGGGGGGGGGGGCTGATGGTCTTCAAGTGGTTTCCACCTCTGACCTCCAATTGAAATTAATAGTAGGAAGAAAATAGCTGTGGCGCTCGTTTGGAGCTTTTTTTGCTGCGTCTTTTGCATTGGCTTCAACGGCTTTAAAAAAAACGCTAAAAAAAACCCATCAAATAACGCTGTCAATTCAAAAGCAGATTTTTTCTGCCTTACAAAAAACGCTGTGTGAACATACCCTAAGAATGTAGTGCTTATTTTTAGCTATTTTCTGTCTTTCTCTAAACAATTTTTGGTAGGGGGGCCCTGAGGAATTTTTTTTTTCCAGGGGTGGCTCAAGTCCGAAAAGGTTGGGAAACTCTGTAGCAGGCTACAGCGGCGCCTGCAGCCTATGAGGCGCAGGGACAGGATCCCTGCGCAGTAGGCGTGATGACATCTCTGGATCAAGCCGGCCTACGCAAGGATCCTGTCAGGTGGAGGTGGGGGGCAGTATGGCACTGTCTACAAGGGGGAGGTGGGGGCTGTATGTCACTTTCTACAATGGGGAGGTGGGTGCTGTATGACACTGTCTACAAGGGGGCGGTGGGGGGCACTGTGTACAAGAGGGAGGTGGGGCTGTATGACACTACAAGGGGCAGATGGGGGGCTGTATGGCACTACAAGGGGCAGATGGGGGCTGTATGGAACTACAAGGGGCAGATGGGGGCTCTATGACACTACAAGGGGCAGATGGGGGCTGTATGGCACTGTCTACAAGGAGGAGGTGGGGGATTATGGCACTGTCTACATACAGGGAGGCTGTACGGCACAATCTACAGGAGGCACTTTCTACTAGGGGGGTTGTAGGGGCATTATACTCTGTGGAGGACATCATACTGTGTAGGGGCACTACAGGGGGCAATATAATGTGTGTGCCACTTAGGGGGCATAACACTGTGTGGGCACAATTAGAGGACAAAATACTGTGTCCTTGAAGGCGTTATAATATATTACATTATTAAATATTATTATTATACTGTGTGTGGGGCACTAAAGGGGCATTACACTGTGTGGGGCACTAAAGGGGCATTACACTGTGGGGAGGAATTATGCTTTTTTATGGGGCATATTTTATAATGGCGTGGGGCGCCGAAAGATAATTTCACACGGGGCGCCATCTACCCTAAGTCTGGCCCTGGTTACTACCTCTACCTGGATAATTTTTATACCAGTGTCCCACTCTTCAAGTGCCTCGCTTCCAGAAGTACTGTGGCATGCGGCACTGCTAGAAGAAATCTGAGAGGCCTCCCTAGGACTCTGCTTGGGCAAACACTCAGAAGGGGTGAGAGCAGGGCACAATCTAGTAGCAACATATTGTGTGTCAAGTACAAGACAAGAGAGATGCCACACCAGTACCCATGTACCTGTACGAGGTACCAGTACAGAGACCCCAAACCAGACTGCATCCTGGACTACAATAGGTACATGGGAGGGGTGGACTTGTCAGATCAAGTCCTGAAGCCCTACAGCACCATGCGGTGTGGTATAAGAAGCTGGCCGTGCACATCATACAGATTGCATTGTACAACGCTTACGTGCTACGTCGATGTGCAGGCCAGACGGGAACTTTCCTGGAATTTCAAGAGGTGGTTATCAAGAAACTAATTTTTAGGGACCAAGAAGGGGGGCACCCAGTACTTCTGGAAGGGGGCCACGCGCATCCTACCAGGGCAACACTTTCCAGGAGAAGTTCCCCAAACTGGCAAGAAAGGAAAAAGTCAAAAGAGGTACAAAGTCTGCTATAAGAGGGGGATGAGGAAGGACACAATATATCAATGTGACACGTGTCCCTAAAAACGAAGGCTCGGTATGATAGAGTGCTTCAAAATGTATCATACATCCCTTGATTTTTAATCTACCCCAGTTTTACTTACCCTGATGCCCTCCGCACAGCTTATCCCCCTCATCTTTCCCTTCTGAGCCCTGCTGTGTGCCCAGGCAGCTGATAACAGCCACATTTAGGGTATTGCCATACCCGTGAGAACCCACATTACAGTTTATGGGGTGTATGTCTCCGGTCAATATGCTCACTACACCTCTAGATGAATGCCTTAAGGGTGTGGTTTTTAAAACGGGGTCACTTCTTGGGGATTTTAACTGTACTGGTACCTCAGGGGCTTCTGCATACATGACTTCGCTCCAGAAAATCCCCAGTAGGCCAAATGGTGGTCCTTTGCTTCTGAGCCCTCCCATGGGCCCAATCGTCAGTTTATCACCACAAATTTGGCATTGCCGCACTCAGGACATATTGGGCAACAAAATTGGGTATTTTATTTCTTGTGAAAATAAGAAATTTTCAGCCAAAACTACATATTATTGGAAAAAAAATATTTTGTTTGAATTCCCAGCCCAATCCAAATAAGTTATGTGAAAAAACTATTAAGTTAAAATGGACACAACACTAATAAATGAATTCCTTGAGGGGTGTAGTTTCCAAAATGGGGTCACTTCTGGTGGGTTTCCATTGCTTTGATACCTCTGGGGCTCTGCAAATTCGACATGGCACCCGAAGACCAATCCAGCAAAATCTGCACTCCAAAGAACACACAGCACTCCTTCCCTTCTGAGGCCTCCCATGGGCTCAAACGGCAGTTTAGCGCCACAAATGGGGTATTGCTGCACTGATGATGTATTTTGTTCCCTGTGAAAATAAGAAATTTTGATTAAAAAATTACATCTTCTTGTTAAAAATGAAATGTTTTTAATTTCACAGCCCAATTAAAAGAGGTGCTGTGAAAAAATTGTGCGGTCAAAATGGTAACAACAACCATAAATGAATTCTTTGAGGGGTGTAGTTTCCGAAATGGGGTCACTTTTTGGGGATTCCTACTGTTTTGGCACCTCAACACCTCTTCAAACCTGGCATGCTGCCTAAAATATATTCTAATAAAAAAGAGGCCTCAAAATGCACTAGGTGCTTCTTTGTTTCTGGGGCTTGTGTTTTAGTCCACGAGCGCAGTAGAGACACATGTGGGACAATTCTAAAAACTGCAGAATCTGGACAATACATATTTAATAGTGTTTCTCTGGTAAAACCTTCTGTGTTACAGAAAAAAACCTCTACTTTGCTTTAATTTCTGTGAAATGCCTGAAGGGTTAAATAAACTTTCTAAATGCTGTTTTGAATACTTTGAGGGGTCTAGTTTTCAAAATGAGGTGTTTTATGGGGGTTTCTAATACATAGGCCCCTCAAAGCCAATTCGGAACTGAACAGGTACCTTAAAAAAAAGGCTTTTGAAATTTTCTTAAAAATATGAGAAATTGCTGTTTATGTTTTAAGTCTTGTAACGTCCAAGAAAAATAAAAGAATGTTCAAAAAACAATGCCAATCTAAAGTAGACATATGGGAAATGTGAACTAGTAACTATTCTGTGTGGTATTACTATCTGTTTTACAAGCAGATGCATTTAAATTCTGAAAAATGCTATTTTTTATAAAGTTTCTCAAAATTTAGCAATTTTTCACCAATAAACACTGAATATATCGTCCAAATTTTACCAATAACATAAAGCCCAATGTGTCACTAGAAAACAGTTTCAGAATCGCTTGGATAGGTTTAAGCATTCCGACGTTATTACCACATAAAGTGAAATATGTCAGATTTGAAAAATGGGCTCTGAGCCTTAAAGAGGCTCTGTCACCAGATTTTGCAACCCCTATCTGCTATTGCAGCAGATAGGCGCTGCAATGTAGATTACAGTAACGTTTTTATTTTTAAAAAACGAGCATTTTTGGCCAAGTTATGGCCATTTTTGTATTTATGCAAATGAGGCTTGCAAAAGTACAACTGGGCGTGTTGAAAAGTAAAAGTACAACTGGGCGTGTATTATGTGCGTACATCGGGGCGTGTTTACTACTTTTACTAGCTGGGCGTTCTGATGAGAAGTATCATCCACTTCTCTTCAGAACGCCCAGCTTCTGGCAGTGCAGATCTGTGACGTCACTCACAGGTCCTGCATCGTGTCGGCACCAGAGGCTACAGTCGATTCTGCAGCAGCATCAGCGTTTGCAGGTAAGTAGCTACATCGATTTACCTGCAAACGCCGATGCTGCTGCAGAATCATCTGTAGCCTCTGGTGCCGACACGATGCAGGACCTGTGAGTGACGTCACAGCGTGCTCTCTCGAGAACACGCTGTGTCTGCACTGCCAGAAGCTGGACGTTCTGAAGAGAAGTGGATGATACTTCTCGTCAGAAAGCCCAGCTAGTAAAAGTATTAAACACGCCCCGATGTACGCACATAATACACGCCCAGTTGTACTTTTACTTTTCAACACGCCCAGTTGTACTTTTGCAAGCCTCATTTGCATAAATACAAAAATAGGCATAACTTGGCCAAAAATGCTCGTTTTTTAAAAATAAAAACGTTACTGTAATCTACATTGCAGCGCCGATCTGCTGCAATAGGAGATAGGGGTTGCAAAATCTGGTGACAGAGCCTCTTTAAGGCCAAAACTAGGCTGCGTCCTTAAGGGGTTAAAGGGGTTATCCAGGATTTGTATTTTCGTTTGTCCAGAAACATTGCCACTCTTGTCCATAGGGTGTATCTGTTATACAGTAGCAGCTCAGTCAAATTCACTTGAATACAAACACTGCAATAACAGACTAATTCTGGACATCCCTTTTAATAACTGACCCTCTCTGATGAGAGTTCCAGCTTTGTGGTAGACTTGCCTGCTCTGAATAGGAATTTATAAGGCTTCCGCTTTTTTTGGGGGGCCTTCTGGAAATTTGAGGAAAGAAGGCAAGTATGATGTAGATGTAACTATTTAGATTGTAATCTCTTATGGGCAGGGATCTCTTTCCTTCTGTCTAACTGTTTATGCATTTGATTTGATTTCTTGTCATTTTATTATTTTGTTACCTCTTCAATTGTAAAAGGACTGCAGAATATATTGGTGCTATAATAAATAAAGATTATTATTACTATATTTGTTAGTGAGAATGATATATAAAAGTGGAGCAATTTCTTATAGCAACCAGTTAGATTAAAAAAATGTATTTATATCCCGCACTGGAAAAATAAGATATAGAATCTGATTCATTGCTATGGGCAACTTCTCTTATATGCACAAATTTTTTGTGACATTGTGCTTTGAAGATGGGTAATGTCTACAGTTAAGATGAATTCCAGATATAAAACTTTTACACATTTCCTGTTTTGTACGCTCCGGATATCTGAGGTTTAGTCTAAATTTAAAAAAGCATGTAGAAAAGTTATCTGTTTTTGGCCTCAGTTTCCTGGTGTCATAAATCCGAAAATTATACAAATTGGAGGTTACTTTTGTGACCCTTTCTTTTTGAACATTACATATATTACAGTAGTACATTTTCCATTTCTATAAATATATTTTGATAGAAAATGCACGGGTATTCTAATAACATACTGCTGTTTATTAAAAGAGATCTGTCACTATCTCAGGCCTATAAACATGAGGACATCAGTATGATATTCTAATACACCTATTGTACATCTCACCCCCTCCAAGAGCCACACAGTGGTGCTGCAAAGTAGGCGGTAATTTGGTTATTTTGTGAATTCATTGATATACTTATCACATTGTAGTACACTATTAGGGTACCACACTGATGCTCTCATTTTAAGAGGTCTCCCATATTGACAGATTTTTATGAAAAGTTAAAGAATATCTGATTTACCATCTGTGAGATGCCATATCCAGCACATGTCGAAGGGTAATGTTAGATATAAACAACACACACAAGAGTATATAAAAAATTGCCTTAGTAGTGTGCAGGCACAAATAAACAGGAATCTCGGTGTAGAGAGAGAGCACTGAGACAGTTGTCAGGTGGACATGGAGAGCAAGGGGTTCTCCAGCTTCTGAGTAGTTTAAAACCGTGAACTTTTATCAATATCAGATGAAAACACAATGTGCACATCCAAGGGATAGCTTAGATTAAGCTTCTTGAACCAGATAGCGGTTCTAACTCATTGCTAAATTATATCACGAACGCATTTATTTCAATTGGGGGGGTGACTCCTTAATGAAACATCATGTTCATACTAGTAGTACTAACCCACAAATATTCAATATTATATTGCATACACAAGGGAAAGCCACATATATGTAGGTCATAATCCAGACAAATTTGAAACTATAAAACAAACAGTAGAAAAATATAAGGTCGGTTTTGGCATCCTTTTTTCTACAGTTAAAATTCAAAACACTTTTTTGGTAAGGAGTGTTCTACGCCAGTCTCCACACCTCCTATGTTTGTTAAAGGGAATCTGTGAGAAGTTTTGAGGCCCCGAAACGATTGATAGAGCCTATTGACACAATCATTGCCAAAATAAAACTGAAGTTTTAAATGGGTATGTCAACAGATATCCGCCCACTAAACTTATCCAGATCCAAATCATAGGTTATATCGATATATCAGAGAGTAGGAAGACACAAAGACCATGCTTGTCTACTCAAATACCCTTGTCCCGCATTATTGACAAAAGCAATTACAATAATATCTTTCAAAATGGAAGTAGACTTGACTTCAGCCAATCATTTACAATGTGACATTGACTCTGGTTCAGCCAATAGCATACAATGAGAAGATGCTCGTCCTGAACCAATCACTGGCATGAAAGACCTTTTAAATGAAAGAACAGAATTTTGCATAACATAACACGTCACCCCAAAAGATGGGTCATACTGACCCCACCATTGCAGTAAACAAACTGTATTCTCAGACGGTCTGGGATGGCAGACTTGAAAGAACTGGTAAGTATTTATCTATATTCTCCTAACAAGGAATCATAACATTAGCTATATAATAAAAACATATAATTATTCAGACAATCCACCAGCATGGATTTACTTCTTTTAAAGAAACAGATGACTCTTCGAACACAAAATGGTTTCTTTAAGACAAGATACCATGCAAAATGGAGTCACATAACAATACTTTTAAAATTTAGTTACATAAACACATTGTACTCTCTTTCACATGTCCCACCTTTTTTTTTTTGAGGACATTTTGTATCCATGTCAGGTACCTAAGAGGGGGTTATCCCCCCATTGAGGACTTATCTAACCTTTTCACCTCATCCCCTAAGCATGTAATCAAAATTCTTCCCCATACTTGTTACACTCATGGGGTACGACCGATCAAAAGGATCTAGGATAATGGGTAATCATTTTAATCTTTTCTGTGAAGCATTGCAAAAGTTTTGGCAAGCCCCAAAATATGAGGCGCAGAAGCAAATATAATGCAATACATAATAAAACAACCTGCACTTAGAGGATTTGAGCCATGACAACCAATCTGGCCACTCCAGGTTCCAATCAGCTTTGGAATTGGCTTTCCTGAACTATTCCTTTATTATCAAGGCTTGCTCTATTTCATGCTTGACCTGTATAATGCCAGAAGGGTCTATATAATACCAACATGCTGGGCCAACTGCATGGCACATGCCCCCTTGTGCAGCTATCAAATAATCTTGCGCTATTATATAGTGGTTAGTTACTCATATTAATTATCTGGCAAATACAGATATTTTTAGCTAATTTCTCTATATCATGCGCATTCTTTACCGCTAAGCCTACTAATGTTAGCGATAATCCAAACTTGTCCTGCCACAGCACTTGTATTGGTCATAATTGTGTTGCACTGTCACTTACTGCCCTAATGGGACTTTTACCACTGCGGATATAACAGGTCGTGGGCAGCATCTTCCTCAAACCTAAAGATACCCAGGTAACATAACCTCCGGGCTCTCATTGCTGCCATGTACTTCTTACTTATAAGTGACAACAACCAATGACCTTCATCTCATAACCTCCACATAATAAAACACCTTAGATTGTAATTTGCAGTACTGTGGCACATTTACATACATTATGATTACGAACCTCAAACAATATAAACAATAGTGCCTGAACCAATAAAATAATGATATCACCAATCTCATGCTATCACCAATCTCAGTATTTCCCCCTCAGGTTTGGGTCTCATCAGTTCATTGACAAGTCCTGTACATCATCGTCCTCTTCTTCTGTCTTCTGCACTTCACTGACTGTCACCCTTAGTGTAACCCACACAGTTGTGGTGTCAGACTGTACGGTGGTGTCCTGTGGGTGATTTATTATTACCCACCTCCTGGTCACTTACTTGTCCTCCGCTGTGAACACTTGGATGCTGCTGACTGGTTCACTCAGGTCTTTGGCCTTTGCTTTCCCTTGACGATTGCTGATGTCAGTAGGACTTGGTATGATCCTCCTCATCTGTCAGACACTGTGGCTTGTTAGTGTACATTACCTGTACATAGCACTTTGTACTGTTAGCCTGGGGTGAGTTTCCTCGTAGGTAGATTAGTGTAGTTTTATTATTACTGCCACAAACCCTCTGCATCTAAATCCTCTTCCTCCGGCAGGTTGCTTGTCTGCAAGACTGCTTGGGAGTGTGACACTGCCTTCAGTTCATGACAAGCACATTGTATTGGCTCAGGTTGTGCCTTCTCCATCTCAAAGATCGAGTTGATCATTTTGATAACTCTTTTAGTTCAAATTTGTTGCCACTTGCTGGGGACCCAACATTTGTTAATTGTTAAAATAAATGCTCATCAACTGCATACTCTATAAAAAAAAATGGTCAATAGATGTGACAAAACCTTAAACTAAACCAAACAAACACCATTTATAAACACTGGACAGGGTATCTTTAACATGTACAGCTACTGCGTACAATTTATTTTGAATTTGTGTTGTAACACTTTTCAGTAGGATTTGTATCTTGATATGAGCTGATACCGTGACAGCTCCTACCCACAGCACAGAAAGATTGACAGATATTATATATTTTATCTGAAAAATGTCTCAAACCATTTTTTTTGAACCTAATATGATAACAAATTAACACACTTATACACATACCTAATATCTCAGGAAGCTGAATGAAAACAATTTGTATTTGCTGATAAGGTTGGCACTGGTCTGCCAGGACTGTTCTGTACGCAAATCAAACAGCTTTAACAGAATTTATCAGCAACAGCTGTAAAACCTGGGATATACCAATTAGATCTTATCAAATTGACCCTTGCAGTCTTGGAGACATGTGAGGCCACAGATGATTAGTGATCCCTAAGAAAGATAAAGACCCTCTCGTGCTGGAATCGTACTGGCCTATCTCATTGTTGAATACCGATGTCAAGCTGTTGGCCAAGGTTTTGAACTGTCTAATACACCCAGACCAGACCCGGTTTATTCTGGGCAGGGTTATGGTAAAGAACGTACGCCAAGTCTTTGCTAATTTACAAGACAGGAAAGTGTACTCTAAGAAAGGTGCTATCCTCTCAATCAATGCTATTAAAGGGAATGTGTCGCTAGAAATGCTATTTTTTTTTTTGTTAAACAGTATATACATGATTACACATCGTTCTCATTTTTTTAATTTTTTCACAAGTCAGGAAATATTATAAATTAGATTCTAATTTATAACATTTCCATGTGCTGGTCACTAGAGGGAGCAATTCCCAAAATTGCAGCATTGGCATGTGGTAAAGCAACCTCATTGCTTTATGCTGCAAATTGGAGAAGACACACTCGCTCTAGTGTGTTCAAACAATCCCCCTCCTTTATCCTGGCTAGTGCCAGGAGAAATGAGTGGGTTGAATGTTCAAACCTCCTACACTGTGTGCCGCCATTTTTTGAGCGAATGCACAGTATAGTAGGCTTAGATACACTGGTAATCACACAGTATAACACGAACATACACAAACATAACTTACCTGCTCCAGCCGCTGCCGCCGCTCCCCCCGCTCCTAGTCCTTGCTTCTGAACATATGGACGGAAGCCACGACCGGAAGTAATCATCTTACTGTCCGGCCGCAGCTTCCGGTCCACATGAAAATGGCGCCGATGTCGCTCGGCCGAAGACCTTCCTTTTGGACTGTGTGGGAGCGGCGCATGCGCCGTTCCCACACAGACGGTATACGCTATAGTGAATGGAACAGCTCCCGCTAGCATTTACTATGGGGATGTATGTGCCATATTCCATCTCTGTATGTGTCGTTAATCGACAAATACAGAGATGAAAAAAAAATGGCAGCCCCCATAGAGAAGTAAAAGACACAAAAAAGAAAAAAGTTAAACACAAAAACACAAATAAATAAAATTTATTTTAATAACATACTAAGAGCAAAAACATATCAATTTTTTTTTTTACGTGACACTTGTCCTTTAACCCCTTAAGGACACGGCCAATTTTGGCCTTGAGGACAGAGCAATTTTTTTTACATTTCCCTCTTTGCATCCTGACGCTCATAATGCTTTTATTTTTTGTACGACGTAGTTGTATGAGACTTTGTTTTTTGCGGGACGAGTTGTACTTTATGTACGTACCATTTTTTGGTACAAATACATTATCGTTTAATTTCTATACATTTTTAATTAGATTAAAATGCAGAAAAAAAGCAGTTGCGCAGCAGTTTTAATATTTTTTTTTTTACACCATATACCGATCATCATAAATAATGTTATACATTTGTTGTACAGGTTGTTACGGTCGTGGCGATACCAAATATGTCTATATTATTTCATGTTTTGGGACTTATATTTTGATTTATTATAAAAAATGTGTGTTTCTGTGTATTTTATTTACTTTTTATTTATTTATTTACCATTATTTTTTTTTTACATTAATTTAACATTTTTTTTTAATCCCATAAAGGGATTTATCATTTTTATTTTGTAACTGCAATGTACTGGCATGATCTACATCCCCCTGAGGAAGTACTACGTGGCGAAACGCGCTTCGGGGTCTATGTTGCGGAGCGGACACCTCTCATTTCATACCACTTCATCCCATCTATGGGTAAGTCTGCATCTTAGTCATTTTGTTTGATTCAACTACCATCCAGTACGATATATATTGCACCCTTCTTTCACTCAAACCAGTTATTTATGGAGACATTGCTCTCCCTTCCTTACCTTTGAACTAATGGTGTATTATTGGTATACTTAATTTTGAATCTGATACTCATTCTAACATGTATGCAGCTACCCTTGATTAATTGGTAGTTATAACACTCGGTGCGGTCTCCGCTTTTTTACTAGAGTTCTCTTGGTGCTATTTTAGTATGTACATTGTTTGTATAATAAAGATTTAACTTTTTATATTATATACATTGGCGTTAAAGGCTCTTATTTGTCTCTTTGTGGTATATGCATTATCATGGAGCTGCCTAGATGATATGGGGGGACAGTTGTGGTTTAAACAGTTCTCAGCCCTTGTTACAAATTTGTTTGGAGTCTATATACTAATGTACTGGCATAGATCTATATGCCAGTACATTAGCCTGTTACTGATCGTACACAGGCAGTTGTTAGGGCATACCTCAGTATGCCCTAACAACAGGAAATATGTTCAGACAGCCCTGGGGTCCTTCAATGGACCCTGGGCTGTCTGGCCATACGAGTTGTGGGCTTTGATCGCGTCACAGTTATTTTCTGAGACGCGATCAATGTGCAGTCCCCTCTCTTTGAACGCCGCGATCAGCTTTCATCGCGGCGTTCAAAGGGTTAACGGCGGAGAGAAGATGTTTCTCTCCTCTCCGCTGTCAGAGCGGGGCCGTGGCTGTGTATTACAGCCGTTGCCCCGCTCTCGATCGCGCGCACAGACGTGCGCAGGGACGGCTGTCACACAGGACGAGTATGCTCGTCCTAATGCGCGAAGTGCTCGCCGCTCAGGACGAGCATACTCGTCCTGTGTCGGCAACCAGTTAAAGCTTTTTATACAGTCGAATGGTGTTTTCTTTTTAGGATTTGGGGTTGTTTTGGTATCGGGAAAAAATTCATAGACAACCACACGCCAGAGTTGGCATGAACGGTCAGAAATCAGCGTACTTTAACTTAGAAAGGGGAGTGTGGCGGGGTTGTTCTCTATACCCACTCTTACTTACTTTAGTAATTGAGGTTTTGGCAATGAAGATAAGAACCTCTGAGAATATAGTGGGTTTCCAAATGGGTAATAAGGTTGATAAAATCTCGTTATACGCAGACGATGTTCTTCTGTTTATAGGGGATTTATCCTCTGTCGACCATATAATTCGGCTATCCCATGAGTTTGATGTGCGGGCTGGCCTTCAAATCAATTGTCAAAAATCTAGTTTGTTAAATATCTTGGCCGACGTTAGCCCCGATTAGAATTCCTCCTTGAATTCTGTTGAGGTGTTTGAATATTTAGGCATGAAAATTCCTAGGGATCCCGCTGACTACATTACACTGAATATAATTCCTCTGTTTGCATATTTGAGGGGGAAAATTAAAGCATGGAATAAGTTACCATTGTCCAGAGCTGCAAAAATTGCTCTGATCAAAATGTTTTTTTTTCCTAAAATATTACATTTTTCTCCAACTGTCTGATTTGTTTGCTGGGGAAAATGTTTAAAACACTTGATGCTATCTCTAATGACCTAATTTGGAAAGGGGAAAAAAATTCCCAGTAACCAAAGGGGGCTTTGCCCTTCCTGACTGGAGGAAGTAATTTTTAGCTTCTCAGTTCCAACAATTCTTCGACTGTCAGGGCCTGGAGGCTAATAGATTTTTGTTGAAAACACTAGGGGACAAATGGTCTAATATTTTCCAAGCTCTAGAAGCTGGGGTTCTGAATTCCTCTGATTTGGGACGTGGGCCTATTTATGTTGACCACCAGCGGGTCTGGGATGCTTTCAAACTCATTGAAAAAATTAATACTTTTATTGACGTCACTCCTCTAAGGGACAATAGGAATATTGGTGAATTTGACGGCCTCCTAGACTCAAACTAAAGACTTTTACGGAACTGCAGAGACTGTACAAGGTCCCTGATTATGGTCTGTTTAGATATTTTCAAATGAAACACGCCTTTTTGGCCATTAAATATAAATCACGGTTCGTTCTTACACCTTTTCAATCATTAGAATGTTTAAAAAATAAGAAAGGGCTTTTGTTCTTACTATATAAAATATTCCTTTTAGGGGATGAAGGAAATCATATTAAAGAGACTCTGTCACCACATTATAAGTGCCCTATCTCCTACATAAGGAGATCGGCGCTGTAATGTAGGTGACAGTAATGCTTTTTATTTAAAAAAACGATCTTTTTTCACAAAGTTAGGAGCGATTTAAGTTTATGCTAATGAGCTCTCTTAATGCCCAAGTGGGCGTACATTTACTTTCGACCAAGTGGGCGTTGTACAGAGGAGTGCATGACGCTGACCAATCAGCATCATGCACTCCTCTCCATTCATTTACACTGCACTAGCGATATAGTTATATCGCTATGTGCAGCCTAATACACAAGCCCTAACATTACTACAGTGTCCTGATAATGAATACACATGACCATCCAGCCTGGACGTCATGTGTACTCAGAATCCTGACACTTCTGACTCTTTTTTGTGAGATTCCAGCAACGGATACGAAATCTCGCGAGATCACGGAGCTAAACGAGATTTGCTTTCACTTGCCGGAATCTCACAAAAAAAGATTCAGAAGTGTCAGGATTCTGAGTACACATGACGTCCAGGCTGGATGGTCATGTGTATTCATTATCAGGACACTGTAGTAATGTTAGGGTTTGTGTATGAGGCTGCACATAGCGATATATCTATATCGCTAGTGCAGTGTAAATGAATGGAGAGGAGTGCATGATGCTGATTGGTCAGCGTCATGCACTCCTCTGTACAACGCCCACTTGGTCGAAAGTAAAAGTACGCCCACTTGGGCATTAGGAAAGCTCATTAGCATAAACCAAAATCGCTCCTAACGTTGTGAAAAAAGATCGTTTTTTTTAAATAAAAAGCATTACTGTCACCTACATTACAGCGCCCATCTCCTTATGTAGGAGATAGGGCACTTATAATGTGGTGACAGAGCCTCTTTAAAATTAGATAAGGATCTTGGGATTAGGATCGATTGGGGGTTAGATTATAAACATATCGGAGAAACATAATTAAACGACGATCAATGATTTATTTGTTTTGTGATCAATCATGGACTTTATTAAACACCAAAGCTTTTAAAGGTTATCGGGTTAACCCCTTAAGGACGCAGCCTAGTTTTGGCCTTAAGGCTCAGAGCCCATTTTTCAAATCTGACATATTTCACTTTATGTGGTAATAACGTCGGAATGCTTAAACCTACCCAAACGATTCTGAGATCAATTTCTCGTGACACATTGGGCTTCATGTTCGTGGTAAAATTTGGTCGATATATTCAGTGTTTATTGGTGAAAAATTGCAAAATTTAGAGAAAAGTTTGAAAAAATAGCATTTTTCAGAATTTAAATGCATCTGCTTGTAAAACAGACGGTTATACCACCCAAAATAGTTACTAGTTCACATTTCCCATATGTCTACTTTGGATTGGCATCGTTTTTTGAACATTCTTTTATTTTTCTTGGACGTTACAAGGCCTAGAACATAAACAGCAATTTCTCATATTTTTAAGAAAATTTCAAAAGCCATTTTTTTAAGGTACCTCTTGAGTTCTGAAGTGGCTTTGAGGGGCCTATGTATTAGAAACCCTGATAAAACACCCCATTTTAAAAACTAGACCCCCTCAAAGTATTCAAAACAGCATTTAGAAAGTTTTTTAACCCTTCAGGCATTTCACAGGAATTGAAGCAAAGTGGAGGTGAAATTTGCAAATTTCATTTTTCATGCTGAATTTCAATTTTATTCATTTTTTTTTCTGTAACACAGAAGGTTTTACCAGAGAAACACTACTAAATATGTATTGTCCAGATTCTGCAGTTTTTAGAAATGTCCCACATGTGGCTCTAGTGCGCTCGTGGACTAAAACACAAGCCCTAGAAGCAAAGAAGCACCTAGTGCATTTTGAGGCCTCTTTTTTATTAGAATATATTTTAGGCAGCATGCCAGGTTTGAAGAGGTGTTGAGGTGCCAAAACAGTAGGAATCCCCCAATAGTGACCCCATTTTGGAAACGACACCCTTCAAGGAATTCATTTATGGTTGTTGTTACCATTTTGACCGCACAGTTTTTTCACATTTGAATTGGGCTGTGAAATGAAAAAAATTTAATTTTTTCCAATAAAATGTCATTTGTGATCAAAATTTCTTATTTTCACAGGGAACAAAATACTCAATTTTGTTGCCCAATTTCTCCTGAGTGCAGCAATACCCCATTTGTGGTGATAAACTGCCGTTTGGGCTCATGGGAGGCCTCAGAAGGGAAGGAGCGCTGTGTGTTCTTTGGAGTGCAGATTTTGCTGGTTTTGTTTTCGGGTGCCATGTCACATTTGCAGAGCCCCAGAGGTATCAAAGCAATGGAAACCCACCAGAAGTGACCCCATTTTGGAAACTACACCCCTCAAGGAATTCATTTATGGGTGTTGTGACCATTTTGACCCCATAGTTTTTTCACAGAACTTATTTGAATTGGGCTGGGAATGAAAACAAAATTATTTTTTTCAAATAATATGTAGTTTTGGCTGAAAATTTCTTATTTTCACAAGAAACAAAATACCCCATTCTGTTGCGCAATTTCTTCTGAGTGCCGCAACACCCCATTTGTGATGAAAAACTACCGTTTGGGCCCATGGGAGGGCTCAGAAGGAAAGCACCACCATTTGGCCTACTGGGGATTTTCTAGTGCGAAGTCATGTATGCAGAAGCCCCTAAGGTACCAGTACAGTTGAAACCCGCAAGAAGTGACCCCGTTTTAAAAACTACACCCTTAAGGCATTCATCTAGAGGTGTAGTGAGCATTTTGACCGGAGACCTACACCCCATAAACTGTAATTTGGGTTCTCCCGGGTATGGCAATACCCTACATGTGGCTGTTATCAGTTGCCTGGGCACACAGCAGGGCTCAGAGGGGAAAGACTAGGGGGGATAAGCTGTGCGGAGTACATCAGGGTAAGTAAAATTGGGGTAAATTATAAACCAAGGGATGTATGATAAATTTGAAAACACTCTTTCATACAGAGCTCTCGTTATTCGGGACACGTGTCACATTGATATATTGTGTCATCCCTTATCGCCCTCTTATAGCAGACTTTGCACCTCTTTTGACTTTTTCCCTTCTTGCCAGTTTGGGGAACTTCTCCTGGAAAGTGTTGCCGCCCTGGTACGATGCGTGTGGCCCCGCTTCCAGAAGTACTGGGTGCCCCCCCTTCTTGGTCCCTAAAGATTAGGTTCTTGATAATCACCTCTTGAAATTCCAGGAAAGTTCCCGTCTGGCCTGCACATCGACGTAGCACATACGCATTGTACAAAGCCATCGGTATGATGTGCCCGGCCAGCTTCTTATACCTCACAGCATGGCGCTGTAGGGCTCCAGGATTTGATCTGACAAGTCCATCCCTCCCATGTACCTATTGTAGTCCAGGATTGCAATCTGGTTTGGGGGTGGCCTTTCCTTCATATATCCTAAACCTGTAGGTATACCCTGATGCACTCTCGCACAGTTTAGACATCTTCACGCCATACCTTGCCCTCTTACCCGGCAGGTACTCGCGGAATTGAACCCTCCCTTTAAAATGTACCAGGGACTCATCAATAGAAATACACTTCTTGGGGGTGAATGCTTGGGAAAACCGGGCACTGAAACGGTCTAATACGGGTCTCCGTTTATACAAACGGTCAAAACTGGGGTCATCTCGGGGTGGGCACGGCTCATTATCAGTATAATGTAAGAAGCGAAGTATTGCCTCATTTATTTATTTTTTTAGGTTACAGTTCAGTTCTGAAGTTGCTTTGAGGGGCCCATATATTAGAAACCCCTATCAAACACCCCATTTTAGAAACTAGACCCCTCAAAGTATTCACAACAGCATGTAGAAAGTTTATGAACCCTTTAGGTGTTTCACCGAAATTTAGAGCAAAGTAGAGGTGAAGTTTAAATTTATTTTTTTGTCAGAAAATCCTCTTTATTCCATTTTTTTTTACAACACAATTGGATTTATCAGAGAAACGCAACTTAATACGTATTGCCCAGATTCTGCAGTTTAGAGAAATATCCCACATGTGGCCCTAGTGCGGTAATGGACTGAAGCACCGGCCTCCGAAGCAAAGGAGCACCTAGTGGATTACGAGGCCTCTTTTTTATTAGGCACCATGTCCAGTTTGAAGAGGTCTTGTGGTGCCAAAACATTGGAAACCCCTCAAAAGTGACCCCAATTTGGAAACTAGACCCATTGAGGAATCCATTGTAGTTTTCTTGGGGTGCATGCGGCTTTTTGATCAGTTTTTATTCTATTTTTAGGTGGCGTGGTGACTAAAAAACAGCAATTCTACTATTGTTTTTTTATTCTATTTTTTTTACAGCGTTCACCGTGCGCTATAAATGACATATTCACTTTATTCTGCGGGGCGATACGATTACGGCGATACCAGATGTTTATAGTTTTTTTTTATGTCTTATGGCGTTTGCACAATAAAATACGTTTGGTAAAAAATCATTCACTTTTTGTGTTACCTTATTCTAAGAGCCAGAACTTTTTTATTTTTCAATCAATAAAGCTGTGCAAGGACTTATTTTTTGCGTAACGAACTGTAGTTTCGATCAGTACCATTTTTAGGTACATGCGACTTTTTGATCTCTTTTTATTCCATTTTTTGGGAGGTGAAGTGACCAAACAATTGTGATTGTGGTACGGTTTATTATTATTTTCTTTTACGGCGTTCACCGTGCGGGATAAATAATGAAATAATTTTGTAGTTCAGGCCGTTACGGACGCGGCGATACCAATTATGTATAGTTTATTTGTTTGTTTATATATTTTTATTAATAATAAATGACTGATAAGGGAAAAAGGGGGATTTTTACTTTTAATACTTTTAAAACTTTTATTTTCTTACTTTTACACATCTTTTTTTAACTTTTTTTTTACTGTATTACTTTGTCCCACTAGGGGACTTGAGGGCAGGAGGCCCTGATCGATATTCTAATACACTGCACTACATGCGTAGTGCAGTGTATTAGAACTGTCAGCTACTCACTGACAGCAAGCATAGTGGGTCCTGACGTTGTCAGGACCCACTAGGCTTCCGTCTATGGCATAGCCGGACGCCATTGTTTGGTGTCCGGTTGCCATAGTCACCATCGCCGGCCGCTATCGTGTAGCAGGCCGGCGATGACAGCTTAACCCCTAAAAAGCCGCGATCTCTATAGAACGCGGCTTTTAAGGGGTTAATCAGCGGGGACACAGCGATCGGTCCCCGCTGTAGGAGCTGTGACAGCTGCTGAACAAGACAGCAGCTGTCACAGCTCCTGTATGCGTCGGGAGGACGGCCGAAACGGCCGTTACTCCCGAGACGTACTATTAGGTGATGGAGCGCGAACGCTATAGTTACCATGACCTAATAGTACGTCCAGGAGCGGGAAGGGGTTAAGGAATAACGATAATTGTCAGAAATGCGGCATACACAAAGCAGATCTCATCTACTTGTTGTGGCATTGTCCCAAGCTACATAGATACTGGAGTGGAGTAGCAGCATCTATTTCTAAATTAATTCTGAAAGAAGTTCCATTGGAACCGGTGCTATTTATTTTTGGCACCTCCGGTCTTTTGAAAGACTGTGGTTGTGGCAAACTAATTAGAATGATTTTGTTTCTGGCAAAATTGGTTATCATTTATAAATGGATCTCAAAAGATTTCCCACGGGAAGTAGAATGGCACCATAAGGTGAATAGAGTGATGCTTTTAGAAATATCATACTACTTGACGCTAAGTAAAGGGGAAGGGGAAAGACCTTAGAGCTGGTTTAAAAGGTGTTCGTAGCTGTTTAAGCAATTTTTTTTCTCTATCTCTCTCTTTCTCTCTCTCTCCCCTACCCACTTGATATTTTCAAGGGTTTTAGTGGGTGATTGTTGATTTTTCAGTATTATCTATTTGAACCCCTTTCGGGATAGTGTCCTTACTGCATAATACTTTGTTAAATATAATGTTATGCAAAACATTTTCTTTGTGGTTTTTTTTTTGTTATGTAGTATGGAATATTTTGATATAATTCAACAGTAATAAAAAATTATATTGTATAAAAAAAGAGTGCCTTGGGTGCTGCCGGTTTACGTTTATTATCCGTCCACATTCCATCAGAATCTAGTTTTAACACCTTCTGCTCCCAGTTGGACACTCCTTGTGGAGAACAATCTTTTTGCTGCATAATCATTAATTGATCTTAATCAGGTAATTCAAATGAAGAAAAACAATATCAATTACATCTTTAAGTTAAAGAGAACCTTTCACTTGCCTATACATGTGTAGCTGAGTGCAGAATGTAATAGGCAGGGCTTCACAAACACTCTCTCACTTGAAATTATTTTCCTATCTTCCTCCGTTATTTACATATCGGTGCCATTATATTTGTCCAATCAGCTACGGACAGTGTCAGGGCGGCTTGTGCTGTGTTCCCTCCCCCAAGAACACACAGGATGGTGGTTCTGCAGCGCTCTCTGTCTGTGTGTGTTTTCGCGGGAGGGAACACCGCGCAAGCTGCCCTGACACTGTCCGTAGCTGATTGTAAGGGCAGCTTGCGCGGTGTTCCCTCCCGCGAAAACTCACACAGACAGAGAGCGCTGCAGAACCACCATCCTGTGTGTTCTTGCGGGAGGGAACACAGCACAAGCCGCCCTGACACTGTCCGTAGCTGATTGGACAGTGTCAGAGCAAAGGGATCACGCCCCCTGGACATTTAGCTAGATAGAAATGCCCCATTGACAGTTCAGGGGCTTATTTACATATCGGGTGCTAAATAAAATGACACCGATATGTAAATAACGGAGGAAGTTAGAAAAATAATTTCAAGTGAGACAGTGTTTGTGAAGCCCTGCCTATTACATGCTGCACTTAGCTACACATGTACGTGCAGGTTAAAGGTTCTCTTTAAAGAGGCTCTGTCACCAGTTTAATACTTCTCTATCTCCTACCTAATCTAATAAACATTTTGATGCTGAGAATTACTGTGTTGTTTGTTTCGAAAAACGTTTATTATTGACAAATTTCTGATCATTTTTAGATTTATGCAAATTTTTTCTAAATGGCCAACTGGGCGTTTTTTTTTTTCATTTAACCAAGTGGGCTTTGTAAAGAAAAGTGTATGACGCTGACCAATCAGGGTCATACACTTCTCTTCATTCATGCCCAGCTTTACTCTCGCGAGATTACGCTGTGACATCACTTACTCCCGCAGTTCCTTCACCGGAGCAACGGGAGAATGACCAGACATCGCCTCTAGCTGTGCCAGGACTGAGAAGGATTATCGCCCTAGCATGGCTGCAGGCGATGTCTGGTCATTCTCCCGTCGCTCCTGTGAAGGACTTGTGGGAGGAAGTCACGTCACAACGTGATCTCGTGAGATCACGCTGTGCTGTGAATAAAGCTGGGCATGAATGAAGAGACGTGTATAATGCTGATTGTTCAGTGTTATACACTTTTCTTTGCAACGCCCACTTGGTTAACCGGAAAAATAAATGTCCAGTTGGGCATTTAGAAAAAATTAACATAAAGCTAAAAATGATCAGAAATTTGTCAATAATAAATGTTTTAAAAACAACAACAACACATTAGTTATAAGCATCAAAGCGTTTATTAGATTAGGTAGGAGATAGGGAAGTATTAAACTGGTGACGAAGCCTCTTTATCCCCTTTAGGACACAGCCTGTTTTGGCCTTGTGGACACAGATGATTTTTTCAAATCTGAATGCTTTTACCTATCCAAGCGATTCTGAGATTGTTTTCTCGTGACATATTGTATTTTATGTTAGTGAAAAAATTTGGTCGATAAATTCAATATTTATTTGTGAAAAACTTCATTTTTCTAAATTTAAATGTATTTGCTTGTAAAACAGATAGTAATACCACACAAAATAGTTACTAGTTAACATCCCCCATATGTCTACTTTATGTTTGCATCATTTTTTTTCACGTACTTTTATTTTTCTAGGACGTTACGAGGCTTAGAACTTTAGCAGCAATTTCTCATATTTTCAATAAAATTTCAATAGGCCATTTTTTCACGGACCAGTTCAGTTCTGAAGTGGCTTTGAGGGTCTTATATATTAGAAAGTCCCCATAAATCACCCCATTTTGAAAACTGCACCCCTCAAGGTATTCAAAACCACATTCAGAAAGTATTTTAACCCTTTAGGCGTTTCACAGGAATTAAGGCAAAGTAGAGGTGAAATGTACAAATTTCATTTTTTTTGCCGAAATTCATTTGTAATAAAAAAAAAAATCTGTAACACAGAAGGTTTTACCAGAGAAACGCAACTCAATATTTATTGCCCAGATTCTGCAGATTTTAGAAATATCCAACATGTGGCCATAGTGTCCTAATGGACTGAAACACAGGCTGCAGAAGCAAAGGAGCACCTAGTGGATTTTGGGGCCTCCTTTTTTTAGGAATATATTTTAGGCACCATGTCAGGTTTGAGGAGGTCTTGTGGTACCTAAACAGTCGAAACCCCCAAAAAGTGACCCCATTTTGGAAACTACACCCCTCAAGGCATTTTTCTAGGGTTATAGTTAGCATTTTGACTCCACAGTTTTTTTGCAGAATTTAGTGGAATTAGTCTGTGAAGATGAAAATCACCTATTTTTCTGTGGAAACATAGAATTTTTTCATTTTTACAAAAAAAAAAAGGAGAAAAAGCCGCCCAACATTTGTAAAGCAATTTCTCCCGATTATGGCAATACCCCATATGTGGTCGTAAACTGATGTTTGGACCCACAGCAGGGCTCAGGAGGGAAGGAGCGCCTTTTGGATTTTGGAGCGCGGATTTTGCTGCATTGGTTTTCAGTGCCATGTCGTGTTTGCAATGCCCCAGAGGGACCAAAACAGTGGAGACCCCCCAAAAGTGACCCTATTTTGGAATCTACACCCCTCAAGGAATTTTTCTAGGGGTATAGTGAGCATTTTGGCCCCTCAGGATCTTTATTAGATCTAAGGTGACCAAAAAAACGTGATTTTTGGCGCTTTAAATACTTTATTTATTACAGCATTCACCGTGCGCAATAAATTACGTTTTAATTTATTCTGCCGGTCGGTACGATTACGCCGATACCATATGTGTATAGGTTTTTTTAAGTTTTGCAGCGTTTGCACAATAAAATTACGTTTCTATAAAATAATTTATTTTCTGAGACACGCTATTCTGAGCCGTAACTTTTTTATTTTTTCGTCAAAAAATCTGTGGGAGGTCTTGTTTTTTGCGGGACGTGTTGTAGTTTTTATTGGTACTATTTTGGGGTAAATGCAACTTTTTTGAAACAAAAGTTTTTTATTGAGAAAATAATAAAACATCTGATGTACATATATTCCACTTTACCAGAGTATCTCGGGACAACCCCCGCTGACAGTCATATATGAAGATCATACTTATACAAGTCAAGGATGTTCAAAGCATACTTAAATATACATCTTAGGCCCATATAAAGTTGTAACATGAACAGTCAATGATATATAAAGGACTAAGAACATATGTATTCCTTTAGTAATATATTTGTTTTACTCGGATTTTGATACAAAATAAAAGAAAAAAAAAAAAGAAAACAGAAACCATCTTGGTCAAACTAAACAGAATTAACTAAAAACAGAACCAAAAGAAAAATAACACTAAACCTTACTCACAGGATCATACATTTGTAAGTAGAAATGTCTTATGTGTGAAGAGCATCAACAAAGTAACGAGAGTCGGTCCATTTATCTCAATGAAGACACTGGGTCCCTAGGGTTCTCTGCTGATAAATCGAACGTTCCATAATACAATTTAAATTTACACATTGAATCACCTCCCTTATCGTAGGAGTGGAGATCTTTTTCCAATACCTAGCAATTAATATTCTTGCTGAGCACAACACATGAAAGATTACGGTCTTATCATGTGTATGAAAGTCGCCTAATCCCACATTAAGTAATGCCAACTCCGGGGTACATTCTAGCGGAAAGTGTAGGACATTGGTTAATAGTTTGTCTATTTTCTTCCAAAACGTCCTAAGAGCTGAACAAAACCAAAAGATATGCTTAAGAGTACCAATTTCTTTACAACATCTCCAGCACATATTAGAGGAGTTGGGGTAAATGAGAGATAGGCGGTGAGGTGTCAAATACCACCTATATAATACCTTCCTAGAGGCTTCTAAATGGTGAGTGGAGTTGGATAGTTGAGAGGCCAGGGAGAAAGTAGCTTCCCAGTCTACACTACCCGTGGGCATTGCAAGATCCGTTTCCCATTTATCAACGAATAGAAGGTTAGATTTGTTCAACACTTCCAAAATGGCCTGATAGGCTTTGGACACCCCTTTTGCTCTTCTATCCGGCTGGTGAAAGTATATTTCGTAAGGTGTTTTAAGGGGAGAAGGAGTATCACTCATTCCCAACAAAAAGTGACGAACTCTAACATATTTGTAAAATTCTGTAATTGGCAAATGATACTTAGTAGATAGCTCCGCAAAGGTAAGAAGAAGACCTTCACTCCACACGTCTCCCACCCTCTCAATGCCCTCCGATTCCCACATTGACAGGTTCATATCAGGTAACAAGTATGAGAGATTCTTAATGGATAACTCTGCTACCCTTAGTGGAACTAGGCCTCTTTTTACTACCATCATTTTCCATGAAGCAAAAGCAGCCTTGGTAGTTAACATAATTGGGGTGGGAGTGGGCTGTTTAAGTGCCATAGCCCATAGGTATGAATCTAAGGAGCTAACACTTTCCCATTCTTGTTCTATGAGAACCCAATGCAAGGACTGTGTAGGGTGCATCCATTGTCTAACCTGATCTAAAATGCAGGCGTGATAGTACGCTGTAATATGAGGGAAGCCTAAACCGCCTTGAGCGATTGGTAGGTAAAGAACCTGAGCCGCGACTCTGGCCCTTTGTTTTTTCCATACATATTTCACCAGTAAATTTTGTAATTTATGTAAATATGAGGTAGGGATCCAGATGGGCAAATTCCTAAACAGGTAGAGAATTTTAGGTAAAATCATCATTTTCAGTGCTGCAATACGCCCTACCCACGAAACCTCAAATTTAAGGAATTCCTCTAGCTCGCTGGATAACTGGCTCAGTAGCGGGGGGTAGTTAAGAGCATACATCTGAGAGGCTGGGAAAGATAATTTAATCCCTAAATAAGTCAGCCCTCGAGTCGACCATTGAAAGGAGTACAAAGATTGCAAATTCTGAACCACCGAATCTGATAAGCCCATGTTCATAATTTGGGACTTATTTTCATTTAGTTTGTAATAAGAGACAGCACTGAACGTGCTTAGGCTATTCATAATGTGTGGAAGGGAGGTGCAGGGGTCTGTCAGAATCATAAGAACATCATCAGCGAATAGACCTATTTTGTGTTCTGTTCGCCCTGTTTTTACCCCTCTGATTTCTGTGTTTGATCTTATGACCTCCGCCAAAGGCTCCATCGCCAGAGTAAAAATTAGCGGGGAAAGCGGACACCCCTGACGCGTGCCATTAGTGATAAGAAATGGGGGAGATTGATACCCCGAGGCCAACACCGTAGCGGAAGGATGAGTGTATAGAGCCATAATGATGTCTCGAGCTTTCCCCACTATGCCAAATTTGGTAAGAACAGCCTCCAGGTAACCCCAGTGCACCCGATCAAACGCCTTCTCCGCATCCAAAGATAAAAGCAGAGAAGGCGTCCGACTTCTCCCCACCCAGTCGATGAGGTCTACAAACCTTCTCGTCCCATCTACCGAAGATCTCTGCCTAATAAATCCGACCTGATCTTGATGTATTAATTGAGGAAGTATCAAAGCCAATCTCGTGGCTAAGATTTTGGAGTACAACTTTAAATCTGTATTAAGTAGGCTAATGGGACGAAAATTCTGCGGCCTGTCCGCAGTCTTGCCCGGTTTAGGTAATGTTATAACTGTAGCTCGGAGCATTTCTGGAGGCATTTGACCCGTCGTGTGAATATGCGTGAATAAAGATAAAAGCTGGGGGCCTAGAATAGCTCGGAATTTTTTAAAATAGTCATTAGTAAGCCCATCAGGCCCTGGGGATTTTTGGGACTTCAGGGAACTTATAGCATCTCCAATTTCTGTCAGTTGGAAAGGCTGGGATAAGGTTTCCAGCTGGTCTGGTGTGACACACGGTAGCGCTACAGAGTCTAAAAATCCTGTAATGCCCAACGAGGAAGGTTGGGGAACCCCTGGATCCTGTTTTAAATTATAGAGAGAAGAGTAATATTGTGCGATAGAGTTCGCAATATCCTGTGGATTAAATAAAATCTCGTTTTGTTGGTTGTAAAGGAAGGGAATTCTAGATTTACAGTCTTGACGTTTTAGTTGTTGCGCTAAAAGAGTTCCCGCCCTATTACTGTGCCTGTAATACTTGACTTTCAGTCGTCTTAAAGCTTTATCGTATTTGTATAAGTCTAATTGGTGCAATTGTGTATGGAGATGTCCAATCTCTCGGGCTCTTCCTGTATCAAATGTCCCTTTATTTACCTGCGTAAGTCGGATAATATCTTCTAATAATTGAATTCTTTTAGCTTCCCTAATCTTTTTGTCTCTAGCTGCTAAACTAAGGAAGTGCCCTCTCATATAGGCTTTATGGGCACACCAAACCATTGTGGGAGATACCTCCGGGGATACATTAAATTGAAAAAACTCTTCTAAGTTAGTTACATGAGCGTCTTGGTATTTAGGGGAATTTAAGATAAAGTGATTAATCCGCCAGGGGAATGAAGGGGGTTTATTAAAATTTTCGGAGATTGAAATCGAAATAGGGGCGTGATCAGACCACGTAATGGGTCCAATTTGAGAGGAAGAGACCTTATCAAACAAATACCTATCCACAAATACCATATCGATTCTCGAATATGTGCCATGAGGGTGTGAAAAGAATGTGAAATCCTTCTCGTTCAAATGTTGCAAGCGCCAAACATCCACCAGACCCTCCTCTGACATAGTTTTGAATAATTCCGAGGGAGAATGCACCGCTCCCAGTGTTGTAGTGTCTAAAGACGGCCACATAACTTTATTGTAGTCTCCTACTATTATAAGATGCCCTTTTTGAATCTGATGAATCTTTCTAAAAAGCCTATTAAGGAATCGGATCTGATGAGTGTTCGGCGCATATACATTGACAATAGTATACTGTACATTATTCAAATGGCACACTAGAATGATATACCGGCCTCCCGGATCAATATGGATATGATCCTGTACAAATGCAACTGCGTGATTAATTATAATAGACACACCTCTTTTCTTTGCAACTGCCGGGGCTGTATATATGTGGGGAAAATGCTTGTGTTTTAAACGAAATGTGTCTGCCTGATTTAAGTGTGTCTCTTGTACACATAACACCGATGCCTGCAATTTCTTAGCTTCAGCCCATAACATGGAGCGTTTGAAAGGGCTATTTAACCCTTTCGTGTTCAGGGAGGAAAATTTAAGTACCATATTGACGGTTAAAATGTACTTGTGTAAAGGCCCCTTTCTCACGGTGTAACAACCCCATCTGTAATTTCAAACTAGTTATGAGATCCAGTATCTTATGACCTGTGAGTGTGAGTAACTGAACCACCGGATCCAACCCGCGGATCCTTAAACAAACAACTAAACATAGCAATCCAGGTCCCATCTGCCAAGCAGATAGTACAGCCCCAGAAGGGAGGGAAATCTGCATCAACCCTAGCAGACATGACCCTACCCTAGGCCATATCAACGAGCTCATCCCCTCAAAACAAAAAGCATAAAGCTTAAAACTCATCCAATACTGGCATAGCATAACTGCCTCCACAGAGGCTACTTATACATGAACAATGCATTCTAGCAGTGTAAGCAATAACAGAGGATTTAAATGGGAACCCCCACTGGAGGTTAAGATAAAGAAGACCGACGATGGCGCACTTCGCGCCATTCCTCCTCAAGGCGGTGAAACTTTGTAGCTGGGTTGACAGCTCGGAGCCGTGGAGAAGATCCCCCTTTTGGTAGTCCCCCAGATTCTAAATTCCACTTGGTGATGAGTGCCGCGGCTTTAACCGGAGTGTCCGCAACATGCCTTGAATCTTTGTATGAGATAACCAATTTAACAGGAAACCCCCATTTATAGGGTATCTGGCAGTCCCGTAAGACACGTGTTGTGGGGCCAAATTCTTTCCTGCGAAGTAGTGTAGCTGCTGAAAGATCAGCAAATAGCTGTATATTTTTAAATCTCTCAGGTAGAGAGGTTGAGTTTCTCGCTGCCAGGAGAAGCTTATCTTTGAAATGGTAAAAGTGTATCCGGGCAATCACATCTCTTGGTGTCGATGCCG
Organism: Rhinoderma darwinii; assembly: GCF_050947455.1. Classification (NCBI taxonomy): domain Eukaryota; kingdom Metazoa; phylum Chordata; class Amphibia; order Anura; family Rhinodermatidae; genus Rhinoderma; species Rhinoderma darwinii. The sequence goes on along the minus strand of NC_134688.1, from coordinate 212,932,990 downwards.
GCAGGGATTTAGGTTTAGGGATACGATGCGCCCTATCCACCAGCAAATCTCCCTGCGGTGTCTCCGGCAACAGGGCCACAAATAGATCCATTAAATATTCCATCAGTTGAGCATTTGTTATATCTTCAGGAATTCCCCTAAAGCGCACATTATTTCGACGTGACCTGTCCTCCAAATCCGCAATTTTACACGACAATGCTTCCACTTGTTCTTCCAAACAGATATTAGAGTCCACTAAGTCATTATGGGCCACAGAGTATTCTGATAACTTAGTTTCAATGTGAGAGGTTCTATCCCCCAGGGCCATGAAATCTTTTTGTAAATCATGGAATGCATGCTGAATGGACTGCTGTATAGAAGCATGAAAATCGTGCAGCATGAGTTTAAGTGCAGATTCAGTCACTGGTTTATCAGCCCCTGTGCTGTGTAACATCTCAGACGCCATGTTTAGCACATGGTCTGAAGGAGATTTATCAGTACTCACTGTTGGGGAAGATAGCGGCCTGGAGGAAAACAGTCCAGCTTGAGGCCCGGTATGCAGCAATGCAGGGTCCGAAGATCGAGGAAAGCAGGGTGAGGAGACTGCGAGGCCTGCACCTCTAACAGTCCCAGAAGATCTGCGGTCAGCTACATGTTCCTCTGACCTCTCTGAAGACGGCGATCCGGCGCCATTTTGGGACCTCGCCGCCGGGAAGAACTCTGTCATCTTTGCAGCGGCCGGTTTCTTGCGAATCCTTCCCATCTTGACAAGGTAAGTATCCTTACGGTGTCCGGTTAACGGTGCTGTTATTTAAAATCACGGATGAGCTCTGTGAGAGCCGATGTTAGCCGATTATAGCCTAGGAGCTAGGGAGCTGGAACAACACACGTCCTACTCCATGCGCTTGCGGCCACGCCCCCTAAATGCAACTTTTTGATCACTTTTTATTCTACAGGGTGGGCCATTTATATGGATACACCTAAATAAAATGGGAATGGTTGGTGATATTAACTTCCTGTTTGTGGCACATTAGTATATGGGAGGGGGGAAACTTTTCAAGCTCGGTGTTGACCATGGCGGCCATTTTGAAGTCGGACATTTTGTATGCAACTTTAGTTTTTTCAATGGGAACAGGGTCATGTGACACATCAAACTTATCGATAATTTCACAAGAAAAACAATGGTGTGCTTGGTTTTAACGTTACTTTATTCTCTCATGAGTTATTTATGTCATTATGGGTGTCAGGTCCGAGCATTCCTAGATGAACAGTATCCTGGAAAGTGGATTGGTCATCGTGGGCCAGTTGAATAGCCACCTAGGTCTCCCGATCTGACCCCCTTAGACTTTTATCTTTGGGGTCATCTGAAGGCAATTGTCTATGCTGTGAAGATACGAGATGTGCAGCAACTGAAACTACGGATACTGGAAGCCTGTGCTAGCATTTCTTCTGAGGTGTTGCTATCAGTGTGTGAAGAGTGGGAGAAGAGGGTTGCATTGACAATCCAACACAATGGGCAGCACTTTGAACACATTTTATAAGTGGTCAGAAACGTGTAAATAACTAATGAAAGAATAAAGTAACGTTAAAACCAAGCACACCATTGTTTTTCTTGTGAAATTCTCGATAAGTTTGATGTGTCACATGACCCTCTTCCCATTGAAAAAACTAAAGTTGGATACAAAATGGCCGACTTCAAAATGGCCGCCATGGTCAACACCCAGCTTGAAAAGTTTCCCCCTCCCATATACTAATGTGCCACAAACAGGAAGTTAATATCACCAACCATTCCCATTTTATTTAGGTGTATCCATATAAATGGCCCACCCTGTATATCTTGGGAGGGGTGGTGACCAAAAAATAGCAATGCTGACATAGTTTTCCGTTTATTTTGTTCACCGTGTGGAAAAATTAACATTATAGCTTCATAGTTTGTGTCGTCACGAACATGGTGATACCAAATATGTGTACTTTTTTTTAACGTTTTCATTTTTTCCATATAATAAATGAATTATTATAGGAGAATAAAAACGTATTTTTACACTTTTATAAAACATTTTTATTAACTTTTTTTAACTTTGACACTTTATTTTTTTTGTTCATTCATTTTTCCTTTACTTTTTACACTTTATTTTTTTGACCTGCAGCTCTGATCGCTGCTAGAATACATTACACTACCTAGGTAGTGTAACGTATTCCAACTGTCAGTGTGACGTCACAGTCACTCTGACCGTTGGTCTACGAGGATCAGCAGAGGCTGATCCTCATAGGCTGACATACATGGCAGACTTGGGGGCCGTTGTCTGGCCCCCGGGTGCCATCACAAGCATCAGAAGCCCCCACGATTGCATGGGGGCTGCTGATGCGCTACAAACCCGCTACATGCGGAGATCGCAATCGAGCCCCGCATGTAATGGGTTAATTGCCGAAATCAGCGGCGATGAGCCGCTGATCGGCAGCACTGGAGTGTCAGCTGTCGGGGACAGCTGATCTCCAAGTTCCCGATGCACACTGTCGCCGACAGTGTGCCATCGGGAACGACACAGTGACTTCCTGTCACTCTGACAGGAAGCCTATCAGGAACAGCCGAAGGTTGGTCCTGATGGACTTCCGCCCATGGCAGACCCGGAAGCCATTGTTTGGCTTCCATTTGCCATAGTAACTATCGGCAAACCCATCGATTTCGGACCGGGGTCTGGCGATATGTTAGAAACCCCCAAAATTCGGCGATTGCACCTGATCGCCGAATTTAAGGGGTTAATTTGCCGAAACCAGCGGCAAAGGACCGCTGGTCGGCAAGAGTGGAGTGTCAGCTGTCGGCGACAGCTGACCTCCCGGTTCCCGGTGCACACTGTCGCCGACAGTGTGCACCGGGAAAAACTCAGTAACTGTACGTCCTCGTGCGGGAAGTAACCTCCCGCAACGACGGACAGTTACGTCCTGGTGCGGATAGGGGTTAAACATTCAGATTGAGCAGTATACTCAAGGTGATACATGCAAACTGATTTTTCTACTTTTTATATATTTCACAGGATTTTATCAAACAGCTGGTTCAATCCTCAGCAAAACAAAATAACATTGTGCGCACACAGACCAGATTCAGGTATAGTTCCTGATCTGAATTTTCTTTTCTAAAATTTTCCTTTCACAAAAAAAAATAAATAATGTTTTTAAATGGGAATCTATATCCACTGAGAAGTTATCATTTACACAGTTATAACACCCTGCTACACCTTTTAACTGACACATAGCTCTAATAGTCCAATTCTAAGGCACGCTGATCCAGAGCTTTACATGAAACTTAACCTCAGTATTTAAAGCTGCTGATATCTTAGCCATTGTGCAAACACCAGTTCAATATTTGGGGTAAAAACTGTTCCCCTGTCACTTACACAAAACTTCACTGAGAATTTTCTTGGCCGTATTCTTTGCAGTGGGGAAGATACTGGCAAGGCTTCAGGCCACCCTGAGAACAGGTCTACACATACAAGCACATTTTCATACACACCTACCTTACCTACCTCGGGTAGTTGTATGTTTTGCAGTCGCAAACATGGAACAGGTAATCTGGACGGGGTGCACTTTTCATAGGTACCTTTGCTGTTTTACCTATGTCATGCCGTGGGCATATCATGCAGGCTGCTACAAATTTAGTGTGGCATTATTGAATCCAAGGGCAAGCAAATTTGTTGATACCTGGCTGCTCATACTCCTCTTTCCAGGTGTGTCATCTCTTGCGCTCTCAATTGACTTACCCGATGTTTCAACAAAGTTTCTACTACCAATGTGTCCATAATCATGGGCGATGTCAAAAGCGTACCTAGAGTCAGTCTAAATGTCGTCCATCTTACCTTTTGACAGGTTACAAGCCTCAGCAAGTGCCTCCAGCTTTGCTCCTTGAGCAGAACAAGAAGGTGGGTGTCGTTTCTGGATGATTTACCCGTGCATCGTGACTACGCGTATCCTGTCTTGTACATACTGTATATGATAAAGTATCTCTGAATTACAAATTTACATTAGAAACCCATGTTGCTATGAATAGACTATGGATAGACAATTGTTCAAAAGGGTGGAATCTTATTTATTTTTAAAAATAGAAAATGTAATTTTGCATACTTCTCCTAACCCATCTGATAATTCAGAACATTTGAGAATCCCACCCCCATCAGGTCCTATAGATGCCTGATTAATACCACAAACAAACAAAAATTATTTTACTAAAATCTGGCATAAAACTATCGATGTTCAGGTAATCTTCACCTCCTTCCCATCTGAGTCTGTAAAGACTCATCTGTGAGTGACGTCACCTCGGCCTCCTGTACTGATTTGCTGGAGGAGACTAGTCTGCCACACTACAGCACAGCATACCTGGTGCCATATTTGCAGTTCTGGAAGAATCTGGAACCATCTACACAAAAAAACTCTAAATCTGGGTTACTCTTATACATATTTTGTAGATCTCCTTAGCTCTGAGTTAATTAATCCAAAACAAAATTGTGCGGTGTCTCACTGAGACGTAACTGATCACAGTCTCATCATTACTCCACAATGAAAGTGATTTTCTCTTTTCAAAACCGCATCTTATCTTTAGAGACTTCGCAGCCGCTTTCTGCCAAAAACAACAGGAGACTCAAGGGGATATCTGTGCAGTTTTATTCTTACTCACAGCATCAAAATACTGCAACAACTGGGTTGGTAGGGTTCTGTGCATTAGGAATTGAGTCTGTATATACTCTTTTAAGACCCTTTGTCTCATTTTTCATAAATCTCTTAATAATCATGGGGTCAGATTTTTCAATATCTGTATTTTAATTAATTTGAATTAGACACTACAATGTCAGATCATATCATAACATATGAACATGAAAAAGGGAGACTTCATATGTAGCGCCACACATTCCAGCAGTCCATTGTCACATGCTCCCTGCCTGCGGCTCCCTCGGTCTCCAGGACATTGAGAGTTACTCGCTCGGGCGTCGCCCGGCCTGGCAGACTGATGCAGTCTGCAGCCAATAGGAGCTCAGCAGCGTCAGGCCAATCAAAGCCTGGCTGATGTTTCTGAGCTCCCGCCCTGTCCTTATTTCATTCAGCCTGGGATAGTTGGCCTTTGTCTGTAATTAGAGTTTCCTTGCCTGGTGCTTTCCCTTGTTTCAGACTTCCCTGAGCGACTTGCTTTTTGACTTCTTGTGACCTGACCTCAGCTGGACTCCTGACTTTTCTTTGCCTTCTGAGTTTTGTTTTTTCTGCACTCTCCCGGTTTGACCCTGCTTGCCTGACTCCGCCTTTTGCACCCAGACTTGTCCGCGGCGCAATTGCCCAGCCTCTCCCTCCGTGTACTTCCCAGGTGACCCTTTGTTATTTCGTACTGTCTCTGTCTTATCTGTTTGTCAGTTTCACTTGTACCATTATAGGGAACACCGCCCAGTTGTGCACCATCGTTTAGGTCGGGTCGTACAAGTAGGTAGGGACAGAGGTTTGGGAAGAACAGGGACCTCACTGTTTACTGTGTATTTATTCATCACATCCATATTTTTTAATTTATCTTTTGTGCAGAGCTTGTTTGTAATATTTTACTCTCTCTGCATACTAGGAGACAGCAGTGCATGCGTAAAGATAAGACATTTCTTCTGACACTGTAATCAGCCAGCTGCCTCCCCCTGTCTCATCCCTCACACAACCCCCGCCCCCTTCTACAGACGCATGCTTTGCTGGAAGAAATTAAAACTCTGCCATATTCATTAATCTATAACCTGAGTTTACACAGCTAATTATTTAACCCCACACATAAGGCACGCCAGAACAATAGAAAATTTACACCTTATGTAATGACGGGGTAGGGAGACAGACAGGTGATCCCTAATCTACCCGCCACTCAGTCTCTGCCTACTTGCACGGCCCGTCCTAGGCGACGGCGTACAACTGGGCGACGGTCCCTACGCTCAATAAGGGCACGACACACCAACAGACAAGGGTACACAGAAGCTAAGGGAAATGGGGCAGTTGCCCACAGCAACACCGTGAGCAACAAGAGTAGTGAATGAGCCGAGTCAAACCAGGATTGTACGAGGTACCAAACGCAGAGCAGGAGAGTAGTCAGTAAAGCCAGGGTCAATTTGAAGCAGAGGACAATAGTACAAGCAGAGCAAGGAAACAGAAGAATCACAGGCAAAGGAGGAGCAGGAAATGAGGGTATAAATAGACAGAGGGTGGGAGCTAGCTCCGTCTGGCCAGGCTGTGATAGGTTCTCCCACTCCTCAGCCTCCCAGCCTGAGTGGTAGCAGATCGAGTCACTCTAACAGATCTAGGCACAGATGCAGGCTGATTAACCACGGGTGTCGACAAAGAAGCTGTGTCAGGCAAATCCATTACACCTTATACTTAAAGAGGCTCTGTCACCAGATTTTGCAACCCCTACCTCCTATTGCAGCAGATCGGCGCTGCAATGTAGATAAGAGTAAAGTTTTTTGTTTTTTTTTAAAACTAGCATTTTTGGCCAAGTTATGACCATTTTTATATTTATGCAAATGAGGCTTTCTAAAGTACAACTGGGCGTGTTTAAAGTTATGTACAAGTGGGCGTGTATTGTGTGTGTACATCTGGGCGTTTTTACTTCTTTTACTAGCTGGGCGTTGTGACTAGAAGTGTATGATGCTGACGAATAAGCATCATCCACTTCTCTTCGTTACCACCCAGCTTCTGGCAGTGCACAGACACACAGCGTGTTCTCGAGAGATCACGCTGTGACGTCACTCACTTCCTGCCCCAGGTCCTGCATCGTGTCGGACGAGCGAGGACACATCGGCACCAGAGGCTACAGTTGATTCTGCAGCAGCATCAGCGTTTGCAGGTAAGTAGCTACATCGACTTACCTGCAAACGCCGATGCTGCTGCAGAATCAAATGTAGCCTCTGGTGCCGATGTGTCCTCGCTCGTCCGACACGATGCAGGACCTGGGGAAGTGACGTCACAGCGTGATCTCTCGAACACGCTGTGTGTCTGTGCACTGCCAGAAGGTGGGCGTTGTGAAGAGAAGTGGATGATGCCGATTCGTCAGCATCATACACTTCTAGTCACAACGCCCAGCTAGTAAAAGAAGTAAAAATGCCCAGATGTACATACACAATACACGCCCAGTTGTACATAACTTTAAACACGCCCAGTTGTACTTTAGAAAGCCTCATTTGCATAAATATAAAAATGGTCATAACTTGGCCAAAAATGCTCGTTTTAAAAAAAACAAAACGTTACTCTTATCTACATTGCAGCGCCGATCTGCTGCAATAGGAGATAGGGGTTGCAAAATCTAGTGACAGAGCCTCTTTAAGTTGAATACACAAATTTTACAAAGTACCGCTGTTAGGAATAAGGGAGCATGCAATATAGATGTAAAATCAATTCTATACTGTGGTCACTAGTCTCATCAATCCATCAGCCATGCAATACCTGCTGAATTTATAAGCTTGTACCAGTCTGCTTTTCAGACTCCACACTGCCCACATATTACATCACACCCCCCCAGTTCTAATCCACATTATATATCATCATCATTAATTCCTTGCACGCAGCACTCAGGATTCATTAAACTACCCACTCTGCTTTCCCAGATACCTCTTTATCATTCAACCATTCCTTGTTAATCTCTACACAACCAACCATTTATCAACATCCACACAGCCTTACTTTTCAAACAGTTTCTCACAGTTTATTATAGCGTCTTCACTTACCATGTCTGTCACAATTTCTTTGGCTGAACACCCTGTCTCTCTGACCCCTGAGTTCTTCATTATCAGGACTTAACCACAGAAGTCCTGACAGTACTACCTACAGGATATCACCGACGAAATTCCAACTTCTCTGCCCCCGACTCTCTGCATCGACGGACAGTCTTTTGCCACTGGACAGTTGTATTACTGATTAACACTTGTGCCACCAACGGACACTTGTAGTACCACTCTACATTTCTGTCGCCGACAGACCGTTGTGCCACCGACACTTGTAGCACCTCGCCAAGTCAGGTGTCCCTGACACTTGACTCTCTCAGAGCAAATGGGCAACAAGATAACTTTGCCTCTGATCCTTAAAAGTTTTACACAGCAGCCAGATAATAAATGACATTACCAACACCAGACGTATAACAATACAACACAGATTCAACAACACAGTTTATTCCAGGTTCAATCTACACAACCATTAGCTTCCTCACTTCACGCATAGACAGCTGGACAACACGCAACGACATCACTACCGCACCTCTGAAATTAGGTTTCTTTATCAGCACAAGTTTTTTTTAACTGTCAATGCTGCAATTCCTGCACAACCGCAAAATTTTCACATGTAAGTAAAAACACGTCACTGCATTCCAAAAGGGGGGGTCAGTCACTCACTTCTCACAACTCTACACTTCTGGTTCTAACAACCTTAACAGTTACATTGCCAGCAATATCCTTTCATGTCCTCCATAACATGAACTTAGTTATGCCCTTCTTCATACTATGATCTCACTCATGCCGCTGATACAACTCAGGACAAAAATGTACACAACATTAACTCAAGAAAGATGTACGCATCTGTAAACATTCATCACACAAAATTTTTAACAAACCTCTGGATACATTTTCTGTGTCTGGGAAATGGGACATCATAACAGCTAATTCCTATCCCGGCAATACATGAGTGAAAAGGTTTGTGTAAGAATTGATGTTTGATATTTCATTGATGCAATGCCCGACCTCCCAGTGATAGCTATCAGATGATTAATCTCCCAGGTTTCGGCACAAAAAACTGTTGACACAATCGTGCCCAAAATATGTTAGACTGAAGTTTTAAATGGGTATGTCAACAGATACCCGCCCAGTAAACTTATCCAGATACAAATCATATGTTATTTAGATATATTGGAGAGAAGGCAGACACAGAGACCATGCTTATATACTCAAATACCCTTCTCTCGCTTTATTGACAAAAGCAATTATAATAATATCTTTCAAAAAGGGAGTAGACTTGACTTCAGCCAATCATTTACAAAGTGACGTTGACTCTGGTTCAGCCAATAGCATACACTGAGAAGATGTTCGTCCTGAAACAATCACTGGCATGAAAGACTTTTTAAATGTAAGAACAGAATTTCCCATAACATACCACGTCACCCCAATAGATGGGTCATACTGACCCCACCATTTCAGTAAACAAACTGTATTCCCAGATAGTCTGGAGAAGTAATTAGATAAAGGTTACTATGTATTGGTCATGGGCAAGAGTGATTATAAACAAGTGTGTCTAACGATGTTACAAAATGTGGATTGTTATTGTATCTTGTCCACAGATCATACTACCATCTTTAACCCCTTCAGGACTGAGACTGTTTTGGCCTTTATGATGAAGCCGTTTTTTTCAAATCTGAAATGTGTAAAATGACTACTTTACTATAATCTGTGGGCCGATACGATTATGGCGATACCATATGTATATAGATGTTTTATGTTTTGCAGCGTTTGCGCAATAAAATCACTTTTTTTTATAAAATAATTAATTATTTGTGTCACCATATTCTGAGAGCCATAACTTTTTTATTTTTCAGTCAAAAAAGCTGTGTAAGTGCTTGTTTTTTGCGAGATGGTTTGTAGTTTTTATTGGTACTATTTTGGTGTACATGCGATTCTTGATCACTTTTTATTCTATATTTTGGGAGGGGTGTTGACCAAAAAATACTGATTCTGGCATAAATTTTAACTTATTTTTTTTGCAGTGTTCATTGTGCGCGAAAAATAATATTACAGTTTTATAGTTTAGGTAGTTGCGAACGCAGTGATACCAAATATGTGTACTTTTTTTTTAAAGTTTCCATTTTTTTCCTATAATAAAAGACTTATTATAGAAAAGAAAGCATTTTTTGTTTTTGTAACTTATACCTTTAATTTTTACACTTTTATAAAACATATTTATTAACTTTTTAAACTTTTTTTTGTCCCACTTGGGGACTTGAAGACTTGCAGCACTGATTGCTGCTAGAATACATTACACTACCTAGGTAGTGTAATGTATTCTGTCAGTTTCACACTGACAGTGATAGGAAGCCTATCAGGACCAGCCGGAGTCTTGTCCTCATAGGCGTCCGTACATGGCAGACCCGGACAATGGCCTCCGGTCACCGTGCCAACCTGCCGATGTGCTACAAGCTCCCTAAATACGGTGATCGCAATCGATCGCCGCATATAAGAGGGTAATTGTCTAAATTAGCGCTGATCGGCAACAGGGAGAGCAGGGCAGACACTCTATACATTTAACCGCTGCTGCGATGTAGCACCGCGCGGCAGGTTAACTTTTAAATTCCAGAACGTAACTGCACGTCAAGGTGAACTAAGTAAACGCTCCCTAAAATCCACAAGGATAATATATCTAGTAGGAATACACCTATTGCTTCAGAAGATGATAATTTGTGTCAGAACATATCCACTTAAAGGCTGGTCTTCTGGCCGTTAGACGTTTTCTGTAATCTAGAAGCAAGCAATAAAGCCTGCATAACACCTTCATAATGGAATTGCTTAAATTTATTTTTACCACCAATTTCTTCCTTTTTGATCATAAGATCTACCACAAGCTCAGGTGAACCCTTATGCGAATCCCTTCTGCTCGCTCAGATGCAAATTTCTTGCTAGGTTGGTTGGAGGAGCGAGTCATATTCTGTGAAGAGATGGAAGTGTGGACCAGTAATATAAACTTGTGACAAACAAGTCACAGGTATTGCTGACTGTCCCTACGGGTATTCCGGTTGTGTCATTGTACACATAGAGTGCATGGACTCTCTTGTTCGCTGACCAAGGGTAATCCAATAGTAAAAAAGCTAACAATATCCAGCACCATCTTGAGTAAAAAAATATACTGCTACATTTCATATTCTTTAAAATCCTTTTAGAATGTGAACACAAGTCTTTGACCCTTACACATTTCAAACTTGACTGTTCTTACTCATAGCATACATCATTGTTGCATACACAGATATTTAAAATAAAATTTACCAATTACTTTACGTTTACAAGTTATGGGAGGCAGTTATAATTTCCAGGTGGTGGTCCCCAGAATATTCACCAATTAGTGGTCGGTGTGCTGTTGTGGAGTCAGTATTGTAGATAAGTAGCAAGTCGAAGGATAAGAAAGATTTGCAATTAGGAGTCAAGCAAGGACTTGATACCAGTAGTAGAATCACAGGAAACATGTGACAAATCCAGAGGGTGGGACAAGAGCATAATCCAGGAACAAGGCCAAGAACAGGGTCAGCATCAGAGTAAGGAACAAAGTAAAAAAGCAACAGGAACAATAGGCAAACAAAGGATATACCTTTTTTTTAACTGTTTTTATTTTTGCAGTTTTATCATAATAATAATAAAACAAATCTTAAAAAGTATGTACAGCTCCTCTCTAATTTGAATCGCCCCAGGGTGTCGAAGGATGACTTATTACAATTGACACATGAGTTCACCTCTCAAGAAGTCGAACCGGTTTTTAAATCCTTGAAACTGAACAAATCGCCTGGCCCCGGATGGGCTCACTAATGAGTTTTATAAAACTCATACATCAATATTTTCACCATATTTGGCCCGAGTTTTCAGTGCCGTTGCTATGACCGGAACATTTCCGGCTGAAATGTTGGGGCTCTGCTAGTCACACTTCCCAAACCGGGGAAATCACTGGATAATCCGGTGATTTTCCGGCCAATTTATCTCTCCAGAACACAGATCTCAAGGCGTACTCTAAAATACTAGATATGCGTCTAAATGATGTTGTACCTTCACTGATTAATAATGACCAGGTGGGATTTGTCAAGGGACGTCAGACAGTTGATGCAACACGGCACTTTCTAAATATTCTTTCTGCGGTCAGGTCTCGTCGAGTGCCTTCTCTGCTGCTTTCCCTGGATGCAGAGAAGGCATTTGATCGGGTCCATTGGGGATACCTCCAGGAGGTGCTTAGGATCTTTGGATTTCCAGACAAATTGATAACTATGCTTATGGCTCTATATACTTAACCTTCTGCTAGGGTATTCACATCTGGATCCCTTTCTAAATCCTTCCAGATTACCAACGGCACACGCCATGGTTGTCCTTTATCTCCTATCATATTTACATTAGTCATGGAACCCTCTGCTCAACGTATTCGTACTTGTTCTGATATTAGAGGTATCCAGATAGGTGACGTTGATCATCATATCGTTTTATTCTCCGATGATGTTATAATTTGCCTCTCATCCCCAGAACTCTCTCTTACTGCAGCTGTGAATCTCATAGACACCTCTGGAGCAATTAGTTACTAACTACCAAGTGCCTTATTTTAGATCTAAAATTGAAAACAAATGCCAAAGGCAGGAATAACCCTATTTCCCAACTACCATTAAATTTGGTTAATAATCTTTATTGTGCTATTGCAGCAAACAGACATACGGACAAAAACCACGCAATAGGGAAATAGGAAACAAAGCGCACATAGTGCATGAGCCTGTATTAGGTGAGAACAAAAGGAAAAAAGTGGTCAATTGTGCTGACCTGATGTTGTTATGCTCGGAGCATAACATCCCAAGGTGCGTGTCCAAGTTAGACTTAGGTAGAGACAGTTGCAGCCCAAATTCCGGTTTGAAGATTGGTAAAAATCCACTATGTAGATCCAGGAGATAGGGAGATAAAAAATGGAATATCCGAGGGCGCAGCTGTACTGGAAATGGCTTTTATTTGTACAAGAACAACAACAACAACAATGTGTTTCAAGGCCGTACCGGCCTCTTCGTCAGGTTAGGTACAAGTGTTAGGTCTATTCATGATGACTGTGCATTTATAGCTGGCCTAGGAATCAGTACCGGGTTAAGTTACAGGTCAAAGGTCAAAGGTCAATTGTGTAAGCAAGGTACGGCAGTGAGGTATAAAAATTATTCATTTAGAAACAAAACAGTTTTTCATTCATATTAAAGGTATAGACAAAGATACAAAACAAGGATCGTAGGTTCAAAAATATGAATAAGCATTTTTTACAGAATGATAATAATATAAAAATAATAATATTAAATAAAACAATGATTAAAAAACATTAATGACAATATGTATAAAAGTATGTATAAAAAGATCATAGATGCATTTCAAGTGGAATGTCTCCGCAGTGTGTTTATTCGTTAGTTGTAGTATGAAGTTTTTTATTATTGTTTTGTATTTTCAATTTAAAACATCGTTTATTCCAAACTGTCAGTGGTGTGTATCATCGTCCTGGTGATATGACGCTCCTAGGTATGAGTCATATTAGCAAAGTGCGGTAATGAAGTGTGTAAGTTGTTCCCTATCAGAGAGCAGACCCGTTTTACATTAATATTCAAAATTTGTGCAAAAAGATCTCATATATAATCATGGAAAAAGTGATTTAGAAACATGTAGAAATATATGTAGAAATATATACAAAAGCCTATTAGAGATGGAGCATCTTTGAAATGTGTATTTATTCAATGGGGGTGTTTATTTTTTGTTTATATGTACTTCAAATGTTTGGTGCTTATATTTTAGAGTATCGTTCTTTCAGAGCTGTCAGTGGTGTGTATCGTTGTCATGGTGATGTGACGCTCCTGGGTATGAGTCATTCATGCAGAGAGTGCTGCTGCCGACTCAGAGAAGGGAGCCGTGCGGTTCGAGGAAGATTGATCGGAACAAGAATACACAGCAGCCACGGGTGAGAGAATTGCCTGTATTATAGCGCACAAATGTTGGTATATTCGTTTGTATATATATATATAGGATGATTCCTATATATGTTGCTCTTAGGGTTGTAAAAACGGAGTTACATAATGGTCTCTGTTACTTCATTGAGACCTGTTGGTTTTAATGTCTTGAGTTTATACATCCAGAAGATTTCTCTTCTGCAAAGAATATTATAACGGTCTCTTTGGTTTTCCTTAATGTGATCGATCGGGGTGATGGTGAAGCAGTTAAAATCACTATCATGTGCTAGTGTGCAATGTCTGGATATACTGTGGAGTAAAAATTTATTTTTGCAGTTGGATCTATGTTTGTTTAATCGACAATGTAAGGGTTGGATTGTTCTTCCCACGTATTGAACTCCACATTTACAGTTTATGAGATAAATCACGAATTTTGACTGACAGTTTAAGTTTTCATTGATGTTAAATACTTTTCCTGTTTGTTGAGACCGGAAAGTGTGTGTTTTATCAGTAATCGATTGACAGCACAGGCACCTAGTTGTTCCGCATTTAAAGCTGCCTATTTCAGATGATTGATTCTGTTGTTGTATTTTCCGTTTAGAATTGTCTTTTATTCCTGAGAGGTTCACTCTACATTGTCGATTAAACAAACATAGATCCAACTGCAAAAATAAATTTTTACTCCACAGTATATCCAGACATTGCACACTAGCACATGATAGTGATTTTAACTGCTTCACCATCACCCCGATCGATCACATTAAGGAAAACCAAAGAGACCGTTATAATATTCTTTGCAGAAGACCGTCTGAATAAACAGCAGCTAGACCAGTGAACACTCCTGCGGGTGGTCTATTGATATAAGAGTCATTAAAGCCCTAGTGCGCATGCGTGGGCGTTCTTATCTGGACGTTCGGACTACTGATCAGTTCATTTGCAGCTATAGCTGCCACTCAAGTGGTGGGCGGACAGTTCCCACCCATCTTCATTACCATTGGTCCAATCTACTTACACACCCCTTAATACGTCATTGGGGATTCCCATAATACTGTGAGTTTCTCGGCGCGCCGCCAGTAGCCCCATGAACCCCTGAGGACGCTACATAGGTAGCGAAACATGTCGGGGGGGCTCTCTGTTTTATTTTAACACATGCTGGAATTAGGGCAATACTATTTAACAATTTAAAAATCTAACTGCCTAGCAATCCGTTGTTGGTCTCAGTGACCGCTGAACCTGTCTGGGTGCAAATACAGACGACAGACATATGTGTTCACTGGTCTAGCTGCTGTTTATTCAGACGGTACACTGCTACCACGGACGATACAGATGGCAGGCACACGTGCTTATTAGCATAGCCACGCACGGCTATTATCCCTATCCATGCATTGAAAATTTTAACCCTATGTGTTGTTTTTGTCTGTATGTCTGTTTGCTGCAATAGCACAATAAAGATTATTAACCAAATTTAATGGTAGTTGGGAAATAGGGTTATTCCTGCCTTTGGCATTTGTTTTCAATTTTGTATATCAGACCTGCCAACTACCAAGGGCCCAACCCTCTCTATTTTGTAACATTTGGGGTTAATTACCCTTCCTTCTTCTGGGCCCTGTTCACACTGCTGGACATTTGATTATCTATTTGATACACCTAGGTTATGGCCGGCTTTTTATCTAAAAAGCCCAATCCAGAGAGCTTCATTGCTGAGGCTGCATATGTATTTACCAAAGAAAAGATTCCTTTACATCAATTTGATATGAACACAGCGTTCAAAGATTTACAAAAAACGTATCAGAAATTTATTCGATCCAGTTGGGAGATAGCAAGTCTAGAAACCTATATACAGCAGAAAATAGTATATAGAGGATTACGAATTAATATTACACCTAATTTATATCGGAATGACAGTACCTTTATTAAAGGCTGGGAAGATTTACTAACGGATAGCTCGCTTCGCATGCTTAGTTACCTCTTAGAATTTGAGAAACGCGATCATAATATAACTGCCGTTCAACTTGAAAAAGAAATTGAGGATATACAGATATTTAAATCCTCTCCAGAGTTCAGTGTATCTGAAATTAAGTTACAAAAAAACATTGAGAAAGTGCAAGGGGAAATAAAAGAACGTAAGCACCGCAAATACATCCGCGACTGCAGGGACTTCGATACAGGACAAGCATATACATACAAAACACGTTTACAGCCCACATTTAAACAAACTACAGTCTACACAGATTTTTCAGAATCTGATACATCGGGTACTGATGACTCGAGATTACCCAGGGAGAACTTGAGACTGGGTACTAAACGTAAAATCAAGGTCAACAATAAAAACAACAAATATAATTTATCGAAGAGGACCTCCTCTGTATCTAGGTCCCCCACAAGAGACCCCTATCTTAATCAAGACGGGGGATGTACATCTACCAGCTTCCAAGCTACGTCCTCCACCTCTGGTACTTCACGTTTATTACGCTCTCAAAATACACTTCAGATGCCACATACTCTGGATGTGGAACAAGCAATCAGTGGAAACAATTCCAAGTTACCAAGCAATACAATCACACCTATGACTCCCATTGCCTCTTTTCCTTTTTTAGGACTACCCAACCCGCGGTGGGGTCCGAAATAACAACAATAACTGGCTCATGTGACTCTAGGAGTGATAACATGCAGATATTCAATCTATCCTCTTTACACTTAGATCCCCACCAAGAAACCTTATTATGTAGGGGACTGTCATATACACCTGCACCTGCTTTTGATGACTTCGTCTGGTCAAAAGATATTAATCTTTTTGCTAGAAAACTAGCACTACACAAATATTTCAAAAATCTTACTCGAGATGGTACATCATGTAGCCATGAGGAACTTAAAACCCTGAGAGATCTTGAAACTCTTTTGGAGGAAAATGAATTTGGAGCTGTGACTGCCACCGGCCCCTTCTCCTCCTTAAGACCAAAATCTAAACTTACTCCGCCATTTTCCCAGTATAGTCACATCGACATTTTTGTCAAAATGGTGTGTACTGACCTGGGGAAACTAAAAAATGAGAGATCTAGGGTCTTTGGGAACCTAAGTGCTAGCGAGAAATTGGCACTGGATGACTTATGTAATAACGAAGAGATAGTTCTAAAACCCTCCGATAAGGGTGGAAATGTGGTTGTGATGAACCGATTAGACTATGCGCAAATGGTTCATAAATTATTAGATGACACTACCACCTATGTCACAATGACAGGTAATCCCACTGATCGTTTTTTGGCCGAGCTACATCTCCTCCTCTCGGAGGCAAAAGATAAGAATCTAATAACAACAGATGAGTTTAAACGACTGTATGGCCCTAGCCCTACTATAGCTACCTTTTATGCCCTGCCCAAAATCCACAAGGCTGTACGTCCACCTCCCGGGAGACCAATCGTGTCGGGAAATGATAATCTCACACAGGGGATAAGCCTCTATGTGGACGAAATTCTGTCTCCGTTTGTCTCCTCTCTACCCTCCTTTCTAAGGGACACCAAGGACACTGTTGCCAGGATCCAGGAGATCCATGTCACACAAACTACTATACTTGCCACCATCGACGTTGAATCACTATACACCAACATTCAGCACCAATTAGGTTTAAACGCAGTTAAACACTTTTTAAGCACAAAAGGCATTCAATTTCATTTACACAATGATTTTGTTTTATCACTATTACAATTCCTTCTTACACACAATTTTTTTACTTTCGATAAGAAGTACTATAAACAAATTAAAGGCACGGCGATGGGAACTGTATGTGCACCCACTTATGCAAATTTATTTCTAGGGTGGTGGGAAGATACTATTGTTTTCACAGATACTTTACTTAATTTCACATCACATATTTTGTTCTGGGGGAGATTTATTGATGACATTCTCATCTTTTGGGATGGTGACACTGACTTATTTAATGATTTCGTTCTGACACTTAACAACAATGACATTGGCATGAGATTTACTCATGAAACACATAAGAGCGAGATTAATTTTCTTGACCTTACGATCTCCTTGGACCCTGGCGGCAGTGTCCATACCGACATATTTCGAAAAACCACTGCCACAAATAGCCTTTTACATTGGCAGAGCCATCATCCATTACCTCTGAAAAGAGGAATACCAATAGGGCAGTATCTGAGAGCAAAAAGAAATTGTTCTGACGAACAATCTTTCCAGATCGAATGTGATACATTATACTACAAATTTGTGGCTCGTGGTTATCCAAAAAAATGGCTGCACAGGGCCTATGCTAGGGCTAGGGCTACCAATAGACAGAATTTGATCCAGAATAACGGGACTGACCCTGCTAGAACTGAGTCATCCAGTGCCATACGCTGCATTGGAACATATGATGTTTGTTCCTCTCAGGTTGTGGACATCCTTAAAAAACATTGGCCAATACTCACCAGTGACCCTGATCTTAAAAAGGTCATTTCTGCAACTCCAAGTATTACGTATCGTAGGGGTAAAAACCTACGAGAATTTCTGGTGCATAGTCACTATTCTACCAAACGCAAGTCTCAACAAACCTGGCTAAAATCCTCAGTTAGGGGCTCCCACCCATGTGGTCGTTGCTCCTTCTGTCCTCTTATGCCTATGACAAAAGCCTTTACTAATCCATCTGACGGGAAAGTATATACGATTAAGCAGTTTATTAACTGCCAGAGCAGCGGGGTAATATATATTGTGAAATGCCCCTGTCCCAAGCTATACGTGGGTAAAACCGTACAGGAACTGAGAAGGAGAATTTCTAGACATCTCAGTACTATCAACCATAAAGAAGACACTACACTATCCAGACACATGCACCAGCTACACGGTGGCGATACTAAGCTGCTTCAATTCTGGGGTGTTGCCCAGATGAAATTGGGACCAAGAGCTGGTAATCTAGACCGCATGTTATTGCAAGAGGAAGCACGATGGATTCATCGCTTGCATTCTCTTAGCCCTTTGGGTCTTAACGAAGGTTTTACATTTGCGGCTTTTCTCTGAGATTGTTATACCAATATATGAAGTTCAGTGCCGCTAATGCAGCGGCACTTGTTCATAATACGATCTTATTCCTATACTGTCCACTTTCTGCATTAGACACTGTACAGAATTACAGACAATGTTCAACTATTGAGTTCTGGCGGACTCCGATTCTCCTTGTCTTATCTTGGGTATCCTCAAATCTAAAATCCAATGAATAAAGAACCATCCACATGAGTTTTGAGAAGTATTTTTTTGTATTTTTTTGTGCTTTTGAGTATCATGTAGTATACTATATATGAATTTCTTCCCTTTATTGTGTGCCTGCTTGAAATCATTTCACATGTAGATTTTACAATCATGTTTACAGTGTTTTCTATTATGATGGCATCAATATTTTACTGTACATTCTGTATAGTTTTCATATCCCCGCCTTTAATAATGCGAGGATGCATCGGCATTCTTCATCTGTTCCGCAACAGTCTATTTTTAGACATTGACAACAGCACGGATCGGCACATAGATCGGTTTATTCATGTATCTCTCTATTCATGCATTGGTCTCTAGCACAATAATAGAAGCAACTTCGCATTTTTAATAAGATGTGAACAGAAACTACTACTCATACATCTTGACTCCTGCGGGTGGTCTATTGATATAAGAGTCATTAAAGCCCTAGTGCGCATGCGTGGGCGTTCTTATCTGGACGTTCGGACTACTGATCAGTTCATTTGCAGCTATAGCTGCCACTCAAGTGGTGGGCGGACAGTTCCCACCCATCTTCATTGCCATTGGTCCAATCTACTTACACACCCCCTTAATACGTCATTGGGGATTCCCATAATACTGTGAGTTTCTCGGCGCGCCGCCAGTAGCCCCATGAACCCCTGAGGACGCTACATAGGTAGCGAAACATGTCGGGGGGGCTCTCTGTTTTATTTTAACACATGCTGGAATTAGGGCAATACTATTTAACAATTTAAAAATCTAACTGCCTAGCAATCCGTTGTTGGTCTCAGTGACCGCTGAACCTGTCTGGGTGCAAATACAGACGACAAACATATGTGTTCACTGGTCTAGCTGCTGTTTATTCAGACGGTACACTGCTACCACGGACGATACAGACGGCAGGCACACGTGCTTATTAGCATAGCCACGCACGGCTATTATCCCTATCCATGCATTGAAAAATTTTAACCCTATGTGTTGTTTTTGTCTGTATGTCTGTTTGCTGCAATAGCACAATAAAGATTATTAACCAAATTTAATGGTAGTTGGGAAATAGGGTTATTCCTGCCTTTGGCATTTGTTTTCAATTTTGTATATCAGACCTGCCAACTACCAAGGGCCCAACCCTCTCTATTTTGTAACATTTGGGGTTAATTACCCTTCCTTCTTCTGGGCCCTGTTCACACTGCTGGACATTTGATTATCTATTTGATACACCTAGGTTATGGCCGGCTTTTTATCTAAAAAGCCCAATCCAGAGAGCTTCATTGCTGAGGCTGCATATGTATTTACCAAAGAAAAGATTCCTTTACATCAATTTG
Organism: Rhinoderma darwinii; assembly: GCF_050947455.1. Lineage (NCBI taxonomy): Eukaryota > Metazoa > Chordata > Amphibia > Anura > Rhinodermatidae > Rhinoderma > Rhinoderma darwinii. The sequence goes on along the minus strand of NC_134688.1, from coordinate 212,912,782 downwards.
ATATGAACACAGCGTTCAAAGATTTACAAAAAACGTATCAGAAATTTATTCGATCCAGTTGGGAGATAGCAAGTCTAGAAACCTATATACAGCAGAAAATAGTATATAGAGGATTACGAATTAATATTACACCTAATTTATATCGGAATGACAGTACCTTTATTAAAGGCTGGGAAGATTTACTAACGGATAGCTCGCTTCGCATGCTTAGTTACCTCTTAGAATTTGAGAAACGCGATCATAATATAACTGCCGTTCAACTTGAAAAAGAAATTGAGGATATACAGATATTTAAATCCTCTCCAGAGTTCAGTGTATCTGAAATTAAGTTACAAAAAAACATTGAGAAAGTGCAAGGGGAAATAAAAGAACGTAAGCACCGCAAATACATCCGCGACTGCAGGGACTTCGATACAGGACAAGCATATACGTACAAAACACGTTTACAGCCCACATTTAAACAAACTACAGTCTACACAGATTTTTCAGAATCTGATACATCGGGTACTGATGACTCGAGATTACCCAGGGAGAACTTGAGACTGGGTACTAAACGTAAAATCAAGGTCAACAATAAAAACAACAAATATAATTTATCGAAGAGGACCTCCTCTGTATCTAGGTCCCCCACAAGAGACCCCTATCTTAATCAAGACGGGGGATGTACATCTACCAGCTTCCAAGCTACGTCCTCCACCTCTGGTACTTCACGTTTATTACGCTCTCAAAATACACTTCAGATGCCACATACTCTGGATGTGGAACAAGCAATCAGTGGAAACAATTCCAAGTTACCAAGCAATACAATCACACCTATGACTCCCATTGCCTCTTTTCCTTTTTTAGGACTACCCAACCCGCGGTGGGGTCCGAAATAACAACAATAACTGGCTCATGTGACTCTAGGAGTGATAACATGCAGATATTCAATCTATCCTTTTAACACTTAGATCCCCACCAAGAAACCTTATTATGTAGGGGACTGTCATATACACCTGCACCTGCTTTTGATGACTTCGTCTGGTCAAAAGATATTAATCTTTTTGCTAGAAAACTAGCACTACACAAATATTTCAAAAATCTTACTCGAGATGGTACATCATGTAGCCATGAGGAACTTAAAACCCTGAGAGATCTTGAAACTCTTTTGGAGGAAAATGAATTTGGAGCTGTGACTGCCACCGGCCCCTTCTCCTCCTTAAGACCAAAATCTAAACTTACTCCGCCATTTTCCCAGTATAGTCACATCGACATTTTTGTCAAAATGGTGTGTACTGACCTGGGGAAACTAAAAAATGAGAGATCTAGGGTCTTTGGGAACCTAAGTGCTAGCGAGAAATTGGCACTGGATGACTTATGTAATAACGAAGAGATAGTTCTAAAACCCTCCGATAAGGGTGGAAATGTGGTTGTGATGAACCGATTAGACTATGCGCAAATGGTTCATAAATTATTAGATGACACTACCACCTATGTCACAATGACAGGTAATCCCACTGATCGTTTTTTGGCCGAGCTACATCTCCTCCTCTCGGAGGCAAAAGATAAGAATCTAATAACAACAGATGAGTTTAAACGACTGTATGGCCCTAGCCCTACTATAGCTACCTTTTATGCCCTGCCCAAAATCCACAAGGCTGTACGTCCACCTCCCGGGAGACCAATCGTGTCGGGAAATGATAATCTCACACAGGGGATAAGCCTCTATGTGGACGAAATTCTGTCTCCGTTTGTCTCCTCTCTACCCTCCTTTCTAAGGGACACCAAGGACACTGTTGCCAGGATCCAGGAGATCCATGTCACACAAACTACTATACTTGCCACCATCGACGTTGAATCACTATACACCAACATTCAGCACCAATTAGGTTTAAACGCAGTTAAACACTTTTTAAGCACAAAAGGCATTCAATTTCATTTACACAATGATTTTGTTTTATCACTATTACAATTCCTTCTTACACACAATTTTTTTACTTTCGATAAGAAGTACTATAAACAAATTAAAGGCACGGCGATGGGAACTGTATGTGCACCCACTTATGCAAATTTATTTCTAGGGTGGTGGGAAGATACTATTGTTTTCACAGATACTTTACTTAATTTCACATCACATATTTTGTTCTGGGGGAGATTTATTGATGACATTCTCATCTTTTGGGATGGTGACACTGACTTATTTAATGATTTCGTTCTGACACTTAACAACAATGACATTGGCATGAGATTTACTCATGAAACACATAAGAGCGAGATTAATTTTCTTGACCTTACGATCTCCTTGGACCCTGGCGGCAGTGTCCATACCGACATATTTCGAAAAACCACTGCCACAAATAGCCTTTTACATTGGCAGAGCCATCATCCATTACCTCTGAAAAGAGGAATACCAATAGGGCAGTATCTGAGAGCAAAAAGAAATTGTTCTGACGAACAATCTTTCCAGATCGAATGTGATACATTATACTACAAATTTGTGGCTCGTGGTTATCCAAAAAAATGGCTGCACAGGGCCTATGCTAGGGCTAGGGCTACCAATAGACAGAATTTGATCCAGAATAACGGGACTGACCCTGCTAGAACTGAGTCATCCAGTGCCATACGCTGCATTGGAACATATGATGTTTGTTCCTCTCAGGTTGTGGACATCCTTAAAAAACATTGGCCAATACTCACCAGTGACCCTGATCTTAAAAAGGTCATTTCTGCAACTCCAAGTATTACGTATCGTAGGGGTAAAAACCTACGAGAATTTCTGGTGCATAGTCACTATTCTACCAAACGCAAGTCTCAACAAACCTGGCTAAAATCCTCAGTTAGGGGCTCCCACCCATGTGGTCGTTGCTCCTTCTGTCCTCTTATGCCTATGACAAAAGCCTTTACTAATCCATCTGACGGGAAAGTATATACGATTAAGCAGTTTATTAACTGCCAGAGCAGCGGGGTAATATATATTGTGAAATGCCCCTGTCCCAAGCTATACGTGGGTAAAACCGTACAGGAACTGAGAAGGAGAATTTCTAGACATCTCAGTACTATCAACCATAAAGAAGACACTACACTATCCAGACACATGCACCAGCTACACGGTGGCGATACTAAGCTGCTTCAATTCTGGGGTGTTGCCCAGATGAAATTGGGACCAAGAGCTGGTAATCTAGACCGCATGTTATTGCAAGAGGAAGCACGATGGATTCATCGCTTGCATTCTCTTAGCCCTTTGGGTCTTAACGAAGGTTTTACATTTGCGGCTTTTCTCTGAGATTGTTATACCAATATATGAAGTTCAGTGCCGCTAATGCAGCGGCACTTGTTCATAATACGATCTTATTCCTATACTGTCCACTTTCTGCATTAGACACTGTACAGAATTACAGACAATGTTCAACTATTGAGTTCTGGCGGACTCCGATTCTCCTTGTCTTATCTTGGGTATCCTCAAATCTAAAATCCAATGAATAAAGAACCATCCACATGAGTTTTGAGAAGTATTTTTTTGTATTTTTTTGTGCTTTTGAGTATCATGTAGTATACTATATATGAATTTCTTCCCTTTATTGTGTGCCTGCTTGAAATCATTTCACATGTAGATTTTACAATCATGTTTACAGTGTTTTCTATTATGATGGCATCAATATTTTACTGTACATTCTGTATAGTTTTCATATCCCCGCCTTTAATAATGCGAGGATGCATCGGCATTCTTCATCTGTTCCGCAACAGTCTATTTTTAGACATTGACAACAGCACGGATCGGCACATAGATCGGTTTATTCATGTATCTCTCTATTCATGCATTGGTCTCTAGCACAATAATAGAAGCAACTTCGCATTTTTAATAAGATGTGAACAGAAACTACTACTCATACATCTTGACTCCTGCGGGTGGTCTATTGATATAAGAGTCATTAAAGCCCTAGTGCGCATGCGTGGGCGTTCTTATCTGGACGTTCGGACTACTGATCAGTTCATTTGCAGCTATAGCTGCCACTCAAGTGGTGGGCGGACAGTTCCCACCCATCTTCATTGCCATTGGTCCAATCTACTTACACACCCCCTTAATACGTCATTGGGGATTCCCATAATACTGTGAGTTTCTCGGCGCGCCGCCAGTAGCCCCATGAACCCCTGAGGACGCTACATAGGTAGCGAAACATGTCGGGGGGGCTCTCTGTTTTATTTTAACACATGCTGGAATTAGGGCAATACTATTTAACAATTTAAAAATCTAACTGCCTAGCAATCCGTTGTTGGTCTCAGTGACCGCTGAACCTGTCTGGGTGCAAATACAGACGACAAACATATGTGTTCACTGGTCTAGCTGCTGTTTATTCAGACGGTACACTGCTACCACGGACGATACAGACGGCAGGCACACGTGCTTATTAGCATAGCCACGCACGGCTATTATCCCTATCCATGCATTGAAAAATTTTAACCCTATGTGTTGTTTTTGTCTGTATGTCTGTTTGCTGCAATAGCACAATAAAGATTATTAACCAAATTTAATGGTAGTTGGGAAATAGGGTTATTCCTGCCTTTGGCATTTGTTTTCAATTTTGTATATCAGACCTGCCAACTACCAAGGGCCCAACCCTCTCTATTTTGTAACATTTGGGGTTAATTACCCTTCCTTCTTCTGGGCCCTGTTCACACTGCTGGACATTTGATTATCTATTTGATACACCTAGGTTATGGCCGGCTTTTTATCTAAAAAGCCCAATCCAGAGAGCTTCATTGCTGAGGCTGCATATGTATTTACCAAAGAAAAGATTCCTTTACATCAATTTGATATGAACACAGCGTTCAAAGATTTACAAAAAACGTATCAGAAATTTATTCGATCCAGTTGGGAGATAGCAAGTCTAGAAACCTATATACAGCAGAAAATAGTATATAGAGGATTACGAATTAATATTACACCTAATTTATATCGGAATGACAGTACCTTTATTAAAGGCTGGGAAGATTTACTAACGGATAGCTCGCTTCGCATGCTTAGTTACCTCTTAGAATTTGAGAAACGCGATCATAATATAACTGCCGTTCAACTTGAAAAAGAAATTGAGGATATACAGATATTTAAATCCTCTCCAGAGTTCAGTGTATCTGAAATTAAGTTACAAAAAAACATTGAGAAAGTGCAAGGGGAAATAAAAGAACGTAAGCACCGCAAATACATCCGCGACTGCAGGGACTTCGATACAGGACAAGCATATACGTACAAAACACGTTTACAGCCCACATTTAAACAAACTACAGTCTACACAGATTTTTCAGAATCTGATACATCGGGTACTGATGACTCGAGATTACCCAGGGAGAACTTGAGACTGGGTACTAAACGTAAAATCAAGGTCAACAATAAAAACAACAAATATAATTTATCGAAGAGGACCTCCTCTGTATCTAGGTCCCCCACAAGAGACCCCTATCTTAATCAAGACGGGGATGTACATCTACCAGCTTCCAAGCTACGTCCTCCACCTCTGGTACTTCACGTTTATTACGCTCTCAAAATACACTTCAGATGCCACATACTCTGGATGTGGAACAAGCAATCAGTGGAAACAATTCCAAGTTACCAAGCAATACAATCACACCTATGACTCCCATTGCCTCTTTTCCTTTTTTAGGACTACCCAACCCGCGGTGGGGTCCGAAATAACAACAATAACTGGCTCATGTGACTCTAGGAGTGATAACATGCAGATATTCAATCTATCCTTTTAACACTTAGATCCCCACCAAGAAACCTTATTATGTAGGGGACTGTCATATACACCTGCACCTGCTTTTGATGACTTCGTCTGGTCAAAAGATATTAATCTTTTTGCTAGAAAACTAGCACTACACAAATATTTCAAAAATCTTACTCGAGATGGTACATCATGTAGCCATGAGGAACTTAAAACCCTGAGAGATCTTGAAACTCTTTTGGAGGAAAATGAATTTGGAGCTGTGACTGCCACCGGCCCCTTCTCCTCCTTAAGACCAAAATCTAAACTTACTCCGCCATTTTCCCAGTATAGTCACATCGACATTTTTGTCAAAATGGTGTGTACTGACCTGGGGAAACTAAAAAATGAGAGATCTAGGGTCTTTGGGAACCTAAGTGCTAGCGAGAAATTGGCACTGGATGACTTATGTAATAACGAAGAGATAGTTCTAAAACCCTCCGATAAGGGTGGAAATGTGGTTGTGATGAACCGATTAGACTATGCGCAAATGGTTCATAAATTATTAGATGACACTACCACCTATGTCACAATGACAGGTAATCCCACTGATCGTTTTTTGGCCGAGCTACATCTCCTCCTCTCGGAGGCAAAAGATAAGAATCTAATAACAACAGATGAGTTTAAACGACTGTATGGCCCTAGCCCTACTATAGCTACCTTTTATGCCCTGCCCAAAATCCACAAGGCTGTACGTCCACCTCCCGGGAGACCAATCGTGTCGGGAAATGATAATCTCACACAGGGGATAAGCCTCTATGTGGATGAAATTCTGTCTCCGTTTGTCTCCTCTCTACCCTCCTTTCTAAGGGACACCAAGGACACTGTTGCCAGGATCCAGGAGATCCATGTCACACAAACTACTATACTTGCCACCATCGACGTTGAATCACTATACACCAACATTCAGCACCAATTAGGTTTAAACGCAGTTAAACACTTTTTAAGCACAAAAGGCATTCAATTTCATTTACACAATGATTTTGTTTTATCACTATTACAATTCCTTCTTACACACAATTTTTTTACTTTCGATAAGAAGTACTATAAACAAATTAAAGGCACGGCGATGGGAACTGTATGTGCACCCACTTATGCAAATTTATTTCTAGGGTGGTGGGAAGATACTATTGTTTTCACAGATACTTTACTTAATTTCACATCACATATTTTGTTCTGGGGGAGATTTATTGATGACATTCTCATCTTTTGGGATGGTGACACTGACTTATTTAATGATTTCGTTCTGACACTTAACAACAATGACATTGGCATGAGATTTACTCATGAAACACATAAGAGCGAGATTAATTTTCTTGACCTTACGATCTCCTTGGACCCTGGCGGCAGTGTCCATACCGACATATTTCGAAAAACCACTGCCACAAATAGCCTTTTACATTGGCAGAGCCATCATCCATTACCTCTGAAAAGAGGAATACCAATAGGGCAGTATCTGAGAGCAAAAAGAAATTGTTCTGACGAACAATCTTTCCAGATCGAATGTGATACATTATACTACAAATTTGTGGCTCGTGGTTATCCAAAAAAATGGCTGCACAGGGCCTATGCTAGGGCTAGGGCTACCAATAGACAGAATTTGATCCAGAATAACGGGACTGACCCTGCTAGAACTGAGTCATCCAGTGCCATACGCTGCATTGGAACATATGATGTTTGTTCCTCTCAAGTTGTGGACATCCTTAAAAAACATTGGCCAATACTCACCAGTGACCCTGATCTTAAAAAGGTCATTTCTGCAACTCCAAGTATTACGTATCGTAGGGGTAAAAACCTACGAGAATTTCTGGTGCATAGTCACTATTCTACCAAACGCAAGTCTCAACAAACCTGGCTAAAATCCTCAGTTAGGGGCTCCCACCCATGTGGTCGTTGCTCCTTCTGTCCTCTTATGCCTATGACAAAAGCCTTTACTAATCCATCTGACGGGAAAGTATATACGATTAAGCAGTTTATTAACTGCCAGAGCAGCGGGGTAATATATATTGTGAAATGCCCCTGTCCCAAGCTATACGTGGGTAAAACCGTACAGGAACTGAGAAGGAGAATTTCTAGACATCTCAGTACTATCAACCATAAAGAAGACACTACACTATCCAGACACATGCACCAGCTACACGGTGGCGATACTAAGCTGCTTCAATTCTGGGGTGTTGCCCAGATGAAATTGGGACCAAGAGCTGGTAATCTAGACCGCATGTTATTGCAAGAGGAAGCACGATGGATTCATCGCTTGCATTCTCTTAGCCCTTTGGGTCTTAACGAAGGTTTTACATTTGCGGCTTTTCTCTGAGATTGTTATACCAATATATGAAGTTCAGTGCCGCTAATGCAGCGGCACTTGTTCATAATACGATCTTATTCCTATACTGTCCACTTTCTGCATTAGACACTGTACAGAATTACAGACAATGTTCAACTATTGAGTTCTGGCGGACTCCGATTCTCCTTGTCTTATCTTGGGTATCCTCAAATCTAAAATCCAATGAATAAAGAACCATCCACATGAGTTTTGAGAAGTATTTTTTTGTATTTTTTTGTGCTTTTGAGTATCATGTAGTATACTATATATGAATTTCTTCCCTTTATTGTGTGCCTGCTTGAAATCATTTCACATGTAGATTTTACAATCATGTTTACAGTGTTTTCTATTATGATGGCATCAATATTTTACTGTACATTCTGTATAGTTTTCATATCCCCGCCTTTAATAATGCGAGGATGCATCTGCATTCTTCATCTGTTCCGCAACAGTCTATTTTTAGACATTGACAACAGCACGGATCGGCACATAGATCGGTTTATTCATGTATCTCTCTATTCATGCATTGGTCTCTAGCACAATAATAGAAGCAACTTCGCATTTTTAATAAGATGTGAACAGAAACTACTACTCATACATCTTGACTCCTGCGGGTGGTCTATTGATATAAGAGTCATTAAAGCCCGAGTGCGCATGCGTGGGCGTTCTTATCTGGACGTTCGGACTACTGATCAGTTCATTTGCAGCTATAGCTGCCACTCAAGTGGTGGGCGGACAGTTCCCACCCATCTTCATTGCCATTGGTCCAATCTACTTACACACCCCCTTAATACGTCATTGGGGATTCCCATAATACTGTGAGTTTCTCGGCGCGCCGCCAGTAGCCCCATGAACCCCTGAGGACGCTACATAGGTAGCGAAACATGTCGGGGGGGCTCTCTGTTTTATTTTAACACATGCTGGAATTAGGGCAATACTATTTAACAATTTAAAAATCTAACTGCCTAGCAATCCGTTGTTGGTCTCAGTGACCGCTGAACCTGTCTGGGTGCAAATACAGACGACAGACATATGTGTTCACTGGTCTAGCTGCTGTTTATTCAGACGGTACACTGCTACCACGGACGATACAGACGGCAGGCACACGTGCTTATTAGCATAGCCACGCACGGCTATTATCCCTATCCATGCATTGAAAATTTTAACCCTATGTGTTGTTTTTGTCTGTATGTCTGTTTGCTGCAATAGCACAATAAAGATTATTAACCAAATTTAATGGTAGTTGGGAAATAGGGTTATTCCTGCCTTTGGCATTTGTTTTCAATTTTGTATATCAGACCTGCCAACTACCAAGGGCCCAACCCTCTCTATTTTATTTTAGATCTAGGGGTTTCACCAACGGTGAAGACTCGTCTCCAGTCTAGTTTCCCATTAAATGGGCAGATGAGAGTATTCCGTACCTGGATATACATCTTACCTTCCCACCTGCTCACTTACTTGCCTCCAATTGCAATGCATTATTCTTACAACTTCAACCTGACATAAAAGTCTATTCCAAATTTCCAGTTTCATGGCTAGGTAGGATACTACTGTCAAGATGATGCTATTGCCTAAAATTCTTTACTACTTCCGCAACCTCCATATCTCGGTTCCAATTTCATATATCAAAAGACTTCAAAGCTTACTTATGTCCTTTATTTGCACTAACCAGAAAGCTAGGATAGCAGCGAACATTTTATACCTACCTCCTCATCTTGGGGGTCTGGGTTGTACTTGCCTTCTCACCTACTATAGAGCAGCCCTTCTGGACCAGCTAAAGAGCTGGTGGGTAAATGACACTTCTAAACAATGGGTGGAGATGGAAGCATCCTTACTATCACAACCGTCTCTATGTAAATTTTTATGGTACTGGGCTCTTTCTCTCTGCAGCATCTATTGATATGTGCGGCACAATATGTTCCAGTCTTGCCTTGTGGAGGAGATAGACTCCCACAAGCTGGTTAATTCCTTTGAGATGCTCCAAAATTCCCATTTTAGCACTGCAACTCATGATCCCGAACACTGATTTTCAATCCTGGATGTCAAAGGGGATACATACTCTGGGGGATATAAGTTGTGGAACTGTTCTTTTTTTCCTTTTGAACACATTCACAGATTGTAGAGAAGTATTCGGCACACAGACAAATATGATTCAAAACTTCTTTCGTTTTATTTGTATTGTATTCAAATGCCATGGGCGGAGTGCAACGTTTCGGTCCAAGAAGACCTTCGTCGGGCACTAAAGGTCTACAAAATTTTTTTACACATAAATATCTAGGCATCATTTTGGTACAATATATGTATCATCTCTTATAACACAAAATAATAATGCTACATTGGAAAGAGAAAAATAGTAAATAGAAAAATAAAGATAAAATAAAGATAAATTTAAGACAAGAACAGAATTTATATGCACAACACATACATGATACATACTTCATCAATATCTATGCATATTAGGATTACATTTGATGTAAAAAAAGATATAAACAATCAAAAGTATGTGCATGTGTATGCCAGACGGAAGACATCATATCCGTGGCACCATATCCAAGGCTCGAAATATAGTACAAGCAAAAATCGTATAAAGAAATACATCTGGGTATATTTGTAGTGTAACAGCAATAATCCAAACGATGTCCGCAACTTCTGTGGCTGGAAACAGAGTTGTGGAGTACATAGTGCACGAATATAGTGTAAAGATGCAAGTTTTCCTGTAGATGCTCCCTCAATCTGGTACCCATGCTCAGAAAAATAACTTAAAAAATCATTGCGTGAGAGATAATCAGTATAAACATGATGCACCACATAATATAAAGTAAATAGTTATGCTTGTTAATGTACTGGCCGTATTAACATACTATAGAGAGCCTGTACGGCTCGAGGAGACTGTCCCATTGATGCTATCTAGTCAGATGTTGTTTAACATAAACATTTCTTGTCCTAATTGCATAATGGCTGTCCTGTTCAGTGTGCACGTTGTATCTGATGCATGATGGTGGCAGGAGGCAGGTAGTAAAACATTGCAATGACCTTACCTGGAACCCTGTTGGCGTGGATGTATCCTGCTGATGAGCACTGCTGTTCGTATCGCGGCTTACCGCTCGTTTTTGGCGCTAACTGCAATGATTATTCTTGCAGTTTAAATGTCCTGTGTCTGGGGCGGGTCATGGGAGGTTCCCTATGCACGTGATTGGCCGCTCGTAACTTAGTGGGCGTGTCTGAGTGTGTGATTGGCTGCACATTACTCAGAGGGAGTTGCCATGACACATGGGAGGTTCCCTATGCACGTGATTGGCCGCTCGTAACTAAGTGGGCGTGTCTGAGTGTGTGTTCGGCTGCACGCTACTCAGAGGGAATTGCCATGACACAGGGGTGTGTCGTGTGACGCCGTTGTAAGGGGCGGTGTTTTCACTCTCATGTTAGATATTTATCGCCGATCAGATGTAGCTAGGGCTATTGGATTTAGCAGTAATAGCATATGTTTGGGCGATATACAGTCTCTTGATCCTGAATGTGCACCATTACTGCTTCTGTTATTAAGAATATGTTACTGGTAGCTGACCATATTTACTGTAGGTTATTAACACTACATATAGCGCCATTGTGGGAGTGTGCCAAACTACAGGCAATGTGCTCCCTTAGATCAGGCTCTCAGGTTGAATAACGCCAATTCACATGGACTAAGAGGGATAGATAGAGTAACATGAAGGCGGATACGACTGGTCTGTATACGGGTAGTGGTACTGGATGTAATAATGTAGATGCAGCTGGGGTATACTGTATGATATTATAAATCTGTATAAACAATATATTGCTGAAAAAAATGTGTTACCACTACGTATTATATAGTTGACTAGAATACTCAATCCTAAACTCAGTATTTTCAAGGATACCGTAGTCGGGAAGGACCGGATGAAGATGTGTGGTATACCATATGTCAAATCAGCGTGTCTGTTATGGAATAAAAAAAGGCATTTGTTATTATGGATATCATATTCAGATCAACGGAACATTGGATACTATAGGAAACTACTAACTTCGTATTCCCTATTTAAACCTCGAGGTTCTAATGTCTGTAATCTGTGGATCCAATAGGCCTCCCTGCGTTTTAGTGTCCTAATCCTATCCCCGCCTCTCCTAGGTGCCGGTATGTGTTCTATCACCTGGAATTGTAATTGCGAAACTTTATGTGATCTCAATAAAAAATGTGCGGGGATCGGTAGTAAGGTTTTATTGCAGCGTATAGTACTCTTATGCTGACCGATTCTGTCTCGTATGCGCTGTGTCGTTTCGCCAACATATGCTAGCCCACATGGGCATTTTATCATGTAAATGACAAAATTAGTGTTACAGGTGAAAAATTCCTTCACCGGTATACGTTCACCTGTCTGGGGGTGTTGTAGCGTATTACCCTTGATCACATTGGAGCATTGCATGCAAGATCGGCATGGGAAGGTCCCTTGTTTAGGGGTGTTCAGAAAGGTTTGCCTTAAGGGTCTTTTGGCTGAGCCAACATCTGCTTTGACTAACTTGTCCCTTAGGTTATGTGGTCTCTTTGAACATGGGAGAAATGGAGTTTTGAATTCTGTGACCTTAGGGTATGCTTCTTTGAGCAATGGCCAGTGCTTCCTAATTATATGGTGAACCCTATATGCACAAGGGTGGTATGTATGTACGAATGGTATACATTTGGGTCTGGTATTACTCCTAGTAGTGTCCATGTTTTGTTGTGCCTCCAATAATGTACACATGGGATAGCCTCTCTCCCTGAATTTTTGTGTCATATTGGTTGTTCTTATGGTTCTATTTTCGGTGTCGTCAACTATCCTCGCAACCCTTTTAAACTGGGATCTCGGTAGAGATTTTTTGGTCGCTATCGGGTGACAGCTGTCATAATGTAGTAGCCCATTCCTGTCTGTTTCCTTCACAGATTATTTGGGGTACCGAATAGTGATTTTTATAAATACCCTCAAATACGTTATTTAGTGCAATCCTTGAGTTGCGATCTTGAATCTCTTATATCTAATTGTGAGAAGTTATTTTCGGATTCACATAATATGCACAATGGTATCTCTAAAGTATATCAGTCTATGCTTGTCCTCAGGTCGAATGACCCACTGCCATTTATCTTTAAGTGGGAAATAGCTCTCAAAGGTACATTCTCATCTGAGCAGTGGGGGTTTGTCTTCTGCATAACTAAAAAAAACCTCTAGGTGTATCAATCACTAGGAGGTTGCCAGGAAATTGTTATACCGTTGGTACTACACGCCATACAGATTGTCCAGAATTTTAGAATTTTGTCACATGACATGCGAATATTGGCTCTTTATTACATGTATGGTGGGACTGTGTTGCGATTAGAGATTTCTGGAAACAAATTAGGACTCTATTGGGCAGTATATTACAAACCTCCTTTCCCTATGGTCCGGAAGTGGCTCTTCTGTCATGAACTTTGGAGGATCTACCTAGGTCTGATCTGACAGTTATCTTCCATCTACTCACTGTAACTAGAGATGCAGTGGCTCGTAATTGGAAAAGTCGTGCCATTCCGACTATTTCGGAAATATCTAAAGTACAGTGTAACTTTAATATGGAAAGGCAAATGGCTATAAGGTTAGGTAACACCACTAACTTTCTCCCTGATTGGGATAACTGGATCAAATTCTCAGCTGTTTATTGGGAGACTCCATGAGTATCAACTGGTACACCCTCTTTTTTATGATTGTTCTTGGAAATGCATTTGCTCATCACTAAATTGAGTTAATTTGTACTCAGTATAAGTTTACTCAAACTTCTAGTGATTAGGATTTATTTGTAGGCTACAGGTTTTGCTTGTTTTGTTCTATTGGAATAGTTTTTTCCATGTGTTTTGCCATGTGTACCTTTACTCTTCTCAATTGCATATTTTATAACTGACCAGATATGTAGTTCATTACTTGTAATGACTTGTTACTGTGTATACTTGGTTGATATTTCTTTTTATCACTATCTCTATAAAACAAATAAAAATTGTTTGTGAAAAAAGTATGTACAAACATCACCTATTGCTGCATACATGTCGAATGACAATGGTACAGAAAAAACAGAACAGCACTAAGAATTACAGTATTACATTGGTAAAATTACATATTGTTCTTCTTGGAATCCACTGACAGTGCCCATTCTTACCCATTCACACAATGATGCCTGAGAGATTATGTGTGGATATCTGCTATATGTGCAGAAGCCAAGGAGGAAACGGTCAGGTGTCCTCCTTGCAACATGCGTTCATTTATAGAAGAGATGGTCTCTGTCTGTCAAGTGTGCCCTGTGGGACACAGATGTACTTTGATCTGCAGGTGAAGAGTCAAAACTGAAATCCCCTTTAAATAGGCTGCCAGGATCAATGTTATCTAGGAGCACTGGTTGCCCCGGAAACCTGATGCTGTTACTGTCACTGCCCAACAGTGTTTTCTTATGTGAGACTTCTTTAATTGTTTCACTGAAGTTGTGGTTTATTTAGCCACAGGATAGTGCCCAAAAAACTATGATGGCAAAACTAGAGAAAGACTCCATAAGAGAATATTTGAACACACAAGGAACATTGTGCATAACGATAACATTCCAGTGGCCAAATGGATTACCAGTATCCATACAGGTGATGCACTTTCAATTTCCTTTGAAGGTATTGAACAGTTAAGACCATCCCCAAGGGGGTTAATTGGGATCAACTTTTCTTTAAAAAGAATGTAAATGAGAGGGTATGGCAAGCAATGCATTAATAAGGACGCATGTCTCTGAGCTACTACGGTATCCAGCACTAAAGCGGGTTTTTGGATGCCAAAATTCAGCATGGGACGCACAAAAAAAGGCCGTTCAAGACCCCCTTTGTCTCCACAGATCTCACAGGGGGACATTCAGTCCTATTTTCACCAGCCGAGCCGCTGGAACTTCCAGCGCCGTACTCACCCTAAGATGGCAGACAGAGTCGCTCATCCATGGAGGACTGCCTGGGGGGGACTCCCCCTCCCAACCTTTCACCCTCTGTGGTCACGGAATGCCCTACTGCGACCTCCGCTCCTGCAGGGACCGCGAGGTCGGTCACCCGGAGCATTCACAATACCATGCACTCTAGACTGGAAATAACGCCATCTTCACATAATGGGCGTGGTCTACACGCTATTCAGACACGAGGCGTAGGGGCCCTGAGCCAGCCACCATTTGGGAGACTTCTCTGAGCCATCTCCGGGGCCACTGACCACTGCGCGGCAATCCTGCATTTCATTCCAGCCTCCAATTGTGGATGCCTCCATTAGTGCGACAAGTACCACAGGCGTGCAGCTGGACACCGTAAAGCCTCCCTATCGATGCCCCAGGGCAAAGAGGAGCAACAACGTCTTCTCCAGCACAACTGGTATGACCAAAGTAATTTGGGGAACATCAAGAGGGAGGTATTGGGGCTCATTCACCACCTATGGACACTGCTGGTCAAGCCTGGGATTCTATTATACTGTAGACCCTCCACTGATAATGTCATCTATCCTTGTGCCAGACGAGATGGCTTCCTCCATGGACCACCTGACAGGGTTTCCAAGCCTACTGACCACACAAGCTCCAGTGCCTGAGCACCTTCCTGAAGTACCCAGTCTCACAGATGGCTTGCACCCCGCAGATCAAATCAGCCAGTCAGGATCACAGGTCAATACTACCTCCTCAAACCAGGAGAATACCAGACTTACCACATTGGCAGATATACAGATGTTGTTGCGTAATACTCTGCCCAGGGATGACGTGGAAGAAATCACTAAATTTCAATCGGACCTGTTTGCCCTATCGTCTCGTGTAGACACCATGGAACCAGCTATGACGACATCTTGTTAGACTCATGCAGCTTGTAGCGTCCATGGCCACGGGCCGTTGGGTTTACTCACCTCCCGACGCCCGCAGCCATGGATCCGTGAGCGCTGGTCCCCATCTCCTTCCTAGGAGACGCCAGTGCACACTTCCGCCCTTGTCTGCTGTGTCCCAAAGGATGCGTGCGCACGCTCGTGCCCGGCCTTATAGGGCCAGTGCGCGCACAGAAGAAATCATCATCATCATCATCATCATCATCAACTGCCATGATTTCCTGGTCTATAAGAAGGCCCCAGGCCTTCTGATCCTTGCCTGAGCGTTGTTAGTTTTCCCAGTCTGTCTTGCAAATGGTCCGTTAGTGTTTCCCGTTCCAGTTGTTATCCTTGCCCTGTTACATGTTCCTGTATCCCATGCTGTTCTTGTCCCTGTGCCTATTAGTGTCAGAGTCGTGTCGCGTCCTGTGTCATCTGCCACCTCCTCAAGGTATTCGCCACGTCTGGTGCAACCTGCGGCATCTGTGTCATCCGCCACGTCCTGTGTCTTCTGCCACGTCTGGAGGAATTCGCCACGTCTCGTGCAACCTGCGGCACCTGTGACATCCGCCACATTTGGCGATACCTGCTGCACCCATCTCCATCAGTGCCAGAGCTGCGCCCACTGTCTGGACTATCCAGGTACCCTTGTGCGGGACTTTGTATTCTGGGGTTCCTGTTGTTTGGCCAGCTGCTTCCCTGCTACGGCGGTGCGGCCTAGTGGGTCCACTAACCTGCTACGTGACCCCACTGGTCAACCTGAGACCTTGACGACACAAGCCATGCTGGCCGAGATGGAAGATCTCCAGTCACGACAAGACCAAGTCCTCCTGTCGGTGAACGCCATAGCCCATCGGCTGCTTGTTTCCACCACAGTCGTCACCGCACCCATTCCTGCTGTTCCTCCAGCTAAACTTCCTGTCTGTGCCGTTACGATCCCCTGTGCTTCCTGCCGCTACCTTCACACTATGACGGAGACCCGAGGACCTGCAGGGGATTTATGAATCAGTATTAAGTACCTATACTGAGATAAGCCAAACGATGCACGTTATAATAAACGTCCGTACATATCAAAAAGAAAATAGACATTAAATACCTATAGCTGAATGTGAGGACATATCACACCTCCACTGAGGGAAGAATAACACCAAATACAAATTGTATCTGCAAAAATATATAAATCCTTTATTACATTAAATCATAAAAACATGTTGGCCATCAGGACCTAAAATACAACAGACAATTTAAAATACACTGGCATAGAGAACAGAAGGGCTATTCAAAAAAATAATATGTACACAAAAGTGCTGTATATATAGCAGCAATGCGGGTCATTAGGTCAAACAAGCTGTGTGCATATAGTATGAGGAACTCTGCAAACCACACATAAGGTTCAGACACCCATGTCATCACACATCAACATGAAAATAGACCCATCAATATATGCACAGGGATGGCAGCAAACAAAGTACAGTGTGTACAGAGCTAGAAAGAGAACAGGAAGTCACCATGAATAAAAGTACGGTCCCTGAACCTATACCAACCCAGGTGTAGTAAGAATAACCCAAAAGTAAACTCCACGCCAGGAGGAGTTTACTTTTGGGTAATTCTCCTGGCGTGGAGTTTACTTTTGGGTTATTCTTACTACACCTGGGTTGGTATAGGTTCAGGGACCGTACTTTTATTCATGGTGACTTCCTGTTCTCTTTCTAGCTCTGTACACACTGTACTTTGTTTGCTGCCATCCCTGTGCATATATTGATGGGTCTATTTTCATGTTGATGTGTGATGACATGGGTGTCTGAACCTTATGTGTGGTTTGCAGAGTTCCTCATACTATATGCACACAGCTTGTTTGACCTAATGACCCGCATTGCTGCTATATATACAGCACTTTTGTGTACATATTATTTTTTTGAATAGCCCTTCTGTTCTCTATGCCAGTGTATTTTAAATTGTCTGTTGTATTTTAGGTCCTGATGGCCAACATGTTTTTATGATTTAATGTAATAAAGGATTTATATATTTTTGCAGATACAATTTGTATTTGGTGTTATTCTTCCCTCAGTGGAGGTGTGATATGTCCTCACATTCAGCTATAGGTATTTAAGATTTATGAATCAGTGCCTGATCCACTTCAGACTACATGCCAGGTCCTTCTCTTCGGATGACGTCAGGATCGCCTTCATCATCTCTCTCCTTACTGGCAAAGCCCTGGCATGGGCTAATCCTCTGTGGGAACATTAGGGACCAGAGACCCGTGACTTGCTATGCTTCTTACAGACCTTCCGCTCGATCTTTGAGGAACCTGGGAGAGTTTCTTTGGCTGCTGCATCCTTGCTGACCCTACACAGAGGGAGACCTCTCTGTGGGCGAGTATGCCATTCAGTTCCTTATCCTGGCTGCTTATTTGACCTGGAACAACGAGGCTTTGGTGGCCACATTCTGGCAGGGACTATTTTCAGGGATTAAGCACGAGCTGGCTGCTTGTGATCTGCCATCTACCCTGGACGATCTTATCCTACTCGCCTCCCGAGTTGACATGAGGGTTCGGGAGCGTTCCCAAGAGGTTCTCCGGGAGAGAGAACTTCCTAGGCCGGATTCTACTTTCCAGTAATCCTCCTCAGTCGTTCCACCAGGGGATCCTATGCAGAGTAACTGTGTCAAATTGTCTACCCAGGAGAAACAACGCAGACACACTTCTGGACTTTGTTTGTATTGCAGCCTCGGAGGCCATATTGGGCGTCTGTGTCCCCAGAGGCCAGAGAGACCCCATTGCCTAGGATTGGTTGGCGAGACAACCCTAGGTGGAACGATACCTAATAGAGCATTCTGTCCCAAGCTGACTATTCCTGTGACCCTAGTATCCGGCAAGAGGACGCATCAAGTTTCTGCCTATCTTGACTCTGGTTCTGCGGCAAACTTAATTCAAAAGGAGCTAGTGGATCATCTTCAGTTGCCCACAGTTCCCCTGGAGACATCTTTGGCTGTTGCCTCAATTAATGGACTGCCTCTGCCTGAATCCATCGTTTCTAAAATCAATCCGTTGAGGCTCCAGGTTGGAGTCATTCATTCTGAACTGATTTCTGTCCTTGTTTTGCCCAAGGCCATCAATCCTGTTCTGCTGGGCCTGCCTTGGCTTCGACTACATGCCCCAGTCCTGGACTGGAATTCTGGAGAGGTTCTCCAATGGGGCTCCAAGTGCCTTGGTCATTGTCTGTTGCAGATCCATCCTGTCAAGCCTCCTCTGCCTCAGTCAGTGGCGGGACTGCCCCCCATATTGCTCAGTTTGCAGATGTTTTCTGCAAAAGGGAGGCTGAGACGCTGCCTCCACATCGGACTTATGACTGCCCCATTGAACTGGTTCCTAATGCCTCTCTTCCCCGTGGCCGAGTATATCCTCTCTCCTTGCCAGAGTCTCTATCCATGTCCGCTTATATCAAGGAGAATCTGGAGAGGGGTTTCATATGAAAGTCTTCCTCCCCGGCCAGGGCTGAATTCTTCTTCATTAAAAAGAAGGACGGATCCCTTCGACCCTGCATTGACTACCATGGTCTCAACCAGATCACGGTCAAGAACAAATACCCGTTGCCACTTATATCTGAGCTGTTTGATTGCATACGAGGAGCAAAATTTTTTTCTAAGCTAGACCTGGGGGGGCCTTATAATCTAGTCCGGATTCGCCGGGGTGATGAATGGAAGAAGGCATTTAACACCCGGGAAGGGCACTACGAATACCTAGTGATGCCCTTCGGACTGTGTAACGTTCCCGCAGTGTTTCAGGAGTTCGTTAATGATATCTTCCGAGATCTCCTCTATGTCTGTATTGTTGTTTATCTCGATGATATTTTGATTTTCTCCCAAGATCCGACGACACATCGGAGGCATGTCCGTCAGGTTCTACTACGATTAAGGGAGAATAATTTATACGCCAAGCTGGAGAAGTGTGTCTTTAAGAAGAGTTCTCTGCCCTTCCTGGGCTACATTATCTCGGATCAAGGTCTCAAGATGGATCCTGACAATATGAAAGCTGTCCTGGAGTGGCTACATCCTCAAGGCTTAATGGCCATACAGCGGTTCCTGGGATTCGCCAATTTCTACCTGCAGTTTATTCCAAACTTCTCATCTCTGATGGCTCCCATCTCTACCCTTACCAAGAAGGGAGTAAACGCCAAGGTGTGGACTCCAGAGGCAGAGTCCGCATTTATTAGCCTTACATAGTTTGTACGGTTGAAAAAAGACACATGTCCATCAAGTTCAACCAAGGGATGGGAAAGGGAAAGTGGGATGGGAAAGGGGAAGTAAAAAATTTCTACACATAGCAGTTAATATTTTTTTGTTCTAGGAAATTATCTAAGCCTTTTTTAAAGCCATCTACTGTCCCTGCTGCGACCAGCTCCTGCGGTAGGCTATTCCATAGATTCACAGTTCTCACAGTAAAGAAGGCTTGTCGCCTCTGCAGGTTGAACCTTTTTTTCTCCAGACGGAGGGAGTGCCCCCTTGTTTTTTGAGGGGGTTTTACATGGAACAGGATTTCACCATATTTTTTGTATGCGCCATTCATATATTTATATAAGTTAATCATGTCCCCCCTTAGTCGTCTTTTCTCAAGGCTAAATAGGTTTAGTTCTTTTAATCTTTCCTCATAACTTAGATTCTCCATGCCCCTTATTAGCTTCGTTGCTCTTCTTTGTATTTTTTCCAACTCCAGGGCATCCTTTCTATGAACTGGAGCCCAGAACTGGACTGCATATTCTAGATGAGGCCTCACTAATGCTTTGTAAAATGGTAATATTACATCCCTGTCCCGCGAGTCCATGCCTCTTTTGATACACGACAATATTTTGCTGGCCTTTGAAGCAGCTGATTGACACTGCATGCTGAAATTTAGTTTATGATTTACAAGTACACCCAGATCCTTCTCAACAATTGACTCCCCCAGTGTAGCTCCCCCTAGGACATATGATGCTTGCAGGTTTTTCGTACCCAGATGCATAACTTTACATTTATCTACATTAAACTTCATTTGCCAAGTGGACGCCCAAACACTTAGTTTGTTTAAATCTGCCTGCAATTCACAAACATCTTCCATAGTCTGAACTATATTGCATAGCTTGGTGTCATCTGCAAAAATAGAAATAGTGCTATTAATCCCATCCTCTATATCATTAATAAATAAGTTGAATAATAGTGGTCCCAGCACTGAACCCTGGGGTACACCACTTATAACTGGGGACCATTCAGAGTAGGAATCATTGACCACAACTCTCTGGATACGGTCCTTGAGCCAATTCTCAATCCAATTACAAACTATACTTTCTAAACCTATAGTCCTTAATTTACCCATTAGATGTCTATGAGTGACAGTGTCAAATGCCTTTGCAAAGTCTAAAAACACTATATCCACAGCGGCCCCTCTGTCTAGGCTTCTGCTTACCTCTTCATAAAAACAAATCAGGTTGGTTTGACAGCTTCTGTCCTTTGTAAAACCATGCTGGCTGTCACTTATAATACTATTTATTGTCGCATAATTCTGTATATAGTCCCTTAAGAGAGCCTTCACTTCAGCTTCGATCCTCCATCATCCTGACGTATCTCGGCAGTTCTCACTGGAGGTGGACGCTTCCTCTGTTGGACGCTTCCTCTGTTGGTGCTGGTGCACTTCTGTTCCAGAGGAGCTCCAAAAGAAAGGCAGTAGTATGTGGCTACTATTCTAGACTTTTTTCTTCTGCTGAGCGCAATTACTCTATTGGAGATCGGGAGCTACTGGCCATCAAATTGGCTCTGGAGGAGTGGAGACATCTGCTGGAGGGCGCAGCCCACCCCATCCTGATCTTCACCGACCACAAGAACCTTACCTACCTTCAGTCTGCTCAACGACTGAATCCCCGTCAAGCCAGGTGATCGCTGTTCTTCACCCGTTTCCAGTTTGTGCTCCACTACCGTCCCGCGGACAAGTATGTGAGGGCCGATGCCCTGTCCAGATCGTTTGAGACGGAAGACACGGTGGAGTCCCTTCAGACTATCATAGACCCGTCCTGCATTGTCACTGCTAATCCTCTGCAGGTTAGAGACATCCCTCCAGGGAGGACTTTTGTTCGGTTGGCAGACAGGAGAAGAATTCTCCGCTGGGGACACAGTTCTAAACTGGCTGGGCACGCTGGTGTCCGTAAAACTCGAGACCTGGTTGCTCGTCACTTCTCGTTGCCCACGCTACCTAAAGATGTTCTGGACTTTGTCGCTACTTGCACGGTGTGTGCTTCTAACAAAGTTACTCACTCCAAGCCTGCCGCCCTGCTTCAACCTCTGCCTGTACCCAATGCCCCCTGGCAGCACATTGTGATGGATTTTGTCGCAGACCTTCCTCTCAGCAGGATGCAACACTGTCTGGGTGGTGGCGGACCGGTTCTCTAAGATGGCACATTTTATCCTGCTGACTGGCCTACCTTCTGCTCCTCGACTGCAAAGTCTCTTCATTCAACACATCTTTCGCTTGCATGGCTTGCCTCTTCACATTGTGTCCGATCGGGGTGTTCAGTTTACTTCAAAATTCTTTAGAGCCCTCTGTAAACTCCTGGATGTGAGATTGGACTTTTCCTCAGCTTATCACCCCCAGTCCAATGGGCAAGTTGAGAGGATCAACCAGATCATGGAAAATGATCTCCGCCACTTCATCTCTTCACAGCACGATAACTGGGTACAGTTTCTTCCATGGGCCGAGTTCTCATACAACAACCACACAAGTGAGTCCACCACTTCCACTCCATTTCACATTGTGTACAGTCAACATCCTAGAGTCCCTCTTCCAGTGTCGACCACTTCTCAAGTACCCGCTGCTGACTCTGCATATGGGGACTTTCTGCAAATTAGGCAACAGACTCGGTCCTCTATTTTGCTGGCAGTCGATCGCATGAAGCGAAAAGCAGATACAAGGAGAAGAGAGCCGCCTCAGTATCTTCCGGGTACCAAAGTCTGGCTATCCTCTCGGAACATCTCGGAACTCCTGCCCTCAGAATCCCCAACTCCTTTCATGTGTCCCTCCTGAAGCCTGTGGTCCTGAACCGCTACAGCAAGAGTTCTAGTTCCACAGTTGCTCCCAGCAGTTCCCCTGATGTGTTCGAGGTGAGGGAGATCCTGGACTGCAAAAGCAGAGGGGAAGGACTTTCTATTTGGTGGACTGAAGAGGGTTTGATCCTGAGGAGAGTTCCTCGGAGCCAGAAGAGAACCTCCGTGCCCCTGCTCTTATAAAAAAAAATCCTCTCTCGCTCTGGCCCCAAGAAGAGGGGGCGTAAGAGGGGGAATACTGTAGCGTCCATGGCCATGAGCCATCGGGTTTACTCAACTCCCGACGCCCGCAGCCATGGATCCGTGAGCGCTGGTCCCCAACTTCTTCCTAGGAGACACCAGCGCCCACTTCCGCTCCGGTCTGCTGTGTCCCATAGGGTGCACGCGCATGCTCGTGCCCGGCCTTAAAGGGCCAGCGCGTGCACAGAGGAAATCGTCATCATCATCAGCTGCCATGATTTCCTGGTCTATAAGAAGGCCCCAGGCCTTCTGATCCTTGCCTGAGCGTTGTTAGTTTTCCCAGTCTGTCTTGCAAATAGTCCCTTAGTGTTTCCCGTTCCAGTTGTTACCCTTGCCCTGTTACCTGTTCCTGTATCCTGTGCTGTTCTTGTCCCTGTGCCTATTCGTGTCGGAGTCGTGTCACGTCCTGTTACATCTGCCACCTCCTGTGGTATTCACCACATCTGGCGCAACCTACGGCATCTATGTCATCCACCACGTCCTGTGTCTTCTGCCACGTCCGGGGGAATTCGCCACGTCTTGCGCAAACTGCGGCACCTGTGACATCCTTCACATTTGGCGATACCTGCTGCACCCATCTCCATCAGTGCCAGAGCTGCGCCCACTGTCTGGACTATCCAAGTGCCCTTGTGCGGGACTTTGTATTCTGGGGTTCCTGTTGTTTGGCCAGCTGCCTCCCTGCTACGGCGGTGCGGCCTAGTGTGTACACTAACCCGCTACGTGACACAGCTCTTCAGGACACTGTTAAAACTCATGCTATGCATATTGTGGCCTTACATTCGCAATTCGACGATTTGGAAAACCGCAACAGGCGGTAATCTCTGCATCAGAGGCCTTCCAAAAACAGTGACCACCCAAGATCTTGCTCCGACGTTAGTATGTATCTTCAATTGCATCCTAAATTCTCCTGCTTCTACTAAGATTGAACTTGACAGGGCCCATAGAGCCCTCCATGCTCGGGATCCTGACCCCAACAAACCGAGAAACATAATTTTATCAAGTGCATTACTACAAGATTAAAGAGGACATCATCATGAAAGCCAGAGATCACCCTGCAGCGGGATTTGATGGTTATTCACTTCAGAGTCTCCTGGATCTTTCCAGATGCACATTGACTTTGAGAGCAGCTCTCCACCCTCTCACTAACAGCCTCAAAGACCGCAATTTACCATTTAGTTGGGGCTTCCCCTTCACTTTGACAGTGCAACATGATGGATGCTCTTCGACTCTTCGTGTTCCAGATGACTTGCCATCTTTTCTACACCGCTTGGGACGTACACCTGTTCAACTATCTTACTGGATATAGTTTTTCACTTTGAGCCGAGAGCCCAACCAATCCAACCGAGATCGACTTCAGACTCCTTCATCGCCCACTGGTTTGCCTCAGAGACCGACAAGACAATGGTCTATCTCGTTCTTTTACCTTATTACTTGACGTACTATACTGCTGTATGGTTAACTAACGTCTTAATATGGGAACTTATCCTATTTGAGTTTATATATGACCATTATTCGGTGATGCAGATACCCACTACTCTATACTGCGAGTGTCAGCAATCGCTCCTATTTTTATACTAGGGTCTTCTACTTCTATTAACTTTTAAACCTTGTTTTGTCATATGTGTTAATAAAATTATATGTTTTACATAATATTGGCTATAAAATATATATTCAAAGCATCAAACATACATTACGTTACATTACCAAACAATTCAGCAAGCTTTTCTAGATTATGTTCATTCTTAACTGCTAAACCTACAAGTGTTAAAGAAAAATCATACCTATCCAAATAGTAGCTAATTTTCAATTTACAACTAGTAGTATCCCTTAACCTAATTGCTGTCTCATTAACCCTTTTCCATCGACCCAACAATGGTCAAAAACATGTTTCACTTTTGGAAGAGGGACACTAAAATTTGTCCACTTATTATCCCATTCATCTTTCAAATGTTCATTTAGGGTTGAGGCACAGAGTGTCATCAGACAGATGAAGACTACGTTCCAGGCTCCTACACCTGCTTGCAGTGGCTGGCGTGGACACATGGCGGTTTTCCTTCGAGATTTACTAAAGTGGCCATGGTCAGATGGACACAGTAGGGCTCGCCAAACCTTGGCTCGAGGCTATTTCTCACTTGTCTTTTGAGGACGACCCAATCTCTGGGTTGTATTGGGTGTGTATCGCCTGTGGAGTTAGGGTCTAGTGGAAGAAAATACACGTATAGGCACTTGTTGTAAATGCTTCAGTAGGGCCCCCAACATACTGGGTAAGGTCTCGATGCATTGCCTGTAACTTCTGTAACTGCTGAGAGGAGTACAAGCCTAACTTGGGGACACTTTCAAACAAAATTTCATAGGGGCTAAGGCTCAACTTCTGTTTAGGCTTTACCTGAATTGAGTGCAAAGCAAGGGGTAGACACTCACTCTAGGGCTTCCATGTCTTTTCCATTGCTTTTTGTATTCTCAACTTCAGGGTACCATTAATTCTTTCTATCCTACCACTGCTCTAGTGGTGGTAGGTAGTGTGGAATGCCTGTTCTATCCACACTGATCCCATGATCTCCTTCATAATTTTCTCCAGTAAAATGTGTTCCCCTGTCACTTTCTATGGTCTCAGGGAACCCATATCTACACACAACTTCACTACGAATTTTCTTGGCTGTGTTACTGGCCAGGCTTCAGGCCACCCTGAAGAACCCCGGTTCTGTACCGATCCTTCGTTTAGCAGCGAGCATCCAGTTAAACTAGCCCGGGTGTCAGCACCAACGAAATGTAGCATGGGCTAGGGAGAGCTAAAGGTACTCTAAAAGGTACTCTAAGAATCCAGCCTCGGAGTCCAAATCATGATAACGATGCATAGGAGAGATTACACAGTTACGGCAGTTCATCAGTATCACACATTTGGCATTATCTCTAGAGATTTAGGCCATGTGACATTTATTTATACACAAAAAGGCAATACAAAGTTTGAAAACCAGTAGCATTCATATATTATTTAGTTCCAGCCCAGTTATAGAAGTAGCTTAACTAATCACATTAAAGGTCACGTCATAGTAATATATAGGATATTACTTGCATAAAGAAACTACGGAAGCACATCTATATATGGCCTCAGGAATTCCATTGGAATTGAAGCTCCAGCTTTATTAATTTTGCACCTGTAATAATTGTTTTTGGAAAGTGGCATTCAATAAGACTCTTAAGGCCCTTTTACACTGGGCGATTATCGTGCAGACGAGAGTTCATTTAACGCTCGTTGCCGATAATTGCCCTCTGTAAACAGGGCAGTGATCAACAGATGAACGAGCAAAAGGTCAATCATCTGCTGAACGTATCGTTTTAAAAAAGTAAAATGTTATCGTTGTCGGCAGCACATCTCCCTGTGTAAACAGGGAGATGCACTGCCAACATATAATAACATATGGGGACGAGCGATCGGAGTAACGACCACTCGTCCCCATCCATAGCTCCGTGTGACAGGAGCAAACGAGCGCCGATCAACGATGTCTCACATTTTTTACTGAGACATTCAAGCCCTAATTCATATCTTCACATACTTAATAACTCTTTATACTGTGGATGTTTCCACTGAATGATATTCTAAAAACAACAATAAGTAATTACTCTCATAGGGTCAAGGTCTGAATAATTTCTGTGGGATACTATTTTGACAGGTCTGTGCTGTGCGACGCTATTCAGTGTTGCTTCACAAATGGGTCACAAGTTACTTTTATCTTTTTTGGGTGATGTAGATGGTACTTCAGTAATGGGACAGTGGTGATATTGATGGAACGCGCCTTAGAGCACATGTTGCATCATCATCCCATTAAAGCCTAGGGGTTGGGTTTGTCTTTGGAGTTCTTTTTAGAGCATTTGGCAGGCTTTGCCTGTTAGTGGAACGGTTTTCCTCTTTATTAGAATGGACTTGACATTAGCTTGGGACATAAAGGTCTAACCACCAGACCACATATATCTGTCCACTATCAGCTATTATGCTCTTTTTCCCCTTATGACTCCATGCCAGTTGAATGCTATTGTTGGAAGTAAAATGTAGGGAAAATATTTTAGCTACAGTTAAGTGTGAAAGTCTATAGCAGATTCAGAGTCCAGTGGTGAAAATATCAAATGAGAGGGTAACAATAGCAAGAGCAGTCCAGTAACAATCCAATTTCGGTATGATAGGTTGTCAACAGATAGGCGGAGACATGCTGAGGAAACAAACCAAGTTCGGGACACAGATGAGCAGCAACAGTTTGTAGTAGAATGAGACAGAATGAAACTAAGGCCTTGTTCACATCTGCGTCGGGCTTCCGTTCATAGGTTCCGTTAGACCTTTCCATCAGGGGAACCCATGAATGGAAAGCTAAATAGAAACCATAGCTTCCATTTGCATTACCATTGATTTCCGTTGCAAATGGTTTCCACTTGTCTCCATTCCGTAAGGTTGACTTTTTTTAGCGAAAACAATATCATAGTCAACTACGCTATTGTTTCTGCTAATAAAAAGCTCAATAGTTTGGAAATCATAAAGTGCAAGGGCCAGACTTTTATAGTTTGCCAAAAGGGTGAGACCAAGCAAGCAATCAAGACTAGGAATCCAGAGGCAGGATTCGAGAAAACCTGAACTATAGATTCAGCAGTGGAGTAGTCCAACATTTCAGATTGTTCAATGAGAAGAACTACTGCCTGGGACATAGGAGTTTCTGGGCTTAAATCCTGACACTGAGTGTTTTTGGTGAAGGAGGTCTTTTGTATACTGAGGGTGATCACTAAAAATTCCTTTTCAGGTCTGGTATATTGTTATAGTAGCGATTTGATTAATCTGTATCTCTAATTTGCGTTTTCAGTGTACTATTTTTTATCATATCACCTGATTATCAAAGTTTTCAATGATGAGCATTGTTCATTGTAAAACATGTTTACAGATAAAGATCTGCCCAGCAAAGGAAGGTATATATCTTCACACTAAATAAATGAGTCATTTTTTTAAGTGTGCCACAAAGAGATCCTTAACCGTCATAGCAGACACCTGCATGTGAAAATCACTTTATGACATCTACTTATTTTTATCTGCAGCTGTGTGGATGTTCACTATATGCTCAGAAATAACTCAGAAGAAGACACAGAAATAAAGATCATAAATCCCAATGGCTAAACATACCTGTTGTACACACAAATAGAACTGCCATAAGTTTAATGTGTGTCTGTATATATAATATACATATATACATGGAATCAACGAGGTGCTGGAAACATTCCTTAAAGATTACAGTCCATGCTTTCATAACAGCATTGCATATTTTTAAAATTATATATAAAAATATATTTTTATTGTAGAATTTTGTCCAATAAAAAAAAAACACACATCAGCCAAATGTGTAACACCTTTACTGATCTCTAAGCATAGGGATCAACAAAAAAAATTCTCATGGAGATATAGAAAAGTTTCAGGCACACCAAATGTTCCATTATTCTAACATTGTTTTGTTTTTTTCGAAAGATATATACCAATCTCAAAATGTACATTCTTTTTTATCGTATTTCTCATCTTATTTCTAATAATAAAAGTTTTTATTGAACCAATACGCTTTACAACATATGAATCCACAGGATTCACTACATATTATACAAGTATATCAAATTTCTGGTTCACAAGTTTTTCAGAAAAGAGAAACAACGAACTTCAAAAGAACATAAGAAGAATATAAGAAAAACAGGAAGATGGTCTACATAAACACATACAGTATTGTTAACCATTGTTATTACAACACAATGCTATGACAATTAGAAATGTTACATTTATCCCAATAGGAAGCCCTCCTGTATACACCTTGAATGGAAGCCAACGAGCACTCCATCATACAATTATTATTCACATATTGCATAGGCTCCGAGATGTGGAGGATGGTAGTGGATTTACAATATTTGGCTATCAATATTTTGGCTGATAACAACATATGAAAAAGTATAAGTCTATCGGAATAAGCGTAGTCAACTATTCACACATGTAGCAATGCAAGGGCTGGAGATAGTGTAACCGAAGTTCCTAAAACAGATTCTAAGATTTGTGCAATGCGCGATCAAAAGACTTTGATATGTTGACATTCCCAAAAAATATGAAGAATAGTACCTCTAGACATTAAACATCTCCAGCATTGATCAGATGACGAAGGAAATATTAGAGATAGACAATTTGGGGTATAGTACCATCTATACAAGATTTTCCGGGAGGCCTCTAGGTGAATAGCACATTTTGAAAGAGAACATGCCAACTGAAAGGTAGATTCCCAATCCTCTAAAGTAATAGATAATTCCAAATCCCTTTCCCAACGAGATAGACAAACCATTTTTGATTTAGATATTAACCCACATAACACCACATAAATTCTAGAGGTACCCTTTGACGTTCTGTTCAGATTTTTGAAATCAACTTCCTCAACAGATCCAGGAACATCAACATAAGCAGGAAAGGAGTTCAGCAGATGTCTCACCCTCAAGTATTTAAAAAAATCATTCTTGGATAATGAGAATTTTTTACATATATCAGCAAACGTCATCAATTGCTTATTTACCATAAGATCGGAGATAGTTTCAATACCCGCATCAATCCAGTTTTGGATTACTAAATCAGGAATTAGATAGGGAATAAGGCGAAGAGGAATATCTGGATATCTCAACGGGAAGATAGGATCCTTCCCACAATATTTTGTCCACACCCGGAATCCCGCATCTAATGTTAAAAATTTCGACCTAGGCAGTTTACCCCCTGTAGAAAGTAACGACAATTGGGCATCAACTGGAATATTAGTCTGCACCCCTTTTTCCATACACATCGAATGTTTTATAGGATGTTTGATATCCCAAACCCGAACCTGATCTAAGATTACAGCATAATAGTAGTGAGGCATCTGCGGAAGGCCCAGACCCCCTTTATTGATGGGTCCATATAAAACTTCTGCTGAAATTTGGGGGCTGAGAATTTTTCCAAACATACCTATTAACTATACCCTGAAGATTTTTAAGATAGGTTCTGGACAGGTAGATAGGCAAATTTCTAAACACAAACAGTATTTTAGGTAACACCATCATTTCAATAGAGATCCTGCCTACCCAAGACGCTTCGTATTTTAAATAAGTAGCTAATTCTTTCACTACCTGTTGTAATAGTGGAAGGTAGTTATATTTATGGAAAAAGGAAGTGAGATAAGACAGCTGTATACCCTAGTATGGAATAGAGTCAACTGCCCATACAAATGAATATGCGTTTTGTAAGGATACCTTGAGATCCTGTGATAGATTCATACCTAGTATAACAGACTTAGGGGGGATTCACACGAACGTGTATTCGGTCCGTGCGGGCCGCGTGGTTTTCACGCGCCACGCAAAGACCAATACAAGTCTATGGGGCAGTACAGACAGTCCGTGCTTTTTGCGCAGCGTTTGTCTGCTGCGCAAAAAACGCGACAGGTTCAATATCTCCGCGTATTTCGCGCATCACGCACCCATTGAAGTCAATGGGTGCGTGAAAACCACGCAGGTCGCACGGAAGCACTTCCGTGCGAACCGACTGAAACAGCGCACCAGCTGTCAAAAGGATGAATGTAAACAGAAAAGCACCACGTGCTTTTCTGTTTCCAAACATCCAAATGGAGTGTCTTTGAGATGAGCGAACCCGGACAATCGAACCGAACTTCACCGGGTTCGGCCGAACTTGTTTTGGCCGAACCCGGCAAAAAAATTTCCGGTACGCGACGTCAGGAGATAGTCACTGTCCAGGGTGCTGAAAGAGTTAAACTGTTTCAGCACCATGGACAGTGACTACCGATCCCAATAAACATGAACCTGTAAAAAAAAAGTTCTCACTTACCGATAACTCCCGGCTTATTCCTCCAGTCTGACCTCCCGGGATGACAATTCAGTCCATGTGACAGCTCCAGCCAATCACAGGCCAAGCACAGGCTGCAGCGGTCACATGGACTGCTGCGTCATCCAGGGAGGTGGGGCCCGATGACAAGAGAGGCGCGTCACCAAGGACGCGTCACCAAGGACGCGTCACCAAGGCAACGGCCGGGAAGTTCTCGGTAAGTACGAACTTTTTCTTTTTTTTTAACAGGTTGCTGTATATTGTGTTCGGCATTCACTGTCGAGGGTGCTGAAAGAGTTACTGCCGATCAGTTAGCTCTTTCAGCACCTTGGACAGTGACGGGCGTCGACTAGCCTCATCTCTATGATGGCGGCTGCGCGAAAATCACGCAGCCGCGCATCATACACGGATGACACACGCAGCTGTCAAATGGTTTTTGCGCGCGCAAAACGCTGCGTTGTTTGCGCGCGCAAAAACGCAACGTCCGTCTGTATCTGCCCTTACTCAAATTCAGCTTATAATAGTAAACCTGACTAAACTGTTCCAATAGTCTAGTAACTGCAGACACTGAGACCGCAGGATTAGACATCACAATAATCACATCGTCCGCGAATAGACCAAACTTATGGTCCGTGTCCCCAACTGTAATACCCCTTATCTCCGGACAAGAACGAATCAAGGCTGCTAGGGGTTCCATAACTAAAGTAAAGATAAACGGGCAAAGGGGACACCCCTGTCCAGTCCCATTTGTAATCCCAAAACGCGTAGATGAGCATCCAGATTAATATACCATAGCTGATGGAGAAGTGTATAGGGCCATAATACTATGATGAGCTACCCCAGTAACACCAAATTTAGTCAAGATTTCTCCCAAATACCCCCAATGAACCCTATCAAAAGCCTTCTCCGCATCAAGGGAAAGAAGCAAAGAAAGCGTCCGTTCCCCCTTAATTAAACGTAATAAGTTCACGAATCTCCTAGTGCCATCCGAGGACAGCCGGCCTTTAACGAACCCCACTGGATCTTGGTGTATGAGGTCAGGCAATACTTTAGCCAGGTGCTCCACAATAATTTTTGAGTACAGTTTGAGATCTAGATTAAAGAGCGATATAGGTCTAAAATTACCCGGTCTATCTGGGGATTTCCCCACTTTTGGCAAAATGACTACCGTGGCCTCCAACATTTCTTTAGGAAAGGTCCCTCCACCCTGGACCAAGTTGAATACCTCTGACAGAAAAGGCACTACAAACCGTCTGGCCCGGAGCTTTATTCAGCTTCAAGGCCTTAATGGCTTGCAATATCTCAGCCTCAGAAATAGGGACAGATAAATCAGCCGACTGTGTAGGTGAAGCGGAGGGCAGATGTACACGTTCCAAGAAGGAGGAGATATCAGCGTGGGTTGCGGTGTACCCATATTATTTTTAAGATTGTACAAGTCAGCATAGTATTCCGCCATCACATTAGCTATATATTGGGGATTAAAAACTCTCTTATTTTTAGTATTATACAAAAAAGGGATTCTAGATTGAGGGGACCGCTGTTTAAGGTGTGATGCTAACAGCGCACTAGCTTTATTATTGTAACCATAGTATCTCACTTTAACTTTCCTCAAGGCTTGTTCATATTTATATAAATCCAGTTGATGTAACTGATGCTGCAAGTTCTTAATCATATCTGCCCTCAAAGGACAGTAAACCCTTTTATTATGGACTTTGGTGTCCATTTATGCTTCAAACCAGAAACAGACCAAATTCTTCCAGTCCATTTTTAAGCTCATTAACAAACATAAAATGGGTTCAGTATTGCTTTTGGAGGACTTTAACAAAGTGATGTGGCCCTCGCTGGATACTACAGGTCCTTGTGTAACCGATAGACCCTCTGTCACTTTATTAAGATTGCATCCAGGGATAAGAGACAGAAGGCTGAGCTGCGCTTTAATTTATCTTCTACCATAACTCATTGAATTATGTGGGAATTGAATTACATAATATAGTAATATTAATAAAAATACTATATAAAAATCTATATATATATATATATATATATACACTACCGTTCAAAAGTTTAGGGTCACTTAGAAATTTCCTTATTTTTAAAAGAAAAGCACAGTTTTTTTCAATGAAGATAACATTAAATTAATCAGAAATACACTCTATACATTGTTAATGTGGTAAATGACTATTCTAGCTGCAAATGTCTGGTTTTTAATGCAATATCTACATAGGTGTATAGAGGCCCATTTCCAACAACCATCACTCCAGTGTTCTAATGGTACATTGTGTTTGCTAACTGTGTTAGAAGGCTAATGGATGACTAGAAAACACTTGAAAACCCTTGTGCAATTATGTTAGCACCGCTGTAAACAATTTTGCTGTTTAGAGGAGCTATAAAATTGACCTTCCTTTGAGCTAGTTGAGAATTTGGAGCATTACATTTGTGGGTTTGATTAAACTCTCAAAATGGCTAGAAAAAGAGAGCTTTCATGTGAAACTCGACAGTCTATTCTTGTTCTTAGAAATGAAGGCTATTCCATGCGAGAAATTGCCAAGAAATTGAAGATTTCCTACAACGGTGTGTACTACTCCCTTCAGAGAACAGCACAAACAGGCTCTAACCAGAGTAGAAAGAGAAGTGGGAGGCCCCGCTGCACAACTGAGCAACAAGACAAGTACATTAGAGTCTCTAGTTTGAGAAATAGACGCCTCACAGGTCCTCAACTGGCAGCTTCATTAAATAGTACCCGCAAAACGCCAGTGTCAACGTCTACAGTGAAGAGGCGACTCCGGGATGCTGGCCTTCAGGGCAGAGTGGCAAAGAAAAAGCCATATCTGAGACTGGCTAATAAAAGGAAAAGATTAATATGGGCAAAAGCACACAGACATTGGACAGAGGAAGATTGGAAAAAGTGTTATGGACAGACGAATGGAAGTTTGAGGTGTTTGGATCACACAGAAGAACATTTGTGAGACGCAGAACAACT
Source organism: Rhinoderma darwinii (assembly GCF_050947455.1). NCBI lineage: Eukaryota > Metazoa > Chordata > Amphibia > Anura > Rhinodermatidae > Rhinoderma > Rhinoderma darwinii. The sequence continues at coordinate 212,878,707 of NC_134688.1, read as the reverse complement.
AAAAAGATGCTGGACAAGGTAAAAGGGATTTTGAATAAGGAAGGATATCACTCCATTTTGCAACGCCATGCCATACCCTGTGGACATCGCTTGATTGGAGCCAATTTCATCCTACAACAGGACAATGACCCAAAGAACACCTCCAAATGATGCAAGAACTATTTAGGGAAGAAGCCGGCAGCTGGTATTCTATCTGTAATGGAGTGGCCAGCGCAGTCACCAGATCTCAACCCCATAGAGCTGTTGTGGGAGCAGCTTGACCGTATGGTACGCAAGAAGTGCCCATCAAGCCAATCCAACTTGTGGGAGGGGCTTCTGGAAGCATGGGGGGAAATTTCTCCCGATTACCTCAGCAAATTAACAGCTAGAATGCCAAAGGTCTGCAATGCTGGAATTGCTGCAAATGGAGCATTCCAAGACCAAAGCAAAGTCTGAAGGAGAAAATTATTATTTCAAATAAAAATCATTATTTCTAACCTTGTCAATGTCTTGACTATATTTTCTAGTTATTTTTCAACTCATTTAATAGAAGCATGAGTTTTCATGGAAAACACAAAATTGTCTGGGTGACCCCAAACTTTTGAACGGTAGTGTATATAATAAAATAAAAATATTCAAGTAAAAAACAAAAACTTTAAAAAAAGAATAATAAAGACATTTTGCCAGTGCAATTGAAAGGGGACATTGCATTGGATTCTCTTTCCCGATTAAACTGTCTGTATCAATTTTTACACTAATTGAAAGCGACCCAACATATAACAGTCTTGCCCCCTTTTTCTTCTTTCCCTATACTTATAATTTCAATACATAGCCTTTAACCCCTTCCCAACCGCCCACCGACATTTGACGTCAGGCGGTACAGGTCACCAGTCTACAACGACGTCTTTTGGCGTCGCTGCAGATGAGGCTATTGAGCGCTTGTGTGAGCGCTCATCCTCTAAGCAGGAGCTGTAACGAACAGCTCCTGATCTCAGAGCAGCCTCCTGAACAAAGCTGGGGTCGGAAAAAATTCCAACCCCAGCTGTTTAACCCTTTGATCGCCAGAGTCCGTGACCGCGGCATGATCAAAGGGAATTCCCCTCTTTGATTGCATCACTGGATCTCCGGTGTTGCGATTAAAGACCAGGGAATCCCTCTGCAGTCAGCCCTGGGGACCTACAAAGGACCTCAGGGCTGTCTGTTCCGTTTGCCTGCTGTTCAGCCACACCATGTGCTGCCCTAACATCAGCCTGTGTCAAAGTGACACAGTGTAATGTATTAACATACAAGAGTATGCCAATACATTATTAGTAAAAAATAAAGTTATAAATAAAGTTATCTTTTAATGGGATAAAAAAAAAGTAACAAAAACAATAAATAAATAAAAAAAGTTCCAAAAAAGTCATTATTTTGCATAAAATATATTTTATTGCCCCTACATTACATAAAAACAAAAAACCTACACATATTAAGTATCTACACGACCGTAATAACCTGAAGAATTAATTTAACGGGTTATTTAGCGTGAAACGGATAAAAAAGAAACAAGAAAAACAATGCCAAGAATCGCTTTTTCCTATATTCACGCCGTAAAAAAAATTTTTTTACCCCCAAATTGCTGGGGGAAAAAAATACAATTTCCCTTGCATAAAACAAGGCCTCATACAGCCACGTCAATGAAAAAATTCAAAAAAGTTATGGCTGCTGAAAGCCAGAGAGGCAAAAACAGAAAAAATTAACTGGTCATTAACACCTTAACGCTCAGTGACGTACTATTCCGTCATGGAAACCATCCCGTTCGCGCTCCATGACGAAATAGTACGTCACGGGAGTAAAGGCCATTTCGGCCGTCTTCCCGACACATACAGGAGCTGTGACAGCTGCTGTCTTGTACAGCGGTTGCCGCAGCTCCTATAGCGGGGACCGATCGCTGTGTCCCCGCTGATTAACCTCTTAAAAGCCGTGCTCAATAGCGATCGCGGCTTCTTAGGGGTTAAACCCCCATTGACGGCCCGCTACACGATAGCGGCCGGCGATGGTGGCTATGGCAACCGGACGCCTAACAGTGGCATCCGGCTATGCCATCTACGGAAGACCAGTGGGTCCTGTCAAAGTCAGGACCCACTATGCTTGCTGTCAGTGAGTAGCTGACAGCTCTAATACACTGCACTATGCATGTAGTGCAGTGTATTAGAATAGCGATGGGGGCCTCCTGCCCTCAAGTCCCCTAGTGGGACAAAGTAATAAAGTAAAAAAAAGTTGTGTAAAAATAAGAAAATCAACGTTTTAAAAGTAATAAAAGTAAAAATCCCCCTTTTTCCCTTATCAGTCCTTTATTATTAATAAAAATATATAAATAAACAAATAAACTATACATAATTGGTATCGCCGCGTCCGTAACGGCCTGAACTACAAAATTATTTTGTTATTTACCCCGTGCGGTGAATGCCGTAAAAGAAAATAATAATAAACTGCACCAGAATCACTATAGTTTGGTCACTTCACCTCCCAAAAAATGCAATAACAAGAGAGAAAAAATTTGGATGTGCCTAAAAATGGTACTGATCGAAACTGCAGTATGTTACGCAAAAAAACAAGTCCTTACACGGCTTTCTTGATGGAAAAATAAAAAAGTTATGGCTCTTAGAATATGGTAACACAAAAAGTTAATGATTTTTTACAAAAAGTATTTTATAGTGCAAACGCCATAAGACATAAAAATAACTATAAACATACGGTATCGCCGTAATCGTATTGCCACGCAGAATTAAGTGAATATGTCATTTATAGCGCATGGTGAACGCTGTAAAAAATTTAATAAAAAAACAATAGTAGAATTGCTGTTTTTTAGTCACCACGCCACTCAAAAATAGAGTAAAAACTGATCAAAAAGCTGCATGCACCCCATGAAAACTACAATGAATGAATTTGGCACCACAAGACCTCTTCAAACTGGACATGGTGCCTAATAAAAAGGAGGCCTCAAAATCCTCTAGGTGCTCCTTTGCTTCGGAGGCCGGTGCTTCAGTCCATTACTGCACTAGGGCCACATGTGGGATATTTCTCAAAACTGCAGAATCTGGGCAATAAGTATTGAGCTGCGTTTCTCTGGTAAAACCTTCAATTTTACAGAAAAAAAATTGAATAAAAAGTATTTTCTGACCAAAAAAAATTAATATGTAAATTTCACCTCTACTTTGCTTTAAATTCCTTTGAAACACCTAAAGGGTTAATAAACTTTCTATCTGCTGTTGTGAATACTTTTAGGGGTCTAGTGTCTAAAATGGTGTGTTTGATAGGGGTTTCTAATATATAGGCACCTCAAAGCAACTTCAGAACTGAACTGGAACCTAAAAATAAATAAAAATGAGGCAATACTTCGCTTCTTACATTATACTGATCATGAGCAGTGCCCACCTCGAGATGACCCCAGTTTTAACCGTTTGTATAAACGGAGACCCCTATTAGACCATTTCAGTGTCCGGTTTGCCCAAGCATACACCCCCGAGAAGTGTATTTCTATTGATGAGTCCTTGGTACAATTTAAAAGGAGGCTTCAATTCCGCCAGTACCTGCCAGGTAAGAGGGCAAGGTATGGCGTGAAGCTGTATAAGCTGTGCGAGGGTGCATCAGGGTATACCTACAAATTAAGGATATATGAAGGGAAGGACACCTGTATTCAGCCCCCAGAATGCCCCCCCCCCTACTGGGAGTTAATGCAAAAATTCTGTGGGATTTGGTGCACCCACTGCTAGACCAGGATTACCACATCTACCTGGATTATTTTTATACCAGCGTCCCACTCTTCAAGTGCCTCACTTCCAGAAATACTGCGGCATGCGGCACTGCTAGAAGAAATCTGAGAGGCCTCCCTAAGACTCTGCTTGGTCAAACACTTAGAAGGGGTGAAAGCAGGGCACATTCTAGCAGCAACATATTGTGTGTCAAGTACAAGGACAAGAGAGATGTCCTTGTATTGACAACAATACATGCCTACACCAGTACCCATGTATCTGTACGAGGTACCAGTACAGAGAGCCCCAAACCAGACTGCATCTTGGAATACAATAGGTACATGGGAGGGGTGGACTTGTCAGATCAAGTCCTGAAGCCCTACAGCGCCATGCGGTGTGGTATAAGAGGCTAGCCATGCACATCATACAGATGGCATTGTACAATGCATACGTGCTACGTCGATGTACAGGCCAGACAGGAACTTTCCTGGAATTTCAAGAGGTGGTTATCAAGAAACTAATATTTAGGGACCAGGAAAGGGGCCCCCCCAGTGCTTCTGGATGCGAGGCCACACGCATTGTACCAGGGCAACACTTTCCAGGAGAAAAACCAGGGCTCTGTATGAAACTGTTTTAAAATGTATCATACATCCCTTGATTTTTTTTATCTTCCCCAGTTTTACTTACTGTGATGCACTCCACACAACTTTTCCCCCTCATCTTTCCCTTCTGAGCCCTGCTGCATGCCCAGGCAGCTGTTAACAGCCACATTGAGGGTATTGCCGTACCCAGGAGAACCCACATTACAGTTTATTGGTGTATGTCTCCGGTCAATATGCTCACTACACCTCTAGATGAATGCCTTAAGGGTGTAGTTTTTAAAACGGTGTCACTTCTTGGGGGTTTCAACTGTACTGGTACATCAGGGGCTTCTGCATGCATGACTTCGCACCAGAAAATCCCCAGTAGGCCAAATGGTGGACCTTTCCTTCTGAGCTCTCCCATGGGCCCAAAAGGCAGTTTATCACCACAAATGAGGTGTTGCCGCACTCAGGACAAATTGGGCAACAAAATAGGGTATTTTATTTCTTGTGAAAATAAGAAATTTTTAGCCAAAACTACATATTATTGGAAAAAATTAAAACATGTTTAATTCCCAGCCCAATTCAAATAAGGTCTGTAAAAAAACTATGGGGTCTAATGGTCACAACACCCATAAATGAATTCCTTGAGGGGTGTAGTTTCCAAAATGGGGTCACTTCTGTTGGGCTTCCATTGCTTTGATACCTCTGGGGCTCTGCAAATGCGACATCGCATCCGAAAACCAATCCAGCAAAATCTGGACTCCAAAGAACAAATAGCGCTACTTTCCTTCTGAGCCCTCCCATTGGCATAAACGGCAGTTTATCACCACAAATGGGGTATTGCCGCACTCAGGACAAATTGGGCAACAAAATGTAGTATTTTATTTCTTGTGAAAATAAGTCATTTTGAGCCAAAACTACATATTATTGGAAAACATTAATTTTTTTTTAATTCACAGCCCAATTCAAATAAGTTCTGTGAAAAAACTATGGGGTCCAAATGGTCACAACATTCCTTGAGGGGTGTAGTTTCCAAAATTGGATCACTTCTCATGGGTTTCCATTGCTTTGATACTTCTGGGGCTCTGCAAATGCGACATGGCACACGAAAGCCAATCAAGCAAAATTTGGACTCCAAAGAACACACAGCGCTCCTTCCCTTCTGAGGCCTCCCATGGGCCCAAACGGCAGTTTATTGCGACAAATGGGTTTTGCTGCACTCAGGAGAAATTTGGCAACAAAATGTGGTATTTTGTTCCCTGTGAAAATAAGAAATTTTGATAAAAAATGACTACTTATTGTAAAAAAAAATAATTTTTTTAATTTCCCAGCCCAATTCAAATACGTGCTGTGTAAAAACGGTGGGGTCAAAATGGTAACAACAACCATAAATAAAATTCCTTGAGGGGTGTAGTTTCCAAAATGGGGTCACTTTTTGGGGATTCCTACTGTTTTGGCACCTCTACACGTCTTCAAACCTGGCATGCTGCCTAAATATATTCTAAAAAAAAAGAGGCCTCAAAATGCACTAGGTGCTTCTTTGATTCTGGGGCTTGTGTTTTAGTCCACGAGCACACTAGAGCCACATGTGGGACATTTCTAAAAACTGCAGAATCTGGAAAATACATATTTAGTAGTGTTTATCTGGTAAAACCTTCTGTGTTTCAGAAAAAAATTGAATAAAATTGAAATTCAGCAAGAAAAATGAAATTTGCAAATTTCACCTCCACTTTGCTTTAATTCCTGTGAAATGCTTAAATAAACTTTCTAAATTCTGTTTTGAATACTTTGAGGGGTCTAGTTTTTAAAATGGGGTGTTTTATGGGGGTTTCTAATACATAGGCCCCTCGAAGCCACTTCAGAACTGAAGAGGTACCTTAAAAAAAGGCTTTTGAAATTTTCTTAAAAATATGAGAAATTGCTGTTTATGTTCTAAGCCTTGTAACGTCCAAGAAAAATAACAGAATGTTCAAAAAACGATGCCAATCTAAAGTAGACATATGGAAAATGTGAACTAGTAACTATTTTGGGTGGTATAACAATCTGTTTTACAAGCAGATGCATTTAAATTCCGAAATATTCTATTTTTTCTACATTTTCTCTAAATTTTGCAATTTTTCACAAATAAACACTGAATATATCGACCAAATTTTACCACTGACATGAAGCCCAATGTCTCACGAGAAAACAATCTCAGAATTGCTTGGATAGTTTTAAGCATTCCGAAGTTATTACCACATATTGTGAAATATGTCAGATTTCAAAAATGGGCTCTGAGCCTTAAGGCCCAAACTAGGCTGCGTCCTTAAGGGGTTAAGGTCTTTTCAGGCCTGGTCATTAAGGGGTTAAAGAAGCACTCCACGTTATTTTTTTTTGCACCCTCTATTTGTACATTGGTGTATCAGTGGGGTGCTGTGTGTAAAAATACTTACCGATCCCTGCATTTTGTCTTTTTTGGGTCCAGCGCCGCTCCCGTGATCTTCCCTCTGACTGGTCTGGAGTAATTGTGCTTCTAAATAAACCGGAACTCAGGCTCTCAATGCATTCCTTTAGGAGCCAGAACGATGCTCCATAGAAATGAGAGCCTTACTTCCGGTTTTCTGAAAAGCAACGATTCCAGACCTAGTCAGAATTAAAATTACGTCAGCGGCGCTGGACCCAAAAAACTACAAGATTCGGTGATCGGTAAGTATTTCTGCACACAGCTCCCAACTGAAACACCGATGTACAAATGAAGGGTGCAATAAAAAAATTAAGTGGAGTGCTTCTTTAATAAATAAAAACCTGTCTATTTTAATCAGCAATTTCATCCTGACCTGAAAGCACAGATAGCTTATAAGGGGTTTTCCCCCCAAATATCTGTCTGTCTGTTGGGGCTCCCTATAACCCAAACATAGGTCAATCCACCCTACTACTACCATAAATTGAAAGAAGCGGCTATCTCTCCAACTAACAGTTTACTCATCCAATCTTATTCTATCCACGTTCTCATAGTTCACACAATTAAAATCACCAATTGCTATTAACCTTATCCTGCATGAATTTATAAAGATCAATCAGGATGTCCAACGAAAAAAGAGGTGTAATATAGAAGAAGTATAAAACCACTTTATATCCCTCGATCTGAACGGGAAAAAAAGATATATCTCCTCATTGTCTATCGAATATATGGGCCCAGCATACACAGGAACGTTTTATGAATCAGAACACTCACCTCTGGAATAAGAGGAAAAAAACGGATGAAGCTGGTAACGAACCCAATTTCTAGAACAGAGTTAAAAGTTTCTCTTTTACCAAATGTATCTCTAATAAACACAATCCCCAGCATATGTTTTTTAATCACCCTAAACGCCGCAAGTCTCTTATATCTTTCTGATACGCCTCTAACATTTCATTCCAAAATAACTGTGCTTGTTGTTTACCCGAATATACATGTAAGCAAGGCAAGAGGAGAAAGAAAAAAAACAACAAAAGACACCATTCTTGTCGCCCCCCGCAACTTCCCCAACACCTAGGTCTGCCCACTCTATCCTGCTTAACAGAGTGGCAAGTTCGCTGTACCTGCATAATTCCCGTTCTATCACAAAAATGTTAATGTCCTCAAAGTCTTCAAGTATGCAATAATCTAAAGTTACTATGACTTCAGACACTTCTCCGGCTTACAGGATCCAGGAAAAACATGGTATGGTCGTGATACACGAACCATAACTTAGACGGAAATAGCAAGGACTATTTTATATCACTCTTTCTCAGTCTTATCTAAACTACATTAAATTTCGATCTCACAACTGGGGCTCTGTGGCATAATCGGGCAAAGACTTATTTTGTTTACAATATATTCCACATTTTCCAGTAATCTCCCTTTTCTGAGGATTATATCTTGGCCACCTGAATACAAGAGCTTGAAAAGGATGGGACATGGATGACCAACCAGGTGGAGGACATTTTGATATAATTCCATGGACTCTCTCCACTCCAAATACATTAGACAACCCAGATTGTTAGATATCCAACTTGTGATGAATGCCACAGCCCTCGGAGTTAATCCTCTCAGGGAATTCAATTGCTCTGATGTTACATCTCCCTGATCTATCCTCTAGGTCTGTTACTTTTTAACACAAAGTCTGATTTGGTTTCACCAGTCGTTTATCTTCCTCCATGGTATTGGTTAAGTTATCCTCCAGATTCCCAACCCTACTCTCTACTTCTTCCATTCTATCTTGAATCTTATTCATGTCTTCCCTAACAATTTAAATGTCCATCCTTACTACATCTGTGAGCACCTTAAGATCTTTAAGTGCTTTGTTAGATTGCAGTACTGCGTTAAAAATGTGTTGATATATTTAAGCAGTTTTATCGTCCTGAGATATACTCAAATGCTGAGCAAGTCCCTGCAGTTTATTTACCTCCAACCTTTCCTGTCTCGCCTCTGCCATCTTATCCACTCTGTTGCCTCTCTTCCCCTCGTGTATCGAACAGATAAGCAGCGTTCGTCTTACAAGCTCCAGACAGGTTAAAGTACTTCCCCATCTTGTTTGTTGTTGCCCCTTTTTCCTTGCTAGACTCCGTTAAAAGTTTTGCTGACTGGTTCTGAGCTATGATGGACGTTCCTGACTGTCTCTGCTTCAAAGGTAGTATCCTCTTTAGAACATATGTTGCTGTTGTTTTGCCGGACCATCTTGTTATTTTACTGAAAAGGAGTTCAAAGAAGGATAGTAAAAATATGTAGATATATAATGTCCTCCAGTACTGCTTAATTTTCAATATATCAATTTATTAGGGTCTTTAACACCTTCCCACTGCAGCCACTTTTGACCTTCCTGACAAAGCCTTATTTTTCAAATCTGACATGTGTCACTTTATCTGGTAATAATTTTGGAATGCTTTTACCTATCCAAGCGATTTAGAGATTGCTTTCTCGTGACACATTGGACTTTATGTTACTGGTAAAATTTGGTCGATACATTGAGTATTTAATTGTAAAAAACACGGAAATTTAGCATTTTTCAACATTTTTATGTATCTGCTTGTAAGACAGATAGTTACAGTATACCACACAAAATAGTTGCTAATTAACATTTTACCATATGTCTACTTTAGATTGGCATTGTTTCTTGAACATTCTTTTATTTTGCTAGAATGTTACAAGGCTTAGAACTTTAGCAGAAATTTCTCACATTATCAAGAAAATTTAAAAAGGCTATTTTTACAGGGACCATTTCAGTTGTGAGGTGGCTTTGAGGGCCTTATATATTAAAAATATAATTTTAAAAATGGCACACCTCAAAGTGTTCAAAACAGCATTTACAACGTTTCTTAACCCTTTAGGTGTTTCACAAGAATTAAAGCATTGTAGAGGTGAAATTTACAAATTTCTTTTTTTTGCCATAATTCATTTTTAATCCATTTTTTTCTGTAGCACATAAGGTTTTACCAGAGAAATGCAACTCAATATTTATTGCCCAGATTCTGCTGTGTTTAGAAATAGCCCACATGTGGCCCTGGTGTGCTAATGGACTGAAACACAGACCTCGAAAGCAAAGGAGCACCTAGAGGATTTTGGGACCTTCTTTTTATTAGATTATATTTTAGGCACCATGTCAGGTTTGAGGAGGTCTTGTGATACCAAAATAAAGGAGACACTCCAAAAAAGGCCCCATTTTGGAAACTACACCCACAAGGAATTTATCTAGGGGTGTAGTGCCCATTTTGACCCCACAGGTGTTTCATAAAATGTAATATAATTTAAATGTGAAAATGAAAAATTTAGATTTTTTTCCCAATAAGATGTTGTTTTAGCTAAAAAAAAACTATCCACAAGGAATAAAGAAGAAAAAGCCCCCCCAACATTTGTAAAGCACCTACTCCAGAGTACCTAAATACCCCATATGTGATCACAAACTTCTGTTTGGGCACATGGCAGGACTTAGAAGTGAAGGAGCGTCAATTGGCTTTTGGAGAACAGATTTTGCTGGATTGGTTTCTCGGCACCATGTCACATTTGCAAAGCCCCTAAGGTACCAGTATAGTGGAAAATCCCCAAAAGTGACTCCATTTAGGAAACTACACCCCTTGAGGAATTCATCTAGGGATGTAGTGAGTATTTTGACCCTACAGGTGTTTCATAGTTTCTATTAGAATTGGGCAGTGAAAATAAAGAAAATATTTTTTTTCAATAAGACGTAGCTTTATCTCAAAATTTTTCATTTTCTCAACAAATAAATGAAAAAAAGAACCTCAACATTTGTAAACTGCTGTTTGGGCACACAGTCAGTCTCAGAAGAGAAGTAGTGCTATTTGGCTTTTGGAGAACAGATTTTGCTGGATTGGTTTCTTAGCAACCATGTCACATTTGCAAAGCCCCTGTAGGACCAAAACAGTGGAAACCCCCCACAAGTGACTCCATTTGGGAAACTACACCCCTGGAGGAATTCATATAAGGGTGTAGTGAATATTTTTACCCCACAGGTGTTTCATAGATTGTATTAGAATTGGGCAGTGAAAATAAAAATTACATTTTTATCCAAGAAGACGTAGCTTTAACTCAAAATTTTTCATTTCTCCAACAAATAAAAAAAGAAAAAGCACCCCAACATTTGTAAAGCAATTTCTCCCATGTACGGCAATACCCCATATGTGGTAATAAACTGCTGTTTGGACACAAGGCAGGGCTCAGAAGGAAGGAGCACCATGTGGCTTTTGGAGTGCAGATTTTTGACATTCAGCAGGGCTCAGGAGTAAAAGAGTACCATGCGAAATTGAGGCCTAATTTGGCGACTTTCAAAGTATTAGTTCACAATTGCAGGGGCTCTGATGCGAAATAATAAAAGAAACCCCTGAGAAGTGACCCCATTTTGGAAACAACACCCCTCAAGGCATTTATTAAGGGGTGTAGTGAGAATTTTGACCCCATAGGTCTTTTCCATAAATGATTGCACTGCGAATGGTGCAAAGTAAAAATTGCAATTTTTCCCTAGATGTACCATTTCAGTGGCAAATATGTAATGCCCAGCTTGTGCCACTGAAGACACACACTTAAAACATTGTTAAAAGGGTTCTCCTGGCTATGGCGATGCCATATATGTGGAAGTAAACTGCTGTTTGGGCACAGTGTAGTGCTCAGAAGGAAGGCAGGCTAAGATAGCTTTCATGGATATTTAAATCAAGGTGGTTGACCTTGGGTACATATGTACAATCCGATGTGAATAGGAACGACACAACAGTGAATTCCCTTTTACACGCAAGATCATCCCATTCAACTAACATAATCGAGAGCATTCCAACAGACCAATTTCTGATAATGAGGAAGATTTCTTCTAGAGAGGAACAGCTTGGACATCAAGCACAAGACTTGAAGGGTCATTTTAGGGAACGTGGGTATAAAAACTGCTGTATTAAGAAAGGGTACCTGAGAGAAAGGGAGACTAAAAGAGCAAACTTCTTGAGGCAAAGGAAAAGTAAATCCCAGCAGGATAATGTTTCATTTATCTCTGCTTATAATTTTAGATGGAGGGAAATGCATGGGTCATGTTGGTAAGAAGCCATCATAGTGGTATGTGTCCAGAGAAAGCTTTCGGTTCTATTGGACCCAAATAAAGTTGCAAACCATGTGGAGGCTGTGTTGAATGCCCCAACATCAAAAGAACAATCACATTTTATGATTCCACTGGTACGAAGTAGTACGTATTTACATACTCTATATTTTGCAATAGCATCTGTTGGGAATACGCCTGTTCCCTTAAGATTACCATGACTACTGTTCTAGCTTCTGGGCGGTTCTGGTTTTACTTTGAGGCTATCTCTTTTCTCTGTCCTTCTGTCTATCAGGTGTAGGGTTAGTATTTATACCTGGCTTCCTCCACCTGTTCTTTGCTTGTGAATTTCCTGTCTGCATGTGTTTTGATCAAGCTACTCACTTACACCCTTTACCTCTGACTTCTGGACTTCTTGGAAATTGACCTTGGGGTGTATTTGGATAACCCTTTTGTTTACCAATTTTGATTATCTGCTCCGGGCTGGTTCTGACCTCTGCTTTACCTGATATCCACTTGCTTACTGTTTTGGACGTTCTGTTTACCCTCTGGCTGTCTGGTTCCTGTTCAGGTTTGACTGCATTGCACCTCTTATCCAACAATGAACTCTGCTAAGACAACCTGGGTTCTATGCAGCAAAAACCATCCTGCCTTGCGGTCAGCTCTGGCGAAGACCTTAGAGTAGCCATAGACTCTGTCGATCAGAGTTGTGACAGATTTGAGGTTGCGGATTTATTTGCACTCTTTCTCCCGGCTGACTCCAGCAGCCTTTGGGGAATTGCTCAACTTGAAATTCCATAACAGCATCAGAATGATATATTGTGCTAATTGCCCGTGTAAATTGTTGTACATAGGACTGACATCAAGAGAACTAAGGAGAAGAACAAGAGTACATGTCCTGGGGATCATGGCGGCTAAGGATAAACAGGATGTGATCAAGCTTAAAACTATACTAAGATATTTGAAACAGTATCACAATTGTGATAGAAACTTTTTGAAAGTTAGAGGAATTGACCAGATTCTACATAAACCCAGAGGGGGGATTTGGAAGAAATTTCTAGCTCAAAGGGAGTCTAACTGGATCTGTACTCCTGACACAATATGTCCAATTAGATTATTAGTTATGTTCCCTTTCTATAAACGACTTCAATAGCTCCCATAGCATGTCTCCCTTGTAGAGACAATGCTTTTATGTATTATTTTATCTAATATATTGTTACACCTAATCCAATCTAAAACTCTTCATAAAGTGTGAAGCTTAATCCGTTAGTGACCGCCAATACACCTTTTTCACGACAGACACTAACGGGCTTTATATTGATGCATATGTCTTTTTACGGTGCTGCATCAGAATAAATCTGCGCCACCGGGAGCAGAACAAGCTCCCTGCTCTCAGCTACCGGAGGTAGCTGATTGCTGGGAGCAGGCCTGCTAGAGCGGGCTGGATCGAAATCAACATCGATCCTGCCAGTTTAACCCCTCAGATTTGGCGGTCAATAGGAACCGCCGTATCTAAGTGGTTTTAGGGGGAGGGGGCACCCTCTCTCACCCTTTCGGCACCCCGTAATGCGATCGCGGGTTGTAGATGGTTTCTATGGCAGCCGAGGCCTAACAAAGGCACCAGGTCTGCCTCTAGTGAATGCCTGTTAGGCCATGCCAACGGAATGGCCTAACATATGCCTGTCAGTTTTACACTGACAGGCACATTACACTGCAATACAGAAATATTGCAGTGTATTATAAAAGTGATCAAATAATTGCATAGTAAAATCCCCTAGTGGGAATTAAAAAAAAGTTAAAAAATGTTTTTATAAAGTTAATAATAAATAAATAAAAATCCCAAATAAAAAAATTAATAAAAACCTACCTTTTCCCCTTACAAAATGCTTTATTAAGAAAAAGTTAAAAAAATTACACATATGTGGTATTGCTGCATTTGTAACGACCCCAAGTATTACTTTATTAGCTGTTAGCTATTACTTTATTTAACTTGCATGGCGAACACCATGTGATAAAAAGTGATGAAAAAGTCGCATGTACTCCGAAATGGTACCAATAAAAGCTACAAGTCGTTCCGCAAAAAAAGCCCTCATACAGCTGCATTGGCATAAAAATAAAAAATATTGCTGTGTATAAGTAGTAAAACATAAGAAAACAATATAAATTTGGTATTGTCACAATCGCAATGACCAGCTGCATAAAGTTATTATGTTATTTATACCACACGGTAAACGGCATAAATTTTAAGATGCAAAAAAACTGTGGTGAAATTGCTGGATTATTTCCTATTCCCCCCAAATAAAGTGAATAAAAGTTCATCAATAAATTATACGTACCCCAAAATGGTTCTATTAGAAATACAACTTGTCCTGCAAAAAACAAGTACTGATACAGCTATGTTGATTTAAAAAATAAAAAAGTTACAGCTCTTTGAATGCGACGATGGAAAAACTTAAAAAAGCTTGGTTATTAAGGCCTAAAATAGGTTGGTCACTAAGGAGTTAAGAACACACTATTTGTCGGGTCTGACGAAGTGGTCAGAAAAATGCTGACTCTGACTAATCAATTATGAACTATTCTGTCTCAGCAACAAGATATCCCTGTTTTATAACACAAGAAACAAGGGAGTTTGATCAGCACATTCCAACAAAATGAAAAAAAAACAGGTGCAGGAACGCCTATGACTGTCAAATAATACATTACACAAGAAAATGGCGATAGCACGCTGCGAACACTAATTCCACCTAAACACTATAAATAAATATGTATTGCTGTGAATCTACTTACAATAGCGAGGTTCTTAGTGCACATTTTGATCAAATTGTGTGAGCCCACCTACCACGACAGGGCGACCTCATTTATAAGGTGAGTCCCTATGCTGCTCATACACCCAATTCTGGGACTAAGCCTACATATACTTGGGAATGGTAGGAATCAGCATTAGACTAATTAAAATCACCCAAGGCAGAATGGGAGGAGTGCAAAATCAAAAGTGGAGGCATCTATGCAATACACAAGAAACAAGAGAGTTTGATCAGTACATTCCAACAAAATTGAAAAAACCTGTATACAGCTGCAAGAACGTCTGTGACTGCAAAATAATACATTCCACAAGAAAATGGTGTGTTATGGCTGCGGCCACAGACCGCCGCTGATTACCTCTGTCGCATGGCCGACCACCGCACACCCCTGGCCTTTTGCCAGCGTCTCCGTCATACAGGTACTCTTGTGCAGGGGCGGATTACAATGAGGGCAATATGGGCAAGTGCCGGGGGCCGAGGCTGGAAGGGGACCAAGTTCGCCCCTACCGGCTGTTAAAATTACAGCCGGTTCAGAGAACCAGAGTGAAGCGGGACCGCTCACCAAACTAGTGGCTATACGCTACACTACGCACTATACAATAAAAAAGTTACTATAGTAACGGGAGCCGCGGCCCGTTACTATAGTAACGGGAGCCGCGACCCGTTACTATAGTAACTACAGTACTTACCTTCCTGTTTCCGGTGCGAAGCGCATGACGTCACCACCATCCTGAGTCAGGACATCCGCCACGGCTGAAGAGCAGGGTAAGTTTGATACCCCTTTTGCTTGAAGCTGATGGCTTGGGGTCCGACTCCCAGGACTCCCGCCAATCACCTGTTTTGAAGGGGACGCAGCGCTCGTACGAGAGCTGGTGCTTCCCCTTCATTCCGGTCACTTGCTCACACTGAATCCGTGTGGGCGATTCACAGCGTGAGCGAGTAAGTGAAATGAAGGGGAAGCAGCTCTCATACTAGTGCTGCGGCCCCTTCAAAAGAGGTGATTTGGGGGTCCCGGGAGACGGACCCCAAGCCATCAGCTATTGATGGCCTATCCTGAGGATAGGCTATCAATGTTTAGGGACCTGGACAATCCCTTTAAGCCTACGATGTTGCAGGCTTAGAGGTCCCATGAGAAAGGATCACAGATTGTGTGATGCTGTCTGCTGGGCCCTGTATCTAAGCCAATCACATGGTAGGCTTAGATACAAGGCCCATGTGTGATCCTATCTGCTGGGCCCTGTATCTAAGCATCTTACATAAGCACATGGTAGGCTTAGATACATGGCCCATGTGTGATCCTGTCAGCTGGGCCCTGTATCTAAGCATCTTACATAAGCACATGGCAGGCTTAGATACATGGCCCATGTATGATCCTGTCTGATGGGCCCTGTATATAAGCCTACCACACGTGTTACTAATAGTTTTTGTTGTGTTTGTATTTTTTTACAGGTTTGGTCGTTGGACTACGTCAGATTCCAGGACTACTTCGATGACGGCGTTTTTATGATCAATAAAATGGTTAATGAGGGTTGTCTGGGTGGTTTTTATTTCAATAAAATATTTTTTCTATGTCTTTGTTTGTTTTTTAAACTTTATTACTACCGCCTTAGTGTTAGCCGGTACAAAGGCTAACACTAACCCCCATTATTACCCCGGTAGGGGTGCTGGGAAGAGCCGGGTACGATCCAGTACCTGACCATCTGTAGTGATGGTCGGGCAATGGGGCGGCCGCAAGCTGGTATTATTAGTGGTATTATTATCCTGGGAAAGGCCAAAAACTGTGCCCCTTTCCCCCTGGTAATGTTAACCTGCTGCTGCTGGCTGGTTATGAAAAATGGGGGGGGACCCCGCCAGGTACAACAGCAGCAGCCTAGCATTACCAGGGGGGGAAGGGTCACTGTTTTTGGCCGTTCCCAGGCTGATATTACCAGCCTGTGGCTGACCCGGTACCCGACCATCACTGCAGATCACTACAGATGGTCGGGTACTGGTTCGTACCCGGCTCTTCCCAGTACCACTGGTGGCGGTGGGTACCGGGGTAATGGGGGTTAGTGTTAGCCTCTCTGCCTGCTAACATTAAGCCTCACCTTAGTAATGGATGTTGTCAATCAGCCAGCAGCTAGTAAAGTTTAAAATAAATACAAGGACATAGAAAAAATATTTTATTGAAATAAAAAACAAACACAACCCTCATTAACCATTTTATTGAGAATAAAAAAACGCTGTCATGGAAGTAGTCCTCGAATCCGACGTAGTCTAACAACCGAACCTGTAAAATAACACAAACACACAAAAATAATTAGTAACCCATAAAAAAGCAAAACAATTCTTATACTTACCTTTTCTGGGTCCAGCGCTGGAACTGCAATGTCAGTGAGCTGGTCCCTATATCTATCCCTATCATGTGTGATATCGTCTGTTGAGCTACTGTATCTAATCCTATCATGTGTGATACTGTGCTGAGCCACTGTATCTAATCCTATCCATAGTTTGTAGGGTCGTAGTGCTATAGATATGTTCTCTCCTATATACACACACACACACACACACACACACACACACACACACAAACACACACACTCAGGGGCACAGTGTATAGTGCTATTATATTCAGGAGTACAGTGTATAGTACTATTATATTCAGGAGTACAGTGTATAATATTATTATATTCAGGGGCGCAGTGTATAGTACTATTATATTCAGGAGCATAGTGTATAGTACTATTATATTCAGTAGTACAGTGTATAGTACTATTATATTCAGGAGTACAGTGTATAGTACTATTATATTCAGGAGTACAGTGTATAAAACTAATATTCAGTAGTACAATGTATAGTAATATTATATTCAGGAGCACAGTGTATAGTACTATTATATTCAGAAGTGCAGTGTATAGTACTATTATATTCAGAAGTGCAGTGTATAGTACTATTATATTCAGGAGTGCAGTGTATAGTACGATTATATTCAGGAGTACAGTGTATTATACTATTATATTCAGGAGTACAGTGTATAATACTATTATATTCAGGAGTACAGTGTATAGTACTATTATATTCAGGAGTACAGTGTATAGTACTATTATATTCAGGAGTACAGTGTATAGTACTAGTATATTCAGGAGTACAGTGTATAATACTATTATATTCAGTAGTACAGTGTATAGTAATATATTCAGGAGTGCAGTGTATAGTACTATTATATTCAGGAGTGCAGTGTATAGTACTATTATATTCAGGAGTACAGTGTATAATACTATTATATTCAATAGTACAGTGTATAGTAATATTATATTCAGAAGCACAGTGTATAGTACTATTATATTCAGGGGCGCAGTGTATAGTACTATTAACCTCATCTAGAATATGCAGTCCAGTTCTGGGCTCCAGTTCATAGAAAGGATGCCCTGGAGTTGGAAAAAATACAAAGAAGAGCAACGAAGCTAATAAGGGGCATGGAGAATCTAAGTTATGAGGAAAGATTAAAAGAACTAAACCTATTTAGCCTTGAGAAAAGACGACTAAGGGGGGACATGATTAACTTATATAAATATATGAATGGCGCATACAAAAAATATGGTGAAATCCTGTTCCATGTAAAACCCCCTCAAAAAACAAGGGGGCACTCCCTCCATCTGGAGAAAAAAAGGTTCAACCTGCAGAGGCGACAAGCCTTCTTTACTGTGAGAACTGTGAATCTATGGAATAGCCTACCGCAGGAGCTGGTTGCAGCAGGGACAGTAGATGGCTTTAAAAAAGGCTTAGATAATGTCCTAGAACAAAAAAATATTAACTGCTATGTGTAGAAATTTTTTACTTCCCCTTTCCCATCCCACTTCCCCTTTCCCATCCCTTGGTTGAACTTGATGGACATGTGTCTTTTTTCAACCGTACAAACTATGTAACTATATACTATGTAACTATGTAACTATATTCAGGAGTACAGTGTATAGTACTATAATATTCATTGTATGATACTATTATAGTTAGAAGCATAGAGTGTGGCATCATGAGAATTTTATCTTCGTTTACAGGTGCGGAAATGTTGGAAAAGTGAGGAGCCGAAGATATCTGAGCTGCAAACAGCAGAAATGGGCCGTGCCCGGGAGAAGTCATCATAGAGGTCTGGACCGGATGGAGAAGAAAAGAGAAAAAGAACGAAAAAGAATCTGAGGCGTCACCGGTGAGTCACTCAATATAAATGTTTATTCTACCTGTGACTGATCAGTACTGTAGTCACTGTATGATCTGCAGCAAGATGACGTATGGTAGCATTCTTTTTGTTAAACAGCAACTCCCAGCATATCCTAACCATTGTTCAGGCTATACTGGGAGCCGTCGTTCTATGATGTACAAATGTATATGGTAGGGGTTTAACTGAATTTGCAAATGATCTCTGTACTGAACTGTGTTTGTTCTGGTGCTGTATTTATGTTCTGAGCTTGGTTCTGGTGCTGTATGTATATATATATATATATATATATATATACTGAGCTTGGTTCTGGAGTTATATATATGTACTGAGCTTGGTTCTGGCATTGTATATATGTACTGAGCTTGGTTCTAGTGCTGTATATATGTACTGAGCTTGGTTCTGGTGCTGTATTTATGTACTGAGCTTTGTTCTGGTGCTGTATATATGTACTGAGCTTTGTTCTGGTGTTGTATATATGTACTGAGCTTGGTTCTGGTTCTGTATACATGTACTGAGCTTGGTTCTGGGGCTGTATATAAGTGCTGAGCTTGGTTCTGGGTCTGTATATATTTACCTTCTCTTAAGGTAAAAGTATATGTTAAATCTACTTTTACCTTAAGAGAAGGTAAATATATACAGTAAAAACTAAATCCAAAAAAACATGGAGGAATCTCAGTTTTTTCCAATTCACCCATTATATGGTACTTTACATGGTGCCAATAAAAACTATAACTCCTCCCGCAAAAAAATAATCCTTCACTCACCACTCCATTGACGTAAAAATAAAAAAGTTATAAAGCTCCTGACCACTTCAGTGTCTCAAAGTATTCTGCTTTCTTTCTTCTATATGGCTCATTCTGCTTTTATAGCTAAATTAAAACTGTGCCAGGTCTGTGGCCGCCTAAACAGAAATCTGCAAATATATACGGTACAGCGTCTTCGGAGTTCGCGTGGGGGGCCCAGACCTGAAAAAGTGCCCGGGGCCCATGGTACCCTTTATCCGCCCCTGCTCTTGTGCTATGGACTTTTTCATAGACGGTATAGACTGTTGTTTGGTCAGCTGCCACTCCGCTATGGCGGAGCGGCCTAGTGGGTACACATACCCCTAGATCATGATATGGCGACAACACTCTGCGAACACCAAAGCCACCTAAAACACTATATATAAACAGATATGCAACTCGTATTCGTAGCTGTACTTACAAGACTTGTTTTCTGTTATTTACTGCATGCAGTATTTATATATTTGCATATCTCGATAGACTTCTATTAGGGCATATGGATATTGTATAACTTTATAAAAGTATCGTCATGTATAGTCACTTTAAACTAATATGTTTATCGTATATTAATGTTATCATTGACACTTTATGTATGTATTGTATTGGACACATTTGTTTGTTAGAATTTAAAATTTTAGAGATGCATATAGCTTCAAATTATCTCACTGTATATTATATTTTTATACTGATTATTACTTGTCACTTAATACGTTTTTTTTTAACCTATTTTTATCTTTTTTTTAATTTGCTCACTTTGTGTTTGAACGTATTTATCCAATATTGATGCATGTCACTTTTTTACACTTTTGCTTTGAACTATTCAGTATTGGATTGGTGGGCACTCACATTTTTGTGGTGGTTTATTTTGTCAGTTTTGCAAAATGCTCAGCATTGTATATCCTTAAATAACTCTTTCCTTTGTGTTTCTCTGTACAATTTAAACTTTGCCCATTTAGTCCGAAATTTAATAATAGCATCACTGTACCATCACTGTACCTGGCTCTTTATCTAGCCTTCATTGTGCATTTTAAGGGTAGGAACACACACGGCATGTTCTGGGCGGATACTCTGCGTATCCGCCCTGAACACCGCAGGGAATGCTGGGCTAAAAATTTTCCGGCGGAGTTTCCGATGCTTAAAGCAGTGCCGGAAAAATAAAAAACTAGTTTATACTTACCCCCTCCCTCTTCTCTGCGCGCAGTCCGGCCTCCTGGGATGATGTTGCAGGTCATGTGAGTGCTGCAGCCTGTGATTAGCTGCAGACTGGAGAAGAAGCAGGAAACTCTACGTAAGTCTAACTTTATTTTTATTTTTTCTAACTTGTGATTTTTGCAGCGGAATCGCTGTGATTCTGCCGCAAATGTCGCAACATGTCGCAACATACACCACTTTGTTGCCGGTTTAAGCACCCTATTGAATTCAATGAGGTGCGATTCCACAGCATTAATTGACATGCTCCGCACCGCAGGTCAATTTATGTGCGTTATTTCTGCTGCATTTTTCCGCAGTGTGGGGACAAGATTTGTTGAAATCGCTCACCCACCCACTGCTGCTACTGTAATTGCGGATTTTCTGCAATTAATCAGTTTCGGAAAATCTGCAGTGTTTACACTGTGTGTTTTCGTACCCTAACAGTGTTTATACTCTTTTGATACATTGTAGTACCAGTCTACTTTACGCTTTAGTGTATGTTCTGTCTTTTAATCGGTTTAAGGACTTTTTTCCATGATGATCTAATAAAAGATAGATTTTGCTATATCTTGCCTCTTAGCACCTTATTTTGTAGGGTTTATGTGATTGTTATGACATTTTCATAGTTGCCATTGTTTATAGGTGGTATATCTCACTTTATGTAAGAATAACTTTGTAATGCTTTTACTTATCCAATTGATTCTGAGATTGCTTTTTTTATGACACATTTTAATTTATGTTAGTGGTAACTTTTGGTTGATACATTCTGTGTTTATTTGTAAAAAAAACACCAAAATTTATTGAATATTTGGAAAATGTCCAGTTTTGAAAGTTTGCATTTTTCAGCTTGTCAGGCTCTCTTCACATCTTCATCAAGGCTTTCCATTGATCTGCTCTGTTATAGGGGCAGAACAATGCTGGATCTGTCGCATGCTGCGCTATTTTGTCAGGCGAAAATGACAGAATCTGTGATGGAGGCTCCTAACAAAGCAGACAATTAGTAATAACACACAAAATAGTTATTAATTAACAAAAAAATTTAGGGACCAATTCACTTCTGAAGAGGCTTTGAGGGGCTTATATTTAAGAAAACCCCCATAAATCACACCACTTTGAAAAATTCATCCTCCAAAGTATTTAAAATAGCATTTAGTAAGTTTGTTTACACTTTAGGCATTCCACATGAATTAATGCAAACTGGAGCTGATATTTAAAAATTTATTTTTTTGTTGCAGATATTCAATTTTGTTCTGTAACAAAATAGGTGCTGACAGAGGAACACAACTCAATATTGATTACCCTGAATGTTAAATACAATTGGGTTGTGAAAATGAAATTATATATTTTTTCCAATAATATGTAGTTTTAGCTAAAAGATTTGAATTTTCACAATGGGTAATAGGAGAAAGGAAAAAGCACCCCACATTTTTTTTTTTACACAATTTCTCCTGAGTATGGCAATACCCAATATGTGGTCATAAACGTCAGTATGGGAACAGGGAAGGCTCAGAAGGGATGGAGTGGCATTTGGCTTTTAGAGCGCAGATTTTGCTAGAATGGTTTTCATGCGCCATGCCATGAATAAAAAAAAAAACAAATTGACGTTGCAGATGTACACTCAGCCTTAATATGAGAAAATCCAAGCCACATACAGCAGAATATATTTACAAGTGGTTCTATAATGATTGCCCCAAAGACATTAGAAAAACATTTCTGTGACAGACCCTATTTAATAGTATATCACGATAAAAATGACCCTTTATAGAGCCCCAAATTGCCACTGTCACCACAAAAGGGTGTAGGGGAGAACCCAAATCCTTAAAGTGACTTTTATGTTATTAATTATGAACAGAAATGACATGTTCATCGTTTATTGCACTGTGTCTTTAAATGTACTGTTATACTGCCTTTATTTTGTGCCTTTAATTCCCACCAGGTGGCGTTCTGAAGGTGGAGGGTACTGACCGGCCTATTGCACTTATGTGGCCAGTTCAGTCTGTGTTTTAAAGTTGTGCTTCTGTTTATTATTATTGCACTGTAATATTGTGTTGGATTTGTACAGGTATGACCATGGTTGGATTGCTGGGGAACCCCAGGTCGCTATCCCTGGAGTAGGCACCATTGGTGATGTCTGACGTAAACAGGTGTAGCAAAACTCAGGGCAGTCAGCAGGCGGCTACTCACAGTTGGTAGAGCAAAATGTCAGGGCAGGTGGCATAAGAATTGTCATGAGTAACAAACAAGTGGTTAGCGCAGGCGCAAATATAATGGTGGTTTCTCTTGGCTCAAATACCCACAAAATCTCTCTCAGACCGGAGCAGGCAAAACTAAATTGGGTATGATCCAACAAATACCCTAAATAACATATATAAAGTACAGTGAAGTTTACCGCTCAGACGGCACTGGTAACAGTCCAATATCATTCAGTATGGACTCTCTCCCAGAAAAATGCAGTGGACAGTCCGCAATCCAATGAGGGTGTGGATGGTAATTCTTATCCTTGTAGTTCCACCGAGCTCCTTATCGTCTCTCTCCACATTCAAAGAACTCCTGGTAGGAAAAGGATCTTATGTCTCTAATAGATGGAAAAAGGAAGACACATAGTGCAACACCCTCTGAAAAAAGATTGCTCCACGCCAAGTTTAATCCATACTCACAGAAGTAACAAGAAATAAAAGCATCAAGGTAAGTAAAAATCGTTAAAATTTCTAGGCGGCACGCCAAACACTCTCGCCCGACCCTGGGTTTCGCCCTTCCGGCTTCCTCTGGGGCATGTGTGATGTGTCTAATTAACAGGTTTATATAGCCGCATATCATTTAAATTTACATAAATTTACATACATAAAAAATGGTTAAAAAAAACAACATATACACCCACAATGATCTCTGCAATATATAGAGATAATCTGATCTTACCATCATAATCGTATACATATATATACACTTTTATTATTTTTATATAAATGCCTAATCTCTTTAAAAAGTTAGCGCAGGCGGCAGGCAATTATAGTTAACGGTACATACTCAGGTCAGTCACAGGGGATCCAAACAAAGTATGGAGCAGGATATTACTGGCAAGCTAGGAAGGAAGCGTTGGTAGAGTGGGAGGCTGACCGCAAAAGAGCCAGGAGCCAAAAGTGGCGGGGATCCGGTAAGTATATTGTGGCGGGGAGTGGTGGGCATTACAGTTCTTCATTATGTTCCCTATACAGTTTCTTAATCTAATTGGTCACTCTCCCCTATTATAATCCACAATGATCCACCTTTGAACACCATTTTAAAGTTTACATAATTAATTAACTACAGAGAAATTTTGCAAATACACTGCATTACACTGCATTACTTGTAGTGATGCACTAAATCTTATAATGATCCAGAGAAAGGTAGCTTCCTCTGGGAGTACGAATGGGTTGCTATGGCACCCAGGGGCCTATCGATGTCCCCCAGTTCTGTTATGTCCCAGAGCCTATTAAGCCCTGCCATTAGTATTGCAGTGTATTATTTGAGCTACTCCAAAATATGTAAAACAAAAGTCAAATAAACTTTCCTCCCTTACTTATTATTGAAAAGAATAACAAAAACGTAACATAATATCGCAGCATCTATTACAATGTAGGAAAAAACTCTAAAGAACAACGCCAAAATAGCAGATTTTGTTCATACCCTCTCCCCAATATCAAGAATACAAAGTAATTAAAAATTCACATTTGTACCCCAAAATGGTACGAATGAAAACCACAAGTTTTTGTGCAAAAAACAAGCCCTTATAAAGCTTAGTCGAGGGAAAACTAAAAATGTTACATGTTTTGGTATTGCCGCAATCGTAACAACCCACAGAATAAAGTGAACAAATATGGTAAATGCGTAAAATTATATCCAAATGAACAATGGTCAAAATTGCTATTTTTTTTTTACATTCCACCCAAAAAATGTTTTTAAAGCTATCTGATACACTATATGTACCCTGAAATGCTTCCACTAAAAAATACAACTCATCACACAAAAAACAAGACCGTATATTGGCTATGGCAATGGAAAGATACAAAAGTTATTGCTTTCAGAATGCTGAGATAAAAAAAACGAAAAAAAAATCTGCATCCTTAACCCCTTCCCGACATTTGACGTATCCATACACCAAAGTCGGGTAGGGGAAGAATGGAGCGGGCTCACGGAGTGAACCCGCTCCATACGATGCCGGTGTTGGCTGTATATTACAGCCGACACCTCAGAGTAACTAGCGGCATCGCGCTAGTGCGCGATCCCGCTAGTATAACTCGTTAAATCCCGCGGTCAACAGAGACCAAGCATTTGTTAGAAAGAGGGGGGCGACCTCCTCTAACAGCTCATAGCGCCCCCCGCAATGCAATCGTGGGAGGGCGATGGTTGCTATGACTGCCTGGGTGCCTAATGAAGACCCCCAGGTCCGCCATCTTTGTACACCTATTAAGCCCTAGAGCATAGTAAAAACATAAATAAATAAACATAATTGGTATTGCCGCGTCCGTAAAAGTCTAAACTATTATAATATATCGTTATTTAACCTGCACGGTGAACACCGTAAAAAAAAATTAATTGTAAACGCCAGAATCTCTATTTTTTGGTCACCTAATCTCCCAGAAAATTAAATAAAAAGTGATCAAACCGTCGCATTTACACCAAAATGATATTATTAAAAACTACAGCTTATCCCGCGAAAAATAAGCCCTCATACCACTTTCGACGGAAAAATAAAAAAGTTGTGGCTCTTGGAATTTGGCGACACAAAATACATTTTCTTTTTTACACTTAGGTTTTTACTTGTAGAAAGTAGTAAAATATAGAAAAAACTATATTTGGTATCGCCGTAGTCGTATTGACCCAGAAAATAAAGTTAACATGTTGTTTTAATTGCACAGTGAATTCTGTAAAAACGGCGCACAAAAAAACCATGGAAGAATAGCTGTTCTTTTCATTTTCTACCCCACAAATAAGTTTTTGCCTGTTTCCTAGTACATTATATGGCAAAATAAATTGTGCTACGAAAAACGACAACTCGTCCCGCAAAAATCAAGCCCTCATAGTACTATATCAACGGAAAAATAAAGACGTTATGGCTTTTGGAAGGTGGGGAGGAAAAAACGAAAATGAAAATCTGAAAAAGGGCTGCGGCGGGAAGGGGTTAAGGTCATTTTACTATCATGGACATTTATGATAAAGCCACAGGATATGCCATAAATGTCAGATAGATGTGGGTCCCACCTCTGGGACCCGCACCTATCTCTAGAACGGGGCCCCCTAAACCCCGTTCAACCGCACTGTGTTCCGGCTGAAGTGTGTAATTCCCCATCGTGAAGAAGAAGGCTGTTTCCGTAACTCTCATAGTAGTGAATGGCAATTACATAAACAGTGTAGCATGCGAGCTACGCTGTTTCCGTAACTAACATTCAGTTCTATAGGACTTAAGGAAACAGCGTAGCTCACCGAGCTACACTGTTTTCTTCTTCATGGTGGGGAATCACATGCGTCAGCTGGAACAGGGAGCGGTAGAACGGGGTTTAGGGGGCCCCGTTATAGAGATAGGTATAGGTCCCAGAGGAGGGACCCGCATCTACCTGACATTTATGGCATATCCTGTGGATATGTTATAAATGTCCCTGATGGGAAGACCTCTTTAAGGCTCAAAGTAGGTTGCATCGTTAGGGGCTAAAAATAGATGGTAGTTATCATCGGGCCTCTTGATAAGTCATGCTGCCCTTGGGTAGGGTAGCACGATCTTGGTGACAGCCAGGTTAATTTATACTGGCCATCTTGTAATGCCCACACACAGGGGCGCACACAGAAATTTTACTTGGGGTTTGTCCAAGCTGCCTGATGCTGCTACCCTTCTCAACCCCCTGGTAGATTCTCAGTTCTTCTCAGTTCAACTTGCATCCAGCGCCGGTAGCCACGATCCATCCCCCTCCGCTTTTCTAATTAGAGGCTGAGAAGTAGAGACACAAGTGCACAGTGCCGAAGCCAGCCGTATTCACTTTTGTCAGCGTCTTTCTCTCTCTGTACTCAGTGTAGCAGGTGTGCTCGTCTTCTCCTCAGACTACTGATTGGCTGCCTTCTTCTGTGATTTGCTGCTCCAAGGAATAAAATCTAGGTAGGGGGTGGAGAATAGAAAACAATGGTGCCACACACACTATCAGCCACATAAGTAGTAAATGTAGGATAGGGAAGTGATGGTATCACAAACCCAGATCTGACCTCTCGAAAAAAAAACAGACCTCAGACCAGACCACAAAATTAATTCAGACCTTAGCCCAAACCCTTAAAATGTACCTACAGTTATAAAAGAAAAGAATTTGCAATATGAATTTGCAAATAATCTGCAAGACACTCTGTCTTCTACTGTCTAGTGTGTAGGCCGTGGCACGAACCACAGCTGGTCCATGCTGCAGTTTGCCATATATATATCCTGACACAATGATTTAGAAAGACAATTACAGTGCAAACTTGCACTATAACGGTTTTCTTTTATAACTGGAGGTAAGCTTTAAAAAAATCAAAACCCCAGACGAGGCCCCCTAAATAAATCTGACCCGAGACCAGAACCCTAAGTAAATCAGACCCCAGACCAGACCCCCTAAATAAATCAGACCCCAGACCAGACCCCCTAAATAAATCAGACCCCAGACCAGACACTCTATACAAATAAAACCCCAGACCAGACACCCTTAATAAATCAGACAACAGACCAGAACCCCTATATAAATACAGGCGCCAGACCAGACCCCATAAATTAATCAGACTCCAGGCCAAACCTCCTAAATATATCAAACCCCAGGCCCCGGTTATTAGCAGGATATTGTGTACGCTCATCCACACTATATCTTGGAGTTGTTAGGCTTCAAGTCCCAGTGGGGTGGCAGCAGCGCCTCAACGACAAAAAGCTCCAGGAGTGGTGAGGATTCTGACAACAGCTTTATGTATTGAATTTGCATGATGCAAATCAAGTCCAGGTAATAGGCCTATATAAAAAAAATCTCTTCATATACGTCTTGGATGGCGGGGCATAGGGAGTTCAAGATCCGTCGGACCCATGCCCAGATGCGTGCCACTATGTGGGCCTCACATATCTGTTTCCCCACCAATAGCAGATGACTGGAGCGTTGTTCTCTAAACAGAGCTCTACAACAAGCTTATTCTAAGGGCACCTTAGGGGTGGTATCCGGCCGATTTGCCCCGGTTCCCCCGAACCAGTTGTTAAAATTACAGCTGGTTCGCAGAACCGGGTGAAGCGGAAAATCGGAACCGGTCCTCTGCACTCAATTGTATTAGCGTCTTAAGGACATGGATACAATTGAGTTCACTAGCGCTGCCCTGGCGAGTCACATGATGCCTTGCCATTCGGCACTTCAGTGATGATGCAGTCGGCGCGATGACGTCATCGCGCCGCTAGATCGTTCCGCTGGAGGAGGACTAGCATCACTGGAGTATTGCATTGCAACGGGACAGGTAAGCATATAATGTTTTTTCCTTTTATTGTGGGGCCTTAACTATAGGGGACAATAAGTACAGCGGAGGACTATATAGGGGACAATAACTACAGGGGAAGGAATATATAAGGGACACTAACAACAGGGGAGGACTATATAGGGGACAATAACTATGGGGAGGACTATATAGGTGGCAATAACTACAGGACAGCACTATATAGGGGACAATACCTACAGGAGAGCACTATATAGGGGGCACTAAATACAGGTGAGGACTATATAGGGAACAATAACTACAGGAGAGAACTGTATAGGGGGCACTAACTACAGGGGAGGACTATATAGGGGGCACTAATTACAGTGGAGGACTATGTAGGGGGCATTAACTACAGGGAACGCTACTATCTACAGGGGGCTCTATGAGAGGCACTATAGCGGTTTTTACACTGGGCAACTATCGGGCAGATCAGCGTTCTTAGAACGCTCGTTGCCGATAATTGCCCTGAGTAAACAGGGCAGCGATTAGCAGATAACCGAACAACCGAGTTGTCAGCAGTACATCTCCTTGTCTAAACAGGGAGACATGCTGAAAACATGATGGTAATGTATGGGGAAGAGCGTTCGGAGTAACGACCACTCGTCCCCATCCATAGCTCCATGTGACAGGAGCAAACGAGCGCCTATCAACGATGTATAGTTGATCGGCGCTCGCTGCATTGGCCGAATATCGGCAGGTGTAAAAGGCCTTGTGTGTGGTGCATTACTTTACAGTGTTTGACATAATTTTATTCATGGACACAGTGTATAGTCCTATTATATTCAGGAGTACAGTGTATAGTACTATTATATTCAGCACAGTGTGTAGTATTATTATATTCAGGAGCACAGGGTATAGTACTATTATATTCAGGAGCACAGTGAATAGTACTATTATATTCAGGAGCACAGTGTATAGTACTATTATATTCTGGAGCACAGTGTATAGTACTATTGTATTCAGGAGCACAGTGTATAGGTCTATTATATTCAGGAGTACAGTGTATAGTAGTATTATATTCTGGATTACAGTGTATAGTGCTATCATATTCAGGAGCACAGTGTATAGTACTATTATATTCTGGAGCACAGTATATAGTACTATATCCAAAAAAGAGAATGTGAAGCAGCACTCAAATAAAGTGAATTTATTCATCCAACATGGAACCACAACGTTTTACCTCCTCTATGAAGGCATTTTCAAGACTTGAAAATGCCTTCATAGAGGAGGTGAAACGTTGTGGTTCCATGTTGGATGAATAAATTCACTTTATTTGAGTGCTGCTTCACGTTCTCTTTTTTGGATATCTAACACATAAGGAGAGGTCACTCCTTTATTTTTGAAGCTTTGCACCAGCCTAGTCAGGCATTTGTTCACAGTGCTGCTCCAATCCTTTGCTTTTTTTGTATATAGTACTATTGTATTCAGGGGCACAGTGTATAGTACTATTATATCCAGGAGTACAGTGTATAGTACTATTATATTCAGGAGTACAGTGTATAGTGTCACAAAGGGCGTGTGGACCTACTAGGCCATACCGCCTTAACGATATGGCAGCTGGCGAACAGGACACAGGTCAAAGTCTATAGTTCATATAGGTGTACCTGTGGTAGCAAGGAGGCAGCTAACAACGAGACTCGTCCAGGATCCTCAAACACTGTGTGAAATGTCCCTAGGAACCCCTGGAAGTCACGGGTCTCTGGTCCTTGGCTCTCCCAGATAGGGTTCACCCATGCTAGGGCCCTGCCAGTCAGGAGAGAGACGATGAAAGCGACCCTTGCGCCATCAGTCGAAAATGCCCTTGCATACAGGTTTAAGTGGATCTGGCATTGGTTCAAAAATCCCCTGCAGGTCTTCGCGTCCCCATCATAGTGATAAGGTAGCAGTAAAGAAAATTGGGGTTTAGCACAGCTAGGAGGTGTAGTCAGAGGGTCTGTACTGCCAGCAGGTGTAGTAGGAGGAATGGCAGTTTGCACATCCAGCCAATGTGCAATAACGTTCAATGCCTGGAGGAGTTGTTCCTGTCGAGGTCTAGCAGTTCCGCCCGCATCAATTGTGACGTCATCATGGTCTTTTGTATTGACCAGCGGGCTCCATGGCCTGAGCCTACTGTCACGAAGGGTGCGTGGACCTACTGGGCCGTACGGCCTTAACGGTATGGCAGCTGGCCAACAGGACACAGGTCAAAGTCTATAGTTCGTATAAGTGTACCTGTGGTAGCTTCAGACAGTAGCAAGACAGGCTCGGACGGGACTAGGCAGCAGGCAGGCACTAGGCATGGTGAAGCAGAGCAGGCAAGGTACTCAGCGCACCACGACTCCAACTGAATACGGAACTTGGACCAGGATAACACGGGACATTACATATAGTACTATTATGTTCGGGGGCAGAGTGTATGATACTATTATATTTTGGGGCACAGTATATGATACTAGTATATTTTGTAGCACAGTGTGTGATAGTATTATATTCAGGGGCATTGTATATGATACTATTATATTTAGGAGCATAGAGTGCGACACAATGAGAATTTTATCTTCGTTTATAGATGCGGAAATGTTGGAAAAGTGAGAAGCTGAAGACATCTGAGCGGCAAACTGAAGAAATGGGTCGTGGCCGGGAGAAGTCATCATAGAGGACCAAAGAAAAGAGAAAAAGAACGACTCCAATCTGAGAAGTTGCCACCGGTGAGTCACTAAATGTAAATGTTTATTCTCCCTGTGATTGATCAGTACTATCGTTCTTTTTTTGTGAAACAACAACTCCCAGCATATCCTTACCATCATTCTGGTTATACTGGGAGCTGTTGTGTTATGCCATACAAACTTATATGACAGGAGTTAAACTGAATTTGCAAATGATCTGAGCTGCATTTGTGCTTGTGCTGTACGTATGTACTGAGCTTAGTTCTGATGCTGTATATATGTACTGAGCTTGGTTCTGGAGTTATATACATCATAACAACCAAGCTCAATACATATAAACACTACCAAAGAGAAGCTCATAACATATATACAACTCCAGAACCAAGATCAGTATATATATACAACACCAGAACAAAGCTCAGTACATATATACAACACCAGAACAAAGCTCAGTACATATATACACCAGAACCAAGCTCAGTACATATACACTCACCAGAACCAAGCTCAGTACATATATATTCACCAGAACCAAGCTCAGTACCTATATACAGCACCATAAATACAGTGCTGAGCTTGGTTTTGGTGATGTATTTATGTACTGAGCTTAGTTCTCTTGAGTATATATGTGCTGAGCTTGGGTTTGGTACTGTATATATGTACTGAGCTTTGTTCTGGTGCTGTATTTCTATGCTGAGCTTGGTTCTGGTGTACTTTATATGCACTGAGCTTTGTTCTGGTGTTGTATATATGTACTGAGCTTGGTTCTGGTGTGGTGCTGTATTTATATGCTAAGCTTGGTTCTGGTGCACTTTATATGTACTGAGTGTCATGTCCGTGGCTGTGGGCCATCAGCGCCACTCTCCCCATGACAGCTGCAGCCACAAGTCAGCGAGCGCTGGCCCGAGTCTCCTCCTCAGGAGACGCCAGCGCTCGCTTCCACTCACCTCAGCCAGATCCCATAGGGATGAAGCATCAGGCCGTGAGTACCCTGGACTATAAGAGGGGTCCAGCCCCCTGCTTTGATGCCTGAGCGTTGTTGTTGTTGTTTCCCTAGTTTGTCTATGCAATGGCCTCCTAGTGTGTTCCTGTTCCCTGCATTCCGTACTATCCTGGTCGAGTACTGTGCTGAGCCGTGTTGTATTCCACGCCACACCTGCTTCACCACGCCTGACGTCTACCTGCTACCTAGTCCCAGCCGAGCCTGCCTTGCTACTGTACGAGCTGTCACACTATACCCTATACGAACTATAGACATTGGCCTGTGACCTGTTGGCCAGCTGCCATACCGCCAAGGCGGTACGGCCCAGTGGGTCCACAGACCCTACGTGACACAGAGCTTGGTTCTGGTGAGTATATATATACTGAGCTTGGTTCTGGTGCTGTTTTTGTGTATTGAGCTTGGTTCTGGTGTTGTATTTATGTACTTGGCTATGTTCTGGTGCTGTATATATGTGCTGAGCTTTCTTCTGGTGATGTATTTATGTACTTGGCTTAGTTCTGGTGCTGTATATATGCACTGAGCTTTGTTCTGCTGCGGTATATATGTACTGAGCTTGGTTCTGGTGCTGTATTTATGTACTTGGCTTTGTTCTGGTGCTGTATATATGTACTGAGCTTGGTTCTGGTGCTATATATATGTACTGAGCTTGCTCCTGGCACCGTATCTGTGCATTAGCCGGGAGAGTTGTCGCGGCTTACTGCGCACGCTCCACTGTCCTCCGCCCTTCTCACAGTCCACAGCCTAACTAAATGGGCTGAGCACTCTTAGGATATTGAATGTATGCATATAGGTCTATACGTAATGGGTGAGTTTAATATAATGAGCGTCGGTAGGTAGGTAGATAGGTATGTACACTTATGTAACTATATACATAGTGTGGAAATCCACACTAAAACATTCTGGACAGGGAATTTCTTTATTTAGAGTCCACTTTAATATAGAGGGCGTATTTTGAATATTGTAATTGATTTATTTTATTATTAGAATAATTTTTTAAGGGCCCGATACACCGCAAAACACAGCGACCCCCTCCTATCACGTATATATTTGTCCGCAAAACAGGGGACTTTGAATCCCACCCCTGGGGCACTCCTAATCCGCAAAATGGGTGGTTCACATTTAATTAGGGAAGTATGCTGAACTGGACTGTCATTGACTGCCTCGGGTACTTGCTAATGTAAGGAACAGAAAAATTATAGTTCTTGCATTTGAAACATTTTCTACACTATGATCATGTCTGCAGGGCATATCTTTTCATTTTTATATTTTATTTTTTACCTTTGCTGTGTAAACTGGTGTGGTGCTGTGTTGGTTGTGTCATTTTGTTACATAGAGCATACTATCTCATCGTGGAGCACCCACACATGACAGCAATATATTAGTTGCAATGCAATAAGACCAAGATTGATTTTAATCAGTATAAATGCATTAAAGGGATCCTGTCATCAACATCTTACCTGTTAAACTAGCCTGACCCCTCAATGGCCGCAGCTGTCCAGAGTTCGTTCCTGTTCTCTTCTTTCCTGAAGTCCTCCTCTGTCGGTAAATATAGTCATTTAAACTTTTCCCGCCTTTTATGGTAATTATTTTTCCCTCTGGGACGGAGCTTCTTAACCACGCCCACTGCCACCACCTGTCCAGCCCTGACTGGCTAAGGAGTTGTCAATCAAAAAGGAGGTGGAGTCCACTCTGAGACGCTGGAGGAATGAAAACCTGACTCTTTTCAGATGAAGATTTGACTCTTTTCTGCTGATTTGCATACGGCGTGGACCACTGAAAAACAGAATACTAAAGGTACAGAGCTTACTTAGAACATATTTATAGCTTAGATGACAATGATTTTTCACCCACTTTCACCAGGTATTGCTGGCTTTATAGCTAAAATGCTGGTGACAGGTTCCCTTTAAGAGGGAAAGCCATAGGGTGGCTAGCTAATAATAAAATGTACTGCAAACAATAGCTCTCTGTGCTTCTGCGTTATTTATGGTACTGTATATAGAAAGAATTGTGGCTGCACAAAACGACATTCAAAACATGCATGCTTTTTGTACTCCACTTTTATGATACCTTGACAATGCTGAAAAAGACAAATCTGAAACATTTTGTATTAAAGAGTTCACTTGCTATCTTTCTGTATCTTATTTCCTGTTTGAGGACTGCACAAAAAGTGGAATGCACCAAATAAGCATACATAAAACCTTTTACTGGTGAAAGAACAATACCTCCATGTAATGTTTCCTTCTACTCAGCAGAAAGCATTCTGCAGCAATGACAGCTTTTACAGGTACGTGCCTATTAATAAAGAAACATACTACAGGTAAGATTGTACATGACATGTAAGTTATTTTTTCCTATATGTCCCTACAAAAACGACATGTGTAATATCTATCCATCTATCTATCTATCTATCTATCTATCTATCTATCTATCTATCTATCTATCTATCTATCTATCTATCTATCTATCTATCTATCTATCTATCTATCTATCTATCTATCTATCTATCTCATATCTATCTATCTATCTCATATCTATCTATCTATCTATCTCATATCTATCTATCTATCTATCTATCTATCTATCTATCTATCTATCTATCTATCTATCTATCTATCTATCTATCTATCTATCTATCTATCTATCTATCTCATATCTATCTATCTATCTATCTATCTATCTATCTATCTATCTATCTATCTATCTATCTATCTATCTATCTATCTATCTATCTATCTATCTATCTATCTATCTATCTATCTATCTATCTATCCATCCATCCATCCATCCATCCATCCATCCCCCTCTCTCTCTATCTATCTATCTATCTATCTATCTATCTATCTATCTATCTATCTATCTATCTATCTATCTATCTATCTATCTATCTATCTATCTATCTATCTATCTATCTATCTATCTATCTCATATCTATCTCATATCTATCTCATATCTATCTCATATCTATCTCATATCTATCTCATATCTATCTATCTATCTATCTATCTATCTATCTATCTATCTATCTATCTATCTATCTATCTATCTATCTATCTATCTATCTATCCCTCTCTCTCTCTCTCTCTCTCTCTCTCTCTCTCTCTCTCTCTCTCTCTCTCTCTCTCTATCTATCTATCTCTCTATCTCATATCTATCTATCTCATATCTGTCTGTCTGTTATGGGAGCTGTTCTTCTAAATTGCCATACAAGTCAAATAAAAAAATTATATATTTTCTTAGGCCACATTCA
The DNA here is from genome assembly GCF_050947455.1 of Rhinoderma darwinii. NCBI lineage: Eukaryota > Metazoa > Chordata > Amphibia > Anura > Rhinodermatidae > Rhinoderma > Rhinoderma darwinii. The sequence continues at coordinate 212,843,517 of NC_134688.1, read as the reverse complement.
CACAGTGTGGTCGTGGCATGTTTATTACATATGTTTTTTTTAATAGGAGACGGCTCAGAGTGGACATAAATAATCTACAATATTTCTGGTACTCCCTAAAAACAGCAAACATATAACATACATAACCTTTTGGTGTTACATAGTTTCATAGTTAGCAGAGGTGTAGCTATAGCAGTCGCACCCAGGCCCAGGTGTCTGAAGCAGGCCCAAAGGTCCCTCTTCCGCAGGATGTGACACCACTACTATGAATGGGACCTTATAGTTAAAGCTCCTTTTACATATTTTGTATATGGGTCAGGAGCTTCAAGTTATGCCCCTGATAAATAGTTATGTTAAATAAGACATAAGTAAACATAAACACTGTTCAACCTATTATTCCTATATGGTAGTTGCCAGATGTCCTAAAAGCAAAGCTGTCAGCAATTTTATGCTGCCTTTAGAGAGTGACAGACATGCTGATTTTAGCAGTTTGTCGCTTATGTTCGAATGTTACATGATTGTCAAGAACCTCAATTTAAGCTGTTGCAGCGCTCGCATCGCGCTGGGAGAAAGGAGTCCGGCATATTTATGAGCTGCAGCTCCCCACCACCAGCCACCGATGATTGACAGATTTCTGCCCATGCATAGTAATTGGGAGAAAGCTGTCAATCAGCTGCGGCTGCCGGCTGGGCGGGGGGAGAGCCAGATCATAAATACGCTGGACTCCTTCCTCCCGGGGTCATGCGAGTGCTGCACCGTTTAAAATGTAAGTTCTCAACATTCATGTAACATTCCCACATAAGCGACAGACCTTTAAAATCAGCATGTCTGTCACTACTTTATGCTGCCCTCAGAGAGAGAGAGAAAAGAGAAAAAAAAAACACCTTACATGGAAATGAAAAAAGCAAACCTTTATTTTTCTTTGATTACAAATCAAAAATATTATAGTACAGATGTAGCCATCTTTAACTTGACTCTGATATCTTGCTGCAGCGTGATATCACACAACAAAAGCCGTTGAAAAGTCTTTGAAAAAATCAAGATAAGAGATCTAGCCATTGCTTATTCAACGCGTTAAAAGTCAAGATAAAGATTGCTACATCTGTACTGTCAATATATAGACTCCAAAAGCAATTGTAGTGAGGGCTGGGCATCGTTTATAACAAAAACATCCCCCCATATCATATAGGCAGCTTCATGCAATGATCCATACACAGAAGAGAACAATCAGAACTTTTCAAGCCAATTTGTATATAAAAATTTGAATTTTATTAAACACATATAGCAGACAATGTTAAAATATATGAAGACAAGACCCTAGTATGAACAGAGGAGCTAGTAATTACAATTGCTGCATATATTATATGGGTTTACAAGTTGTATAAAAAATTTTTTTGAAGAAGTATGCACCTACACCCAAAGGGGAATCATCCCATTCTTAGTCAGTACATTATATAAACATGTTCGGCGAATGTAAGAGAGAAAGGGTGGAATAAAGTGACAGTGCTTCACAATAGTATTTATAACAGCAGCCTTACCCATAGACAGCAAGAGAGGTAGTTATCAGTGTCCACTCCTCCACATGAACCCCAACGCGCGTTTCGCCACGAGTGCTTCCTCAGGCAGATGTGTGTATGTGTACTAACCTTAGCAGCCCTTAAATAGTCCATGGAGGGTGTCATTAGCATGATGAATAACGGCGCATCTCCATTGGTGCGACCGGAAACGAGGCAAGCCCCACTTCCTGCTCCAGACTCTGCAGCAAACATCCGGATTCCCGACGCGTAACGGGAGTTTCGGACATGTGCAGTGTGCCCTTGGAGACGGAGAGGGAAAGCGTCGCAACCAGCAGCCACAACGGACATGCGCACTGTATCACTAAAGAGCTTTTGATAGTGTAAGTAAAGGGATTGTGTGCTGTGATCTTTTCCTTATTACCCTGTATTATCAAAGTATATTAGATAGCTCTTGGGAACCTAGTTTGCCATACAACCCTTACATGACAGTATGCGTAAAAAATACTTAGCAAAATATTATGGCTTATGTCTCTGCGGGAATAGTCGTGTAAATGGAACTGTATGTTGCAAGAGTATATATGAAAATAATAAGAATATGAAGAAAGAAATGGGTGTGATAATATTATCATATCATATCATAAGAAAAATAATGATAGAATAAAAAAAAAAAATGAATAAAATATAAGGATGAAAAAAGAAAAGTGTACCATAAAACACAAAACAATCTATACGTGTATAACATATTGAGACAAATAATACATAAATTAGGGGGTGCCTAATGACCCAATATACTGAAACACTCATATTTGATAAAATATTAATTTTACAAAAATGTAACAAAAATGTATCTATAAAAAAACGTGATAAAGATTCATATACACCAGTGCGATAATAGTTTTTTATATACAGTATCATATAGCTATTTCCAAAGGAACGTACTCAAAATACCAGTTATTTTCAATAATTAGTACACAACCATAGTTGTATAATAGTACACCAAAAAGGTGGTAGATAATTTATATATTACATACACGCTCAATTTCATAACCAAGCAAAGAACAAAAGAAAAAAATGGCCATTTACTTGAGTATGGCAAAAATAGGACAGCAAATCCACATTTTCAAACAAAACCATTATGTACAGGATTCAACGAAGATTCAAGGGCTCTCTCCCGTTCCATATGTTGGACATGGGGCAATTTCTGTACTGTGTTTTATTTTAATACATGTATTGCTCTTATTTTTATATTTGACACAATGAAACGAACACATATTTTCTATATTTACCGATGTAAGGATTTTTCGAACAACATAGATTGTACTAATATTGCTATATATCTGTCTATATAATTTAAGCAGAACAATAAATCTGTAGCAGAATGCGTCCAGGGACATACAAATAGAGCTAAGAACCCATACACATTAAATGAAAGTCCGCCAACTGTCTAATGTGTATGATCATCTCCCGACTTTACCCAAACGGCAGATGTTAGGGGAAAGAAGGATCAGGCATGTTGGATTTCAACATGCCTGATGTTTTGTTCCCATGGGTCTGGCAGTGACTTATTTACCTCTCCCCATTAAAATAAACATAGGCCCTACAGTTATCTAAAGTGTATGGGCACTTTTAGCATTAGCTGGTGGTTCATGTAAGATGCGGGTGGAAACAGACTACTCAAATCTTTTTCTTTATCATTGTTGCTACGTCTCATTATTGTTACAGGTTACAGATGATTGTGGAGGGACATTGTGCAAAGACCCTACTTTTTTTTATGCATAACCATACTCTTTAATAGATTTTCGTTAAAAAAATTACTGCAAAAATCTGTTAAGTATACAAACATTTAAGCATCAAATAGCAATAAATCCTAAAATAATTTTCAGAGTATCTGCTTATATGAAATTAGGAGCCAGACTCTCACTTTTTAGAGCAATAAAGTTACTTTATAAATTATATCCCATTCCAAAGTAATGACATTTATAAAGCAAAGGAGAAAACATGGATTGGGTGAAAAGTAGGGACTTTTGAAAAAGGGACATGTGACATGTATGAGATTGTGTCCATCCGTAAATCCTCCTGAATGTAATTTTTTGTGCATAATACTATACATATAAAATGTTATTTTATGCTTATGCTATTTTTATTTAATTTAATTTATAGATATAAAGTTGTTTAAATGCAACACTATGATACATATATTTATATATTATAGAGCAACTGGTTGACTATGCTGGTCCTTTACTTGGGTCAAAACCTTTATAGATAAATTAGGCACATCTAAAGCTGGTCATACAGTGGCGATATCATATGCTTGGGACTACTTGCTACTAGCCGTGACGCTTTTTCTACAAAACATATCACTTGTCGAGTAATAATTGAGATCTACTAATTTTTTTAATTATATTTTACGTTCTCCTTTAATTCTGTGTTACGCCCATGTTATTTTTTTTCTACAATGTAATTACCAGCACATAGTATACATAATGTAACATCTGTTTTCTGGCACGATTTTCTTCTTTCATCTATCTAGATCACATTTCTTTAAAAAAACAAATAGTGTGGAACAAGAGAGAATACATTTAACAACAGTGGTTTTTGTAACCTAATTTTATTGAGTTTCCAACACAGTAGAAAGGGAACAAAGAATTGAGCAGATAGTAAATTTCAAAGGGCATCTACTGTGAGGAATTGAAGCCATTATAATGACATTTGGAAAGTTGTAGAAATGGGGGAGGCAGTGTAAAGACAGGTAGGATTCCTGGATACAAATGTATAGAGATGAGCGAACCGGGACAACCGAACCCGGTTTCGGTCCGAACTTCAGGAAAAGTTCGGTTCGCAGCGAATCCGAACTTTACCGGGTTCGGCCGAACCCGTTTTGACCGAACCCGGCTACATTTTGGCGCCTGCCACATGTTACATCTAAAATGGAGGATTACAGAAGATCACCTGACATCAGGCTACCCCATAATGCCTTGCAAACGGCTCTCCCAGCCTATCGGGAGGCAGCATAGGGGCGGGCTCAAGCCTGCAATAAAAGTCTATGCACGGAGCTCAGCGGCCATTTTACAGACAGGAGCTGTAGGAATAGCATCTCTGTGCAGTAAGGGAAAGCTTTAGGAATCTAAAAGGCAGGAATTCAGAAATCGAAGGGGCTCATCCACTACTCACTACTCAGCCAGTGTGTGAATACGCTTTTATAAGGGGCTCATCCCCGTTGCATCCAACTTGCAATACAGGCAGCCTAGTAGTACTATAAGGCCCAGCATTCCCTGAGTGCACTGCAGCGAGGCTGATTGAAATTCTCATTCATTGCCATTTGCCAAGCCAGTGTCCGTGTGTGAATACGCTTTTAAAAGGGGCTCATCCCTGGAATAACAATCCAACTTGCCATACAGGCAGCCTAGAAGTACTACAACGCCCAGCATTCCCTGAGTGCACTGCAGCGAGGCTGATTGAAATTCTCATTCATTGCCATTTGCCAAGCCAGTGTCCGTGTGTGAATACGCTTTTAGAAGGGGCTCATCCCCATTGCATCCAACTTGCAATACAGGCAGCCTTTGTAGTAGTGGTAGTAGTAGTACTACAAGGCCCAGCATTCCCTGAGTGCACTGCAGCGAGGCTGATTGAAATTCTCATTCATTGCCATTTGCCAAGCCAGTGTCCGTGTGTGAATACGCTTTTAAAAGGGGCTCATCCCTGGCCGTTATTAACAGGATAACAATCCAACTTGCCATACAGGCAGCCTAGAAGTACTACAACGCCCAGCATTCCCTGAGTGCACTGCAGCGAGGCTGATTGAAATTCTCATTCATTGCCATTTGCCAAGCCAGTGTCCGTGTGTGAATACGCTTTTAAAAGGGGCTCATCCCTGGAATAACAATCCAACTTGCCATACAGGCAGCCTAGAAGTACTACAACGCCCAGCATTCCCTGAGTGCACTGCAGCGAGGCTGATTGAAATTCTCATTCATTGCCATTTGCCAAGCCAGTGTCCGTGTGTGAATACGCTTTTAAAAGGGGCTCATCCCTGGAATAACAATCCAACTTGCCATACAGGCAGCCTAGTAGTACTACAAGGCCCAGCATTCCCTGAGTGCACTGCAGCGAGGCTGATTGAAATTCTCATTCATTGCCATTTGCCAAGCCAGTGTCCGTGTGTGAATACGCTTTTAGAAGGGGCTCATCCCCATTGCATCCAACTTGCAATACAGGCAGCCTTTGTAGTAGTGGTAGTAGTAGTACTACAAGGCCCAGCATTCCCTGAGTGCACTGCAGCGAGGCTGATTGAAATTCTCATTCATTGCCATTTGCCAAGCCAGTGTCCGTGTGTGAATACGCTTTTAAAAGGGGCTCATCCCTGGCCGTTATTAACAGGATAACAATCCAACTTGCCATACAGGCAGCCTAGAAGTACTACAACGCCCAGCATTCCCTGAGTGCACTGCAGCGAGGCTGATTGAAATTCTCATTCATTGCCATTTGCCAAGCCAGTGTCCGTGTGTGAATACGCTTTTAGAAGGGGCTCATCCCCATTGCATCCAACTTGCAATACAGGCAGCCTTTGTAGTAGTGGTAGTAGTAGTACTACAAGGCCCAGCATTCCCTGAGTGCACTGCAGCGAGGCTGATTGAAATTCTCATTCATTGCCATTTGCCAAGCCAGTGTCCGTGTGTGAATACGCTTTTAAAAGGGGCTCATCCCTGGAATAACAATCCAACTTGCCATACAGGCAGCCTAGTAGTACTACAAGGCCCAGCATTCCCTGAGTGCACTGCAGCGAGGCTGATTGAAATTCTCATTCATTGCCATTTGCCAAGCCAGTGTCCGTGTGTGAATACGCTTTTAAAAGGGGCTCATCCCTGGAATAACAATCCAACTTGCCATACAGGCAGCCTAGTAGTACTACAAGGCCCAGCATTCCCTGAGTGCACTGCAGCGAGGCTGATTGAAATTCTCATTCATTGCCATTTGCCAAGCCAGTGTCCGTGTGTGAATACGCTTTTAAAAGGGGCTCATCCCTGGAATAACAATCCAACTTGCCATACAGGCAGCCTAGTAGTACTACAAGGCCCAGCATTCCCTGAGTGCACTGCAGCGAGGCTGATTGAAATTCTCATTCATTGCCATTTGCCAAGCCAGTGTCCGTGTGTGAATACGCTTTTAGAAGGGGCTCATCCCCATTGCATCCAACTTGCAATACAGGCAGCCTTTGTAGTAGTGGTAGTAGTACTACAAGGCCCAGCATTCCCTGAGTGCACTGCAGCGAGGCTGATTGAAATTCTCATTCATTGCCATTTGCCAAGCCAGTGTCCGTGTGTGAATACGCTTTTAGAAGGGGCTCATCCCCATTGCATCCAACTTGCAATACAGGCAGCCTTTGTAGTAGTGGTAGTAGTAGTACTACAAGGCCCAGCATTCCCTGAGTGCACTGCAGCGAGGCTGATTGAAATTCTCATTCATTGCCATTTGCCAAGCCAGTGTCCGTGTGTGAATACGCTTTTAAAAGGGGCTCATCCCTGGAATAACAATCCAACTTGCCATACAGGCAGCCTAGTAGTACTACAAGGCCCAGCATTCCCTGAGTGCACTGCAGCGAGGCTGATTGAAATTCTCATTCATTGCCATTTGCCAAGCCAGTGTCCGTGTGTGAATACGCTTTTAGAAGGGGCTCATCCCCATTGCATCCAACTTGCAATACAGGCAGCCTTTGTAGTAGTGGTAGTAGTAGTACTACAAGGCCCAGCATTCCCTGAGTGCACTGCAGCGAGGCTGATTGAAATTCTCATTCATTGCCATTTGCCAAGCCAGTGTCCGTGTGTGAATACGCTTTTAAAAGGGGCTCATCCCTGGCCGTTATTAACAGGATAACAATCCAACTTGCCATACAGGCAGCCTAGAAGTACTACAACGCCCAGCATTCCCTGAGTGCACTGCAGCGAGGCTGATTGAAATTCTCATTCATTGCCATTTGCCAAGCCAGTGTCCGTGTGTGAATACGCTTTTAAAAGGGGCTCATCCCTGGAATAACAATCCAACTTGCCATACAGGCAGCCTAGTAGTACTACAAGGCCCAGCATTCCCTGAGTGCACTGCAGCGAGGCTGATTGAAATTCTCATTCATTGCCATTTGCCAAGCCAGTGTCCGTGTGTGAATACGCTTTTAAAAGGGGCTCATCCCTGGAATAACAATCCAACTTGCCATACAGGCAGCCTAGTAGTACTACAAGGCCCAGCATTCCCTGAGTGCACTGCAGCGAGGCTGATTGAAATTCTCATTCATTGCCATTTGCCAAGCCAGTGTCCGTGTGTGAATACGCTTTTAGAAGGGGCTCATCCCCATTGCATCCAACTTGCAATACAGGCAGCCTTTGTAGTAGTGGTAGTAGTAGTACTACAAGGCCCAGCATTCCCTGAGTGCACTGCAGCGAGGCTGATTGAAATTCTCATTCATTGCCATTTGCCAAGCCAGTGTCCGTGTGTGAATACGCTTTTAAAAGGGGCTCATCCCTGGCCGTTATTAACAGGATAACAATCCAACTTGCCATACAGGCAGCCTAGAAGTACTACAACGCCCAGCATTCCCTGAGTGCACTGCAGCGAGGCTGATTGAAATTCTCATTCATTGCCATTTGCCAAGCCAGTGTCCGTGTGTGAATACGCTTTTAAAAGGGGCTCATCCCTGGAATAACAATCCAACTTGCCATACAGGCAGCCTAGTAGTACTACAAGGCCCAGCATTCCCTGAGTGCACTGCAGCGAGGCTGATTGAAATTCTCATTCATTGCCATTTGCCAAGCCAGTGTCCGTGTGTGAATACGCTTTTAAAAGGGGCTCTGAAATGTCTGGGAAAAAAAAGGTTGTGAAAGGACGGGGTAGAGGAAGAAACACCCATGCCGTCTCCTCTTCCAGTCCAAATGTTGGATCTGTTGGTGCCAGACCCAGTAGCAGCATTTGTGGCACAAGACATGTGCCCAGTTCCACTAGTAGCAGCTGCCATGTGCCTGCTAGTAGTAGTATCAGCAAGCCAGACTTGTCCATCTCCTCCGGTGGGCGGGTTACTTTAGACAATACGGCCATTGTGGACTGGTTGGCTGGCTCGCGGTCATCTCAGCAGGAAGACTCTGACGATCTGGCTTCAAGCCAGGTTTCGTTGGATTCCAGATCCTCTACAGTTCCTTGGCACGGTGACAGTAGTAATATAGGTATTTCTAGCGTTTCCATTCCATCATCTATGTCTTCGCTCCCCCTTCCTAGCGGGAAGCCATCTTTCCTGAGAGTCCTAAGAGACATCTCCTCGGGTGCGAAGGAAGATACTGAACAACATAGTGATGATGATGATTTGTTTTCCGCGAGTCAGCCAACGGAGTGTGTTGCGGCGGTGGTGGAGGTGGAAGCGGTGACCGAGACGCATAGCTGCGGTAGTGGGGGTGTTGGTGGTGGTAGCCGTGGTGGCAGACGCAGTAATGAGGGGGGGCATGGAGCCCGCCATGATGTCACATCACATTCACAACACAGTGACAGAAGTGGCGGGGATGATGAGGAAGGCTATGATGATGATGTTGTTTTAGACAGGACGTGGGAACCAGGTGACGAGGTGATGACGGCGTCAGAGGAGGAGGGTAGTAGTGGCGGCACTGGATGTGATAAACAGCCAAGCCGAGGTAGGGGCAGAAGTCAATCTGCAAAACGTTGCAGCGGTAGGGTCAGCTCAGGAGCCGGTGACGGCGACACAGATGCTGGTGTAGGTTCCCGAAAAAAGCCTGCCAGACAAGGGGCAAGCTCGGGTGGTTGTGGTGGTGGTGGTGGTGGTGGACGTGGTACTACCTCTTTACGGTACTCTGCCGTGTGGCAATTTTTCTGTACCTTCCCAGAGGAGGAAAACATGGCACAGTGCCGTATCTGCAAGCAGAAAGTAAGGCGTGGGCAGGGCAGCAATGTAGGAACTACTGCTCTACGTAAACACATGGAACGGCATCACAAGGCCATGTGGGACAATCAACATGCCCCACCATCATGTACATCTAATGAAGACCCCTCTTCCGCTGCTGCTGCTGCTCCGAGTCCCTGTCATCTAAGTAGTAGCCAGGCCTTATCCACCATGTCGTTGTCATCATCATCATCACTGTCATCTAGTGCTCCTCCTATGTCCCGTCAGTTATCCATTACGGAATCGTTGTCCAATAAGCAACAATATATACCCAGTCATCCACTTGTCGTGCGGCTTAATTCACACCTGGCAAAGTTGTTGGTGGTGCAGTCGCTGCCATACCACCTGGTCGACTCCGCCGGCTTCAAGCAATTGATGGCGTGCGCTCAGCCTAGGTGGCGAATACCTAGCCGACATTACTTCTCCAAAACAGCTGTCCCTGCCTTGCACAAGCATGTGGAGGAAAAGGTGTCCAAGTCCTTGCAATTATCCGTGTGCAGCAGGGTACATGCCACCGTCGACACGTGGAGCAGCAACTATGGGCAGGGACAGTACATGTCTTTCACGGCCCACTGGGTCAATATTTTGCAGTCCGATGCACCACCGCAGCAATGCCAGGCATTACCACCTCCACGCTTGTATGTTTCTAGTTCAACTCCGGACACCAGGCGCCTACCATCCTTCTCCTCCTACTCCTCCTCCTCCTCCTTGCCTTCCTCCTTGGAGGTCTTCCCGTCCCCGACAGGACACAGCGTATCTTCCACTCCTCCTCCCTCCTCTTTTCATAGGTGCAAGGTGAAGCGCCACAACGCTGTCTTACACCTGCTGAGCCTGGGCGAGAAAAGCCACACAGGGCAGGAGCTGCTGCTGTGCATCAAGGAGGAAATCGCACGCTGGCTGTCTCCTCTGAAACTCACACTGGGCAATGTTGTCTCTGATAACGGCAAGAACGTTGTGGCTGCACTGCGTCTAGGTCACCTGACACACGCTCCTTGCATGGCACATGTGATCAATCTGGTCATAACACGCTTCTTAAAGTCATATGTTGGTTTGAAGGGTGTGCTGGCCATGTCCAGGAGGGTTTGCGTTCGCTTTAGACGTTCGTATGCATTTAAGCACGCCCTCCTGGACTTGCAGCGTCAAAACAATCTCCCAGAACACAGCCTGATTTGCGACGTTCCAACACGATGGAATTCCACCCTGCACATGTTGGACCGTCTGTACGAACAGCGGAAAGCCGTGAATGATTTCCTGATGCAGCAGACGGGCAGCGTTTGGAGCCAGTGTAATTTCGAGCTCAGGCACTGGCAGCTGGTTAGAGACGCATGTCGCGTTTTGAGGCCCTTTGAAGAGGCCACACGATTTGTGAGCCGTGACGCTAGCGGAATGAACGATGTTATGCCGCTGATATTCATTATGGAGCAAACGCTCACAGCGATGATTCAGCAAAGGATGGAGGAAGGATCACATCTGGCTATGGATGTTGAGGAGGAGGAGGAGGATGAGGAAACAGGACCTGAAGAGGAGCTGGATTTGGAGATGGAATCACAGGAAGGGATAGGGGACGAGGCAGCCGCACAACATGACAGTGATGGTGGTGATGACGAGTCTGACGACGACCTTGATGATGGACAACCATGGCAGTATGGGGCGGAGATGGAACCAACCGGGCCCTCTGAAACGCTGGCCAGGATGGCGAGCTGTATGCTTCGTTACTTGCGCGCTGACTGTCGTATTGTTAGCATGAAGCAAAGAGATGACTACTGGATAGCCACACTTTTAGACCCTCGGTATAAAGCCAGAATGGGGGAGTTTTTTGCGCCTTCCGAGAGGGAGGCAAAATTGGCTTATTATAGAGAGAAGCTATGCAGCCAGCTTGTCATGGCTTTCAAACGGCAGACACCCGCTGCAAGCATGTCTGACCGGGGGGCCACTCTCCGCTCCCCACTGTCTCATCGTTCCACCGCCTCTGGCAGAGCTACCTCTGCAATAGGCGGCAGCCGTGGCAGCAGCGGCAGCAGCAGCAGCAGCAGCAGCCAATTCAGTTTGGAAAATATGATGACAACATTTTTACATCCAATACCCCGACCTGACACACATCGTAGCACTAGTCACCAAAGGGATGTTCACCATCTCCAGGTGCAGCACCTAAACAACCAGGTTCACTCGTACTTGGACTGTGCCCTTTCTCCGTCAGAAATGCTGATCCCAGACCCCATGGACTTCTGGGTCAGCAGATTGGATCATTGGCAAGAACTGGCCCAGTTTGCCATGGGTGTACTGTCTTGTCCACCCTCCAGTGTAGCGTCAGAGAGGGTATTCAGCGCAGCAGGGGGCTTCGTCACCCCTAAGCGAACAAGATTGTCCGCCAACAGCTTGGAAAATCTCACGTTTCTGAAAATGAATCAAGCGTGGATCGGTGAGGATTTTAAAACCCCTGTGCCTGATGCCACTGATTAGATCTTACATTGCTGCTGCTGCTGCCGCCTGCTACTGCCGCCTGCTACTATGGGATTCTGTCCTGTCCACTCTTTTTTTAATGTGCCGCTGTTGGTGCTGCAGCTGCTACTACTTCTACCACCAATCCACCCCAGTGCCGTCTGCTACAAGCAGGCCTGCCCCACCAGAGGGCTTTGTCCTGTGACTCTCCAGTCTCTTTTTTTAATGTGCTGCTACTACTGCTACTACTGCTTGCACCCTTGCTGTCTGTGTTGGCTAGTACCTCTACTACCACCAATACACCTACACTGCCATCTGCTACAAGCAGGCCTGAGGCCTGCCCCACTACAGGGCTTTGTCCTCCTGTGACTGTCCAGTCTCTTTTTTTAATGTGCTGCTACTACTGCTACTACTGCTTGCACCCTTGCTGTCTGTGTTGGCTACCTCGACTACTACCACCAATACACCTCCACTGCCGCCCGTCTGCTACAAGCAGGCCTGAGGCCTGCCCCACCACAGGGCTTTGTCCTCCTGTGACTGTCCAGTCTCTCTTTTTTTTAATGTGCTGCTACTACTGCTACTACTGCTTGCACCCTTGCTGTCTGTGTTGGCTACCTCTAATACCACCAATACACCTACACTGCCGCCCGTCTGCTACAAGCAGGCCTACCCCACCACAGGGCTATGTCCTGTGACTGTCGTCCAGTCTCTTTTTTTAATGTGCTGCTGCTACTACCAGTCCTACCACCCTTGCTGTCTGTGTTGGCTAGTCTACCTCTACTACCACCAATACACCTCCACTGCCGTCTGCTACAAGCAGGCCTGAGGCCTGCCCCACCACAGGGCTTTGCCCTCCTCTGACTGTCCAGTCTCTTTTTTTAATGTGCTGCTACTACTGCTACTACTGCTTGCACCCTTGCTGTCTGTGTTGGCTACCTCGACTACTACCACCAATACACCTCCACTGCCGCCCGTCTGCTACAAGCAGGCCTGAGGCCTGCCCCACCACAGGGCTTTGTCCTCCTCTGACTGTCCAGTCTCTTTTTTTAATGTGCTGCTACTACTGCTACTACTGCTTGCACCCTTGCTGTCTGTGTTGGCTACCTCGACTACTACCACCAATACACCTCCACTGCCGCCCGTCTGCTACAAGCAGGCCTGAGGCCTGCCCCACCACAGGGCTTTGCCCTCCTCTGACTGTCCAGTCTCTTTTTTTAATGTGCTGCTACTACTGCTACTACTGCTTGCACCCTTGCTGTCTGTGTTGGCTACCTCGACTACTACCACCAATACACCTCCACTGCCGCCCGTCTGCTACAAGCAGGCCTGAGGCCTGCCCCACCACAGGGCTTTGCCCTCCTCTGACTGTCCAGTCTCTTTTTTTAATGTGCTGCTACTACTGCTACTACTGCTTGCACCCTTGCTGTCTGTGTTGGCTACCTCGACTACTACCACCAATACACCTCCACTGCCGCCCGTCTGCTACAAGCAGGCCTGAGGCCTGCCCCACCACAGGGCTTTGCCCTCCTCTGACTGTCCAGTCTCTTTTTTTAATGTGCTGCTACTACTGCTACTACTGCTTGCACCCTTGCTGTCTGTGTTGGCTACCTCGGCTACTACCAGTCTACCACCAATACACCTCCACTGCCGCCCGTCTGCTACAAGCAGGCCTGAGGCCTGCCCCACCACAGGGCTTTGTCCTCCTGTGACTGTCCAGTCTCTCTTTTTTTTAATGTGCTGCTACTACTGCTACTACTGCTTGCACCCTTGCTGTCTGTGTTGGCTACCTCTAATACCACCAATACACCTACACTGCCGCCCGTCTGCTACAAGCAGGCCTACCCCACCACAGGGCTATGTCCTGTGACTGTCGTCCAGTCTCTTTTTTTAATGTGCTGCTGCTACTACCAGTCCTACCACCCTTGCTGTCTGTGTTGGCTAGTCTACCTCTACTACCACCAATACACCTCCACTGCCGTCTGCTACAAGCAGGCCTGAGGCCTGCCCCACCACAGGGCTTTGCCCTCCTCTGACTGTCCAGTCTCTTTTTTTAATGTGCTGCTACTACTGCTACTACTGCTTGCACCCTTGCTGTCTGTGTTGGCTACCTCGACTACTACCACCAATACACCTCCACTGCCGCCCGTCTGCTACAAGCAGGCCTGAGGCCTGCCCCACCACAGGGCTTTGTCCTCCTCTGACTGTCCAGTCTCTTTTTTTAATGTGCTGCTACTACTGCTACTACTGCTTGCACCCTTGCTGTCTGTGTTGGCTACCTCGACTACTACCACCAATAAACCTCCACTGCCGCCCGTCTGCTACAAGCAGGCCTGCCCCACCACAGGGCTTTGTCCTGTGACTGTCGTCCAGTGTCTTTTAATGTGCTGCTACTACTCACCCTTGCCAATAAAAAGGGTCAATTTTTGGAGGGCTTGTGAAAAGCCATTGCTTGTTGCTTTTACATCCATGTATGGAAGAACCCCGGCAGGCATCTGCCAATAAAAAGGGTCAATTTTTGGAGGGCTTGTGAAAAGCCATTGCTTGTTGCTTTAATGCTTTTACATCCATGTATGGAAGAACCCCGGCAGGCATCTGCCAATAAAAAGGGTCAATTTTTGGAGGGCTTGTGAAAAGCCATTGCTTGTTGCTTTAATGCTTTTACATCAATGTATGGAAGAACCCCGGCAGGCATCTGCCAATAAAAAGGGTCAATTTTTGGAGGGCTTGTGAAAAGCCATTGCTTGTTGCTTTAATGCTTTTACATCCATGTATGGAAGAACCCCGGCAGGCATCTGCCAATAAAAAGGGTCAATTTTTGGAGGGCTTGTGAAAAGCCATTGCTTGTTGCTTTAATGCTTTTACATCCATGTATGGAAGAACCCCGGCAGGCATCTGCCAATAAAAAGGGTCAATTTTTGGAGGGCTTGTGAAAAGCCATTGCTTGTTGCTTTAATGCTATTACATCCATGTATGGAAGAACCCCGGCAGGCATCTGCCAATAAAAAGGGTCAATTTTTGGAGGGCTTGTGAAAAGCCATTGCTTGTTGCTTTAATGCTTTTACATCCATGTATGGAAGAACCCCGGCAGGCATCTGCCAATAAAAAGGGTCAATTTTTGGAGGGCTTGTCAAAAGCCATTGCTTGTTGCTTTTACATCAATGTATGGAAGAACCCCGGCAGGCATCTGCCAATAAAAAGGGTCAATTTTTGGAGGGCTTGTGAAAAGCCATTGCTTGTTGCTTTTACATCCATGTATGGAAGAACCTCGGCAGGCATCTGCCAATAAAAAGGGTCAATTTTTGGAGGGCTTGTGAAAAGCCATTGCTTGTTGCTTTTACATCCATGTATGGATGAACCCCGGCAGGCATCTGCCAATAAAAAGGGTCAATTTTTGGAGGGCTTGTCAAAAGCCATTGCTTCTTCTTTTACCACCTTATATGTATGAACCCTGGCAGGCATCAGCCGCCTAAAATGGTAAATTTTTGTACCTTTTTTAACAATGCATTAAGCATACAACATGCACAAGTGCAGTGGTTTCTGTTAGTTATCTCCGTGTCCCATCCGTTTTCCTAGAGCCATACATGTTGGCGTAACTTTGACACCAACTTTGCATTAAAGACAGCTCAAAAGTACTTGGATACACTCATGGGTGACCTAAGAGTGTTATACAGGGCTTCTAGGGCTTTAAAACAGTGTTATACACGATTTTTAGGGGCTTTCTTGTATTACAGGTTCGGTCAGAACTAGTTCGGTCCGAATCGAACTTTTGCACGAAATTCGGCGAACTTGCCGAACCGAACTTTTCATAAGTTCGCTCATCTCTACAAATGTATTCCCTTTATTCTAGATCTGGTGAAAGGTATTAATTTATCTCAGCTCTATGTAAGAAAGCTCCTGAATGTGTTTCATTCCTTAGGCTGAAATAGTTCTTTGTAGGATGGAGGTTATGAGAAGTTTAATTTAGTGGCTCAGGGGGGCAGTTATAATGGGTAGCAGTCACACCCTCTAAAACCTAAGCAGACACCAGAATTATAAATGACACATGATAATTGAGGGGCCCTGTTACAAAAATTTTGTATTAGGGCCCAGGAGCTTCAAGTCACGCCTCTGTAATGGCTTCTAATATTTTGACTACTATATATATACCCCTTTATTTAACTGTATTTTACTTTTTTTTTATTAGTCCACCTAGGGTACTTGAACAAGCGTGTGTTGTATCGCTTGCACAATATACTGAAATTTTTATGTATTGCAGTATATTGTTTTTTTACTGGCTCCTATTAAGCCTGACTTAATAAGAGCACAAAGATGGCAGACTTGGGGACCTTCAGTAGGCCCCCAGGCAGCCATGACAACCATCGGCACCACACGATCATGTCGCAGAGGGTCCGATGGACTAACGGAGGGGGCAGCAGCTAATGTCTATAATACAGGCTATAACTTAGGCTTAATACAAGATTAGTAATGCAGTGGGTTGTTTTTTTAGAAATTGGTCAACAAAGGCAGACATAAGCTTTAACCCCTTAAAGTCCAAGCCATTTTTTGATTTTTCATGTTCGTTTTTTTCACTCCCCGCCTTATGTGAGCCCAATCGTTTTAATTTTTCCCTCAATGGAGTGGTGTAAGGGCTTGTTTTTTGCTGGAGAAGTTGTAGTTTCTATTGGCACCATTTAAAGCACAATTTAAAATACTATTTAAAAAAAAAAGGTATGGTAGGAGTCCAGGTATGGCCGCAATTTAATGTTTTTGGGGACATGACAGATGCTCTTTAAGGGGTTAAGGATGTATTTTTTTACGACGATATTGTTAACCTCTGCCTGTGTATGGGTAGCTTTAGTTTTGTTAATAAAACTGAGTAAAACTTGTTATTTTAATAAATATTCAGCCCATGTAATGTGTTTATTATCATTATAACCTGTGGCTATCTCTGGCTCCTGACACCGACTGCTTGTGATCTAGAGTTCACTATGTTGTCTCCCTTGAATATGCTCTATGCAGGTACCTCTACACATACGAGTCATCAAAGGTAGAAGTCGAGAAAAAACCTACTGAGGTACAGAGGCCTGCGACATATCCTGCTGTATAGGCATACAGTTTGATACGTCGCCTATAGGCTCTCATTGTAAAAAAATATGATTTTTTTTTTAACATAGATTCCATTGCATGGAATAGCGTAGTCTACTACCCTCTTATGCGGTATACCTGGCCGATGGAGGCCAAAAGAACACAAATTTTTGGGCATCCGTCAGGTGAATGGAGCGCTATGGATGATGTGAACAGGGCGTACACTGTATGGCAAAAACGTAGTGTGAACCTTAACCCCTTCCCCCACTTTGGCGTAAATGCACGTCCAGGTGAGCAGTAACTTCGCGCACCTGGGCGTGCAGTTACGTCCGCGCTTCAACAGTTAACCGCCGTGCGGCGCTACACCGCAGCGGCGGTTAACTGTGCAGGGTGTCTGCCCTGCTCTCCCCGTTGCCGATCAGCGGCCTGTCACCGCTGAAATCGGCAGTTAACCCCTTCGATGCGGTGGTCGATTGCGATCACCACATCGAAGAGGTTTACAGCGGATCGGCAGCCCCCCACATGCATTTGCGGGGGCTGGCGATCCTTAACATGGCAACCAGAGGCCAGACAATGACCTCCGGGTTGCCATGTACGGAAGCCTCGGAGGAACAGCCTCCGGCCGGTCCTCCGATGCTTCCTGTCAGTGTGACAGTTACGTCACAATGACAGTTAGAACACATTACACTACGTGTGTAGTGTAATGTATTCCAGCAGCGATCAGAGCTGCAAGTCTAAGTGTCCCCTAGTGGGACAAGTGAAAAAAGTAAAAAAAAAGATAATAAAAATGTTTTTAAAAAGTGTGAAAATAAAAGTTAGAAGTGACATAAACAAAGAATGCTTTTTTTCCTATAATAAGTCTTTTATTATAGGAAAAAAATGAATACGTTAAAAAAAAAGTACACATATTTGGTATCACCGCGTTCGTAACGACCCCAACTATAAAAATTTAATATTATTTTTCCCGCACGGTGAACACCGCGAAAAAAATAAACGAAAAACAGTGCCCGAATCACAATTTTTTGGTTACCAACCCTCCCAAAATATACAATAAAAAGTGATCAAAAAGTCGCATGTACGCCAAAATGGTACCAATACAAACTACATCCCGTCCCGCAAAAAACAAGCTTTTTTGACTGAAAAATAAAAAAGTTATCGCTCTCAGAATATGGTGACACAAAAAATAATTTATTTTCTAAATAAGTTATTTTATTGCACAAACGCTGCAAAACATAAAAAAATTATATACATATGGTATTGCCGTAATCGTACCGACCCGCAGAATAAAGTAAAATGGTTATTTATAGCCCAGGGTGTAGGTCATAAAAAAACGAATAAAAAACATTGTCAGAATTGATGGTTTTTGGTCACCTTGCTTGCCAAAAAATGGAATAAAACGTGATCAAAAAAATTTCTGGTACCCCAAAATGGTACCAATGAAAACCTACAGATTGTCCCACAAAGAATAAACCCTCACACGGCTCCGGCGGAGAAAAAATAAAAAAGTTCTGCCGCTCATAATATTGCGATGCAAAATGTGCAGAGTATCCAAAAGCAGATAAGATCGGGCGCCATTTATCAGTGCGACACCGGCCACATATCTGCGGATTATTATTTATTTACTGCATTATTATACCCTCTTATTATACCCTGATGTACTCCGCACAGCTTACATATGCCCCCACATTATAAACTGAAACACCAGTAAAACCCCAAACAAAACTACTACCAATCTACATCTGCGCCCCAAAAGCCAAATGGCGTCCCTCCCTTCTGAGCCCTGCAGCGTGCCTAAACACCAATTTACGTCCACAGATATGGCATACACCAATTTACGTCCACAGATATGGCATATTTTATGAGGTATTTGTCTTCAGTGGCACAAACTGGGCATAATATGTAGTGCACTAAAATGGCATATGAGTGGAAAATTTTAATTTTCACTCCGCACCATGCGCTGCACATGCTAGCATGTCTTACTGCGGGGGGGGGGGGGGGGGATTTATGGAGCGTCTCACATGAAAAATAAAGAATTTAAAACGGCAAAATCGCTGTTTTTTTGGTCACCTTGGCTCTACCTAAAAATGTAATAAAAAGTGCTCAAAAAGTTGTATGTACCAAAAAATGGTACCAATAAAAACGACCGCACGTCCCTCAATAAATAAGCCCTCATACCGCTCTATTGACTAAAAAATAAAAAAGTTGTGGCTCTTGGAACGCAGGGAGGAAAAAACTAAAAAGGAAAAGAAAAAAATGGATCAGTCCAGAAAGGGTTAATTACTTTCTAATGAAAAACCATTTATGACCACACGTGGGGTATTGCCGTACTCGGGAGAAATTGCTTTACAAATGTTGGGGTGCATTTTCTCCTTTATCCTTTGTGAAATTGAAAAAATGCAACATTTTAGTGGAAATAATGTTGATATTCATTTTCACGGCCTAATTCTAATAAATCCTGTGAAAGACTTGTGGGGTCTAAATGCCCACTATATCCGTAGCTAGTGGTGTAATTTCCACTTTTGGGGGGTTTCCACTATTTTGGCCTCTCAGGGGCTTTGCAAATGCGATTTGGCACCCAAAAACCATTTCCGCTAAATTTGAGCTCCAAAAGCCAAATAGCGCTCCTTCCCTTCTAAGCCTTGCTGTGGGTCCAAACAGCAGTTTATTACCACATATGGCATATTTCCGTAATCGGGAGAAATTGTTTTACAAATGTTGGGGTGCTTTTTCTCCTTTATTCCTTGTAAAAAATAAAAATGGCTACCTTTTTTCGATTTTTACCTTTACAGAATAATTCCAATGAATTCAGCAAAACAACCGTGGGGTCAAAATGCTAACTTTACCCCTAGAAAAATTCCTTGATGAGTGTAGTTTCTGGGGGTTTCCACTATTTTGTTCCCTCCAGTGCATTTCAAACGTGACATGGCACTGAAAACTATTCCAGCAAAATCTGAATTTCAAAATCCAAATGGTGCTCCTTCCCTTCTTAGTCCTGCTGTGGGTCCAAACAGCAGTTTATTACCACATATGGGGTATTGCTATAATCAGGAGAAATTGCTTTACATATGTTGGGGTGTTTTTTCTCTTTTATTCCTTGAAAAAATTAAAAATGTCTAAGTTTTTTCAGAAAAAAAGTAGATTTTCATCTTCGCAAACTAATTCAAATAAATTTAGCAAAAAAACTGTAGGTTCAAAATGCTAACTATACCCCTAGATAAATTCACTGGGGGTGTAGTTTTCAAAATTAGGTCACTTTTGGGGGTCTTTATTGTTTTGGCCCCACAAGACCTCTTCAAACCTGACATGGTACCTAAAATATATGCTTAAAAAAAGGAGGCCCCAAAATCCACTAGGTGCTATTTTTCTTCTGAGGCCGGTGTTTCAGTCCATTACCGCACTAGGGCCACATGTGGGGTATTTCTAAAAACTGCAGAATCTGGGCAAAAAATAATAAGTTACATTTCTCGGGTAAAACCTTCTGTGGTATAGAATTTTTTTTATTACAAATGAATTTTGTAAAAAAAAAATGAAATTTGTAACTTTCACCTCTACTTTGCTTTAATTCCTGTGAAACGCCTAAAGGGTTAATACACTTTCTGAATGCTGTTTTGAATACTTTGAGAGGTGCAGTTTTCAAAATTGGGTGATTTATGGGGGTTTCTAATATATAAGGCCCTCAAAGCCACTTCAGAACTGAACTGGTCCCTGAAAAAATAGCCTTTTGAAATTTTCTTGAAAATATGAGAAATCGCTGCTAAAGTTCTAAGTCTTGTAACGTCCTAGAAAAATAAAAGAATGTTCAAAAAACGATGCCAAACTAAAGTAGACATATGGGGGATGTTAACTAGTAACTATTTTGTGTGGTATTACGATCTGTTTTACAAGCAGATACATTTAAATTTAGAAAAATGCTAATTTTCGCAAATTTTCTCCAAATCTTGGTGTCTTTTACAAATAAATATTGAATTTATCGACCAAATTTTTTCACTAACATAAAGTACAATATGTCACGAGAAAACAATCTCAGAATTGCTTGGATAGGTAAAAGCATTCCGGAGTTATTACCACATAAAGTGACACATGTCAGATTTGAAAAATCGGCTTCGTCCTGAAGGCCAAAACAGGCTCAGTCCTGAAGGGGTTAATGTGTCAGGGATATCAGACTGCAACTTTGAAGTGAACTCAATCACCCAACAGTCACATTCCCATTAATTTAATAGGAATATGTGTATGACACTTCCAGCATCAAAATACAATATCAAACAGGAGCCAACTAAGAAAGTAATAGTCACACATTAAAGTAGCATACACAACCATTACACTCAACTTGCAACTGGGAATCACAATTTAGAAGTTACCATGTAGCTTTAGCCTTAATGGAGATTAGATTAATGGGCACTATGGGCTCATTTAGAACAAATATCCGCAATGTAAAAATAACCAAGCACCATTCTATTTCTATCTGTAGAACACTGTGAGGAGCTGCTGGTGCCATTTGTGATAGTTTCATTGGCTTTCATATTATCTTTGATGATTAATATTGCGCACTGTGTCATAAAACACAAAAAAGGTAAGTATTTGCTTTTATGTTTACATCAAAAATTGTCACATTTTCTCACCATTTTCAAGATCTATGTTAGGCTTCGTTCACATCTGCGTTGGGACTCTGTTCATGGGTTGTCTGTTCATGGGTACTCTGCGTTGGGACTTTCCGTCAGGGGAACCCATGAACGGAATCCAAACTGAAACAAACGGAAACCGTAGGTTTGCATCATTATTGATTTCAATGGTGACGGATCCGGTGCAAATGGCTTCCGTTTGTCACCGTTGTGTAAGGGTTCCGTTGTTTTGACAGAATCAATACCGTAGTCAACTGCACCATTCATTCCATCAAAATGACGAAACCCTTAAACAACGGTGACAGACAGAAACCATTTGCACCAGATCCGTCACCATTGAAATGGTGATGCAAACAGAAACCTATGGTTTCCGAATGTTTCAATTTGGATTCCGTTCATGAGTTCCCCTGATGGAATCCATGAACGAGTCCGAACGCAGATGTGAACGAAGCCTAAGCTATCAGTTAAAGAGAACATTCTTGTTTACAACCAGAGGCTAAAGGCCAGCTCGAAGCTAACACTTCTCTCAGAGAGTTTGTTCTGCACTTTAAAATGTGTTTTTATAGTGGTTTTTTTTTATTTTGCTTCTTTTTGTACAAGCCTTTATTCAGGCATTTTTTAAATCCTACTGAGAACAGCATGCTATGTTGTGATAAAAACACTACTTACCTTGAAATACTACTAAAGCACAAAAAAAATACTGTGTATGTAGACATTTTCATATTTTACTATAAACTTTTAAATAACATGTGGCCTCCCAAAAAAAGCAGAACAAGTAGAAAAGTGCCATGGAAACCACTGCTTAATGCTGTGTGTGAAACCAGCTGTATTATTGTGTCAAGTCTAGATAACCTGTCTCTCAATAGATTGCCTAGACTGGATACTATTCTAGAAAATGTTAAACTGTGAGAATTATTAGGTCTGTATGGTCTTCTGCTTCTGATGGTCCCATTAACTACAGGATGATGCATTTTTCCTACACACTAAGCAAACTATTAGGAAAGGAGAAATATTTATTCTACTAATGCACACTATATGGCCAAAAATATGTGGACACCCCTCCTAATTTTAAATTTTAGGTGTTTCAGCCACACCCATTGCAAACAGGTGCATAACATTTAGCACACAGCCATGCAATCTCCATACACTAACATTAAAACTAGTCTAGTTCATACTGAAGACGCTGTCATAGGATGCGACCTTCGCCACAAATCCCTTTGTGAAATTTCTCCTCTGCAAAATCTGCCCTGGTCACCTGTAAGTGCTATTATGGTGAAGTGGAAGCATCTAGGAGTAGCAACAGCTCTGCCACAAAGCAGTAGACAATGCAAATTCACAGAGCAGTACCGCTGAGTAATGAAGCGTGTGATACATTAAAGCCACCTTTCCTATGTTGTATTACTCACTACAGAGTTCCAAACTGCCTCTGGAAGTGACATCAGCACAAGAACTGTGCTTCGGGAGCTCCATGAAAAAGGTTTCCATGGTTGAGCAGCTGCACACAAGCCTAAGATCACCATGCGCAATGCTAAGCGTTGGCACGAGTGCTGTAAAACATGCCACCACTGGACTCTGGAGCTATTGAAATGTGTTCTCTCGAGTGTTGAACCACGATTTATTATCTGGCAGTCTGATCGAATGCAAAAAAGTGCCGCTAGATAGATAGTAGAGCCAGAACAGCCTATTTTAATCCTGTAGAGAATTCTTTCCCTGTGTGTAAAAATAGAACAGGTTCAAAAGCTAGTAGGATCCTATTCTCGGTAATTCTATACTCTATGACAAGTAATTAACATTGTATCTACTTCAAAGCTACAACAAAAGACAACCAGATGCATTGCAATTATCATCTATCATCAGGGGTCAGTTAGACAATTAATTAGGATGGAGTGGAGACAAGCGTGTATAGAATTGACAGCAGTGAATAACGTTTACTAACTGCCAGTCTGATGGACAAATCTGGGTTTGGTGGATGCCAGGAGAGCGCTGCCTACCCGAATGCATATAGCGTACTGTAAAAATGAGTGGAGGAGGGATACTGGTCTTGGGCTGTTTTTCAGGGGGTGGCCTAGGCCCCTTATTTCCAGTAAAGGGTAATGCTACAGCACACAAGGACATTTTAGACTGTTGTATGCTTCCAACTTGTGGCATCAGTTTCGGGAAGGTCCTTTCCCGTTCCAGCCTGACTGTGTCAATGTGCTCAAAGCGAGGTCCATAAACACATGATGTGACAAGTTTGGTGTGGAGGAACTGAAGTGTCCTGCACAAAGGGCCCTGACCTCAACCCCATCAAACACCTTTGGGATGAATTGGAACGCCTATTGTGAGCCAGACATTTTCGTCCAACATCAGTACCTGACCTTACAAATGCTTTTTTGGCTGAATAAGCATAAATTCCCTCAGACACACTCTAAAATCCAAAAGCCTTCCCAGAAGAATGGAATCTGTGATAGCTGCAAAAGACCAACTTCTTATTAACACTCATAGTTTTGGAATGCAATGTTCAACCAGCGCATATAGGTGTGATAGTTGGGTGTCTACATACTTTGATTGGAAAGTGTATTTTGCAACCATACATAGAATTATTGTAAAATATTTGTTAATTCAGCCACTCCATTCAGATGATCAGATTTGGGTCAAATCCACATGACCATATTCAGAATTCATGTAACACTAATTCTTTAGAATTCTTTGGGCCATACTGTACTTCCATATGCATCTGATTTTATATGGAGGCACACAAAAGTGTTTCTAAAATTGCAATTGTTGAACTTTATTTTGCGTTTATAGAAAGCAAACATTGGATTATTTCATTAATATGATATGAAGTTACATGCCCGATGCTTATTGAGGTGCCCTCATACACAT
The DNA here is from genome assembly GCF_050947455.1 of Rhinoderma darwinii. Taxonomy (NCBI): domain Eukaryota; kingdom Metazoa; phylum Chordata; class Amphibia; order Anura; family Rhinodermatidae; genus Rhinoderma; species Rhinoderma darwinii. Next base: position 212,819,104 of record NC_134688.1, on the reverse strand, counting down.
TAGATTGGTTAGATCTGACAACATTTACTTGATTGTGTATGGTCAGTTTATGGCTCTATACATACCATGTTTGGGGCATACAGGTGAGGGTAGATGTTTTCTATTTTTCTTCCTAAAAATACAGTATATGCAAAAAATATATGCAACATTCCCCTCCATTAACTCAGAATTGCTTAATTGGGTATTTAAAAATAGATTTTCTGAACCAAATAACCCCATTTATATACAAATGCTTTCCTTTTCTCCTTTGTTTATTCTTTCTTTGTGTTTTTTACTAACAGTAACAGAAATGAAATATTGCAGCCAAGGCACAATAAGGTATGTAAAGGTAATTATTGGCATGTTATAATGGTGCTGTTTTTTTTTTTTAGAGTTTCTTATAATTATTGCAATACTTTGCAGAAAAACCATCATGTGTGGCCTCACCCTAAGGCCTTATTCACACATTCGTTTTTGTCACAGAGCATGTGCCCCCAGCGAGAAACTCACAACATGTCCTATTCTAGTCCTATTTTGCAGACCAGATTCACCCATTGAAATCTTTGGGTGCATAAGAAAAAACGGACAGCACATGGACGACATTAGTGTGTTTGGTGCAACTTTCCAATTCGTATTTATTAAAAAAAATAATTTACTTCTTGAATAAAGCTGCTCAGTATTCTGTATTGGTCAGGTCAGTGGCACTGATGGTTTCAGTGACAGCGGGTCCTACAGTACATGTGTCTGACACACAGGATCGAGCTGTTACTGATCACATTTAAGTTCATAACTTAGATGTGATAGTTTACTGGTGGATCCTGCATTTCAGAGACAAACAGAACCCTCTCACACTGAACGCGTCAGTGCCTCTGACCTGACGGATTTAGGTCTCAGGGCACGATACTGCTGCTCTGTATACAGAGTACAAAGTAACTGTATCTAATAAAGAAAAAAATATTTTTTATAAAAACTAATTACAAAGTTGCACCAAACACACTTTTCTGAATAAGGCCTTAGAGAAATGCACAAAATGCAATTCCCTAATATAGTGTTGTTAAAAGAATCACTTTCTGTAGCTGGAGCATTCTGATAATAATAGAAATATAGAAGGGCATTTCTGGTTTTATGCAATTCCCTAATATTCAAGTGTAGGTTTAATAAAGGTGAAAAAGGTGTATACATTTTCATTACCTGCAAAGTTCCAAGTATGGGAGATACAGAGTTCGGGTTTGTTCACATCAGCATCGGGGTTCCGTTGATGGGTTCCGTCATACCTTTCCGTTGGTGGAACCTATCAATGGAAAGGCAAACGGAAACCAGTGCTTCCATTTTGAATTACCATTGATTTTAATGGGCTTCTGTTGCAAATGGTTTCTTTCTGTCTCCGTTCCGTAATGTTTCCGTTTTTTAAGGGAAACAATAGCGCAGTCGACTACGCTATTGTTTGTTTAAAAAAACAAAACATAAAATAAACCATTTGCAGCAGAAGCTTTACCATTGAAATCAATAGTAATGCAAACGGAAGCTATGGTTTCCATTTGCCTTTGCCAGAGGCGTAGCTAGGTTCTCCTGCACCCGGGGCAAAGATTCAGATTGGCGCCCCCCCCCCAACTTATTTCCCAACATCTCCTTCCGCCTCGCCATGTTTTCTTTCCCTACCAATCAATGAGATTTAATTTTTTTTCACAATTTTTTTAATGTAACACGATTATAAAAGCATTTCTACATTTTACAAGCGATGTAGTTCTATGATGTATTTAACATAAAAATAAATTAAAAGAAAATAAATTAAAGAGGCCACACACAGCCCCCTATAGATATCACCACACAGCCCCTCTCTTGTAGATAGTGCCACACACAGCCCCCTGTAGATAGTGCCACACACAGCCCCCCTTGTAGATAGTGCCACACACAGCCCGCCTCCCCCCTAGTAGATAGCGGCACGCTCCCCCCCTTGTAGATAGTGCCACACACAGCCCGCCTCCCCCCTAGTAGATAGCGGCACACTCCCCCCCCTTGTAGATAGTGGCACACACAGCCGGCTTCCCCCCTTGTAGATAGCAGCACACTCCCCCCCTTGTAGATAGCGCCACACACAGCCCGCTGCCCCTTTGTAAATAGCGCCACACTCCCCCACTTGTAAATAGTGCCACATTCCCCCCCCCTTTTAAATAGCGCCACACTCCCACCCCTTGTACTTAGCACCACACTTTGAACAGACCGGTGAGCGGTAGCCTACCTATACCACTCTCCGCTCTGCCTGGTGTGACTTACCGGAGGAGCCGAGGAGGTCATGCGGCGCAGGCAGCGGCGGAGTTTCTTCTGACTAGGGTCGGTGACAGCCAGGGCCGGCCTTAGCTTGGACTCTCTATTGCCGCCCCCTACACAAACCAAAAATGAACCACATATATGGACACGCTGGAACATATATACTGTACATACAAAAATACAGATATTTAGACATACAGGCAAATATACATACACACATACAGGTAAATATATAGACATACAGACACATTATATATATTATATATATACACACACACACACACACACACACACACACACACACACACACACACACACACCAGCAGATAAATACACAGACAGGGACATATACAAATACATAAAAGGCACATATATAGAAGCACAGAGACACATTCACAAACAGACCCATATATACGCACACAGGCACATATGTACACAGCACAGATAATGTAGTAGATGTTACCTGCAGTCCTATGTAACACCACAGATAACACAGAGATAGCTCTCTAAACACAGATAGTAGTGTTACCTACAGTCCTATGTAACACCACAGATAACACAGTGATAACTCTCTGAGTACAGATAATGTAGAAGCTGTTAATATGACCGAAAGGCACAGCATGGATCTAAAATGGTTCAGATAGAGTAAAGATGCAGCTGTCAGCAAGCATGTATTCAATTATGAACCAGATCCTGGGGTGTATACCCATAAAGCATCCTAAAGCATTGCATATGACCGAAAAGAGAAAAGATGCAAGACAAGAACATATGAAAAAATAGAAAAGTACTTTATTGAAAATACACAATAATAAAAAGAATCCATCAACCAACAGGTTAAAAAAGACATGCACGCCATGCACTATACAAGATAAGTAACGTCTAAAATAGACAAGAAGTATAATCTGGTAATGAGGGTACGTCGGTACATAAATATAAATAACTACAAATGTATGCCAGATGAAATGGTCAAAGGAGAAATACTCAAAGGTATAAAGATAATACCATAAATGGATAACATCAATATATGAACAAATGTGAACAACATATGATGATGGATCACGTACCCATTAAACATCCTGGGGGCCAGACGAAGGCAGTTGCGCCGAAACGCGCGTTGGGGCAGACACATTGCCGTGCACTCACCTGGATGTTTAATGGGTACGTGATCCATCATCATATGTTGTTCACATTTGTTCATATATTGATGTTATCCATTTATGGTATTATCTTTATACCTTTGAGTATTTCTCCTTTGACCATTTCATCTGGCATACATTTGTAGTTATTTATATTTATGTACCGACGTACCCTCATTACCAGATTATACTTCTAATGTAGTAGCTGTTGCCTGCAGTTCTATGTAACACCACAGATAACACATTGTAGCAGAGCTGAGATTGTAATTTAGCACAATGTGTTATCTGTGGTGTTACATAGGACTGCAGGCAACAGCTGCTACATTATCTGTATTCAGAGAGTTATCACTGTGTGTTATCTGTGATGTTACATAGGACTGCAGGCAACAGCTGCTACATTATCTGTAATCAGAGTTATCACTGTGTTATCTGTAGTGTTACATAGGAATGCAGGTAACATCTACTACATTATCTGTACTCAGAGAGTTATCACTGTGTTATCTGTAGTGTTACATAGGACTGCAGGTAACATCTACTACATTATCTGTACTGTGTAGCAGAGCTGAGATTGTAATTTAGCACACAGTACAGATAATGTACTAGATGTTACCTGCAGTCCCATGTAACACCACAGATAACACAGAGATAACTCTCTAAATACAGATAGTAGTGTTACCTGCAGTCCTATGTAACACTACAGATAACACAGTGATAACTCTCTGAGTACAGATAATGTAGTAGATGTAAGAGACAAACACATGCAGAGACACAGAGACACACACACACACACACACACACACACACACACACACACACACACACACACACACACACACACACACACAGTAACATATACACACACACACACACACACACACACACACACACACACTGTAACATATACACACACAGGTCAGGACGGGCTGTGTGTGGGCGGAGCTTCCTCTCTGCTTCTCGGCAGAGCACAGAGTAGAGGCAGATGCAGGGAGGCTGCAGCACGGGAGTGGACCTGTCCCCTGACCTGAGTCATCTGACCTCATGTCACTGACGTGAGGTCAGGTGACTGGACTGGTCCACTCCCTGGCCGTCACAGACCCCAGTCAGAACGCCGTAATGTCCTGGCTCTTCCAAGCTGCTGCAGGTGTCCGACATACGGGGCGTCTGTCAGCAACGATCAGCTGCTCTTCGGCGCCCCCCTTCCCTATCCTCCGGGTTGAGCCCGGGGCACATGACCCGCCTTCCCCCCTAGCTACGCCCCTGCCTTTGCGTTGATGGGTTCCTCCGATGGAAAGGTCTGATGGAATCCATCAACGAAACCCCGACGCTGATGTGAACAGACCCTAAGTGAGAATTTTTATATTGTTTGAAAACGAAACGTCATAGTAAGGGCATATGCACTGAAGTGTATTACGGCACCTGCTGTTGTATATTTCATGCACATAACAGGATCAGATCCCTCTTGTGAGGTCAGCAAAGCCTTACCCCCAACTTTCCTAAAGCCAGGATCACACACACAGTTTTGATGCGGTTCTTGTGGCAGTTTTTGTCTCAGTTTTTTGAGCCGAAGCCAGAAGTGGATCCAAAAGGAAGAAAAGGTATAAAGAGGAATCTCCTTTTTTTGTGCCAACTTCTGTGTTTGGACAAAAAAGCAAATTGTGACCCTGGGTAGTCAGCAGGTACAATATATATAATCAAAAGAAGGAATGCCTGCAGGCAAACAGAACCCTTTTCCTGACTACCCAATTTGAAAATAGAAAATAAATTATAAAAACTGAAACATTTTTATTAAGCTACGTATAGCAAGAAAACAGACCACATATATAGTTTAAAATTGTCACTGCCTAATGCCGATATGAAGTGGATTCAAGGCTAGCAAAGCACAGCTGATGTGCACGGCCAGAGGTAAATGCTGACTGACATCGACAGAACAGTCACAGAGCAATGCTAAATGGTCCCAGGCTATGCCCGGATTCTCAAAGCAGTGTGATCGGCTACGGCAGGAATTAAAAACAACTATTAGATCCCCCCCGACATGTTTCGCTACCTAGTAGCGTCCTCAGGGGTACACGGGGCTAATGGCGGCGCGACGAAAAATCACTCCTCTTAAGGAGGTATAGAGTGACGTACATGGGAGGTAGGCGTGAGGTCAAACCGCCAGTAGAGCGGAGCAACACACAGCAAGCGCCGGACAGAAAGAAACAGCCAATAAATGGCAACGTATCAAGCAGCCAGTGACAGACACCCAGCCGCGCAGGCGCCCAGTGAAGACCGCAGAGACAATGCAGAGTTCCGGCGCCTGCGCAGCAGGGCAAATAAGGGACTTAGAGTAATACCGAGTGACAGATCGGCGCAAGCGCCGTAGAAGTCACTTCGGACATAGTGCAGAAGCCAAAGACTGTAAAGACAGTGCAGAATACGGGCGCCTGCGCAGCAGGGCAAATAAGGAACTCAGAGTAATGCCGAGTGACAGATCGGCGCAAGCGCCGTGGAAGTCACTTCGGACATAGTGCAAAAGCCAAAGAGCCCAAGACTGAAACAAGTCAGTGTAGCGTCTGAGCCTGCATGATAGGGCGAACAGACAGCCCAGGCTAACACTAGGTGGAGTAAGGGGGAGAGAGAAAAGTGGACAGTAAAGGCACAACAAATCTGGACTCAATGCAGGGAATAGTATACATGTCCCATCACTATAAACCAGTAAGGCCACAGTAAACACTGCAGGAACATCCCAGAGCCAGAAAATGTGCCCAACGCCAGTACCAACAATGTCCCCCTAAGCTTGACTCTCAGACCGATATTAACTACCACTGCGGCAGGGACATAAACGCATGTGTATGTCGCCGGCTGTGAATACAGTCACACGCAAAAACCCAAAAACAATAATAGTAAAACAAAAAGTATATGTTAACAGACATCAAATAATCATAATGAAAGCCGCCATACTAAAAGATAAATATATGGTCAGATATTAAATTAGTAAATGAAAGAAGTAGAGTATCGATGTAAAACCGCTCCGTTGGGAGAGGACATGACATGGTAAGTGTAAATAGAGACAGTCAAACAGGCCAGAGAGCGACGTATGAAAAATAATAAAAATAAATATACAGTAAATTGAAAATGTCCACAGAATACGGGAAGAACAGGGGCAGAAAACCAAATTAATCACAAGAACGCACTGTACGTGAAACCCTCATTGAGCCCCTGAGGGGTCATAGAGCCAAGACGGTGGATCCATCGTGCTTCCTCCTGTAGAAGTTTACAGTCCAGATTACCAGCCCTAGGTCCCAATTTTAGCTGTACAATACCCCAAAATTGAAGCAACTTGGGATTGTCGGAGTGAAACCTATGCATGTGTCTGGAGAGAGTGGTGTCTTCCTTGAGATTGATGGTACTGAGATGTCTAGATACTCTCCTCCTCAATTCCTGCAGAGTCTTGCCCACATATAATTTTGGGCAAGGGCATCTGGCCAGATACACGACCCCACTACTCTGACAGTTGAGAAATTGTTTTATCTGATAGGATCTCCCGTCCAAAGGATTAGTAAAACTCTTGACCCTGGGCATAAGGGGGCAGAAGGAACACCTACCACAGGGGTGAAAACCCGTGACAGGTGACTTCAGCCAGGTGGATGAGGTTTTGGAAGGCGTCGTTGAATAATGGCTGTGTACCAAAAGATCACGTAGATTTTTCCCCCTGCGGTAGGTAATAGCGGGGTTGGCAGGAATGACATCTTTTAGATCAGGGTCGGCAGTAAGGATAGACCAGTGCTTTTTCAAAACACTAATCACCTGTGAAGAACATACATCGAAAGTTGCATTGGGTTTTCACCCCTGTGGTAGGTGTTCCTTCTGCCCCCTTATGCCCAGGGTCAAGAGTTTTACTAATCCTTTGGACGGGAGATCCTATCAGATAAAACAATTTCTCAACTGTCAGAGTAGTGGGGTCGTGTATCTGGCCAGATGCCCTTGCCCAAAATTATATGTGGGCAAGACTCTGCAGGAATTGAGGAGGAGAGTATCTAGACATCTCAGTACCATCAATCTCAAGGAAGACACCACTCTCTCCAGACACATGCATAGGTTTCACTCCGACAATCCCAAGTTGCTTCAATTTTGGGGTATTGTACAGCTAAAATTGGGACCTAGGGCTGGTAATCTGGACTGTAAACTTCTACAGGAGGAAGCACGATGGATCCACCGTCTTGGCTCTATGACCCCTCAGGGGCTCAATGAGGGTTTCACGTACAGTGCGTTCTTGTGATTAATTTGGTTTTCTGCCCCTGTTCTTCCCGTATTCTGTGGACATTTTCAATTTACTGTATATTTATTTTTATTATTTTTCATACGTCGCTCTCTGGCCTGTTTGACTGTCTCTATTTACACTTACCATGTCATGTCCTCTCCCAACGGAGCGGTTTTACATCGATACTCTACTTCTTTCATTTACTAATTTAATATCTGACCATATATTTATCTTTTAGTATGGCGGCTTTCATTATGATTATTTGATGTCTGTTAACATATACTTTTTGTTTTACTATTATTGTTTTTGGGTTTTTGCGTGTGACTGTATTCACAGCCGGCGACATACACATGCGTTTATGTCCCTGCCGCAGTGGTAGCTAATATCGGTCTGAGAGTCAAGCTTAGGGGGACATTGTTGGTACTGGCGTTGGGCACATTTTCTGGCTCTGGGATGTTCCTGCAGTGTTTACTGTGGCCTTACTGGTTTATAGTGATGGGACATGTATACTATTCCCTGCATTGAGTCCAGATTTGTTGTGCCTTTACTGTCCACTTTTCTCTCTCCCCCTTATTCCACCTAGTGTTAGCCTGGGCTGTCTGTTCGCCCTATCATGCAGGCTCAGACGCTACACTGACTTGTTTCAGTCTTGGGCTCTTTGGCTTTTGCACTATGTCCGAAGTGACTTCCACGGCGCTTGCGCCGATCTGTCACTCGGCATTACTCTGAGTTCCTTATTTGCCCTGCTGCGCAGGCGCCCGTATTCTGCACTGTCTTTACAGTCTTTGGCTTCTGCACTATGTCCGAAGTGACTTCTACGGCGCTTGCGCCGATCTGTCACTCGGTATTACTCTAAGTCCCTTATTTGCCCTGCTGCGCAGGCGCCGGAACTCTGCATTGTCTCTGCGGTCTTCACTGGGCGCCTGCGCAGCTGGGTGTCTGTCACTGGCTGCTTGATACGTTGCCATTTATTGGCTGTTTCTTTCTGTCCGGCGCTTGCTGTGTGTTGCTCCGCTCTACTGGCGGTTTGACCTCACGCCTACCTCCCATGTACGTCACTCTATACCTCCTTAAGAGGAGTGATTTTTCGTCGCGCCGCCATTAGCCCCGTGTACCCCTGAGGACGCTACTAGGTAGCGAAACATGTCGGGGGGGATCTAATAGTTGTTTTTAATTCCTGCCGTAGCCGATCACACTGCTTTGAGAATCCGGGCATAGCCTGGGACCATTTAGCATTGCTCTGTGACTGTTCTGTCGATGTCAGTCAGCATTTACCTCTGGCCGTGCACATCAGCTGTGCTTTGCTAGCCTTGAATCCACTTCATATCGGCATTAGGCAGTGACAATTTTAAACTATATATGTGGTCTGTTTTCTTGCTATACGTAGCTTAATAAAAATGTTTCAGTTTTTATAATTTATTTTCTATTTTCAAATTGGGTAGTCAGGAAAAGGGTTCTGTTTGCCTGCAGGCATTCCTTCTTTTAACTTCTGTGTTTGGCTCAAAAAATGTGCCAAAAACTGCATCAAAATTGTGTGTTTGTGATCCTGGTCTAAGGAAAGTCTCTCCTTATCTCACAGGTCATGGTTCCACCCTGTCCTTGGCTCTAAGTAAATGGCACTGAGCTGTAATATGCTTGTGTACATAAGGGTATGTGCGCACATAGTGTTTTCAGGCGTATTTCGGGGCGTTTACGCCTTGAAAAACGCCTGAAAAACGGAAGTAGAACGCCTACAAACATTTCCCCTTTGATTTCAATGGGAAATACGGCGTTCTGTCGCGTAAAAAGACACCCGCGAAAAAGAAGTGCATGTCATTTTTGGAGCCATTTTTCATTGCCTCTAAAGAAAAAGAGCTCCAAAAACAGCTGTAAAAATGCAGCGAAAGACGCGAGTGGCTTAAAAAACGTGTGAAAATCAGGAGCTGTTTTCCCTTGAAAACAGATCCGTATTTTCAGACGCTTTTGATTTTGTGTGTGAACATACCCTAAGCCCTAACAGTGCTGAGTAGTTATACATTCATTAGTGTATGTTTTAATAATTATAATGAATGCAGTTCACTTTGCAGATATTTCTTGTTTTCACAAATATCATTCAAGAGCCTTTTTCTGTAGATCAGTGTCGAAAAAGCTGGGACGTGAATTATTTTTAGGGTATGTGCACACGCTAACTGCATTTACGTCTGAAATTACGGAGCTGTTTTCAGGAGAAAACAGCTCCGCCATTTCAGAAGTAATTGCTCGTACTCGCATTTTGCGAGGCGTCTTTGACGGCCGTAATTGTGAGCTGTTCTTCATTAGAATCAATGAAAAACGGCCCAAATTACGTCCAAAGAAGTGTCCTGCACTTCTTTGACGAGGCTGTTATTTTACGCATCGTCAATGACCGGTTACAGCGAGATTACGCTTTGCTCTGCTGTAAGTCCCACAGAAACGTTAGCGAAGTGTCGGGATTGTAAATAGACATCCCGTCCTGTCCGGAAGGAATGTCTATTCACTGTCTAAACACTTCAGTAACACAAATATGTCAGTATAAGACAGCACATAGTGATCTAGCAGGATCCCTATGCGCTGACTAAATGAAGGAGAGAAGTGTATGATGCTGATTGGTCACTGATTGGTCAGCGTCATATACTCCTCTGTACAACGCCCACTTGGTCTAAAGTAAAAACACGCCCACCTGGGCATTTAGAAGCTAATTAGCATAAAGCTAAATCGCTCCTAACGTGGTGAAAATAGATTGTCGAAATAAAAAGCACTGCTGTCACCTACATTATATTGCCCATCTCCTTATGTAGGAGATAGGGCACTTATAATGTGGTGACAGAGCCTCTTTAACGGGTTTGTCTCACTAACGGGTTTGTTCACACAGAGTTTTTTTCAGGCAGAAAATTCTGCCTGGAAAAATCAGCTCCGTTTTTTTTTAAGTGGTTTTGCACCACCGGCGTTTTTTGGGCGTGTTTTTTGACACGTTTTTTTACACTTTTTTTTACCTATTTCTGCAACAGGCAAAGAAAAAAACTGCGAGTGTTTTTTGACATAAAACGCGAAAAAAAACTTGTCAAAAAAACACGTCGGCCTTTCGCAGCGTTTTTTCCGTCTCCCATTGATTTCTATGGGGTTTCTGAGGCGGAAAATGCCTCAAGATAGGGCATGTCACTTCTTTTTCCCGGTTTTTGCCGCGGTTTCTGAGGCAAAAAACTTGTAAAAAAAAAAATGTGTGATCAGCGCTTAAGAAAACCCCTGGACCTGGCATCTCTATCCTTTGGCGATTAGCTGTTATCGATATGTGGAAGTCGTATCTGGCCACTTATTCGCCCATTTAATCCTGTCACATTCCCTTTAATAAGGTTTTATTTTATACAGCAGTCGTATTACATTACTACTAGGAGTGCTCTTTTCCTAATGTTGCACAATACTGGCTCATCTTTGGTTTACTTGTGTCTGCTCTATAGACTTCCTACGGTCATTGTTTGTGGCATTAGCACTTGGGCAAATAAATTATAGCAGACACTTGTAAAAGCTCTTTGTGCATTTGAGTTATATGTTTATTATTGCGCCACAAAAAAATTTGTCTATGCATTTAAGTTAACCTTCAAAAGGTAAACTATCTCTTTTACTGCAGTTATGACCAGCGGTATATTCAAAATAATCCAATTTATGGCAATCTCATTCTGCCAATTCTTGGTAAGTGGATATCAGTTTTATTAAATTTGGTTTCTAATAGATCAACATAATAGAAACGAATAAAATGAAATATTGGAAAATTGTTTTGAGAAACAAGCAGGAATTGATAGGTATTTCCCTGCTGTAACATATTACACTTAGTCACAATGATTATGACTGGATGGATGATATTACCAAGATCAGCAAGTCCTAGAGTGTTAAAATACCCATTAGATTAAAATATGGAAAGTGCTGTAACTACACAGTCAAGTCACATTATTATAACTACATCTTACTTTCGACGTCGGCAGCGGGTAGCCCATGAAGGAAGTAATGTGTTATGGGCTGGCATGGTGGGTATATAAGGTGTGCGATAGGCTGTCTGAACACACATCACTCATTATTGCTATGGGTAAAAGGGGCGATTTATCAGAGTTGCAAAAAGGGATGATTATTGGCTTTCAGGCCAAGGGTGGCAGTATTTCTCAAACAGCGCAGTTTGTGAACTGTTTCGCGTTCTGCTGTGGTGAAAGTGTATCGTGAGTGAACAAATGGCACCATTGGGAATAACCGACGTGGAAAGTGTAGAGCACCACAGGTGAGAGGGGAAAGTCGGCTATGAAGGTGCGTGAGGGCTGAGCTACAGTGGAGCAGCTTACCGTGAAAATCAACCAGGGGGCTACCGGACGTGTGTCTAAAACAACAGTTCAGCGAACCCTACTGCGTATGCCACTCTGAAGCAGACGGATGGTCACTGTTCCTATGCTAACAAAGTTGCATCCGAAAAAAAGGCTTTAATTTTCATGGCAGTATCGGAATTGGATAACTGATGATTGGCAAAGACTTTCAAGTACTTCCATGGCCCCCTAATTCGCCAGACTTGAACCAAATTGAACATCTGTGGGACCACCTCGATCATCTTGTTCGCTCTATGGATCCCCCCCACGCACCCTTCAGCAAATGTGGGATGCCCTGCAGTCAGCATGGCTCTAGATACCGGAGACAACCTACCAGCACCTTATTGAGTCACTCCCAGCCCGTCTAGCTGCTGTCCGTGCTGCACATGGCGGTTACTCTGGATATTAGCTGGTGGTCATAATAATGTGAATCGACTATGTAGATGTACAATGGTTATCTGTTTCTCCTGCAGCTGTACAATAGAACTGTTCAGACTGATTTCACAAACAGTATTCATCTATGTAATGATTATAAATATACTCTAAGCATTAACATATATTAAAAATAAGGTATATGGGTATTATTTAGGATCAGTCGTGAAGTTCACTGAAGGCTTTGCCTATGTAGGTCTAAAACAATTATGTAATCCAAATCAAATTAGTTAAAGTCTAACTGTACGTCACTGGAATGTTGAAAAATATGGTGGGAACCATGAAACAATGGCGTACCTCCAATGGAGGTAGACCACACAGCTACTATGGGACCTATAGGCTGGTGTGGGACCGGAGCAAAGAGGCCTGTCGAAAATCTCCTTTAGTGAAAAAAAAGTGTTATATATTGTGCTATAGCTGGAGCAGGAGTATTCTGATAATAATGAATAATAGAAATAAAATAAATATATATGTCCAAACAAAAGATATATGGGCAGCACAGTAGAACAAAACCTCCAAGGTAACCGGGTGCAGGCTTCCAGGGATCTGACTTGTAAATCCCCAAATGTAGACAAAAAATATATAATTTTAGAAATATATATGGGCGTTTCTATGTATGCAATTCTACAAGCCTAGGTTCAAGAAAGGTAAAGAAGCCTCTTATTAAATGAGAAGGGTGGGTACATTCTGATTGTGTGATTACCTGCAAAGTATCACCTAGATTACTTACTGGGAAATACGTACTGAGTGAGGAAATGTTTTTTCATTAAAAGTTTAATTCATGGAAACACTAATATTTGGGAGCATTGTATTATACATGAAGTACAGCATGACAAAGTTTACAGAATTTATGGACGTTATGTGAAATGATGCTTTTTACATTCTTTTAAAAAAAAAATAATAGATCATAACAATGATGACTGCTGCTATGAACCAATGGCAACTCCTCATGAAAGAAACATGGAGGAAAATCAGGTACTCTTTTAACCGTATACAAGTATAATTATTGGAGCATTAACTGCTCCTAAATTAGAAATAAGGGGCATGCAGACATAAAAGCTACGTGCATGGACCCTGTACTGCAACAAATAGCGTCCCTACCTTTTCAAAATGGTGCCTACATTGCAATATAAATTAATGGGAAAAAACCTCTGTGTGCCTCTGTATAAAATCAGAGACATACGTAGTTACAGTACGGGCGCCATCTTACGCGTCCATACAACATGAATCTGTAATACTGTGCATGGACCCTAAGGCTGGGTTCACACGACCTATTTTCAGACGTAAACAAGGCGTATTATGCCTCGTTTTACGTCTGAAAATAGGGCTACAATACGTCGGCAAACATCTGCCCATTCATTTGAATGGGTTTGCCGACGTACTGTGCAGACAACCTGTCATTTACGCGTCGTCGTTTGACAGCTGTCAAACGACGACGCGTAAAAATACAGCCTCGTCAAAAGAAGTACAGGACACTTCTTTCAGACGTAATTTGAGCCGTTCTTCATTGAACTCAATGAAGAGCAGCTCAAAATTTACCGCTGTCAGAGAAGCCTCGCAAAATGCGAGGAGGAGCATTTACGACTGAAACGAGGCAGCTGTTTTCTCCAGAAAACAGTCTGTCTTTTCAGACGTAAATGCCTGCTATCGTGTGCACATACCCTAAGGCTGGGTTCACACGACCACTTTAACATCCGTAATCGACGGACGTATTTCGGGCGGAAGTCCCGGACCGAACACAGTGCAGGGAGCCGGGCTCCTAGCATCATAGTTATGTACGATGCTAGGAGTCCCTGTCTCGCTGTAGGACAACGGTCCCGTACTGTAATCATGTTTTCAGTACAGGACAGTAGTTCCACAGAGAGGCAGGGACTCCTAGCATCGTACATAACTATGATGCTAGGAGCTCGGCTCCCTGCCGTGTGTTCGGTCCGGGACTTCCGCCCGAAATACGTCCGTCGATTACGGACGTTAAAGTGGTCGTGTGAACCCAGCCTAAAATTGAAAGCAAAAAAATGAAAACTCTTTTTTTAACTACTGTATATTACCCTAGATAACACAAAAATAAATAATTGGATCAAATTTAGTTCAATGAGAGAATCCAATTTGCTCTGAAAAATTAAAAGACTTATATTTTGGTAGTAGAAATAAAACACTAACATTAATGGTTGTAAACTATGAAGAACAAAATAATCAACCAGAGATGACAAAGTCAGATCTCCACGCTCTTGTGGAGACCCATTCATTGAATTCATTATGGCCACCAGTCCAAGCTGTCAAAGGATTTAAGATGGCAGGAGATTTTGTTTATCCATTCAATAAATTATCGTAACTGTATAGTGTTTCATATTATTTTAGCAGGTGGATCTAGAGGAATTTATGTGTTATGCAGATCTTGATCTCAATCCAAAAAGACCTGGGAAAGATCGAAAGAAAAAAGCAAAACCAAAGAATAAACAAAGTTGTGAGGAGTTGGATGGAACAAACGTTAATTTTCTATCCAGATCCAGTATATACCTGAACAGTGAGCAGCTTATAGCAGAAGCTGAAGAAGAGCTGATTCATGATGACCCAGTGCGGATTTACCATTTGATGAAGAAGACAAAAAAAAATCTGGATAATGAAGAAGAAAATCAATCTCATTGGTCAAATTAGGAGACAAATAATGAGTCTCCAGTGCTACATGCAGAGTAAAACACCTAAAATACATGGATTATGATAAATTGGGGTGTGTGCACACCCATTCAGATGTTAAATTGTAGGCCCAGCATTTGGGTGAACAATGTGTCCAAGAATATGTATATTATGTACATCAAAGGAATGCATAATCTATAAACTTTAACAGAAGTAACCAATGGCTGATAACGGGCAGATTACGGAGCAGACAATGGAAAAACTTGTCCCACTGCTTTTTTTTTCAACATTGCTATTTTTAATTTTATTCCAGTGGACACTTACAATTTAGCAAGAATAAGTTTATTTATCTAGGCACTGGCATTACATACTGCTGTTAATCTTAAATTTACATCATGTCAAGTGAGATGGATACATGCAGAACAGACAATTAATACGGTATACAGATGGCACATTTGTCTCATGACAAAGAAGTGGTGGTTTGTGTGAACAGTGGCTAAAGAACACCACCAAAACCAAAAGGTGAAGCTCAACAGATGATGCCAAGCAATGCTATGCATTGTGCAAAATCAGATTTCTTGAAGGTTTTTTTTTTGAGTAATGGAAGGTGAATTGTGTTATAGAATAATGAATTGGGTATATTAAAGTATGTGTATCATAAAATTCATGCACATAAGAGACCATAGAAAGTTCAATGAGCTGTCTTTTTGATGGTGAGTGGATGAAATGTGCAGTTCCTTGAAGACCGGTTCAAGGAGCTGTATAATTGGCACTGAGAAGCTTACCATTTAACCTTCTTTATTAAATGGCAAAACTATAAATATATTGATTAATTCTTACAATGGTGTTAAATGCAAATGTTAAAAAATAGAGGAATAAGTTATACGGCTAATAATTCAAAAACATTCCGTCTGTTTTGTTCAGTATATTTCAAAAATCAATTTAAGCAAGACAACACTGGTTAGCCTCCAAATCATCATTTTCAAATATTTGTTTTTGAACGGTATTGGTTTTGGTGTCTAGTATGGTCAATGGGCATGCTTTTATTTTTTAATTTAATTATTAATAACTTTAACATTACATTGAAAAAAAAAAACAAATAAACAGATCTCTTGATTGAGTTTACATTCCAAGGACACAGGCAAACAAAATAAGACCAACTGAGATTAAATGGGTTGCCAGGCACTGGCTGCACGAATGGGATGTGACAATTAACAAAGTAAGTATTACTCATCTGGTGAATCCCCCCGCCGCTCCAGTGATGCAGCTCTGGTTCTACCTGCTGGTCCCTGTTGCTGTCGCATACCTCCCAACCATCCCGGATTCAGCGGGACAGTCCCGGATTCCAGGCGGTGTTTCGCTATCCCAGGTAGCCGGTGGTATGTCCCCATTTTAACCGTCCAGTTTCTGCATCCTCAGGACGCAGATGCAGTTGAATCCAACGGTGAAGCAGCTCCCTGCTTCACCATTCACTTTGCAACGCTGACCACGATCCACTCGGCACAGACAGGAGCGATCCATTGATATCATCATGCCTGTCTGCGCCAAGCACTCATAGCACAGAGTGGAGGAGCAGAGGAATTTCCTCCACTCGTCATATTTTTCTTTTTATTAGGCACATTTCTTTTCTTTTTATTAGGCACTATTGCGGCATTATACTGTATGGTGGCAGCTAAAGGGCATCATACTATAGGGGGCAGCTACAGGGTATTATACTGTATGGGGTAAACTATGGGGGCATTATACTGAATGGTGGCATCTATAGGGCATTATACTGTATGGGGAATCTGTGGGGGCATTATACTGTATGGGGACATCTGTGTGGGCATTATACTGTATGGGAAAGCTATGGGGCATTATACTGTATGGGGCAGCTATCAACAAATTATACTGTATGAGGGCAGCAGTGGGAGCAGCTATAGGGCACTATACTGAATGGGTGTATCTATGGGGCATTATAATGTATGGGGGAATATGTGGGGGCATTATACTGTATGGGGGCATCTGTGGGGGCATTATTCTGTATGGGGCAACTATGGGTCATTATATTGTATGGGGTCATCTATTGGGGCATTATACTGTGTGGGAAGCACTATGGGGTATTATACTGTGTGGGGGCACTATGGGGGCATTACACTGTGCAGAGGACACAATGGGGGAATTATACTGTGTGTTGTGCGCTATGGGGCATTATACAGTGTGGAGGCAGCTATGAGGTCATTATACTTTGTGAGGCAGCATTATACTGTGGGAAAGGACAATGGGAGCCTGTTACTGTGTGGGATGAACTGGGCATGTATGGGTGGGGATTGGCCGGGGTTAGAGGCATGGCGAAACAGGGAATAATTTCTAACGGCATGTAGTCAGCAAATGAAATGCCATTTAAGAATATAGATGTCTAATTTCTTCCAGAACTGTTTATACTAAGAGTATCACAACCAGAGCACTAAGTGCTAGAGAAGGAAGTGGATATACTTAGATAGCTATTTGTAAGTGGTTTAAATCTTTAAATTCCCAGACGCCCGATCCTGCCTGGTATCAGGGGCAGACATACCATGCAGCTGCACAAGGGCCCACCCTAATCCTGTTAGCAGATCCCTACTGTCTATTAGATAGTAAGGGACTGAGTTAACAAATTCACCGGGGCCCTCAGCTGTCTCTGTCTACCTATGTCTGGTATTGTTTTCAAACCATGTAAGGAAGTAAAAAAAATTGTGAAGTTGTGTGGAATTTTGAAGTCTCACTTTTTTTTTTAAAGAAAACTTCAGTTAGGGGTAGGCCTTGATAAATTTCTTAAATGGGTCTCCTCTTATGATAAAAAGCTTTGGGACCCTGAGATCAAAGGCAGCATTTGCCTCTACACTACTGTCAAAATGATGAAACAAATAAATGTCTCATAGATGCAGGTAAGCTCTGACACCCACACCTATCTCCAGAAGGTAGCCACTAGTTGTTTGTATTATGGGGTTGGAATTATGTTGTGTGAATATTGGGGTCTGGTCTGGAGTCTGAAGTATGAAGTCTTGGGTACGAATTATGTGGTCGTGTCTGGGGTCTAAATATTGGGATCTGGTCTGGGGTCTGAATATTGGGCTCTGGTACGGGGTCTGTATTATGGGGTTGAAATTATGGGGTCTGATCTGAGGTCTGAATATTAGGGTTTGAATATTGGGGTCTGATCTGCTGTCTGAATTACGAGGTTTTGCCACAGGGTTTTAATTTCGGGGTCTGTTCTGGGGTCTGAATTTTGGGGTCTGGTCTGGATTAATTCCTTAAGAACACAGCCAATTTTCATTTTTTCATCTTCATTTTCCAAAAGCCATAACTACATTTCCCCCTGAAATTAATTGTATTTTTAATTGCCCCATTTAAAGGCTATGTACACCTTTTGAAGTCATTTTTTTTTATATTCTTTTTTTTAATATATATATATAAAAATGTCTATCAGTGTGTTTTATGCAACTTTCTAAATACTTTTTATTAAAAATTATTTTTACTTTTTCAGATAGAGCGGCACTGATGGGTTCAGTGACAGCGGGTCCTCCGTGACCTACCTGTTATCGGTCACATGTTAGTTATGAACTTAGAAGTAATCGGTAACAGCTCGATCCTGTGTGTCAGAGACATGCAGGACCTGCTGACACTGAACTCGTTTCAGCGCAAGATACAGCTGCTCTGTATATAGGATACAAAGCAACTATATCTCAAAAAGTAAAAATAATTTGTAATAAAAATTGTTTAGAAATTTGCATCAAACACACTGGGTTGAAGTCAGCAGTTGGGTGCCACAAGGATCAGTGTTAGGCCCAATTCTTTTTAATCCCTTTTTTAATGACCTTGTGGATGGGATTGATCGCAAAGTGTCAGATTTTGCTGTTGATACAAAACTTTGTAGGATACTTAAAACTCAGCTTGACTATAAAATATTACAGAAAGACCTAGATAAGCTGGCAGCATGGGCAAAGTCATGGCAGATGAAATTTTATGTTGATAAATGTAAAGTAATGCACCTAGGAACCAATAATAGTATTAATTCACATACATTAAATGGAATAAAACTGGGGATAACGGAACAAGAGAAGGACCTGGGTATTCTGGTTACAAATAAGCTAAGCAGCAGTACTCAAAGTCAAGCAGCAGCTGCTAAAGCAAATAGAATTTTAGGGTGTATAACAAGAGAGATAAAAACCTGTGATTCAAATGTAATATTACCACTCTATAAATCCCTTGTAAGGCCACATCTAGAATATGGAATTCAATTTTGAGCTCCAAATTGCAAAAAGGATATAGGAGAACAGGAGAGGGTTCATAAGCGGGCTACTAAATTATTAAATGGGATGGGAGGTGTCGCTTACAATGAAAGGCTAGAGAAATGAGGCTTGTTCAGCTTGGAAAAAAGACGTCTTAGAGGTGATCTTAGTAACATGTATAAATATATGTGTGGTCAATACAAAGAACTAGCACATAATCTGTTCTTTCCAAGGACTCTACAGAGGACCAGGGCACATTAATTGCATGTGGAAGAAAGACGTTTCGGACATCAATATAGGAAAGGGTTCTTTAAAGTTAGAGTAGTCAAACTGTGGAATGCCCTACCCCAAGAGGTAGTGATGGCAGATACTATGTCTGCATTTTAAAAAGGCTAGATGCATATTTACTGACAAATTGCATTGAGGGTTACAATTAATCAAGAAATGAATGACGTGTAATTTACTGAGAGAGGTTGAACTTGATGGACCTGTGTCTTTTTTCAACCTATGTAACTATGTAACACTGATACACTGTTTTATTGAAAAAAGAAAAAAAGGATTCCAAAGGTGTACATAGATTTTAATATACCATATCATGTATTGAGAAACTTGAAAAAATTTGTGGTGTGGATTTAAAAAAAAGATGCACTTCTGTCATAGTTTTTGGGAATTTTTCTTTTACAGCATTTACTGTGCAGTATAAATTATATGTTAATTTTACTCTGCGAGTCAGTGCGATTTCACTGATACCAAATGTACAGTAGATTTTACTTTTACAAAATAAAAACAATCTGTAAAAAAAAAATATATAGTTTTGTGTCGCTATATTCTGAGATCTATAACTGTTATATTTTTTCATCAATGGAGCTGTACCAAATAATTTTTGCAATCACTTTTTATTAAATTTTTTTCGGAAAGGGAGGAGAACAAAAAAACAGCAATTCTGGCATTGTGATTTTTTTTTACAATGACGTTCACTTTAAATAATGTGTTTTAATAGTTTGGACTTATTAACGAATGCGGTGATACCAATTTAGTTTCTTTTTTATTGTTTCCTTTTTATGGGAAATATGGGCAAAGTTTTTTTTCACTTTTTTATTTTTCCCTCTCTCTCTTTCTAACCAATCAAATGCCACAGTCGCTGTTGAATGCGACATCTGAGGGGCTAAACGGCTAGGATTACACAACTCACACCCGCCACGTATGGGCCAGGCTCCTGACCCCGTGCCATAATGTTAAAGCACACCTCTGTCGTACATGTAAGGCAGATGTCACTGAGGGGTTAATGAGGGAGAGTGTGCCGGCTGCACACAGTGCAATGAGAAATACTGTGGGCTCCAGCAGAGGGATGTGGAGCTGAGTAGGAAAGATGCCTGTGTGTGAGGACTGAGGAGACCGAGATGCAGTTTAAGCGATTGAGTCCCATTGAGAAAGGGGCCAAGTGGGCTACCTTTTGAGGGAAACTAAGGCTGCTGAGGGAAGTAACAGATCTGTGCCGGCTGTGTACAGAGTGTGCATCACATTATCATTAGACATTGCATTGTATGTAAAACTGCGGGTTCTGTTGAAGAATTGGGTCAGTCACAGAGTAACGGTAGAAGCTGGTGAGCTGTGAGAGTTAAAAGGATGCCAGTGGTCTGGCGAAATTCTAGGGGCCCTAACAGATAGCAACAGTGAACTGTATGCTAAGTGCCTGGGACAAGCAAGAATGAGCGAGGCTCCCTGCATTGGCAGTCCCTGCAGGTGGATAATAGAGTCGTCCTGCATCCCGGATCTGAAAGAAGTGGGTGAAGGCTGGAGTCTCCCAACACTGAAATTGTGATGGCGAGGTCCATGTTTATTTACCCCAAGAGAGAGGGATTGATACCAATTGTGGGCAGATGAAGTGTGTGAAACAAATACACTTATGTGCCTATCTACTGTTCATCTTATAAACACCAAGATTTGTACCTCTGAGGAAGTAAAGTTATGTTTGAACTTTGAATGCCATGTGGACTGTTTGCTGCTCTGTCATCCTTCTGCGGGGTGTGCTGGGTTAGCAGAAAAAGGAGTCACCGCGGGCGCTGCTGCACTTCAATGGAACCAAAATGCTTTGAAGGTTCAGATCGTTGGTAATAATGTACGGAAGAGTGTAAGAATAAATGGAATTTATTGATAATATGACTACGCGTTTCAATGCCGTACCGGCATCTTCATCAGGTCATGAATGAACATACAAAAGTCACTGTTTAAATAGCCATGTTAATGTTGAAAAAAACCCGCCAATGTGAACGGGGTCAAGGTGTTTAAGTGACGTCATAGTTCAAAGTTCAAAATTCAAAGGACCGGATAAACACACAAAAAACAGTAAAAGTATGTCATATAATAAAAACAATTAAAATAAATAGAGAAAGAAGAGTATTAAATATGTGAAAAGAAAAAATAATGAAAACCATGTAATTAGGTCATCAATTACAATTTATCGGCTTTGCCGACTTTGTTTTAATCTATAAGGCTATTACCTCTCTGGCATTTCTCGACAGTTCGGTTAGTTTGTGTACTTTTACAATTTTTTATAATGTAATTCGTATTGAAATTTCTTACTATGAAAATAATTTTTTCCATTGCCGATGTATTTCCACCTTTACCTTTTATTTTGTTTATTTTGTTTCATTTTTAGCATACTTTGTATATAGTGTTTTATATTCAAACGTACTATACAATTTTGGCTTTTTAATATTTCTGAAATCTAGCCTGCCTTTGACTAGTGGTTTTTATTTTCCCAATTCCTTATATACATATTGCCGTTTTGGAATTATTGCCGACATTATGGCTATCATTCTAAAAACTATATTTTTGGAACATAAAGGTTAGAACCTTTATACCACACACCATATATGTAGTCCATATTTATATCTGTATCCACTTACATTAGTATCCTATATTATCGGGCAGCTTTTTCATCGTGTCGCTTCGCCATACATTCCGTACTACATTTCAAGTCTTCCTAATTACATGGTTTTCATTATTTTTTCTTTTCACATATTTAATACTCTTCTTTCTCTATTTATTTTAATTGTTTTTATTATATGACATACTTTTACTGTTTTTTGTGTGTTTATCCGGTCCTTTGAATTTTGAACTTTGAACTATGACGTCACTTAAACACCTTGACCCCGTTCACATTGGCGGGTTTTTTGTTTTTTTTTCAACATTAACATGGCTATTTAAACAGTGACTTTTGTATGTTCATTCATGACCTGATGAAGATGCCGGTACGGCATTGAAACGCGTAGTCATATTATCAATAAATTCCATTTATTCTTACACTCTTCCGTACATTATTACCAACGATCTGAACCTTCAAAGCATTTTGGTTCCATTGAAGTGCAGCAGCGCCCGCGGTGACTCCTTTTTCTGCTAACCCAGCACAACCTTCGCGGTCGTTCATCCGAATCACCGGTCCCGAGTCCTGGCAGCAGCTGTACCTTTATTCTTTATTGCTCTTTACCACCCGTTACCAGGTGAGTACCACTCTTCTTTTATACCACTCCATACCTGGGTAACCTGCACTATGTGGCGCCGTGTTTTTTGCTTCTTCTCATCCTTCTTCGGGGCAATGACCAAGGCCTATCACCCCTGGTTTGGTCACTTTACATGTATAAACATAGTTTGTGCTTGACAAAGACCCCTGCATACCTCCCAACTGTCTCGCATTCAGCAGGACAGTCCCGAATTCCGGGCAGTGTCCCGCTGTCTTGGGTGACTGGTGGTATGTTATACAGTTGAATCCTATGGAGTAGCAGGGAGCTGACAGCTCGCTGCCACGCCATTCACTATGCTATGCCGGTCATGAGCGGCTCGGCGCAGACAGGCGCAGTGCAGTGACATCATCGCGCCTATCTGTGCCGAGCCACACACTGCACATACTGGAGAAGTAGAGGAATCTCCTCCACTCGTTGAGGGAACGAGGATAGGTGAGTATTTATTTTATTATGTTTATTAGGCACCATGGGTGCATTATACTGGATATGGGGGTCAGCTGTGAGGTCAGTAAACTGTGTGGGGGCACTATAGGGGTACTAAACTGAGTGGGAACAGCTATGGTGTCATTAAACTATGTGGGGGCAGCTATATGGGTGTTATATTGTGTGGGGGCAGCTATGGGGCATTATACTGTGTGGGGGCATCTATAGGGACATTAAACTGGGTGTGGAGGGCAGCTGTGGGGGCTTTAAACTATGTGGGGGCACTATAGGGGCATTATACTGTGTGTGGGAGGCACTATGGGGGCATTACACTGTGTGATGGTCACTAATTATACTGTGTGATGGGCAATATGTGGGCATTATACTGTGTGATGTTCACTATGGGGGCATAATACTGTATGATGGGCACTATGGTGGCATTATACAGTGTGATGTGCACTATGGGGCCATTATAGTCTTTTATGGGTACTATGGGAACATTATACACTGTGGGGGGCACTATGGGGTATTATACTATATGTGAGAGGCAGCTATGGGGGCATTATACTGTGGGGGCAGCTTTGGGGCAATATACGGTGTTAGGGGCAGCTATGGGGCGTTATACTCTGTTAGGGGCAGCTATCGGGCATTATACTGTGTGGGGGCTCCATGGGGCATTATACTGTGGGGAGTCAGTATGGGAGCATGATACTGTAAGGGCTAAACTGGGTGTGTATGTGCGGGGATTGGCCCGGGTTAGAGGCGTTGCTTAATTAGGAAAAAATTGCTATCTTTGCTGTGCTTCAAATTTGGGAGGTATGCCCCTGCGTGGGTCGTAACATTGCATTTTAAAAGTGTGAATAATGAGCTGTAGCTCGTTAGTGTTTTTCGTTGCCTTCCGTCCGTAGTGAGATTTTTGAACCTGTGACTGTCCTCACATATGTATTTTACATTTGTGTTTTGCTCCTTACATCTGCATTACGAAATGTGCTGCAGACATATTCTGTTGTATACTTGAATAGTGTAGTCTCAGCATAAAGTGAGGATGACTGTTATAGTATATTAAAATAATAGTAATAAGAATATGAATAAAAATATTTTCACAGTCTATAAGCAGCAGCTCACTAGGCCTCCAGAAACCCGAGATTATTAGTGTGCAGTCACACGCAGCAGATTTTGTTGCTGAAATTTCTGTGACTGCAAAATCAGTTTACGGGTATGTGCACACATAAAATTAAAAACGTCTGAAAATACTGAGCTTTTTAAGCCACTCGCTGCGTTTTTTACGGCGTTTTTGGAGCTGTTCTTCTATAGAGTCAATTAAAAACGTCTCCAAAAACGTCCCAAGAAGTGACAAGCACTTCTTTATCGCAGGCGTCTTTTTACGTCCAGTTTTTGGAAAACGAGGCGTAAGGAAACACTTCAATTTTTTTCAGCCGTTTTTCGAGGCATAAACGCCCCGAAATACACCTGAAAACACTACGTGTGCACATACCCTTATTCATCTGAATGTGGTTGTTTCTGCAGCAGGTGCATGGATTTCTACAAGTTCCATTTAGAGGAATAGAACTGATTTTCTGAGAAATTTCTGTAACAAAATCTGCCTCGTGTGACTGCGCCCTTACTTATAAATTCATGTGTTACAAGAAAATGAGCAACTTGATGGTGTTTTAAAAAAAATATATAATAATTTATGTTTAATTGAGAATGCTGCTGAAATGTTAAGACTTTATCATGCTCAAGTAAACAACGCCATATTCCTGGAAAACTACATGGGATAATCTGCTGGCACAGGGACTGGCAATAAGTCAGGGCCAAGTATCACAGCCCCCGGGAGAAGCGACTTACTTAAAGAAGCTCTGTCACTACATTGACACATCAGTAACCAATCAGCGTCATACACTTCTCTCCATTCATGTAATCAGCACATAGTGATCTAGCTAGATCACTATGTGCAGCCACATACACACACATTAACGTTACTGAAGTGTCTTGACAGTAAATAGACATCGCGTCCAACCAGGACGGGATGTCTATTCACAATCCCGACACTTCGGTAATGTTTGTGTGTGACTTACTCACACAGCACATCGAAATCACGCTGTGCTGTCATTTACAGCGAGATCTCGTGAGATTACGCTTGCTGTGCTGTAAGTCACACACAAACGTTACCGAAGTGTCGGGATTGTGAATAGACATCGCGTCCTGGTTGGACCCGATGTCTATTTACTGTCAGGACACTTCAGTAACGTTAATGCGGGTGTATGTGTCTGCACATAGCGAACCACGCAGGATCACTATGTGCAGAGTAAATGAATGTGGAGAAGTGTATGACGCTGATTGGTCACTGATTGGTCAGCGTCATACACTCTGTACAACGCCCACTTGGTCAAAAAGTAAAAACACGCCCAGTTGTCTATTAAGAAAGTCATTAGCATAAAGCTAAAATAGGTTATAACTTGGTGAAAATAGATCGTTTTTCTAAATAAAAAACACTGCTGTAATCTACATTACAGCGCCGATATCATTAGGTACAAGATAGGGCACTTAGAATGTGGTGACAGAGCCTCTTTAACAAGTGTTGGGGTTTCTCTCCCAACCTTGGATCATTTGGTCTGTATAGCTTGGCTTGCTTTATATGGATTTGACTTCCTCATGTGTGTATATTGTTGATGCTATGTCTGCACGTATATAACTGTGTGCCATCCTTTGCACTACTAGCACTTTATCATTATACACGTATGGTGGGATTGTACAGTATAGAATCCTGGGTTGGGACTCATAGGTAATGTATGCATAATAATATATTGTTTTAGGAATAGTTGTTTTACCACGTCCGTCTATGGACATTAATACAATACATATTTATTGATTATATTCCTGCGCATTAGTTCTTTTATGTTGGTGGTTATCAATTGCAGACTGCACAGACTTAACATATAGATGGAACCAGGGCCAGCCTTAGGGTAGATGGCGCCCCGTGCGAAATTATCTTTCGGCGCCCCATGCCATTATAAAAAATGGCCCATAAAAAAGCATAATTCCTCCCCACAGTATAATACTCTATATAATGCCCCCACACAGTGTAATGCCCCTTTAGTGCCCCACACACAGTATAATAATAATATTTAATAATGTAATATATTATAACGCCTTCAAGGACACAGTATTTTGTCCTCTAATTGTGCCCACACAGTGTTATGCCCCCTAAGTGCCACACACATTATATTGCCCCCTGTAGTGCCCCTACACAGTATGATGTCCTCCACAGAGTATAATGCCCCCACAGCCCCCCTAGTAGAAAGTGCCCCCTGTAGATTGTGCCGTACAGCCTCCCTGTAGACAGTGCCATAATCCCCCACCTCCTCCTTGTAGACAGTGCCATACAGCCCCCATCTGCCCCTTGTAGTGTCATACAGCCCCCATCTGCCCCTTATAGTGCCATACAGCCCCCATCTGCCCCTTGTAGTGTCATACAGCCCCACCTCCCTCCTGTACACAGTGCCCCCCACCGCCCCCTTGTAGACAGTGTCATACAGCACCCACCTCCCCATTGTAGAAAGTGACATACAGCCCCCACCTCCCCCTTGTAGACAGTGCCATACTGCCCCCCACCTCCACCTGACAGGATCCTTGCATAGGCCGGCTTGATCCAGAGATGTCATCACGCCGACTGCGCAGGGATCCTGTCCCTGCGCCTCATAGGCTGCAGGCGCCTCTGTAGCCTGTTACAGAGTTTCCCAACCTTTTCGGACTTGAGCCACCCCTGGAAAAAAAAAATTCCTCAGGGCCTCCCTACCAAAAATTGTTTCGAGAAAGACAGAAAATAGCTAAAAATAAGCACTACATTCTCAGGGTATGTTCACACAGCGTTTTTTGTAAGGCAGAAAAAATCTGCTTTTGAATTTACAGCGTTATTTGATGGGGTTTTTTTAGCGTTTTTTTTTAAGCCGTTGAAGCGAATGCAAAAGACGTAGCAAAAAAAGCTCCAAAAGAGCGCCAACCTATTTTCTTCCTACTATTAATTTCAATTGGAGGTCAGAGGTGGAAACCACTTGAAGACCATCAGCCCCCCCCCCACTCACAGTAAAATGACCATCAGCCCCCCACTCACAGTAAGGCTGGGTTCACACACACTATTTACGGACGTAGGTAGTGCCACACAGCCCCCTTGTAGGTAGTGCCACACAGCCCTCTTGTAGGTAGTGCCACACAGCCCTCTTGTAGGTAGTGCCACACAGCTCCCTTGCAGGTAGTGCAACACAGCCCCCTTGTAGGTAGTGCCACACAGCCCCCTTGTAGTTCGTGCCACACATGACGTCCATGCTGGATGGTCATGTGTATTCATTATCAGGACACTGTAGTAATGTTAGGGCTTGTGTATGAGGCTGCACATAGTGATATAACTATATCGCTAGTGCAGTGTAAATGAATGGAGAGGAGTGCATGATGCCGATTGGTCAGCGTCATGCACTCCTCTGTACAACGCCCACTTGGTCGAAAGTAAAAGTACGCCCACTTGGGCATTAAGAAAGCTCATTAGCATAAACCAAAATCGCTCCTAACTTTGTGAAAAAAGATAGTTTTTTTAAATAAAAAGCACTGCTGTCACCTACATTACAGCGCCGATCTCCTTATGTAGGAGATAGGCCACTTATAATGTGGTGACAGAGCCTCTTTAATAAGTGAAAGAAGTTTTTTTTAATTTTTTTTTACAGCGTACACATCATAAATGAGGCAAAAAAATTGTTGTGCAGGTTATTACGGCCGCGCCAATACCGAATGTGTGTATTTTATATATTGAGACTTATTTTAAGGTTTATTGTAAAAAAAAGGCGTATGTATATTTTTTTAAATTTAACATTACTTTATGTTTTTACTTTATTTTTAAACTTTAATATATTGGCATATATCAGATATATGCCAGTACATTAGCCTGTGGACGGATAGTACACAGGCAGTTGTTAGGACATACCTAAGTATGCCCTAACAACAGGAAATATGGTAAGACAGCCCTGGGGTCCTTCAATAGACCCTGGGCTGTCTGCCCATATATGGTATGGCCCTCAATCGCGTCACAGGAATTCCCTGTGACGCGATCCAAGGGGCATCCCCCTCCTCACTTTCCCCTGAATGCTGCAGTCAGTTTTGATCACAGCATTCAGGAGAATAGCGGCGGAGATGAGCGGTTTCTCTGATCTCCGCCGTTATAGAGCGGGGCTGCGGCTGTGTAATATAGTCATTGCCCCGCTCCTAACAGAAGTGCGTGCGCGGTCAGCATGAGGTAATGCGGCCGGCGCTGCACTAATGAGCGGCTGCGCAGACACTGAAGACAGAACATGGGGGTGTTTTGCAGTGCGGCCGCCATGTTCTGTTTTCAGTGCCGCCGCTTATTAGTGCAGCACTGGCCGCATCGCATCATCCTGACAGCGTGCACTTGTCAGGACTCAGGAGCGGGGCAGTGACTGTATTACACAGCCGCAGCCCCGCTCTCATTCATCATGTATTACTATACTTACCGGTGTGGCTCGAACCATTTGGGGATGCACAGTATCGAAGTTTCGATGCATTGTGCATCCCTAGTAAGTAGTGCCACAAATCCCCCCCTTGCCGCACAGCCCCCTTGTAGGTAGTGCCACACACACCCTTGTAGGTAGCACTCCCTTCCTGTAGATAGCGCCACTGTAGCTCCCTGTGGCTGGGGATTCCGCTCCTTGACGGAGTGCTTGATGTCTTTGTCCATATATGAACAGTGACATCGGGCAACTAACTCCTGAAGCGGAATCCCTGTCCACAGCGTTGCCGACGCTGTGACCGGGGATTCCACTCCAGGAGAAGCCCCTGACGTCTCTGTCCATTTAGTCGGGGGTGCCATCTACAGGGGTTCTGCAAACAAATCTCCTCCTCACATCCACTTCGCGCTATGAGGAGGAGGAGGAGAGAAAGCACGTCCGTGGCAGTTGTCCAGAGGAGTGTCGCGGCCCCCCTGGAGGATTCTCATGGGAACCTCATGTTGGGAACCACCAGTCTAGTAGATCACAGAGCAGGGAGATACCTCCCTGCTCTGCTATGGTGTTGAATAGTATCTGCGTCTTTAGCAGGGCCGTATTTACAACTCACGCTGGCCTAGGCACTAAGCCTGAATATACCCCCATTAAAGGCCTATTTAGTTGAGCCAATTATCATCATGATTCGCTAGTTTCTGACCAATTATAATGATATTTGGTCAGTGTTAATAAAGGGGAAGATCAATGATAAAAACTTTGCTTATCGTTAATCTCAAATGAGAAAAAAAAAGGTAATACACCCGGCCGTAGTCATAGCGATGTGTATTCTGTTCTGAGCGTAGCCCGGCCTCCAGGGATGACGATGCATCCCATGTGACAGCTGCAGCCAATCAAAGGCTGCAGCGGTCACATGGACTACAGCGTCATCGCAGGAGGCCGGGCTACGCTCAGAGAGGGACTACGGCCGGGAGTATTAGCTTTTTTTTAAATTTATTTCTGCAGTCTTTCTGCCCAAAAAACTGCACCAAAATTTGGTGCTGTTTTTCAGGTGAAATTCCCTGCGGTTCTCAGGACGTATACACTGTAGTTTTACGTATCCACCCTGTGTGTTCCTACCCTTATAATCAAGTTGCTCTCCCCACAAATATTATCTCTAAGGGCTTATTCAGACGAACGGGATATACGTCCGTTCAACGCTCGTGATTTTCATGCGCGTTGCACGGACCTATATTAGTCTACGGGGCCGTGCAGCCATGTGCGTGATTTTTATGCTGCGTGAGTCCGCTGCGTAAAAGTCATGACATGTCCGTTCATTGAGTGTTTTTTGCGCATCACGCACCCATTGAAGTCAATGGGTGCTTGAAAACCATGCATGCCACACGGAAGCACTAACGTGCGACCAGCGTGATTCGCGCAACAGCTGTCAAAAGGATGAATGAAAACAGAAAAGCACCACGTGCTTTTTTGTTTACAAACATCCAAATGGAGTGTCATAATGATGGCGGCTGCGCAAAAAGCACACAGCCGCGCATCATATGCTGCTGCCGCACGGAGCTGTCAAATGCATTTTGCGCAGGCAAAACGCCGTGTTTTTTGCATGCGCAAAAGGCACACGCTCGTGTGAATCCAGCCTAAGGGTAAGGCCACACGAAGCGGCCCTGACACGGTTGCAACGCAGCTAACAACCACGCCGTCACCATGTTCAGTGCGGCTGTCAAACAGCCTGTTAGTGGCCGCACGTATTCCAGTTACATTCACACTGCCGCTCCATTCATTCTCTATGGGAGCACCGGAGATAGCCGAGTGCAGTGTTCTGCTTTTTCCGGCGCTCCCATAGAGAATGAATAGGAGGTAAGTTGTTGTAATTTGCAAAATCGTGCGGCCATAAAGGGTGTATTAATTCATGGCCGCCCGATTTTGCAGATAAAGGGACGGTTTACCCGCGTTAATGTGCGGCCATGAATTAATACACCCTTTATGGCCGCACGATTTTGCAAATTACAACAACTTACCCCCTATTCATTCTCTATGGGAGCGCCGGAAAAAGCAGAACACTGCACTCGGCTATCTCCGGCGCTCCCATAGAGAATGAATGGAGCGGCAGTGCGCACGCAAGTGTAACCGGAATACCCCTTAACGAGGTATTTGACAGCCGCTCCTACATAGTGCCAGCGCGGTTGTTGGCCGCGTTGCGACAGTGTGAGGGCCGCTCCGTGTGGCCGTACCCTAAAGAATCCTTTCTCCCCATACAGAACGCCAAGTTCCCCTCCCCCATGATTCATAATAAGCTCCTACACCACAAAATAAACTATACAAAAGTCCCCCTCCCCACAAAATACATTTATAAAGAATCCCCCCACACTCCTATAGCATTTAGGGCAATGTCCCCTCCCCCACAAAATCGATCTGTAAAAAATACACACACAAAGTACCTCTAACCTAGCCTCCCCTCCCCCACAATATCGATCTTTTAAAAAAAAAAAAAAACATCCTGTTACACATCAAGTAAAGCCCCCTCTCTCCCCCTCCCTCACACAGCACATAAATAAACACAGATTAAGGCCTCATGCACACGACCGTATTTTTTCCCACCCGTAAATACTGGCGTAAATACGGGTCCGGTGTCACACGTATGCCACCCGTTTTGCACCAGTATTTACGAACCCGTGCCCGTAAATATGGGTCCGGTGTCACCCGTATTCCACCCGTATTTACGGCCACGTTTTTGGCGGCAAAATAGCACTGCACTAATCGGCAGCCCCTTCTCTCTATCAGTGCAGGATAGAGAGAAGGGACAGCCTTTTCTGTAATAAAAGTTAAAGAAATTCATACTTACCCGGCCGTTGTCTTGGTGACGCGTCCCTCTCTTCACATCCAGCCCGACATCCCTGGATGACGCGGCAGTCCATGTGACCGCTGCAGCCTGTGATTGACCTGTGATTGGCTGCAGCGGTCACATGGCCTGAAACGTCATCCAGGACGTCGGGCCGGATGTCGAGAGGGACGCGTCACCAAGGCAACGGGCGGGAGACCGGACTGGAGGAAGCAGGAAGTTCTCGGTAAGTATGAACGTCTTTTATTTTTATTTTTTACAGGTTTATACTGATCGGTAGTCACTGTCCAGGGTGCTGAAAGAGTTACTGCCGATCAGTTAACTCTTTCAGCTCCCTGGACAGTGACTATTTACTGACGTCGCTTAGCAACGCTGCCGTAATGACGGGTGCACACATGTAGCCACCCGTCATTACGAGAGCTCCATAGACTTCTATGGACTGTCCGTGCCGTTATTACGGCCTGAAATAGGACATGTTCTATCTTTTTCAACGGCACGGGCACCTTCCCGTGAGAAAACGGGAAGGCACCCGTCGCCAATAGAAGTCTATGAGCCCGTTATTACGGGTCGTAATTACGACCCGTAATAACGGGAGTTTTTACGGTCGTGTGCATGAGGCCTAAGCTAAAGCTGCTGCTCTTACCTGACTCTGGAGCTCCGTGGAGGAGTCTTCACTGGGGCAGCAGAACAGCAGGAAGGCGCTGCGTGAGGTGCTGAGTTTGTGTGACACTGCAGTACAGGCTGTGCCGATTGGTGGAGCAGACAGAGGCACCTGCTGCTCCTCCAATCAGCGCTCACTTCACGCAGCAGTGCAGAGGGAGGAACATTTCTCCTCTCTTCTGCTCGTACCCACTGGCGCCCCCCTTGCAGCATGGCGGCCGGCGCCCTGTGCGACCGCACGTGTCGCACATAGCTAAGGCCGGCCATGGATGGAACAACCCTGTTTAATCCAATATGGTGTAATCATAAGATATGTGCTAAATGGTATATATTAAGGAATTCCTATTAGGTAAGTGAAAATTTAGCAAAGAAATCTGCAGTAGTAAACTCAGATGCAGAACTGTAACACTAGATGTCAGTCTAGGACTATAGTGTTATTACATATACTGGGGCATGAGCCAGAATGTTAAAGCATGCCAGCTGTAATGCAGCACACATCTTCCCACTGTAGGCAAAATAAAGCAATATTTTAGGTTTACTGTTAGTAAGGAAGTTTGTGTGAAACATCTAGATTCAAATCAATCTTACCTTCTACTATATATAAATACCCATCTGTTAGTGCTTGCAGTTTGTACTACACAGTACTCTAAAACCACTCAAATAAAGAAGAAACATGTTTGCAATGTTTGTTCTTTGCCGTGAAAAAAAAAAAGGAAAATTTTTGTACATTTGATAATACAATTCGGTACTTTACCATAAAAATTGGTACAAATGGAAGGCCTGTGCTTAAAGGTGTTTTCCCATTGTAGTGAGTGACTGCATCCTCAGAATGTAGGAGATGTAGCGCTAGTTGAATGTTGTGGCTCCTTCACAGTTTTTCTATGCACAGCAATGCTCCCGGGCCACCGGATGTACAGGCCCCACGGCCTTTCTTCACTCTAGTGGTACTGTGTTGCAGTTCTGTGCACAACTGTGCACAAGAAATGTCAAAAGGTACCAGACCCCCACCATTAATAATGTTATGATATATTCTGGCAATATGCTATGACATTTGACGATGGGAATACTCCTTTAAGTGATATGTTTTTAATACTTTTTTTATCATCGGTTTTGTTGTAGTCATGGCAAAATACTACAATGTTCAGTAGCAGCGCATTGCAATGTGCTACTTAGAAATTTAACCATATAGTGTTTGTTAAAGCCAGTCACTACTGTACTTAAAAAAATGCTATAGTTAGCAACCTTGAGTAAAATGCACTAGCTAATAGCTAATGTTGATAGACTCTGAAAACACTGGGGTGCCATAAGACACTGTTTAACAAGGGAGGGTTAGGAGGAGAGTTATGCTGCATGTATGGGCAGGATATTCAGTGTCCTTCTTTAGCCTTAAAAAGAGTTTGCTGTCTAGGCTCCACACTTTTATTCTACATAGAATGTCCTTTATATCAGCCACAATACCCCCATGCCAGCCACAATGCCCCACATGCAGCCACAATGCCCTACATGCTAGCCACAATGCCCCCATAACAGCCACAATGACCCTATGACATCCACAATGTCCCTTATGTCAGCCACAATTTCTTCTAACCACAATGCTCCCATGACATGAGCGGAATAACATATGACAAGAACAAGTAAGGGAAAATTTCACAGAAGAATTTAATCTTTGTGTTATCATAAACGGAATTACTTTATGTTAATAATATATTAATGGCTTTGAAGAAAATTGTAATATATTTCTTTCTAGAATGTCTTAGAAATATAACCTAGCTCCTGAACACAATTACTAACTGATCAGTTAGTAATTTGCAAAATCTCCTCTTTTGCCACATGTTAAAAAGTTTTTATGTTGTTGAAGGGAACTAGAACGTAGAGGCCCGAAGTAAAGGATTGCCCATCGTGCCCTACCTATATTCCGGCCATGCCCACATCCATCAGGATAGTGCCAGTACACTGTTCTCATGTCTC
The DNA here is from genome assembly GCF_050947455.1 of Rhinoderma darwinii. Taxonomy (NCBI): domain Eukaryota; kingdom Metazoa; phylum Chordata; class Amphibia; order Anura; family Rhinodermatidae; genus Rhinoderma; species Rhinoderma darwinii. Next base: position 212,784,910 of record NC_134688.1, on the reverse strand, counting down.
GCCTAGGGATGGACTGGCACACCAGAGGACTAAAGGCTCCTTCAGAGGACTTAGGTTCTAATACTAGAAAAGGACCCAGCCACAACAGAAGCCCATGACATGAAGCAGTGAACAATGCAATCTGGAGCTGAAAGTAAAGTGGACCATTGAATGTTGTAAAGATAGAAGCAGCAAAGTTAAAAATCGGACCTGAGCCAGTTCCGTATTTTAATGGGCCCAAGGTATCCCAGTCTGACATTGGCTTCCTCTGAGCATGTCCAGAGACTACAGAACCACTTACATTTGACTCAATAAGAGGTAGACTGAATGTAACTGTTGTTGGCACCTGAGTCAGCAGGCTGTACCTGGTGCAAGCAACACCCCTGCTAAGTGTCACAGTCTGTGGGCGTGTGGACCCACTAGGCCGCACCGTCGTAGTGGGGGAGGCAGCTGACCAAACAACGGAGAACCCAATCAATACAAAGTCCAGCACCAGGGTACCTGAATAGTCCAGACAGTGGCAGAGGCTTTAGCATGGATGGGGCTGGATGGGGCAGGTTGCGTCAGACGTGGCGGACGACAGTAGGTGCGGCAGGTTGCGCCAGATGTGACAACTCCAACACTAGACAGGCTCAGGAACAACGCAAGGCACGGGACGCAGGTAGCAAGGCACAGGAACACTGGGAACAGGATAACACTGAGGGACCATTTGCAAAGACTAACACGGGAATTTCTAACAACGCTCTGGCAGGGAGTGAAGGGGCAGGGCCCCTTAAATAGTCAATAGTGATTGGGACTAATTTAAAATATAATTCATGTGCATGCGCTGGCACTTTAAGGCCGGGCACGATCGTGCGCGCACACCCTATGGGACAGTGCCAAGCGGAGCGGAATTGAGTGCTGGTGTCTCCTAGGAAGGAGATGCCGGCAAGCACTCACAGATCCATGCCCACGGCCGCCGAGGGATGAGTAGGAATGGTGGCCCGCGGCCATGGACGCTACACTAAGTTATATGTTTACCACTTAAAAATTTCATTTAATGTACTACAATATACACACAGTTGATCAGTCAAATATCTTCCTCTTAAGTACAGTACACGTTTAGTGACCATATACATCAAGGAAAAAATATACCCTGTTTTATTCTTCAAATGCTGGCAATTAATAATAATATCATTACATTCATGAAACTGTATAGTTTGAATATGTTTTTGGTACTAACTGTATCGGCTTAAAGGAAAATTTAAGGCTAACATAAAATTTGTGTTTAGCTGCAGCTAATCTAGCTCTATGAGATCTATGGTGCTGTATAGCAGGATCCTCACACCGAGAAGCTTCTTAAGCAATGCCTGCAGAACTTACTTAGAAACGACAAGGTGGTAAATTTCTTTCCTTGACTAACAAAATAGTGATTCTACAGCATCAAGTTGATCCACATGTTGGACTTTGGCGTTTAGCCGTTTTTTTTTTATATGCCCATGCAATGGGAATGATTGTGAGTATAATAAATCCATTGTTTTATCTATTAGTACCGTTGTGTTATTACGCCATTGGAGGCCGGTATCTTTTTTGTCGCTCTTATAGTAAGGAACATACAGACTAATATTTGTTGGAGGTGTCATCTCTACTAGCCACGGTGATCCTTTGAAGTGCAACGTGCTTTTAATATGAACTAATGAAGCTAGTTTTCTAAGAACTTGAATTTCCCTTGTATGGATGCTACTTACCTCAACTAATTGTGAGCATGCCCATACCTTGAATATTTCCACAATGTTTTCAGAAAAAATTCTATGGACAGATGAGACAAAAGTGGGTCATTTTAGCACAAATGCACAATGCTATGTTTAGAGGAAAAAAAATACTTTACACCAACACCAACATCTCCTCCCAACTGTGAAGCATGGTGGAGGGGGTATCATGGATTAGGTCTGCTTTTAGGCTAGGTCATGTTTTGTTACATTTTTAATGGAATTTCTTTTTTCTTTGAAGCGGAGAGAACAATAAATTTAAAGGTGTATCAAAACATTTTACAGGAGAATGTAAGGGCAGCAGTCCATGACCTCAAACTGAAGAGATGTTGGGTGATGCAAAAAGACAATGACCAAAAGTAAACAAGTATATCAACTAAAGTATGATTGAAAAATGAGATTTGTGTTTTGGAATGGCCAAGTCAGAGACCTAACCTTAAAGAGGCTCTGTCACCAGATTATCAAATCCCTATCTCCTATTGCATGTGATGGGCGCTGCAATCTAGATAACAGTAACGTTTTTGTTTTGTTTTTAAAAACGTTCATTTTTGGCCAAGTTATGATCAATTTTAAATTTATGCAAATGAGCTTTGAAATGGATGTATTTCAAACTGGGCGTGTATTGTGTTTTTAACAACTGGGCATGTTTACTTGTTTTACTAACTGGGCGTTGCGAATAGAAGTGTATCATACTGACAAATCAGCATCATACACTTCTCATCGTTCCCACCCAGCTTCTTTCACTAAAGACACACAGCGTGACGTCACCCACAGGTCCTTCAACCTTGGCGTCGGTCAGAGAAGATACATCGGCTGAAAGGCGTCAAAAGGTTAATATGCTCGTCTCTAGGGAGTTTACTATGCTTACCTGCACATGGTGATGCTGCTACAAATTCAACTGTACGCCTGGAGCTGTGGTGTCTTCTCTCTTCCGGCGCCAAGGTTGAAGGACCTGTGGGTGACGTCACGCTGTGTCTGCAGCTGGCTGGGAGTGATGACGTCACCCACAGGTCCTTCAACTTTGGCGTCGGAAGAGAGAAGACACCACAGCTCCACGCGTACAGTTGAATTTGCAGCAGCATCACCATGTGCAGGTAAGCATAGTAAACTCCCTAGAGACGAGCATAGTAACCTTTTGGACGACCTTTCAGCCGATGTATCTTCTCTAACTGATGCCAAGGTTGAAGGACCTGTGGGTGACGTCACGCTGTGTGTCTTTAGTGAAAGAAGCTGGGTGGGAACGATGAGAAGTGTATGATGCTGATTTGTCAGCATCATACACTTCTATTCACAACGCCCAGTTAGTAAAACAAGTAAACACGCCCAGTTGTTAAAAACACAATACACGCCCAGTTGGAAATACGAAAAAAAAACAAAAACGTTACTGTTATCTACATTGCAGCGCCCATCACATGCAATAGGAGATAGGGATTTGATAATCTGGTGACAGAGCCTCTTTAATGCTATTGAGATGCTGTGGCATGACCTTAAAGAGGATGTGCCCGCAGGACATCCCAGAAATATTGATGAGCTAGAACACATTTGCAGGGAGGAATTGTCCAAAATTCCTCCTCAACGTTGTGCAAATCTTATTTGCAGCTACTGAAAATGTTTGGTTGAGGTGATTGCTGCTGAAGGGCATCCATCTACAGGATTCACTTACTTTTGTCTCCCTGCACTTTGGATGTTTACTCAGTCTGCTGAATAAAAGACATGTAAATTACAACTGTTTGTGTGTTATTAGGTTAAGTAGATTGTTATCTAAGTCACATTCATAGACATGTGAAAGGAAGAAAACAAGGGGCGAAGAGGACAAAATAGCGCTCCTCTAAGATAATACTGTTTGATGGAAAGATAAAAGAAACAATGCACAGTGAGATGTTAAACTCACCTGGTTTGGTTATGCTAGAATAGGCACAACACTACTGAATTGCATCAATGGAAAACGATCTCTCTAATGGACCCCTACTGCCATCCACTACTATCCTATGTGCGAAGTCCACATTGTCTGGGGAGAAGAACTCGAATAAAAGGAAGAAAAGACTGTAGCTTTCGGGACACGGCGCCAGGCAGGTAATTGTTGGAGTGAAGACTACAAGTTTTTTTCAGTATACATTCTTTATTGACCTACACATTCAGACCACATTTTATTAGTAATCAATGCAAAAATCCAGGTGATTTCGAAGGGTTAACTTACTTTTTCTTGAAACTCTATCTATCTATCTATCTATCTATCTATCTATCTATCTATCTATCCATCCATCCATCCATCCATCCATCCATCCATCCATCCATCCATCCATCCATCCATCCATCCATCCATCCATCTATCTATCTATCTATCTATCTATCTATCTATCATCTATCGTAGGTAGAAAAAAGCAGCACTTCAAAGAATTCAAGTATCACGGTGCTATGCGTCCTTGACCGTCATCCACACGGTCCTGAATTAGATACACAAATGAAGAAATAGACGCAGCACTCACCAATCGCTTAATCCTGGACACATATTGGGAATAATATCCCTAATCACAGACTAATTGAAAGGCATCTATCAGAGACAGCAGCGATAACCAAAGGAATCAAAGCATCAACTGTTATCATGGCATCCATGTTACTCAGCCAATGCTCGCTTAGCGTGAGCCGGTGCCTAGGCAACGCTGTCAAAACACTATGTGTTATATACGCAAAATGCGCAAACCTTCAATAGAGGCAAAAACTACAATTTATTTGTTTTTTTCATTTATTCAAGTCCAGCGATAATTAAGACCGGATCATTGCCATCTTGTCCACGTATATCATGATACATCAAGCGAGCTCCATGAGAGCTACAGGAATATATTTTCCACCTCCGTGCAGAAGCCACCTTGAGCAAACATAATGGTCTATTATATATCATATAAAGGAATTTTTTTCATATATTCATAACAAAGTGGGATGTCAGTATGGGAGTCACAACTACTCGACACTATTATAAAAAAACAATGAAATTGTTGGGTATCTACCGTTGACATCAGCAGCTTTGTTCCTGAATAGAACGATTCGTGTCAAGTCGTGTCTTCCGCTGCATCCGCGGCATCACCTGCTGTGAAAGCCAAGTCGTGTCTTCCCGCTACATCCGCGGCGTCACCTGCTGTGAAAGCCAAGTCGTGTCTTCCCGCTGCATCCGCAGCGTCACCTGCTGTGAAAGCCAAGTCGTGTTCCTGCCACTGTCTACATTGCCTCAGGTACCCGTTCTGAACTATAGACATTGTTTTGTACCTTGTTGGCCAGCTGCTACCCCGCTACGCGGTATGGCCCAGTGGGTCCACACCCCGCGCCATGACAGTACGCTCAGGCCATGGACCCTGCTGGACAAGTCAAGAGCCTGTCATCCTCCCAAGCCATGCAGGTGGACCTGCAGGATCTGCAAGTGCGACAGGATCAACTCATTGTGGCAGTAGACTCCATGGCGCAACATCTTAGTGCGCTAGTTTCTTCCGTCATCGCTCCTAGTCAAACTCCTCCGATCGACCCTCCTGCTACACCCCCTGGCAGCTCCAGTTCGGACTCTCGGTTCTCGCTGCCATTGCCACCACGGTTTCATGGAGACGCAAGTTCGTGCAGGGGGTTCCTGAACCAATGCCAAATCCACTTCACTCTGCACGCCCAAGCATTTCGTTTGGACGGAGCCAGGATCGCTTTTATTGTATCCCTACTCGCCAGCAAGGCCCTGGCATGGGCGAATCCAATCTGGGAACGACAGGGACCCGTGACCAGAGACTTCCTGGGGTTTGTGCGGTTGTTCCGTATTTGAGGAGCCTGGACGAGCCTCATCGGCAGCCACTGCTATTTTTAACCTGCGTCAGGAGGACGCCTCCATGGGCGAATACACCACCCAGTTCCGGACTCTGGCAGGAGAATTGTCTTGGAACAATGAGGCCTTGGTTGCATCCTTCTGGCATGGCCTATCACCTGAGATCAAAGACGAACTGGCTGCTCGAGATCTCCCAGCTGCCCTGCATGATCTGATTCTACTGGCTACCCGCGTGGACATAAGGCTCAGAGAGAGATCCCAAGAGATTCTTCAGGAGAGACGGCTTCCTAGACTGGCGCCCAACTTCCAGCAACCCCTCTTGCCCTGTTCTTCTGCTGCGCCCGAGGTTCCGATGCAGGTGGATCGGCTTAAACTGTCTGATCAGGAAAAACAGCGCAGGCGCACCTCTGGACTCTGTCTGTATTGTGGCCTCGCTGGCCATGTCGTGCGTCTGTGTCCCCAGAGGCCTAAGAAACCCCAATGTCTGGGATTGGTTGGAGAGACAACCCTGGGTGCTACTGCACTTGATAGAGAATTCTCGTCCAAGCTGTTCATTCCTGTGACCATTGTCGCTGGCGGGAGACCTCACCCAGTCTCTGCCTACCTGGACTCTGGCTCCGCAGCCAATTTCATCTGTCAGGACCTTGTGGATCTTCTTCATTTGCCTACTGTTTTGCTGGAGAGACCATTGATCGAAACCCTCGGTAGATGGACTGCCTTTGCCTGACCCAGTATTGTCTGTGACCAAGCCGTTGAGACTCCAGGTGGGAGCTCTTCATTCTGAGCTGATCTCTCTGTATGTCCTGTCCAAGGCCGTCAACCCCGTGCTGCTGGGTTTGCCTTGGCTCCGTCTTCACGCCCCAGTCCTGAATTGGAACTCTGGAGAGGTTCTTCAGTGGGGCCCCAAGTGTCTAGACCGCTGTCTGGGCCATGTCCATCCATTCCAGCCTTCTTCGCCTCAGTCATTGACAGGGCTACCTCCCTGTTACTCTCAGTTCGTTGATGTCTTCGACAAAAAGCAGGCAGAGATATTGCCACCACATCGAGAATACGACTGTCCTATCTACTTGGTTCCTGACTCTTCTCCTCCTCGCGGTAGAGTATAGCCTCTTTCCTTGCCAGAGACCCAGTCTATGTCAGCCTACATTAAAGAGAATCTAGAGAGGGGCTTCATTCGAAAGTCTTCATCCCCGGCCGGAGCCGGCTTTGTCAAAAAGAAGGATGGATCCCTTCGACCCTGCATTGACTACCGGGGTCTCAATCAGATCACGGTGAAGAACAGGTACCCCTTGCTGTTGATTTCTGAGCTCTATGATCGTATACGGGGGGTGAAAAAATTTTCCAAGCTTGACCTGAGGGGGGCCTACAATCTAATCCGAATCCGTCAGGGAGACGAGTAGAAGACTGCCTTTAACACACGTGATGGACACTACGAATATTTGGTCATGCCCTTTGGCCTGTGTAACGCTCCCGCAGTATTTCAAGAATTTGTGAATGACATATTTCGTGACCTCCTCTATGTCTGTGTTGTGGTGTATCTCGATGATATCTTGATTTTTTTCCCCAGAGCTTGTGACTCATCAGGGCCATGTCCGCCAGGTGTTGCTTAGATTAAGAGAGAATCATCTCTATGCCAAGTTGGAGAAGTGTGTGTTCCAAGAGAAGTCTCTACCCTTCCTGGGCTACATTATCTCTGATCAGGGTCTCAAGATGGACCCTGAAAAGGTCAAGGCTGTCCTGGAGTGGCCACGTCCCCAAGGCTTAAGGGCCATACAATGCTTCCTGGGATTCGCTAACTTCTACAGACTGTTCATCCCCAACTTCTCTTCTCTGACAGCCCCCATCTCCACCCTCATTAAGAAGGGTATGAATGCCAAAGTATGGACTCCAGAGGCGGAGATCGCATTTGAAACCTTAAAGAAAGCCTTCACGTCTGCCTCCATTCTGCACCATCCTGATGTATCCCTGCAGTTTTCGTTAGAGGTGGACGCCTCCTCTATTGGTGCCGGTGCTCTATTGTTCCAGAGGGGTTCGAAAGGCAAGGCGGTGGTATGTGGTTACTACTCCAAGCTGTTTTCTTCTGCAGAGTGCAACTACTCGATTGGGGACCGGGAGTTACTGGCCATCAAGCTGGCTTTGCAGGAGTGGAGACACCTACTGGAAGGCGCAGTTCATCCTATCCTGGTCTTCACGGACCACAAGAACTTGACCTACCTACAGACGGCTCAACGACTGAACCCTCGTCAAGCCAGATGGTCATTGTTTTTTGCACGGTTCCGGTTCGAACTCCACTACCGACCTGCTGACAAGAATGTGAGGGCCGATGCCTTGTCCAGGTCATTTGAAACAGAGGACACTGTGGAGTCCCCACAGAATTTTATCGATCCTTCCTGCATCTACTCTGTCAACCCTCTGCAGGTTAAAGGCATTCCTCCAGGAAAAACTTTCGTACGGCTGGCAGACAGAGGAAGAATCCTTTGCTGGGGTCACAGTTCCAAGCTGGCAGGACATGCGGGTGCCCATAAGACCCGAGATCTAATTGCCCATCAGTTCTGGTGGCCCACGCTGCCCAAAGACATCATAGACTTTGTCTCCTCCGGTACAGTGTGTGCAGCCAACAAGGGTACCCACTCCAGACCAGCCGGTCTGCTCCAACCACTGCCTGTGCCCGAGGCCCCTGGCGGCATATTGCTGTGGATTTTGTTACAGATCTGCCTCTCTCTGCGGGATGCAGTGTGATCTGGGTGGTGGTGGGTCGTTTTTCAAAGATGGCTCATTTTGTTCCCCTGACTGGCCTGCCTTCTGCCGCTCTACTGGCTGATCTCTTCATGCAACACATCTTCCGTCTGCATGGATTACCTCTGCATATTGTCTCGGATCGAGGGGTCCAGTTCACTTCTAAGTTCTGGAGAGCACTCTGCGGCCTACTCGGGGTAAAGTTGGACTTCTCCTCAGCTTACCACACTCAGTCCAATGGACAAGTTGAGAGGATTAATCAAATTATGGAGAACTACCTGCGGCACTTTGTTTCCAGAAGACATGATGACTGGGTGCAGCTGCTCCCGTGGGCGGAGTTCTCTTATAATAACCATACCAGTGAGTCCACCACCTCCAGTCCGTTCTTCATAGTCTACGGCCAACATCCTCGAATACCCCTGCCCGGCTCTACTATGTCTCAGGTGCATGCAGCCGATTCTACCTTCAGGAACTTTCTGCAAATATGCCAGCAGACACGATCTGCTATTCTGCTGGCGGTGGACCGCATGAAGAGAAAGGCAGACACTAGAAGATGAGAACCTCCCCAGTTTCTTCCAGGTACTAAGTTCTGGCTGTCTTCCAGGAATATCCGGCTGAGGGTGCCATCTTGCAAGTTTGCCCCCAGGTTCCTTGGACCCTTCGAGATTCTGCTGCAGATCAATCTTGTGTTGTACAAGCTTCGACTGCCTCCTACCCTCAAGATCCCTAGCTCCTTCCACTTCTCCTTGCTAAAACCCGTGGTTCTGAACCACTACTCCAGGACTCCTAGTTTCGCAGTGGCTCCTGGCGGTTCATCCGGAACTTTCGAAGTGAGGAAGATCCTGGCCACCAAGAAAGTAGGAGGCAGGACAATTTACTTGGTGGATTGGAGGGGATTTGGTCCAGAAGAGAGGTCTTGGGGAGCCAGAGGAGAACATCGATGCCCCTGTCCTCATGAAGAAATGTCTTTCCCGCTCTGGTCCCAAGAAGAGGGGGCGTAAGAGGAGGGATACTGTTACGTCCATGGCCGGGGGTCTCCGTTCTAACTCACCCCCTGACGATCCCGGCCATGGACACCTCTCTGCTCGGCGTGCTCCTCCTCCTGGCAGACGCCGGCACTCTCTCCCGGGTCCTCGTGCTTTTTCCCGCAGGGCGCGCGCCCGCACGTGCACGGCCTTAAAGGGCAAGTACGCGTCCAGCTGTCAAAAATCAATTATCACCCAAATGGCTGCTGGACTATAAAAAGGGGCTCTGCCCACTGGTTCCTTGCCGGAGCGTTATTGTATACCCTTGTCTGTCTTGCTAAAGGTCTCCCAGTGTTTTCCAGTTCCCAGTGTTACCCGTTCCTGTTGCCTGTACCCTGCATCCCGTACTATCGTTACCTGCTGTGAAAGCCAAGTCGTGTCTTCCGCTGCATCCACGGCGTCACCTGCTGTGAAAGCCAAGTCGTGTCTTCCTGCTGCATCCGCGGCGTCACCTGCTGTGAAAGCCAAGTCGTGTCTTCCCGCTGCATCCGCGGCTTCACCTGCTGTGAAAGCCAAGTCGTGTTCCTGCCACTGTCTACATTGCCTCAGATACCCATTCTGAACTATAGACATTGTTTTGTACCTTGTTGGCCAGCTGCTACCCCGCTACGCGGTACGGCCCAGTGGGTCCACACCCCGCGCCGTGACACTTTGCAACTACTCCTGGAGTGCTGCGTCTATTTCCTCGTTTGTGTATCTATCTATCTATCTATCTATCTATCTATCTATCTATCTATCTATCTATCTATCTATCTATCTATCTATCTATCTACATTAGAATTGGACACTGAGGTGTTTGCTTTACCAGTGTAGTAGTAGTAGTAGTAGTAGTAGTAGTAGTAGTAGTAGTAGTAGTAGTAGTAGTAGTAGTAGTAGTAGTAGTAGTAGCATTGCTCTCTGTTGCTATCATCTCTTTAGGCACTTATTGAATTTATTGCTATACAAGTCCCCTTGTCACCACTTATTAGAAATATTTAATTCAATTTCTTTCTTTAATACTCTTCGTAAACAACTAGATTTATTATTTAATAAAATCAGTCTTACTATCTTTATTCACCATTATGCATTTTCTTGGGTAAGTTCCAGTTCAAATATCATTATTCATTAAAGTAGTGAAATCTTAAGAGTCTACAGGTTTTGCTTTGAATGCATTCAATAAATATGTCTGTGTATTTATTATAATTTATTGCACTTAAAATCTCAAACCATAAGTTTGATATAGGAGCTTATTTTTTGATTACCGTAGCACTATTCATCATATCAAATGGAATAGTAAAACCAGGGAAGTACAGCTCTGGATCTGACTGATAGATTATTCATATAAAAAAGCAAGAAATACTTGATTCTGTGGAGAATATATTACAATGAGAAAAGCTCCAGAGAATGTCAATGATTTTTCATTGGAATCATATTTTAAGCAAGAATACATTGACGGAGAATATAATTCCCTGCTGCATATTGTTCCAGTGATGTGTTTTTCTATAATAGAGATTGTATAAAACAGAGGTGATTTTTTTTTTTACCTGATTATTGGAATTGACATATTCTTCTATATTCCACCATGTTCCATTCAGGGGGTAACTCGTTACACGAAATGTCATACAATGGCGGTTCAATAAATTCTCACAGACTGTAATTTTCAGAATAAGCTACATGAAGACAGAAAATACATTTCGCTATAGAAAAGAGCCCATAATATAACAAAATTGCAGATTAGATGGTCCAATTGCTTTTTTCAGTGTTAAATTCTATGTTTCTATGTGACTGTAAACGTCCAAACAGCAGGAGCATCCCAAGAGATAACGTCCGTGCATTACTGCCTTGTACTTATCCCTTGTAAAGCTGTGGCGAGGGCCAGGTTTCCTTGGTTACAATATATGACATTATCGCAGATAATTCTGTACATTAGTCATTTTTAGAGGAATATTCCCATGATTTAAGTTACATTGGAAGACACAAGGACATGCTCAATAGACATAGACTCTTCTGTATGAACTTTAAGATGTCAAAGATTAAAAGCATTAAAATATAATTAGACACCGCCTGGAAAGATTGAAACCAGATAAAGAGGCAAATTGCTGCCATTGAAGTTCAAGAAGTAAATCAAATTATCAGTTCACATATGAAGGTCCCATTCACACGACTAGATTTCATCCATAATGACGCACCCATTCATTTCTATGGCCGACGGACATCTAACCTGTGTATTTACGGGAAGGTGTCCATGCCATAGAGAGGCACCGCAAAAGATAGGACATGTCCTATTTTTTGCTTTTTACGGACTGTGCTCCCATACTTTTCTCAATATATTTGATCTTTTTTGACTCTTTTTCTATTTTCTTTAATATTTATGCACATAGATGGAGTTGAGATTGCAATTCTTCTCGGTGGACTGACGGTCTTAGATATTATGAGACGGTTATTCGAAAAGAGAACTTCATTTTTGGACAAGATATACAAAGATGTCTTATGTATCATTTTTTATAATATGTATCTCCATACAAATAAATCCCTTTCTTGTTAAAAAGTGAGACATATAAAGATTATGTCCTATGCATTTTCGTTTTTTTTTATATAACATTGTAAATAGCATATTTATTTCATTCATATTTTGCACTATAATAATCTTAATTCTTTTTGGGTACATTTGAAGTATATGTAGACATATGCACTATTTACATACATGGTCACATAAACACATACGTATATATCAACACACTTTCCCCATTTGATTTTACTACACAATTTTATTCACTTTTTAACATATAAATTTCTTCACCCATTTTTTATTATTAATGTTTGCTCATTATATTTTTGTCTAGACACACAATTTTCAATATTATCATTTTCGCACACACACATGTTTTTCACTTGCACATACCAATTACATACACATTTTTATTACTTCACAACCATTCTAATTCCTTTATCGTATTCACTCACACCCCAATGTTATTTATGTGACAGACTTTCTGTCTTAGCACATTAGAAGATTACTTTATTTTTCCGTGTCCCTTGAAGCATCTCCTTTCCAAACGTGTATTTTTCAGCATGTGTCCAATCATGTTGCAGAGATGAATCCACTTACGAATCAGGGGGGAGTGTCCATGATGTCCTGCGGTCTCGTGTCTCTATCTGGATGGGTGGAGTCGGAGTGACGTTTCTGTCGCCCTTTCTCTGACCCCTCCGGTTGACGCGACACCGAAAGCACATCGTCGGCCATCTTCGTACCTGACGTTTGTCGCCGTATAGAGGCTATCCCCTCATAGTTTGCCCTTACACGTTTCTCTGGCATGATTGGACAATGCCTATGTAAATAGCAGTTTCCGCTGGAGAGACACCACCCCCGGACGAAGGCATTCTGCTGAAACGCGTGCTGGCTGGTGTCTCTGCAGTGCAGGAGAAACAATATGGGTAAGTAAGACTGCTTACTGTGCCACTCACACAGGTCTGGTTAAATATATATGTCTATGAGCGTCCTTCTTTTTCACATTATACAAATTCATGTTGTTACCTTCAACATTTACCTTACATCTGCCTTACAACCAGCTCTAACCACATGCATGGGGATTTTTGCCCATTATCAAGCAGCGTTTATTATGTCAGCATTTTCCTGTGGTTCACATGTACTCTTATTTCCTGTGGCATGCCCAACATGCTTCCTGCTTTGTAGGACACCTTTTTGCACTGTATGTTTCATTTTTGAACATCTTTTGTCTTATACATGTTAATAATAAAGGATATTTTCTAATTTTTCAAATACTCTCGTGTTAATTGACCTTACCTGTAGGCTATATCTTGAACATAATAGGTCAATGCACCAAGTTCTTACTTGGTTATATGTTTAATCTGTTCTGACTGTCAGTCTAAAGATTTTTCCCCTGGAAGTACACATAGGTGATATCACTTATTCACAGAGTTGTACCTGCTCAGCACATCCTGACCAGGTTTGCAGATCTGCTTTTACTTATGTTCGTTCATACCCACTAAGGTTCCACGCCATGGAGCACCATCTTTTGCCTTTTTAATCCACCCTATCTACAGAGGGCTCTGTGGCATTATCTACAGAGGGCACTGTGTATATAACTTTTATATGAGGGCACAAACTGGGGGCCTAACTTCTATAAACTGATGTTTTCTACCATTTTACTGCCGCCGTGAGTTCCCCCGCAAAGGGGTCCACTAAGTCTGTGTCGCCCAAGGGCCCACATAAACCAGGAGCCGGCCCTGCCTAAGTTATTTTCTTCCACAGTGATGCCACCATACACTAGCATTCCTTGTTTTTCACCTTAAAAAAAAGAATGCAAGGGGGGCATAGTCTAATGCATAAAGTTGTACTTCTGATAACTGCTCATTTTGCTTATATTACTTGTGCTTGGAATTTGTTTATAGTTATGAGAAGTAATTGAATGAACAAAGATCAGCAAAGAGGACCATCATCCTGAATGCCTATATGCTTAACAGCCATGTATACTGTTTGAAAAAAATTTCAACTTTTTAAGATACAGCCTCTATGTATCCTCTATATATAGAAGCTGTATCATCTTGTCAAAGCCGAAATCTGGTCCTCTGTGTCTCTGATACACAGGATCCAGCTAAGCAGGATCATTTATAAACTTAGATGTGATCGATATTAGCTGAATCCTGTGTTTATGAGATATGCAGGACCAGCCTTCAGCCGAGCCGTCAGCTCAGCTGAACTGACGACCATGGCTTTGACAGAACGATACAGCTACTATGTATAAAAGATACATAGAAGCTGTATCTTGAAAAGTAAAAACATTTTTATATGAAAGTCAATTTAAAAGTTGTCTAAAATCACATAAAACATTGATTTATATAAACAATTTTTTCTTCAAAGTGTACATGCCTCATTGATATATCCTATTGAAAAAACAAACATTTTGCAGAATTCTTATTTTTTTCCATAAAAAGTAGCATCTAATTGTGGTTACTTTTCCATATATTTAACATTGTCCTCGAATTCTTGAGAAACAAATTTTAAGGCTAATAAAATGATGTTTGTGAAATGAGCTGGTATCTAGTTGGCAAAAAACAGGTGTACAGATGACAAACAAAATCATTTGTATTGGCATCCAACATCATCATCAGGAAAGTAGCCAGTGTTTAAATAGGCAAGGAAACCAGATACGGCTTTCATAGACACAGACATTAGTCACAGTAATAATCCTAAATGAATTAATTCAACTCATGCATATGTACTATGACACAAGTGTTATGTGTGATTGATACTTGGACTTTTAGTCTGCAGTTGCCATTTTATAATATGACATTATACAAATATACAAAATGATAGTGCATCATGGGAATATGAACGCAATCTTTTCCGTACCATACTTTAGTTACATTATTACCTGTTTTTCACCTTGTAAACTACCCCCTCCCTTTTTCATACAGTCCATTACAAAAAAATATTCGATAAGCTATTGGGGTATTTTAATACTACACTGGTATTTCACTTTCAGCCCTTTTGGCTAGATCAAGTGTAAGGCCCCATGCACACGGCCGTGCCCGTATTCATTTTCGGGCCGTGCTGCCATACAAAGTATGCAAAAGAACGGACATGTTACTTAATTTCGGGACATTTCTACGGCACAGACAGACATCTGTAGCGAAAGGTGTCCACGACCAATAGAACTGAATGGGACCGTAATTGCGGACCATATTACGGTCCGCAATTATGGATCATTTTTACGGTCGTGTGCATGGGGCCTAATGCTGTATTGTTTTTGGTTTGGTGTCTTGGATTGAGATGGAGCAGGTACACTATGCACAGAGTAGATTAGAACTGTGTGTATGCAGGCTGGTTTAAAGTAAATACTTGTATTCTCTATTAAATAAAAATTCTGGGACACCTTTTCTTAGAAATTCGCATTGGGCCATTCCTCTATTATGCCTCCTGGAAACGTGTGTATAAATTATTATGTGGGCATCAATTCCCCTTGTAAGTAGGGTGTGTCCCTACACAGTCTGACAGTCAATGGTATTGCCCCGTGTCAATTTATTCATACATTAACAGGAAGATTCAAAGAGGAATTTCGCAAGACAGAACTCTAGAAAAAGGTGTTGTTTCATGGAGAACACAAGTATTTACTAAAACAGACATGTCAGGAGAGCTGACAGGTCTTTGTTTATTGCTAATGAGCAATATTAGCTGTGCTATGTTGAGTGTATACTGCCTGCATATATCCAGGATACCATGTGAAAAAAGAAATTCAGAAGTCTTACTAGTCTTCCATAGCTGTGAATGTGGACAAGTTTTGTTTAAAACTTTTGTGTTTGCGACTTCATATATGGGTGAAGTTCCTTCCAAGATGTCCTGCACACTACTGCATCTGCATTACTCTGTGATCGTGGGATCTCAATTACAGCCAGGGTAGCACTGGCCATCTGGCAATTCTGGCAAATGCCAGATGGGCTGGTGCAGCAGTGGGTTGGTTGGCTGCCACCCACACAGATTCTTATTAATTATAGCTGCGGATTGAAGCCTATTTTCTTCGGGTGTCTGATCAAGGTTATTTGTAAGCAGCCACTGATCAGACACTCAAAAAGATGGCAATAAGTAGAAGAGGGATGAGGTCCGCTATGTCTGTATAATCGAGCAGCAGTCAAGGGGCAGAGAAAAAGCAGTGCTTCCTCACCAGAAAGAGTGAGCCTGTCCATCAGCCCAGCATTAGTTACTTAACGGTTTGGTCCGTGGGGGTGGTGCCACACCGGAAGATTTCACAGACCGCATTAGATAAGAGAAAGAGAGAATGGCACTGCTGAGCATCTGCTGTATTCTGAGCCAATCAGCACCTACTGGATCTGACATACAACAGCTGTTCAGCAGGGTCACTTTCGCTATTACTGTCTATAGTAAACCAATCCCCCAAGCAGCTTCAATGAAATTAAGTTCTGTTCTCATCTGCATCAGAGCCTCTGTCGCAGTTGCATTATTTTTCCCAGCAAAATGAAGGACACCACACCCTAGCCCAATAAACTCTATTGTGTCTCAGTGTCCTAGGTTTGAGGGGCGCGTGTGCGGCATGTGTTCAAGGTGTGAGTGGCACGTGTGCGGCATATGTCCCAGGTTATTGACATGTACAGTATATGTGGTAGCATTATTCATGTGTATATTATATATAGAAGCCTTATTTATGTGTCCAGTATATATTGTGTTATTCATGTGTACAGTATATATGATGACAATATTTATGTGTACACTATCTATAACAGCATTGTAGTGTGTATAGTATATTGCGCAATTATAGAGAATATGATTAATTCTGGCAATAATTAAGCTCATATCTTATTTATCCTTATTGCTCCAAATTATTTTATTAAATACATTATAGACCCATGTTATATGTCCTGGTACTGCATGATGTACTTTATTTAGTGCGCACATATATTTTCAAATATTTCTGCAATCTTTTATTTTATTACGAGAAACTAAAATATGATTGAAGAAAATGCATTTCTGGGTATTGTCACCATGTCCAGTAGGTCCCATTCCTCCTGTCTTCCTTCTCTACTGCTCAAAAATTTTATGACAGATAATTTAACACTGTTCCTGTATGTGAGTTGTGTCCGGTGTATACATTCAGACCATCACATGCTGCTCCCGTTTAGCAGTTTTGTGGGATTTATTGGTTTAAGATATATCTCAATAGCACAAAAGGAAGACAGCACTTGAAGAAGCATCAGAAACAATGTACAATGTTTTTGTATAGCTG
This sequence comes from Rhinoderma darwinii, assembly GCF_050947455.1. Taxonomy (NCBI): domain Eukaryota; kingdom Metazoa; phylum Chordata; class Amphibia; order Anura; family Rhinodermatidae; genus Rhinoderma; species Rhinoderma darwinii. Next base: position 212,767,887 of record NC_134688.1, on the reverse strand, counting down.
GAGGGTGTATCTGCAACCGCGCAAACATGTTGCATGGGCAGCAGGTGGGCCTCTGTGCTTTGAAATGGGCTGATTTTATGTCCCAGTCCGGCCCTGATAACAGAAATATGGTGGAGATTTATAATAATAACTATTTTAAAAACTAAGATAATAATTATAACAATTATGCCATAGATGTTGTTTTGTAATGAGCAGGAGATATTGTGTAGGGAAGACAGCATGTGTGTCTTCCCTGTTTTTCTCTATGTACATATAACTAACAGTGACAAATGATCTATCTGCATTCATTGTTCACTCCATTTATGAGTGTATTTTGTAGATTTTGTGTAAAAAATATGCTGCTTTGATCCTTGGTTACTATTATGCAGATGGGGCATCGGTTGGCCAATATGATACTCTACACTGCTGTATAATGAACTCTTCCTTAACTTTAAAAATAACAGCTCAGTTGTTATTCAGCAGACCTGTTTCTGCGCCTCTCACACAACTTGCTGCCCTGTGACTCTTTACACAAGGATCATGAGCATGCCATAGTTTGGTGCTATTATTCTATAAGTCCTGATTCAAGCATATGGTGGTGCTAGAGCATCTTGTCCTGTTGTTGTATTGAGTAGGTCCCCATGGCTCTCATTTCTATCTTCTTAATATTTTATACTATAGTGCCCCACATAAATCATATAGCCATATGGGACATACAGGACTCGACAGCTGTTGTCAGAAGTACACAGTCACCAAATTGGTTGACTATGGTGCAACAGAAAAAATACATGATGTGAGTCCATAACAGGTGGAAAAATGGCAAATAAGAGTAATAAGCAATGAAAACAAAAATATTTTAACTGACACATTACCAAGAAAAGCATACTGTAGAAATATTGTATTATTCAGTGATATTTTATAGTTTACACAACAATGATTTAATTGAAGCAAAGGCTGCCCAAAATGTTAAAAATTATTATTTTGCCTATTTAGGTCAATCCACATGGACTTGCCCCCTGTACAGACCCTATATAGCGGCACACCGAGTACCTATGGGTCTGTATTTAGTACCTACGGTATAGGCATTCTGCCACTGGTTCCTCTATGAGAATTCTATCAGTAATATGGAAAGATGTTTATGGAACATGCCACAATTACATTTTTGTTGGATTCTCAATGATCGAATGGGAATAAACCCATATATATCTGCCTATAGCATCAGAGGCACATATTTTATATAAAACTGTATGTAGGAAGAATGTAAAACTAAATTGTCTGTGTCTTAGTTGAGGGCATTTCCCTGACATAGTATATATCAAAATAAAAACAGCGCATACGATCTATACACTAAGGCTACAAGTACCATCTAAATTCCCACAAATCAGACAATTAACAGTAATAATATTAAACACTGGTCTTGGAGCACATATATATTTTTGAAATCTCATCTAAAAAGTTACTATTAACAGTGGTCAAATGTCCTTAGAAGGACCCTTGATGAAGCCGTAATCGGTAATCTGTTATTATCAATATGCCTTTTACAAGAAATATATTTTGTAAGTATAATAAAAAAGCAGGGGATAACTTCTCTTAACCTAAATCCTCACAGTCTTGCCATTTTTGTTTTCTGGTTCCTTTGAGGTAGTTCCGACAGAGGCTGGGAGTTGGATTACCTGTAGGAGTTCTGACTTGTGAGGAGTTCTTCCACTAAAGGCATCCGTTGCTACACATATGAGAAGAGTTGGTGTCTGCAAGGAAGATGCCGTGTCAGAACATTGGCACAGCATGAAAGAAGTGTGACGGCAACAATAAATGGTTTGAGACTATGTAAAAGTTTACATTATCGCTCCATGTGTGGCTCAACCCTTGGACCGATTAAGTTTGGCCGATAACTGAGGGGATTCATTAAAAGTCACTTTATATATTAAGTTGTTAACTATATATGTGTTCCAAGACCAATGTATAATATTTTACTGACAAAAGAGGAGTTAACTGCTGTAAGGTTGACCATACAGTCAAAGGCATACTTACCATTAAGTCAGACCATATGGCTGTTGTGGGGCCCTTGGAGAGAAAGGGCCTAGCCCTGGTTGCTACTGGATGGCGAAAACCTATGCAGAAACTACATTGTTAGCAAACATTGGGGAATTGACCAAGGGTCATGGAAAGGACATACAGTGGATATAAAAAGTCTACACACCCCTGTTAAAATGCCAGGTTTTTGTCATGTTACAAAATCAGTCCAAGATTAATCATTCTAGAACTTTTCTCGCTTTTATTGTCACCTATAATCTGTACAATTGTATTTAAAAGCAAACTGAAATCTTTTAGGGTGGAAAAATAAAAATAAAGAACAAAAATAATGTGGTTGCATAAATATGCCCTTAAACTAATACTTTGTTGAATTACCCTTTGACTTTATGACAGCATTCAGTCTTTTTTGGTAAAGTCTATTAGAATGGCACATCTTGACTTGGCAATTGTTGCTCACTGGTCCTTGCAAAAGTGCTCCAAATCTATCAGATTGCCAGGGCATCTCCTGTGTACAGCCCTCTTCAGGTCACCCTACAGATCTTCAATGGGATTCAGGTCTGGGCTCTGGCTGGGCCATTCCAAAACTTTGATCTTCTTCTGGTGAGGCCATTATTTTGTTGATTTGGAGGTATGTTTTGGGTCGTTGTCGTGCTGAAAGGTGAAATTCCTCTTCATCTTCAGTTTTTTAGCAGAGGCCTGCAGGTTTTGTGCCAATATTGCCTGATATTTGAACTGTTCATAATTCCCTCCTCCTTGAATAAAGCCCCAGTTAGAGCTGCAGAAAAACAGCCCCAAAGCATAATGATGCCTCCACCATGTTTCACTGTCACCATTGCCACCCTACCCCATAGCCCTTACATATGAAAAATACGGGAGATTGTTGTTACATGGACTACACAACCAGTACCTGTCAGAAAGTCCTGCAGCTCCTTTAATGTTGCTGTAGGCCTCTTGATAGCCTCCCGGACCAATTTTTGTCTTGTCTTTTCATCAAGTTTTTAGGGACGTTCAGTTCTTGGTAATGTCAATGTTGTGCCAAATGTACTCCACTTCTTGATGACCATCTTCACTGTGTTCCATGGTATAACTAATGCCTTGGAAGTTCTTTGGTACCCTTCTCCTGACTGATGCCTTTCAACAATCAGATCCCTTTGATGTGTTGTAAGCTCTTTATAGACCATGGCTTTTGCTGTCACATGCAACAAAGTAAATGTCAGGAAAATCCTAATAGAACAGCTGAATTTTATATGATTTTACTCAGAATCACTAAATAATGGCAGCTGTGTACTGACTACTATTTAACATTAGTTTAAATGTGATTGGCTAATTCTGAACACAACCACATTCCCAATTATAAGAGGGTGTATACACTTATGCAACTACATTATTGTAATTTTGTTATTTTTATTTTTCCCCTCCAAATGATTTCAGTTTGTTTTTCAATGGAATTGTACAGATTATGGGTCATATTAAAGGTGGAAAAAGTTCTGAAATTATTCATCTTGGACTGAGTTTTTGACATGACAAAACCTGGCATTTTAACAGGGGTGTGTAGATTTTTTATATCCACTGTAAAAGGGATATTGAACACTGGGCACTTCTGCGCAGGATGGCAAAACCATAATGGGGGTAATAATTGTAATTGTGATTTTTACAATGGGGGGCCCCCTCCCTCTTGTGCATGCCATTGCTATAGTGTTTGTAGTATTTTATATTTTGGAGATGTACAGAATTGTAAATTGTCTTATGGAACACACACCACACTTTAGCAATGACCCTTGCCTTATTGTTCAATAATGTGCACAATATATATTAAATATTATTAGAATAATGTCCAATCCACATACACTGTAAATAATTGGTTTAATCATATGGAAAGGAAGCATACTATTATTCAATGACACATACAAACAAAACACACACCCTCTATAAAGTCATTATTAGAATATCAGAACTTTTGTACAGTTCTTTTTTAATTTAGTGGTCCTTTAATTTGGTGAATACATTAGTCTAAACCCTCTCAACATTGTAGATGTCCTCGGTTCAAACTTCTTCAGGAAACAGGAGACACCTAAGATGAGTGATCTGAACGATTCCAAATCAGCACAATCAGAACCTTATAATTTTGTAGCACCACATAAAAATAGTTTTATTTTGAATGAACAAACCGGTAAGTATGTCTGTAATTACAGTAGTTAGATAACCTTGCCGTGTAATCACCAGTGGGCATGTTTAGATATTCTAAATCAATTCCTGAGAGTTAAGAAAATGTACCGCTGAAAGAAAATTTCCATACTTAAGAATCCCTTGGTTTTACTTTATGTACTGTTGTGGTTTTATTTGTAGCATATATTAAAAAACTGATATTTAAAATGAACATAAAGCCAACATTATTTTTAGAAGTGAAATTCCTACTTTGTTTTATTATTACAACTGCTTCTGTTATTACTGATAATCTCATTACTATCGTATTATTATTATTATTGTTGTTATTATTATTATTATTATTATTATTACAAATAATATATTATTGAAGTTTTTGCCACTGTTCACATCTGTGTCATTGTTTTAATTTGTAATGGAAACTAATACACAGTTTTGGATCCGCCATACAATAGATACCACTGATCCTATTGACTTATAATGCGGTCTGTTGGGTTCTGTCATGGTGTCCGCCATTTTGACGTGAAGAAGAGTCATGCATGCAGCGCTATTTTTTCCATCAAATATAATGGAATGGGACAGTGCCTCTGACTCCGATGTGAACAAAGAAAGAATATTTAAGCAATTATTTATTTATTTATTATATTCAGAAATCTGAATCTAAAAACTAAACCTAACATCGAGATTATGTATGTACGTCAGCTATAAAGCACTTGAATTTCATGTCATTTGTGTGAATAAGACCAACTCGTAAGGCTGTGTTTGAGTTTGTGTGCCATTCTTGGAAATGGACATGAAAACAGATCCCATGGGATTCCATTTGTATGAAAATTGCATCAGTTGATGACAGTCCAGAATTGAAATCTCTGGAGCCTGTAGACACAATGGGAAAAATGTATCAATAGTATCACAAGATGCATGAATTTAGGAGTTCGAAAATCAAAATAAGTTCTATGCAGACCACTGAAGTTCATCCATACTAAACTCGTCAATCCGTGATTTGTGCACTGGAACACAGTCATGCTGGAAGAGGAAAGGGCCTTTTCCAAACTGTTGGCATGAAGTTGGAAAGATACAGTTGTCTAAAATGCCTTTGTTTGCTGTAGCATTAATTTTACCCTTCACTGGTTAGTAAGGGGTGTAGCCCAAACCCTAAAATCAGCCCAAGACCACTCCATAAGATTTGACAGTAGGCACTAGGCTTTTTGGTAGGATGCATTCTTATGGCATCCACCATACCGAGATTCCACCATCAGACTGCAAGATACTGAAATGTAATTCACCACTCCAGAGAACACGTTAACACTGTTTCAGAATTCACTAGCAGCATCCTTTACACCACTCCAGCTGATGCTTGGCATCACACATGGTGATCTCAGGCTTGTGTACCACTGCTCGACCAAGAAAACCGATTTCATAAAGCTCCCAATACACAGTTTTTGAGCTGATATCACTTCCAGAGGCAATTTGAAACCCTTTTTTACCCACCTCATGCTTCAGTACTCAGCGGCCCCGCTCTGTGAGTTTGCGTAGTCTAGTGCTTCATACGTGAGCTGTTGTTACTCATAGATGCTTCTGCTTCCACTTCCACTTCACAATAATAGCACAGGGAAGGGACTGGGGCAGATCTAGCAGATCGGAAGTTTCGCAAACTGTGGGAGAGGTGACATCCTATGACAATGCCACGTTTAAGGTCACTGAGCTCTTCATACTACTAGAAATGTTTGTCTATCAAGATTGCATAGTTATGTGCTTGATTCTATATACCTGTTTGCAATGCACATGGCTAAAAGTTTTTAGAATTAGGAGGGGTGTCCACATACTTTTGGCCATATAGTGTAGATATAACTAAAGTAAACAAAATGGATGAAAATAATAATGTTAACGACTTGGGAGAATTCATTTTAATAGGTTGTAAATGGACACTGAAATTCAAATGTTGACATCCGTTTACATCTGTTGTTTTGGATTTTTTTTATTTTTAGGTAAAGAACAAGAACACAGTCTGTTTTTGATGTGTTTGTTTTTATTACACTACAACAGGAATACAACCTAAAGGTTTACTGAAGTATGCAGAGTTAGGCTTCGTTCACACCTGCATGGGGGGCTCAGTTCATGGGTTCCGTCGGTTTTTCTGTCAGGGGAACACATGAACTGAGCCCCGACGCAGATGTGAACGAAGCCTTAGAATGACACAGAGATGTTCTATCACTTACTAATATGTAATGGAATTTTATGTTAGCGATCCAGGTCAGATACTTTTGCTATGTAGTTAAGATGAATACATCTTTTATATTATAGAACATGACAAGACCCTACAGGTTGATATGCATCGCCATATAATATGGGCAGTGGCTGCAGTAAAAATAATGGGAGGGGTTTGGCATGGCATCACAATATCGCTCTTCTGGCATTCATGTAATACCTTTATTGATTCAGCACAAACCTGAGCCAGCATCTGACTGACAGTATAAACCTTCCAGACTAATGATCTACATCAAATGTAACAACTTTGATAAACAAGTTCTCAGGAATCAAGTCACAAATCTTGTCAGGATGCATCACGCCAAAGAGCTTCACATTGTTAGGTTACCTGGTGGGATGCCAAGATTCTTTTTTCTAAGTCAAATTCCAAATGTAGTTGTGAAGAGACAAGCTCAAGTCAAATTCAACCTTGAATCTCTAATGAAAAGTACATTTTAATGCAAACAATAACGTAAATGTATTATCAAGTTTAAATCTATCTATCTATCTATCTATCTATCTATCTATCTATCTATCTATCTATCTATCTGTCTGTCTGTCTGTCTGTCCGTCCGTCCGTCCGTCCGTCCGTCCATCCATCCATCCATCCATCCATCCATCTATCTATCTATCTATCTATCTATCTATCTATCTATCTATCTATCTATCTATCTATCTATCTATCTATCTATCTATCTAGAGAAAGTAGAAATTGGGGAGGAATCCTCCAGCTCACCTGACACTGTGGGACGTGTCACTGATAGCGCCCGGTATCCTCGTGTCGGCACACGATACGTAGTAGCGAAAGAAACAGGGAGTGGAGTCCAGCGCTGGGTAGAGTAAAATGGAAACGGTTTCCAATTTTAATGGTCGAGATTCGAGAAGTAAAATCCAATGCAATGAAGTCCTGGTGTGAAGAAAGTGAGGGGGAAGTGTCCTCAGAGCCTACGCGTTTCGGACGGCTTCGGCGTCCTTAGACTTGGCTGTGATATCCCTGTTTCTTTCGTATCTATCTATCTATCTGGAAAAAGGAGGGATCCTCCAGCTCACCTGAGTATGGCAGTCACACTGTCCGTAGCGCACGGGTCCTCGTGTCGGCACACGTGGTGGATGAAGCAGGAAAGACAAAGTAATGGATCCAGCGCTGAGACCAGGTAAATTGATTTAAAATCGGAAACTTCTAAAGGGAATAGGCATGTGCCTACGCGTTTCAGACGCGATCTGCGTCCTTAGTCATGGCTTCCTAATCGCATAAATAACGCGTAGGCATATGCCTATTCCCTTTTAACTAGCCATTGTATCCTGAAGGAACACCGAATGTCTAACTTTTTAAACCACTATCTTTGTCTTGCAAAATAAAACTTGGAAGAAGTTTCCGATTTTAAATCAATTTACCTGGTCTCAGCGCTGGATCCATTACTTTGCCTTTCCTGCTTTATCTATCTATCTATCTATCTATCTATCTATCTATCTATCTATCTATCTATCTATCTATCTATCTATCTATCTATCTATCTATCATCTATCTATCCCATATCTATCTATCTATCTATCTATCTATCTATCTATCTATCTATCTATCTATCTATCTATCTATCTATCTATCTATCTATCTATCTATCTATCGTGACAGGATCACTACTGGATGTGTGTATGATCAGGAAACAAGCTATTTCCCCAGTGTTGGCCTTCTGAAAGTTCTTTAACAATGGTCTGGTTGCTGTACAAAGCAGAGGGTGGGTTCCTCCTACCCCAGTGCAAGCCTGGTCTTTTACTATCAGATGGGTGCAATTAAGCACCAACTCTGCAATCCCTTAAAGGGTATGTACACTTTAAAGCTATTTTTTTTTTAAATAAGTCAATGTTTTATTTATCAATGTATCAAAAGTTGGTGGTGAATAATTTCCTTTAAAATATTTTAATGTAGATCAAAAATTCTCTTGCATTGCATGCTAATAGTGGGTATAGCACTAGGTCATTGGCCGCCTGGAAAATGAAACACTTTAGTTCGGCAGTTTGGATTTCAATGTCCATTAAAATGATCAGAAGATCTGGCCATAGGATGGGTATGACTGAGATTTCCAGCCAACTGCAACAATTGTGTGGAATACTGAATTAGCATGTCATGGGTAATGTACAGTAGATATATTACATTTCCATCTTCATGAGCTTCTGCCTATGCAATAAAATCAGTAATAAAATATCTCTGGGGAATAAAGTTGTCCAACTGTCCTTGTAGTGCAGCATTTCATAGTTATTTACTTAAAGCCAATCCGTTATCCTGTCTGGAATTTTTTTTTCCAATGCAAATGTCCCTGACAAACATATAGCAAATGACAGCTTGAAATAAATCAGATAACCTGATGTATTGATGTGGATGAAAACTGGCCCTGAAACAAGATCACATCTATTTATGGGTAACAGAAATGTGCAACTTTTCTCTATAACCAATGACATTTTCAGGACTTCCTTATAATCAAATGTAATACTGTAATCATTGTGTCTTACATGATGAAACATCTGCAATATCTAATTCAATATTCATGTGTATATCACGGTACATAAGTGCATAGACTATGTAACAATGACGCTGACATTTGCATTAAGGCTTGTATTCACTTTTCTGCACCTGCGACAAGTCATTTTGCCTTCGTATCAGAGACATCAAAAAGATAGATTAGGCATAACTAAGCATAAGAACATTTTATATATGAATTATTATACTATGCACATTTGTAATAGAAATATGTTTTTGTAAATAGTTTGTCGAAGAAAATAAGGGAAATATATTTAATATAGTTTATATACAAAGTAAAAGGTCACCTTTCACAAATGTTATTAGGAATTACATATATACATCTATTACCAGGAGCAATTTTGGTAAGAGGATGGAACAGACATGAAATCAAATCCCCACAGACGCTCTGCCAAGTATATTAAGCAGAATATAGGCGTTGTGTGCAGCTCCTGCCTTCTGTCAATTCAGGAAGCCAAGGGGTTATTGTAATATGCTGACAGGGATGACTATCTCTTTCTTCTCTTCATTAACAGAATACAGCTGCCAGAAAGGGTGCCCGGGCTTCTGCTGATGCCAATAGGGAATGCTGTCGCTGCAAATGTTATTCCCCAATGACTACTATATCCCATTGCTCAAATCACTCCCTCTTGTTAAGGAAACAATACAAAAAAAGGTTCACCAAAGGTGAATAACAGTATTTCACTCCTGCTAGGCTCTAGTCCATCAGGACAAGTCATTTTGGTAATAATGATAAATTGCATAGCACATTTTCCTTCAATATATCAAATCAGATATTTATATATTAAAAGTTGCTTAAACGACCCAATGATATGGCAAAAAGTAGAACTCTTTTTAGGCTATGTTCACACTTGCATAACGGAAGCCATAACGCTCTGCTGGATCTGTTGTACAATGATACCACCAGCGTCCAACAGACCTCATTGGCAACCATTTAGCTCTATCTGGGTTACATTGTGTGCATACCGCACTATTCCACCTATCAAATCTGATACAGTTTGCGACAGAGGCTCTGAACGGAGCCACAGACACAAATGTGAACGCAACATTACATGGATTAATACTCTGTTGCACTTTTTCACACCATTTGCCTATGTAGTCACACTATTACCATACACTCCAGCTTTTCATTGTGAAAGAAGGACAGGCATATGCGGCAGCTCTCTATCACATGCCACAGTGCAACCATTATAATAGTGACAGCTACAGTTAGGGGCATGACAAGCCTCCATAATGTGCTCCTCACTTTTGGTCCCTGGAGTTCAGCATGATAGCTGTCAAATAAACAATCATGCATTTAATTATACTGAAGGAAAGCATTCACTGGATGTGTTGTACTTTTGTTATGCACTGTATCGCTGTGACTTTTTTGCAGGTAACTTTGCAATTGGTGGGCTTGCAAAATAAATTCTTGCTGCTGCTTTTGCTCCTCTTTGCATTGTGACGGCTGCTGAGTGTGGTTACGCCGATGTCAGGATTCTGTTGTTTTCTACAATTTGACCGCTAGTTGCTGCTGTTTTACACTTTGAGGAATGGTGCTGCACTTTCACTTCTTACCACCGGAGGCTGCTAGTTTGCCCTTTTATTTGCCCTTAACCCCTTTACGACAAAGTATGGATATATCCGTCCTATGCAAGAGCTAGTTCCCGCATAAGGACGGATATATCCGTCCTCTGATCGCGTGGGTACTGCCACTGTACCCATGCGATCAGCGGCAGGAGAACATCTGTTATACACAGCCTGGCTCCTGCCACAACTGCCAGAATCTAAGTGCGCTACGATTCCGGCAGTTTAGCCCATTAGATGCAGCTGTCAATAGCGTCAGCGGCATCTAATGTGTTTGACAGAGGGAGGGAGCTCCCTCTGTCACCTCATCGGTGCTCCCGCAAAGAAATTGTTGGGTTTCCATGGCAGCTGGGGTCCCAACAAAGTCTGCTTTCCAGAGGCAGGGCCTAATAGATTGCCTATACTAAGTATACCAAAGCATTATACAAGCGATCAGCAGATGGCATGGTGGAGTCCCCTGGTGGGACTTAAAAAACAGTAAAAATACAAAATAAAACCACTCTTTCCCCCAAAAAGTGGTTTTATTTAGTAAAATTGTCAAAACAAATAACACATACACATATATGTTATCCCCGTGATTGTAATGACTTGAACAATAAAATTAACACATTAATTAACCCATTAGTGTCCGCCAATACGCCTTTTCACGGCGGCCACTAATGGGCTTTATTCTGCAGCATACACCTTTTGACGGCGCTGCATCAGGATAAATAAACAGAGCAGGGAGCAGCTAAATCTCCCTGCTCTCAGCTGCCAGAAGTAGCTGAGGGCTGGGTGCATCCCTGCTCAAACATGTGAGATCGATATAAGTATCAATCTCACCCATTTAGCCCCTCAGATGCGGCACTCAATAGCGAGCACCGCATCTGGGTTGTTTTGGAGAGAGGGAGGGGGCTCCCTCTCATCCCACTGACACCCGGCGATAAGATCGCAGAGGGCCGATGTCTTCTATGGCAGCCGGGGGGGCCTAATAAAGACCCCCAGGTCTGCCTGTAGTGAATGCCTGCTAGATCATGCCAATTTGGTATCGTTGCAATTGTAACAACCCTCTGAATAAAGTTATTGTGTTATTTATACCACACCACGGTAAACGGCGTAAATTTAGGATGCAAAAAAGAGTGGCGAAATGTCTGTTCCCCCCAAAAAAAAGTTAATAAAAGTTCATCAATAAATAATATGTACCTCAAAATGGTGCTATTAAAAAATACAACTTGTCCCGCAAAAAACACGACCTTATACAGCTATGTCGACGCAAAAAAGTTATAGCTCTTGGAATGCGATGATGGAAAAACGTAAAAAATACCTTGGCCATTAAGGTTTAAAATAGGCTGGTCATTAAGGGGTTAAACCGCCGGATGAATAGCGTCCAAAAAAACCGTAAAACTCAATGGCAAAATTCTTTATTTTTATTTTCTCCCATTCCGCCCATAAAAAATAAAATAAAAGTTAATCAATAAGTCCCATGTACCCAAAAATAGTACTAATGAAAACTACACAGCCCACATATGGCCACATTGACGTAAAAATAAAAAAGTTACGGCTCTTGGAATGCTGCGACGCAAAAATAAGTAATAATTTTCTAAAAGGGTTTTTATTGTGCAAATGTAGGAAAACTTATAAAACCTTTATATAATTGGTATCCTCGTAATTGTCCCGACCCTTAGAATAAAAGTAACATGTTATTTAAGCTGTAAAGTAAACTGCGTAAATGTATAACGTGAAAATCAATGCTGGAATAGCTGCTTATTTTCAATTCTCTCCTAAAATAAAGTTAATAAAAGTAAATCGATATATTATATGCATCCAAAAATGTTGCAATTAAAAAATACAACTCGTCTCGCAAAAAACAAGCCCTTGTATGGCTATGTCGAAATCAAAAACTAATCCTTGGTCATTAACGCGCAAAATGGCCTGGTCATTAAGGGGTTAATCAAGATGGCCAATGTTGTTTGGAATGGGAACCAATTTGCTTCCTGTTTGGGCCTACTTTAGACTATGTGGGTTATACCCACATTGCTTGAGTATTGTCAATTGTTTTATTCTCCTGCCCCAGATAACTATCTTTGCTAGACAGTTCTTACTCCTTGTTGGATTTCTACTATACTTTTTCGTTCCTTTAAGCTTTACTTCTGAAGATGTTTCCACATGTTCTTCACTGTGCTATGCTCATTGTTGTGCCCGTGGTCACTGACCGCCAGCACATCCTACCTAATAATAGCCATGACTGCAGGTCGCTCTCTTCATGCCAGCATCTCCCTCCCCAAAAACGCCAGCACACGTGGCTTCAACCTCCACGGTGGAGCCGGCAGGGTTATGGCCTTTCAGGCCGGGAACCAGTGCTAAGTTTCTGGACTATAAAAAGGGCTCTACCCTTCCTCTCCTTTTCTGAGCGTTGTTGTGTCTACCCATGTTTGTTAGCAAATAGTCCCTTAGTTGTATCCTATTGCCAGTGTTCCCGTATCCTTTTTCCTGTATCCCATATCCAGTAATTGTGTTTGTTCTTGAGTAAAGTCTAGTGTTGGAGTCGACTGTGCCACGTGTCACCTGCCACACCAAGCTTCATCTGCCATGCCAAGTGCCATGTGTCAAGCCTAGTGTCATCTGCCACGCCAAGTGTCATCTGTGCTGAGGAGTCTGCTACGCCACATTGGATCGGCCTAGTGGGTCCACATACCCAACAGCCGTGACACTCATTCCTTCAGCCCTGGTTTCCAGCAGTGTTCACCAGTATCGTAGCAGCCGAGTCGTCCCATTGGGGGTATTGCCTTTTCTATGAAACGACCGTGAGTCCGCCAAATGATGTTCAGAGTCGGGTGGAAGTTGGAGTGACATGGGCTTGCATACTGAGAGCTGCTGAGGAGTGTCGTGTGTCGTGTAGTAAGCTGCTGAGACGACAGTGTTAAGCTTTGGGCCTGTCGCAGAGATTCTGAAGAGCGAGCTGTGCGTGTTAGGCAGGAGTCTCCCCACTTTGTGGTGTTCATTTGTGTGAACTCTGGTGGATGCAGGAGCCGTCCTACCAACAGTAAAATTGAGCAGCCAACCACCATCCACCTTACTTGATCAATGTCTAACTTTTGTGCCTCCCATATTGGGAAGAACGGAGTATAAGTGTGGCCATGTGCAACATCAGAGCCAGTCTAAAAATAAAGTGCACAATCTAGACATCCACCTTAAATACAGACTGTAATAAAACAAACAGCAGATACTACCTTTTGATACTTACATTCTTATAGCTTGCTTTAGCAGCAGACATCTGCTAGACAAATTGGAAAAATAAGTGTCAATGTTTTGAGATTGACAGCTAATTTCACTTCCTACTGTGATGTTACAACGAAACATATATTTGAGAAGTACTCGGTGAAACTGTTCACCTATATCACAGTCTGTGTGTCAGAATTTCTGAAACAATAAAGGGCAATGCCTTACTATCTAGAAATTATGATTGTGTTGTTGATGGATAAATAATGTGCAGCAACATCGACAAAGCTATGCAGCAGGTCAGATGTGCCTCCACTGCTATCTCTATTTGGTGACCTGTACCTTACAAACAACCAGTTGACGCTTGCCTCAGTGTAAAAACACAATTTTTAAAAAAAAAAATTATTTTTAAACTATTTTGAAATAAAAAGATTTTAAAATGTCAGTATTGACGTACAGAAAGTTTTCGTTACTTTGAAAACAATATAGTATTTTACCTGTGTTCCTTTCCTTCTATAATTTCTACCCGGAAGTTGATCAGCAAAACTGTATTGGGCAACAGTAGAAAATGTTAATAATCGTTGGTAGCATGCAGGGCATAGCTAAGGAGGGGGGCTCACGCGGCACTTGACCTCGGTGCAGTTAGTTAGGGATGTGTAGAGGGTTGCAGGACGTGGGTCTCTGAATATTCTGTCTTCCCCCTCCTGCCTGTGCTGCTTTAAGTTATAACAGTGGGAGCTCTGTCCGGATGGACAAGATAGGAAGGGGGAGAGAGTGCAGAGAACAGCTCAAACAGGAAACACGCTCTGTTCACTGGTCACCATAGCCCCCTCTCCACTCCCTCTCCATCCTAGGATGTGACAGCTAGCTGCAGAAGAGGTAAGTATGTGTGTGTGTAACAACATTATATATATATATATATATATATATATATAAGTATGTGTATGCGTGGGTAAGATGTATGTCTATAAATACGTGTGTACTGTGTATGAATGTATGTGTGTGTAATGTGTTTGTAATGTGTTTAAGTGTGTTTAACGTTTAGGCAGGCTTGCTTATTCTCCTGAAACTTCCAGGAGACTCCTGGAAGAAGGGGGAGAGCTCCTATATATATATATATATATATATATATATATATATATATATATATATATATATATATATATATATATATATATATATATAACATTTTTTACTTTGTTCTTCCAGCATCTCTTCTCAGTTCAGGCATCTTGTCAGTTGGCTGGCAGATTCTGCTCTGCTAATTCTGTTCAGGTTTCAGAATACTTATTATTTGTGTAAACCCAGAAGAACTTACTTGTCAGCCTACAAAATCCAGCTTAACATTTTTAGATCTCTTTGCAAACAGCTTTGTCATTACCTGACAACCATATGATGTGTAGCCAATTAGGCAGAAAAAAAAAGCCATTGTTCCCTTTGCATAAAAATAGAAAGTGATTAAATGTCTCCAAGAAAAAATATAGATCCTAATTGACACAACCTAAAATAACTTGTGCCATCCTATAGTTACTTCACAAGGTAAATATGTATGCCAGTTCATGTTTAGAAATATTCAGCATTTCAAAACAGATGTTTTTTTGATACTAGAGTTTACTAACAAACTTTGCTATACATAAAACAAATACTCAGTCAATTGCATGGAAAACAAAATACAGGACATGGTATTGTGCATTGTCACCTAGATTTAAGCAGTAATGTATGGCTTTATGGAAAAGGAAGTGGTTTCTAAGATGGTCCAGAAGCATTGAGTTCTGCTAAGGCTTCATTCACATTTGCATCGGGCTTCTGTTCATGGGTTCCGTCAGACCTTTCCGTCGGGGGAACCCATGAACGGATACCAAACAGAAACCATAGCTTTCCGTTTGCATTACCATTGATTTCAATGGTAATCCTTACGTTGAAAATGGTTTCCATTTGACTCCATTCCGTAAGGTTTCTGTTTTTTTGCCGGAATCAATAGCGCAGTTCCCCTGAAATAAATCATGTTCAAACAGGACTTTTGTGTGCTCTTTGTCTGGTGGAGACCCTCTCCACTTGTTATTAACAAAATATATGCAGTGTAAATGGCACCTTTGTTTTGTTGATGGTGCCAGGAACAGCAGCCACAGGGAAATACATCTTTTTATGCAAGCTCTTCTATTAGCTGAAGCACTGCCGTAGTGGATAGGACAGCTATAGTTGGGTTTTTATTTTATTTTCACTATATTCTACATTTTAGAATAGTTAAGCAGAGTCAGACCCCCAATGATCTAATATTAACTCGGATAACCCCTTAAACAAACAAGATTTAATGGAAAACTTATCTGCTTTATCTTTATCTTCCGATTGACTTATTCCCAAACCATCTCGACTGGTTTCAGGGCTGGTGATTGTAGGGGCCAAGCATGCTGATGTAGCACTCTTTGAGTGTATTCAGATAGTGTAGTTTTGTCCCATTTATTTCCACGCATCCAAAAACCGCACTGAAAAAACACATGAGGATATACGGCAATTTGTTTTTGTGCTCGGTTTTTGGCGTGCGGAAAAAAAAATCGAGGCAAAACTGTCCTGTGTGAATACGCCCTATCACTCGTCTGTGTCAAATGGTCTTAAACAGTCTGCAGGAGAGTTTGTTCTTCGTCCTTTTGAAACCAGAATGATGGGCAAACTAAGAGCAAACCAGATGGTTCACTGAAAAATGCTGTAGTAGCCATGCTGGTTAATTGCCTTCAATTCCCAGAAAATCACCAGCAATGTCACCAGAAAAACTTTGACCCACATTTGCTAATGTTGTCTATTACTTAGACAGCATAAACTTAGACCAGTCATGCACCAAATTTAATCACAGTGGTGCATGCGGCATGATAATTTTGGCTCATCTTGTATGACCTGTTATATACTTTTCTCTTCCTTATACCACTTTTGATTTGGCTTAATTTGCGCCACAATTTCGTGCTCATTTTTTGGCAAACATTGGTGCATTTTAAGCCATGACCCATTCTCAACAAACCACGCCCCTTTCCCAGCTAAGCCACTGCCTTTTTTGGAACACTTTAAAAAAGTGTCTAGTGAGGTGCAAACATCAAAATTGCTCCAAATGGTGCTAATTTGAACCAAAATGTTGAATTTTTCTTACACTTTCTGGATCCAGACACAGTAGTAAATGTCCCTATTATGTAAAGACTCGATCACCATCACAAGTTCTCTCCCATACAAGACATTATCTTCTCACTTTCTCTGCATCTCACAAAGATATTGCTAATGGAACTCAAACTCTCAAACTAGGAACAAAAAAGTGTTTTCCACTAGTCTGATGTCCACTTCCCTTGTTCCCTGGTCCAAGTCGTCTCTCTTTTTAGCTCTCTCCTTCTCTTTTTCTTCTTGATAGAATCGGCTGACATAATTCAATGAGGCTAATTCAAAGGTGACAGCAAACAGGGGCGTACCTAGAAAGTGGCAGAGTCTGAGGTCCCTGAGGATGTGACAAGCAATGCGAACTATATAATGTATGAAAATAAAAGATGTGAGCAATAAACAAATTGCTTCTATCGCTTCTATTTCCACACAAAACCAGCATGAAAATATGGCCTGATAAATTACATTGCTCAGTCGCAACGTTTTTATTTCTACACCAAAACACCATGTAACTTATAAGGACATGCTTTTATGCTGGATTGGTACAGTACTACTTCTAATCCTGCTCTGCCTCTGTGAGTTAGAGAGGAGTCAAGGAGGGTTAGTAGTACTGGCAAGTAACTAAAGCTCTACAGAGTTTGCAGTGCGCATTTGACATATACATCAGGAAGCCTCCGACTTATCCTACTGTATGTCATACAGTGGCATACGTCTCCCATTGACTCCCATTATAAAAAAAAAAATATACAACGTTATCCAGTCTAAATAGATAATATTAATAAATACACCGCATTCCAAATTATTATGCAAATGTTATTTTTCGCTGATTTTCCTAAATAGTCGATGCAAATGACAGTCAGTATAATCTTCAAGCCATCAAAGTATAATGCAAATTTTATTGAACAAATCTCCTAATGATAACAGATTTTTTTTTTAGAAGTGAAAAACTGAAACGCGTTTCAAATTATTATGCACAACAGAGATAAAAACATTTTAAAGGTTGTAAAGAGTACTAAAATGGTAATTTGTTGAATTTGCAGCATCAGGAGGTCATATTTACAGAAATCAAAAGCTCTTTCAATCAAAAAAAACTTAGCAGGCCAAATTACATGTTAACATAGGACCAGGGGCGTAACTAGGAAAGACTGGGCCCCATAGCAAACTTTTGACTGGGGCCCCCCCTCCCCCGGGTGTCACACAACCCCCCCCCCCTTGTAGATAGTGCCTTTTTTTACAAACCCCCCCCTTTGATAACGCCATACAGCCCCCCTGTAGATAACGCCATACAGCCCTCTTTGTAGATATCTACAGAGGGGGCTGTATGGCGCTATCTACAGAGGGGGCTGTATGGCGTTCCCTACAGGGGGGTGTATGGCGTTCCCTACAGGGGGGGGGTGTATTGCTTTCCCTACAGGGGGGACTGTATGGCGTTCCCTACAGGGGGGACTGTATGGCGTTCCCTACAGGGGGGGACTGTATGGCGTTCCCTACAGGGGGGGACTGTATGGCGTTCCCTACAGGGGGGGACTGTATGGCGTTCCCTACAGGGGGGACTGTATGGCGTTCCCTACAGGGGGGGCTGTATGGCGCTATCTACAGGGGGGCTGTATGGCATTATCTACAGGGGGACTTTATGGCGCTATCTACAGAGGGGGCTGTATGGAGTTATCTAGAGGGGGGACTGTATGGCGTTCCCTACAGGGAGTCTGTATGGCGTTCCCTACAGGGGTCTGTAGGGAATGCCATACAGCCCCCCCTGTAGGGAACGCCATACAGCCCCCCTGTAGGGAACGCCATACAGCCCCCCCTGTAGGGAACGCCATACAGCCCCCCCTGTAGGGAATGCCATACAGCCCCCCCTGTAGGGAATGCCATACAGCCCCCCCTGTAGGGAACGCCATACAGCCCCCCTGTAGGGAACGCCATACAGCCCCCCCTGTAGGGAACGCCAGACAGCCCCCCCTGTACGGAACGCCATACAGCATCCCCCCCTGTAGGGAACGCCATACAGCGTCGTCCCCCCTGTAGGGAACGCCATACAGCTGGCAGCGATAGGGAGAACGGGGGACTGAAAGTCCCCCGAAGTTCTCCATGACTAACCTCTGACTTCCGGCGTCTGCGCAGCGCACTAAAAATGAATGGAGCGCTGGTCACGCATGCGCACAAGCGGGACCGGCACTCCATTCATTTCTCTGGAGCTGCCGACACAGACCCCAGAAGTCTGAGGTTTGTGATGGAGAACTTCAGGGGACTTTCAGTCCCCCATTCTCCTTATCGCTGCCAGCGATCACTCATGTATCCCCTGTCCTGTATCCCCTGTCCTGTGGATAGGGGATACATGTCTTTTGTTTAATGGCAGAGCGGGGAGATACGTCCCTGCTCTGCCGTACTGTTCACCGGCGTCCCGCTGTAGCAGCCATAGCGGCTGCTAGCGGAGCCTCCGGCCATGGTGGGGGCCCGTGCCGGTGGGCCCCGTAGCAGCCGCTACTGATGCTACGGCGGTAGTTACGCCACTGCATAGGACCCCTTCTTTGATATCACCTTCACAATTCTTGCATTCATTGAATTTTTTAGTATTTAGACAGTTTCTGCTTGAATATCTTTGCAGGATGTCAGAATAGCCTCCCAGAGCTTCTGTTTTGATGTGAACTGCCTCCCACCATCATAGAAATTTTGCTTGAGGATGCTCCAAAGGTTCTCAATAGGGTTGAGGTCAGGGGAACATGGGGGCCACAGATATAGTGATAAAACCGAGTGATAAAGGTGGTAATGTTGTTCTCCTCAGGGAAGAGGACTATGTCAGTGAGATCAAAAGACAACTAAACACGAATACCTATACCCTCTTAATAAATAACCCATTGGAAAATATAACTGAAATATTGAATAGAAAGTTAGCCTTTGCACTGGATGAGGGTCTAATCGATAGACATGAATTCCAATATTTGGAGGTGAGGGATCCACGAATGCCGACTATCTATGTGCTTCCCAAGGTGCATAAAAATAGGAATATGCCACCGGGCAGACCGATTATCTCAGGGTGTGATGGCCCGACTGATCACCTTGGGAAGTACATAGATGAGAAGTTAAAACCATTTGTCCGTACATTGCCTTCCTTTGTTTTGGATACAGGAGATCTTCTAAATAAAATCGAGAATTTAACGCTTGATGATGATTTCATTTTGGTGGGATTAGATGTGGAATCGTTGTATACATCGATTCCGCATAATATTGGCATGAGAGCTGCTGCGCACTTCCTGGAGAGGAGAGGAGGAGATTGGTCTCATCAAAACGAGTTTATTATAGAGATGTTGGAATTCATTTTGAATTATAACTGTTTTTCTTTTGATGGCAAGTATTATCGCCAGATACATGGAACGGCCATGGGATCCTCCTGCGCACCATCATATGCGTGCTTACATCTGGGATGGTGGGAGGAGTTCATTGTATATCCTCATCCTCTCTTCAGGAAGTGTGCATCTACCTGGCTTAGATATATGGATGATATCCTACTATGTTGGAAAGGATCTTTGAACTCTCTTAATGAATTTATTGGGGATCTCAATATTAACAATCTAAATATCCTCTTGACGTTTACACATAGTAGAAACACTATAAGTTTTCTCGACCTCAATATTTATAGGGATGGGAATAGACTTAAAACAACTACGTATCGAAAACCGACATCGGGTAATACTTTATTGGCAGCAAGTAGTCATCATTTGCCCTCTCAAATTAGGGGGATCCCAATCAGTGAGTTCCTTCGAATTCGACGGAATTGTACTGATTTTGAAAACTTTAAAAATGAAGCTCAAGATCTTTCCTCCCGTTTTATAAATAGGGGGTACTCTAAGAAACTAATTAAAAAAGGATATAATAGAGCACTTAGACAAAATAGAGAGGAAATTATGAAGAGAAACAAGGGGGACAATGGTGATAACAGAGTCCGTTTCATCTCCAGATATGGATCCCACTGGGGTATATTGCGGAATCTTATGATAAAGAACTGGCCATATTTAACATTGGATAAAAGGATCAATTCAATAGTAGGAAACATTCCAAGTATGGTCCCCAAAAGGGCACCTACACTAAAGGATAAATTGGTCAGCTCTGAATTTAAGAGAAATACCCCAGAAAGGGACCTATGGCTACAAAAACGCCCAAAGGGAATGTTCAAGTGTGGCTCGTGTAGATGTTGTAAATATGTAACGAAATCAGATACTTTTTCCGATAGTGAACATAAAAAGGAATTTAAAGTTTACAATTTTATCAATTGCCGCTCAACGATGGTGGTATATTCTGTTACCTGCCCATGTGGGAAACAATATATCGGGAAAACGAAACGTGAGTTACATATACGTATAAGTGAACACATTTTTGATATCAACAAGGGGGAAATGAAGAATCCATTAGCAGCACATTTTAAGACACATCATGGACAGCCACCTATAGGTTTGAAATTTATGGGAATTTATCAATTATTTGAAGATAGAAGAGGGGGTGATCGGAACCGTATACTTCTACAAAAGGAAACCATGTGGATTTATACGCTAGGCACCCTAAACCCTAAGGGACTAAATAACGAAATAAAATTTAATATGTTTCTTTGAGTATTAAAAATGTTGAGAGCAGGTTGATTACTGCTGGGATGGCTGCTTACCAGCGTCCAGAGCGGTCTCCACTTGCCCCCTATCATTAAAAATATATATAAAAAAAAAAATTTTTGAAAATAAAAAAATTTAAAATTTCAAATTAAACGGTCAAATTTTCATTCCCAATGGGAAATATGAATACTATATGGTGCCAACACATGGGTCTATCGGTTTTCCCTATCTTTTCCCTATGGTCCCTTTGAAAAAATGGTAATCCCAGTATATATGTAATATCCCTATCCAAAGGCTACAACTTTGGGATATGATGAAAAAGGAAAAGAATCTGCATTTGTATTTGTTTCCCCTACGGTTCCCTTAAACAAATGGTAATCCCAATAGATATGAAATATCTCTATCCAAAGGCTCTAATTTTAGAATGTGATGAAAACAAAAATAATTAAAATTAATGGAAAATATTGTCTTTGAAATATGGAATATTTATATAGATGGTCCGATTTTGGCCTTTTGAAACTTATATTAAAAGATTATGAAATGATCGGATTGCGCTATAATACAAATAATTCCTCCTCTTTATAAGTAGGCACCTGACATATCGATCAGAGAATATCTTTTTGGTTCCATATAGAATGGTGATATAAATAAAAATTAGGTATTAAGATTGCGTTATTGAAAGAATTTCTTTTCTGGCAGATTGGCAATGGTTTGCGGACTCTCGGGGTGGGTGGGGACACAGGTTATATTGCCTTTTGGCATGAGACGTGTTTCCCTGCCCTCCCCGAGAGACTGTATAATCTAGTCAATGCATGACGCTAAAAAAAAGGTGAGAAATTGGCTATATGATTAGAACGGATGCATTGGGGGAAGGGAAGAAATTTGTTTTCCGTTTTTCTATGATCCGGGAATAAATTATAATCTGGAATATTTCTTTTGTGAAAAATCATACTGTTCTATGCTATTCGTGTCAGACTAAACAGATTATCTGTATTGATTTTCGAGACATACCACTGATCCTCCATTGCTATGTTAATAAATTAAATACCGTATAGATGTGGGTTAATGATAAAAGAAATTATCTATTTATTTACTTGTTCTGATTAAAAAGTAAAGGAAAAATTATTTTTTTTTCCTTTTTTGAATTGTAAATTACAAAAATTTATATTGTGCAAAGATGACATGATATAGTCTATACACATCTGTTTTTTTATATATATATATATGAAATAAAGCCTCTTTAAACTTGCAATTGAGGAACCAATGAATAACTGTTGGGACACTATAAATATAATGCCCTTGGCTACACTTGCTAAAACGGCTCTGAGGAAATCCCGTGTAGGGATGAAACGCGTCAGCTGACCTAATCAAGTTGGGCAGGTAGTGACGTCTACACCTGGCCCTGCAAATCCCTGACCAAACTTGGAGACATGATATGGAAGGAGACATCATGTGAATTGTAATTCACTTTATTGCCGGCCTATGCTCTTGCCTTCCCGGACCTCGTACCGCCTTGTGCACGGTGTGGAATAAGCGGGCATTCAGAAGAAAACCTAAAGCCATCTGACCTTGCGGTGGAGCTCCAAAGTGGGTTGATAAACAGATGAATATATAGCCTGGAATTTGCCGTTGGAAGGCCTTTTCGTCCCACCTATTAATAGATTGCTCCCGCACATGGATCACAGAGGCTCACCGGAACATTAGAGGTAAAAATACAAGTTATTTTACGAAATCTTGGAAAACTGATTGCCTTTTGAACAAAGAGGATCGAGGGGGATATATTTAAAACCATGCATCTACTAAATAGACTGCCTATTACTTATTATCCCCAAAATCCAATGCTATATGCAATAGGAGGGAAGAGCTAAATAATATAAGGATCTGCCGTCAAGACAGTTTATGTGCCGTGGGATGAGTATTCTCCCAGGATTGGAATTCCACTATATAGGAGATTATAAAGATAAAGATATTCCCACTTGTCATGAATAGGCATGGTGGCCACCTTGAGCATATAAATTTTATTCTGTCCAAAAACGCAAGTGTGAACACAACCTAGCGATTGTTCAAAATTTATTATCTGTCCCTATGCTTAGGGAGAACAAACGTATTGTATGAGCGATTTAATTAATATGTAAAGGTGTATCAGATTATATGTCATCCTTCATCTTTTGGCCAGGAGATTTTTTTTAAAAAACCTTTTGTATGTATATATTAATGTATCTGAAAATATTCGGAGGTTTAAATAAATAAAATTGATTTTATATAAATTATATTTACCTGAGAGTGCCTTGATATATTTCTCTCCTTTTATGCCAATAGCAGCCAATGACACAGAGGTATTCTTTGCAGCATGAGATGGTGCATTGTCATGCATGAAGATAATTTTGCTACGGAAGGCACGGTTCTTCTTTTTGTACCACAGAAGAAAGTGGTCAGTCATAAACTCTACGTACTTTGCAGAGGTCATTTTCACACCGTCAGGGACCCTAAAGGGGCCTACCTGCTCTCTCCTCGTGATTCCAGCCCAAAACATGACTCCGCCACCTCCTTGCTGACCTCGCAGCCTTGTTGGGACATGGTGGCCATTCACCAACAATCCACTACTCCATCCATCTGGACCATCCAGGGTTGCACGGCACTCATCAGTAAACAACACGGTTTGAAAATTAGTCTTCATGTATTTCTGAGCCCACTGCAACAGTTAAGGGTATGTGCACACGATGAGAGGCTTTTACGTCTGAAAAGACAGACTGTTTTCAGGAGAAAACAGCTGCCTCGTTTCAGCCGTAAAAGCTCCTCCTCGTATTATGCGTGGCGTCTGTGACGCTCGTAAATCTTGAGCTGCTCTTCATTGAGTTCAATGAAGAATGGCTCAAATTACGTTGCAAAGAAGTGCCCTGCACTTCTTTGCCGAGACAGTCAATTTACGTGTCGTCGTTTGACAGCTGTCAAACGACGACGCGTAAATTATAGGTCGTCGGCACAGTACGTCGGCAAACCCATTCAAATGAATGGGCAGATGTTTGCCGACGTATTGTAGCCCTATTTTCAGACGTAAATCGAGGCATAATACGCCTCGTTTATGCCTGAAAATAGGTCGTGTGAACCCAGCCTTATGCTTGTGAGCATTGTTTAGGGGTGGCCGAATAATAGCTATATGCACACTTGCAAACCTCTGGAGGATCCTACACCTTGAGGTTCGCGGGACTCCAGAGGCACCAGCGGCTTCAAATACCTGTTTGCTGCTTTGCAATGCCATTTTTGCAGCTGCTCTCCTAATCCTATTAATTTGTCTGGCAGAAACCTTCCTCATTATGCTTTTATCTGAACGAACCCATCTGTGCTCTGAATCAGCCACAAATCTTTTCACAGTACGATGATCACACTTAAGTTTTCTTGAAATATCCAATGTTTTCATACCTTGTCCAAGGTACTGCACTATTTCACGCTTTTCGGCAGCAGAGAGATCCTTTTTCTTTCCCATATTGCTTGAAACCTGTGGCCTGCTTAATAATGTGGAACGTCCTTCTTAAGTAGTTTTCCTTTGATTGGGCACACCTGGCAAACTAATTATCACAGGTATCTGAGATTAATAACAATGATCCAAAGAGCCCATCCACAATACCATCCATGATTGAAAAACTAATAATTAAATGTTTATGACACTTAAATCCAATGTGCATAATAATTTGGAACACTGTGTATTATAGTCCTACTCTGTCTCTGTGAGGGTGTATTGACACAATGCCATCATGTTACTGCGTGTTACTCTACATCAAGGCAAAATCTCAGGGTTTTTTTTGTGTTTCATGAAAATCATGGTAAATTAGTGTGGTTTTGTGGAGATTTAGCAAAAAATGTTGGTAAAATGATGCTATTTTGCTGCAAAGAGGAGGAAGCGAAGCTAAACTGGATTGAGGCTATTTGATCCCTGCTCTCTGCACATGATCTGTAGAGTGGCACTGGCATAGGGATATTTAAAAAAAAAAAAACATTCTGTAAAAAAGCAAAATATTTCATGGCATAATTTAATGCTATATGGACATATTTAAAGAGGTTGTACAGGATTGGAAAAAAATTGCTGCTTTCTTCAGGAAACAGCTGCACACTTGTCCATTGGCTCTGTCTGGTACTTCATCTAAACCTCATTGAAGACAGTGCGTTTTAGCTTTAACTTTACACACAACCTGTGGACAGTTGTGGATGGAGACAGCCATTTTTCTAATCCTCTACAATCCATTTAACTTTGGGTGAAAATCCTGGACAGGCTGGACAGCAGCTTAAAATCAAATAAATATTTATGAGAAGCCATTCACCTGAAAGGGAACCTGTCACCTCCGAAACCCCAGTAATATACAGGAATTAGCAAATTGCTTAAAAAACGCTGATTCAAAAGCTGTAAATATTAACTCCCTACTTGCTTGAATTCCCCCACTGTAAGCCCGCAAGTGGGCCGTGCGCTGCATGCGGAAGATGAGTCTTAGTAGTCCTCTATATTATATCAACAAGCTTAGTAGTCCTCTCTATGCATTAGCATGCTGCTGATTTGGAATCAGCGTCTTTTAATCTATTTACAGAATACTGTAGTTTTGGAGGGTTTTCAGAGGTGGTAGAGTCTCTTTAAGATACATGGATAATATTCAGGAGGTCTGCATTTCCATTTAAAAGAGGGCGATGGAGATAAATCAATAGAATGTCAAAACTATTTAAAATATCTCAATCTTAAGGCAAGGACACAAAGGTTGCAGAATAAAAAGCAAAATGTCCTTCAAATGACAATCTAAGTAGAAAGACAAATCTAATCATATAAAATAGCATGTTCTGCAATTTAAAGTACTCCTATTAGACGATGATGTTTGACCAGTCAAGCGCTTATCACTCCGAAATTGATTTCACTTTTTACGTAGATAATCATACTTCTCCAGTATTATATGTTGTGTCATTTAAAAACATAACTTCTGTCTCCTCGTTACAATTTCATGCTTTTATTTTTTTGTCAAGTACACTTTTGGCAAACACATTTTATAGCTATAGGGGTTCACAAAGAAAGCACTAGTGACTGGATCTCACAAACCTTCTCACCCACAACATAAGCTTCAGCTACACCATTCTTCACTGCTGTATAATCTCCTCCATGCTCCTCATAGGCGTAGCTAGGTTCTCCTGCAGCCGGGGCAATGATTCAGATTGGCGGCCCCCCCAACTTATTTCCTGACATCTTCCCCCTCGCCATGTTTGCTTTCTCTACCAATCAATGAGGTGTCACACACAGCCCCTTGTAGATAGTGCGACATACAGCCCCTCTCTTGTAGATAGTGCCACACACCGCCCCCCTTGTAAATAGCGCCACACAGCCCCCCTTGTAGATAGTGCCACACACAACCCGCTTCCCCCCTTGTAGATAGCGGCACACTCCACCCCTTGTAAGTAGCGGCACACTCCCCCCCTTGTTAATAGTGCCACACACAGCCCTCTGCCCCTTTGTAAATAGCGTCACACTCCCCCCTTGTAAATAGCGCCACATTCCCCCCTTTTAAATAGCTCCACACTCCCCCCTTTGTAATTAGCGCCACACTGTAAACAGAGTGGTGAGTGGTAGCCTACCGCTACCACTCTTTGCTCTGCTTGACGTGATTTGCCGGAGGAGCCGAGGAGGTCATGCAGCACAAGCAGCGGCGGAATTCCTTCTGACTAGGGTCGGTGACAGCCAGGGCCAGCCTTAGGTTGGATGGCGCCCTGTGCGGGACTCTCTATTGCCGCCCCCTACAAATAACTAAAATTAACCACATATATAGACACGCACATACTGGAATATATATACTGTACATACATAAAGACAGATATTTAGACATACAGGCTACACACATCTGGAATATATACATAAAGGTCAATATATAGACATACAGACACATATACACACACACACACACACACACACACACACACACACACACACACACACACACACCAGCAGATAAATACACAGATGGGAAAATATACAAATACATAAAAAGCACATATATACAATCACAAAGACACATTCACAAACAGACCCATGTATACCCAGTACAGATATTGTTGTAGATTTCACGTGCAGCCCTACGTAACACCACAGATAACACACAGTGATAACTGAGTACAGATAATGTAGTAGATGTTACCTGCAGTCCTGTGTAACACTACAGATAACACACAGTTATAACTGAGTACAAATAATGTAGTAGATGTTACCTGCAGTCCTGTGTAACACCACAGATAACACAGTGATAACTCTCTGAGTGCAGATAATGTTGTAGCTGTTACCTGCAGTCCTATGTAACAACGCAGATAACACAGTGATAACTCTCTGAGTACAGATAATGTAGTAGTGTTACCTGCAGACCTATGTAACACCACAGATAACACATGGGTATATAGGGGTCAGCAGGGTATATAAGGGTTAGCAGGGTATATAGGGGCAGCAGCATGTATAAGGGGCAGCAGTGTATTTAAAGGGCAGCATTTTATATAAGGGGCAGTAGGATTTATAGGGGACAGAAGGCTATATAGGGGCAGCAGGGTATATAGGGGGCAACAGTGTATATAGGGGCAGAAGGATATATAGGGGCAGCAGGGTATATAGGGGCAGCGGGGTATATAGAGGCAGCACAGATATCTGCATTCTATCTGTTCTACTTTAATATTGAACACACACTTTTACAAAGAGGCATAAACACATGCAGAGACATATATACACACACACACTGCAACATATACACATACAAACACAGAGAAACATACTGTATACGTGTATACACTACACACACATATACACACAATAGTGGCGCCCCCTACATGCCCCCTACATGCTGGGAGGGTGCAGCACGGGAGTGGACCCGAGTCAGAACGCCGCTGCGTGATCTCCTGGCTCTTCCTGAAGCTGATCGCTTCTGCAGGTGTCCGACATACAGGGCGCCAATCAGCAGCATTCAGCTGCTGTGCGGCACCCCCCCTTCCCTACCATCTAGTTGCGCCCGGGGCACATGCCCCGCCTGCCCCCCCTAGCTATGCCCCTGATGCTGCTTATATATATATACACACCGTCAAGTCACATTATTATGACCACCTCCTACTTTCGACGTCGGCAGAGTGTAGCCCATAAAGGAAGTGATGTGTCGTGAGCTGGCTTGGTGGGTATATAAGGTGCGATAAGCTGTTTGAACACATATCACTCGTTGTTGCCATGGGTAAAAGGGGCGATTTATTAGAGTTTCAAAAAGGGATGATTATTGGCTTTCGGGTCAAGGGTGGCAGTATTTCTCAAACAACGCAGATTGTGAACTGTTTGTGTACTGCTGTGGCGAAAGTGTATCGTGAATGGATAAATGGCACCATTGGGAATAATTTATATGGAAACTACAGAGCACCAGGTGCCATTGATGTGAGAGGTGAACGTCGGCTATGAAGGTGCATGAGGGCCGAACGACACACTACAGTGGAGCTGTGTACTGTGAAAATCCAGGGGGCTACCAGACATGTGTCTAAAACAACGTATGGGGCTCCGAAGAAGACGGATAGTGTATGCTCCTATGCTAACAAAGGTGCATCGGAAAAAAAGGCTTCAATTTGCACGGTAGTATCGGAATTGGACCACCCATGATTGGCAAAGGGTTGCCTTCTCCGATGAGTAATGTTTTCTTCTTTATCAAACGGATGGATGTTGGCGTGTCAGGCGAAAAAAAAAAACATCAGAGAACAAACCCTGCAACCAATGGTGGAAGAACACAAGCTGGTGGCGGCAGCGTTATGGTCTGGGGAATTTTTTCATGGCATTCTCTGGGCCCACTCATTCATGTGGAAGGCACTCTGAACCGATTTGGGTATGAAGTACCAAGTACTTCCCTGGCCCCCTAATTTGCCAGACTTGAACCCAATTGAGCATCTGTGGGACCACCTCAATCGTCTTGTTCGCTCTATGGATTCTCCCCTATGCACCCTCCAGCAACAGTGGGTGGCACTGCAGTCAATATGGCTCCAGATACCAGAGACAACTGACCAGCTCCTTATTGAGTCTCTCCCAGCCAGTCTAGCTGCTGTCCGTGCTGCTCACGGCGGTTACTCTGCATATTAGCTGGCAGTCATAATAATGTGACTCGACTGTGTGTGTGTGTATATATATAAACACCATACATATTTTATAAGAGCTGCACATCCTCATGCTTGAAAGGTTGGCCTTTTGACGGGTAACACTGTGAACCATGACTCCCATGGGTAAGTTTACATGTAGTGTAAATACTGCAGATTTTTGCAATGTATTTTGTTGCGGAAAGTCCACAGCATAATACAGTAGCAGCAAAGTGGATAAGATTTGAACAAATCTTATCAGCACGCTGCGTAAATGATAAGCGAAAAAAAATGCTCAGAAATTGACCTGCGGTTCGTTTTTTTAATCCGCAGCATGTAAATCGTATTTGCGTAATCGCTGCTTTTTTGTTGCAGGTTTTCCCCATTGAATTCAATGGGGAGGAAAAACCCACAGCAAATAGTAAGTGTTTCGAATTTTGCGGCGGAAAAACTGCCATTCTGCCGCAAAAATCGCAACTCAGAAAAAAATAAAATCTTGAACTTACACAGAATTCTGTGCTTTTTTGTCCAGGCCAGCCTCCTGGGATGACGTTTCATCCCATGTGACTGCAACAGCCAATCAAAGGCTGCAGCAGTCACATGGGATGAAAAGTCATCCCAGGAGGCCAGTCTGCAAAAAGTCATAGGGTATGTATGGGCGGTTTTTATTTTTTCTCTTCTGTTTTCCACAGCAGACATTCTGGACGAAAAACAGCTCCACAATTTGGTGTGGACTTTCAGACGGAATTCCCTGTGGTACACATCGTATCTGCCCTGTCTAAACTTACCCCAACACGACTGCTAAAGTAGGCAGTTGAAGCATTTGTGGTTTTAAAGTTGCTTCACATAAACTATGTTGAAAGTTAATGATCTTATTTCACTCATGCTAAATAAAGGTTTTCGTGATCACATTGCTTGTTTGTAGTAAGCAACAATTAAGCTGTAACTTTAATTAGAAAACATTAGACGTAACCTGATTATTTTTTTGATAGTAGATTTTCAACACTAGAGGACACTGGGGTGAAATATATCAATCTTTTTTAATGAGCCCAGAAAATAAACAAGTTGAGAAATAACCACTTGCAAACCCAGCAGGTAGTCAAGTGACTTAGACCACATTTAAATTTCCTTTGTTGAGAGCTGCGCAGTAGGCAGTGCTGATTTAACATTGTACCGCATGCATTTGTTTACGCAGTGACATTAATTTGCACTTACATCAATTGGAGACACAAAAAAAAAATGTTTCGTCTATAATAAAAATATATTTTTAAAAACTTAAAAAACTTAGTGGAGCTAAAAGTAAAATGATACTTTAAGTCATTTGGAATCTTTTAGCATTTTTACCATAATTATATAGCGGCATGATGGGCATAATTTCTTGTAGCAAATGTCCAAACATGCGTAAGCAATAATACATCTATTGCCGAAATGTACAATAGTATTGACAGTAAATCTCCATTGGTCTAAAACCTGATAATAGTCTAAAACTTTGATTTAGGCAAAAAAGATTATAGGATCTCCACTAGACCCGCCTGAGTTCAGTACAAATCGTACAGTGCCAATCAGGGAATAACATTTCATGACAAACAAAAAAAAGGGGGGGGGGAGGGAGGAAAAAAAAGCAAAGGCCCCTTTTCTAAGGAAAATCCTGGTAGAAAGGGTGGCACTCGACTCTGCACAAGTATAAAAAATATTGAAATTGTTTATTAGCAAAAATGTAATAAACGAGAGAGTATCACTGTGTGTGATCCTGCATCCAAAAACAACAAACATGGACATCACAAGCCCGTCCGGGTGATTTAATTCACAAAACACAAGTAAAAAATGTCACCTGCATATACATGTACTACGCACATAAATATATGCTACACATAAAGAGTGTCTTACGCAAACACTAAATATTAGTAATCAGATATATGTATAAAGCATATTAGCTAATGGGATATTAGCAAAGTCCATGAAAAAGGCTGTGCTCTATGCGTTCCCTTGAGTTTGATTGGCAGATTATTAGGTTTTTAAGCGTTAAGTCTTTACCTTCCACCAGCCTAAATTGATAAAAGAAATGAAAACCTGTTATTATACACATTTAACCATTTATATGATATGCATATTTACAGGAATGTCATTGTGAACAGTGTTTAGTCATTGTTATTACATGCATATCCCTAACTAGTATATGAAATGAATTTATGACAATGCTGAAAGAAGAGGCTGGACGCAGCTGCAGGCTTAAGGGAAGCCGACATGACCGTCCTGGTAGGGAAAGGGTTAATGTTACGAGGTCAGGGAAAGTTGAAGGAGCTGAAGGAGGGACGGGGAGGAGTTAAGGGGGGCGGGGGGGGCCGTTGCTGCGCTTCCCGCTGTTTCTCGGCATTGAGCCGGGAGCAGCGGGAGGAGTAGCACACAGTAAGCAAAGCTCCCCGTTGCCCGGTTTTTTAGTAATGGCAGAGGCCCTGATTTTAGAGCGGCTGCGCGCCGCTGCTGTGCACCACGGTCCCGGATGGCTGGAGGAGACCGTGGCTGCATTAACGCGGATCCCGGACGCCGTTTCGCCACGTCGGGCACGGCGTTCGGGGTCTGTTGTAAGGGACAGGCTCCCCTCCCCCGGCCCCCCTACGAGCATGGCTATGGCGGCGGGGGGGGAGTCGGCAACAACCGCTCCTGCGCTGGGCAGGCAGAGAGCGGTGGCAGGGGTGACGGCGATGCAGGCTGTGTCGACCCGTCCCTCTCGGCGGTCCCGACCTCCAGAGCGCCTTAGTCCGGAGGTAGTCCCGCGGACACGGCGTCGCAGAGGGAGCCCGATCCCGGACGCTGCAGGCCAGGCAGCTGGGAGGACCGCCCCTTCCCAGGCCCTGCGTCCTGGCAGGAATCCCAGGCCGCGACGGGGTCCGGCGGTAAGCAGGGAGTCGCAGGCTGGGCTCCCTGTCACCCCTCCCCCATCAGATGGAAGATGTCGAGAGCAAGGTACGGCCGCCCCGCATGGTGATGTTCCGGCCAGGGGGCAGGCTTCGTCAGGATCGTCTAGACGGACGACTAGATCTGCAGCGACGTCGAGGCAACAGGTCCGGTCGGAAGTCTGGGTCCCGGCGGTCGGGCGGCAGGTTGCCGGCCCATCGGTCAGCGCGTCCTCATCCCCTTTCCGAAGAGGTCGTTGGGAGGGACAGTCGTCGGCGAGAGAAGAACTGGAGGAAGGTGAACTGGACGTCTATCGTCGAGGTCAGGATGGTCCGGCTGACGGGAACACAGCGCCTGTGCAGCCCGGTGAGTGTATAACTCCATTATTGTCTTATCCAGCGATTTTTATGTCGGGTGTCGGCGGGGGGGCTGCTAGCATAGCATCGGGGGCCGGTAGTGGCGCGGGCGTACGCGACGGAGCGGGTTTGGCGGATTTAGTGGGTTGCTTACGGGAGCTGGTGGGGCGCCTTGATAGGGCCGCGGCGCCGGTAGTAACGGAAGTGTCCCCTGCGGTAGTTTGGGAAGGCCCCAGGGACGTGGGATCGTTGCAGGCGCGTCCTGTGGTGGCGGTTAGAGAGGCGGTCGCGGTGTCGGTGCAGACTGAGGCACAGAAGGACGGCGATCGAGTGCGCATGGACGATCGTGCTCGGGGGGAGGTGTATGTTTGTTTTGAGGGTCCGTTGGGGGCGCATTTAAAGCAGGAGGTGCGTGATCGGATCTGGAAAGATGAATACGTTGAAATTTTTTCTCTCTTGCCGCTGGCTAAATTCAATTTGGATAAGAGCAAGCGGGATGAGAGTAAAAAGGACGAGGAGGAACGGCGGCGGTATAGGCTTATCCCGCAGACGTTCGTTAATTGGTCGCAGGCGTTCGCCATATTGGCTAGTGTGATAGGGGAAAAGGCGCCGGAAAATTGTTCGGCGTTATTTTGTTATTTTGATGCTATTGGGGAGGCTCATAGGGCGTATGGGGGTCAGGCGTGGCTGCGATATGATGAGCAATTCCGTCAGCGGAAGGCGGTTCGGCCGGCGATTCGGTGGGACCAGAAGGATATTGCTCTCTGGTTACGGGTTACGGCTCCGGTTAGGCAGCCCTTTCCCGGGAGCGGTGGCCAGGGAGGCCAGTCTAGTCAGAGTGGACCAAGCGGCGGGGGAAAGGCGGGGTTTTGCTGGCAATTCAATGAAGGCCAGTGCAAGTTCGGGGCCACGTGCAAGTTCAAGCACGTGTGCTCCGAGTGTAATGGTGCATCACACGGGGCGGCAAAATGTCTGCGGAAAAAGAGGTCCGGGAACCAGCACGGGGCTGGTCAAGGGGGTGTCGCCGGTGAGGGTGGAAAGGATGGCCCCTTATCTAAATGAGTATCCGGATAGGGCGGCAGCTAAGTTGCTTTATGAAGGGTTTAGTGTTGGTTTTGTTATTCCTCCGCCTCCTTATGAGGTTCCGGTTACGCGGAGAAATTTAAAATCGGCTTACTTGCATGCGGAAGTCGTGTCGGGAAAGTTGTTAAAAGAAGTTTCGTTGGGGCGCATGTCGGGGCCATTTGTGGAGTCGCCGGTGAAAGATTTAGTTGTGTCCCCTTTGGGTATTGTCCCTAAACGCGAGCCCGGAAAGTTTCGTTTGATTCAACAGTTATCGTATCCCAAAGGTTCGTCGGTAAATGACGGGATTGATCACGAGTTGTGCTCCGTAGTTTATACCTCATTCGATAAGGCGGTGGGGTTAGTGCGGGCTGCGGGTCCTGGGGCGCTGCTAGCAAAAACTGACATCGAGGCGGCGTTCAGGTTGTTGCCGGTCCATACAGAAAGCCAACGGCTGTTGGGTTGTTTTTGGAATGGGGCCTTTTACGTGGATCAGTGCCTTCCGATGGGGTGTTCCCTTTCTTGTGCATACTTCGAGGCGTTTAGTAGCTTCGTGGAGTGGGTAAAGAGGGGAGTATCCGGGGTCGACTCGTTGATCCATTACTTAGATGATTTGTTATGCGTTGGCCCGGGGGGTTCGCCGGTTTGCGGTAATTTGCTTCATGCTCTACAGAAGGTGGCGAGGGATTTTGGGATTCCTTTGGCGCCGGAAAAAACGGAGGGCCCGGTAGCGACGATTTGTTTTTGGGAATCGAAATAGACTCGGTGGCAATGGAGTGTCGTCTCCCGGCGGATAAGTTGGGTGCTTTGAGGCTGGAGGTTCAACGGGCTTGTAGAATGAAGAAAATGACGCTGAGGGAGCTTCAGTCGCTGCTGGGGAAGTTGAATTTCGCCTGCCGGATTATGCCGATGGGGAGGGTGTTTGGTAGGAGGTTGGCGGCGGCAACGGTGGGAGTGCGTGCGCCGCATCATTTTGTGCGGCTCAAGGAGGAGTACCGTGCTGATCTTCAGGTTTGGAATGACTTCTTGGGCCAGTTCAATGGTCGCTCGCTATGGATGGCCCCAGCGCAGGATACGAGTGTTTTGAATATTTTCACGGATGCGGCTGGGGCGGGTGGTTTTGGAGCTTACGGGGGAGGTCCGTGGTGCGCAGGTCAATGGCCGGCTAGCTGGGTGTCCAGTGGACTCACGCGGAATCTGGCCCTGCTCGAGCTGTTTCCCATCGTGGTGGCGGCTACCATTTGGGGGGACTGGCTCGGGGATAAGAAGGTCCGTTTTTTACTGCGACAACATGGGGGTGGTGCTTGCCATTAATAACATCACGGCGTCTTTTCCTCCGGTAGTTCAATTGTTGCGACATTTAGTGTTGGTATGTTTGTCGTTGAACGCGTGGGTGGTGGCGGTGCATGTCCCGGGTGTACGGAATTGTATCGCTGATGCTCTTTCTCGCTCGCAGTGGGACCGGTTTCGGCAATTGGCACCGGGAGCGGAACGTCTCGGTTTGGCTTGTCCGCAGCATCTTTGGGATCTGGTCTCGGTCCCGTAGAACAATTGGTACAAAGGTCTTTGGCGCGCACGACGTGGAGTGCTTATGCTGCTTGTTGGAGGCAGTGGGAGGAGTGGGTAAGAGAGTTGGGTGACGTCAATACGGATAGAGACAGGTTGGTGGCACTTTTGTACTGGTTAGGGGACGCCTGGGAGGCGGGGTTTTCAGTGGCGAAGGTGAACCGGTTCATATCTGCGGTGGCGTTTGAGTTTAAGTTGCGGGGCTTTCAGGATGTATCGAAGGAATTTCTGGTATCGCAGGCTTTGAAGGGGTTGCGCCCCGGGGTCGGTTATGTGCCCAGTAGAGTGCATGCGGGGTTTTACGCCAAACAGGGGGTCTCCAGATTTGCCTTTGTTACGTCATGTGGACGGGTCGTTTTTGTCCAGGTTTCAGTTTGGAGCTGTATTTAAAAAATGTTTGACGGCGGTTGGTGTCGCGGCAGGCTCATATTCATCTCATTCCTTCAGGATTGGCGCAGCAACAGAAGCGGGGCGCTGGGGGTTGGATGATGAGGGGGTGAGGCGTATTGGTCGTTGGGAGTCCAACAGGTTTAAGTCCTATGTCCGCCCCCATATGTTATGAATTTTGCTGTTAACGCTTTACAAATGTTATATGGTGGTGCCTAATTGTTTTTCCGTTTCAGATTCGCCTCCGTGTTTGGTGTGGTTGATGGGTCATTCTTACGTGCACTGGGGGGCTTTGAGGGCGGACGTCCGCCCGAATGGTCGCCAGTTGCGCATTCCGCGACAGGATGCGGTTGTGCATTGGCTGGGTTTTAGAGGTATGTCGTAGAGCAGGGTGTTGGCGGAATTCCAGACATATGCTCGGCTTGATAGGGTTCCGGAGGTCTTAGTGTTGCACGTGGGTGGGAATGACTTAGGAGTCCGCCCCTTTCGTGAGTTGGTGCGGGATATCAAACATGATATGTTGTGTTTGTGGGTATCTTATCCCAAGTTGGTGATAGTGTGGTCGGACATAGTCCCAAGAAAGCATTGGCGGTTAGTTAGATCTGTGGAGAGAGTCAATAAGGCTCGCATTAAAGTTAATCAGGCGGTGTCCCGTTTTGTGGCAAAAAACGGG
Organism: Rhinoderma darwinii; assembly: GCF_050947455.1. Taxonomy (NCBI): domain Eukaryota; kingdom Metazoa; phylum Chordata; class Amphibia; order Anura; family Rhinodermatidae; genus Rhinoderma; species Rhinoderma darwinii. The sequence goes on along the minus strand of NC_134688.1, from coordinate 212,731,389 downwards.
GGCATTTGCGTGAGGCATAGGGATTTGGAGTCAGGAGTGGGGAATTTCTGGAGGAGTGACGGGGTTCATCTGACCGAGGTTGGCATTGATCTTTGGAGCTTGGCGATAGCAGAAGGAATAGAAAGGGCGGTGGTGGTGTGGAGGAACTCACAGGCTTAAGGTGGTCAAGGCCTGTTTCGCTGTGGCGGGGGGAGTCCTTGAGGCCAGTCAGTACAAAATGGTGGGGGGGTCGCATCGGGGGTATGCGTCCCCCAAAAAAGGTACATGGTTGAAGACTTCATCGGGTGGTATCCCTTTGAAGTGGTCTTCTGGTAGAAGGTATATCACTTGAAGGCTTCATCGGGTGTTATCCCTTTGAAGTGGACTTCTAGTGGTCGGTATATCACTTGAGGGCTTCATCGGGTGTTATCCCCTTGAAGTGGACTTCTAGTGGTCGGTATATCACTTGAGGGCTTCATCGGGTGTTATCCCCTTGAAGTGGACTTCTAGTGGTTGGAGCCATCTGCAGAGGTGAACGGTGCTTCCGAGCTGGTTTACGGCTGGAGGTAATTGGTGGTTTGCAGATGGCTAATTCGGTGTGTTCTTTAAAAAGGACTATCTGAGGGGGCTTCAAGGACTTCCTCTGCTCGGGTTAATGTTATGACCCATGTTGGGTCATGTGAATTATTAGGAGGAATTCTCTGGTGGATTCCTAACTAGTTATCCGAATGTTTCGGATTTAAATTGTTTTTATAAAACTGTGAAATTAATAAACGGCTGCTGTGGCCATTTCACATCCAACCTCGGTGTCATGTGTCGTTACTAAATGGGGATGGGGGATAGTATGGTTTAAGGTTAACACACGACTCTACCTAGGCAGGTCAAGAAGAGGCTGGACGCAGCTGCAGGCTTAAGGGAAGCCGACATGACCGTCCTGGTAGGGAAAGGGTTAATGTTACGAGGTCAGGGAAAGTTGAAGGAGCTGAAGGAGGGACGGGGAGGAGTTAAGGGGGGCGGGGGGGCCGTTACTGCGCTTCCCGCTGTTTCTCGGCATTGAGCCGGAAGCAGCGGGAGGAGTAACACACAGTAAGCAAAGCTCCCACCCTCCCACCCTTGTTTTGTTACTCTTTAGGTCTTATGTACGTCTGGCTATGAGCGTTGTGTTTTTATTTTGTGTGCTTATTTAACATGTTTTTCTTTTTTCCGGAGTAGGTTCTGTTGTCATGGCAGCTGGCGGGGGGAGTCCTTGAGGCCAGTCAGTACAAAATGGTGGGGGGGTCGCATCGGGGGTATGCGTCCCCCAAAAAAGGTACATGGTTGAAGACTTCATCGGGTGGTATCCCTTTGAAGTGGTCTTCTGGTAGAAGGTATATCACTTGAAGGCTTCATCGGGTGTTATCCCTTTGAAGTGGACTTCTAGTGGTCGGTATATCACTTGAGGGCTTCATCGGGTGTTATCCCCTTGAAGTGGACTTCTAGTGGTCGGTATATCACTTGAGGGCTTCATCGGGTGTTATCCCCTTGAAGTGGACTTCTAGTGGTTGGAGCCATCTGCAGAGGTGAACGGTGCTTCCGAGCTGGTTTACGGCTGGAGGTAATTGGTGGTTTGCAGATGGCTAATTCGGTGTGTTCTTTAAAAAGGACTATCTGAGGGGGCTTCAAGGACTTCCTCTGCTCGGGTTAATGTTATGACCCATGTTGGGTCATGTGAATTATTAGGAGGAATTCTCTGGTGGATTCCTAACTAGTTATCCGAATGTTTCGGATTTAAATTGTTTTTATAAAACTGTGAAATTAATAAACGGCTGCTGTGGCCATTTCACATCCAACCTCGGTGTCATGTGTCGTTACTAAATGGGGATGGGGGATAGTATGGTTTAAGGTTAACACACGACTCTACCTAGGCAGGTCATGTCCAATCCCTAAAATCTACTAAAAGGTATTCCTCTGCACCCTTGATTCATCAACCTTATTTTAATGTAAACCTTCCCATAATGCTTGTCTTTACATTAAATCAAGGGTGTAATGAACTTGAAGCATGTCCTATAGCTCTAGCAATGTGTTTGCTACCGAAGATGTAGAGATAATTAACTCAATACTAAAAGTGCAAGCTATCATTCTGAGGTCATATCACATGAAAGCCGATAATGCATATTTAATGAAGAACGCCGTGATCAGCACTACCTCATGAACTATAAGTGAACTGCACTTTGCAGCAACTTTAGAGTTTCGCAGGATTCGAAGACATTAACTTCAATAATGATGATTGAAAATCTTTACGATCATGAAGAATAATCAAGGGTGCACATGTCATAGCAACAGTCCTTGCAGTGGCCATAGAGCGAGAAAATCCCAGGTCAGGATCACCCCATACTACTTTACTATAGATTGAGTAAACCTATGCCAGTTGCCCCCTCTTCTTCAAAACTTTACAGTTAGTGAACAAGATAGGTGGGTAACAAGCAAGAAGAACTTGCCGACCTTTTCTACTACAAAGAAGGGGCCCACTTTGATTATTGTTGTGGTCTTCCTTTACTCCATACACACCCCAGAAATAATATTCCCATTTTGCTCATGTGACAGTCGCTAATTTGAAACTGTAAAATAGATATGAGATTGTGAATAAAGTATCTTATGTATAAAAACTGACTTAAATTTAAAACATTAAAAAAGTTGACCAATTTAGACAATTGCTTTATGTTAGAAGGGTCTTGCTGATCACAGGGAGTCCTTCTGTTGGGACCCCAGTAATCAGCTGTAATCTGGCAGCAAGTGTTCAATTTTACTGCAGTGCCACTGCATGATATATGAGGTATTACATGGTCCCATTGAAATAAATTGACTACTTGCGTAATACATGGGCATGCTGGGTCCTCCAGAGTAACTCTTTGTAGCTGATGTCTGGCTATTAGATGAGTCCTGAATGGGGATATACCTTCTATGAACTCAGAATTAATTCTCTTATAGGGTATTTGAGTCTTGGCAGGCTTTCTCTACAGACTGACACCCATGTCTTAGGCAAAAAAAACAAACAAAAAAACAGCACACAATGCAGAATAGAGAAACCATGTATCTTAAATCCCTATTGCATCCAGTACCTTTGGTATTCACATCATAAGGGTCAATGAAGGATATACATGATAAGGAAGCAGAACCTGGATTCAATAGACCTTTCTTGCCCTATTACTCTTACTGATTTTGAAGGGCTCAAGTTTATGCTTCCAATTCAAGAGAGACATTTTCCATTTTATGACATTTATAAATTGAGAGTTTACTACTCACCTGCTATGGAAACTGCCACTCATGTTTCAGTCCTAGCTTTTATTACTCTCTGCTCAGAGCAAGCTGCAGGATTTTGTTTTCCGAGTTAATCATTTTTGGTGTTTTTCACTTTAGAAATAATAATTATTATTATTCTTAGGGTATGTGCACACGTAGTGACCAAAAACGTCTAAAAATCCAGAGCTGTTTTCAAGGGAAAACAGACCCTGCTTTTCAGACGTTTTTTGACCAACTCGCATTTTTTCGCGGCGTTTTTCGCGCCGTTTTCGCTGCGTTTTTTACGTCCGTTTTTGGAGCTGTTTTCATTGGAGTCTATGAGAAAACAGCTCCAAAAACGTCCAAAGAAGTGTCCTGCACTTCTTTTGACGAGGCTGTATTTTTACGGGTCGTCGTTTGACAGCTGTCAAATGACGATGCGTAAATAACAGGTCGTCTGCACAGTATGTCGGTAAACCCATTCAAATGAATGGGCAGATGTTTGCCGACGTATTGTAGCCCTATTTTCAGATGTAAAACGAGGCATAATACGCCTCGTTTACGTCTGAAAATAGGTCGTGTGAACCCAGCCTCAGTAAGACAAATTTCTAAAGCACTTTTCAATCAGGGGAAATAGTAAACATACAAAATCTAACAATGAAACGAGAAGATCCTGCCCACAAAAGCTTGCAATCAAATAAGTAATCTTATAATAATAGAATAAAATTACTATAATGTTAGTGAAATGTAGTAGTAGATCGTGAAGTCATCAGCATAATGTCTGCACACCTATTATTAGGAAATTTGGTCATTTCACAAAAAACTCCAGTGTTTTTATAAGTACACGTCTCACAATGTAGTCTATTCGTGTGTGATAGAATTCAAATGTTTCTTTCGGTTGTAGATGTGCATACATTATGTTTGTTCCGTTTTTTAGAACTGTATTTAGACTAGTGTAAAATTTGCTTCAGTGTATACAAGTAGTACTCAAATATTATTTGTTTTAACCTCTTTTATCAACTATAAGGGTATGTGCACACGACAACGCCAAATACGTCTGAAATTACGGAGCTGTTTTCAGTTTTTACAAGTGCACGCGTTTTTCGCGGCGTCTTTTACGGACGTAATTGGAGCTGGTTTTCATTGGAGTCAATGAAAAATGGCTCCAATTATTTCCCAAGAAGTGTCCTGCACTTCTTGGACGCGGCCGTAATTTTACGCGCCGTCTTTTGACAGCGCCGCGTAAAATGACAGCTCATCTGCACAGAACATCGTAAGATCCATTGCAAGCAATGGGCAGATGTTTGCCGACATATTGGAGCCATCTTTTCAGGCGTAATTCGAGGCGTAAAACGCCTCCATTACGTCTGAAAAGAGGTCGTGTGCACATACCCTTATACTGGAATTTACAATATAGGTATAAAGCTGGAATCACACGTACTTTTGATGGATTTTTTTTTTTTTTAGCTATAGCCAGAAGTGGATACAAAAAGGAAGCAAAATTACAAGAAAGACTGATACATTTCCTCTGTTTTGTATCCACTCCTGGCCTTGGCTTGAAAAAACTCCATCAAAAACTGCTTGGAAACTGAATGTGTGTGAATCCAGCCTAAAGCTTTTACTGAGAATTATGAAACGTGTGTTTGTCTAGAGACTGCTCTCTGTGCTACCCAAGGTGCTGATAAAAAAAAAGTATGATCTGTTATTAAATGCATGCATTGAAATTGAAAATATAGAAGTATTGAATAGGTTTAAATACGTGCACTTTCTAATATATCGTATCAAAATTTGCCATTGAGGATGACAGTGGCTGAGAAGGGAGGCAGAGATTGTTTACATAGCCTTGTAAATGCATGCCAAAAAATAGAACTAAGACCTACACCATACCTGTTATGGAATTGCAAGTTGAGCAATTCCCCAAAGTCTGCTGGAGACTGCCAGGAGAAAGCGTGCAAATAAATCTGTAACCTCAAATCCGTAACAACTCTGATTGACAAAATCTAAGGCTACTCTAAGGTCTTCTCCAGAGCCGACCGCAAGGCAAGATGTTTTTTTGCTGCATAGAACTCAGGTTGCCTTAGCAGAGTTCAGTGTTGGATAAGAGGTGCAATGCCGGCAAACCTGAAGAGGAACCAGACAGCCAGAGAGTAAACAGTACGTTCAAAACACAAGCAAGTGGATATCAGGTAAAACAGAGGTCAGAACCAGCCCAGAGCAGACAATCAAAATCGGTAAACAAAGGGTTTTCCAAATATACGCCGAGGTCAATTTCCATGAAGTATAGAAGTCAGAGGTAAAGGGTGTAGGTAAGAAGCTTGATCAAAACACATGCAAACAGGAAATTCACTAGCAAAAATCAGGTGGAGGAAGCCAGGTATAAATACTAACCCTACGCCTGAAGGACAGAGAAAAGAGATAGGCTCAAAGTAAAACCAGAACCGCCCAGACGCTAGAACAGTAGTCATGGTGATCTTAAGGGAACAGGAATTTTCCTAACAATACCTCTTTGGCTCATGTGGGTCCTTAAGGCTGGGTTCCCATGTAGTGTAACCGCTGCAGAATTCCCGCAACAAAATTCTGGGCAGAAAATCTGCAGCATTTACAGTAGCAGCAAACCGAGTCTAAATCTAATTGAAGAAATCGCATCTACAGTACGGGCTATGGAAAAAATCTGATACAAAAACATTCATAACTTGAACTTCATGTCACGTTTTCTGCTCCTAAAGCTAGACAGAAAGTTAGGCGAGGGTTAAGTCTTGGAGCTGTTTCTACTCAGCTGCTCTAGCCTCTTAATCAATCAATTAATCAGTTTAATATAAACTCTCCTGACTCTAGGCTCCTTGCCAGTTATGGTTTTTCTTCCTGGTTCCTTAGCTCGGTGTTTGTGAATATTCCCATTTATCCCTCTTTGCAGTCTTACTTTTTGCTACTGTGTCTGACCCGGACTGACTTGACATTTCTTTGCCTGCTGATTTGGTACCAATGTGTTAATATCCTGTGTATGACCTGTACAATGTTTGCTGACCTTGGCTAATCTGACTTTTCTACCTGACCGCTCCACCTGCCGGCAGCTACTTGGGGAAAGCAAGATATCTTTTCCACCAATAGGGTTCACTCAGGGTCTGCTAGCTAGATTGCTGATAGTGGGTTCGCCCTTATCAGGGCGGTACAACTGCTTTAGGCAGGGCACCTGTTCCTTCAGCCACAACACAGGGCTAGTTCGCTACCTCTTGCTGATTAAGGCAGCTAGCTCCAAGTCTCGTAGTGGGTGCGATTTTGCTGAATTGGTTACCTTTTGTCAGTACCATTACACTGCAGTGTGGTTTTTAAATCTGCATCATGTCAATTTATGCAGCATAAACGTTGCTATTTGTTGTGGGTTTTCCTAATTAAATTCAATAGGGAGGTAAAACCCGCAAGAAATAGCATATGTTGTGATTTTTGCAGTGGAAATGCTGCCATTACGTGGCAACAGTTGCAAATCTGAAAAAACAACAACCTTTTTTTGTTTAAAATAAATAAGAAAGTCTATACTTACCACCCTGGCACTGATCGAATACGCTGTGTAAAGTTATGCAGCGTATTCGACCTGTGGGAACACACCATTATATTCGATAGCTGACCATGCAGCCTCTGACAAAATTTGAGGGAAACTGATTTTGTTCTTGTGATCAGCAAGGGTCACAGTGGTTGGACTATAAGGTCAGTGCCAGTGGCGTAGCTATAGGGGTCGCAACGGTCGCAGTTGTAACTGGGCCTCTAAGCCTGGCCCCGTTGCCACACAGCACTGACCTCATTGATCCCGGTCTCAACTGTATCTGCGTCCTCAGGAGCGGCTCGGCGCAGACAGGCACGATGTAGTGTCGCCATCGCGCCTGTCTGCGCCAAATTACTGATATCACAGACCAAAGGAGGAGTAGGATCTCCACTCATTGTGCGAACGGGGATAGGTAAGTATTGCTGGGTGATGATTCCAAATTAAAAATTTCTAAGGAAAAAAAATGTGGATTAATAAAACTATTATTTATTGCAAAATTACTAATAGTTAGAAAGTGGATATCTAGCTCCCCACCGGAGTTTAATGCTTGGGTAAATAATGTAAAAATTATAATGAAATATGAGAAAATCTATAATCAAGGCAAACACCGTAAAACCTATTGGGGGGAGTGGTAAGAATTTTTGTTCTCTTTGTTTTTTGTTTTTTCTTTTACCAAGATCGGTCTTGAGAGGGTGGGGGGTGGGAGTAGGGGGAAAATGTAAAAATGTGCATAATTGTATTTTCTTTATTCCTTACTTGTATGGAATTTTATATTGTATTGAATAAAAAAAAAAAAAAAAAAAAAAGTTATTATTTTATTGTTTTTCCATTAGGCACATATGAGGGCATTATACTGGGTATGGGAGAGGGACTGATATGGTGGCAGCTATGGGAGCATTATACTGTATGGGGGCATTATACTGTATGGGGCAGCTATGGGGGTACTATACTGTGTGGGAGCATTATACTGTGTGGGAGCATTATACTGTATGAGGGCATTATACTGTATGGGGCAGCTATGGGGGCATTTTACAGTGGGGTCAGCTATGGGGGGCATTATACTGTGGGGCATTATACTGTGTGAAGGGCAGTTATGGGGGGCATTATGCTGTGTGGAGGGCAGTTATGGGGGGCATTATGCTGTGTGGAGGGCAGTTATGTGGGAGGGGGGAAGCTTTGGGGAGCATTATATTGTGGGAGCAGCTATGGGTGGTGTTACACTGTGTGGGGGCAGATATGGGGGCATTATACTGTGTGGGTGGCATTATACTGTATGGGGCAGCTATGGGGAGCATTATACTGTGTGGGGGCTTTATACTGTAGGGGCATCTATGGGGGCATTACACTGTGGGTGCAGCTATGGGGGGCATTATACTGTGTAGGGGCATTATACTGTGGGGGCAGCTATGGGGGACATTATACTGTGGGGGCAGCTATGTGGGAAATTATACTGTGTGGGGGCAGCTATGGGGAGCATTATACTTTGTGGGGGCATTATACTGTGGAAGCAGCTATGGGGGGCATTATACTGTGGGGGCATCCATGGGGGCTGTTTGGCAAGTTGGCCGGGCATAGGTACTTGCAGTGGTCTGGTGGTGGTGGGGAGGGGTACCCAAGCTGAATTCTTGCACCAAGGCCTATGAGCCTTTAGCTGTGCCCCTGATAATGGCTAAGCCTAGAGTTTTTATAGTGCTGCTGATTTAGTTTAATTTTTGAGCTACAGCTGCAGTCCAATTGAATACATTGAGTAGCATGCAATCTTGTGGACCGCTGCTGTCACTCAACAGTTAAAATCAATCAGTCACATTCCAAAAAGTCTAGGTGTAGCCCTGACCTTACTAGTTGCACATTGATAGCATATCCAAGAGATATGCCATCAATGTCCTCAGACTTCTCACATGTATTTATGACATATCACAAGATCATTTGGCTGGATTTTATCCTTTAAGACCAGAATCACACAAACTTGATGGAGTTTTTGTGGCACTTTTTGGCTCAGTTTTTTTCACCAAACCCAGGAGTGGACACAAAGAAAAGAGATGTATCAGTCTTTTTTTTATACCTTTCCTTCCGTTTGGACTTTGGCTCAAAAAACTGCCCCACAAACTGCTGTGTGTGATCCTGGCCTAAGGGAAATATCAAACAGAAATTATTTTACTATGTTGAATGAGGGATTGCACAACAATTCGCTGTCTCTTTGTTGCACTGCAGAGGACGGCTTTATTACTTAATAATTTGGATAGAACTCAGCCTTGCAGACAATAATGTTTAATACACATTATATATTATTTTTTTTCCCCGAACATATTACTTTGGGACACTGGATTAGCTGATCACATAAAGAAAAGTAAATGAATATGCCAGCAGGACTTAAAACGTACATGTTACAAGGGCTCTATTTATTTCAAGCACATTACAAATTCTTTTAAGGAACGCTTTTAATAGAATTTCTGCTAGACAAATTAAAATACACAAGCAATGCGTAGCTTCTCTGTTAATATCTCCTATGAATATTGGAACATTTGTATCCATTGTAATGAGTAATTACACCTCAGACTGCTTATTGATGAGGTGTACAAAACAATGTGAAAGCCAAGTGAGTTGATGAATAGCCCTGGCAATCACTTGCAACTTTGGGAACATTTGGATGACTGTAGGGAATGAAGAACAATTGTTTCTCCTTTGTACGAGACCTTTGAGGCAAAACCTGCCATATTCAGTGAAAGTTCTGGATTCTTTAAAATGAACCTGATTCAGGGCCGAGTGTTAATTGCATGGGGATTGTAAACAGTTAGTTTTATTTCAGTGTGCACTGATGCTTAGCAATGGGAACAGCTAATCAAAACATCCTGCCCAAGGCAAGATATCAGCCCAAAATGCTTGTTCAGTGGCCGTTGTTAGAATTTGCTGCTAACATAATTGTTATATGTAAACAAGCAAGTATCGTTAACCACTTCTGTCAGAGTACAACGAGAAGCAATCTATTTTTAATGCTTATCTGAGAAGTGTTTTCTTAGGCCTCCTTCACACACAGAATTTGTTTGGCAATTTTAACTGCATCAAAAAGTGCTTTTAAAAACGCTAGCGTTATTAAAATGTAACATGCGTTTTTGAGGGTAAGGCCAAATGGAGCTGCCCTGACATAGTGCCGGCACTTTACCTGCAAAATCGTGCGGCCATAAAGGGTGTATTAATTAATGGCCCGATTTTGCAGATAAAGGGATGTTTTACCCGCATTAACGTGCAGGCATTGACAGGGTGTTTGACAGCTGCGCCGAACATGGTGCCAGCACGGTTGTTGGTCACATCGCGACCATGTCGGGGCTGCTCTGTGTGGACTTACCTTTAAGGGTATGTTCACACTGGCTATTTTCGGCTGTTTTTCGGAAAACTGAAAGACGGCCGAAAAATCGGAAGCAGAACGCCTACAAACATCTGCCCATTGATTTCAATGGAAAATACGGCGCTGTGTTCCGAAGGGGGTTTTCTTACGCGACCGTTTTCCAAAAGCGGCACGTAAAAAGACGCCCGCGAAAAAGAAGTGCATGTCACTTCTTGGGCCGTTTTTGGAGCCGTTTTTCATTGACTCTATAGAAATACAGCTCCAAAAACGGCCATAAAAAAGCCACAAAAAATGCGAGTTGCTAAAAAAACGCCTGATAATCAGAAGCTGTTTTCCCTTTAAAATAGCTAAAATTTTTTTAGACGTTTTTGGTTAAGCGTGTGAACATACCCTAAGATGTTTTTAGTGCCATTTTTGGTGGTGTTTTTAATTTAGTGTCTTTTTGTACATGCTTTTTTTTCCTGGCGCTTTTTGAAGTCCTATAAAGAAGCCTATGGGAAAAACGCCATACCCAGAGCATGCTGGGTTTGGAAAAAAAAAGGCCACTGACCACAAAATTGCCTCAAAAGAGCCACAAACCAAAGCGCAGTTGTATGTTGTGCATTTGATATTTTACTATAGACTATAAACATCTGGCTGCGCTAAAAAACACATTAAAAAAGGGCTGCAAAAATAAAACTTAAAAAAAGCCACATAAAACGCACACAATTGCAGCAACACGTGTGTGTGTGTGTGTGTGTGTGTGTGTGTGTGTGTGTGTGTGTGTGTGTGTGTGTGTGTGTGTGTGTACCCAGCGTACAAGTTTAATTTCTGCTGAATATATTGAAAAAAGTCTTATATTTTGTAGCATTTTTATTTCAAAGGTTAATTTTAACCAGGGGAATAAAAATAGTCTAGGAAGGGGTTATATATATGGTTAAATATCCCTATCACCAGCAATGCTTTGCAAGTATCAAATATTAACCCTTTCAGGACAAAGCCATTTTTTGTTTTTTCGTTTTTCACTCCTCGCATTCCAAGAGCCATAACTTTTTAATTTTTTTGTCAATAGAGTGGCGTGAGGGCTCATTTTTTGCAGGAGTTGTAGTTTAAAATACCACATAATGTACTGGGATACTGAAACTAAAAACAAAAACTTTGTGGGGTGGAATTGGAAAAAATTGTAATTGCTACAATGTTTTTTGGGTTTCATTTTTACGGCATACGATTACGGCGATACCAAATTTATATAGGTTTTCTTATCTCTTACTACTTTTACAAAGAAAAAACTATTTGTTAAAAAAAAATTAGCTTTGTGTCACCATATTTTGAGACATAACTTTTTTATTTTTTCGTTGATTGAGCAGTGTAAGGGCTTATTTTTTGCGGAACAAGCTGTCGGTTCGGTTCGGCTGTCAGAGAACAGGTTGCTGGGGAGCCGCGGACACTGACACCGCCAGCGTCAGAGCGATCTCCCCAGCGCTATGCTGGCAAAAGCAAAGGTCTGCAGAGTCACGTCCTCACTGCACAGGGATATGCGGATAGGACGTGAATCTACAGATTGTAGGCATGAAAGGGTTAATAGTCCCCCTAGATTTGAGCAAACGATACTAATGAATTACAGTATATTGTCATTTCTACATGCTTCTAATAAGCCTTGCCAGAGGCAGAGCTTAACAGAGGCAGAAAGAAGGCATACCTGGGGGCCTTCATTAGGCTAGGATGGGGCTGTCGGAGGGGGTGGTCCCTTCTTTCTAACGGCTTAAATGCCATGGTCGACATCTAAGTGGTTAACAGTCAGGAACAGCGCGATCTCTGTTTCTGGCGGTTAGTGCAGGGTCTCCACTGTAATACACAGCTGACACCCACAAAGTATGGAGCGGGCTCATGCGCTGAGCCCGCTCCATACTTCACCCCCCGTACTAGGACGTGCAGTTACGTCCAGGTGTGTGAAGTGGTAAAACAGGATAGTGCTGGATTTAACTATCCCATTGTAAGAAGACACCATGTTTCTACTCCAGAAGTGCATTGCTGCTGAAGTTATGTCAGTGAACTTATTGGCAACATCTTTAGACCAGGATCGCACACGCACTTTTGATGCAGTTTTTGTGGCAGTTTTTTGCTCCGTTTTTTGAGCCAAACACAGAAGTGGACACAAAAGAAAGGAGATGCCTCCTTTACATCAGTATTTTCTTTATACCTTTCCTTCCCTTTGGATCCACTTCTGGCTTTGGCTCAAAAAGATGAGCCAAAAACTGCCACAAAAACTGCATTAAAACTGTGTGTGTGATCCTGGCCTTATAGTGAAGAAAAAGCAGAGCACTGGGAGCGGACGTGAAGAAGCCCCTTCACCTGGGGAAAATATTCAGTTTCCTGCCCTAGTCCTGTATCTGAATACTCTGGCCAAGTCAAAGTGACTTGTTGGTGCCCCCCTGGCATGCAGCACCACCAGCTACGCCCAAGTTGAAAGTGTGAAATGAAAATCACTGCATAGACGACTCTATGGGGGTTCCGTGGCTGCCATGAAATGGGGGCTTTGGGGCTAGCACTATATGGAGGGCACAGTGGCTGACAAACTATGGGGGCTCTATGGCTGGCACTCTAGCAGTGTTCTGTAAATTACAGTTTTTTTTTTTTTATTAAATTCAATGAGAGGCTGTCAAAGTATACCACTGGTGCTTGCAACACCAAGTATAATATATTGTAGTTATGTTTATTTTTTAAATTATCATTCCTACTAAAACATTTTTCTGACTGAGTTTACTGCTTTCATCAGAATATATACTGGGTAAAAAGTTGTGAGTGATATTTGGTTACATTATTATAACTTCACCTTCAACTTTCTTTTTTATTTGGGGGGCAAAGCCTTTAAAACTTTTTTAATAAGCAGATTTCCCAAATTTCAGATTAGGCTTTTCGTAGCCAAGTGCTTAATATAATAAATTACAGTATTTTTGGTTCTCTACACACAAAGTAAAATATTGCCTACTTAAAAGACCTTACTATGACAATCGCAAGTCAGCAGAAGCCAAAACCCATTCAGCAGAAGCCAAACCCATACAACAGATGCAATCCAACGTAAAAAAAATCCTGCCTAATATTGGACACAAATGGTGGATTTCTCATTATCCCCTCTGAAAAACTTCAATTAACAGTATAACTAGGAATATGTCTTTATAAACGGTAAATCTAATGGGCCACGCATAAATATACTATGTTCTACTCATATTAACAAATGTCCCATCACCAGTTACTGATCACATAACAGACCCATCAGGACATTTCAACATAGTCACTGTTGCATGCTAGGCTTATGCATTAGAAATTTTTCCCTCCCCACCCTACAGTAATTTATGTGAAATTTCTTTTATTCATACTACAACCTTCAGAAATTTCAATGCATGCTGTTTAGTGTTCAGTCATTGCACACTTGGCCTTCAAAACACATAGAAACAGCTTGACACATCTGCACATGACAGGTTGGTTTACATGGGAAGATTTCTGCCAAAACGAGCAAAACAAACGTTGGCTAATACAATGGTTCGGTCCTCATCAGTTTGCATGGTCTATGGTAATTGATTTAATCTTCCTACTTGGAAGTATCTCCGTATACAAATAGTTCACATTTAGGGTATGTTTTACACGGCCGTAAATGCCCAAAAAAACGGCTGAAGAAACTGAAGCTGAACGCCTCCAAACATCTGCCCATTGATTGCAATGGGAAAAACGGTGTTTCCTTCCAACAGGATGTTTTTATTCCGCGGCCGTTTGAAACACGGCGCATAAAAAGACGCCCCGTAAAAAGGAGTATGTCAATTCTTGAGCAGTTTTTGGAGCCGTTTTTTATTGGGTAAATAGAAAAACAGCTCCAAAAACGGCCGCAAAAAAACACATAAAAAAACGCTTGATTCTTTGGCTGGGTTCACACGACCTATTTTCAGACGTAAACAAGGCGTATTATGCCTCGTTTTACGTCTGAAAATAGGGCTACAATACGTCGGCAAACATCTGCCCATTCATTTGAATGGGTTTGCCGACGTACTGTGCAGACGACCTGTTATTTACGCGTCGTCGTTTGACAGCTGTCAAACGACGACACGTAAAAGTACAGCCTCGTCAAAAGAAGTGCAGGACACTTCTTTGGACGTTTTTGGAGCTGTTTTCTCATAGACTCCAATGAAAACAGCTCCAAAAACGGACGTAAAAAACGCCGTGAAAACGGCGCGAAAAACGCAGCGAAAAATGTGAGTTGGTCAAAAAACGTCTGAAAAGCAGGGTCTGTTTTCCCTTGAAAACAGCTCTGGATTTTCAGACGTTTTTGGTCACTACGTGTGCACATACCCTTAAAAAACGGCTGAAAATCAGAGGCTGTTTTCCCTTGAAGACAGCCCTGTATTATGTACACACCAAAAACGAAAAAAGCCGGTAAAATACAGAGCTGTTTTCATGGGAAACAGCCTCTGATTTTCAGCCGTTTTTGAAACCACAAACGTTTTTTGAGGCGTTTTTTGTGGCTGTTTTTGGAGCTGTTTTTCTATTAGGGTATGTGCACACGTAGTGACCAAAAACGTCTGAAAATACAGAGCTGTTTTCAAGGGAAAACAGACCCTGCTTTTCAGACGTTTTTTGACCAACTCGCATTTTTCGCGCCGTTTTCGCGGCGTTTTTTATGTCCGTTTTTGGAGCTGTTTTCATTGGAGTCTATGAGAAAACAGCTCCAAAAACGTCCAAAGAAGTGTCCTGCACTTCTTTTGACGAGGCTGTATTTTTACGCGTCGTCGTTTGACAGCTGTCAAACGACGACGCGTAAATAACAGGTCGTCTGCACAGTACGTCGGCAAACCCATTCAAATGAATGGGCAGATGTTTGCCGACGTATTGTAGCCCTATTTTCAGACGTAAAACGAGGCATAATACGCCTCGTTTACGTCTGAAAATAGGTCGTGTGAACCCAGCCTTAACCCAATGAAAAACAGCTCCAAAAATGGCTCAAGAAGTCACCTGCTCTTCTTTTTACAGGGTCAAACGGGCACGTAAAAAAAAACGGCCTGATGGAACAAAACACAGTTTTTCCCATTGAAATAAATGGGAGATGTTTGGAGGCATTCAGCTTCAGTATTTTCAGCCGTTTTTCAAGGCGTTTGCGGCCCGAAAAACGTCTGAAAATAAGCCGTGTGATATCATTATGTAGGTTCATTGCTAATTTATGATAATTATATAGCGACAACCAGTAAATAAGGCACATATGTGGCAGCTTCTACAAAATAGGTGAATACATCTCATGGAATATCCAATATATATACATTAAATCTGGTATGTTTACTTGTGGAACTTACCCCACATAAGTAAAGCATTGAATTATCTAATGTTTTGGCTAGTTTAATTAAGCATGTATTTTTGCAATTTGAATGCTTAAATTACTAATTTGTTCATTTATTTGGGAGTTATATGCCTGTGCTGCAAAACCATTTTCAAATATTACCAAATATGTGCCTGATGTCCACTAGATGGCAGTATGTTGCTTTGATATTTCTTTGTATAATTTCCTGATTGTGTACTTTTCTATACTGTGTAATAAGATAAAAAGATGTAAGATTTCGTGCATAATATAAGGATATAAATATATGCAAATAATAGCGACACATTAAGTATTTGCAGAAAGTGAATTGTCAATTAGACAACAAGTTTTTATATATGAGATATAGGGGCTACCATACAATTAGAATTCAGGCAATAGCACAAATGATAATAAATGAATATAAAACGTAATGGCAATTTTCGATAAAACAGAATGGTAGATGTTCGGAACTTCACACTGAATTCCAGAGACAGTAATGCAGGAACAGACCATTAACATATTCAGCAACTAACCTATTTTCTCCTAGGTGAATTGTGCTGAGAGAATAGTTAACAAGCCGATCATGCTTACAAGACCGTTTATTCCCAAAGCAGCAACAACAATTTTGTAGTGAACTGTAATACCAGGTGGCTGCATGTTGCGTGACTCTACTCAATGCCGCTATAAAACACGCCGATGCTAATGAACGAAAGTGTTTCACTAAAGGCAATTCATGAACTGATAGACCTAAAATTTCTAAAGTCAAATTATAGTCACAATATATAAAAGAAAAAAAGAAAAACATATATGACCTCTTCTGTTAGAGCGTTGGACCCCCCTCTATGATGTACACGTGCCATAATCTTTATGAAAACCGCTTTAGCTGTGTAGAAATTTCCCAAAACAGGCAGATTATTGTCATGCATTAGATGTTCTGATAGTATTTGATCGAATGTCACGATCGAGCACTGTCCTGTTGGAAAGGCTTACCCGGCAAAAAAACATGTTTCTCATGTTATTTTGAGATTAAACGATGATATCACAATGAGGCAGCGTTTAGTTACTATGTACACATTTTGTGTTCCACGTTAATATTTGACTAAATGATGATGTTACAAAAGTGACAAATAGCGCACATCACTGTCATTTAATGTATTCTCCTTTTAGTAAACCATTGTATAGTGATGTCACAATAGGGCCCTGTTAAATGTCTTTGTGCCAAGTTAGCATTTAATTGTCTAGTAATATCACAAAGGGGTCACATTGCTCACACAAATTCTATGTTTTAGATTTTTTCTGGAATAGAATGGTAATGTCACAATGGGGCACAGTGCCATTCGACATCATATTCAGTATTCTGATTTGATTAAGTGGTGATGTTCCAATGTGGCACTGTTCAATTATACCCGCCAGTTTTTGTGCCACGTTAGGATTTCATTGTCTAATGACGTCACAGAAGGGTCAGATTGTTTTGTAATGTGCATGGTAATATTTGATTGAAAAGTGCACTTTTAGTCTTACACCAGGTAACATTTGTATTGTATAGTAATGGCACAAAGTAAGCAAATCACTGTTGTATATTATATTCCATGTTAATTGTAATATAGTGAAATATGTGTGACTTCTATTTTGTATGTTTTTCTTCATTACACAAAGTGGCAAAAACTAAAACTGCTTAAAAGAAATGCATCAGCAGCAAATCACATACTTTTTAAACCAAATATTTAGTTAAAACACTTTTATTTTTTTACATTTTTACTGATGGTTTTTTACATTTATTTCCCATGTCACTATCTAAGCACAATAGTGCAGATGTACTAATACAGTCAGAAGATCACATTCATTATAGTGGTGCACATTGTATGATAAATTTGGTGCATCTTACTTGACCTGCTAGACACTCTATACACTTTCTTATACCACCTTTGAGTTTGCCAGCTTTTTTTTGGTGCCCCTTAAACCATGCCCTCTTAAATTAAGCCACGCATTTTTTTTAGAACACTTTCAAAAAGTGTCTAGTGATATGCAAACATCTTGTTTAACAAGAAATGCACCAAACTGCACCAACATGTAGCAGATATTGGCGCAATTTACAACACTTTCGAGCTGCAGACACATTACTACATCTGCCCTATTGGTTTCTACTTTGCAGGTTATGTGATTAAATGGTTTTGCCCAGAGATGTGCCTATATCCCTGTGCTTGGTTTGGGTTTTGATTCCACAACCTTGTTTTAGTATTGTTTTAGGCTCTTATTTTCTGATTAATTTTGTTATCTACAGGGGGGTCTGTATGGCGTTATCGACAGGGGGGCTGTATGGCGTTATCTACAGAGGGGGCTGTATGGCGCTATCTACAGAGGGGGCTGTACGGCACTATCTACAGAGGGGGCTGTATGGCGTTATCTACAGGGGGGACTGTATGGCGTTATCTACAGGGGGCTGTATGGCGTTATCTACAGAGGGGGCTGTATGGCGCTATCTACAGAGGGGGCTGTATGGCGCTATCTACAGAGGGGGCTGTATGGCGTTATCTACAGAGGGGGCTGTATGGCGCTATCTACAGGGGGGCTGTATGGCGCTATCTACAGGGGGGCTATATGGCGTTATCTACAGGGGGGCTGTATGGCGTTATCTACAGGGGGGCTGTATGGCGTTATCTACAGGGGGCTGTATGGCGTTATCTACAGGGGGGACTGTATGGCGTTATCTACAGGGGGGACTGTATGACGTTATCTACAGGGGGGACTGTATGGCGTTATCTACAGAGGGGACTGTATGGCGTTATCTACAGGGGGGACTGTATGGCGTTATCGACAGGGGGTCTGTATGGCGTTATCTACAGGGGGTCTGTATGGCGTTATCTACAGGGGGTCTGTATGGCGTTCCCTACAGGAGGGAATGCCATGCAGCCCCCCCTGTAGGGAACGCCATACAGCCCCCCTGTAGGGAACGCCATACAGCCCCCCCCTGTAGGGAACGCCATACAGCCCCCCCTGTAGGGAATGCCTTACAGCCCCCTGTAGGCAATGCCATACAGCCCCCCCTGTAGGGAACACTATACAGCCTCCCCCTGTAGGGAACGCCATATATCCCCCCTTTAGGGAACGCCATACAACCCCCCCTGTAGGGAACGCCATACAGCCCCCCCTGTAGGGTACACCATACAGCTCCCCCCTAGGGAACGCCATACAGCCCCCCCATAGGGAACGCCATACAGCCCCCCCGTAGGGAATGCCATACAGCCCCCTCCTGTAGGGAACGACCTATAGTGGGAAAAGACAAAAGACATGTATCCCCTATCCACAGGATAGGGGATACATGTGTGATCGCTGGCAGCGATAGGGAGAACGGGGGACCGAAAGTCCCCCAAGTTCTACATGACTAACCTCACCTCTGACTTCCGGAGTCTGCGCAGCTCAAGAAAAATGAAAGGAGCGCTGGTCACGCATGCACACAATCGCGACCGGCGCTCCATTCATTTCTACGGAGCTGCCGACACAGACCCCGGAAGTCCGAGGTTTGTGATGGAGAACTTCAGGGGACTTTCAGTCCCCCATTCTCCCTATCGCTGCCAGCGATCACACATGTATCCCCTATCCTGTGGATAGGGGATACATGTCTTTTGTTTAATGGCAGAGCGGGGAGATACCTCCCTGCTCTGCTGTAGTGTTCAGTGGCGTCCCGCTGTAGCAGCCATAGCGGCTGCTAGCGGAGCCTCCGGCCATGGTGGGGGCCCGTGCCGGCGGGCGACACGGGGCCCCTCATGCCGCGGGCCCCGTAGCAGCCGCTACGGCTGCTATAGCGGTAGTTACGCCACTGAATACCACCATACAGTGACAAAATAATAATACCATACAGTGTTAAAATAATACTTTCATACATTTTACAAATAATAACAACATACAGTGCCCAAATAAGGCTGCTGTACAGTAAATAAATAATACTGTAATTCAATGCATAAATAGTAGTCATACAGTGCTCAAATAATACTGCCATATAGTGCTTAGACCTCACACCTGATATTCGGTGAGTCCACTGTCACGTCCCTTACTACCTGCTAGGACCAAATCAATAGCCTCCTAACTTACATAGAGGACCAGCAAACTAGAAGAAGGGAGGTATAACTAAAGGCTGAAAGTGGCCCTAGAAAATATTCCACCATTGCAATTTTGGAGACCACCTTCTCCATCTTGAGATCACTTCCATGGCTAGACTACATGGCAGAGTAGAGACCGAAGCCCAAAGATGGGGAGACGGTGAGAGATGTTATTTGCAAACTTCATTGCAATTATATGCAATGAGGCTCTAAAAACTGCAAGAGAATGCCTTGATCACACCAATGAAGGGTCCAAAATCTCCATTTATCAAGAAATCTCACCTATGACAATTAACAAACGTAAATAGCTAAAGCCAATAACAGATGCCCTTAGGGCGAAGAGAATTCCATATCAATTGCTATTTCTTATGAAAGGAATCCTGCAAATTACTTTAAGTCAGCACTTAAAAGATTTTCAGGACTTTTTGTATCAAAATGATTCAAGGGATAACCCCTTTAAGGCTATTTTGCTACCTCATATGCTAGAAATGTTTAATGCCCTTTTACATACCTCTGGCCTCCCCAAACAATAGTTAGAAGCCCACATCTCAATTTTGCACAAGGAGGGGAAGGATGCGACACTCTACGGTTCTGTAACTACCGCCCTATATCACAAATAAATGTCGACAGAAATCTACGGGCCAAATTGTTGGGGAAAAAGCTGTCATCGCTACTTCTTAGTGGCATTCATAATTAGCAGAAAAGTCAAAGATAATACTTTACGAATACTACAACTGATCCAGTATGCTTGATCAAAAAATATACTTTTGGCTTTATTAATAATGTGAAAAAGGCCTTGAAAAAATTTGGAATACCTGAAACTTTATAGCCCACATAAATTCAAGCCTAAATGGTGAATGGATCCCTATCCTCCTACTCCCTACAAAGCAGGGGGGCCTTTTGTTGCCTCTGTTATTCGTTCTCACAATAGAAACACTGATCCAACATATATGCCAACACCCACAAATTCATGGAGTTTAGATAAGAGGGCACTCTCACCACACTATGGCTTTTGCAGATAAATTGCTGATTATACCATCCAACACAGATGAGACCTTCCCAGTTTTGTCAGGCATATTTGACCGATTTCAAGAACTGTTAAACTTTAAGATTAACCAAGCCAAATGAATGGCATTGAATAGTTCCTGCCTCACAGAAAAGGTCTCGAAAGCTAAAGAGAAATGTCAATGTGAATGGCTCTCTGACTTAGATCAACAAAATCCCACTTAATACAAAGAGATTTGGAGCAAGCAGTTGACATTTTTTCATGACCCTTGTAATTTTAACATGTGGACATGAGGGATTATTGTGATACCCTAATGATTGAATGACCCTTCATGTATGAGATATTCCTCTGTGAGACCTGCATAAGCTCATTTGATTGAACGATGTCGAGTCATTTTACATCACCACCTTCCATTGGAAACTGCTTAAAATGTGATATGCTCTTTGAAAATTGTGATTCAGTTGTTAGCTTGTTCATAAAATGAATTATAACAACCAGAGGATTTCAGAAGATTAGCAAAGACATTATTCAGATTGCACTTATAGCAACATTCTGTACTCAACCTATAACATTGTTAATACCGTTGTTTTATACAAAAAAAACTTCTAAACTAAAAGGAAATTTGAAAAACAGAGTGCGATTGTTCTGTTTGTTAGTTCTTCTTCTGAGAGTGATTATACATAAGAGTTGTCAATACCTATAAGTTCCAAGCCAAACAGAAAACCTGTTTCAACCATATATATCGACACTAGAAGTAGAGTTGGTAGCAGACATTTTACTGTATAGTGATGTTAGCTGCCATTACACATGAGGTTACCTGGTGAACTGCAACCAACAAGTTCCAGAGTACCAGTTCGACTCACATATATATATATATATATATATATATATATATATATATATATATATATATATATATATATATACACTACCGTTCAAAAGTTTGGGGCACCCAGACAATTTTGTGTTTTCCATGAAAACTCACACTTATATTTATCAAATGAGTTGCAAAATGACTAGAAAATATAGTCAAGACATTGACAAGGTTAGAAATAATGATTTTTATTTCAAATAATAATTTTCTCCTTCAAACTTTGCTTTCGTCAAAGAATCCTCCATTTGCAGCAATTACAGCATTGCAGATCTTTGGCATTCTAGCTGTTAATTTGAGGTAATCGGGAGAAATTTCACCCCATGCTTCCAGAAGCCCCTCCCACAAGTTGGATTGGCTTGATGGGCACTTCTTGCATACCATACGGTCAAGCTGCTCCCACAACATCTCTATGGGGTTGAGATCTGGTGACTGCGCTGGCCACTCCATTTCAGATAGAATACCAGCTGCCTGCTTCTTCCCTAAATAGTTCTTGCATAATTTGGAGGTGTGCTTTCGGTCAATGTCCTGTTGTAGGATGAAATTGGCTCCAATCAAGCGCTGTCCACAGGGTATGGCATGGTGTTGCAAAATGGAGTGATAGCCTTCCTTATTCAAAATCCATTTTACCTTGTACAAATCTCCCACTTTATCAGCACCAAAGCAACCCCAGACCATCACATTACCTCCACCATGCTTGACAGATGGCGTCAGGCACTCTTCCAGCATCTTTTCAGTTGTTCTGCGTCTCACAAATGTTCTTCTGTGTGATCCAAACACCTCAAACTTCGATTCGTCAGTCCATAACACTTTTTTCCAATCTTCCACTGTCCAATGTCTGTGTGCTTTTGCCCATATTAATCTTTTCCTTTTATTAGCCAGTCTCAGATATGGCTTTTTCTTTGTCACTCTGCCCTGAAGGCCAGCATCCCGGAGTGGCCTCTTCACTGTAGACGTTGACACTGGCGTTTACAAATGTAATGCTCCAGATTCTCAACTAGCTCAAAGGAAGGTCAGTTTTATAGCTCCTAATTGCACAAGGGTTTTCAAGTGTTTTCTAATCATCCACTAGCCTTCTAACACAGTTAGCAAACACAATGTACCATTAGAACTCTGGAGTGATGGTTGCTTGAAATGGGCCTCTATACACCTATGTAGATATTGCATTAAAAACCAGACATTGACAAGGTTAGAAATAATGATTTTTATTTGAAATAATAATTTTCTCCTTCAAACTTTGCTTTCGTTAAAGAATGCTCCATTTGCAGCAATTTCAGCATTGCAGACCTTTGGCATTCTAGCTGTTAATTTGCTGAGGTAATCGGGAGAAATTTCACCCCATGCTTCCAGAAGCCCCTCCCACAAGTTGGATTGGCTTCATGGGCACTTCTTGCGTACCATACGGTCAAGCTCCTCCCACAACAGCTCTATGGGGTTGAGATCTGGTGACTGCGCTGGCCACTCCATTACAGATAGAATACCAGCTGCCTGCTTCTTCCCTAAATAGTTCTTGCATAATTTGGAGGTGTGCTTTGGGTCATTGTCCTGTTGTAGGATGAAATTGGCTCCAATCAAGCGCTGTCCACACCTTCGATATTGCATTAAAAACCAGACGTTTGCAGCTAAAATAGTCATTTAGCACATTAGAATTGTATAGAGTGTATTTCTGATTAATTTTATGTTATCTTCATTGAAAAAAACTGTGCTTTTCATTCACAAATAAGGAAATTTCTAAGTGACCCTAAACTTTTGAACGGTAGTGTATAGAGGTCTCTCTCTATATATACATATATAGAGAGAGACCTCTAGAGGCCATACACAGCATATAACATATTGCTACATCCTTTCTTTTTGAATCCCTTAGTGACAACCAATACACCTTTTCACGGTGGTCACTATGGGGCCTTAGGCTAGGCCATCGCCTTTCACTGCGGCCCAGTCTAAGTCCTGCACGGGTGTCCCGTGCAGGCTGGAGCGAGTGCTTGGCTGTCGGACGACAGCCGGGCTCCTGCTCCAATGGCTGCAATCAAAGCTTACTTTGATCGCGGCCGTTTAACACGTTAAATGCTGCGGTCACTAACGACCGTGGTATTTATCTTGTTTACAAAGTGAGGGAGCTCCCTCTGTCACCCATCGGCGGCCCACAAATGCAATCGCGGGCCTCAGATGGGGTGTTATGGCAGCCAGGGCCCTGATAAAAGCCCCCAGATCTGCTCTGGGCATATGCCTATTAGGATGCGCCAAAGGCACGTCCTATTAGATTGCCTGTCAGTTTTACACTGACAGGCAATAATGCTTTGGTATACTAAGTATACCAAAGCATTATATCAGTGATCTAAAGATCGCATAGTAAAGTTCCCTAGTGGGACTAAATAAATAAGTAAGTAATGTGAAATAAAGATTATTAATAAAAATGACAGTAAAAATTAAATAAAACAATTTTTTCCCATAAAAAGTGGTTTTATTTAGTAAAAGTGTATAAAATAAATAAAAGTACACATATATATTATCGGCGCGACCATAATGACCCAAACAATAAAGTCAATATATAATTTAAACCGTAAGGTGAACACCGTAAAAAAAAACTCAAAAAACAATGGCATAATTGCTATTTTTTTCCATTGCCCCCCAAAAAGTCATAATAAAAGTTAATCAATAGGTCCCATATACCCCAAAACAGTACTAATCAAAACTACGTCTTGTCCCGCAAAAAACAAGCCCTCATATCACTACACTGACGGAAAAATAAAAAATATTACGGCTCTTGGAAAGTGACGATGCAAAAACAAATAATTTTAAAATATTTAAGTTTTATTGTGCAAAAGTCGTAAAAGATGCTATATTGCTATGTGCAGCCACATAAACACACTATAACATTACTGCAGTGTCCTGATAATGAATATACATTACCTCCAGCCAGGACGTGATGTGTATTCAGAATCCTGATCACTTCTCTGCACGTCTCTGTGATTTACAGCCCAGCACTGTGAATGACAGCTTACAGTGTAATCTCGCGAGACTATGCCTGCTATGCTGTAACTCACAGAGAAGTGCAGGGAAGTGGTCAGGATTCTGAATACACATTCCGTCCTGGCTGGAGGTAATGTATATTCATTGTCAGGACACTGCAGTAACATCATAGTGTGTTTATGTGGCTGCACATAGTGATATAGCTATATCGCTATGTGCAGAGTAAATGAATGGAGAGAAGTGTATGACGCTGATTGGTCACTGATTGGTCACTGATTGGTCAGCGTCATACGCTCCTCTGTACAACGCCCACTTGGTCAAAAAGTAAAACATGCCCAGTTGTCCATTGAGAAACTCATTAGCATAAAGCTAATATAGGTCATAACTCCATCAAAAATGATTGTTTTTCTAAATAAAAAACACTGCCGTAATCTACATTACAGCGTCGATCACATCATGTACAAGATAGGCCACTTATAATGTGGTGACAGAGCCTCTTTAAGTGGTTGCATTAAAGCTACAGCTACTCTTCTTGTAGGTAATCTTGTCGGCCATACTGTGTGATCAATTTCTAGTTTGTCTTTACCCTCCAGGCATCCATCACCTGCAAATAAATTGGCATACTCTGTTTTTATAGTCTGAAAATCCAAATTGTGCTCTGCCTTTTGTTCCGGATTTTGAGTATTCTGAGAAACTTCAACAACCATAATGTTATGGGACTGCACCTTTATAAAGTCCATAGCCTGAGCTGCTTCTACTCCCAGCAAGGCATTATGATCGTTCTCATGCAGTACAGTAATTTCTACTCTGTAACTCTTTCTGTTACATGGATTTCTTCATTTTAGCTTGCATGTCCCCATGGGTTTTAGAACACTTCTCTTGTACATCAGTATCTTGTCAGTGGGCCCAATGGGGACCTGTTTATTAAGCAGAGTAAATGGAATAACATTGCAGCTTGCTCCACAATCCAGTTGAAATCGGATGGGCTGTTCATCCAACAAAAAGGTGTCAAATAGCTGCTTTCTGTCATTGACTGCTGGCTGCTTGACTACATTGCCTTTCTATGTTGCAGGCTGCAGCCATGTTATCTCCTCTGCGCTGTCACTGTCTATGTCCTGGGTCACTGTGTGGACTTGTCTGTGCTGTTTGCCTGTTCTTAGTCTGCACAGAGCTGAGAAATGATTCCTCTTGCCACAAGTCCTGCAGGTCTCCCCATATGCTGGACATTTCTCTTTGTCTCTCTCATGTCTTTTTCCACAATATATTCAATGGACTGAGCTTGCAGGGAGCCTGGTCCTTGCTTTCCCTTTCACAGATACTGCATGTTGTGTGGCATCACTGGTGGCTTCCATCATCTTCAGCCTGTCTTTAGTCAGTTCAGCAGCTCTGCAGATTTGCATGCATTTCTCTAATGCCAGCTCTTCCTCTCTCAGTAATCGTTGTCTGAGGTGAGAGTCTCTGATGCCACACACTATTGTGTCTTGGATGAGGGAGTCTCTTATGTCCCCAAATTCACAGGTTGCAGCCAGTCTCCTCAGCTCTGTCACATATCTGTCACATTCTCCCCAGACTCCTGATTCCTTGAGAAAAACTTGTTTCTCTCCACAGTCTCTTGGTAACACAAACCCCAACACAGAAAAACAGCACACAATAAATAACAGTGTAAGCAGGTGATGCTGCCCCTTTAAATTGAACTGTCTGCCCAGTGCAGACTCCATGTTTGTTGGTACCTGCGTTCTGTGTTTCCCCCTGTCTGAGGTGATGTTTACACCTATGTGTTATCTGTTGCATGCCTGCCATGTTATGTGCAGCCACTAGGGGTCACTGCAGCATGAGTGAGATAGAGCTGCCTGGCAGGAAACAGGAAGGAGTGTGTGTGTGTATGTGTGTGTGCGTGCGTGCGTGCGTGTGCGTGCGTGCGTCACAGAGGGAAGTCAGAGAGCACTGCTGCAGCTTGGTAGGAAGAGAGTATGGTCTCCCAGTGCCAGAGCCTGGCAAGAAGCTGCAGGATGGAGGTCCTCCCTACAAGAGAGTGAATGTGGGGGAACAAGGAGGTTACCCTGTGAGTAGTTGGAGACGCCTAGGAGGAATTAGAGAGTGGCGTCCATGTTGGAGCATGCCCCAGAAGAGATATGTGGGGAGATGTCTGTTTCTTGTACTCCTGCATTATTGTGAAGAGACCTGTCGATGGGTGAATTAATGTAAAGCAAACTGCAATTATTTTGAGCGGTCCTTAAAAAGGCGGTACCCGATTCAAAGACTTGGACTTAGAACTTTGTGAGCGTGTCACTCCGTGGCCTGGGACCGTTCTCTGAGTGTTGTGTGAACAGTACACGACGTGCACGTTGCACGAACGCAGCTGAGGGAGTCGGGATCTGAGAAGGTAGTGGTGTAGCAGCCACCGTGACCCACGGAGGCGCAGAGCATTCCTCCAAACTGACTGGTGCACCCTAGGAGTAGCAGGGCAGGCTGTGGGTAGAGGGTAGCCCCTCAGCGAACCGTAGCAGCACAGGGGGAACAGTCTGCGGAGCCTGCAGTCACTTTGTCAGCCCGACTTGGTTAGAACTCCGGCAAGGTGGAGAGCCCAATCCCTGTTTAGGACCGCTCGTGTTGTTTGCCACTTGTTTAAATAAAACCCATTTAAACTGCTGCTCTCTGTGATTATTGAAGAACCACCCCTTACAACGAGACATCTTTAAAGTTAAAAAATATAGGGAGCAATGTTTATTAACCTCTTCAGGACTGAGCCTGTTTTGGCCTTCAGGACGAAGCCGATTTTTTCAAATCTGACGTGTCACTTTATGTGGTAACAACTTCGGAATGCTTTTACTTATCCAAGTGATTCTGAGATTGTTTTCTAGTGACATATTGTACTTTATATTAGTGAAAAAAGTTGGTTGATAAATTCAATATTTATTTGTAAAAAAACACCAAGATTTAGAGAAAATTTGCAAAAATTAGCATTTTTCTAAATTTAAATGTATCTGCTTGTAAAACAGATCGTAATACCACAAAAAAATCGTTACTAGTTAACATCTTATATATATTTTCAAAAGTTTGTTTGAAGCCCGATTTTTTTTTCATTGGTTTAAAATCAGGGAATAGCTATTTTTGATTGGACACGCATTCCCCAGGTAACGGATTGCACTGACAGGCTCCACCCCTATTGATGACGTGGCAGCCCATAATTGGCTGCAACGTACATCATTCGATGACTTCTGGGACCTGCAGTAAGGACTAATCCCAATCACTGGTCATTTATAATCAAGCACCGCAGTAATACCGCATGCAGATCACACAGCGATGTCAGTGACATCTGTATAACGTGTTCTTATATAAAACACAGCTGCCGCAGAACCTCTTATTCAGATGTACAGAACTGTAGCTGTCCCATTCATATGTCACAAAATCGCGGCAAAACGCCACGACCGCTACGTCTGAATAATCCCATCAGAGATGAGGCCCTCATGAGTTTTAGCTACGAAAAAAAAAAAGCATTGAATTTGTACCTGACACCTTTGTTCCCAGGCTCTACCCTCCATCATTGTGTGCAGACGCCTCAGCTCCGTCCTGCAGCCACTTCTCGTGCGTACCAAATGTGTCACGTGACGTCCCCAGTTTTCTGCGCTGTCGCATCCTCACAGGAAGCTGGTGAGTCGTGTGAGCGGCTTCAGTTTTGGGGTCACATTATGTGTGGAGTTTGACGTACAGCGGGGGCTCAGCGTCTCCCTCCACTGCCGGTGAATGTCATATCACTGCAGGACGCGGTCTGGACGGTGAATCCCGGAGGAAAGTATTACTAGGGGGAGTAGTGGTTACCCCGAGTGCAGTAGTCCTCTATGTATCCTCTCACTGAGGGCATGCTGAGGGCTGTATCGTGTGAAACTACAACTCCCAGCATGTGGCCGCACCACCTGTAGAGACCAGAAATACAGTGACAGGACTGCAAAAACTCATTTTATTATGAATGAAAAAAATATATATAAGGTGATGACGTATATAACATAAGTGAAATATAGATATATAATAACTATTTACTTTTGTTTTTAATGGGTTAATGCGCAGCGGATGGTGCAGAGTGAAAATGTACATTTTCCAATGATATGTCATTTTAGTGAACTATATGTTGTGCCCAGTTTGTGCCACAGAAGACAAATACCTCATAAAATATTAATCTGTTCTCCTGGGTATGGCTATGCCATATCTGTGGACGTAAACTGCTGTTTGGGCACGCTGTAGGGCTCAGAAGGGAGAGAGCGGCATTTGACTTTTGGAGTGCAGATTTAGCTTGGTAGTTTTTCTCTTTGGGGTTTTACTTGTATTTCAGTTTATAATGTGGGGGCATATGTAAGCTGGGCAGAGTACATCAGGGCATAATAAGAGGGTATAATAATGGGGTATATAATCCGCAGATATGTGGCCAGTGTTGCACTGATAAATGGTGCCAGATCTTATCCGCTTTTGGAACACTCTGCACATTTTGCATTGTCATATTCTGGGAGCCAGAACTTTTTTTTATTTTTTCACCACCGGAGCTGCGTGAGGGCTTATTTGTTGCGGGACTATCTGTAGTTTTCATTGGTACCATTTTGGGGTACATGCGATTTTTTTTGATCACTTTTTATTCCATTTTTTAGGAAGCCAGGTGACCAAAAACCATCAATTCTGACAATCTTTTTTATTCTTTTTGTTACAGGGCTGACGATCTGCTCTAAAAGTCTTCAATGCGGCGATTGCAATAGACTGCTGTAACTAAGGGGTTAACCGCCGAAATCAGCGTCGATGGGCCGCTGATCGGCAACAGGGAATGCAGGGCAGACACCCTGCACAGTCAACCGCTGCTGTGGTGTAGCGCCGGGCGGCGGTTAACTGTCAAAGTGCAGACGTAACTGCACGTCAAGGTGCGCGAAGTTACTGCACAGCTTGACATGCATTAACGGCAAGGTGCGGGAAGGGGCTAAGGGTTACCAAAGAATAAATAATTAAATACAACATAACCATAAAATTATTGAAAATTTATGAATCAATCATCATAAAATTATTGTACCAAATCCCCCCAGCATTAGCTGGGAGACTAAACCCCAATAGTAAACATCGCGACAAGAGAACCATTTTTAAAAAAGGGAAGGGTGAGGCTTGTCTTGAATCTTCTTCAAATGGCCCAGAACGCCGACGAACACCTGAATATAAAGAAGAAATCATCTCGCCATTGCTGCTCAACATCCAATCAGGAAAAAGCGTGGGCTTCACGAGCACAAGGTGGAAAGTTCTAGAACCTGCTTGTACATTCTGTACAGCTGACCTCAACTTGACCTAGCAGGTAAGTACCAACTGTAATAATAAAAGAGGGGTGGGGAGGAAGAAACCAATACACCTGGAAACCAAGTACCTTTAAATTACAAAGTTATGTGGGGCTGTGTTACCATGTGTACCCCAAGCAATTGCTATGGGGGGCCTTGACATTCTTTTTGGGATCACAGTGTTTATCAAATGCCTGCAGTATGTCTGCCAGGTCCAGACTGTCTATGCTGTCTGTGTAAGGTCTGGGCTATTTCACTGCCCCTTTCCCAAATCAGGTAATAAAACAGCTTCACTTTCCTCTTCACATCACTCGGGGCCACTGTGACATCCACATACAGAGTAAACTTTCCTTCCAGTGCCCCCAGGTCTGTGAGAGATTGGAAGAAGTGACATCCAGTCTCTGAGGGGGTTCCAGTCCAGTCTCCATAGTGCAGTGTGGTAGGGACTTACAGTTGCTGTGATTTTCTGTACAGCTTCAGCCTCACACACTCTCAGTATTATCAGACAGAAGACTGGTTATTCAGAGGTCCTGTGCCCAGCTGCCGCCATGTTCTGTTTGTTTTATCTTCTTCTGAGAGTGATTACACATAATAGTTGGTAGCAGACATTTTATTGTATAGTGAGGTTAGGCTTTGTTCACATCTGCGTCAGGGCTCCGTTTCAACCTTCCGTCGCAGCTTTCCGACGGAACGGAGCCCTGACTGACACAAACGTAAACCATAGGTTTCAGTTTCCGTCACCATTGATTTCAATGGTGACGGATCCGGTGCCAATGGTTTCCATTTGTCTCAGTTGTGCAAGGGTTCTGTCGTTTTGCCCCTGCACAACGGAGACAAAGGGAAACCATTGGCACCGGATCGGTCACCACTGAAATCCATGGTGATGGAAACGGAAACCTATGGTTTCCGTTTGTGTCAGTCAGGGCTCCGTTCCGACGGAAAGCTCAGAGGGAATGACGCAGATGTGTACGAAGCCTTAGCTGCCATTACACATGAGGTTGCCTGGTAAACTGCAACCAACAAGTTCCAAAGTCCCAGTGCGACCCACATATAAATAGAGAAACCTCTAGAGGTTTTTTTTTTTTTAAATCAATGTGTTTTTTTAAACACTTTTCTAATAGACTTTTATTTGAAAAATAAAAAAAAGTGCACTTTTTACAATACAGCTTTTATGTATCCTGTATACATAGAAGCTGTATCGTTCTCTCTCAGACGATTCCATCAGTACAGCTGAACTGACGGCTCGGTGGAGGGCGGGTCCTGTGTGTTTCTAAGTTGACTTAGATGTGATCGATATTATGTTGTTTCCCGTGTGTTGGAGAGACACAGGACCCACTCTCAGCTGAGAGACAAGGAGCAGACTTGGGGGTGGCATATTGCTGGCATTATGAGGCACAATTGCTGAAATTAAGTGGTACTATGCTATGGTCACTACAGCTAAGGGCACAACGGCTACTATTACTAGGGCAGTATGTGGGCACTATACACGTGATTGGCATTATGTGGTCACTGTGTCTGTAGTTGTTATTGCTGGTTTGTTGTAAATATGACTGTTATCATATGTTCACTATGACTCTGACTCATTTGAGGTTGTCATTATGGCTGTTATATTGTTACTATAACTAGTATTACTAGTACTTTTATATGTTCCAATGCAGTTGACAATATTATATGTTATTATGTATGCTTAATGACTGTTGGTATAGTTTATCCTTTACCACTAAAACATATGCTCTACGGCTGATGATATTGTTCTGTATATGTGCTGCAGATGGCATTTGGGTGTTTTTTTTGGTTATTAGGGAAATAGTCTTAGTGGAAAAACTCGCATAGCACATTTCCTCCCCCGATTTATTTTTAAGATCCAAACTTGAGTTACACTGTGTTTGTGTCAAGACAGCATATGCATGTTACAATTCTCTGCTACTTATCATGCTTTTTTTTTTTTTTTTTTTAAGAAATGCCCTATTATTCAATGCAATATTGCAGAGATTGTACGGTAGAAATATGGTTTCTGCCTCCCTCTACATTTTTTATGATCTTGAATTAATTGTAGACAGAAGGGGGTGATTATCCAATACTTCTTTTTCCCAAAGTCTAATGATGTTGTATTTTCTGTAATACTGCTAATTCTGACCGTTTTATTATAAATGTGGGATTCATTATTATATGATATTTCTTAGTTTGTTTTATTTAATATATTTTTAATCTTTCACATCATCGAAGTAAGTTTCTTTAACGTACATTGAATGTAAACATTTATAGACAACGTGAATGTTTTAGAGATCTGAAATAACTTTTATTTGTTCGTCCCATTCTCCTATCGATGGCTGCTAAATATGTATATTGAGACAAGGGAAGTAAAACAAAAACAAATCGATCCCATCATAGTGTTTTGTAAGCAAGCCATTAAAACTATGAAACATAAATGATACATCTTGAATTAAACAGCTTTGTTTCCCTTAGAAAATTATTCATATTGTTCGATGTGTTTACAGTTTTGCTACTCATTAATTCTACATCTGTTTAAGACAGTAGCATTTGTTAAAGGGAAACCATATTGTTCATTTTCTCCATTGTATAATATATGCATTGTGTTGTCTGAAGATGTACTGGCTAGATTAATGTACAATACCTTCTGGAAGAATATTGGAAAGATTAGATAGATTTTTAGTAGAACTAAAGTATAGAGCAAAGTTTTCACTTTACTTTTTAACCCCTTAATGACCGGGCCATTTTGCACGTTAATGACCAAGGATTATTTTTGTTTTTTTCACGGTCGCATTCCAAGAGTCGTAACTCTTTTTTTATTCCGTCGACATCGCCGTATAAGGGCTTGTTTTTTGCGGGACGAGTTGTATTTTGTAATTGTACCATTTTTAGATGCTTATAACATATTGATTAACTTTTATTAACTTTATTTTAGGAGAGAATTGAAAATAAGCAGCTATTCCAGCATTAATTTTCACGTTATAAATTTACGCCGTTTACTATGCAGCGTAAATAACATGTTAACTTTATTCTATGGGTCGGCACGATTACAGGGATACCAAATATGTAAAGGTTTTATATGTTTTTTCTACGTTTGCACAATAAAAACCCTTTTAGAAAAAAATTACTTGTTTTTGCATCGCCGCGTTCCAAGAGGCGTAACGTTTTTATTTTTCCGTCGATGTGGCCGTACGTGGGCTTGATTTTTGCGGGGCAATGTGTAGTTTTTATTAGTACTATTTTGGGGTACATAGGACTTATAGATTAACTTTTATTTTATTTTTTATGGGGGGAATGGGAGAAAAGAGAGAATTTTGACGTTGTTTTTTGCGTTTTCTTTGGACGCCGTTCATCCGGCAGTTTAATTAATATGTTCATTTTATTGGTCAAGTTGTTACGATCGCGGGGATACCATATATGTGTATGTGTGATTTGTTTTGACCGTTTTACTAAATAAAACCACTTTTTGGGCCAAAAAAGTAGTTTTATTTGACTTTGACTGTAATTATTTTTTTATTTTTTTCACAAACTTTATTTAACTGTTTTACATTTTTTTTTTTAGTCCCACCAGGGGACTTCACTATGCGATCTGCTGATCGCATATATAATGCTTCGGTATACTTCGTATACCAAAGCATTATTGCCTGTCAGTGTAAAACTGACAGGCAATCTGTTAGGTCATGCCTCCGACATCGCCTAACAGGCAGATGCTGAAGGCAGACCTGGGGGTCTTTGTTAGACCCCCGGCTGTCATGGAAACCCGACGGCGACCCGCGATTTGTTTGCGGGGGCGCCGATCGGGTGACAGAGGGAGCTCCCCCCTCTGTCAAATACATTAAATGCCGCTGTCACTATTGACAGCGGCATTTAATGGGTTAAACTGCCGGAATCGGCGCGCGCTTCGATTCCGGCAGTTGCAGCAGGAGCCAGGCTGTGTATAACAGCCGTGCTCCTGCCGCTGATCGCGTGGGTACAGTCTCAGTACCCGCGCCATCACAGGACGGATATATCCGTCCTCCTGCGCGAACTAGCAGCTGCTGAGGACGGATATATCCGTCCTTCGGCGTTAAGGAGTTAAAGCAGTACACACACACACACACACACACACACACACACACACACACACACACACACACCACTGTCATAATAGCCAAATTTATCAGTACATGTTTGGCAAGTAGGAGGAAACCTAAACAAACATGGGCAGAACATACAAATTCAAAGGAGCACTCCCACGCGTTTTTTTATTGTCTGGCCCGTTGGAAAGGCACATTACGTAAATTGTGGTGAGAGTAATTTTCTTACCGGTAGTGTAAAGGATCTGCCAGGCACAACTTCTGTGTATACGCCCATAGGTAATCAGTCTGCACCTGAGTCTATGTCTCTGAGACTGACTCCATCTTCCACCACTCAGGATGGCAGGCTTAGGAGTGGGAGAGCCTATCGCAGCCTGGCCAGACGGAGCTAGCTCCCGCGCTCTGTCTATTTATATCCTGCCTTTCCTGTTTCTCCTTTGCTTGTGATTCTTCTCGTGTGGTTTCCTGGCCCAGCTACAGCTCCTTACTATTTGATCCTGCTCCATACTGACCCTGGCTTACTGACTACTCTCCTGCTCTGCGTTTGGTACCTCGTACACTCCTGGTTTGACTCGGCTCGTTCACCACTCTTGTTGCTCACGGTGTTGCCGTGGGCAACTGCCCCATTTCCCTTAGCTTTGTGTACCCTTGTCTGTTTGTCTCGTGCACTTACTGAGCGTAGGGACCGCCGCCCAGTTGTACCCCGTCGCCTAGGGCGGGTCGTTGCAAGTAGGCAGGGACAGAGTGGCGGGTAGATTAGGGCTCACTTGTCCGTTTCCCTACCCCCTTCATTACATAATCACAAGCCCATATACCTAGTCTACCCTGGTCCCTGACACTACTATGGACCCCCTTGAGACCCTGGCCCAGCAGATGCAGGGTCTCTCCCTACAGGTCCAGGCCCTGGCTCAGAGGGTCAACCAGCCTGATGCTACCATGGTAGTGCCCCTCACCTCACCTCTTGAACCCCACCTCAAGTTGCCTGACCGGTTCTCAGGGGACCGGAGGACTTTTCTCTCCTTCCGGGAGAGTTGTAGGCTCTACTTTCGCTTAAAGCCTCTCTCCTCAGGTTCTGAGAGCCAGCGGATGGGTATAATTATGTCCCGGCTCCAGGAAGGGCCCCAAGAGTGGGCCTTCTCCTTGGCTCCTGACGCCCCTGAACTTTCCTCCGTTGATCGTTTCTTTTCTGCTCATTTATGACGAGACTGACAGAACTGCCTTTGCTGAGAGTCAGCTGGTGACCTTACGTCAGGGTAAGAGACCTGTTGAGGAGTATTGTTCTGACTTTAGGAAGTGGTGCGTAGCTTCTCGGTGGAATGACCCTGCCTTAAGGTACTAGTTTAGGTTGGGTCTGTCGAACGCCCTGAAAGACCTGCTAGTTAGCTATCCCTCTTCTGACTCCCTAGACCAGGTTATGGCTTTAGCGGTATGACTTGACCGACGTCTCAGGGAACGACAACTTGAACGTTTTTGTGTTTTCCCCTCTGACTCCCCCATGATGCCTCCCGAGGTCCCGTTGCTTCGCTCTCCCACGGAAGACTCGGAGGTACCTATGCAACTCGGGGCCTCCGTGTCCCCCCGACAACGTAGAGAGTTCCGCAGGAAGAATGGTCTCTGCTTTTATTGTGGGGATGACAAGCACCAAGTGAACACCTGTCCTAGGTGTAAGAATAAGCAGCCGGAAAACTTCCGCGCCTAAGTGATCATCGGGGAGGTCACTTGGGCGCACAGGTATTTCCCGTAACTATGAAACGTAATAAAATCTCGCTTCCCTTTCAGGTCTCTTTTGGTGGTAGGTCTGCTACCGGCAGTGCCTTCGTGGATTCAGGGTCTTCTGCTAATATCATGTCTGTGGAATTTGCTATGTCTCTAGCTATGCCTTTGATTTATTTGCCTAAACCTATCCCGGTAGTGGGTGTCGACTCCACTCCTCTTGCTAATGGTTATTTTACACAGCATACCCCTGTTTTTGAACTCCTTGTTGGCTCCATGCATTTGGAGCAGTGCTCTGTACTGTTGATGCAGTGATTATCGTCCGATTTGGTTTAAGGCCTTCCCTGGTTGCAGTTGCATAATCCCACGTTTGACTGGAATACTGGGGAGCTTACCAAATGGGGTAATGAATGCTTGACGTCATGTTTTTCTGTTAATTCTATTTCTCCCCCTGAGGAGGTGAACACGCTACCTTAGTTTGTTCAGGACTTCGCTGATGTTTTCTCTAAGGAGGCCTCCGAAGTGTTACCTCCTCATAGAGAATACGATTGCGCTATCGAATTGGTACCAGGAGCTAAGCTCCCTAAGGGTAGGATATTTAATCTTTCTTGTCCCGAATGTGAAGCCATGAGAGTGTATATCCAGGAATGCCTGGCCAATGGTTACATTCGCCCCTCTACTTCTCCGGTAGGTGCTGGCTTCTTCTTCGTAGGGAAGAAGGATGGTGGTCTTAGGCCATGCATTGACTACCGTAACTTGAATAAGGTCACTGTAAGGAACCAGTATCCCCTTCCTTTGATTTCTGATCTCTTTAATCAGGTTCAGGGGGCCCAATGGTTCTCTAAGTTTGATCTACGGGGGGCATATAACCTTATCCGCATCAAAGAGGGGGATGAGTGGAAGACTGCGTTTAACACGCCCGAAGGTCATTTCGAATACCTCGTCATGCCCTTTGGGTTGTGTAATGCTCCTGCGGTCTTCCAGAATTTCATAAATGAGATTTTAAGAGATTAACTGGGGGTATTTCTTGTAGTGTACCTTGTTGACATACTGGTGTTTTCCAAGGACTTGTCCTCCCACATTGAGCATGTCAGGAAGGTGCTCCAGGTCCTTCGGGAAAACAAACTGTTTGCTAAAACCGAAAAATGTGTGTTTGGGGTACAGGAGTTACCATTTTTGGGTCAAATCCTCATGAATTCCGCATGGACCCCGCCAAGGTCCAGGCTGTGGCGGAATGGGTCCAACCTGCCTCCCTGAAGGCGTTACAGTGTTTCTTGGAGTTCGCTAACTATTACAGGAGATATATTGCTAACTTCTCGGTCATCGCTAAGCCTCTTACAGACCTCACTCGCAAAGGTGCTGATCTCCTCCACTGGCCTCCTGAGGCTGTCCAGGCTTTTGAGGTCCTTAAGAAGTGCTTTATCTCGGCCCCGGTGCTGGTTCAGCCCAACCAAATGGAGCCATTTATCGTGGAAGTTGACGCATCCGAGGTGGGAGTGGGGGCTGTCTTGTCCCAGGGTACCAGGTCCCTCACCCATCTCCGTCCCTGTGCCTACTTCTCCAGGAAGTTTTCGCCCACTGAGCGTAACTATGATATTGGCAACCGCGAACTCTTAGCCAATAAATGGGCATTTGAAAAGTGGTGCCACTTCCTGGAGGGGGCTAGGCACCAGGTAACGGTCCTTAGCGACCACAAGAATCTGTTTTTTCTAGAATCTGCCCGGAGGCTAAACCCGAGACAAGCTCGATGGGCGCTATTTTTTACCAGATTCAACTTTTTGGTTACCTATAGGGCGGGGTCTAAAAATATTAAGGCCGATGCACTGTCGCTTAGCTTCATGGCCAGCCCTCCTTCGGAGGAAGATCCTGCTTGAATTTTGCCTCCTGGTATAATCATTTCTTCTATTGATTCTGATTTAGTCTCTGAAATTGCGGCTGATCAAGGTTCAGCTCCCGGGAACCTTCCTGAGGACAAGCTGTTTGTTCCCCTGCAATTCCGGCTAATAGTATTTAGGGAAAACCATGACTCCGCACTATCTGGTCATCCAGGCGTCCTGGGTACCAAACACCTCATTGCCAAAAAGTATTGGTGGCCTGGGTTGCCTAAAGACGTTAAGGCCTACGTCGCCGCTTGTGAGGTTTGTGCTAGGTCCAAGTCTCCTAGGTCCCGACCAGCGGTCTTACTACGTTCTTTGCCCATTCCCCAGAGACCTTGGACCCATATCTCCATGAATTTTATCACTGATTTGCCTCCATCTCAAGGCAAGTCGGTGGTGTGGGTTGTAATAGACCGCTTCAGTAAGATGTGCCACTTTGTGCCCCTCAAGAAACTACCCAATGCCAAGACGTTAGCTACCTTGTTTGTCAAACACATCCTGCGTCTCCATGGGGTCCCTGTCAATATTGTTTCGGACAGAGGGGTACAATTTGTTTCATTGTTTTGGAGAGCCTTCTGTAAAAAGTTGGAGATTGATCTGTCCTTCTCCTCTGCCTTCCATCCTGAAACTAATGGCCAAACTGAGAGGACTAATCAATCTCTAGAACAATATTTAAGGTGTTTTATCTCTGACTGTCAATATGATTGGGTCTCATTCATTCCCCTCGCCGAATTTTCCCTTAATAACCGGGTCAGTAACTCGTCAGGGGTCTCCCCTTTTTTCTGTAATTTTGGGTTTAATCCACGGTTCTCCTCCGTTTCACCTGGTAGTTCCAACAATCCCGAGGTAGAGGTCGTTCATCGGGAACTGTGCACAGTCTTGGCCCA
Organism: Rhinoderma darwinii; assembly: GCF_050947455.1. Classification (NCBI taxonomy): domain Eukaryota; kingdom Metazoa; phylum Chordata; class Amphibia; order Anura; family Rhinodermatidae; genus Rhinoderma; species Rhinoderma darwinii. The sequence continues at coordinate 212,693,166 of NC_134688.1, read as the reverse complement.
GGTTCAGAAGAACCTAGAGGCGTCCCAGAGTGTACAAAAAACTCAGGCTGATAGAAGACGTTCTGCTAACCCCTTGTTTATGGTCGGGGATCTGGTGTGGTTATCGTCTAGGAACTTGCGCCTTAAGGTCCCGTCCAAGAAGTTTGCTCCCCGGTTTATTGGCCCGTATAAGGTCATTGAAGTCCTCAATCCTGTCTCCTTCCGACTGGAGTTGCCCCCATCTTTTCGAATACACGACGTGTTTCATGCCTCCCTCCTTAAACGCTGCTCCCCGTCCTTGGCTCCCTCGAGAAAACCTCCTGTTCCCGTTCTCACCCCTGAGGGGGTGGAATTCGAGGTGGCCAAGATTGTGGACAGCAAGATGGTCCAAGGCTCCCTCCAGTACCTGGTCCATTGGAGAGGATACGGGCCTGAGGAGAGGACTTGGGTACCCGCCCGGGATGTTCACGCTGGGGTATTGGTCAGGAAGTTCCACCTTCGTTTCCCCAATAAACCAGGTCCACTTAGAAAGGGTCCGGTGGCCCCTCATAAAAGGGGGGGTACTGTAAAGGATCTGCCAGGCACAACTTCTGTGTATACGCCCATAGGTAATCAGTCTGCACCTGAGTCTATGTCTCTGAGACTGACTCCATCTTCCACCACTCAGGATGGCAGGCTTAGGAGGCTTAGCAGGCTTAGGAGTGGGAGAGCCTATCGCAGCCTGGCCAGACGGAGCTAGGTCCCGCCCTCTGTCTATTTATATCCTGCCTTTCCTGTTTCTCCTTTGCTTGTGATTCTTCTCGTGTGGTTTCCAGGCCCAGCTACAGCTCCTTACTATTTGATCCTGCACCATACTGACCCTGGCTTACTGACTACTCTCCTGCTCTGCGTTTGGTACCTCGTACACTCCTGGTTTGACTCGGCTCGTTCACCACTCTTGTTGCTCACGGTGTTGCCGTGGGCAACTGCCCCATTTCCCTTAGCTTTGTGTACCCTTGTCTGTTTGTCTCGTGCACTTACTGAGCGTAGGGACCGCCGCCCAGTTGTACCCCATCGCCTAGGGCGGGTCGTTGCAAGTAGGCAGGGACAGAGTGGCGGGTAGATTAGGGCTCACTTGTCCGTTTCCCTACCCCCTTCATTACAGGTAGCTGTATTTGTGAGTTATCCACTCCCTTCTGGTCCTCAGCTGTGTCATGTGACCAGCAATAGGAATCTACAACGGACACCGCGTTTCACATGTAGACAGGAAGTCAGTTTCTCTGTTCATTACTATTAGGGTATGTTCACATGCTTAACAAAAAATGTCTGAAAAACGGAACTGTTTTCAAGGGAAAACAGCTCCTGATTTTCAGACGTTTTTTGTGCCACTCGCGATTTTTGCGTCTTTTACGGACGTAATTGGAGCTGTTATTCATTGGAGTCAATGAAAATCGGCTCCAAAAACATCCCAAGAAGTGTCCTGCACTTCTTTGACGTGGGCATAATTTTACGCGCCGTCTTTTGACAGCGATGCGTAAAATGACAGCTCGTCTGCACAGAACATCGTAAGACCCATTGCAAGCAATGGGCAAATGTTTGCCGACATATTGGAGCCGTCTTTTCAGGCGTAATTCGAGGCCTAAAACGCCTCCATTACGTCTGAAAAGAGGTCGTGTGCACATACCCTTACAGTCTTGATGTGAGTCTTATAGGAATGAGAACATGTGGAGATCAGTGTAGAACAAAAATATCCCAGAATGCCTCACAACACACGAATTGAGTGAGCCATGAACAGCAGATTGATATTGGTGTGCATCTTGACTCAGAACTGTGTGGCGTCTAATCTCGGTGCTTTCTGCTAACTCTGTCCTAAATAGCTTATTAATAAATCATTTGTGCTTTATTTTGTGTGTTCTAACCACTTATCAATGTTCTTATTAGACCACAGTCTCCCCTCTGTAGATGTCTCTGCAATTTACAGCTTTTTGTGGTGATTCAAGAATACAAGAGATGCTAGTCAATCAAGGAGCTGCCATTTCTTAAGATCCTTGGTTAGAAGTAAAGTAGCACAAATTTATACTGAGGAGGTAATTTATTAGCTGATAAATTGTAATGATTTGAAGCAAAGTATTTTGCCTCTGTAAATATTTAACTGTGCCAGGGACAGATTAATTTGTCCTGTCTGCCTGCTTTATTATTATCATTATTCTCATTATTATCATTATTATTATTAGATTTTTTTTTTGTATTTTCAATTCAACTGCAGAGCAGGAGATAATGTTTTATTTGGATTTTGGTATACAGTCAGTTTAACCCCTTAATGACCAGGCCATTTTGCACGTTAATGACCAAGGATTATTTTTTGTTTTTTCACGGTCGCATTCCAAGAGTCGTAACTCTTTTTTTATTCCGTCGGCACAGCCGTATAAGGGCTTGTTTTTTGCCGGACGAGTTGTTTTTTGTAATGTCACCATTTTTAGATGCTTATAACATATTGATTAACTTTTACTAACTTTATTTTAGGAGAGAATTGAAAATAAGCAGCTATTCCAGCATTAATTTTCACGCTATAAATTTACGCCGTTTACTATGCAGCGTAAATAACATGTTAACTTTATTCTATGGGTCGGCATGATTATGGGGATACCAAATATGTAAAGGTTTTATATGTTTTTTCTACGTTTGCACAATAAAAACCCTTTTAGAAAAAAATTGCTTGTTTTTGCATCGCCGCGTTCCAAGAGCCGTCATTTTTTTATTTTTCCGTCTATATGGCCGTACGTAGGCTTGATTTTTGCGGGACAATGTGTAGTTTTCATTACTACTATTTTGGGGTACATAGGACTTATAGATTAACTTTTATTTTATTTTTTATGGGGGGAATGGGAGAAAAGAGAGAATTTGGACGTTGTTTTTTGCGTTTTCTTTGGACGCCGTTCATCGGGCGGTTTAATTAATGCGTTCATTTTATTGGTCAAGTTGTTACGATCGCTGGGATACCATATATGTGTATGTGTGATTTGTTTTGACAGTTTTACTAAATAAAACCACTTTTTGGGCCAAACTTTCACAAACTTTATTTAACTGTTTTACATTTATTTTTTTTGTCCCACCAGGGGACTTCACTATGCGATGTGCCGATCGCATATATAATACTTTGGTATACTTAGTATACCGAAGCATTATTGCCTGACAGTGTAAAACCGACAGGCAACCTATTAGGTCATGTCTCAATCGCCTAACAGGCAGATGCTGAAGACAGACCTGGGGGTCTTTGTTAGACCCCCGGCTGTCATGGAAACCTGACGGCGACCCGCGATTTGTTTGCGGGGGCGCCGATCGGGTGACAGAGGGAGCTCCCTCCCTCTGTCAAACACATTAGATGCCGCTGTTACTATTGACAGCGGCATTTAATGGGTTAAACTGCCGGAATCGGAGCGCGCTTCGTTCCCGGCAGTTGCAGCAGGAGCCAGGCTGTGTATAACCCATATATCCGTCCTCCTGCGCGAACTAGCTGCTGCTGAGGACGTATATATCCGTCCTTCGGCGTTAAGGAGTTAACCAGTTCCCGATCGCTGGCTGTGTATTTACGACCAGCAGTGAGGGTCCTTAAGACCCGTCCCATAGACTATTTACGGCGCGGGTTTTAGCTTGCTGCCCGAGTGATCGGGCAGCTGAATGTCGGGTCTCCAGGAGTCAGTGACTGCCGGGGATCCTGCCGCCATTAACCCCTTAAATGCAGCCGTTAAAAGCAATCGCTGCATTTAAGGTGTTTGCAGCTCATCGACACCCCAGCGATGAAATCGTGGCTGCAATGGCAACCGGAGGCCTAATACTGGCCTCCCGGTGTGCCTAGGATGGAAAACTTCCAGCTCCCGCCCGGAGGTGGGACCTGAAAGGCTTACGTAGCCGCCGGCAAGATGGCGCCGGCTCCTGAGCCGGCATCATCAGCGGTGGATATCAGCTGTATGTTACAGCTGACATCCACCTGTAATGGCAGGAACCAAAGCTAGCTCTGATCCCTGCCATTAACCCCACAGATGCAGCGATCGGATGCGATCGCCACATCTTTGTGGTTGCTAGCAAATCGCCAGCTGTGCCCTGCAATAGCAGGACTGCCGACTGCTATTATGATAACAGGAGACCTAACAATGGCCTCCTGTCTGCCATTACAGGAGCCGATTAGGCAAAAAGTTGTAAAACATAAAAAAGTGACATAAATTAGGTATAGCCAGAGGAATCATACTGACCCGCAGAATAAAGTTAACATGTAATTTATAATGCATGGTGAACACTGTATAAAAACTACAAAAACGATGCCAGAATTGCTGTTTTTTGGTCATCTTGCCTCAAAAAATAGGATAAAAAGTGATCAAAAAGTCGCATGTACCCCAAAATGGTACCAATAATAACTACAGATCGTCCTGCAAAAAAACAGCCCTTATACAACTACGTCTATGAAAAAATAAAATTAGTTAAGGCTTCCATAAGTCAGGAAATAAAAAATATGCTGTTGTGCAGATCAGAGGGGAACATTTCGTCAGTTTCAAGAGGCGATTTATCGGGGCCCTAGAAATTGGGGAACCAGGAAGTGAGGGTGCCCGTATTATACCAGGACAACACTCCCAAGCAAAATTCCCCAAACTGCAAAGGTGCGGAGTGTGGACCAAAAGGGGGATAAGTAAGGACACCATTTATCAGTGCGACACCGGCCTGTGCAGAAAGGATTGCTTCACAGCGTAACACACATCTATGGATTATTTTCTTGTTTACCCCATTATTATACCACCTGACTATGCCCCTAATATACTCTGCCCAGCTTACATATGCCCCCACATTATAAACGGAAACACCAGCAATACTTAAACAAAACTACTACCAAGCAAAATCTACACTTCAAAAGCCAAATGGCGCTCCCACCCATCTGAGCCCTACAGTGTGCCCAAACAGCAGTTTCCTTCCACATATATGGCACCGCCATTCCCGGGAGAACCCTTTTAACAATTTTTGGGGTGTGTGTCTACAGTGGCATAAGCTGGGCACGACATACTTGCCACTGAATTGGCATATCTGGGGAAAAATTTTAATTTTTACTTTGCACCATCCGCAGCGCATTCATTTATGGAAAAGACCTGTGGCGTGAAAATGCTCACTATACCCCTTAATAAATGCCTTGAGGGGTGTAGTTTCTAAAATAGGGTCACTTCTGGGGGGTTTCTTTTATTATTTCCCATGTGAGCCTCTGCAATTGTGAACCAATTCTGTGTAAATCGCCAAATTAGGCCTCAATTTCGCATGGTACTCTCACACTCCTGAGCCCTGTCAAATGTCCAGGCAATAGATTAGGGCCCCATAAAAGGGTGATTCTAAAACTGGGAAACACAGCATAATAATTATAGAGCTGTCTTGTTATGGTGGCACAAGCTGGGCACCTCATATTGGCATATCTATGGAAAAAAAAATCAATTTTCACTCTGCAATATCGAGGGCACACTAATTTAAGCAAAACACCTGCGGGGTTAACATGCTCACTACACCCCTTGAGGGGTGTAGTTTCCAAAATGGGGTCACTTTTGGTGGGTTTCCACTGTTTTGGTCCCACAGGGGTTTTGCAAATGCTACATAGCGACCAGAAACCAATCCAGCAAAATCTGTACTCTGAAAGCCAAATGGCTCTCCTTCACTTCTGAGCCCTGCCATGTGCCCAAAAATGAGTTTATAGCCACATATGGGGTATTGCCATACTCGGGAGAAACTGCTTAACAAATGTTGGGGTTCTTTCTCTGCTTTATGTTTTGAGAAAATGAAAAATTTTGCGCTAAAGTCACGTCTTATTGGAAAAAAAAATTTACATTTTAGTTTCACTGCCCAATTCAAATAAAATCTATGAAACACCTGTGGGGTCAAAATTCTCACTACACCACTAGATTAATTCCTCAAGGGGTGTACTATCACAAATGGAGTCACTTTTGGGTAGTTTCCACTGTACCTTAGGGGCTTTGTAAAAGCGACATGGTGTCTTGAAACCAATCCAGCAAAATCTGTGCTCCAAAAGCCAAACGGTGCTCCTACTCTTCTGATCCTTGCCGTGTGCCCAAACAGCAGTTTATGACCACATATGGGGTATTTCCGTACTCCAGAGAAGTTGCTTTATAAATGTTGAGGTGCTCTTTTTACTTTATTTGTTGAGAAAATTTAAAATTTTTAGCTAAATCTACTTCTTATTGAAGAAAATGGATTGTTTTTATTTTCACTGCCCAATTCTAATAAATTCTACGAAACACCTGTGGGGTTAAAATGATCACTACACCCATAGATGAATTCCTCACGGGGTGTAGTTTCCTAAATGGAGTCAGGTGCTTTGCAAATGTGCCATGGCCGCCACAATCCATTCCTGCTAAATTTAAGCTCCAAAAGTCAAATAGCGCTCATTCCATTCTGAGCCCTGCCGTGTGTCCAAACAGCCGATTATTACCACATTTGGGGTACTGTTTTACTCGGGAGAAATTGATTTACAAATGTGGTGGTGCTTTTTGTCCTTTAGTCCTTGTGGAAATGAGAAAAAATTAGCTAAACCTACATTTTCTTTGAACGAATGTAGATTTTCATTTTCACGGCCTACTCCCGACAATTTCTGCAAAAATCCTGCGGCGTCAAAATGCTAACTGTACCCCTAGATAATTTCCTCAAGGGGTGTAGTTTCCAAAATGGGTCCACTTGTGGGGGGTTTCCACTGTTTTGGTCCCTCAGGGGCTTTGCAAATGCGACATGGCCTCCAAAAAACATTCCTGCTAAGTTTGAGCTCCAAAAGCCAAATGGCGCTCTTTCCCTTCTAAGCCCTGCCGTGTGTCCAAACAGCCGTTTACTACCACATATGGGGTATTGTTTTACTCGGTAGAAATTGCTTTACAAATTTTGTAGTGATTTTTCTCCTTTAGTCCTTGTGGAAATGAGAAAAAATTAGCTAAACCTACATTTTCTTTGAAAGAATGTAGATTTCAATTTTTACGGCCCACTTCCAACAATTTCTGCAATAAACCTGTAGGGTCAAAATTCTCATTATACCCCTAGATAATTTCCTTAAGGGGTGTAGTTTCTCAAATGGGGTAACTTTTGGGGGATTTCAACTGTTTTGGCACCGCAAGAGCCCTTCAAACCCGACATGGTGCCTAAAATATATTCTAATAAACAGGAGGCCCAAAATCCACTAGGTGCTCCTTTGCTTCTGAGGCCGGTGCTTCAGTCCATTAGCACACTAGCGTCACATGTGGGATATTTCCTAAAACTGCAGAACCTGGGCAATGAATATTGAGTTGTGTTTCTCTGGTAAAACTTTGTGTTACAAAAAAAAAATGGATTAAAAAAAAATTTCTGCAACAACAAAAAATGACATTTTTCAATTTCCCAGTTTTCCCCTCTACTTTGCTTTAATTCCTGTGAAACATCTAAAGGGTTAAGAAACTTTCTAAATGCTGTTTTGAATACTTTGAGGGGTGAAGTTTTTAAAATGGGATGACTTTTTTGAGGTTTCTAATATATAAGGCCCTCAAAGCCACTTCACAACTGAACTGGCCCCTGTAAAAATAGCCTTTTGAAATTTTCTTGAAAATGTGAGAAATTGCTGCTAAAGTTCTAAGCCTTGTAACGTCCTAGAAAAATAAAAGGATGCTCAAAAAACTATGTCATTCTAATGTAGACATGTGGGGGATGTTAATTAGCGACTATTTTGTGTGGTATAACTGCCTGTCTTACAAGCAGATACATTTAAATTCAGAAAAATGCAAATTTTTGTCATTTTTCGCTAAATTTTTGTGTTTTTCACATTTAAATACTGAATGTATCGAGCAAATTTTGCCAGTAACATAAAGTCCAATGTGTCACGAGAAAACAATTCTCAGAATCGCTTGGATAGGTTAAAGCATTCCGAAGTTATTTCCACATAAAGTGAAACATGTCAGATTTGAAAAATGAGGCTCTGTCAGGAAGGTCAAAAGTGGCCAAAGAGGGAAGGGGTTAAGGCCAAAACAGTCTCAGTCCTGAAAGGGTTAAAGGACGGGTGTCGCGAAAAAAAAATTTTTATGTCAATTTGCTTTTAGTGTTTTATTAAAAAATGTTTGATTTATTTGTGTGTTTGTGTTTTACTTTTTTTTATTTTTGCACTTTTTCTTGTCTATGGGGGCTGCCATTTTTTTTTCATCTCTGTATGTGTCGATTAACGACACATACAGACATGGAATACGGCACATACAGCCCCATAGAGAATGCGAACGGGACCCGTTCCATTCACTATGCTGTACGCCATCTGTGTGGGAACGGCGCATGCGCCGCTCCCACACAGTCCAAATGGAAGGTCTTCGGCCGAGCGACGTCCGGCGCCATTTTCTTGTGGATCGGAAGCCGCGGCCGGACAGTAAGATTACTACTTCCGGTCGCGGCTTCCGGACTTGTGTTCTAATGCAAGCACTTAGAGCGGAGGGAGCAGACGGAGCGGACGGATGGGAGGGAGCGGCGGCGGCAGGAGCAGGTAAGTTATTTCTGTGTATGTACGTGTTTTACTGTGTGTTTACTACTGTATGTAAACCTACTACACTGTGTGTTAGCTCCAAAAATGGCGACACACATTGTAGGAGGTTTGACCGTTCAATCCCCTCCTTTCTCCTGGCATTAGCCAGGATAAGGGAGGGGGGATTCTGTGAGCTCACTAGAGCGAGTGTGTTTTCTCAAATTTTGCAGCATAAAGCAATGCCAATGCTGCAATTTTGGGAATTGCTCCATCTAGTGACCATCACTGGGAAATGTTATAAATTAGAATCTAATTTATAATATTTCCTGACTCGTGAAAAAAATTAAAAAAATTAGAACAATGTTTAATCATTTATACACTAACTGTTTAACTAAAAAAAACAAAAACATTTTTTTCTAGCGACACATTCCCTTTAGGGTATGTTCACACGTAGTCAACAAAAACGTCTGAAAATCCAGAGCTGTTTTCAAGGGAAAACAGACCCTGCTTTTCAGACGTTTTTTTACCAACTCGCATTTTTCGCGGCGTTTTCACGCCGTTTTCGCGGCGTTTTTTACGTCCGTTTTTGGAGCTGTTTTCATTGGAGTCTATGAGAAAACAGCTCCAAAAACGTCCAAAGAAGTGTCCTGCACTTCTTTTGACGAGGCTGTATTTTTACGCGTCGTCGTTTGACAGCTGTCAAACGACGACGCGTAAATAACAGGTCGTCTGCACAGTACGTCGGCAAACCCATTCAAATGAATGGGCAGATGTTTGCCGACGTATTTGAGACGTATTTCCAGACGTAAAACGAGGCAAAATACGCCTCGTATACGTCTGAAATTTGGCCATGTGAACATACCCTTAAAGCTGAAGTTTTAGATTTTACCTGGAGATAAGTTACATTTATTTAGTATAATGCACTTAGTGACTACTGCTCATTATAACTGGATATCTAGTGGAGAAAACCCTTGCCATGTTTTTTGCAGCTTTTTTCGCTCGCGCCCATTGAGCGCCACGGGCAAAAATGCTGCGGCCATTTTGAAGTCGGCCATTTTGTACCCAACTTTAGTTTTTTCAATGGGAAGAGGGTCATGTGACACATCAAACTTATCGAGAATTTCACAAGAAAAACAACAGTGTGCTTGGTTTTAACGTTACTTTATTCTTTCATGAGTTATTTACAAGTTTCTGACCACTTATAAAATGTGTTCAAAGTGCTGCCCATTGTGTTGGATTGTCAATGCAACCCTCTTCTCCCACTCTTCACACACTGATAGCAACACCACAGAAGAAATGCTAGCACAGGTTTCCAGTATCCGTAGTTTCAGTTGCTGCACATCTCGTATCTTCACAGCATAGACAATTGCCTTCAGATGACCCCAAAGATAAAAGTCTAAGGGGGTCAGATCGGGAGGCATTTCTTCTGCGGTGTTGCTATCAGTGTGTGAAGAGTGGGAGAAGAGGGTTGCATTGACAATCCAACACAATGGGCAGCACTTTGAACACATTTTATAAGTGGTCAGAAACTTGTAAATAACTCATGAAAGAATAAAGTAACGTTAAAACCAAGCACACTGTTGTTTTTCTCGTGAAATTCTCGATAAGTTTGATGTGTCACATGACCCTCTTCCCATTGAAAAAACTAAAGTTGGATACAAAATGGCCGAATTCAAAATGGCTGCCATGGTCAACACCCAGCTTGAAAAGTTTCCCCCTCCCATGTACTAATGTGCCACAAACAGGAAGTTAATATCACCAACCATTCCCATTTTATTTAGGTGTATCCATATAAATGGCCCACCCTGTATATATATATACATATATATATTTATTTTACAATATGCCGGTATAGACACACTATATAACCAAAAGACCAAAAGCAAAGACATCCAAAAATCCTATGTACGTACGTATGATTATGGAGTACCAGGAACATCACATGCAGCATGCTCCTATATTGAAGGTGCAGTACATTCTAAAATAACAGATTTAAATCTAAAATAATAAGGAAAGTTTCAATGATTTCCACTAATACTACTATTGCTGAATTTTGCTATATGCTATTTAAAATTCTGTCAGCTGCTCCTTAGCAAAACGGTTGCTTAAGGCCCTTTTACACGGCCGAAACTCGGCCGATGCAGCGAGCGCCGATTAACTCCCCCCATCCATTTTTATCATGTCGACAGCGCGTCTCCCTGTTTACACAATCTCTCACTTTTTTAAAACGATACGGCCAGCAGATGATCGAGCTCATTTGCTCGTTTGCTCGTTCATCTGCTGATCGCTGCCCTTTTTACACAGGGCAATTATCGGGAACGAGCGTTATATTAACGCTCGTCTACCCAATAATCGTTCTGTGTAAACCCCCATTACTGTTGCTTTGCCATCTGTCACTGGTAATGGAGTTTAGAGGCCGTTTGTGGTATGTTCCTAAGGAGCAACTGACATATTTATAAATGACATGTAGCAAATCTTAACAAAAATGGACTTACGTTTTATTGTTGACTGTCAGATGATTTTGATCAATTTAAATCATCCCTGACACTTTCCAATGCTATGTGTTAAATATATATATTCTACATTAGAATCTTCTACGACTAATACATTAAGAATGACAGCTGGGTAAGTGACAGAGAAAAGCGAGGAAATGAAGCTGAACTTTGCTAGGATGTAACATACATTGTATAACACTACAATATATCTGTTTCTTTTCAACCCAGATCTGAGCCCCTTTGAGTAATGCTTCCATTCCTGCATTATGTATGTAGAGTATGCCTCTTTGAGCAATATCTTCATTTCTGACTTTGCCGCCTTTACACCAGAGCTTTGTGACATTCTTCATTATTTTTGTGTGAAATATTTGTGTGGGATATTTTTAGCAGACTGCCTTGAAAGATTCTTGAAAGAAAAAAAATGTCAGAAAGAAGATTTAATAATAAATGTGTGCCTGAAGAAGCCGACATTTTATCACTATTTGATATTCCGAGTAAACCAATTTCTAAGATTTGCAGAGAGCACCTACTCCCTAATTAGCTGAAATCTTCAACTATCGGGGTATGTGGAGAAGACGGAATGTGTTAGACATTTTTCTTATCTCATGCTATTATCGCTCTAATGTATTCTTTTTCTAAAACAGATAAAATGTCCACATCATATTTGAGATGCGGACAAGAAAGTTGAATGTGTCATCAGAAGTTCATTACATTTTCTATGGTGTTAAATATTCTTCTTTCAAGTCAGATTGGAAACAAATGTACATGAAATTCAGTCACTATAAAATCATTAGTTTTCCTACAGAACACGATGGACATGGTGAAATAAGCACCACCGATCCATTAATTGACAGTCAATTTCCAATTTTCCTTACTGTGTTCTGCACCATTCGCTACATTATGCATAAATGCATTTTTCTAACTAAGTAAATTCTGAGAAACCAGACCATGAACTGTCTCAGCTCTTAACTTTACTTTCAACGCTGAAAGAGAGCACACATACTGTATTTGTGAAGTAGACAAAAATAGAATTGTGGAGATCTTCATTCTTTAATTTAAATCTTAATCCATATCTGTCACCAATTTTTGGGCTGTAATCCAATATTAGTTAACAATATATTTCCTTATATACATTCAGGTTAATTATATATTTAACTTTTTTTGGTGTCTTTTTCCATTTTATAAAAACATTCAATTTTAAGGTGAATGAATCTCTAGGGTTGACTTGCGTTTGAATAAGACTAGGGCTACATGGCGACTTTGGCAGCAACACAGGTCACACGGCCAAAGATCACTGTGATCACGCTGGCTGAATTGCAGTAATGAAAGTGAATGTGGCCAAGTTGTGACACGAAAGTTAACGCAGCCACATTTACTGTTATTATTGGCCGTGAAAACTGTGTTGTGCCCAAAGTCACCGTGTAGCCTATCCTAAAGGCTGGAGCTGCAGAGAGAGATCTGCCCAGTCTGAGTTAGCAGGGCTTATGTGTATGTATTCTAAGAAGGCGGTCAAGGGTGGAATTTCTCATCAATATGCATTAGCAGCCATTTTGTTAAGATACATTGATAAACTTCAGGACAGCCACAGTGTAAATTACTGGAAGAAAATCCCAGTCTCATAAAGCTGAATATGTTTCTTAGAATTCTATAATTGCTCCAAAGACATAGAAAGCAGCATTTTGGTGATAACAAGAAATTCTTCGTATTAGTACAGTATAGAAATGTAGCCAGAACAAGTCATCCTTTATCAGGTACCCTAAGTATTATTATTCATGTATTTTATTATACTCGTTAAAATACTCTTCTTTGGTGAAAGGAACCAACTTATCTCCTGTAACTTTTAATTTATTTATTACAAATCATTTGGTGTCAACACAAGTAGAATTTTTTTATCTGATTTTTTTTTAAGAAAGGTGATCATTTACTCCAGTTAGGCCAATAGGATAATCTGAAAAGACAATAACGTGAAAAAGACCAGAAAAAAACACTTTCCATGATCTCTCTCTCTCTCTCTCTCTCTCTCTCTCTCAATCTGTCCTCTCACTTTCTCTCAATCTCTCTCTCTCTCTCTCTCTCTCTCTCAATCTCTCTCTTTCAATCTCTCTCTCAATCTCTCCCAATATTTCTCTCTCTCTCTTTCTCAATCTCGCTTTCTTTCTCAATCTCTCTCTCTCTCTCTCAATCTCTCTCAATATCTCTCTCTCAATATCTCTCTCTCAATATCCTACTCTCTGTCAATCTCTCTCTCTCTCAATCACACTCTCTTTCTCTCCCTCTCCCTCTCTCTCTCTCTCTCTCTCTCTCTCTCTCTCTCTCAATCTTGATGTGTAGCTCTAGTTATGATAGGAGCCAACTCCCACCAGAAGTTTAAAGTGAATGTATGCCCTGGAATTAAATTAAATGGGTTCAAAATTCTGTGCCGGTTAGTTTCTTTATATATCTTTATCACAGTTGGAGCTCTATTTTTCTGATACAAACTTTAAAATTCCTTTATTCTGTTTGTGTTTCTCTAAATATTACAAATCTATTTTCCTGTAATTTTTTGCCAAAGAACGGCAAGCAAAATTTGGTGAAAATACCACGTGAGAACATATTCTTAGAGGGATGGAACAGCTTCATGCTGCAAAAGTATACAATTTGAACCTTTCATTGCAGAAAATTTGTGTGCGGTACTTGCTTAGATAGCCAACAGAGGTTTTTTTTGTTGTTTTTTTAAAAACATTTTACTTTCGTTTGCTATTTACTTTATGGGATTTCTGAAAGTTTTATAGTCAGGGGATTTGGATTTATAACAGACAGGTAAGTGAAATTAGATTTGAGGCACCAGAGATCCAAGAAAGGTGGAAGCAAAGTCAACACATTTTTGTGTCTGTATGTGAAAGTACATAAAAGTGACATCATAGATCACTGGAGGAAGAAAATTGAATGAGGTAGATGTCTTTGAGAGATGATCCACATTGCATGGCAGGAGAATGAATTACACTCGATACATTGTTTCCTTGTTAAAGAAATGGAAATCTTTCTAAATAAACATATCATTAAACTCACACAAGTGGTTAATTATGATTTCTGTGAATTATGCCCATTCTTTCTCAGATGGAATAAAATATCTTTGGCTAATGATCCTAAACGAAGCAAAGTGAGAAGAAAAACAAAGATTTTTTTTTTTTTACTGTCTTCTACCAGCTGTTGTAATGACTGTGATTTTTTAACGTGAAGCCATTATATCCAGAATCACTGTTTTTCCCTCCAGCAACCATCTGTTTACATAAGATAATATTTATATAAAAATGTTTATGATGTCATTTTATGTCAAGAGATAAACTTATGTAAATATGTTTATTCACCTACAAGCTGATCTTTCTACATAATTAGCATAGGAAATCTGATTTCTGTAACCCTACGGCACCTTCACGTAATTGTACTTAGAACGTTAAAGCTCTCAGACGCAAAGGACATGATGGATTGGGTAATAAAGCGCTGAATTCTCACACAGATCTGATGAGCATTGTCCATGAGAGAACCAGATGGTGTGAGGATGGCAGGGTATGGAACAGAAGACTGGCCCATCGGTTAGCGCTCTGGTTCATTAACAGCATGAACCCATTCAGGAGCCAGAGTTAAAGAGGCTCTGTCACCCTATCTTCTACATAATGTGATCAGCGCTGTAATGTAGATGACAGCAGTGTTTTTTATTTAGAAAAACTATAAATTTTTACGGAGTTATGACCTATTTTGATTTCACGAGATTACGCTTGCTGTGCTGTAAATCTCACACAAACGTCACCGAAGTGTCGGGATTGTGAATAGATATTGCGTCCTGGCTGGTAGTGATGTCTATTATCTATACATTTCTATCTTTGGGATTTTTGAATTCTGAGTTGTTCTTGCATCATGATTCTGTGGCACGAAAATGTTAAACTGGTCATATTCTAGTTAATCAGAAGTTAGAGGGATATTCATAGTAAATTTAAATTGGATATAGCAGGTTTTTTTTTTGTAAAAGTGACAACAAGAAGTGCAGCCATATTGAATTTCCCCTTTGAATTAGTTTCAGAACAAATTTTTATTATCAAATGTTGGCTTTTAGTGTAGCATCTGATTTACTAATATATGGCAATTTTAACATGCTTAGGTGAAAATCCTCTTTAAATATGAACCCATTGTCAAGTTCCTCAAACCATTCTTGAACAATTTTTGCTGTGTGGCAGGACATATTATTCTGCTGAAAATGGACACTGCCATTAAGGAATACTATTGACATGAAAGGGTGTACTTAGTCTGCAACAAACTTCAGGTAGGTGGTATGTGTCAAAGTAACATCCACATGAATGCTAGGACCCAAGGTTTCCCAGCAGAACATTGCTCTGAGCCTAATTGGTAGTAAGAGTTTTTTTTATAGCATACTATTTGTTCTATCACAGATGGAAGAAACATTGTTGCTAAGAGTACAAACTTCTGTATCTTTTGCCAAAAGTATATATGACACTTCAGGCATTCTGGTTTATAGAATGTTTGCGCATTGTAAAAGAGCTGAGACAATGCAGAACAATCTGTTTAGTTATTTTAGTCTTTCTTGAACTGTTTTAATTATATATAATCGCTAAGATCACTTTGTCTCATAAGTTTCCTTAACCCCTTCCCGCAAAAGGAGATAAGCCATGCTCCATATGTAGCGGGTGTCATTTTTTTTTTTTACTGACACCTCGATTTTATGACCGGATTTGTATATAACTGTGAACCCAGTCATCTAGCTTATTTAGCTTCTTAGATGGTGCGGTCAATAGCGACCGCAGCATCTAAGCAGATAGACAGGGGGGCTCCCACTGTCATTCCATCAGCCGCCTTGACGGGCAATCGAAGGGTACTGTTGGGTTGTCATGACAGCCGGCGGCCTATCAAAGGCCTAGTAGGGCTTAATAGGAGAATGATAAAAGCAAAGATTTTTTGTTACGTAAAATAATATAAACAAAAAAAAAGCATTGATATCTCTGTGTCTATAACGATCCAAACTATTATAATATAACATTATCTATGCCAGGGGTCTCAAACTCGGCCGGGTAAGTGGGCCGCATATAGAAAAAATGGGAAGTTGACGGGCCGCATTACTTTCAAATTTGATATAATACAAAATTATTGTTAATCAATTAGTTATTTGAACTACTATAACACTATATTACTAGAATAATAATAATACTACATTACTATAATAATAGCGCTAGGTTTAAAATTTGAGATATTTCTCCACATACTTATTTCAACAATCCAGCTTTCCAGTTTAAGTGTCGCTAAATGCAGTCCGGCGGCTCAGTTAGCACACATGTCAAGATTGGGCAGCCCCTTTTTAGATAGTGCCGCAGTGCCCTCTGTGGATGCTGTCGCAGTGCCCTCTGTGGATGCTGCCGCAGTGCCCTCTGTGGATAATGCAACACACCCCTAGATAAGGCCACAGTGCCCTCTGTAGAAAAGGCCACAGTGCCCTCTGTAGATAAGGCCACAGTGCCCTCTGTAGATAAGGCCACAGTGCCCTCTGTAGATAAGGCCACAGTGCCCTCTGTAGATAATGCAACACACCCCTAGATAATGCCAGTGTCCTCTTCAGATACTGTCACACACCCACTTGTAGATAACGCCACAGTGCCCTCTGTAGAGGCTGCCACAGTGCCCTCTGTAGAGGCTGCCCCAGTGCCCTCTGTAGAGGCTGCCACAGTGCCCTCTGTAGAGGCTGCCCCAGTGCCCTCTGTAGAGGCTGCCACAGTGCCCTCTGTAGAGGCTGCCCCAGTGCCCTCTGTAGAGGCTGCCCCAGTGCCCTCTGTAGAGGCTGCCCCAGTGAAGTCAGGGGCTTGCCCAGAGCTGGAGTCCCAGGCAGAGCGCTAGTAGGCTCCTCCTGGGACTCCAGCTGTGCTCCTGACATCACTGGGACTCCTGCTCTGGGGAAGCCCCTGACATCATTGTCGATGTATGGACAGCGATGTCAGAGGCTTCCCCAGAGTCCCGGAGCAGAGCCGATAATAGCGCTCTGCCCGGGACTCCGCTCTGGGGAAGACCCTGACACACTGTCCATATATGGGCAGCGATGTCAGGGAATTCCACAGAGTCCCGGAGCAGAGCCGACACCAGCGCTCTGCTCCGCTCTGGGCAAGACCCTGACACACTGTCCATATATGGGCAGCGATGTCAGGGAATTCCACAGAGTCCCGGAGCAGAGCCGACACCAGCGCTCTGCTCGGGACTCCGGCTCTGGGGAAGCCCCAGACATCGCTGTTCATATGTGGACAGCGATGTCAGGGAATTCCACAGAGTCCAGGAGCAGAGCCGACACCAGCGCTCTGCTCCGCTCTGGGCAAGACCCTGACACACTGTCCATATATGGGCAGCGATGTCAGGGAATTCCACAGAGTCCCGGAGCAGAGCCGACACCAGCGCTCTGCTCGGGACTCCGGCTCTGGGGAAGCCCCAGACATCGCTGTTCATATGTGGACAGCGATGTCAGGGAATTCCACAGAGTCCAGGAGCAGAGCCGACACCAGCGCTCTGCTCCGCTCTGGGCAAGACCCTGACACTGTCCATATATGGGCAGCGATGTCAGGGAATTCCACAGAGTCCCGGAGCAGAGCCGACACCAGCGCTCTGATCGGGACTCCGGCTCTAGGGAAGCCCCAGACATCGCTGTTCACATGTGGACAGCGATGTCAGGGAATTCCACAGAGTCCAGGAGCAGAGCCGCCACCAGCGCTCTGCTCCGCTCTGGGCAAGACCCTGACACACTGTCCATATATGGGCAGCGATGTCAGGGAATTCCACAGAGTCCCGGAGCAGAGCCGACACCAGCGCTCTGCTCGGGACTCCGGCTCTGGGGAAGCCCCAGACATCGCTGTTCATATGTGGACAGCGATGTCAGGAAATTCCAGAGTCTCGGAGCAGAGCCGATACTAGCGGCTCTGTGTCCCGCGGGCCGCAGATGACAGCCCCAGGGGCCGCATGCGGCCCGCGGGCCGCGTGCTTGAGACCCCTGATCTATGCCAAGCGATAAATGATGTAAAAGAAAGAAATAAATCATCACAGAATTGCCGTTTTTGGTCAACTTGTCTCTGAAAACGAAAGTTAATTAAAAAGTGATTGAATAAAACACAAAATGATACCAATAAAAACTACAGCGCACCCCACAATATTTAAAGTTTAATATGGAGGCATTAAAAATTTTTTTTTTACAATTTTTTTTATTGTGTAGACGTAGTGTCATGTCCATGGCTGCGGGCCGTCAGGTTCACTCACCTCCTGACGGCTGCAGCCATGGGTCCACGAGCGCTGGCCCCAGTCTCGTCCTCAGGAAACGCCAGCACTCACTTCCACTCACCTCGGCCGGCTTCCGTTAAATTAGCCCACAAGCACCCTGGACTATAAGAAGGGCCCAGCCCTTTCCTGCAGTGCCTGAGCGTTGTTTATCGTATCCTAGATTCTCTAAACAAATGGTCTCCAAGTGTTTTCCAGTTCCCAGTGTATCCTGTATCCCTTATCCCGTGCTATCCTGGTCAAGTGTCGTGCTGTGCTGTAGTCGTGCTGTGCTGTATTCCACGCCTGTCCTGCTACTCCACGCCTGACGTCTACCCACTGCCTAGTCCCAGCCGAGACTGCCTTGCTACTGTCCGAGCTGCCACAGGTACCCTATACGAACTATAGACTTTGACCTGCACCCTGTTGGCCAGCTGCCATACTGCCAAGGCAGTACGGCCCAGTGGGTCCACGAACCCTACGGGACAGTATGCTTAGGCCATGGACCCCGCTGGTCGATCCAAGACCAAGACTACGTCACAAGAGATGCGGACAGATATGCTGGACCTCCGGTGTAGACAGCACCAACTCCTCCTGGCCTTGAACATTCTCGCACGTCGGCAGGAAGCACGAGCTGCCATTCCTCCTACTACACCTCCTGGCAGTACTGATCCTCAGACTACACCTCCTGGCAGTGTTGATCTTTGTTTTTCTTTGCCACTTCCTAACCGCTATGATGGAGACGCAGGTACCTGTCGTGGATATTTGAACCAGTGCCAGATCCACTTCAGCCTGTATCCTAGGGCATTTTCGTCTGATGGCGCAAGGGTCGCTTACATAATTTCTCTTGTTACTGGCAAGGCCCTTGCATGGGCGAACCCTATCTGGGAGAGGCAAGGACCAGAGACCCGGGACTTCCAGGCAGGGGCGTAACTAGGAAAGACTGGGCCCCATAGCAAACTTTTGACTGGGGCCCGCCCTCCGCTGGGTATCACACAACCCCCCCCCTTGTAGATAGTGCCTCCCTATAGATTCCACCACATAGCGCCCCCCTATAGATAGCACCATACACAGCCCCCTGTAGATAACGTCTTACAGCCCCAATCCCCTCTGTAGATAACGCCATACAGCCCCCTGTAGATAACGCCATACAGCCCCCTGTAGATAACGCCATACAGACCCCCTGTAGATAATGCCATACAGACCCCGTGTAGATAACGCCATACAGACCCCCCTGTAGATAACGCCATACAGACCCCCCCTTGTAGATAACGCCATACAGACCCTCCCTGCAGATAACGCCATACAAACCCCCCTGTAGATAATGCCATACAGATCCCCCTGTAGATAACGCCATACAGACCCCCTGTAGATAACGCCATACAGACCCCCCTGTAGATAACGTCATACAGACCCCCACTCTAGATAACGCCATACAGACCCCCCTGTAGATAATGCCATACAGACCCCCCTGTAGATAACGCCATACAGACCCACCTGTAGATAACGCCATACAGACCCCTCCTGTAGATAACGCCATACAGACCCCCCTGTAGATAACGCCATACAGCCCCCCTGTAGATAACGCCATACAGACCCCCCTGTAGATAACGCCATACAGACCCCCTGTAGATAACGCCATACAGACCCCCCTGTAGATAACGCCATACAGACCCCCCTGTAGATAACGCCATACAGCCCCCCCTGTAGATAACGCCATACAGACCCCCCTGTAGATAACGCCATACAGACCCCCCTGTAGATAACACAATACAGAACCCCCTGTAGATAACACCATACAGACCCCCATGTAGATAACGCCATACAGACCCTCCCTGTAGATAACGTCATACAGACCCTCCCCTGTAGATAATGACATACATACCCCCTGTAGATAACGCCATACAGACCCCCCTGTAGATAACGCCATACATACCCCCTGTAGATAACGCCATACATACCCCCCTGTAGATAACGCCATACAGACCCCCCTGTAGATAACGCCATACAGACCCCCCCTGTAGAAAACGCCATACAGACCCCCCTGTAGATAACGCCATACAGACCCCCCTGTAGATAACACAATACAGAACCCCCCTGTAGATAACACAATACAGAACCCCCCTGTAGATAATGCAATAAAGACCCCCCTGTAGATAACGCTATACAGACCCCCCTGTAGATAACACCATACAGAACTCCCCTGTAGATAACGCTATACAGACCCCCCTGTAGATAACACCATACAGAACCCCCCTGTAGATAACGTCATACAGACCCCCCCTGTAGATAACATCATACAGAACCCCCCCATAGATAACGCCATACAGACCCCCCTGTAGACAATGCCATATAGCCCCCCCCCAAAAAAAACAGCCCATAGTTTGTCCTACGAAAGAGATGTATCCCCTATCCACAGGATAGGGGATACATGTGTGATCGCTGGCAGCGATAAGGAGAACGGGGGACCGAAAGTCCCCCCAAGTTCTCCAGATAAACTTCGGACTTCCGGAGTCTGCGCAGTTCCATAAAAATGAAAGGTGCGCTGGTCACGCATGCGCTCAAGTGCGACCAGTGCAAAATTCATTTCTATGGAGCTGCAGACAGACCCCGGAAGTCCGAGGTCTGTCATGGAGAACTTTGGGGGACTTTCGGTCCCCGTTCTCCTTATTGCTGGGCGTCCCAGCGATCACACATGCATCCCCTATCCTGTGGATAGGGGATGCATGTCTTTTGTAGGAACAACCCCTTCAGTGGCGTCGCGCTGTAGCTGCCATAGCGGCTGCTAGAGGAGCCTCCGGCCACGGGGCCTCATGCTGCGGGCCCCGTAGCAGCCGCTATGGCTGCTATAGCGGTAGTTACGCCACTGCTTCCAGGGGTTCCTCCAGATATTTCGCATGGTGTTTGAGGACCCTGGACGAGTCTCCTCTGCAGCGGCTTCCTTGCTGAACCTACGCCAAGGAGACATCTCTGTGGGCGAGTACGCCATCCACTTCCGCACCATGGCGGGAGAACTGTTGTGGAACAATGAGGCCCTGGTGGCTACATTCTGGCATGGACTGTCTCCTAAAATTAAGGACGAACTTGCCGCTCAAGACCTGCCATCTACCCTGGATGACCTCATCCTTCTGGCTGCCCGAATTGATAGAAGGCTCCGAGAATGGCTCCAAGAGGTTCGTCGGGAGGGAGCTCTTCCTAGTCCGGTCCCTACCTTGCAGCAACCCCTGCCGTCCTCAGATGCCGATCCTCCTAAGGAGTCTGTGAGGATGGACCAATGTAAGCCATCTACCGAGGAGAGACAAAGCAGATGCACTTCGGGAATCTGTCTTTATTGCGGCCTCGGAGGCCATCTTGTGCGACTGTGTCTCCAAATGCCCCAAAGCCTAGGGTTGGTAGGAAAGACAACCATGGGCAAAGAAGGACTCTCGTCTAAATTGTCCATACCCGTAACCATAGTGTCCGGTGAGAAAACGCATCAAGTCTCTGTGTATCTGGACTCTGGATCCGCTGCTAATTTCATTTGTAGAGACCTGGTGGACCTTCTTCAATTACCCACTACCCCTCTGGAGAGACCGTTGATGGTTGCATCGGTAAATGGACTACCTCTGCCAGACCCAGTTATAGCTGTGACCAAGCCGCTGAGGCTCCAAGTAGGGGCTCTCCACTCCGAACTTCTATCGTTCTATGTCCTATCCAAGGCCGTTAACCCTGTGCTGCTTGGCCTGCCTTGTCTCCGACTACATGCCCCAGTCCTGGACTGGAACTCTGGAGAGATTCTCCAGTGGGGCCCTAAATGTCACAGCCGATGCCTGGTACAGATTCGTTCGGCTTATCCTCCTCTGCCTCGGTCATTGGCAGGATTGCCTGGTCATTATGCGGCATTTTCGGACGTCTTCAGCAAAAGGGAGGTGGAGACACTTCCCCCACACCGGGCGTATGACTGTCCTATCGAGCTGATTCCTGGTGCATCCCTTCCCCGTGGTAGGATATATCCTCTCTCCTTGCCAGAGACTCTGTCCATGTCCGCCTATGTTAAAGAGAACTTGGAGAGGGGCTTCATATGGAAGTCTTCCTCCCCGGCAGGAGCCGAGTTCTTCTTCGTCAAAAAGAAGGATGGCTCCCTGCGTCCTTGTATTGACTACCGGGGTCTCAACCAAATCACGGTGAAAAAGTATGCATTGCCACTGATCTCTGAATTGTTCGATCGTATACGTGGTGCCAAGATTTTTTCCAAACTAGACCAGCGTGGGGCTTACAATCTAATCCGGATTTGCCAGGGTGACGAATGGAAGACTGTATTTAACACCCGTGATGGACACCATGAATATCTAGTAATGCCCTTCGGCCTGTGTAATGCTCCCGCGGTCTTCCAGGAGTTCGTTAATGACATTTTCCGTGACCTCCTCTATGTTTGTGCTGTGGTCTATCTTGATGACATCTTGATTTTTTTCTCCAGATCCTATGACGCATCAGAGGCATGTCCGTCAAGTTTTGCTGCGGTTATGGGAGAATCGTCTGTACGCCAAGTTGAAGAAGTGCGTGTTTGAAAAAGATGCTCTACCCTTCCTGGGCTAAATTGTCTCGAATAGAGGTCTCAGGATGGATCCTGAAAAGATAAAGTCTGTCCTGGAATAGCCACGCCCTCGAGGCTTGAGGGCCATACACCGTTTTCTGGGATTTGCCAATTTTTACAGACAGTTTATTCCAAACTTCTCCTCACTGACTTCTCCTATCTCTAACCTCACTAAGAAGGGCATGAACGCCAAGGTGTGGACTCCTGAGGCAGAGTCCGCATTCAATAGCCTGAAGAGTGCCTTCACATCAGCCTCTATCATCCAGATGTTTCTCTACAGTTCTCGTTGGAGGTGGACGCCTCCTCTGTCGGTGCTGGCACACTCCTGTTCCAGAGGGGTTCCAAGGGCAAGTTAATGTTATGTGGATATTTCACTAAGCTCTTCTCTTCCGCAGAACGCTACTACTCGATTGGGGACCGGGAGTTACTGGCCATCTAATTGGCTCTGGAAGAGTGGAGACATCTACTAGAGGGCGCAACTCATCCCATCCTGATTTTTACGGACCACAAGAACCTCACCTATCTTCAGATGGCCCAATGGCTGAACCCTCGTTAGGCCAGTTTGAGCTCCATTATCGCACGGCCGACAAGAATGTGAGGGCCGATGCCTTGTCCAGGTCTTTCGAGACAGAAGACTCCATGGAAATTCCACAGAACATTATTGATCCGTCTTGCATTGTCTCTGTCAATCCCTTGCAAGTTGGGGACATTCCTCCATGGAGGACTTTTATGCGCCTGGCTGACAGAGGGAGAATCCTCCACTGGGTACACTCCTCTAGACTGGCAGGTCACGCAGGAACCCATAAGATCCAGGATCTGATTGCCCATCATTTCTGGTGGCCCACGCTGCCCAAGGACATTATGGACTTTGTTTCGTCTTGCTCTGTGTATGCAGCTAACAAGGTCGCTCACTCTAGACCTGCTGGCCTGCTCCAGCCATTGCCTGTGCCCAATCCTCCCTGGTAGCATATAGCTATGGGCTTTATCACTTACCTGCCGCTCTCTGCTGGATGCAGTACTGTCTGGGTGGTGGTGGATTGATTTTCGAAGATGGCCTAATTCGTTCCCCTGACCGGTCTTCCTTCTGCTCATCAACTGGCCAAGCTTTTCATCCAACACATCTTCTGCCTGCACGGCTTGCCACAGCATATTGTGTCTGATCGGGGGGGGGGGGGGTGTCAGTTCACCTAGAGGTTCTGGAGAGCCCTCTGCGGATTCCTAGGTGTAAAGTTGGACTTTTCCTCGACCAACCATCCTCAGACCAATTGTCAGGTCGAGAGGATCAATCAGATCTTGGAGAACTACTTATGTCACTTCATCTCCAAGCAGCAGGATGACTGGATGCAGTTGCTCTTGTGGGCTGAATTCTCCTACAATAATCACACCAGCGATTCCACAAGGAATACACCGTTCTTTATCGTCTATGGCCAACACCCACGAATTCCTCTCACGGTGCCTGATACATCCGAGGTACCAGCTGCTGATACTGCTTTTAGGGACTTTCTGCAGATCTGGCAGCAGACTCGCATGAAACGGAAGGTGGATACAAGGAGAAGAGAACCTCCTCGGTTTCTTCCTGGCATGAAGGTCTGGCTGTCCTCCAGGAATATATTCGACTGAGGGTGCCATCATACAAATTTGCTCCCAGGTTCCTCGGACCCTTCGAGATACTGCAGCAGATCAACCCTGTCGCCTACAAGCTTTGGCTGCCTCCTACCCTCAGGATCCCCAACTCCTTCCATGTCTCTCTCCTGAAACCCGTGGTTCTGGACCGCTTTACCAAGACTCTTAGCCCTGCGGTTGCCTCCAGTGGCCTTTCTGACACCTTCGAGGTTAAGGAGATCTTGGACACCGAGAGAGTGAGAGGAAAGCCTGTTTATTTGGTGGATTGGAGGGGGTTTAGTCCTGAAGAGAGGTCCTGGGAGCCAGAGGAGAACCTCAATGCTCCTACCCTTCTGAAGAAGTTTCGCTCTCGCTCTGGCCCCAAGAAGAGGGGGCATAAGAGTGGGGATACTGTCATATCCATGGCTGCGGTCCGTCAGGTTCACTCACCTCCTGACGTCTGCAGCCATGGGTCGGCAAGCACTGGCCCCAGTCTCCTCCTCACGAGATGCTAGCACTCACTTCCACTCACCTCGGCCGGGTCCCGTAGGGTGCGCGTGCACGCTCGTGCCCGCTCTTAAAGGGGCAGCACGTGCACCGGACTTTAATGTTAAATTAGCTCATAAGCACCCTGGTCTATAAGAAGGGCCCAAAAATAAATAGTTTCCACAGCACTGGACTGCAGGTGGGTGCACGCCTCAATTGGACCTGGTCCACGGTCCTCAATATCAGGCAGACAAAAAATGGACACAGTCAGCACTTCCAAAAAGCATCAGCAGTTTATTCACCCGTGCGACGTTTCAGTCCAACAGGACTTTTTTCAAGCATAAAAAACACACATCAGGTCATAAGTATATAAAGTATACTTATGACCTGATGTGTGTTTTTTATGCTTGAAAAAAGTCCTGTTGGACTGAAACGTCGCACGGGTGAATAAACTGCTGATGCTTTTTGGAAGTGCTGCCTCTGTCCATTTTTTGTCTATAAGAAGGGCCCAGTCCTTTCCTGCAGTGCCTGAGCATTGTTTGTCGTATCCTAGTTTGTCTAAGCAAATGGTCTCCCAGTGTTTTCCAGTTCCCAGTGTATCCTGTATCCCGTGCTATCCTGGTCAAGTGCCGGGCTATGCTGTAGTCGTGCTGTGCTGTATTCCACGCCTGTCCTGCTACTCCACGCCTGACGTCTAGCCGCTGCCTAGTCCCAGCCGAGCCTGCCTTGCTACTGTCCGAGCTGCCACAGGTACCCTATACAAACTATAGACTTTGACCTGTGCCCTGTTGGCCAGCTGCCATACCGCCAAGGCGGTACGGACCAGTGGGTCCACGAACCCTACGTGACACGTAGTAATACCTAAAGAATGTTATATAAATTTGGTATAGCCACAATTGTATTGACCCACAAAATAAACTTAAGATATAATGTTTACTGCATGGTGAACCCAGTAAAAACGAAACCAAAATGCAATGGAGGAATTGCTGCTATTTTTTTCCAATCCACTTTACAAAATAATTTTGACGTTTCTCATTACATTATATGGTACATTAAATGTTGCCATTGAAAAAATAATACCCTTCCTGCAAAAAACAATCCCACATCTGGCTATGTCGACAGAGAAAATGTTATAGCTCTTGAAATTCGGGGACAAAAAAGCAAAAATGAAACAACTAAAATTAGCCTGGTCCTGAAAAGGTTACATTTCTAAGCATCGAACATACCCAAGAGAAAGCTGTTAAATAAAAAAATCAAACAAGTAAGATGGTAACCGGTTGGCACTACCTCGCACCGTGGCAATACATCATGGAACGCTATGCTGCTGGGATCTGTGGTCCTATAGCCGCTGCTTTTCGTTGGTGCTCTGTGCTTATGACAAGTCAGATCCAAGCATATAATAAAATGAAGAAGAAATATGTATAGCACTCACCCTTCCAGATTTTCAATTGCAGCTTTTTATTTCGTGTTAAGGCAGGTTAAGAACAGGAGACTAGCACATGAATATCAGCCTACAGTCGTTTCGCGTCCTCCAGACGCTTTCTCAAGGCCTTAAGAAAGCATCTGGAGGACACGAAATGTCCTCCCTCCATGGAACTTAGTAACTTATCAGTCTCAGGAGTGTGAATCCTCGGGCTCTCCGACTTCTCCTTAATGATGCCAATCCTAGATAGATATATTTTACATAAACTGGGCAACTTGAAGTTTTTAAGTTTCATGGTACACAATGGACTTGTCACCTGTAATAATGTTTATCTGGGTATAGTACTTTTCAATTGATTTGTTACAAAAATATTTTTTTAATATGGCACTAGGGTTAAACTGTAATTCTCTTAATTCCTGTTATTGTGTAATTTTTTAAAAGTTTGTTGTCTGCACAGTCTATTACATAACCCCTACAAGAGAGCCCCTTGTTTACTGAGAGGTGTTGTATTTTTCCCATAACCCCATAACCCCTTCTCCTATATTCTATGCCATTTTTTATCTACAGAGTGGTTCGCTCTTGTTTTACTGCCCAGCCCCTAGTAGTATTCGGACTCTATAAGTTGTGGCGAACTACCTTCAATACAAAATTTTGTTCTGGATATTGAAACAGAACTGTTTGAATCCTATGATACTATTAATAAAACATGTAGTTTTTGCCGCATGATGAACGCCGTAAAAATAAAACTCCCCAAAATATTGCGCAATCACAGTTTATTTCACCCCACAAATATTTATTTTTCAGTTTCCCAGTACATTATATGGTACATTAAATGGTGCCATGAAAAACTACAACTTGTCCTGTAATAAAAAAAAAAAACCTCATATGGCTGTGGTAACAAATAAATAAAAAGTTATGGCTTTTAGAAGGTGGAGAGGAAAAAACTAAAATGATAAAGCGAAAATTAGGCAAGACAGGTCAACAAACCTTATAGATTGAAATAGGTTGAAATAGATTTTGTTCATTTAAAGTAAAATAGTTGAATTGGTTGAAAGGAGAGGAGAATCGTATAGTTTTAATTATTGGGAATAATCAACAATCTAATTAGTCTGAAAATGACACCTGCCGTTCCCAGCTTATCAGGAGAACACTTTAGATATCTCATCTGATCGTAGGGGAATGAGGAGCTGTAGTATGACAATTTGTCCAACCACATATATGCAAAATGCTGTCAATTCCTTTAAGAATATGATTACGAGCAGTTCTAAATACCACTTTGATAAGAGCAAACACAGATGAACACACATTTTTTAATTAACTAATGCCAAAAAAAGATTTACCTTTTAAAGTTTAATTTTATATATATAATAGTATGTTGGGCCGATAAGCACTGTTCAGTCAGATTACAAGACTGCAGCTTCAAGTAGTGGAAGAGATACACGCAACATTTATAGAAAAAAGAAAAACCGGAAAAAAAAAGGATAAAATTAATGAAACAATAGTGTTAACTATAGCAACCAATTAATATATTATCAGTTTTTAAATTGAGCTTCTAAAATGACAGCTGGACAGGTAGATGACTACTAGAAACAGATTAGCTGCTACAGGCAATACTGTTCCCTTGTATTTAACAATCTAAAAATTATAGTATTACAATTTGAATTTCCTAGGAAAAATCAAGCAGATTGTGAATGTAATGCTGCAGGGTGGGATCATCATTTAAAAATTTTCATATTTTTTTGCTAGATTACTATAGCCAAGAGGAACCTTCATGAGTAGCAGCTTACATATGTACATCTAGGTTAACATTCATGTGGCTGAAATATTGCATTTTTAACATTGGGCTTTACAAGAGATATGGATTTTGCATAAATTAGGTGCCATGCAATGGTATTTAGATTTTTACGAAATCTAATGAGTCATTTTTCCAGCATTGATCTTAAAACTGATTAAGGTGTACAGCTGCCAGCGTGAGTGGGCAAGATAGCTATGTCTAAAAAGGTCATGTAAAGACTCGATCTAACCACAATATATTTAAAACGTACCTTCAGTGATCCACTTAAACGACCCTTAGGATATGCACCACAGTTTGTAATTCAAGTTTCTTGAATAGGAGCAGAGCTGCAGTTTTGCAGCACGACCGCTATACAGTTTGACAAAGCCTTCTGCTTCCGGCACTAACCCCTGCATAGCTTCCGATGCCCGGAGGCAGCTAGTACTGCTGATCAGTGCCGGGTCCGGGTGTCTGACCTCCACAATCATATACTGACGACATATCCTGTGGATAGGACATCAAATCGGGATGTATACTGAATGGTGAATGACTTCCTTAGACTTCGTTCACATCTGCATCAGGGCTCTGTTCTGGCGTAGTTGACTACGGTATTGATTTAGTCAAAATGATGGAACCCTTGCACAACGGAGACAAACGGAAACCATTTGCATCGGATCCATCACCATTGAAATCAATGGTAATGCAAACGGAAACCTATGGTTTCTGCTTATTTCAGTCAGGGTTCCGTTCTGACGGAAAGCTCAGATGGAACGCCAGAACCGAGCCCTGATGCAGATGTGAATGAAGCCTTAGTATGTAAATATATTTTAAGCTGGCAGCATACAATACTACAAAACATGATATAGGGTTTCCTGCTAGACCAACTGAAATTCCATGATAATGTTTTTCATTGTAGAATAGCGAATTTAGAAGATCAAATTGGTGAAAATGGCGTTTCCAGTAATTAACAATCAAAGACAATCCAGGTAGTTCGCATTAAAGGACCTATTTGCTTGAGAGGGAGCAGTGGCATAAAGGAGACCACTCTGTATGTTACCTAGTGGGTCCTTCTCTAAAGGAATCAGGAGTTCCTTTAGAACCGGTCATGTGATCAATTCCCATCTGAAGTTAGGGACCAACTTAAGTTAAGGGGGATGTTCAGTGGGCATAATAGCACAAAAAATATTACTGTGATTAGAGCTCTTAGTACCCTAATTTAAAGAGACATACTCTATTTTATTAGTCATTTAATATTTCAAATAGATAAAGCAAAAAACAGCAGCACCGGACAGATAGATTAGATGATTAGATGGGTGCGCGCCTCTTGAGTAACAGTCCAATGACTCTTCAATATAGAGGAATTTAGAGAATGAGGCAGCACGACCAACTTAGTGAAAAATAGTGATCCTGTTTACTCCACACGCAACGTCTCAGCTCAGTCTCAGCCTTTCTCAAGCATATTTCAACTAATTGATTGTGTTTTCAAGTCACATGGCAAGATGCCCTTGAATATATGATGCGACATGCAAATGTAGATATTATAAAAAGGAACAAAAAAAACCTAGGAAATTATTATGCACATAACTAAGAAATTGAATAACTTCTATTAACATATGAAGTGCTGCCAAGACAATAGCCAAGGCCAAAATACTAAACAACAGTATTGAAATGATGACATAATCAATGCAGACTCGCTCACAAATGTCAATGTTAATTACTACAATACTATGTAACCAAGACTTTCAGTATATAGATAAAGAAGAGGGGATGTATAGACATAAACTGAAACATATCAAGTTCAATGCATTGTAATCTGTACGTACAGAAAGTGAATGCACAGTGTTCAGTCAGTTCTGTGAAGATAGATGAAAAGGTTAACTGGATAACCGGTTTCCTTGAGATCTAACATGGAAAAGAGAACTTTTGAAGATT
Source organism: Rhinoderma darwinii (assembly GCF_050947455.1). Lineage (NCBI taxonomy): Eukaryota > Metazoa > Chordata > Amphibia > Anura > Rhinodermatidae > Rhinoderma > Rhinoderma darwinii. The sequence continues at coordinate 212,663,148 of NC_134688.1, read as the reverse complement.
TCTATAATTGCTGATGGAGGAGTTACCCCTGGTCAACTACTGGTCAACTTCTGGTATATCTTTATTCCACTAACTTGAAAGTCCAATCATGTATGATGAAGTAACTGAGAGGGATCATTACAAATCTTGACGTTACGATATACTGTAAGGCCAGCTTCACCTTCTGTGATTCTGTTCTAGTTTCCACTAGCATTATTTCTTTGTAGGAAAACCTGCAAAGAGAGTGAAATTATGAAAGAGAGCTGTGTTACTACTTCGTTTTCTGTGACCTGACCTTGGCTCTCCGTTGACTTTATTCATAATTTCATATTGTGAGTCCATGTGCAAACTGTCTATTGTGTGTCAAAAATAGCATCAGAACCCTTCAGGGCAAAGTAAGAAAATATTTCCCAATGGTTTTTTTGTTGTTTTTTTCCAACTGTACATCCGTGTGCCTCTAATTTTATGGAGTTTTTTTTTTTTTTTTTTTAACTTTCCTAAAGTAATAAAGTATATGGAGCTCTGCATCATTGCATAGTGTTTGGCTTAATTTTGTGTAATAAAACAAAAGTTGACTCTTCCCTTCCCTTTTTGCTTGAAGGCTTCTTAAAGTCTATGTAGATCTTTGCAAAAGTTTTTTGTTTTTTAATAAAAATGTGTATCAGTTTGTTTGGTGCAACTTTCGAATTACTTTTTATTAAAAATTATTTTTACTTTTTGAGATACAGCTGCTTTGTATCTTGCATACACAGCAGCTATATCATGTACTAAGGCGCCATGCACTCGCCCGTGCCCGTAATCACGGCCTGCGATTGCGGGCACGGCCGGCTGCTGACATTTTTGGGCTGTGCTCACATACAAGGTATGGGAGCAAGGCCCGTAAAACACAAAAAAAAGGACATGCTCAGGGCACAGTTCTGCAGCACAGGCACCCATCCGTAGCAATACGGAAATGTGTCTGCGGCCAATTGAACTGAATGGGCCCGTAATTATGGACCGTAATTGCGGTCCGTCATTACAGGAGATTTTACGGTCGTGTGCATGGGGCCTTAGACCTGAATCCATCAGGTCAGCGGCACTGACTGGTTCAGTGGAAGCGGGTTCTGCGTGTCTCTGATACACAGGATCCACCTGTTATCGATCACATCTAAGTAATGAACTTAGATGTGATCAGTAACATCTTGATCCTGTGTGTCAGAGACACGCAGGACCCACTGACACTGAACCCGTCACTCCCGTGGACCTGACAGATGCAGGTTTCAGGCTAGATACAGCTGCTCTGTATACAGGATAAAAAAGCAGCTGTATCTCAAAAAGTAAAAATACTTTTTAATAAAAAGTAATTAGAAAGTTGCACCAAACACCCTGATACACATTTTTATTAAAAAAAAAAACGTTTGCAAAGGTGTACAAAGCCTTTAACTAAGCATCGTTGACGTATCCACCTCCAGATGCACAATATTTTGTGGTCACATTCGGGGTAATTTATCTAACATTCTACGCTAGTTTTGTAGCATAGGAAACTCGCCAAAAGCGCTCAAAAGCTTTGGTATTTTTGCGTCACCCTCGCCACTTTTGTGAAAAGGGGGCATTGCTTCACTCCTGCGCGCCTCATACAACGTTAGCCGAACGGTGACTATATGTTTTTTTTTTTAATATCTGATGTGGGACTGGAAGGCACACAACCCGGTCACAACATGTGACGCATTTATTAAGAGGCTTTCGCCACTTAATAAATATGTTGCAGTCTCATAACATTTTTCTTGCTATTAAAACTGGGGTATGAAACGGCAGTCTTAATAAATTGCCCCTATTTTTTCTTTTAATAATTTGTCTTAACAATCTATATAAGGAATATGTAATAAAATAATTAATTAAGACACAATTGACTGAAATGCCCATATCGTATCTCAGTTTCTGCAGTGCAGATGTAAAGCTGTTTGGCTCTCACCTTCCGTATCAGGAGCAGACACACACGGATTCTGCAGAGGTTGTAAGTGCTCCAGGCACAAATCAGATGAGTGAATTGAAACATCTTAGAATCTCATTAACATGCTAAATCATTGCAAACTTGAGAGGACACAACACGCATCTTTTATTTCAAAATACACTAATTAAGGCTCACACAATATGTAGAATCATTTGCCATTTTTAATGCATACAGCAATAAGTCAGCGAGGCTGAGGATAAAAATGTGAAAAGCAATTAAGTAGCATTGATTAACCCCGTGGACGTGAGATATAGCTCCATTACATAATAACGTAGAATAGGAATGAAGATTGTATAGATCACATGAAGAATATCTTATTAATTTGACATTTTATACATTTATGAGGTCTATGGTTTATTTACATGGATACCAGACATCTTACAATAGGTATAAATCTACCTCAATGATTTCCTATCATTTATATCTTCCTATTTCAAGATTTTTAGGTGAAGCACAATATCTATGCTCTTTTTTCCTGCTCCGGTGAAGCCATGTCTTAAACTAAATACTCAATATAATAAAACATAATAAATTATTTCAAAGTGAAATAAAATAATAATAGCAAAGATTACATTTTTTTAAGCAAGACCATATATCCCCTGCTGTACTCCGCAATCCACACTCAGCACTGGGGACCTGCAGTAATTTTCTCTTTTCGGCTGCCAGTATCAAGAAGTGATGGTAGCCTATATTAATACTTGCCGTGCACTGGTATTGTAGGCGCAACAGATGGCTCCCCTACTTAGCAGAGAGTAGTTTAGAATTAGGCAGACAGAACCCTTATTAACAATTAGTCAGGATTTTATTAGCACTTCTCTTTAAATTTACTGTTGTAGCAGAGCTGAGTTCATCAAAGCAGTAAAGCTCAGTTTGTCATTTGGAACAAATCACTGTTATAACAAAATGTATTTCCTGTGGTTTTCTCCTGTTTGTGGACATAATATTTTAAGCATATGTCACCCTTAGGCCTCATAGACACGGACATATAATGAATTTATGTTGTATAGATCAGTAATACGACAGTTATAGCCTACCATGGATCCATACTGTACCTCTGTGTGCTTCTATATAAAGTAATATGTTATATGACATACAAAATGAATCATGTCATGCAATTTCACATCCCGTATTAAATAGATTTTTTTACCCCATGAGTGGAAAACATGACTGAAAAACAGTGTCAAACCTGACCTAAGGTGGTGACTTTTTTCAAGATTCTTTCAGGTATATAAACAATGTGAAGAAAAATGAAGACCTGCTGATAAGGTCAAAATTACTATATAAATAAATCAAAGATGAGAGATGTAACACTAGTTCTGTAAAGGATCTGCCAGGCACTACGTCTGTGGAGACTCCCAGGGTTAATCAGTCGACACCTGAGGCCAGACCTCTTAGACTGACACCGGCTCCCACCAATCAGGGTGGCAGGCTCAGGAGTGGGAGAGCCTATCGCGGCCTGGTCAGTCAGAGTTAGCTCCGCCCCCTGTCCATTTATACCTGCAGTTTTCTCTTCCTCATTGCTTGTTATTCTTTTGGATTCCTGGCCCCACTGCTGCTTGCTCCAGCCTGCTTCTGCCGTGCTTCTGCCTTGCTGCAGTTCTCCTTGACTTGACTTGCTTTGCTTTGCTTTGCCCCTGGCTTGCTTCTGTCTCCGTGCCCGCTCGGGTTACTCACTTCGTCCTGGTCCTGACTGTTCGTTCGCCGCTCCGTTTCCTCGTGGCGTTCCGTGGCTACTGCCCCTTCCCTTGCGTGTTCCCTGTTTGTTTTCCTGTGCACTTAGACAGCGTAGGGACCGCCGCCCAGTTGTACCTCGTCGCCTAGGGCGGGTCGTTGCAAGTAGGCAGGGACAGGGCGGTGGGTAGATTAGGGCTCACTTTCCCTTCACCTCCTTCCTGCCATCATAGAATAACAAGCCCTTACCTAGTCTACCATTTCTCCTACGCTGTCGCTATCATGGACCCCCTTGAGACCCTGACCCAGCAGATGCAGGGCCTCTCCCTACAGGTCCAGGCCCTGGCCCAAAGGGTTGGGCGCACCACCTCACCTCTAGAACCCGACCTCAAGTTACCTGACCGGTTTTCAGGGGACCGTAAGACGTTTCTCTCCTTCCGGGAGAGTTGCAGACTATATTTCCGCCTTAAGCCCCACTCCTCAGGTTCCGAGAACCAGCGGGTGGGTATCATCATATCCCGACTCCAGGAAGGGCCCCAAGAGTGGGCCTTCTCCTTGGCTCCTGACGCCCCTGAACTTTCCTCTGTTGATCGTTTTTTCTCTGCCCTCGGACTCATTTACGACGAGACTGACAGGACTGCTTTAGCCGAGAGTCAGTTGGTGACCTTACGTCAGGGTAGGAGACCGGTTGAGGAATACTGTTCTGATTTTAGGAAGTGGTGCGTAGCCTCTCAGTGGAACGATCCGGCCCTAAGGTGCCAGTTTAGGTTAGGATTATCTGACGCCCTGAAGGATCTGCTGGTTAGCTACCCCTCGTCTGACTCTCTTGACCAGGTTATGGCCCTAGCAGTACGACTTGACCGACGTCTCAGGGAACGTCAGCTAGAACGCTTCAGTGTGCTCCCCTCTGACTTTTCTGCGATCCCCCCCGAGGTCCCGCCTCCTCGCCCCTCCACGGAGGACTCGGAGGTACCTATGCAACTCGGGGCCTCCATGTCCCCTCGACAACGTAGGGAGTTTCGCAGAATGAACGGTCTCTGCTTCTACTGTGGGGACGACAAGCATCTACTGAACACCTGTCCCAGGCGCAAGAATAAGAAGCCGGAAAACTTCCGCGCCTAAGTGATCATCGGGGAGGTCACTTGGGCGCACAGGTATTTCCCGTTAATGTGAAACGCAATAAAATTTTGCTTCCCTTTCAGGTCTCGTTTGCTGGCCGGTCTGCCACGGGCAGTGCTTTCGTGGATTCTGGCTCATCTGCTAATATCATGTCTGTGGAATTTGCTATGTCTCTAAAGATGCCTTGTATTGATTTACCTTATCCTATCCCTGTAGTAGGAATCGACTCTACTCCCCTTGCTAATGGTTATTTTACTCAGCATACTCCTGTTTTTGAACTCCTGGTTGGCTCCATGCATTTGGAGCAGTGCTCTGTACTGGTAATGCAGGGATTATCGTCTGATCTGGTTTTAGGCCTTCCCTGGTTGCAGTTGCATAATCCCACGTTTGATTGGAATACTGGGGATCTCACCAAATGGGGTAATGAATGTCTTATGTCATGTCTTTCTGTTAACTCTATTTCTCCCCGGGAGGAGGTAAACACGCTTCCTGAGTTCGTTCAGGACTTCGCCGATGTGTTTTCTAAGGAGGCCTCCGAGGTGTTGCCCCCCCATAGAGATTACGATTGCGCTATCGATTTGGTGCCTGGTGCCAAGCTTCCTAAAGGTAGGATATTTAATCTTTCATGTCCTGAACGTGAAGCCATGAGGGTGTATATCCAGGAATGCCTGGCCAAGGGTTTCATTCGCCCCTCGACTTCTCCTGTAGGTGCTGGCTTCTTCTTCGTGGGGAAGAAGGATGGTGGTCTTAGGCCGTGCATTGATTATCGTAACCTGAATAAGGTCACTGTAAGGAACCAGTACCCACTTCCTTTGATTCCGGATCTTTTTAATCAGGTTCAGGGAGCCCAATGGTTTTCTAAGTTCGATCTACGGGGGGCATATAACCTTATCCGCATCAAAGAGGGGGATGAGTGGAAAACTGCGTTCAACACACCCGAGGGTCATTTCGAATACCTGGTCATGCCCTTTGGGTTGTGTAACGCCCCTGCTGTCTTCCAGAATTTTATTAATGAAATCCTGAGAGAGTACCTGGGTAATTTTCTTGTTGTGTACCTTGATGACATACTGGTGTTTTCCAAGGACTGGTCCTCTCACGTGGAGCATGTCAGGAAGGTGCTCCAGGTCCTTCGGGAGAATAATCTGTTTGCTAAGACTGAAAAATGTGTCTTTGGGGTACAGGAGATACCATTTTTAGGGCAAATCCTCACTCCTCATGAATTCCGCATGGACCCTGCCAAGGTTCAAGCTGTGGCGGAATGGGTCCAACCTGCCTCCCATAAGGCGTTACAGTGTTTTTTAGGGTTCGCCAACTATTACAGGAGATTTATTGCCAACTTCTCGGTCGTCGCTAAGCCTCTTACGGACCTTACCCGCAAGGGTGCTGATGTCCTCCATTGGCCCCCTGAGGCCGTCCAGGCCTTTGAGACTCTCAAGAAGTGCTTTATCTCGGCCCCCGTGCTGATTCAGCCCAACCAAGAGGAGCCATTTATTGTGGAGGTTGACGCTTCCGAGGTGGGAGTGGGGGCCGTCTTGTCCCAGGGTACCAGCTCCCTCACCCATCTCCGCCCCTGTGCTTACTTCTCTAGGAAGTTTTCGCCCACGGAGAGTAACTATGATATTGGCAACCGCGAACTTCTAGCCATTAAATGGGCTTTTGAGGAGTGGCGGCACTTCCTGGAGGGGGCCAGACACCAGGTAACGGTCCTTACGGATCACAAGAATCTGGTTTTCCTAGAATCGGCCCGGAGGCTTAATCCTAGACAAGCTCGGTGGGCACTATTCTTTACCAGATTTAATTTCTTGGTTACCTATAGGGCTGGGTCCAAGAATATTAAGGCTGATGCTCTGTCACGTAGTTTCATGGCCAATCCTCCTTCCGAGAAGGATCCCGCTTGTATTTTACCCCCTGGTATAATCGTCTCTGCCACGGATTCTGATTTAGCTTCTGATATCGCGGCTGATCAGGGTGCAGCTCCCGGGAACGTCCCTGGGGACAAACTGTTTGTTCCCCTGCAATACCGGCTGAGGGTACTCAGGGAAAACCATGACTCCGCTCTATCTGGTCATCCTGGCATCTTGGGCACCAAACACCTCATTACCAGAAACTATTGGTGGCCTGGGTTGCCTAAAGATGTTAGGGCTTACGTCGCCGCTTGTGAGGTTTGCGCTAGGTCCAAAACCCCTAGGTCCCGACCTGCGGGCCTACTACGTCCCTTGCCCATTCCCCAGAGACCTTGGACCCATATCTCCATGGATTTTATCACCGATTTGCCTCCATCTCAGGGCAAGTCGGTGGTGTGGGTGGTAGTCGACCGCTTCAGCAAGATGTGCCACTTTGTGCCCCTTAAGAAGCTACCTAACGCCAAGACGTTAGCTTCTTTGTTTGTGAAACACATCCTGCGTCTCCATGGGGCCCCAGTCAATATCGTTTCGGACAGAGGGGTACAATTTGTTTCCTTATTTTGGAGAGCCTTTTGTAAAAAGTTGGAGATTGATCTGTCCTTCTCCTCCGCCTTCCATCCCGAAACTAACGGCCAAACGGAAAGGACCAACCAATCCCTGGAACAATATTTAAGGTGTTTCATCTCTGACTGTCAATTCGATTGGGTCTCATTCCTTCCCCTTGCTGAATTTTCCCTGAATAACCGGGTCAGTAACTCGTCAGGGGTCTCCCCGTTTTTCTGTAATTTCGGGTTTAACCCAAGGTTCTCCTCCGTCTCCCCTGGTTGTTCCAATAATCCTGAGGCAGAGGAGGTTCATCGGGAACTGTGCACTGTCTGGGCCCAGGTTCAGAAGAACCTAGAGGCGTCCCAGAGCGCACAAAAGATTCAGGCGGATAGTAGACGTTCTGCTAACCCCCGGTTTGTCGTCGGGGATTTGGTCTGGTTGTCGTCCAGGAACTTGCGCCTTAAGGTCCCGTCCAGGAAGTTTGCTCCCCGATTTATTGGGCCTTATAAGGTCATTGAAGTCCTCAACCCTGTATCCTTCCGTCTGGAGCTGCCCCCATCCTTCCGCATACACGACGTCTTTCATGCTTCCCTCCTTAAACGCTGCTCCCCGTCCTGGTCCCCCTCTAGGAAACCTCCTGTTCCCGTTCTCACCCCTGAGGGGGTGGAATTCGAGGTGGCCAAGATTGTGGACAGTAGGATGATCCAGGGCTCCCTCCAGTACCTGGTCCATTGGAGAGGATACGGGCCGGAGGAGAGGACTTGGGTACCTGCTCGAGATGTTCACGCTGGGGTATTGGTCAGGAGGTTCCACCTTCTCTTCCCCACTAAACCGGGTCCTCTTAGTAAGGGTCCGGTGGCCCCTCATAAAAGGGGGAGTACTGTAAAGGATCTGCCAGGCACTACGTCTGTGGAGACTCCCAGGGTTAATCAGTCGACACCTGAGGCCAGACCTCTTAGACTGACACCGGCTCCCACCAATCAGGGTGGCAGGCTCAGGAGTGGGAGAGCCTATCGCGGCCTGGTCAGTCAGAGTTAGCTCCGCCCCCTGTCCATTTATACCTGCAGTTTTCTCTTCCTCATTGCTTGTTATTCTTTTGGATTCCTGGCCCCACTGCTGCTTGCTCCAGCCTGCTTCTGCCGTGCTTCTGCCTTGCTGCAGTTCTCCTTGACTTGACTTGCTTTGCTTTGCTTTGCCCCTGGCTTGCTTCTGTCTCCGTGCCCGCTCGGGTTACTCACTTCGTCCTGGTCCTGACTGTTCGTTCGCCGCTCCGTTTCCTCGTGGCGTTCCGTGGCTACTGCCCCTTCCCTTGCGTGTTCCCTGTTTGTTTTCCTGTGCACTTAGACAGCGTAGGGACCGCCGCCCAGTTGTACCTCGTCGCCTAGGGCGGGTCGTTGCAAGTAGGCAGGGACAGGGCGGTGGGTAGATTAGGGCTCACTTTCCCTTCACCTCCTTCCTGCCATCATAAGTTCGCACTAGAATTTTGTTTACTCTTTTATATAGATTTTGATGTGAACAAATGGATGTGATGATGCTCATTATGGTCTGAGTTTCTGTCAAGTTTGCCCTTTAAGGAATACAAGTATGATCAAGGGTTCTCCAATGCCAAAATCCATCCCTCAATCTTCAATGTAGATCAAACCAACCAACTTTGTGAATTACTTATATTGCCAAAAAACTAGTTACCCCGTTTCGTTTGCCAGTCACATGATGCCGCTTGCCAATATCCTGATTCTTCAGCTATTGTCACACACACCTCACCCATAATACTATCTGGCACTGTGTATGGATCAGTGAGCCGGCTCTCCAGCATCTTCTACTAAGCATGTGCCAATAGGCTTCCAAGAGGTATGCTCAGATAACAATACCTCCTGTGTCTGATCTCCGCTACAGTCAATGGACATATACACTGTAGGGACAAAAGTATTGGGACACACCTCTTAATCATTTAATGCAGGTGTTTCATTTAGTCCAATTGCAACAGGTGTAAAAAATCACCTAGCCATGCAGTCTGCCTTTACATACATTTGTGAAAGGATGGGTTGTTCTAAAGAGCTCACTGAATTCCAGCATGGTACTGTAATAGGATGCCACTATTGTAACAAGTCAATTTGGGAAATTTCTTACCTCCTAGTTATCCCAGGATCAACAGTCGGCGGTATTATCGCAAAGTAGAAACGTTTAGAAACCATTGCAACTCAGCCACGAAAGTGGCAGACCACGTAAAGTTACAGAACGGGGTCACCGAGTGTTGTGACGCCCAGTGCATAAAAATAACTGCAGAGCTCAAAACTTTCTCTGGCATTAACATCAGCACAAAAATTGTGCACCGGGAGCTTTCTGCCATTGGTTTACATGGCCAAGCAGCTGTATGCAAGCCTTTCATCACCAAGCACAATGCCAAGCGTCAGATGAAGTGGTGTAAAGCACTCCGCCACTGGACTCTGGAGCAGTTGTAATGTGTTCTATGAAGTGATAAATCACGCTCCCCTTTGGGGAAGTCTGATGGACGAGTCTGGTTTTGGCGAATGCCAGGAGAACGTTACCAAACTGACTGCACTCTGCTAACTGTACAGTTGGGATAATGCTGTGGGATTGTTTTTGGGGGGTTTGCCCCCTTTGTTCTAGTGAAGGGAAATATAAATGATTCAGCAAATCAAGACGTTTAGGACATTTGTTTGCTTACAACGCTGTCGGAACAGTTTGGGGAAGGCCACGTTCTATGCCCCAGTGTACCAAGCAAGGTCCATAAAGGCATGGTTGGGTGAAATTGGTGTGTAAGACCTTGATTAGCCCACACAGAGCCCTGACCTCAACCCCATCAAACACCTTTGGGATAAACTAGAACGGAGATTGCGAACCAGGTCCTCTCGTCCAACATCATTGTCTAACCTCAAAAATGCTCTTCTTGATAAATGGGCAAACACTTCCACATACACACTCCAAAATCTTGTAGAAAGCCTTCCCAGAAGAGTGGAAGCTGTTTTATCTGCGAAGAAGGCACCAACTATATATTAATTCCTACGGATTTAGAATGGAATGTCATAAAAGCATCTGTAGGTATGTGTAGATGTCCCAATACCTTTGTCCATAAAGTGTATCTATTATATATATATATATATATATATATATATATATATATATATATATATATATATATACTGTATATATATATACTACCGTTCAAAAGTTTAGGGTCACTTAGAAATTTCCTTATTTTTGAAAGAAAAGCACAGTTTTTTTCAATGAAGATAACATTAAATTAATCAGAAATACACTCTATGCATTGTTAATGTGCTAAATGACTATTCTAGCTGCAAACGGCTGGTTTTTAATGCAATATCTACATAGGTGTATAGAGGCCCATTTCCAGCAACCATCACTCCAGTGTTCTAATGGCACATTGTGTTTGCTAACTGTGTTTGAAGGCTAATGGATGATTAGAAAACACTTGAAAACACTTGTGCAATTATGTTAGCACCGCTGTAAACAGTTTTGCTATTTAGAGGAGCTATAAAACTGACCTTCCTTTGAGCTAGTTGAGAATCTGGAGCATTACATTTGTGGGTTTGATTAAACTCTCAAAATGGCTAGAAAAAGAGAGCTTTCATGTGAAACTCGACAGTCTATTCTTGTTCTTAGAAATGAAGGCTATTCCATGCGAGAAATTGCCAAGAAACTGAAGATTTCCTACAACGGTGTGTACTACTCCCTTCAGAGGACAGCACACACAGGCTCTAACCAGAGTAGAAAGAGAAGTGGGAGGCCCCGCTGCACAACTGAGCAACAAGACAAGTACATTAGAGTCTCTAGTTTAAGAAATCGACGCCTCACAGGTCCTCAACTGGCAGCTTCATTAAATAGTACCCGCAAAATGCCAGTGTCAACGTCTACAGTGAAGAGGCGACTCCGGGATGCTGGCCTTCAGGGCAGAGTGGCAAAGAAAAAGCCATATCTGAGACTGGCTAATAAAAGGAAAAGATTAATATGGGCAAAAGCACACAGAGATTGGACAGAGGAAGATTGGAAAAAAGTGTTATGGACAGACGAATCGAAGTTTGAGGTGTTTGGATCACACAGCAGAACATTTGTGAGACGCAGAACAACTGAAAAGATGCTGGAAGAGTGCCTGACACCATCTGTCAAGCATGGTGGAGGTAATGTGATGGTTTGGGGTTGCTTTGGTGCTGGTAAAGTGGGAGATTTGTACAAGGTAAAAGGGATTTTGAATAAGGAAGGCTATCACTCCATTTTGCAATACTACGCCATACCCTGTGGACAGCGCTTGATTGGAGCCAATTTCATCTTACAACAGGACAATGACCCAAAGCACACCTCCAAATTATGCAAGAACTATTTAGGGAAGAAGCAGGCAGCTGGTATTCTATCTGTAATGGAGTGGCCAGCTCTCAGCCCCATAGAGCTGTTGTGGGAGCAGCTTAACCGTATGGTACGCAAGAAGTGCCCATCAAGCCAATCCAACTTGTGGGAGGGGCTTCTGGAAGCGTGAGGTGAAATTTCTCCCGATTACCTCAGAAAATTAACAGCTAGAATGCCAAAGGTCTGCAATGCTGTAATTGCTGCAAATGGAGCATTCTTTGACGAAAGCAAAGTTTGAAGGAGAAAATTATTATTTCAAATAAAAATCATTATTTCTAACCTTGTCAATGTCTTGACTATATTTTCTAGTCATTTTGCAACTCATTTGATAAATATAAGTGTGAGTTTTCATGGAAAACACAAAATTGTCTGGGTGACCCCAAACTTTTGAACGGTAGTGTATATACAGTGGAGGAAATAAGTATTTGATCCCTACCTGATTTTTTAAGTTTGCCCACTGTCAAAGTCATGAACAGTCTAGAATTTTTAGGCTAGGTTAATTTTACCAGTGAGAGATAGATTATATTTAAAAAAAAACAGAAAATCACATTGTCAAAATTATATATATTTATTTGCATTGTGCACAGAGAAATAAGTATTTGATCCCTTTGGCAAACAAGACTTAATACTTGGTGGCAAAACCCTTGTTGGCAAGCACATCAGTCCGACGTTTTTTGTAGTTGATGATGAGGTTTGCACACATGTTAGATGGAATTTTGGCCCACTCCTCTTTGCAGATCATCTGTAAATCATTAAGATTTCGAGGCTGTCGCTTGGCAACTCGGATCTTCAGCTCTCTCCATAAGTTTTCGATGGGATTAAGGTCTGGAGACTGGCTAGGCCACTCCATGACCTTAATGTGCTTCTTTTTGAGCCACTCCTTTGTTGCCTTGGCTGTATGTTTCGGGTCATTGTCGTGCTGGAAGACCCAGCCACGAGCCATTTTTAATGTCCTGGTGGAGGGAAGGAGGTTGTCACTCAGGATTTGACGGTACATGGCTCCATCCATTCTCCCATTGATGCGGTGAAGTAGTCCTGTGCCCTTAGCAGAGAAACACCCCCAAAACATAATGTTTCCACCCCAGTGGGGATGGTGTTCTTTGGGTCATAGGCAGCATTGCTCTTCCTCCAAACACGGCGAGTTGAGTTAATGCCAAAGAGCTCAATTTTAGTCTCATCTGACCACAGCACCTTCTCCCAATCACTCTCAGAATCATCCAGATGTTCATTTGCAAACTTCAGACGGGCCTGTACATGTGCCTTCTTGAGCAGGGGGACCTTGCGGGCACTGCAGGATTTTAATCCATTACGGCGTAATGTGTTACTAATGGTTTTCTTGGTGACTGTGGTCCCAGCTGCCTTGAGATCATTAAGAAGTTCCCCCTGTGTAGTTTTCGGCTGAACTCTCACCTTCCTCAGGATCAAGGATACCCCACGAGGTGAGATTTTGCATGGAGCCCCAGATCGATGTCGATTGACAGTCATTTTGTATGTCTTCCATTTTCTTACTATTGCACCAACAGTTGTCTCCTTCTCACCAAGCGTCTTACTTATGGTTTTGTAGCCCATTCCAGCCTTGTGCAGGTCTATGATCTTGTCCCTGAAATCCTTAGAAAGCTCTTTGGTCTTGCCCATGTTGAAGAGGTTAGAGTCAGACTGATTAATTGAGTCTGTGGACAGGAGTCTTTTATACAGGTGACCATGTAAGACAGCTGTCTTTAATGCAGGCACCAAGTTGATTTGGAGCGTGTAACTGGTCTGGAGGAGGCTGAACTCTTAATGGTTGGTAGGGTATCAAATACTTATTTCTCTGTGCACAATGCAAATAAATATATATAATTTTGACTATGTGATTTTCAGTTTTTTTTTATATATATAATCTATCTCTCACTGGTAAAATTAACCTAGCCTAAAAATTCTAGACTGTTCAGGACTTTGACAGTGGGCAAACTTACAAAATCAGCAAGGGATTAAATACTTATTTCCTTCACTGTATATATATGCAAATGAACACCGCACTCCAAAAAACCATATATTAGGCCATGTGCACGTTTACCAGAGGATGAATCAGTTCCCCAACTTGAAATATACAAGCACCATAGCACAAAGTAACGGCACAAGGACTTCAAGATTGATGAAAAAGGGTGGATTTATTCACCTCAAGTGAGGAGCGACGTTTCGGTCCGTCACAGAACCTTTCTCAGCTCGGAGTCCTGGTGCCGTTACTTTGTTCTACGGTGTTTGTATATGAATATATATGTGTGTGTGTGTGTGTGTGTGTGTGTGTGTTTTTAAATATATTGCTTTCACTGTCAATCTGTATATCCATAAGTACAGAATTACTTTAATAGAAAAATATAAACATTTACAGGGATAAGGGGGGGGGGGTAAAAATAACTTTATCTCCATTTTGGGTAGATGTAATGTGATTGATGCTGCAGACACTGCAAGCAAAGCAGGAGGAGGTTTGATTGGCTAATTGGGGAACTCTCAATATATGTAGAGGGAAAATTGGGTACAGGACAAAAAATGAGAGTTAAAAGATGTTGCAGGGAGGTGGAGTGAGCAGGCGCAAGAAGGTGGAGTAGGTGGGCACAGGAAGATAATATAGGCATGTGCAGGTAGGGGAAGTAGGCATGCTGGCCCAATACTAGCGAGGTGGTATGGAACCTGAGATGGAAGAGTTGCCAGTGCAATGACGTCACCGGAATCTGACGTGGACCGGAAGTGAGGAAGGTAAACAAACGGACTTGTGGGAATTCACACTGGGATACATTACAAATTTAGATAAAATGTATTTGTGGGGTGGTGTATTGCTGTGTTTACTGTGCATTTAACAGTTTTTGAAATTATGAAATTAGTATAAAAAAAACCCTTCATCCTAACATACAAATTTATTATACGTAGGCTACATTCACATTTTGCATTTGTGCATCCGCTTTAACCACAGGGTTTGTTATGCAAATTCCGCGCCAAACGCGCGAAACACATTACGTGTGAATACAGACATCATATGATAGATTATATAGAGAGTAATTTTCTATTACTGTAGATAACAATTATGATGTGAACATATTTGTTATTCATAAATACATGTGACAATGTACAGAAGAGAACATTCAATGGGATGTTAACTGCTCATTTACTAGGAAAAAAGCAATAAAAATATCATGTGCTTTTGTCAGGGGTAAAGGTCACGCAATGTTTTCATGATTTTATCTACTGGAAATTGCAATGTTTTTACTTTCTCGGTTTCTTCACAACATACTTTGATAAGTATCACTTGATGATACGCCCAGTCTATATGTCAAACTGGTTTGGTTCAACAATAGAGCAGAAAATGTTAAAAGCTATTGAGTGAAGAAGGAAAAGCGCTGCGGGAGTAACTCCTTCTTTAATAATAAAAAATAACTAGGAACATTTTTTACTAAAGGTCATATTTCATGAAATTACTTTTTGATGTCTTAGTATGAGTATCCACTTTGTTATTTCACAATAGGTTTTGTTTTAGTTGTTGAAACATTTGGCCAGATTTACTATTCGAAATGCACTAGAATTCTGACCATAGGGCGTGGCTCAGAGGGAAAGGGTGTGGTCTGACCGAAAGGGCGTGGCTTAAAATATGCCACATTGCACCAAAATGGATGCTCTACATTTACGGGATTGTCTCTGGTTTTGAAAGCCCATTTTCAAAGACCCTATTAAGGAATTCTGAGTTAGTAGAAGTGGTACCCCATTCAGGACTCTCATTTAGTACACAAAGTGTAAAGCAGCTGTGAAGAGCTTCTCTGACCCTGAAGGACTTAACAAGTCTACGCATTACAGATATAGCCTATTGATTTTAATAAGAATTGTGTAATGCTTCATTTCTGGCATGGAACCCTTTTTCAAAACGGCATTGTCCACAGCCTATAAGGAGATAGATCAGGGGTCTCAAACTCGGCTGGGTAAGTGGGCCGCATATAGAAAAAATGGGAAGTTGACGGGCCACATTGCTTTCAAATTTGATACAATACAAAATTATTGTTAATCAATTAGTTATTTGAACTACTATAACACTATATTACTATAATAATACTACATTACTATAATAATACCGCTAGGTTTAAAATTTGAGATATTTCTGCACGTGCTTATTTCAGCAATCCAGCTTTCCAATTTAAGTGTCGCTGAATGCAGATGCTGCCGCAGAGTCCTCTGTAGATGTTGCCACAGAGTCCTCTGTAGATGCTGCCGCAGTGCCCTCTGTAGATGCTGCCACAGTGCCCTCTGTGGATGCTGCCGCAGTGCCCTCTGTGGATGCTGCCGCAGTGCCCTCTGTGGATGCTGCCGCAGAGTCCTCCGTTGATGCTGCCGCAGTGCCCTCCGTTGATGCTGCCACAGTGCCCTCCGTTGATGCTGCCGCAGTGCCCTCCGATAATAGCGCTCTGCCCGGGACTCCACCCTGGGGAATACCCTGACACACTGTCCATATATGTACTAGTGCTCTGCCCGGGACTCCGGCTCTGGGGAAGCCCCAGACATTGCTGTTCATATGTGGACAGCGATGTCAGGGAATTCCACAGAGTCCCGGAGCAGAGCCGATACTAGCGCTTTGCCCAGGACTCCGCTCTGGGGAAGACCCTGGCACACTGCCCATATATGGGCAGCTATGTCAGGGAATTCCGCAGCGTCCCGGAGCAGAGCCGTTCTAGCCCTCTGCCCGGCACTCCGCTCTGGGGAAGACCCTGACACACTGTCCATATATGGGCAGCGATGTCAGGGAATTCCACAGAGTCCCGGAGCAGAGCCTGTACTAGCGCTCTGCCCGGGACTCCGGCTCTGGGGAAGCCCCAGACATCGCTGTTCATATGTGGACAGCGATGTCAGGGAATTCCACAGAGTCCCGGAGCAGAGCCAATACTAGCGCTCTGCCCGGGACTCCGCTCTGGGGAAGACCCTGACACACTGTCCATATATGGGCAGCTATGTCAGGGAATTCCGCAGAGTCCTGGAGCAGAGCCTGTACTAGCGCTCTGCCCGGGACTCCAGCTCTGGGGAAGCCCCAGACATCGCTGTTCATATGTGGACAACGATGTCAGGGAATTCCAGAGTCTCGGAGCAGAGCCGATACTAGCGGCTCTGTGTCCTGCGGGCCGCAGGTGACAGCCCCAGGGGCCGCATGCGGCCCGCGGGCCGCGTGCTTGAGACCCCTGAGATAGATGAATATATGGAAATAGATGAGCGCAGATGAACAGACAACAAAAATATCTCCACTATCTTCTTTCTCATGCATCACCCCTCTGCTTTTAATCTGGCCAATTTTGTTAACTATTACAGAAGCTGTCTTATCAGAAATTACGAATTACCTCTTACAGATGGGAGTTGCCGGAAACAGTTGAGTATGGCGGGGAAAGCCACAGCTATCCAGACAATTCTTCTGTGCCGGTTTCCTGATTGGTGGAAGTCTGACTGATGTCCCTGTCCCCTCCCCCCATGATACTCAAAATGAAGTCGCCACAGCATTAGTTAAAGGGAGTCGCCAAATATATATTTTTTTAAGTAAGTTACCTCTTATTATTATATTTTTCAAGTTTTTTTGCTCTGCTATTTTTTCTTCAACAAGGTGGCTCGTGTGCCGCCGATCCTTCATAGCCGCCAATCAGCTGTTTTGAAGGAACAGCGGTGAGCACTGCTGCTCTGTCGAACGCCCCCTCACACACAAACCCCCCACACCCCAACCCCCACACACACAAACCGACCCCACACAAACGACACCCCCTCCACGCACACACAACTTACCTGCAAGTTTGGGGGGGTTTGTGTGTGTTTGTGGGGGGGCTCGATGGTGCAGCGGTGCTCAACGCTGATCCTTCAAAACATAAGCGTCTGTGAAGGATAAGCGGCTGTGAAGGATTAGCGGCGCTCGTGTGCCATTCACTTGACAGCAGGTGTATAAGAACACCGCTGTTCAGGGAAATAGCCGAAGGGACCTTTATTTTCTGGATTAGTGGTTGCCCCATAGATTGGACTCTGACAATCGTAATATTATGGTATCTCCTGGTGATACAGTATGTCATAACATTATGAGATGCAAATACCCCTTCAATTTACTTTGTAATGTGTGCTGCCACTTTAAGCTTGACAAGAGATGGCATATGATAATTTGTAGAACTTGATTAATAATATGTGTAGAGGCAATCTCAATATATTTTTAAATGTGTCAATTTGGAATTTTCTGGCTGGTATTATTTTATTATCCTCTCCATTCCTTCTGCATTATGATACAGTACATTAATTTTCACAAGGTCATGCAGTTGAGCTGATATGTTAATATTTAATTTAAAAATAATTATGCTTGCCAGGAGTTCTACTTTCTTGCAAAGACATATTATATTAATAGAAGTCTAAAAAACAAAGTTCGAGACAGCACAAAATAATATTATTGGTGAAGATGATCAATATAGCAAAGGGATTTTTGCCAGAGTGCCAGTTAAACAAATGAGTGTCAAAATATTCTGAGGGATCGAATATACCTTCACACTTAATTTCAAAGAAGAACAATTTTCATTAAGCAAGAGCAGAGCTATTATATTTTTAATACAGAACTATGTTTCCTTTGAATTGTGACTCATGGAATATTGCAAACAACACATATATAAAAAAAATGAACATCCATGATACTGTAGATTTTTTGTAAGCTGTTAAGACTATTCTTCTTTTAGGTGATAGGCAACGGCTATCGAAGTCCGGGTCGGTCAGAGATTCCAAATTGTTCAGCGCGCTAAAGAGTTTTAACATAGAGACAAGATGATAGTTTGTCAAAGTGCCTGCTCTCAAGAGCCGATGCCCTGTAACTTTATATATACCTATTGTATGCTTCCTCAATAACATAGCAGGACTCAAACATTAACCTATTACAAAGCTACAACACATTATAAACTACTATTGGCTATTAGGAATGATCCAATCAACATCAGACACATAGAGGCTGAAATCCCCCATAGAAAGGGAATGCCTATATGTCTGGAGCATCAGTCCAAGACCGGTTCTAGGGACCTTGGTCTAACTCAATAAATAAGTTTGCTTTAAATGATGTAACCCTGTATATGTGATGACATGAACACAGTAACCCTATTATGACAAAGCTTATACTAAGAAAAACCTTTGAATACTTGACTTTTTACTTATTTTAATATTGTTTAAATATTTCCATATTCAAAATTCCTACATTCAAGGTTTTTCTGCCTCTTCGGAGCGAGAGAAAAAGGAAAGAATAGTACTAATACAAAGATTTTTATTTAGCCACTTGTCACCAGCCTCCGTACATTTGCGGCGCTGCAGCTGCGTGGGTAAGGCTAAGTGCTGTAAATGTATGTTGCTGGGATGGTGTGGGCACAGGAGCTGCGGATGGTTACAGTTGACATGGGCATTTAACCTCTCAGATTCCATGGTCAATTGTGACCGTGGCTTCTAAGCTGTTAGGCAAAGGAAGGGGGTCCCTTTGTCATCCTATCGGCGCTCCATGTCATGATCGCGGGGTGCCAACAAGTTTCCATGGCACTCAGGGGCCTAATGATGACCCCCATCTTGGTACTTCTTGCTTTTCTGCTGCCTGAGGTGAAAATTAAAATGGCACCTCCCAGCCTCCTCCAACTCTTGCGGATGCGCCGTTGACTTGTACTCCCCTGGCATGCGCGGTGTAGCTGGGCAGAATACACCTCGCTGCACGGTGTGTACCCAAGTAGTACAAGGCAATGGCACATCTGAGAAAGTTGTAGGAGACTTGTAGTGATTTATAACAGCCAGGGGAATGTCACTCAAGCATGGAAAGGTGGGTTTGCAGGCAGGACTATGTGACTCTTCCATATAGGGGCACCGCCCCATGACCCTTTAATGAGTAATTAGCATATAGTGTGCGCCGTTTTAAAAGTTGATTTTATAGATTTTGTTACATCTGAAAAAGACATACAGGGGAATATTTGGAAATAATGTCAGGTCATGTATTACTTCATGGTGGAGGTCCAAAGGGTTAGAACTGCCAGACAGTTTCCCATTAAATATACAATGAACTGAAAACAACTCAATAGGCCCTGCATTTTTTTTTATTATAAATATATACTATATAATTACAGCTCCAGAACCAAGCTCTGGCATATACAGTATACAGCCCCAGAACTAAGCTCATTACATATATACAACACCAGAACCAAGCTCAGTACATATATACAGCACCAGAACAAAGCTCAGTACATATATACAACACCAGAACAAAGCTCAGTACATAAATACAGCACCAGAACCAAGCTCAGTACACATATACAACACCAGAACAAAGCTCATTACATATATAAAGTACTAAAGCCAAGCTCAGTACATATATACAGCACTAGAACCAAGCTCAGTACATATATACAGCACCAGACCCATGCTCAGTACAGATATACAACACCGGAACCAAGGTCAGTACATATATACAACCCGAGAACCAAGCTCAGTACATATATACAGAACCAGAACGAAGCTCAGTACATAGATACAACACCAGAACAAAGCTCAGTACATATATACAGCCCCAGAACCAAGGTCAGAACATATATACAGCACCAGAACAAAGCTCAGTACATATATACAACACCAGAACCAAGCTCAGTACATATATACAGTACTAAAACCAAGCTCAGTACATATATACAACACCAGAACCAAGCTCAGTACATATATACAACACCAGAACCAATGTCAGTACATATATACAGCCCCAGAACCAAGCTCAGTACATATATACAGCACCAGAACCAAGCTCAGTACATATATACAACACCAGAACAAAGCTCAGTACATAGATACAACACCAGAACCAAACTCAGTACATATATACAGTACTAAAACCAAGCTCAGTACATATATACAACACCAGAACCAAGCTCAGTACATATATACAACACCAGAACCAATGTCAGTACATATATACAGCCCCAGAACCAAGCTCAGTACATATATACAGCACAAGAACAAAGCTCAGTACATATATACAACACCAGAACAAAGCTCAGTACATAGATACAACACCAGAACCAAGCTCAGTACATGTATACTATACCAGAACCAAGCTCAGAACATAAATACAACACCAGAACAAAGCTCAGTACATATATACAGCCCCAGAACCAAGCTCAATACATATATACAGCCCCAGAACCAAGGTCAGAACATATATACAGCACCAGAACAAAGCTCAGTACATATATACAGTACTAAAACCAAGCTCAGTACATATATACAACACCAGAACCAAGCTCAGTACATATATACAGCACCAGAACCAAGCTCAGTACATATATACAACACCAGAACAAAGCTCAGTACATAGATACAACACCAGAACCAAGCTCAGTACATGTATACTATACCAGAACCAAGCTCAGAACATAAATACAACACCAGAACCAAGCTCAGTACATAAATACAACATCAGAACCAAGCTCAATACATAAATACAGCACCAGAACCAAGCTCAGTACATATATACAGCACCAGAACAAAGCTCAGCACATATATACAGCATCATAACCAAGCTTAATACATAAATACAGCACCAGAACAAAGCTCAGTACACATATACAGCCCCAGAACCAAGCTCAGCACATATATACAGCATCAGAACCAAGCTCAGTACATATATACAGCACCAAATCCAAGCTCAGCACATAAATACAACACCAGAACCAATACATAAATACAGCACCAGAATCAAGCTCAGTAAATATATACACAAAGTTAAACTAATTTGCGGTTAGGCAAAAAAAAGGGGGGAGGGGTTGCCCTTATTTCCAGCCAGCTACAAGAGTATTAGATAAGATAAAATATAACTTGTATTGAGTATAATTAAATAGGTAGATAAACCAAAAACAAAACGACACACTCGTTAAAAAAATTAGCCAATGCTCAATGGCAGTAGGAGATTTGCATATTTCAGATGCAATCAGTCAGTACAGTGTAGTTGGTCAGTATTTGAACAGCATCTGCAGTACGCTCTAATTGTTAAATAGGATAATAACAGTGGCTGACAGTCTGTGAGACATTGCGATTAAAACATAGCAAGAAGCCCCCCCGACATGTTTTGCTACGACCGTAGCGTCCCCAGGGGTTCAATTGGGGCTACTGGATCATACTAACTATCATACAGATCATACAGTGACTACAGTGCTGATGAGAGGCAGAATAAACATTTATATTAAGTGACTCACCAGTGATGATCTCTGATTCTTGTTGTTCTTTTTCTCCTCCATAGGGGCAAGACCTCTATGATGACTTCTCCCAGCCGCAGCCCATTTCTGTAGTTTGCTGCTCAGATGTCTTAAACTTCTCACTTTTCAAACATTTCTGCACCTATAAACAAAGATAAAATTCTCATGATGCCACACACTACACCCTAAATATAAATATAATAGTGCCACACACTACACATCTAATTATAGTAGCACCATACACTGTCCCTGATTATAATAGCACCATACACGGTGCCCCACACACAGTGCTCCCTGTAGATAGTGCCCCCATAGTGCCCCCTGTAGACAGTGTCCCCCATAGATAGTGCCCTACATAGATCCCCTGTAGATAGTGTCAACATATAGCTCTCCCTGTAAATAGTGCCCCACATATAGCCCCTGTAGATAGTGCCCTACACATAGCCCCCTGTATATAGTGGCCAAAATATAGCACCCTGTAGCTAGTGCCCCACATATAGCCCCCCTGAAAATAGTGCCCACATATAGCCCCCCTGCACATAGTGTCTCACATATAGCCCCCTGTATATAGTGCCTCACATATAGCCCCCCTGTATATAGTGCCCCAAATATAGCCCGCTGTATATAGTGCCTCACATAGACCCCCTGTATTTAGTTCCCTACATATGGCCCCCTCTGTAGATAGTTCCCTACATATAGCCCCCTCTATAGATTGTGCCCAACATATAGCTCCCCCTTATATATTGCCTCACATAGCCCCCTGTATATAGTTCCCTACATATAGTCCCCACTGTAGATAGTTCCCTACATATAGCCCCCTCTAGATTGTGCCCCACATCTAGCCCCCCTGTATATAGTGCCTAACATAGCACCCTTGTATATAGTTCCCTACATATAGCCCCCACTGTAGATAGTTCCCTACTTATAGCCGCCTCTATAGATTGTGCCCAACATATAGCCCTCCCCTCCTGTAGATAATGCGATGCACACTTTTTAAAGATAAAAACAACTTTACATACTCACCTTGATCCCGTTCCCTCGCCGTTCTGTGTCAATGAAAAGCTGTTCTCTTCTGAGCAGGTCTACTGGGGTTGAACGATGCAAGCATCACGATGACATAATCGCGCCGCTTACATCATTGAAAGGCACTGATTGGCAGGGCAGAATGACTTGCCCCGCCAATCAGCGCTTTTCAAGAACGGAAGTGACGCGTGTCACTGAAAGGCGCTGATTGGCGGGGAACGTCATTCTGTTTGCAAATCTGCAACAATCTAAGGCGTTGAATGGTCAGGCACGGAATGTGCCCGGCCATTCAGTGCTTTTGCATGTAATTGTATCTTTGTCAAATAGACACAGGTAAAATTAGTGAAGGAGGGGGTGGCGGCGGCTGATTTCAGTGGAACCGCCGTTCCCTTAGAGATGCGGCAGGCCGCTGCCTGAGGTGAGATGCTCATCTCGTCATATGGACGGTGCGGCCCTGAATACATCGCATGGACAAACAAATAGCAACAAAAGGTAAAGGGACACTCCGGACAAAACGAACCTTTCAAATGAGTACCATCATGGTATTTCATGTTTCAGTCTCTTACCTGTTATTTTTCTTGCTGCTTCTATCTCTACATATAGGACTGGGATGGTTGCTTCGCAGCAGTGTGAATCAGGCTCGGTGACACGCTTTCTCTACATGAGTCCATGAAGATCTATGTGTCACCCATCACAGGCTTCAGAAGTTCCTGTACCACACAAGGTTTCTGTCACACAGGTAAAATGTATAAGAATATAGTGCAGCCCCCCTGTCTGTATACTTATGGTTTCTCATCTTATTTAGGAGAATATAGACAGAATGATAATCACAGTTTCCCCCAGCATGCAGAACTTGTATGGTCTTTAGCTGGTCGTGAGATGGTGTACTGAAGCATCATGGGATTGATAGCAAAGCAGAGAGGAAGAGAAAGCTGGGAAAATCTAAGAATCAAGATGGAGGCTTTTTTAAAGCACAGACAAGGAAGTTGTTTAAAAAGTAAGCAGGGATTTCATAAAATAAATGTGTGTGGTATACAGACAGGTGGGGAATGCAGACGTGCAGTTGTGTTTCCATTGGAGGTCTTCTTTAAATATTTACTTAAATAATCTTTTTTTTTTTTTTTAAATTAAAGTATGCATATTTGGTGTCGTAGCAACCGTAATGATCTTTACTTTAAAACTAACATATTATTTATCCCGCACGGTGAACACCATAAACACCCCCCTAAAAAACAATGACCGGATTTCTGTTCTTTGTTCATCCATGCCCCCAAAAAATGAAATTAAAAGTGATCAAAAAGTCATATGTACCCCAAAATGGCACTAATATAAACTAGTTTGTTTAGCAAAAAATAAGCCCTGACACAGCTTTGTCAATGGTCAATAGTAGAACATAAAAAAAACTAAATTTGGTATCACTGTACTATATATACACATACATACACACACACTACCATTCAAAAGTTTAGGGTCACTTAGAAATTTCCTTTTTTTTTTTTTAAAGAAAAGCACAGTTTTTTTCAATGAAGATAACATTAAATTAATCAGAAATACACTCTATACATTGTTAATGTGCTAAATGACTATTCTAGCTGCAAACGTCTGGTTTTTAATGCAATATCTAAATAGGTGTATAGAGGCCCATTTCCAGCAACCATCACTCCAGTGTTCTAATGGTACATTGTGTTTGCTAACTGTGTTAGAAGGCTAATGGATGATTAGAAAACACTTGAAAACCCTTGTGCAATTATGTTAGCACCGCTGTAAACAGTTTTGCTGTTTAGAGGAGCTATAAAACTGACCTTCCTTTGAGCTAGTTGAGAATCTGGAGCATTACATTTGTGGGTTCGATTAAACTCTCCAAATGGCTAGAAAAAGAAAGCTTTCATGTGAAACTCAACAGCCTATTATTTTTCTTAGAAATGAAGGCTATACCATGCGAGAAATTGCCAAGAAACTGAAGATTTTCTACAACGGTGTGTACTACTCCCTTCAGAGGACAGCACACACAGGCTCTAACCAGAGTAGAAAGAGAAGTGGGAGGCCCCGCTGCACAACTGAGCAACAAGACAAGTACATTAGAGTCTCTAGTTTGAGAAATAGACGCCTCACAGGTCCTCAACTGGCAGCTTCATTAAATAGTACCCGCAAAACGCCAGTGTCAACGTCTACAGTGAAGAGGCGACTACGGGATACTGGCCTTCAGGGCAGAGTGGCAAAGAAAAAGCCATATCTGAGACTGGCTAATAAAAGGAAAAGATTAATATGGGCAAAAGCACACAGACATTGGACAGAGGAAGATTGGAAAAAAGTGTTATGGACAGACGAATCGAAGTTTGAGGTGTTTGGATCACACAGAAGAACATTTGTGAGACGCAGAACAACTGAAAAGATACTGGAAGAGTGCCTGACGCCATCTGTCAAGCATGGTGGAGGGAATGTGATGGTCTGGGGTTGCTTTGGTGTTGGTAAAGTGGGAGATTTGTACAAGGTAAAAGGGATTTTGAATAAGGAAGGCTATCACTCCATTTTGCATCGCCATGCCATACCCTGTGGACAGCGCTTGATTGGAGCCAATTTTATCCTACAACAGGACAATGACCCAAAGCACACCTCCAAATTATGCAAGAACTATTTAGGGAAGAAGCAGGCAGCTGGTATTCTATCTGTAATGGAGTGGCCAGCGCAGTCACCAGATCTCAACCCCATAGAGCTGTTGTGGGAGCAGCCTGACCGTATGGTACGCAAGAAGTGTCCATCAAGCCAATCCAACTTGTGGGAGGGCCTTCTGGAAGCATGGGGTGAAATTTCTCCTGATTACCTCAGCAAATTAACAGCTAGAATGCCAAAGGTCTGCAATGATGTAATTGCTGCAAATTCTTTGACGAAAGCAAAGTTAGAAGGAGAAAATTATTATTTCAAATAAAAATCATTATTTCTAACCTTGTCAATGTCTTGACTATATTTTCTAGTCATTTTGCAACTCATTTGACAAATATAAGTGTGAGTTTTCATGGAAAACACAAAATTGTCTGGGTGACCCCAAGATTTTGAACAGTAGTGTATATATATATATATATATATATATATATATATATATATATATATATATATATAAACATTAGTCACTCTATTAGGTACACTTGTAACGCTAAGCCAATCATAATGTAGTAACACGATCCATAAAAGCATGCAGACATAGTCAAGAGTTCCTTGGACTGAGGACGTACAATGCACATGGTAAGGTCCAAATGTGGTGCAAACCAGATGAATGCATTATATCTCATGTATATGGTCCATGCTTCTGTTGGAGATTTATCTAGAGGTGTGGGAAATATATGTATTGATAACAAGTAGCTATGTTAGAGCCTCAGTACTATCATTAAACATGTGCATCTTTTTATGACCACAGTCTTCCCATGTCTAATGGCTAAATCCAGCAGGATTACTCATGTAGCAAAGCAAGCAGTCATTTCAAATTGGTTCTATAAACATAATTGTGGGAATTGATTAACTTCTCTAAATTTGCAAATAGCTCAATAGTCGCAAAAATTGCGACTCTTGGGCCATTTTTGCCACTCTCGCCACTTTCTAAAAAGCTAAACTGGCATTAAGTATAGAATATAATTTTTGTTTTGTGCATTATCTGCATCTAGGGGGGAATTTATCAAACTTTTTACACCAGTTTTCTGGGGTAGAAAAGTTACAAAAGGGCTTTCTAAAAAGGGCATGGCTACAATGGCCCAACAAATTTATTTTAATTTCTGATGTAAATTATAGTGGAAATCTTCTAGCTAACGTAGATTTCACTCTGTGGGGCATAGCAAGGTAAAGGCCTATGTCGGGCCCCATACCTTGCCCCCCCCCCCCCCCCGATCAGAATACCTCCCTTTTAGCATTCCCATCAAACAATTTAAAAAAAAGTATGCTCATGTCACCGCTCCTCTTCTCTTTTCTCCACCAGGTCCCCTCAGGCTCCCTCAGCAGGCTGCGGCTCATACAATGTACTGATGCTGGGCAGTGCCAGAATGTTGCATGTGACACAGCCGGGGCTGCCATCAGGGCAGTACTACTGGTACTGCCGTCAGGGGCCCGGCCACAATGATGAAAAAATAGGGGCCCGCCCGCTTCTCAGCTGCTTTACACATTTGAATGAGGGCGTTAGTCACTTGGAGAAAGGAACAGACCCTGCAATGTAATAGGGCCCGTTCCTTACTCCGAAGAGGAATTACAGAAGGGGAAGATGCAGCATGAGAAGCAGAAGCCCCGTGTGGAGAGAGCCGCCCACCAGACAGGTCCTTCCCTACATAGCCGACTGAACCTGCAGGCTGTTGAGTGTCCACCCCCCTCTCCATCCTGCTTCCCATTCCTCCTGACCGCACTTGTCGAATATATAAAGTATGTTAAAATGTTGTTTTTTTTTCCGTTTGTCTAGTGTTTCTTCGCTAGACAAACTTGAGTCTACAAACTTCTCTACTTGAGTCTATGAGGGATCTGTGAAAATGGACAAAAATAGGACGTCCTATTTTTTTACAGGCCCTTCATACGGTCCGTTAAAGCAACGACCGTGTGAATAGCCCCATAGAAATACATGTAGCCTTTTTAAAAAAACGTCCTTAACACGGACGATTAACACGTTAGTCTGAATAAGCCCTAAGTCATGTGAATGGGGTTTTCAAAAACCCCATGCACGTGCACAGAAAAAAAAATCTGCATGGAATTTAGGACGTGCTGCTGATTTTTAAATCAGCTCCATGCCTATTATGTTGCAGAATTGTAACGTATTTCATCCTTTACAATGTAAAGTGTTAATTTCCTGTAGATCCCTAGCAAGTTCTGTGAGGGTATGCTCACACGAGGTCATTACGTCCGTAATTGACGGACGTATTTCGGCCGTAAGTACCGGACTGAAGACAGTGCAGGGAGCCGGGCTCCTAGCATCATACTTATGTACGACGCTAGGAGTCCCTGCCTCGCTGCCGGACAACTGTCCCGTACTGAAAACATGATTACAGTACGGGACAGATGTCCGGCAGCGAGGCAGGGACTCCTAGCATCGTACATAACTATGATGCTAGGAGCCCGGCTCCCTGCACTGTGTTCGGTCCGGTACTTGCGGCCGAAATACGTTCGTCAATTACGGACGTAATGACCTCGTGTGAACATACCCTTGGGCTACACGCACACATCTACACGCACACATTGATGAATTTGGTGCACAAAATCTGCATCAAAACCGCAGGTAATTCTGCAGGTAAAATCTGCACCTTAGGCCTTATTTACACGAACGCACGGATCTATGTAAGGCAATGGGGACACTCAGATATTCCGTGTTTTTCACGCAGTGTGTTTCCGCTGTGTGAAACTCACGACATGTCCTATACTTGAGCGTTTTTTTGTGCATAACGCACCCATTGAAGTCAATGGGTGCGTGAAAATCACGCTCAGCACACACACACACACACACACTACCGTGTGCTGCGCGTGATTCACACAACAGTAGATCAAGAAATGATGGGAAAAATAAAACTACCACCTTCATTTTTTTTTCTAAACCTCAAAACCGCATGTCATAAGGATGGCATATGCGCGAAAATCACGCAGCCACGCACCAAACACTTATGACACACGGAACAGCAATGCGGGAAAAACGCTGCGTTTTTTGCGCGTGGTTTCGCCTAATAGTGCGTTTTTTTTATACGTTTTTAGGTGTGGTTTTTACATTTTGATGCAGAAATAGGTGCAGGTTTTATGCTGCAGATTTTATTTTATTTTTTAAACGCAAGATAAATTGACATGTATCATATTTTCAAATACGCACCGAAGGTACATTTTTGTGCACAAAAAATCTGCGACATGTAGATGAGATTTCTTGATCTCATTTACTTTGCTGGTACTGTTTTACACGAAAATACCTGCGACAAATATCGTGTGCATTTGGCCCAAGGGTATGTTCACACGCAAACTCAAAAACGTGCAATTTTTTTTATTTCATATCCGATGAGGGTGAAATGGATGAAGCGTGGCCGCAGTCGTTATTCCACAATTGGCGCACAGACAGTGGAAAGATGCAACGGATTTATTAAGAGGCGTGCTCCTCTTAATAATAAATCTGTCGCATTTTACGCCAGCAGAGCAGAAAGCTAGGAATGGAGTGTAAAACTTTTGGAAGTCAGAGCTACAGCTTTACACTACTCCTGTAGGAAAAACTCCAATCCCAAATTGGCACATCACAAGGCTTATGGGGTATCTCCTCGTAGTATAGCAGTAGAATAAAACTAATAGGGAGCTTTCTTATTTGCATGCTTATATTTGCCTTGCAATATTTGCAGGATGTGGTGGATTTGTATATAATAAAGAAAAAAACTCCTGCTCCAGTAGGGAGTGGTTAGATTGGAAGAATTCCCATTTACTTTATTTTCTTTAGTGTGTAAAATCACTCACATTTTCTCTACTTTACAGTAGTTTAGTTTTTATGCTGGCTCAGGCTATTATTAGCTGCTTGCTCTAGACCAAACTCTGCTTTCTTGCAGGCACTGTATCACTTTTCTCTCTTTCTATTACGATATATTGTTGCTGGCGGCAGAAGGGCTAATCAGTTTATGAAACTTCTTAAAAGAAAAGCCTTCAAGCTTATGTCTCATTTTTGTATCATACGTCATAAATATAAATATATTTTATTAGAACAGAATTTTTTCTGTTGGCTTAAGCCAAACATGTTAATTTACTTACAGTTTAGTATAGCGAATTACAACCAGAAGAGGAATCTCATTCCTTGTTCGGAGATTAATGGTCCTCTCTTTTTATACAGAGAAATGTAATCCCCTTAAAACCAGTTGCAGTGTTAGGAGTATCAGAAAAAAGGCACAGACGAATATATCCAAATTATTTTGGCATTAGAAGAATACATACAGAATATTTCACCCATGAAGGATGAGTGTTATGTTTTTTTCATGAGCATAAAAGGCTCGTAAGCAATAACTTAGCAGGCATTACTGAGCTGTGAAGGTCTCTCCTGGCGCAGAACATATTGATGGATAAGCTGGATTTGACTAGTCTTTCCTTATGTCTTATGACTACAATAAAAAAAACAATCTGACATCTAAGAACATGGACATTTTCTCATCTTATACAAGGACAATATTTGGATACAATAATGACTAAAGTATAGTTCTAAAAAATTGCAGCCAGCAATATGTAAGCACAATAGGTACATGGTTTCCTGTTGTTTAATAACTAAGATAAGATATATTAAGAAAATGTACAACTGTCCATTTCATGTATAAATTGATGTTTATGTTTAGTACTGAAATATAACGCCAGAAGCAATGCTGCTAGAATACATTTCATAGTACTCTTTGATAGGGATTTAATATTTCTCACTATAGGCACTTGCAGTTCTGCTCAGCTTCTTCACGTTAGAATGTCACAGAAGCAATATAAGTATTAAAGAATAAGTGCAACTTTGCAGCCGGTTGTTTTTTTTTTTGTTCAAATGAATCTCAAATACAAAGTGAAGCAACATTGGAATTAGTGTCAATTAAAAATCTCCTACCGCTTTGTGTACACAGCTCCTATGCAGACATACTGTATGTGCATGTTAATGCAGCTGCTACTCCATGGTTACAGAGTGCAAACTTACCTTGTGTGTAGTCTGACTGAGCAGTCATTTATTACTTCCTCCGTCACTACCTCTTCTCGTTGCTAACTTATTCCTAAAAACTGTAGAGGAATCTAAGGTTAGTGCAGGTCAGTATTATTCGTGTACAGCAGGTTACATATCCCCGAGGCGACTTCTGAACTGCATTTTCTCACAGACATTACAGCATGCACAGCCATGTCAGTGTGAGAGAAGAAGTGGTGAGGAGACATAGATGCACAGTCTACAACACTAAGAGAAGGAAGGGGAAGACAGAGGACAGGGAACACCCACTGAGCTCTGAACTTGCAGCTCTACAAGCAGGTATGTCAAAGAAAGCAGCAATACAGTAATTAGTGCAACTTGTACCTCTTTTCAGACACAGATATACATGTAAAGGCATATATTTTTCTCATTAAAAAGGAGAACATATGCTTTAAGGCCTAAGCTATGCAGACTATTGGGTACTGCACTAAGGTGAAATATGTAGTGTGATCACAAATCACTTTGTATATTTTTAATGTATGCAAATTGCCTGTAGGAGTTGTTTTTGATTCACGATAATTTCTGAAAAAGTAATTTAAATCAATCTGATGTGGTGATTGCCAGTTGCAAACTTTTTTAAGACCTTAACATTTTCTATTGATTAGAATTAGGATAAGGGGGAAATGGTTCCCTTTTTGGATATTTAAACAAGGGCTGGATTGGTCTATGAGGTGGACCTTGGTTTTGCCAGAATAACTGGACCAAATCATAACAGGACCCATGGCGTCCTGGTGTGATAATGTAGGAATAACCCCTCTCTTTAAATGATTACCAATATATTTCATTTTTATTATATACGAATGTAACATGCAAGGTGTACTGCTTCTTTAAATGCATTTTGTTCGCTCTAGTGTGCTTTTCTCCCCAGGGCTGAAGTTCCAGTGACATTCTTGCTGTATATCACGTCATTTGTCTCTTATACAGTCTTTTATGTTCTGATTTGGTTCTAGTACAGGCAATGGCGGCTGCTTTAGCCCCTACCCTCTGCAGCCATTTTATGGATTTCCTTTTTCGCGTTTTCCTTTCCATTTTCCAAAAGCCATAACCTTTTCATATTTTCATCGATATAGCCATATGTGGGCTTTATTTTTGCAGGACCAGTTGTAGTTTTTCATGGCACCATTTATTGTACCATATAATATACTAGAAAACTGGAAAAAAAAACTTGATTCCTCCATTGTTTTTTGGATTTTGTTTTTACAGCATTCCCCGTGCAGTAAAAAGGACATAATAACTTTATTCTGCGGGTCAATACAATTACGGTGATATAAAAATGTATATATTTTTTTATGTTTTACTACTTTTACAAGGAAAAAACGAATTGTTCAAAATAAAATTTGTTTTGTGTCGCCATATTCTGAGAGCCATACATTTTTTTTATTTTTCCATCGATTGAGCGATGTGAGGGCTTATTTTTTGTAGGGCAAGCTGTAGTTTCTATTGCTACCATTTTGGAGTACATGCGACATCTTGATCGCTTTTAAATTTTTTGTGAGAGTTGAGGTGTTCACCGTGCGGGTTAAATAATGTTATATTGTAATACATATTTTTACATTGCTTTTGGAGGAAGAAGGGAAACAATTTTTTTTTACTTTTTATATTAATATTTTTATATATTAAAAAAACGTTGTTTAACTTTATTTAACTTTTAGCGATCCAACTATTTTTTTGCACTATATCGTGATATTTACAGGCTCCTATTAAGCCCATCCAGAGTAGTGGTTCTGATATGTCAATGCGGCACGAGTACTGCTGTGTAGTGCCTCTGGAATGTGAGGGCACCGACTATTAGAGAGGATCTGAAGTGACTGCCAGGTGATGGACAGGAGCCTCCCAGTGTAGATTGATGTGTCGGGTAGAAGTAGCAGGAGCTTCCCTGTGAGAGGCAGCGTGTAAGTGGTGGGTGGAAAGGCAGTTGAGACTGACAGAAATTTTGGTTTTCACAAAGTTTGCTGCTTCAGTGTTATTAGACCTTTTAGTCAGATGATTCTATGGTATACTGAAGTACAATTATATGCATTTCATCAATTTTTAATCTTTTATTGACAAATGCATCAAGTTTATGCAAAGACTCAATATTTACAGTGTTGACCCTTCAATTTGCCCTGGCATGCTGGATATCAGCTTCTGGGCCAAATCCTGACTGATGGCAACCCATTCTTGCCTAATCAGTGCTTGGTGTTCAAAATTTCTGTGTTTTTGTTTGTTCACCCGTTTTTTTGAGGATTGACCATAGGTTCCCAAGGAGATTGAGATCTGGGGAGTTTTCTGGCCATGGACCCAAAATTTCAATGTTTTGTTCACCGAGCCACTTAGTTATCAATTTTGCCTTGTGACATGGTGATCCATCATGCTGGAAAAAGCATTGTTCATCACCAAATTGCTCCTTGATTGTTGGGAGACGTTGCTCTTGGAGGATGTTCAGATACCATTCTTTATTCATGGAAGTGTTCTTAGGCAAGATTGTGAATGAGTCCACTCCCTTGGATGAAAAGCAACCCCATGCATGAATGGTCTGAGGATGCTTTACTGTTGGCATGACACAGGACCCATGGTAGCGCTCACCTTTTCTTCTTCCTTTACCCTAGTCCTCTGCAGTCCAATCCCTGTATTTCCTGCAGAATGTTAGTCTGTCCTTGATGTTTTTCTTGGAGGGAAGTGTCTTGTTTGTTGCCCTTTTTGGACACCAACCAGGTCAGCCTCCAAAAGTCTTTGCCGTACTGCGCGTGCAGATGCAATGACACCTGGCTGCTGCCATGCCTGACCAATCTCTGCACTGGTGTTGAACTGATACCGTAGCTGAATCCTCTTTAGGAGACGGTCCTGGCACTTGACAGAATTTCTTGGGGCCCTGAAGCCTTCTTCACAGCAATTTAATCTCTCTCCTTGAAGTTCTTGATGATCTGATAAATGGTTGATTTATGGGAAATCTTACAAGCAGCAATGTCCTTTCCTGTATATCCCTTTTAATGCAAAGCAATGATGACTGCACGTGTTTCCTTGGAGGTAACCATGGTTAACAGAAGAAGACAATGATTTCCTGCTCGATCGTCCTTTTAAAGCAACCAGTGTGCTGTTATAATTCAATCAGTATGACAGAGGGATGTCAGCTGCCTTGTCTTTGTTAACCCTTTCTCCTGAGCTAATAGGAAGATTACTGAAATGATGTTAGTAGGTCATTTTGTGACAGGGCTAAAATGCAGTGGAAATGGGGCTTTTGTGATTAAGTTAATTTTCATGCCAAGGAATGAATTTCCAATTAATTGCAAATCATCTGATCACTCTTTATAACAATCTGAGTTAATGCAAATTGTCACTTAAAATCTGAAGCAGCAAACTTTGCGAAAACCAAAATTTGTGTCAATCTCAAAACTTTTGGCTAGGACTGTATATCTTGGACAGCCTGAATAAGGGGTCAAGTGGGTACCCATGATTTGAAGAGGACGTGCCCCTGTATCAGGGAAGAGTGTTGAGACTCTGTCCTACAAGTAAGTGGTGAGCAGACTGTACCCAGTTGCACCAAGTTAAAGAGTCTGTGTCTCTCATGAATCCTGAGAAGTCTTGCTGTCTTCTGGTGGCCGTGTGTGAGAGCAACCCTGACCTAAGTAAAGTGACTATATTTTTTCCATCAATTCCTGGTCTCCATCCCATCTTCCCGTGACTACCCTGAACATTGGCCATTCACCACCCAAGCCTCAGTTTATGCTTCAGCCAACAATACCATCTAAAAAGGTGAGTGGGGTGAATAACTTGGTGCCCTTTTTGAAAAAAAAAACTATTTTTATTTTATTTTACAGAATATGCATGCAATACTAACATTAGAATTATTGTTAAGATAAGGTGGACATGCACTTGTTTAGTATGGCTGGAGGGTGGTGTCTCACTTCACTATCCAGCAATTTTTGAGCCGTAGCAGAGAGCTGCGGCTCGGGTAAAGGCAATGTCTTGCAAGAGGTCATGGCTGATGCTATTGATGACTTCCTGTGTCTTGGCTTTCCCTGTAGTACAGACTGTGCTGGATCACCAAGGGGTAAATATTGTGACAAGAAGGACATGAGAAAAATTTTCCATGTAGGACCCAAATTGATTTAAAGCCATCAAAATTTTAGTAACTAGCGAAACAATTATAGTCTGCTCATGTGCTTCAAATAGAACAAAAGACGAATACAGCGCACCTATTTTCACACTAACATCAAATTATTTAAATTGGAAAATTATTTAATGACAATATTTA
Source organism: Rhinoderma darwinii (assembly GCF_050947455.1). Lineage (NCBI taxonomy): Eukaryota > Metazoa > Chordata > Amphibia > Anura > Rhinodermatidae > Rhinoderma > Rhinoderma darwinii. The sequence goes on along the minus strand of NC_134688.1, from coordinate 212,628,389 downwards.
TATTGATATGACATTTTTTGCTAACCATATTAACATAATTATGTTCATAACTACAGCTATATATATTGTGCCGTCTAATTTATTGTGATACCAATTATCTGAATGATGGGATACTGTAAAGTCATTGATGATAAACATTATTTAATTAGGTTTAATAGCACACAAGCACATTTTTTTTATTTGTGTTTGATAGCTATGTATTTCATGATGAAATATGGTCTAAATCAATTCCAGATTGTATTACATTGTAAGTTTATTTGTTGTAACATGTTTTCTAGTTAAGTAGTCAAGTGATCTTAGCATTCTTGTGTGTTCATTACACCTGGATAAAGGCTCAGGCTTAATTTATGTTCTGCATTTATGTATTTCTTTATTGATTTATTGTTTCTGTATTTAGAGAAATTCTTCACTAAAAATCGTTTTTTTTTTTAATAGATGTATTTACAGGTGCTTACTGTCACAGTCTCCAGGATAGACGGACGATCAGCTAATCAATCTGGCCAGCCTGCTTGAGTACTAAGACGCCTCATCAATGTTCTGTCAGGTCGGACATCCCCTCATGTAAGGCAGCACCCTTTTTAATCCAGATAAAAACAAGGGGACATATATACAAAAACACCGAAAAAGGCCATACTTACAAATGGACACAGCCAGGTCAGAAACGCTGATGAAGGAGTGTGAGCAGGTGCTTTAAATAATAATAGCCACTCCCACTAGTCTAGAGGGGAGTGGTGTGTGGTGCATGGGATGTGTAGTAAGAAATAATAAATGAATAGTGTATGTGCAAGTGTAATGATGTAAGTGAAATATAGGGGGCAGTAATGAGTAATGTGCCTCAAAAATAAATGAATAATGGGGTGCAAGTGTGTGAAACATGGAGGGATAGTGTGTAAGTCATGAGGCGCAACGTGTATAGCCAGGTAGAAGCCTATTTGTGACGCCTTGATAATTCATAGAGCGGGCTACCCTGCTTGCTAAGCCAAACAACAACACACCAGGCTCTCCCAGAATCAAAGACCCGGCTGTGTCCAAAAGAAGCGAATATAAGTAATAATGAAAAATACCTGGGATATTAGTGATCATTTTGGCCAAAAGGACGCAAGCTCGCAATCCACGACAAGGATCCCCAGACTTGCGAGTCCCTAACTCCCTAACTGGAACGAAAAGCTCCCTTTTTAATCCCTTCCTGCTGCTGCAAGTTTTGACTTTCCTGACAGAGCTTAACTTTACAAATCTGACATGTGTCACTTTATGTGTTAATAACTTTGAAATGCATTTACCTAGCCAAGCGATTCTGAGACTGTTTTCCCATGACACATTGGACTTTATGTTAGTGGTAAAATTTGGTTGTTACATTCAGTATTTAATTGTGAAAAACACTAAAATGTATTGCTAAATTGCAAACATTTGCATTTTTATAAATTTAAAGGCATCTGCATGTAAAACAGATAGTAATACTACACAAGTTAACATTTCCCATATGTCTACTTTATATTGGCCAAATTTTTTGAACATCCTTTTATTTTTCTTGGATGTTACATGGCTTATAACTTTAGCGGCAATTTCTCACATTTTCAAGAAAATTTCAAAAGGCTATATTTTCAGGGACCAGTTCAGTTCTGAAGTGGCTTTGAGGGGCCCATACTTTACAAGCCCCATAAATCATCCCATTTAAAAAAAACTGCACCCCTCAAAGTATTCAAAACAGCATTTAGAAAGTTTCTTAACCCTTTAGGTTTTTCACAGGAATTAAAGCAAAGAGGAGATGACATTTCCAAATTTCATTTTTTCTTTTGCAGAAATAAATTTTTAATCCATTTTTTTCCATAGCACAGAAGGTTTTACCAGAGAAATAAAACTAAAAATGTATTACCCAGATTCTTCACTTTTTATAAATATCCCCCATGAAGCACAGGCCTCCGAAGCAAAGGAGCACCTAGCAGATTTTGGGACCTTCTTTTTATTGGATTATATTTTAGGCGCCTTGTCAGGTTTGAAGAGGTCTTGTAGTACCAAAACAAAGGAAACACCCCAAAAAATACTCCATTTTGGAAACTGCACCCCACAAGGAATTTACCTAGCTTTGTAGTGAGCATTTTGACTCCACAGGTGTTTCATAGATTTTATTAGAATTTCCAATATAACGTAGAATTTTTTCATTTCCACAACCACTAACAAAGAAAAAGCACCCCTACATTTGTAAAACAATTTCTCCAAAGTATAGCAATACCCCATTTGCGGTCATAAACTGATGTTTGGATACACGGCAGGGCTCAGAATCTAAGGAGCGCCATTTGGCTTTTGGACCTCAAATTTTGCTGGAATGATTTGTGGCGGCCATGTCGCATTTGCAAAGCCCCCAAAGGGCCAAATCAATGGAAATCCCCCTACAAGTGACCCCATTTTGGAAACTCCACACCTCAAGCAATTTATCTAGGGGTATATTAAGCATTTTGACCCCACAGAAGTTATTGGATGTAAGCCGTGAAAATGAAAATCTACTTTTTTTTCCAATAAAATGTAGGTTTATCAATTTTATTTAAATTGCCACAAGAACTGAGGGAGAAAAAGCACCACAACATTTGTAAAGCAATTTCTCCCGAGTATGGAAATACCCCATATGCGGTCATAAACTGCTGTTTGGACACACGGTAGGGCTCATAAGTGAAGGAGAGTCATTTGGCTTTTGGAATGGTTTCTGGGTGCCATGTCGCATTTGCTAAGCCCCTGTAGTACTAGTACAGTGGAAATACCCCAAAAGTGACTCCATTTGAGAAACTACACCCCTTGAGGTATCATCTAGGGGTATATTGAGAAATGTGAAAGTTTTTTTGCTGAATTAATTAGAATTAAGCCGTGAAAATGAAAAATATATTTTTTTTAACAATAAGATGTAGTTTTAGATTAACACTTTTCATTTTAAAAAGTAATAAAAAAGAAAAAGCACCCTAACGTTTGTAAAACAATTTCTCCTGAGTATGGTAATACCCCATATGTGGTTATAAACTGCTGTTAAAACATATGGGAGGGTTCAGAAGAAAAGGAGTGGTATTTGACTTTTGGAGCATAGATTTTGCTGGAATGGTTTGCGGACACCATGTCGCATTTGAAAAACCCCTGATGTACCAATAAAAACATAATTTTAGAAACTACACTCCTAAAGACAATTATCAAGGGGTGTAGTGAGAATTTAGCCCCCTTGGGTGTTTTTCAGAAATTAATACACAGTGGATAATACAAAGTGAAAATTGCAATTTTTCCACTGATCTGCCATTTTACTGCCCAATATGTTGTGCCTAGCATGTGCCACTAGAAAATCTTACCCGATAAATTGTTAAGCGGGTTCTCCAGGGTATGGCGATGCCATATACAGTGGATATAAAAAGTCTACACACCCCTATTAAAATTCCAGGTTTTTGTCATGTCAAAAAATCAGTCCAAAGTGAATAGTTTCAGAACTTTTTCTACCTTTAATGTCACCTATAATTTGTACAATTGTATTGAAAAACAAACTGAAATCTTTTAGGGTTGAAAAATAAAAATAAAGAACAAAAAGAATGTGGTTTCATAAATATGCCATTAAACTAATACTTTGTTGAATTACCCTTTGACTTTATGACAGCATTCAGTCTTTTTTGGTAGAAGTCTATCAGCATGAAATATCTTGACTTGGCAATTGTTGCCCACTTTTCTTTGCAAAGCGCTCAAAATCTGTCAGATTGCGAGGACATCTCCTGCGTACAGTCCTCTTCAGGTCACCCCACAGATTTTCAATGGGATTCAGGTCTGGGCTCTGGCTGGGTCATTCCAAAACTTTAATCTTCTTCTGGTGAGCCCATTCTTTTGTTGATTTGGAGGTATGCTTTGGATCGTTGAAAGGTGAAATTCTTCATCTTCAGCTTTTTAGCAGAGGCCTGCAGGTTTTGTGCCAATATTGACTGATATGTAGAACTTTTCATAATTCCCTCCACCTTGACTAAAGCCCCAGTTCCAGCTGCAGAAAAACAGCCCCAAAGCATAATGCTGCCTTCATCATGCTTCACTGTGGGTATGGTGTTCTTTTGGTGATGTGCAGTGTTGGCTTTGCGCCAAACATACCTTTTGGAATTATGGCCAAAAAGTTTAACCTTGGTCTCATCAGACCATAACACGTTTTCCCACATGCTTTTGGCAGACTTGATGTAGGTCTTTGAAAAACATTGCCGGGCTTGGATGTTTTTCTTTGTTAGAAAAGGCTTCTGTCTGGCCACCCTACTCCACAGCCCAGACATATGAAGAATACGGGAGATTATTGTCACATGCACTACACAACCAGTACCTGCCAGAAAGTTCTCCTTTAATGTTGCTGTAGGACTCTTTGTAGCCTTCCGGACCAATTTTCATCACGTTTTGAGGGACGTCCAGTTCTTGGTAATGTCACTGTTGGGTCAAATGTAATCCACTTCTTGATGACCGTCTTCACTGTGTTCCATGGTATATCTAATGCCTTGGAAATTCTTTGGTACCCTTTTCCTGGCTGATGCCTTTCAACAATCAGATCCCTTTGATGTGTTGTAAGCTCTTTGGGGTCACTCAGAATCACTTTAAATAATGGCAGCTGTGTACTGACTACTATTTAACATGAGTTTAAATGTGATTGGCTAATTCTGAACACAAAAATATCCTGAATTATAATAGTGTGTTCACATTTATGCAACTACATTATTGTAGTTTTGTTTTTTTATTTTTCCCTTCTAAATGATTTCAGTTTGTTTTCCAATGGAATTGTACAGATTATGGGTCACATTAAGGGTATGTTCACACGCAGTGGTTTCAGACGTAATTCGGGCCGTTTACGCCTCCAAACATCTGCTAATTGCTTGCAATGGGATTTGCGGTGTTCTGTTCCCATGAGGCGTAATTTTACGTGTCGTTGTCAAAATACGGCGCGTAAAATTACGCTGCGTCAAAAGAAGTGCAGGTCATTTCTTGGGATGTTTTTGGAGGCGTTTTTCATTGACTCCATTGAAAAACAGCTCCAAAAATGTCTGTAAAATACGCAGCGAAAAACGCGAGTTGCTACAAAATCTTCTGAAATTCAGGAGCTGTTTTCGCTTGAAATCAGCTCCGTATTTTCAGATGTTTTTTTGCTAAGCGTGTGAACATACCCTAAAGGTGGAAAAAGTTCTGAAGTGATTCATCTTGTACTGATTTGACATGACAAAAACCTGTCATTTTGACAGGGGTGTGTAGACTTTTTATATCCACTTTTTATATCCACTGAATATAAATGTAAACAGCTGTTTGGGCACACTGTAGTGCTTAGAAGACAAGGAGCTCCATTTGGAGCATGGATTTTGCTTGGTAGTAGTTTTGTTTGAGTATTACTGGTATTCCAGTTTATAAAGTGGGGGTATATTTAAAGGGAATGTGTCGCGAATTAAACCTTTTTTTTTTAAGTAAGTTACTTATTTCTATTATATTTTTTACGTTTTCTGCTGTATTTTTTTTTCTTCAACATGGTACAAAGTATTAAAAATTGAATAATAATTTGACGTTTTCCTATGTTGGCCACCAGAGGGAGCACTTCCCAGAATTACAGCAAGGTGAATAAGGCAAAGCAACCTGACTCACAGCTGCCATAAATGTGGGAGGGAATCCCACCCCCCTCCTACAAGGAAGGGAATCTCACCCGCCCCCCACCTACAAGCCATGAAAAGGTGTCTTAAAATTACTAAGCAGTGTCCGGCTGCCATTTTGGGAGTGATTGTACAAATGGCAGCTGGCAGAAGCTATAAAAGACACCAAAAGGCTAAGGGTATGTTCACACGCTTAGTAAACAAAGGGAAAACAGCTCCAGATGTTCAGCCATTTTTTAATCAAACTCGCGTTTTTCTGTAGAGTCAATGAAAAACGGCTCCAAAAACGGCCCTAGAAGTGACATGCACTTCTTTCTTGGCGTGTTGTGCTTTTACGTGCTTTTTTTGGAAAACGGACTCGTAAAAAACGCCACCTCGGAACATACCCTTAGAATGATGAAAGTGAAGTGAATGACTTTTCAGTTGAGAGGTTCACATGGCGTGTATTTGACATGTTTTTTTTCGCATTTTACGTGCCAAAAACCGCATCAAACAACGATTGATTACACTTTTTATTTACATAATTGTTACAGTGCGCTGTTAGTACATACAACGCGCTTTTTTACAGACGCGTTTTAAAAAACGTTTTGTGGAAATAAAGAAATGTTGAGTCAATTCCTTTCCACACACACTCAGCTCTGCTACACACAGACACACACACAGCACTAATACACACAGACACACACACTCAGCTCTGCTTCACAGACACACACAGCACTACTACACGCAGACACACTCAGCTCTGCTACACAGACAAACACACTCAGCTCTGTTACACAGACGCACACACAGCACTACTACACGTAGACACACTCAGCTCTGCTACACAGACACACACACACTGCACTGCTACACACAGACACACTCAGCTCTGCTACACACATACACACACACTCAGCTCTCCTACACAGACGCACACACACAGCACTGCTACACACAGACACGCTCAGCTCTGCTACACACACACACGAAGCTCAGCTACACAGAAACACACACACACAGCACTGATACACACAGACACACTCAGCTCTGCTACCAACAGACACACTCAGCTCTGCTACACAGATACACACAGCAGTACAACACAGAGACACACACTCAGCTCTGCTACACAGACACACGCACACAGCACTGCTACAAAGACACCCTCAGCTCTGCACACAGCAATGTGCCAATAAACCAAACAAACATATTTAGATAGGGGGGCGCCGAGGAGCCATCACGAGGGGGGGGTGCAGTGGGGGGGGCACCGCGAGGGGGTCACAAGAGCGGGGGTCTGTGTGTGAGAGAGAGAGGGACAGACAGAGACACACACACCTTACCTGCAGTGCTGCCGGTCTTCATGATGGTGCCTGCTATCTCACTGCAAACCAGCTTCTCTGCTGGTTTGCTCTGTACTGCGCCTGCGCAGCACAGAGCCAGCTGTCAGATGCAATGAACGGCTCACCTTCATTGTGTCCTATTCTCTGTGCTGCCGTATTCCATCTCTGTATGTGTCGTTAAGAGACAAATACACAGATGAAATAAAACATGGCAGCCCCCTGTAAAGTAAGAAAGTGTTAATAAAAAAACTGTGTGTGTGAAAAATTAAATAAAGTCAATATAATATTTTATTAAATAAAAACACCTAAATTAATTAAAAAATAATAATCATGGCACTGTCCCTTTAAGCTGTGCGAAGTACATCAGGGCATAATAAGAGGGTGTAATAATGGGGTAAATAATTAAATATGCATAGATGTGTGGTACGCTGTGAAGCAATCCGTTATGCATAGGCCATTGTCGCTCTGATATACGGTGTCCATTCTTTTGTAACACTCCACCTTTTTGGGACTTTTCCTCCTTTGTAGTTTAGGAAATTTTGCTGGGAAAGTGTTGCCCTGGTATAACACGGATGCCCTCGCTTCCATTGGCTGTGCTATGTCCCTTCTCTTCTCACCGGGCCCCCATTGCCACACACCGCTCACCGCGTTGGTCCCAATTCCAACTGTATCTGCGTCTTCAGGACGCAGATTCAGTTGAATTCAATGCTGGATCAAGGAGCCGACGGCTCCTTGCTCCAGCATTCACTGTGGTGTGAGCTTTGAGCTGCTCAGCGCAGTCAGGCACGATGTAGTGACATCATCACGCCTGTCTGTGCTGATTTACTCATAGCACAGGCCAAAGGAGGAGAAGGATCTCCACTCATCATGGAAATGGGGATAAGTAAGTAAATGTAATTATTTTTGTATATGGCACATACAGTGAAGGAAATAAGTATTTGATCCCTTGCTGATTTTGTAAGTTTGCCCACTGTCAAAGACATGAACAGTCTAGAATTTTTTAGGCTAGGTTAATTTTACCAGTGAGAGATAGATTATATAAAAAGAAAAAACAGAAAATCACAAAGTCAAAATTATATATATTTATTTGCATTGTGCACAGAGAAATAAGTATTTGATCCCTTTGGCAAACAAGACTTAATACTTGGTGGCAAAACCTTTGTTGGCAAGCACAGCAGTCAGACGTTTTTTGTAGTTGATGATGAGGTTTGCACACATGACCTTAATGTGCTTCTTTATGAGCCACTCCTTTGTTGCCTTGGCTGTATGTTTCGGGTCATTGTCGTGCTGGAAGACCCAGCCACGAGCCATTTTTAATGTCCTGGTGGAGGGAAGGAGGTTGTCACTCAGGATTTTACGGTACATGGCTCCATCCATTCTCCCATTGATGCGGTGAAGTAGTCCTGTGCCCTTAGCAGAGAAACACCCCCAAAACATAATGTTTCCACCTCCATGCTTGACAGTGGGGACGGTGTTCTTTGGGTCATAGGCAGCATTTCTCTTCCTCCAAACACGGCGAGTTGAGTTAATGCCAAAGAGCTCAATTTTAGTCTCATCTGACCACAGCACCTTCTCCCAATCACTCTCAGAATCATCCAGATGTTCATTTGCAAACTTCAGACGGGCCTGTACATGTGCCTTCTTGAGCAGGGGGACCTTGCGGGCACTGCAGGAGTTTAATCCATTACGGCGTAATGTGTTATCAATGGTTTTCTTGGTGACTGTGGTCCCAGCTGCCTTGAGATCATTAACAAGTTCCCCCCGTGTAGTTTTCGGCTGAGCTCTCACCTTCCTCAGGATCAAGGACACCCCACGAGGTGAGATTTTGCATGGAGCCCCAGATCGATGTTGATTGACAGTCATTTTGTATGTCTTCCATTTTCTTACAGTTGTCTCCTTCTCACCCAGCGTCTTACTTATGGTTTTGTAGCCCATTCCAGCCTTGTGCAGGTCTATGATCTTGTCCCTGACATCCTTAGAAAGCTCTTTGGTCTTGCCCATGTTGTAGAGGTTAGAGTCAGACTGATTAATTGAGTCTGTGGACAGGAGTCTTTTATACAGGTGACCATTTAAGACAGCTGTCTTTAATGCAGGCACCAAGTTGATTTGGAGCGTGTAAATGGTCTGGAGGAGGCTGAACTCTTAATGGTTGGTAGGGGATCAAGTACTTATTTCTCTGTGCACAATGCAAATAAATATATATAATTTTGACTATGTGATTTTCTATATATTTTTTAAATATAATCTATCTCTCACTGGTAAAATCAACCTAGCCTAATAATTCTAGACTGTTCATGACTTTGACAGTGGGCAAACTTACAAAATCAGCAAGGGATCAAATACTTATTTCCTTCACTGTATGGGGGCATTATACTGAGTATGGGAGGGGGCTGATATGGTGGCAGCTATGGGAGCATTATACTATATGGGGCAGCTATGGGGGGGCATTATACTGTATGGGACAGCTATGGGGGGCATTATACTGTATTGGGGCATTATACTGTATGAGGCAGCTATGGGTGGCAATATAGTATGGGGCAGCTATGGGGGGCATTATATAGTGGGGGCAGCTATGGGTGGCATTATACTGGGGGAAAGCTATGGGGAGCATTATACTGTGTGGGGGCAGCTAATGGGGGCATTGTACTGTGTGAGGAAAAGCTATTGGGGCATCATACTGTGGGGGCATCCATGGGTGCTGTTGGGCAAGGCGGCTGTGCATAGGCACGCGCAGGGGTCTGGTGGTGTTGGGGAGGGGTAGGGGGACCCAAGCTAAATTCTTGCACCAGGGCCCATGAGGATATAGCTACGCCACTTCTAGTGCAATAACTTTTTTATTTTTCGGTTGATGGAGCTGTGTGCAGGCTTGTTTTTTGCAAGACAAGCTGTAGATTTTATTGATACCATTTTGGAAACATCCTACTTTTTGATCACTTTTTATTACATTTGCAAGAGGAAATTACGAAAAATAAGAAATTCTGGAATTATTTTTACATTTTTTGGGCATTCACCGTGCGCCATAAATTACATGTTAACTTTATTCTGCAGGTCGATACGATTATGGTAATAATACTTTTATATAGTTTTTTTCATGTATTGCAGCTTTTGTACAATAAAATCACTTCGTTTTTAAAATTAATTTGTTTTCTTTGTCGCCATATTGTAAGACCCATAACTTTTTTATTTTTGCGTGGACAAAGCTGTGTCAGGGTTTTTTTTTGCGGGACGCGTAGTCGTTTTTATTGTTGCTATTTTGGAGTAAATGTGATTTTTTGATCACTCTTTATTCCATTTTTTGGGAGGAGATGTGACTTAACCCCTTCCCGCACCTTGACGTAACTGCACATCAAGGTGAGCAGTAACTTCGCGCATCTTGACGTGCAGTTACGTCTGTACTTTGACAGTTAACTGCCGCGCGGCGCTATACCGCAGCGGTGGTTAACTGTGCAGGGTGTTTTCCCTGCATTCCCTGTTGTCGATCAGCGGCCCATTGCCGCTGATTTAGTCAGTTAACTCCTTAGATGCGGCATTCGATTGCGATCGTCGAAATTAAGGTGTTTAGCCCAAATTGGCAGCCCCCATGTGAAATCACGGGGGCTGACGATGGTACCCATGGCAACCGGATGCCAGACAATGGCTTCCGGGCTGTCATGTACAGAAGCCTATGAGGACCAGGCGGAGTCTAGTCCACATAGGCCTCCTGTCAGAGTGGCTGTCACGTCACAATGACAGTTAGAACACATTACACTATGTAGATAGTGTAATGTATTCTAGCAGCAATCAGAGTGGGACAAGTAAAAAAAGTAAAAACAAGATAATAAAAATGTTTTATAAAAGTTTAAAAATAAAAGTTATAATTTACATTAACAAAAAATGCTTTTTTCCTATAATAAGTCTTTTATTACAGGAAAAAAATGAACATGTTAAAAAAAGTACACATATTTGGTATCACCGCGATCGTAACGACCCAAACTATGAAACTATAATGTTATTTTTCCCGCATGGTCGACACCACAAAAACAGAAGTAAAAAACAATGCCAGAATTACTATTTTTTGGTCACCACCCCTCCCAAAATATACAATAAAAAGTGATCAAAAAGTCGCATGTACCTCAAAAAAGTAGCAATAAAAACTAAAACCTGTCCCTCAAAAAACAAGCCCTTACACAGCTTTTTTGACTGAAAAATAAAAAAGTTATGGCTCTCAGAATATGGTGACACAAAAAAGAAATAATTTGATAAAAAAGTGATTTTAATGCGCAAACGCTGCAAAACATAAAAAAAACTATATACATATGGTATTGCCATAATCGTATCAACCTGCAGCATAAAGTAAAATTGGAATTTATAGCCCTGGGTGAACGGCGTAAAAAAAAAGAATAAAAAACATTGTCAGAATTGACGGTTTTTAGTCACCTTGCTTGCCAAAAAAATTGAATAAAAAGTGATCAAAAAAACTACATTCTACCCCAAAATGGTACCAATGAAAACTAAAGATTGTCCCACAACAAATAAGGCCCCACACAGCTCCGGTGGAGAAAAAAATAAAAAGTTCTGGCTCTCAGAATATGGCGATGTAAAATGTCAGAGTGATCTAAAAGCGGATAAGATAAGGCACCATTTATCAGTGCGACGCTGGCCACATACACTACCGTTCAAAAGTTTAGGGTCACTTAGAAATTTCCTTATTTTTGAAAGAAAAGTACAGTTTTTTTCAATGAAGATAACATTAAATTAATCAGAAATACACTCTATACATTGTTAATGTGCTAAATGACTATTCACTCCAGTGTTCTAATGGTACATTGTGTTTTCTAACTGGATGATTAGAAAACACTTGAAAACCCTTGTGCAATTATGTTAGCACCGCTGTAAACAGTTTTTCTGTTTAGAGGAGCTATAAAACTTGCCTTCCTTTGAGCTAGTTGAGAATCTGGAGCATTACATTTGTGGGTTTGATTAAACTCTCAAAATGGCTAGAAAAAGAGAGCTTTCATGTGAAACTCGACAGTCTATTCTTGTTCTTAGAAACGAAGGCTATTCAATGCGAGAAATTGCCAAGAAACTGAAGATTTCCTACAACGGTGTGTACTACTCCCTTCAGAGGACAGCACAAACAGGCTCTAACAAGAGTAGAAAGAGAAGTGGAAGGCATCGCTGCACAACTGAGCAACAAGACAAGTACATTAGAGTCTCTAGTTTGAGAAATAGACGCCTCACAGGTCCTCAACTGGCAGCTTCATTAAATAGTACCCGCAAAATGCCAGTGTCAACGTCTACAGTGAAGAGGCGTCTCCGGGATGCTGGCCTTCAGGGCAGGGTGGCAAAGAAAAAGCCATATCTGAGACTGGCTAATAAAGGAAAAGATTAATATGGGCAAAAGCACATGTTATGGTATAAATATATGTATAATGTATCTGGGGCCCCAAGGAGTGAAATGTTATAGAGGAGAACATGTGTTACAATAGAATGGGTATTTTAGAAAGGTTAAGAGAGGAAATAGTTTGCAGCTGCTTCTGCCGTCCCTTGAAATTGCGAACAGATGGCGGTCAATCACTTGACCAACCCCCCTAAGCATAAAAGGGAATACCTTGTGTTCCACCAATAGGCTTTATGGGAAAGAAGGATGTAAGGATTGAATATACAGATGACTCATATGTTATGGAATGTTCTTTGTTCGTCTGATGCTATAAGTAGGAACGTTTGTAGTTCAATAAATTAGAAGGATTTTTACCTTGAGAAACGTCTCAGTGTATCTGTTGCTTCTCCGAGCTCGCACCCCCCCACCTGATTTGAACCTGCATGGAGATCAAGGCGTAACGTGACCTCATTGCGATCACAGAAATTGGCGCCCGAACAGGGACTTGACCAGAAGGACGGCACCCCACCTAGGGGATCTCCCGGGACTTGAATGGCGACCTCCCGGACGAAGGAACGTGCAGACCACTGCTGCAGCAAGGTAAGAAGACTTAATTCTTACAAACTCTGCTCTGCACCTTCCTGTCTGGTAGGTCACCTTCCCGGTAGTACTCCTGAGGGATAGAGGGGCCACATGAGGGTATTTTTAGTGTAAAAATCTGGTCAAGTCTATATGTAATCCTACCCTCAGGATAAAGTGCCTGATCTCCATGACAGTATTTGTATGAATGTTGTAGAAACCCAGTTTTGTGTCACAAATGCATTTTAGAATAAGGAAATTGTTTTTGGAAAAAAACTTCCGATAATCCGGCAAATTACCAGAAACATGTGTACATGCTTCAGGTGACTACGGGGATTATGATAGGCTAAATTTAAGCCCGGAAATCGAAAATTTTGTGCAATCTGATAATCCGGAAAAATGCCGAAAATGTGTGTACAGCATTGAGGTACTTGCGGAGATTATCATGCACTGATTTTCAGCTCAAAATTCCAGAATTTTGTGCAATCTGATAATCCGGCATGTCAAAAGAACAGCTTGATTTTACGTTTGCCTTGTTATTTGGATTAGGAATATTTGTCATGGTGCGGAGGGCACGTACTCGAGTGGTGTCTCAGACGAAGAAAGTAAGCTAGTTATAAAAGGACTGTGAAAGGGAAGATTCTCTGGCCAGAGTAGAAGAGTAAGTACGGAAACTAGAACTGTCTAAAATAGATGAGAAAGAAATTCATCTGTCAGTAGCTAAAATCTGTAACAAAATAAGAAGTATCAAGTGGATAAGTAACTGTCGAAAATAGGCAAGAAAGAAATTTGCCTATCAGGAAACTTACCCCTTGAATTACTTAGGGTGTGCCAAAAAAGGCCACCACTTACAGTCACAAGATGAGGAACTTGGTGTTCCTAGTAAGAAGTTTCGAGGGGATAAGTAACTGTCTAAAATAGGTGAGAAAGAAATTCACCTATCAGGAAAATTACCCCCTACGTAACTTAGGGTCTGCCCATAGGCGACCACTTATAACTAGACAATGGGGAACTTGGTGTTCCTATGACGAGATGAGCACCCACAAGGACTGACAGCCAAACAGGCAGTAGCAGAAAGAGAAGGTAAAAAGGCAACGCAAGGAACAAATCAGTTAATGAAGGCATGTGGAATGGGAAAAGCGGGAAGATTAGATCTGGAAAAATATAGATGATATAATGAGCAGATCCTTTGTGGGATTATTGTTTAGTTGGTTGTAATTTGGCTCAGTTGGATAGTGAATTAGCAAGCACCTGTTAAAATGGTGTAAATTTATTAGGGGATTGTAAATCCAGAACCACACAGAGTCAAATGACAAAGCAGATTGGAGTAGATGGATTGTAGCATCTTTTAGAAAGCAACAAAGAGCCTACAAATGTATGTAATGTTAATACACTGAAGTAAAAGTGCAGGAGGTTGTCAGAGGAAATTCATATTTTATAAAGTAAAGTTTAAAGCAAAGGAAGTGATAGAAGTAGTAGCTGTTTTAAAGTTGCAAGTGACCTTATAGTAAATTCCCATATGGTATAATTTAGAATCAACTAGTGTGACAAGAGAAGGGGGAGGTGGAGAACAGCTGCTAGTGAGATAAGAAATGTAATCTTGTTCTTGAAAAGAATGGACACAACATTAAATGCTGAAATAGATATTTTGTATGACTTTGTGTCATATTGTATGTATTAGAAAACAGGACCAGCCGACGCCCGGTAATGGCGTCCGTACCTCATGTTGAGTGTGTCCTCATTGTTGGTGGGAAACCCCCTGCGCACTGTTTCCAATGGGAGAGGCTGCCCCCCCCCTGCCCCTGATGTGGCCACGCCCGGCCCATTCAAATCAGTATGAAATAATCACCTTGTTAATTTTGTTATTTGTAGTGTTTTTTCTATTTTACAGAAGTTCCAGTCTAGTTCACTGATGAAACAACACGTAATTATAAGATAGAGATGGTGGCCGACAGATTGTACGGTTAAACATTAACATAGATAATTCCTATACAATGGTGTGATGAATGATTGCAGATACGTATCTTGTTTTGCCGGCATTGAAAGTGTTAAGATTGTGAGAAGTTGTGAGAAGTGGTGAGAAGCTGTGAGTTTGTAACCCCCCTCCCTCCCCTCTAAAGTGTGCTGTGTTTGGGAGGAGGAGGAGGGGGGCTGACTGGGTGCAGTCTGCAGGGCTGATGAGACAAAGGGATCTCAATATGCACTGCTGAGATATATATATATATATATATATCAGTAATGTCTACAAACCGAAATACATTTCTTCTCTTTTGCGCAAGCGCTGTTGGTTATAAAAGTTACGATAATTATGTGTTATGATGTGATCAGATTTCATGTGTTTTGATAATTCAGATGTATTAAACTACAGATACTGTGAGACACGGGGGTTTTGAAAATGTATGTGCCCCCACCGTTATACTGTTTATTGGTTTGCAGTAATTAATGTTATCAGAGATAATATTTTCTGTTTTATTGAATAACTAACTACAATTGTTTTGTTTTTGATTTCACACATGAGTTATGTCATTGTAAAGATAACATGTTTGTCAGGAAAAAGTCATTTTTGTTTCAGGCTGTTGTACATTACAAGGGGTTAAATTAGTGTTATGTTGAGATGTAGTTTTGAACTCTGCTACATCACTCTCGCAGAGTCCACAAAGGGGGGAAGGGTGAAGGAACTGATTAGGTACAATTTTGGTTTATGTGTAAGAGACCATCCCCCTCCAGCAAAGTTACACAGGAGGTGATGTGACATCACTCACACGAGTCTTTATGGATTTAGATGAGGGAGAAGGCAAAACAAAACTTGTATATTACTGCTATTCTAACTCAAGTACAACCTAAGCATTTGTCAACTGCAAGACATTTGAGATTAACCTGTGCACTCCTTCTCCCTGAGCAGGTCACACTCCATAGCTGTGCTACATTGAACGCAGCTACCTTACTGCCTTTGGAGCAAGGGGGAGAAGACGTAGGTAAAGTATGGTCACAATTTTTGCCTGAAACTGATGAACATGATTGTATGGCCCTTATGGCCCAGGAAACAGTGGGGTTTGCACATGTAAAAGATACCCCACTCCAAAACCCAGACTCTTTGTGGATGGTTCAAGGTATTGTGTAGAAGGATCTTTTCTTACAGGATATGCAGTAACCACCGAAGATGTAGTCCTAGAAGCAGCCTCCTTACCAGCGTCCCGCTCAGCACAAGAAGCGGAGCTTAAGGCCCTGGCAGCAGCATGCCAACATGCAGAAGGAAAGACAGCAAATATATACACTGACTCTCGATATGCTTTTGGGATTGCACACGATTATGGCCCCATATGGAGGGCAAGACAATTTTTGACCTCTGCAGGTACACCTGTAAAGAATGCAGACTTTGTAAAATACTTGATGGAGACCCTGATGTTACCCACAGAAGTAGCAGTAATAAAGATAAAAGCTCACACTACGGCCAACACACCAGAAGCAAGGGGAAATGCCCTGGCAGACGAAGCGGCAAAGCAAGCAGCACAGAAGCTACCCGTGTTAGCAGCCGTATGTCAGATAAACGATCCAGAGGAAACAAGACCAGCTGTAAGCCCGGAACTACTGCAAAAACTTCAAGGACAAGCAACAGAAGAAGAAAAAGACAAGTGGACGGCCCAAGGAGCAACGCTACGAAAAGATGGCCTCTGGCAGTGCCAGAATAAACTGTGCCTGCCTAAGACAATGTTCCCAATGATGGCCCAGATAACACATGGAGAGACACACCAATCAAAAACGGCAATGATGGACTTGGTTAACAAAACCTGGTATGCTCCAGGGTTTAGTGTGATGGCCAGCAGTTTTACACAAGGATGCATGATCTGTGCAACACATAATATTGGAAGAACTGTAAAAGTACCACAGAAGCACACACCCAGACCTATATATCCGTTCCAGAGACTACAGATAGACTATATTCAATTACCAAAAGTCGGTACCTATGAGTATGTGCTTGTTTGTATTGATCTCTTTTCAGGATGGCCAGAAGCTTTTCCAGTAACCAAAGCTACAGCCGTAGCCACAGCAAAGAAACTGATCAACGAGGTGGTGTGCAGATATGGAGTTCCAGAGGTGATCAAGAGCGACAGAGGAACTCATTTTACGGGTGAAATCATGAACTATGTGTTGTCAGCTCTAGGCATAAGTCAAGCCCTACATACACCATACCATCCACAAAGTAGTGGGAAGGTTGAGAGACTAAATGGGACTCTCAAATTGAAAATCCAAAAAGTAATGGTAGAAACCGGGAAACCATGGACCGAGTGTCTACCATTAGCCTTGTTCTCAGTAAGATACACGCCCACAAAAAGAACAGGTCTCAGCCCATATGAGATCTTATTTGGGTCGGCTCCCAGATTAGGATGTTATTTTCCACAGGTGCTCCAAATGCAGTATGGTAGACTAACAGATTATGTATAAACGCTGAACAAACAATTGAACAAGGTGTATGCACAAGTCTTTGCTTCCATTCTAGATCCCGATTCAGTTGAAGGGACGCATAAGCTAGAACCAGGAGATTGGGTCGTTGTCAAAAGACACGTGAGGAAGAGCCTTGAGCCAAGGTTTGATGGTCCTTTTCAAGTCCTACTCATTACAAGCACCTCAGTGAAGCTGGAAGGAAAGGCAAGCTGGATTCACGCCAGTCATTGTAAAAAGGTTCTTCAGCCAGAAGAATGAAGATCTTTGCGGTTGTTGCGGCGGTTGTTGCGTGTGCTCTTATACAAAAAGGCAGAACTGCTACTCCTGTACACGTAATCAGTACAGAATCACTGGAACAGTTCAGGACAGGGTGGGAGAATGCCACAGTGGATAGAAAAGCAGGGTAACTACACCTGTAAGGCCAATGACCCGTGTTATACTACAAATGTGACTACAACCGAAGGGACTTGGAAAAAAGGACCACATGGAGGGACTGTGTACCTTCACATAGACAAAACAGCCAGCATTAGCATACAAGAAGAGACGGCTGTTGTTTTGTTGTTATGAACCAGATTTACAGCATCTACAGAAATATACAACCAGTAAAAATAGAAACGAAATGATAAATAAGACTTATGAAAGATGCAACAAGGAGAGGCTCAACTCTACGATTGTAATAAAAGGAACTGATGGGATGATATTATGTATGAATAATAGCCAAATAAGAAATAGAAGATATTTTGTATTCTTGATAACAATTTTAAGAGATAGTTTTAAGCCACATATAACAGTACAAAGTCTGGAAAGAATCCCACACACTTGTAAGAGCGCTGTAACCCAACAGCAGAAAAAGAATGTACACTTCAATATTTCCTTCCCTGAATCCCCCAGCTGTCATAGACAAAAAAGAGAATGGTATGACCCGCTATTAGGAGGGGTAGGAACGGGATTAGGAGTATTGAATGGTATACAGTTAGAAACAGTTATGAACAAATTAAACTCAGTGGGAGACGACACATCTACTGCATTAAGGATAGGTGCCTCATGGTTACCTACTACCTTTCACTTACAGCAAAAAGGGTTAACTATAGATGAACTGTTTCTAAATGTTTTTAATGAAAGTATGCTAACCGAATATAGAACATTACAGAATGTATCAACTTTTGTAAATTGGACAGTATGTACGCTTAAAACCATGTGGCAACAAGAACAGATGAATAATTTTAAGAATAAATTGTTTAGTAGTCATGTTAGGCAATGGACAGACATTCTGCCCATAGGAGAGAGAAATGATACGTGGTTATTGTTACAGCCTGAGTATACGGAGTGTACACCTAAATGGTGTGCAGGAAGACTAATAGCATTTAATGTGAAAAATCCTACTCTATTATGCAAATTTATTGTTATGCCAATGGTAATGATTGATCCGGTGACATTATTAGGACAATATTGGATGCCAGAAATAAAAGGAACACACATAGATTCTCAAAATAAGACAAGGAATATAGATTTGTGCCAGTTAACAGAGCAAGGATATGTATGTAATCAACAGTCAGGGATATATGAACCCTGTCTAATGCAGCACCAGGATAATGTATGCGCACTCACTATAATCCCAGAAGCTAACCTACAGGTTTATATTGAAGTAGGTCCACAGCATGTATGTTTAATAACTAACGACAAGCAGACCCTTAGCCAGTTTAATCTCATAGGACCATTTTCAGGATGTCTATACAATGTGACGCATTTGACTTGGGGGAACCAAACTATAGTGTTCCTGCCTACTTTAGAAGAAATAATGTCCACTGTATGGGTACCTGAACCTTTGCCCTATGGAAATTTTAGTTTGCCACTGGAAGAGTTAAAACAAGTGTTACAAAAGTCTAAAGACGTAAAGAAATTGATAGCAGCCCATAATGTAACTCTAAGTAAAGTGAAAGTATTGGCTACAATAGCAGCTAAGGAAGTAATAAATTTATCGTCAGCAATAAAAGATGCCAGTGCCCATCATTGGTATGACATATTTACAGGATTTTCCCCCACTGCCACTAAGATACTGCATGTGTTATTCCAACCCTTGATATGTTTCATAATATTGTTTATATTGCTTACATGTTTTAATTGTTATGTATTTCGCAAGATAAGGGAAGCATTCAATCAGAGGCCTATACATTATGATCAAAGAGTGTTGTGAGATTACCCCACCTACATACCTGTGTGAATCAAGTGAAGAAATGGATCGAAGCCTTGCTATCAGGAGATAGAAGTAGCATTGGAATTTAGGTGTTGGTAAAATCACAAAAGGAGGGATTGTTATGGTATAAATATATGTATAATGTATCTGGGGCCCCAAGGAGTGAAATGTTATAGAGGAGAACATGTGTTACAATAGAATGGGTATTTTAGAAAGGTTAAGAGAGGAAATAGTTTGCAGCTACTTCTGCCGTCCCTTGAAATTGCGAACAGATGGCGGTCAATCACTTGACCAACCCCCCTAAGCATAAAAGGGAATACCTTGTGTTCCACCAATAGGCTTTATGGGAAAGAAGGATGTAAGGATTGAATATACAGATGACTCATATGTTATGGAATGTTCTTTGTTCGTCTGATGCTATAAGTAGGAACGTTTGTAGTTCAATAAATTAGAAGGATTTTTACCTTGAGAAACGTCTCAGTGTATCTGTTGCTTCTCCGAGCTCGCACCCCCCCACCTGATTTGAACCTGCATGGAGATCAAGGCGTAACGTGACCTCATTGCGATCACACACACAGACATTGGACAGAGGAAGATTGGAAAAAAGTTTTATGGACAGACGAATCGAAGTTTGAGGTGTTTGTATCACACAGAAGAACATTTGTGAGACGCAGAACAACTGAAAAGATGCTGGAAGAGTGCTTGACGCCATCTGTCAAGCACGGTTGAGGTAATGTGATGGTCTGGGGTTGCTTTGGTGCTGGTAAAGTGGGAGATTTGTACAAGGTAAAAGGGATTTTGAATAAGGAAGGCTATCACTCTATGTTGCAACGCCATGCCATACCCTGTGGACAGTACTTGATTGGAGCCAATTTCATCCTACAACAGGACAATGACCCAAAGCACACCTCCAAATTATGCAAGAACTATTTAGGGAAGAAGCAGGCAGCTGGTATTCTATCTGTAATTGAGTGGCCAGCGCAGTCACCAGATCTCAACCCCATAGAGCTGTTGTGGGAGCAGCTTGACCGTATGGTACGCAAGAAGTGCCCATCAAGCGAATTCAACTTGTGGGAGAGGCTTCTGGAAGCATGGGGTGAAATTTCTCCCGATTACCTCAGCAAATTAACATTGCTGCAAATGGAGCATTCTTTGACGAAAGCAAAGTTTGAAGGAGAAAATTATTATTTCAAATAAAAATCATTATTTCTAACCTTGTCAATGTCTTGACTATATTTTCTAGTCATTTTGCAACTCATTTGATAAATATAAGTGTGAGTTTTCATGGAAAACACAAAATTGTCTGGGTGACCCCAAACTTTTGAACGGTAGTGTATCTATAAATTATTATTTATTTACCCCATTATTATACCCTCTTATTATGCCCCTGATGTACTCTGCACAGATTATATATACCCTGATGTACTCCGCACACATTACATATTCCACCACATTATAAACTGAAATACCAGCAAAACGCCAAACAGAAAAACTGCCAAGCAAAACCTGCGCTCCAAAAGCCAAATGCTGCTCCCTCCCTTCTGAGCCCTACAGCGCACCCAAACAGCAGTTTATGTCCAGAGATCTGGCATAGCCATACCTAGGAGAACCCGATTAATATTTTATGAGGTATTTGTCTTCAGTGGCACAAACTAGGCACAATATATTGTGCACTAAAATGAAACGAGTGGAAAATTGTAATTTTCACTCTGCACCGCCCGTTGCACATTAACCCCTTCGTGCATCACGACTTAATAGCATGTCGTGGTGTGGGCGGTGATGTATGGAGCGGACTAACGGACAGAAACAGCGATCGCGCTGTTACAGGAGCCTGTAAAAATGACAATATACTGCAAAACATTAGTATTGCTGGTTCAAGTCCCCTAGGGGGACTAATAAAATGTGTCAAAAAAACACTTAACAGCTCCATGTGTCATGATCATATGGTGCACAGCTGCCTGCTTTTCGCGCAGTCGCCATCATTATGACACTCCGTTTGTATGTTTGTGGTGCTTTTCTGTTTTCATTCATACTTTTCACTTCTGTTGCGCGAATCACGCGCGTCCTACGAAAGTGCTTCCGTGTGGTGCACGTGATTATCACGCACCCATTGACTTCAATGGGTGCGTCATGCGCGAAATGAACACAGAGAACAGACATGTCGTGAGTTTTACGCAGCGGACTCCAGCTGCGTAAAAATCAGGGACTGTCTGCACGGCCCCATAAACTAATATAAGTCCGTGCGAGGCGCGTGAAAATCATGCGCGTTGCACGGACGTATATCACGTTCGTCTGAATAAGCCCTTAAAAACAAGAAAAATACAGTCCGAACTATTACAATATACCATTATTTAACTAATAATAAAGAATTTAAAACGCCTATTTAAAACGCCAAAATCGCAATTTGTTTGGTCACTTTAGCCCTAAAATTTTTTTTTATAAAAAGTGATAAAAAAGTTGTATATACCAAAAAATGGTACCAATAAAAACTAAAAACTACAGCTCGTCACGCAAAAAATAAGTCCTCACACTGCTCTATTGACGGAAAATAAATAAAGTTATGTCTGAAAGTATATGGTGAAACAAAACTATTTTTTTTTTAACAAATAGTTTTTACTTTGTAAAAGTAGTAAAATATTAAAAAAAACTGTATAAATTTGGTATCACCGTAATCGTATTAAGTCTCCAAAAAAATTAAGTTGTCATTTTTACAGCACAGTGAAAGCTGTAAAAATGAAACCCAAAAAACAATGTAGGAATCAAAGTTTTTTCCAGTTTCAGCCTGCAAAGACTTTTATTTCAGTTTCACAGTATACTTTATGGTACTTTAAATTGTGTCAATAAAAAATAAAACTCCTCTCGCAAGAAATAAGCCCTCACACGACTCTATTGACGGAAAAATAAAGAAGTTATGGCTCTTGGAAGGCGGGGTGTCATGCCCATGGCCGTGGGCCGTCAGGCTCACTCCCCTCCTGACGCCCGCATCCATGGAACTGTGAGCGCTGGTCCCCATCTCCTCCTCAGGAGACGCCAGTGCTCACTTCCGCTTCTCCCGGCCGGGTCCCATAGGCGTGCCCGCTCTTAAAGGGTGCACCTGAAATTAAATAAAAATTAGCCCATGAGCCCCTGGACTATAAGAGGGGCCCAGCCCCTTCCTCCCTTGCCTGAGCCTTGTTGTCGTTACCCTAGTCTGTCTAAGAAAATGGTCTCCTAAGTGTTTTCCAGTTCCCAGTGTTTCCCGTTCCTGCTACCTGTAACCTGTATCCCGTGCTATCCTGGTCAAGTGCCCTGTTGAGCTGAAGTCCTGCTGTGCTGTATACCATGCCTGTCCTGGTACACCACACCTGGCGCCTGCCTGCTGCCTAGTCCCAGCCGAGCCTGTCTTGCTACTGTCTGAGCTACCACAGGTACCCTATATGAACTATAGACTGTGACCTGTGTCCAGTTGGCCAGCTGCCATACCGTCAAGGTGGTATGGTCCAGTGGGTCCACGTGCCCAGCGTGACACGGGGAGTGAAAAATGAAAATAAAAAAGCAAAAAATGGATCAGTCCAGAAAGGGTTAATTAATTTCTAATAAAAAAACATTTATGACCACATGTGGGGTATTGCCGTATTCGGGAGAAATTGTTTTTTAAATGTTTGGGTGCTTTTCCTCCTTTATCCTTTGTGAAAATTTAAAAATTCAACATTTTATTGGAAATAATGTTGATATTCATTTTCACGGCCTAATTCTAATAAATTCTGCAAAAGACCTGTGGGGTCTAAATGCTCACTATACCCATAGATAGATTCCTTAAGTGGTGTCGTTTCCAAAATAGGGTCACTTCTGCGGGGTTTCCATTGTTTTGGTACCTCAGGGGCTTTGCATATACGACATGGCCCCCGAAAACCATTTCCGCTAAATTTGACCTCCAAAAGCCAAATAGCGCTCCTTCCCTTCTAAGTCCTGCTGTGGGTACAAACAGCAGTTTATTACCACATATGGTGTATTTCCATAATTTGGGAGAAATTGTTTTACAAATGCTGGGGTGTTTTTTTTCCTTTATTCCTTGTAAAAATTAAAAATGTCTATGTTTTTCAGAAAATAAGTAGATTTTGATCTTCACAGACTAATTCAAATACATTTAGCAAAAAAAACTGTGGGATCAAAACGCTAACTATACCACTAGATAAATTCATTGAGGGGTGTAGTTTCCCAAATGGGCTCACTTTTGTTTTTGGTTTTTTACTGTTTTGGCACCACACGACCTCTTCAAACCTGACATGGTGCCTAAAATGTATTTTTTTTAAAAAGGAGGCCCCAAAATCCACTAGGTGCTCCTTTGCTTCTGAGGTCTGTGTTTCAGTCCATTAGGACAATAGGGCAACATGTGGGATATTTCTAAAAACGTCACAATCTTGGCAATATGTATTGAGTTGCATTTCTCATGTAAAACCTTCTGTGTTACAGAAAAAACTGTATTACAAATGATTTTTGGCAAAAATTTTGTAAATTTCACCTCTACTTTGCTTTAATTCCTGAGAAACGCCTATAGGTTTAAAACACTTTCTGAATGCTGTTTTGGATACTTTGAGGAGTTCAGTTTTCAAAATGGGGTGATTTATGGGGACTTTCTAATATACAAGGCCCTCAAAGCCACTTCAGAACTGAACTGGTCCCTGAAAAAATGGGCTTTTGAAATTTTCTTGAAAATATGAGAAATTGCTGCTAAAGTTCTAAGCCTTGTTACGTCCTGGAAAAATAAAAGAATATTCAAAACATGATGCAAACATAAAGTAGACATGTGGGATATATGAAATAGTAACTATTTTGTGTGGTTTTACTGTCTGTCTTACAAGCAGATACATTTAATTTTCGAAAAATGCACATTTTTGCAAATTTTCTCAAAATTTGGGTGTTTTTCACACATAAATATTGAATTTATGGTCCAAATTTTTTTACTAACATAAAGAACAATATGTCACGAGAAAACAATCCCAGATTCACTTGGATAGGTAAAAACATTCTCAAGTTATTACTACGTAAGGTAACACATGTCGGATTTGAAAAAATCGCCTTCGTCCTCAAGGCCAAAACAGGCTCAGTCCTGAAGGGGTTAAAAACAGTGATTCTGTTGTTTTTGATATTTATTGTTTATGCCGTTCACCATGCAGGATAAGTTACATAGTAGTTTTATAGTTTAGGTCGTTCGGACGCGGTAATACAAATTATGTATAGTTATTTTTATTTTTTACGAAAAAGACTTAAGGGAAATAAGCAATTTGCTTTTTTTAACTTAAAACTTTTTAAAAAATGTACAACATTTTTATAATTATTATTTTTTGTTCTACTAGGGGACTTGAAGGCCTGAAGCTCCGATCGCTATTCTAATACACGACACTACGTACGTAGTGCAGTGTATTAGAGCTGTCAGTTATATTAGACCTGTCAGTGTATTAGAGCTGTCAGCCGGAGGCGGGTCCTCATGGACTTTCGTTCAAGGCAGACATGGAGGCCATTATTAGGCCTCCGGTTGCCATACCAACCATCAGCACCCCATCGGTTTTGCCCGTGGGGTGCCGGTCGGGTAAAAACCCCTCAGATGCTGTGCTCTCTCTTAAGCACAGCCTCTGAGGGGTTAATCGGCCGGATCAGAGACTAGGGTCCTGGCCATAACAGTCCTGGCCCTTACAGGAGGGTGTCAGCTGTAATATACAGCTGAAACTCAGCGACGATGGTTCGTGCTCCGCTTCTGAGCCCGCACCATCACCGCAACGTAACTGTACTGCGGTTTGCGGGAATCCCTTCCCAACAGTGCTGTATATATATATAATATATATACACGGTGGATGTCGGGAAGGGGTTAAAGTGCCTTCCCCTGGCCCTTATGTGCTTTGTCTGTGCTGTTGGAACTCTGCTAAGTATCTTAGTGTTTGGATCTCTGTTTGATTTCTCTCTGATTATCCAGATTGTTTTTCCTGTGTGCAGACTGGGCTGGATCTGGATTTCTCTGTGTCTTTCTGTGTGTTCAGACCAAGCAATTACATTTCACTATGTTTATCTATGTACTTCCATAATGGAATTATCTCTGCTTGTCAGTTTAGCTTTTATGTTTGAATCTCAGTTTCTTCTCGGTTTATTGTGGAGGGAATATTATCCTGCAGAATTTCTTATGTGCTTTCTGGTTTGCCTTTTTCTTGTACTGCAGCATTTGTGACATGCTTTTTGGTTTACCTTTTACTTGTATTGCTCGATTTATTACGTGCTTTACCTTTTACCATTTAGCTACCATTCTACTGATACTGCCAGAGAGCAGCTGACCAGTGGTCATCCTGATATCTTGTAGCTTCTAACAGGGATGGCTCCGGGTAACAACGAGGTTTCTAATAGTGGTATCGCTCTTACCAGGGCGGCAGTCCCGCTGTAGGCAGGGCTCCACTACAGTTAGGGTTGTTTTAGGGATTTTCCTGCGGACTTCAGAGGTTACTTACTTGCTTGCGCCAAGTCTGAGTGCAATACCTTTTTGAGTTCAATGGTATCATGACACCCACATTAATTAGGAGGTAGACAGTTTTATTAAGACTCATAATCATAATAGCATGTTATTTCTCATTCTTATTCAGACAGCACTACAAACGCTCTATGCTCCCCCTCCTCATGGCCACACAATACTCCACCCACTGCACCTGAAACTTTGCTCAGAAGCAGAAATCTACCTTTCCTTTACAAATATAAAGTCTTGACTACTCATGCCTTCAAGCCCCATGCACAATGTCCAACATGTTCTTTAAGGATTGACTGCAATTACAGACACAACTGTTGTTTTCATGTAAAACAGATGACTGAGATATTGATATACATATTGAGGTATTTTAACCTCACAGATTGAATGTAGAAGAACAATAGTGGGGGATCATGATAGCAGTGTTTTGTTTTACATGTTGATGGTCTAACCAGGCTGCAGGACCATACTCACTAAAGGTTGCTCTATTTGTGAAGCACTTATTGCCACACATACGAATATGCCAGTCAAGGGGGCAACCTTTGGTGAGTATGCTCCTGCAGCTTGGTGTGGACCTTTGTGCAAGCTTTGTTAATGAATATGGTGCAGCCTGAACTTGGGGAGAGACTGAGGCTACGCATAAAAATTCTACTTGCAAAACGAAAAGAAAGAATTGTCGCAGGCTGCTCACGTAAAGCTTTACTAGCCTTTAGCCTTCAAATATACATAATGCAATAATGCGATATAAAACACTCTAACTGTGCTTAATAGAGGTTTAACATTCAAGTGGTTATGTCTAAGTCCACACTCTAATGCACTTCTCTTCCTTTCTGCCACACTGTAAATCTTCACTAAAATGTATTTTGAAGGAAAATGACATTCAAGGGCAAAGAATTTACAGCACTTGGAAGAAAGTGTAAAAGAGTTATTTAGACAGACACAATTTGAAAATTGCTATTTCATCTTTGCATGGAAAGAAGGTGTTTAATAAGACAGAAAGCACACTTATTGTTAAATGTACTACACAAAAAAATATAAGTTAAGAATATTTTATGCTGTTCAGTTCATCCTTTTCTCTATTGTTTTAAGCACTGCAAGCGTTGCCAAAGTAATTAAAATGTGTAGGCTTGCATCGACAGAAGTGAACTGCCAAAGAAAGCATTGCTATAGAAAAATGTCTTTGCCATTTTTCTTAAGCTTGCAAAGTGATGGTACATTGGCAAAATTACAGTAAATGTGGAGTGCTTGTATTGCAATGATAAATGTAGTTTGCAGAAACAAAACGGAAACACTATTCCATCTATTCTACCAACCCCAAAAGGTTGGGAAATATTGCAGTTGTCATACTGGCGACTGAGCGCTACCATTAGGATGACACTCAACCCTGTTTTGTAAAGATTACTTTTCAGCCTGGGCAGGGGCAGGGCCAGCAGTCATTATCATCTCATTATCATCAGGGGGCAAGCTTACAATGAAAGGTAGCATCTCTATTATAAAGCTAGAGGCCGAAAACACAGGATCACACCAGTGACAAAATGTGATAGGCGCAGCTCCGTTGCTCCTCCCTCCACCCACTCCATGACAGTAAGTATGGCACATGACACAGTACAAGGTTACAACATAAATTTTCTTAAATTCAGGTGCCTGCTGTAAGCTGCTGTTGAAGCAAATCAGGCAAGATAGCTGCCCCCATATTGACATAAATAATACCCCAAAAATTTTTCTACGGTAAATACTGTGCTGAGAAAAAGTACTTGCCCCTTCCCAATTTCTTTTTTTTTTTTGCATATTTGTACCACTTGTATGTTTTATATCATCAAACTACTTTTAATATTAGACAAAGATAACCCAAGTAAACACAAAATGCTGTTTTTACATGATAATTTAATTTATTGAAGAGAAAATGCTGTTCCGCCCTACCTGACCCTATGTGAAAAAGTAATTGTCCCTTTAGCTACTAAATTCAGTTTAGTTAACTAACTTCAATAGACAATTGAGTTAAATTTCTATAGCTACACCAAGGCATGATGACTGCCATACCTGTTGAATTTAAACATCACTTAAATAGAACTTGTCTGGCAATGTGAAGCAGGCTGGTAGGTCTCAAAAAGCAGCACATGAGGCCACGTTCTAAATAGATTCAAATACAGATGCCAAACAAAGTAATTGAAATCTACCAGTCTAGTAAGATTCACAAAGCCATTGCTACGGCTATGTGACTCAAGCAAACCTGTAATGGCTGGTGTCGCTTGCTCCCGCCACCGTATACTCAGCAGTCCGCGGCAACTCTTGGCTCCCAGCCGATGCCGCGTTTTTCCTCCACTTGACGCTACTGGCTGCCTTCCCTGCCGCCACTCTCTTTTAGCTCCCCTGTTGGCCATTAGTGCACGTACGTGCTGACTATTCCCTTCTTAGAGGGCCAGTGTGCGCAAAATTCACCCAGCATGCCCGGGTACCTAAGGTACCCCCCATTGTTCTTTGCCTAACCGATTAGGTTCCACAGTGTAGCCTACTAGTACTGCTCTTCTGTAATAACTATTGGTTTTACTGTTACTAACCCCACTTAAACTTGACCATCCCAGTCTGATGTATGCTCTGACCTTTTGCCTGTTCACTGTGATGACAGTCTGCCATCTGCCCTAACCTCTGGCTCTGATAACTGTGAGTGAACATCTGCGGCCTGCCCTGACTTACATGTTAGGTGTGAACTAGTATCTTGTTCGCTGTCAATGTACCTCACCAATGGAAACTATTCTGGGGGTAATGACCCGGGGATTATATTGGCCAAGTTCACATATCTGTACAGAGGTTAAAGGGTTAACACCTAGACTTCGCTCCCAAGTTTAGCAATACACCTAATCTGTTGGCAGCAAAGTGGGTCCACACCATCCTCTGTTAGCCCAGTGACAGTCTCTAATATCTACAGACTCCATGACAGAACCGAAGTGAGAGCCATTATCCACAAATGGAGAAAATTTGGAACAGTGGTGAACCTTCCTAGGAGATGCCAGCCCACCAAAATTTTACGAAGAGTACAACAATGACTCATCCAGGAGGTCACAAAAGAACCCAGATGAACATCTGAAGAACTGCGGACCTCACTTACCTCATTTAGGGTCATCTGCCAAAATTCTTCTAGATTACCCCAAGAGTCAAAGGTGGAACATTTTGGAAGACATACAGTATGTCTCATTACATTTGGTGTAAAGCTAACCCTGCATTCCACCATAAGAACATTATACTAAGGCTGGGTTCACACGACCTATTTTCAGGCGTAAACGAGGCGTATTATGCCTGGATTTAAGCCTGAAAATACGGCTACAATACGTCGGCAAACATCTGCCCATTCATTTCAATGGGTTTGCCGACGTACTGTGCCGACGACCAGTCATTTACGCGTCATTTACAGCTGTCAAACGACGATGCGTTAAATGACTGCCTCGTCAAAGAAGTGCAGGACACTTCTTTGAAACGTAATTTGAGCCGTTCTTCATTGAATTCAATGAAGAACAGCTCAAATGTTCGGCCGTCAAAGACGCCTCGCAAAATGCGAGGAGGAGCTTTTACATCTGAAACGACGCAGCTGTTATCTCCTGAAAACAGTCTGTAAATTCAGACGTAAAAGCCAGCTAACGTGTGCACATGGCCGGCCTTAGATACGTTCGACCAGTGCGGTCGCACAAGGCACCAGCTGCCACACTGCAAGAGGGGCGCCAGCGGGTGTGTGTGTATCCCCGCGCCGTTGCAACTAACAGTGCATCAGGTGCCACTCGCTAACTGCACCCAGGGCCAGCAGTCGCCTTTCTGCCTGGGCGCTTCGTCACTTAGTGGCCGTTGCTACCGTCGCTACCGCTGTAGCAGCCATAGCGGCTGATAGCGGTGGCAATATAGCAGAGCAGGAAGGTATCTCTGTATCTCTGCTATCTACTAGCGCCACTGTAGCTCCCTTAAGTAGCGGAAATCCCCATGTGTCCGGGGATTCCGCTCCTGGAGCGCTCCTTGATGTCTCTGTCCATATATGGACAGTGATATCAGGAGAAACTCCTGAAGCGGAATCCCCAGTCACAGCGTTGCCGACGCTGTGCTGGGGATTTCCACTCCAGGAGAAGCCAATGACGTCATGGACACAGATGACAGGAGCTTCTTGGAGTGGAATCGACAGTCACAGCTTCGGCAAAGCTGTAGACGGGGATTCCGCTTCAGGAGTTTCCCCTGATGTCACTGTCCATATATGGATGGATCCGAAGCAGAAGATTACCACAGCACTGGACCACTCTGAGTCCTTAAATACTCCTGTACTGCTGTGTTCACTATGCTTAAGAAAGGTCCTGCTGGACTGAAACGTTGCACGAGTGATTAAAAAGCTGACATATGTTGGAAGTGCTGTCTCCTCGTCTATTCTGTCTATCATATATGGATAGAGACATCAAGGAGCGCTCCAGGAGCGGAATCCCCGGCCACACGGTATTCCGCTCCTTCAGGGAGCTACAGTGGCGCTATCTATACTGGAAGGGGGGGGGGGTTGCTATCTACAAGGGGGCTGTGGGCTGTGTGGCACTACCTACAAAAAAGGACAACTGTGCAGAAGCACACAAAATACCCAGCTTTCTCGGCTATCAAATAAATGCGTGGAAATAAACTAAGATATAACTTTTATTTAATCTAGCTAAAAGGATTAATCCTTTTAGCTAGACTAAGGCCTCATGCACACCACCGTAGCCATGTGCAAGGCCGTGATTTTCGGGTCGGCCGGCCACGGAGTGATAGCCGCGAGCCGCCCCCAAATCGCGGACCGTGCATATGGTTGTTATTTTCAATGAATACAGCCGTAATAAGACATGCCCGTTCTTTCTGCGGTGTGGGCTCCTGGGCCATGCACGGACTGTGAAAACCACGGTCGTGTGCACGGCCCCTTAGGGGGAATAGCGGCTGCAACAGCACGTTCTTGTGCATGAGGCCTAAATAAAAGTTATATCTTAGTTTATTTCCACACATTTATTTGATAGCTGGGAAAGTTGGGTATTTTGTGTGCTCCTGCACAGTTGACCTTTTTTGAATGTCTATTGCCCGCCAGCTATCAGGGTCATTTCGTAGTCCTTGCACTACCTACAAGGGGGCTGGGCGGCACTACCAACCAGGGGGCTGTGCGGCACTACCAACCAAGGGGCTGGGGTCTGTGCGGCGCTACCCACAAGGGGGCTGTGCGGCGCGCTAATGGTCTTTTTACTGTGAGTGGGGGGCTGATTGTCATTTTACTGTGACCTCTGACCTCCAATTAAAATTAACAGGAGGCAGAAAATACCTGCGTCGCCTGTTTGGAGCTTTTTTTTTCCTGCGTCTTTTGCATTCGCTTCAACGGCTTAAGAAAAAACACCCAAAAAAATCTCACAAAACGCTATCAGTTCCTGAAGGAATTTTGAGGCAAATTTTTTTTGCCTTACAAAAAAAATGTGTGAACATACCCTACAAGTATAGTGCTTGTTCTTAGCCGTTTTCTGTCTCTCTAAACAATTTTGGTAGGGGTGCCCTGAGGAAATTTTATTTTTTCAGTGCTGCCGCGAGTCCAAAAAGGTTGGGAAACTCTGTACTAGGCTACATGATCACGACGGCCTACGCAAGGATCCCGCTGCGGAGCAGCTCAGTTAGTCATGGGAACAGGGCCTAGGTGAGTACAATTTTTGTTTGGGGGCACTGTCTACAAGGGGGAGGTGGGAGACTGTATGGCACAATCTACAAAAAGGAGGTGGGGGATTATGGCACTGTCTACAGGGAGGCTATATGGCAAAATCTACAGGGGGGCACTATACTGTGTGGGGGCCACTAAGCGGACATTATACTGTGTAGGGGTACTACAGGTGGCATAATAATGTAGGCACAATTAGAGGACAAAATACTGTGTCCTTGAAGGGGTTGTAATATATTATTATACTGTAAAGGGGCATTATAATTTTTTTAATGATGGGGTGGGGCGCCGAAAGATAATTTCGCACAGGACACCATCTATCCTAGTGCCGGCCCTGTGTGTGCACATACCCTTACAGTCAAACATGATGGTCTAAGTGTTATGGCCTGGGACTGCTTTGCTTCAGCAGGACGTAGATGACTTGTCATGATTGAGAGAACCATGAATTCTTTGCTTAATCAGAAGATCCTGAAGGAGAATGTCCGCCCATCAGTTCGTGACCTAAAGCTCAAGCGCAGTTTGGTTATGCAGCAGGACAATGATCTGAAGAACACATGCAAGTCCATCTCTGTATGGCTCAAAAGAAACAAAATGAAGGCTTTGGAATGGCCAAGTCAAAGTCCTGAGTTAAATCCCATTGAGATGCTGTGGCAAGACCTTAAACGGGTCATATCTGCGCGAAAACCGTCCATTGTAGCCGAATTATTCTGCAAAGAAGAGTGGTCCATAACTTAGATGTGATAGATTACAGGTGGACCAGCTAACACTGAACCCATCAGGCCCGCGGGACTGATGGATTCATGTCATTTCTAATGATATAAATGTACTTTATAGAAAATACAGAGCATCTGTATCTCAAAAAGTAATAATAATTTTTATTAAAAATTATTTATAAAGTTGTGCCAATCACACTGATTGAACTTTTTATTTAAAAAAAATGCCTTTCAAAGGTTTACAAAGCCTTTAACTGCATGGTCTAAATTATCCCTGGCATCCCAGAGTTAAAGTAGAGTATCCCTGATGTCCATTGTTTTCTCACATCTCAGGGCTCAAATGCTGAAATCAAGCCTGGGACAGAGGAAGCTGAATGGATGAATCAGTTATAGACTAATCAATATCTGCATTTTGCAGAATGGAGAACTG
This sequence comes from Rhinoderma darwinii, assembly GCF_050947455.1. NCBI lineage: Eukaryota > Metazoa > Chordata > Amphibia > Anura > Rhinodermatidae > Rhinoderma > Rhinoderma darwinii. Next base: position 212,595,564 of record NC_134688.1, on the reverse strand, counting down.
CCCAGTTCTCTATTATTAGGCAGGACATTTAGTACTTGATTTTAGTACCCAATCACAATTTTCCTCTTAGCAAATACGCAGTCTATTTAAACAAGTGAACAGGGTAAAAGCTGGGTGATAGGTCTGTATATGAACCACCTGAAAATTCTATACATACTGTCCTACAAAAGTTTAGATCAAATTCTCCACCAAAAACTAGTCGACCATTGCTCTTGGTCACCAGTGCATTGTTAATATATCATCAGACTCATGTATCGAAACTCTCAGAGACTGTTGCCCAAAGCAGCTAGTCCACATTTCATTTTGTCTGTACAAAAATTAAAGATGAACGGTGGTTGGCAGCTAAAGGCACCACGACCAGTTTTTTTATAAAACATTTTAAATATAAAGGCCAAAGAGGTCAATTGTTTGGCTGGTAAACCTGCTTTATGTGTTTCTACTGGATATCTATTTGTTTCAGGAATATAATTTTGAGTAAAATTGCATGAGCGTATATTGTAGGATGCTTTCTTAATATGTGGACACATGGAATGGAACGGATTGGTATTTGATCATTATGAAATGTATTTTATAACATGGAAATTGGAGGAAATACAATTAAAAATGGATTTCATACATCTCTACCTCATGTTAAATGGAACAAAGGTTGATTGTTGATTTTTTTTCTGCCTTTCTTGCATTTTACAATGATTTTATTTAAGGAGAATATAGAACTTTGATAAAGGTAAGAACTGCTATGTCCATGGATGATTTCATGAAAGTCTTGTGGCTTTACCCACCAGCCATACATTCCTTTTTCCTTTACATGCACCCTTTACTTTTTTGGATAGTTATTGTATACATATTATTTATTCCCCTCCCTCACCACAACATTTACACTGTTGCTATTAAAATGTTAAAATGATTGTTAAAAAGTGCCTATTGCCCCCATGAAAAATCTCAAAAATGGTCATACCTGTACAGGCACCTGTTTTTAGAGCATACAGTATATGCCAAATTCCAGTTTTAGCTTTATTTTGATAAATCTGTGATACCTCTCCATAGTCTTCAGAATCTTTTCACACTAAGTTTGCCAGCACTTTACATATCAGATTATCTTGTACTGTACTTGTGACATTTTGTAAAACACTAATTGCCTTTAAAAATTAAAAAGTGGTATTTTCCAGCAATATTGCTTACAAAATTAAACTCCACTCAGTGAGAGCAATGCAGGGGTATATGACAATATTATAAACAGGGGTGAGAGTCAAATTTTTAACAACAGGTTCCCTGTTTTGCAGCAAAGACATACATGCCAGGGAGGGGGGTGTCCTCAGGTTTCGCGGTGTATCGCGCAAGGGAAAATGATTTTAATAATCAAATAAAACAATTACTATATTCCAAATACACCCTATATTAAAGTCGACTCTAAATAAAGATATTCCCTGTCCAGAATGTTTAACTGGATTTCCACACAATGTATATATTTACATAAGCATACATACATACCTACCCACACTCATTATATTAAACTCACCCATTACATATAGACTTATATGCACACATTCAATATCCTTAGTGTGCTCAGCCCATTAAGTTAGACTGTGCACAGTGAGAAGGACGGAGGACAGTGCGACGTGTGCAGTAAGCCACAACAAATCTTTGCTAATGCACAGGTTCAGTGCCAGAAAAAAGCTCAGTACATTAATACAACACCGGAAAAAAAGCTCAGTACATAAATACAACACCAGAAACAAGCTCAGTACATAAATACAGCACCAGAACCGTGCTCAGTGTATATATAAAGCACCAGAACTAAGTTCAATACATAAATACAGCACCATAACCAAGCCAAATATATAAATACAGCACCAGAACAAATCTCCGTACATAAATACATCTCCAGAACCAAGCTCAGTACATATATGCAATAGTTACATAGTTACATAGTTAGTATGGTTTAGAAAAGACACATGTCTATCAAGTTCAACCAAGGGATGGGAAAAGGGAAGGGATGATACAATGCCAGAACCAAGCTCAGTACATATATACAATGCCAGAACCAAGCTCAGTACATATATACAGCACCAAAACCATGCTCAGTACATAAATACAACACCATAATTAAGCTCAGTACATAAATACAATACCAGAACAAAGTACAGTACATAAATACATCACAAGAACAAAGCTCAGTATATAAATACAGCACCAGAACAAAGCTCAGTACATATATACAGTACCAACACCAAGCTCAGTACATATATACAGCAGCAGAACTAAGCTCATTACATATATACAACACCAGAACCAAGTTTAGTACATATATACAACACCAGAACCAAGCTCAGTACATAAATTACAGCACCAGAACAAAGCTCAGTGCATTTATATAGAACCAGAACCAAGCTCATTACATATATAAAGCACCGGAACCACGCTTAATACATATATATGGCACCAAAACCAAGCTCAATACATATATACAACTCTAGAACCAAGCTATGTATATATGTTTTGAACTAGGTTGTTATGATGTATATATTCACTGAAATTGTTTTTGGTACCGTATATGTAACGTCGGGGTAGGGAGACGGACAGGTGAGCCCTAATCTACCCGCCACTCAGTCCCTGCCTACTTGCACAGCCCGTCCTAGGTGACGGCGTGCAACTGGGTGACGGTCACCTTCGCTCACTATGTGCACAACAAACAAAACAAGACAAGGGAACACAGAAGAAAGAGAAGAGGGGCAGTTGCCCACGGAAACACCGTGAGCAACAGAGTAGTGAACGAGCCGAGTCAAACCAGGAGAGTATGCGGTAGCAAAAGCAGAACAGGAGAATAGTCAGTAAAGCCAGGGTCAATATGAAGCAGAGGTCAATGGTTATAGCAGGAACAGCAGAGCCAGGAAACACAAGAATCACAGGCAAAGGACAAGCTGCAAATGAATGTATAAATAGACCAAGGGCGGGAGCTAGAACCGTCTGGCCAGGCTGTGATAGGTTCTCCCACTCCTCAGCCTACCAGCCTGAGTTGTAGCAGATCGAGTCACTCTATCAGACCTAGGAACAGATGCAGACTGATTAACCACGAGCGTCGACACAGAAGCTGTGTCTGGCAGATCCTTTACAGTATATATGTATGATCTTGGTTCTGGAGTTATATATATGTGCTGAGCTTCTCTTTGGTGCTGTATATATGTATTGAGTTTGGTTGTTATGTAGGAAACTCCAGAACCAAGCTCAGTACATATATACAGAACCAGAACCAAGCTCCGTACATATATACAGCACCAGAACAAAGCTCAGCACAAATACTGTATACAGCACAAGCACAAATACAGTTGAGTACAGAGATCATGTGCAAATTCTTTTTAACCCCTGCCATATAATTTTGTATGGCATAAAATTACAGCTCCCAGTATGGCCTGAACAATGGTAAGGATATGCTGGGAGTTGCTGTTTCACAAAAAAGATCGATAAACCCATAATTTCACTGCAGATCATACAGTGACTACAGTACTGATCAATCACAGGGAGAATAAACATTTATATTTAGTGACTCACATGTGACATCTTCTCAGATTGGAGTCGTTCTTTTCCTGCTTTCTTTTCCATCCGGTGCAGATCTCTATGATGACTTTTCCCGGCCACGACCCATTTCTTCAGTTTGCAGCTCACTTTTCCCACATTTCTGCACTGATAAACGAAGATAAAATACTCATGGTGCCACACTCTATGCCCCTGAATATAATAGTATCATACACTGTGCCCCTCAATATAATAGTGCTACACACTGTGCCTCTCAATATAATAGTACCATACACTGTGCCCATGAATATAATAGCACCATACACTGTGCCCATGAATAAAATTGTGTCAAACGCTGTAAAGTAATGCACCAAACACACACAGTGCCCCCTATAGATCTTGCCCCTCATAGAGCCCCCTGTAGGTAGTGACCCTCATAGAGGCCCCTATAGACAGTGCCCCTGATAGAGCCCCTGTAGATAGTGCTCCCCTAGAGTTCCCCGTAGATAGTGCCCCCATAAAGTCTCCCCTGTAGATAGTGCCCCCTGTAGTCTACAGGCTGTAAATAATACCCTCTGTAGAGTTCCCTGTAGATAGGACCCCTGTAGATAGCACACTAGTAACCCCTGTAGATAGTGCCTCCTAAAGATAGGGCCCCCTGCAGATAGGGCGCCCTGTTGATGTAGTGCCCCCTGTAGATGTAGTGCCCCCTGTAGAGTTTCCTGTAGATGTAGTGCCCCCTGCAGATAGTGCCCACTGTAGATAGTGCCCCCTATAGAGTCCCCTGTAGATTTTATGCCCCCGTAGGGTCCCCTTTATATTTAATGCCCCCGTAGCTAGGGCCCCCTGCAAAGTCCCCTGTAGATGTATTGCCCACTGTAGAGTCTTCTGTAGATTTAGTTCCCCCTGTAAATTTAGTGCCCCCAATGCTGCCCACTGTAAAATAAATTAAAAAAAACATGACATGCTTACCTGTCTCCATTCCCGTGGCATCCTCCAGCGATGCCAGGCTTATCTGTCTTATGAAATCATTGTGCCAGCTGCATCATTGCTAAAGCGCTGAATGGCGAGGCATCACAGGCAGCAGATTGCTAATCAATTGTTTCCGCATCCTAAGGATGCGGATAAAATTGAGTGGCGGGGACCGGTTCCGGGAACCCGCTTCACCTCGGTTCCGCAAACCAGCTGTAATTTTAACAACCGGTTCGGGAGAATCGGGGCGAACCGGCCAGATCCCACCCCTGAATATAACCAAGTAGTGCTATCATGCCAAATGCCGCTATCAGTAACTATGGATATTATGTGTATTACATGTATAGACAGTATGGTGACTGCCAAAGAGAAGGAGGCATAAGGACATGCAGAATAAAGAATAAATTATCGTTTGTCTCCTCTTGTAAACAGGCATCTGCTTGTCATTAGCAGAGGAGACCTGAGCAAACGAGGAAAGACAAGCACTCTCAAAAGCGATCGAAATTACAAAAAACATACATATTTTAGGAAATGTTCTCATTATATTGTTGATCTGAGTTTCTTTTTGCAAAATTATCTTTACATGAAAAAGGACCCAAGACTTTAAGAGGTTATCCACTTTAGACAAGGCCTTTTTGTTTGCTGGTCCCCCGATCATAAGCTGATCACAGTGTTAGTAGAGCACCTAAAGATCAGCTGTATTCTGTGGGGGAACCTTGCAGGGCAAATTAAGTATTACACAGCTCAAACTGAAATTCATGTACTGCTTGTATGATTCATGGACGTGAAGGGTCATCCAGAGCAAGAGATGGTCTCTGTAGCTACTCTCCGCTCTGGCTAATATGTATCTGTGAATCCCGAATGGAGAACCCACTCTCAGCATGGTCTTCTAAATAGGGACCCCTTTAAGTGAAATCAATATGCTACAAAGAATTATCTATTGCAATCTCACCCATCAGTTCTGCCGGAATAGAAACACTGGAGAAGGATGAATAAATACAGCCATCGGAGTACAGTAACAGTTTCCAAACTACTGACTGAACAGCTGCCATGTCACTTACTCAGCATGTGAATCATTTCATTTATAATGTATGAGAGCTACATTTGTGGTTTCATTGATCATAAGATTCATTGATCTTGCATTAAAATATATAACCAAAAAGTAATTTTTATCATACCCCAAAGATCATAAGGACTTTCAAACCCTTCCCTGGAGTGTCAATATACACTACCGTTCAAAAGTTTTGGGTCACCCAGACAATTTTGTGTTTTCCATGAAATCTCACACTTATATTTATCAAAATGTGTTGCAAAATGACTAGAAAATATAGTCAAGACATTGACAAGGTTAGAAATAATGATTTTTATTTGAAATAATAATTTTCTCCTTCAAACTTTGCTTTCGTCAAAGAATGCTCAATTTGCAGCAATTACAGCATTGCAGACCTTTGGCATTCTAGCTGTTAATTTGCTGAGGTAATCGGGAGAAATTTCACCCCATGCTTCCAGAAGCCCCTCCCACACGTTGGATTGGCTTGATGGGCACTTCTTGCATACCATACGGTCAAGCTGCTACCACAACAGCTCTATGAGGTTGAGATCTGGTGACTGCGCTGGCCACTCCATTACAGATAGAATACCAGCTGCGTGCTTCTTCCCTAAATAGTTATTGCATAATTTGGAGGTGAGCTTTGGGTCATTGTCCTGTTGTAGGATGAAATTGGCTCCAATCAAGCGCTGTCCACAGGGTATGGCATGGGGTTGCAAAATGATATAAAGAAATAAGAATAGACTGTCGAGTTTCACATGAAAGCTCTCTTTTTCTAGACATTTTGAGAGTTTAATCAAACCCACAAATGTAATGCTCCAGATTCTCAACTAGCTCAAAGGAAGGTCAGTTTTATAGCTCCTCTAAACAGCAAAACTGTTTACAGCGGTGCTAACATAATTGCACAAGGGTTTTCAAGTGTTTTCTAATCATCCATTAGCCTTCTAACACAGTTAGCAAACACAATGTACCATTAGAACACTGGAGTGATGGTTGCTGGAAATGGGCCTCTATACACCTATGTAGATATTGCATTAAAAACCAGACGTTTGCAGCTAGAATAGTCATTTAGCACATTAACAATGTATAGAGTGTTTTCAAAAATAGGGAAATTTCTAAGTGACCCTAAACTTTTGAACGGCAGTGTATGTATGTATATATATATATATATATATATATATATATATATATATATATATATATTACATAGTTACATAGTTAGTACGGCTGAGAAAAGACACATGTCCATCAAGTTCAAACAAGGGACAGGAAAAGGGAAGGGAAAAATTTCTACACATAGGAGCTAATACTTTTTTGTTCTAGGAAATTATCTAACCCTTTTTTAAAGCCATCTACTGTCCCTGCTGTGACCAGCTCCTGCGGTAGGCTATTCCATAGATTCACAGTTCTCACAGTAAAGAAGGCTTGTCTCCTCTGCAAGTTGAACCTTTTTTTCTCCAGACGGAGGGAGTGCCCCCTTGTTTTTTGAACATGATTTCACCATATTATTTGTATGTGCCATTAATATATTTATATCAATTAATCATGTCCCCCCTTAGTCGTCTTTTTTCAAGGCTAAATAGGTTTAGTTCTTTTAATCTTTCCTCATAACTTAGATTCTCCATGCCCCTTATTAGCTTCGTTGCTCCTTTGTATTTTTTCCAACTCCAGGGCATCCTTTCTATGAACTGAAGCCCAGAACTGAACTGTATATTCTAGATGAGGCCTCACTAATGCTTTGTAAAGTGGTAATATTACATCCCTGTCCCGCAATTCCATGCCTCTTTAAATACACGACAATATCCTGCTGGCCTTTGAAGCAGCTGATAAACATTGCATGCTGTTATTTAATTTATGATTTACAAGTACACCCAGATCCTTCTCAACAAGTGAATCCCCCAGTGTAGCTCCCCCTAGGCTCCCCGGCTTGAGAAAGGCTCTAGAGGACAGATCTGAAACGTTGCACATGGGGCAATAAAGTACCCACTTTTTTTCACATATACTACGGAGTGGTGCCTATTTTTTGAATAGTATATATATATACATAAGTTGTATTGCTACTAATTATTAGATTGAAATAAAAATTAGGGCAAGTCTATATAAAAAAAATAGATACAGTTCTAGGTAGATATGTATCAAGAAGACAGGAAGATTACTGTGCAGACAAAGCTTCCATCTCCAAATGGGCTCGTATTTGCTCCTTTCTGCTGCTCAGCTAGTGCCACACCACAACCATGTCCTTTCCTGCCATTCAGTGATCTCAAGAGATTCATGGATGCACAAGAATCACCTTCAGAGGATCATCTGTTAAATTCCCGGCATGTAGAATTTCAAAGACTTGAATTAGATTACATTACAAGAAGCTGAGCTTCCTATGATGTAGATAGAATTTATACGGAAAAACGAATCCGGCTGCATGACACATTTTTTGACGATTAAGAGTTTTATATCTATATAGTTCATTGTTGTGTAAAATAACAATTGTAGCACTCCCAACCGCTATCTCTACCGTACACAAATATAATGTTCATTTTAGAAATATCAAATTCAGCTAAGCGTATCTGAAATGTTAGTAAGAAAGCCTCCACACACACAATCTACACAGAGAAGTTTAAGAAACATTTTAGAAATGTATTATAATCATTCTAACTGAAAAGTTTTTCTTATTCCATTACAAGATCTCTCTCTCTCTCTCTCTCTCTCTCTATATATATATATATGCTGCAAAGTTTCTTTTTCTATATATATATATATATATATATATATATATGCATATATATATATATATATATATATATATATATATATATATATATATATATTTATATATAAAGGGCCAACCGTCATATTTTTTAAGGCTCCTTGCAACACTTTTCACATTACAGTGTTTGTGTGTGTCAGGAAAGTTTGCAGAATGTCTTGTCGTGGCAGGTGGGCAAACACAATTTAATCAAAATGTGCGCTAAGAACCTCCCGATTGTAAGTAGATTAGAGTAATGCATATTTATTTATATTTAGTGGCTTAGGTGACATTGGTGTTCGCAGTGTGCTGTCGCCATTTTCTTCTGTGCTGTAATCAATTGCTAAGTGATCTGTGTGATCAAGTGTATGTGCGTCCTAGGGATGTTTTTGAGTTATATTATTTAGAGGAATTTGCTCATGTATAGTAAGGTGGTGCAGTGATGCATCTGGGCTTTGGCTTCTTCTTCTACCCTTGTTGGATCCGTTTTGCACTCTTATCTCAAGGACGTAGTGTATAATTTAGTATGAAATGTTCAGTTTCTTAGAAATCCAATGAATGGAATGAAGATGTATTCCTTGAGAAAACTGTTTCATTTGTTATTTTTTTTTAACCTAGAATAGAAGTTTAGGGTGTTCCAGTCTTCAGTTACTTCAGGTAGTAACAGTCACTTGCGATATTAGAAATGCCTTGATTATATTTGCAAATCAATATAATGGATATGTTAATAATAAAAAACCAACACATTTCTTAGTGAGTCTATTGCAACTGAATGCATATATGAATAATGGACTGGTTAGAAGTTCTCTATTAATATTCCACTTCATATGATGTTCATGTGAAAAGGGACATGCATCCTTTATCTATGTAATCAATACAAAGCATGGGTTCCATTGGCCTTCTATTGATCTTACTGATAGAGAAATATTATTTCAGACAAAGGTCTTGTCTGGATGTCTGTCAGCCACGTTTGACATTCTTATACTTTCATTCCACAACGACGGAGGGGGTAATGTGACAGTCTGAGGCTCCTCGCTACTGTCGATTTTACATTACTTTATTAGCCTAAAATGATGGGATTTCAACTGTACACGTTGTTTCTTTTGCTAGATTCATAAATAAGAGAAACAAAAGCTGCAGTAATACTCATATTTTTATTATTAATATTAATAATTATTAGTATTGTTATTTATTTTCTAATTATTATTATTATTATTATTAATAATAATAAAAAAATAGCACAAACAATTTGCATGGGACCATTTTACTAAATAAATAAATAAATTCTAATTTATTTGAATTATAATCTGGTAATCCACTCCAGAATCTTGCCCACTTCCTGCGTGGCGGAGTTCAGGTATTTAACAAGCAGGAGTAATGTACGATCCTGTATTTAGATGTGGTCACTGCTACTGCCTGAGCGAAAACAGCTCCAGATTTTCAGAAGTTTTTTTAATAATTCGTGTTTTTTGCGGCGTTTTTTACGGCCGTTTTTGGAGCTGTTTTTCAATGGAGTCAATGAAAAACGCCTCCAAAAACGTCCCAAGAACTGTGCTGCACTTCTTTTGATGAGCCGTCATTTTACATGCCGTATTTTGACAGCAATACGTAAAATAAAGTCTCGTGGGAACAGAACATCGTAAAACCCATTGTAGGCAATTGGCAGATGTTTGTAGGCGTATTAGGGGCGTTTTTCCAGGCGTAATTTGAGGCGTAAAATGCCTGAATTACGTCTGAAACCACTGCGTGTTAACATACCCTTACACTATCAAATTTATGTTTCCTGCTATTTTACCCTACAAATACCACAGGAGACTCAGAGCTATCTTTCCTGTTAATAGGGCATACTTTAGTTCCGGATGAGGTCACATATTATGAATAGGTCATATGACGTTGTAGGGTGTAACCCCCAGTGATGGACATTTTGTTGTTAAATATGTAGCTGTCCCTTTAACCCCTTACTCACCCTGCCTGAAAAGGCCTTAATGACAGCTAAATGTTTCCGGTTTTGCCACTTTGCCTTTCAGCAACCATAACTTTTTATATTTTGATTGATGTGGCTGCATGAGGCCTTGTTTTATGCAGGAGAAACTGTATTTTTTTTATTCTGCGTGGTTTGGGGGTAGAAAAAAATCACTGTGTAAGTTATATCATTTATATTTACGGAGTAAATAAAGGAAGAAGCGATTGCCGGCATTGTTTTTTTTGTTTGCCTTTTATCCCATTCACGTTTTACGTTAAATTACCTGTTAAATTAATTCTTCAGATTATTACACTCGCTGAGCTACTCTGTTTCCGCAAGTCCCATAGAACTGACTGGTAGTTACGAAAACAACGTCGCTCGCATAATATGCTGCTTCCGTAACTGCCATTCACTACTATGGGAGTTATGGAAACAGCGTGGCTCAGCGAGCTATGCTGTTTCCATAATTTGTGGTCGGAAATTACACGCGTCAGCCACAACACAGAGCGGTAGAACGGGGTTTAAGGGGCCCCGTTCTAGAGATAGGTATGGGTCGCAGAGGTGGGACCCGCATCTATCTGACGTTTATGACATATATGTGGATATGTCATAAATGTCTTTATGGGGAAACCCCTTTAACTGTAAAAAGCAGTAAAATTGGGAGCGTGGGAGGATAAATTCTTCCTGTATTGTTGAAATAGTTAAAAGCCCTGTCTTGAAGTTAGCAGGGATATATTGAAAATCATTTAATTTTTAGTTCTCAAATCATTCCAGAGTGTATTACTCCAACAGCCAGGGGGTATCCCATATAGAGGTATATTGAGTACAACCAGTTAACCCCTGTACTTACTTGCAAGCACAGTTTATGTATGAAAGAGATAGTTCGGAACTTCTTATAATTACCTTTAAACCCTTAATAGCCTATGATGACAATGTATATCACGGTCGGTTGCTAATTCCTGCACGTCATGGTGATTTGGCGGGTGCTGTCAGTACACCCTTAAGATTACTGGCAAGAGCAGAGCTGTATTACACAGCCCTGCTCCTGCTACAACTGCCAGTATTGGAGATAACTCTGAGCCTGCAGCTTAACTTCTTAGATGCCTCAAAAGCGACCGCAACATCCAAGTTGTTTGACAGAGGGATGTGATCCCAAAGTGCCGATGGGTTGCCATGGCAGTCTGGGGCCAGAGTTGCCAGGCCTGCCATTGCTGTTTTCCATATTTGGCACGGCACGCAATAATGCTTTGGTATACTGAGTATACCAAAGTATTATATAAGCCAGTGTTTCCCAAACTGTGAATTGTGACCTCCTGGAGGGTCATGTAAAGACTTCTAGGGGTTCCTGAGCCACCGATGTCCCGGTTTCAACTGTATCTGCATCCTCAGGAGACAGTTAAGAGCAGCATCTCATATAAATACACTGGAGATTCTACACACAGCACTCATAGTATAGACAGTTAAGCAAACGCTCGTTAATCTGCTGATCGTATAGTTTTAAAAAAGTTAAATATTATTGCTGTCGGCAGCACTTCTCCCAGACGCGCTGCCGACATGATAATAATGTATGGGAACGAGTTATTCGGAGTAACGACCGCTCATCCCCATACATAGCTCCTTGTGACAGGAGCAAACGAGCGCCGTTCAACGAGACATCGTTGATCGACGTTCGCTGCACCTGCCAAAATTGGTGGGTGTAATAGGGGCTTTAGTGTGAGTCAGGTAGGTTATATAACTCTGCAACTACTCATTGTATAAATTAACCTATTATTACACTGCACTCCTGATCTCTTAGATAAGAAAAAAATTATCTTTTCAGCAGAACTAAATGCATGGAGGGACATACAGAATAAAAAGAAGGGTGGAGCTGGGTAGGGAGGTATCTCAGAGCTTCTAGGAGGGATTTGATAGGTAATGATGTAATTCTGTAGTTCACAGAAGTCCTCCAAACAGAAGAGACTGACCTCCTGTCTACACATGAGAGCATGGCCTATTTTGTTGGTCAGACGGAGATCACATGACACAGATACCCGTAATTAACAAATTCTAAATGTATAGATGCAACTGAGCTGGGAAGAACTAGATTACACTGCTAGAATATTGCATGATATATGCAAAAAATATATAATTGTCGGGGACCTTTAAGTCTCTTGCCCTTGGCCGTATTCAGGATGTGTGTGTGTGTGTGAGACCCGAATTCCTAATACACAGCCAATAGAAACATATTGGCCTGCACTGTAGCTTAGTTTACCTTCCGTTTTATACTGAAGCACAGTGAGGGCTTTTTCCCATGGATTCCATAAAATAAATTTGTTAGAAAAAAATTGTTGCATGCACTAATGTAAGATTTTTTTTACTGATCTGTAGGGGCTCGATATACTGCTGTACAAGTCTGTGTACTGCTTTACTGTGTGCATTAGACCTTCATTTCAATGTTAGGCTTTGCACATACGCACGTTTAAAAAGTTGAAATCCTTTACAATGAATATAATGTTTAGAATAAAAACTAAACATTTTGTATTGAGTTGCATTCTATCACACATGACTATTTCCCTACATCCTTTAATACAAGTTCCTTGGAAGTCAATTACCCTTTCAGCAACCATGTTCCGGCATTTTGTAAAACTTCAATGGCTGCATAGTTAGTACAGTTGAAAAAAGACATATGTCCATCAAGTTCAACCAAGTTGAAACGTGCAGGCTTAAATTTAGAAAAGTATTGTATGAGAGAATATAGCATTATTGTCCTTCAATCTAGAAGCTGAAAAGACACACTCCCTTCTTAATATCATATTTTATATTTTCTTTATAAGCTCTTTAAGGCCATGTTCACACATAGGTTTTTGGTGCTGTTTTTTTTACGCAGAAACCGCATTGGAAACCATGCTGAATAACGGCTGAAATCACATCCCATTGATTTAAAAAAAAAAAAGTAATGCAATTTCTTCTCGCATTTCCATCTCTGACCTCCCATTGACATCAATGGGAGTCATAGAAAGCGGTTTTCGCTGCTCAAAAAAATGCAGCAAAGGGAGTGCAGGCAGGTCAAAATCTGCCTCAAAATTCCTGAAGACATTTTTCTGCCTGCAAAAGTGTGAACATACCCTAACAAGTAATTTAAGCCATGTAACATTGAAGAATGTCTTCTAAGTTAATGGCTATATATAGCATATTGTATATATATACAATATGTGTGAATGTGTATATATATATATATATATATATGTATATATATAAAAAAATAAAATATATATATATATATACACACACACACACACACACACACACACACACACACACACACTATTATTTGGATAATATATTTCATTTGACCTACTCCATTCATAACTGCTGTCTTTAAATGGAAAAAAGAAAGAAGAATCTACAAGCTTCCACTTATCTTCATTAAACATGTTCTCTGAATAATCATTAAATAGACTACAATAGTTTATGAAGTGCCCACAGTAAATGTTTTATTAGTAAAACTCAAAGACTTATTGCACAACATCCACACACCCACACATTAATGAAATTTCCTTGGACAGTCTATGAACTAAGCTCTCAGAGAATTTATGACCTCTGCTACATTGGGATAGAGGAGTACATTTTATGAATACAAACATACACTTCCAAGCAAGAAAGCTGAGAAACAGCCCGTCACCCGCCACTTCTGTCACTGCACTCTCTAAGGATCACCTTACTTAAGCTCATTACTAGAGAAGGGTTACAGATATGTTTAGGAAGAAATGACAAGATGTTGGTCTCCTTGAAATGCATGCAAATATCTGTTAACTTGTCATTTCTTCGAAGGCCTCAAGTGTCTTGTACAGAAAGGGGAAAAGTAAATTGTTTTTGCAGCTCAACACATCGGCCTCCGAGGAAGATACTTGGCTTCGGCACATTTTCTTTTTCCTATCTGAAATGTGTTACTATTTATTTCCCATAGCACAGTGAGAAAACTATCAATTAAGATATGTCTATTTCACCTTAGTACTTGTATTTGATGCAGGTCTATTTATCCAGCTCCAGCAAAGTGTAAAACTTTTCTGTTCTCCCACTTCTAGAACATTTCTATTTCTGTTCTGCTTCTTTGCGCATACCAGCAAACACTTCGTTTATTTTCAGACACACTGGTATTCCGCAAGGATTTATCCAACTTTTATCTTCAACAGAAAAATAATCAATGTTGAAATTCAGAGTTCATTCAGAATGAATATAATTCTCAGAAAATCTATGTGTGGATTCTCTTTTATTATAATAAAAGAATCCTATAAAACAATTTGCTGCCATTTTAGCTCCACTCATGGCGGTTGTTTTTAATAGAGCGGCCGAAAATAAGGAATTTCCTTCAGAAATGCTTGCAGCGACAATTATCACACTTCCTAAACCTGGCAAAGATCCAGATACATCGGCGAATTTCCGTCTGATTTCCTTGTTGAATACGGATGTGAAATTGTATGCTAGGGTGATGACAAATAGGCTCTTCCATATTCTCCCAACTATTATTCACCCTGACCAAGTGGGCTTTGTAGTGCATAGACAGGCTCGTGATGGTACACGCAGAATTTTAGATCTCATTTAATGTGCGGAAATAGCCCGAACGCCTTTTCTGCTCCTGGCTTTGGTTGGGGAGAAGGCGTTTGATAGAGTTCATTGGGGCTACTTAGATGCAGTTTTACAAAAATTTGGGTTTATTGGGAGAATTAACTCTTTATATTCTAAACCATCTGGATGGATATTTTCCTCTGGTTATTTATCTCAACCTTTTTTAATATCCAATGGCACCCATCAGGGATGCCCCTTCTCCCCATTTATTTTTGCATTGGCCATGGAGCCGTTGACAGAAGACTTTAGAGTAGATGATAATGTTCGGGGTCTGGTGGTAGGTAACACTGAAGATAAAATTGGACTCATGATATCATTCTGACCTTAACTAATCCACGTACATTCTTGCTAGCAGTACAAGCAGTTCTTAGTAGTTTTGGAATGATATCCTATTATAAAGTTAATGATAAAAAATCACAGATATTAAATATGGGCATCTCTTCTGGGCTTCGGTTAGCATTAGCGCAGGAATTCCCTTTCCAATGGAATTCTAAATCCATTAAATATTTGGGTATTAAATTAACTTTCCCTAGTACGGCTCTTTATCTTGTAAATTTTATCTGCTGTTATCGGTACCTAAACAATTAAGCTTGTATAGCAAAACACAGCTCTCATGGTAAAATAGCGGTATTTAAGATGATGGTGTTGCCGGCCATATTATATTTTTTCCGTACAATAGCCATACCCCTTCCAGTTACATTTCTTAAATCTCTGCAGAAGATTGTTTCCTCTTACATTTGGTCGAGTTTACGCCCTAGAACTCAATATAGGGTGATGATTAAGCACTGGAAACAAGGTGGGATGGGTGTTCCTGATTAGATTTCATATTACTTAGCTTCTCTTCTAGATCAGACAAAATACTGGTGGACAACTCATCCATATTAGGCGTGGGTGCAGATTGAGGAAAATTGTATGGTTTGTAAAGCTGTATCGTTATTAAAAACTGTAGGGATGCCGAATCCCTTGCATCCTCTACCTCAAATTCTGAGTATTAAAGCTACGACCTTAGAATGGAGTAAATATGTAGCAAATAGCTTGGACTCGGATTCGGTGACTCTACTTAGCACGCCTCTGTTTTACCTTAACTCAATGATCCCTTCCATTGATATAACTAACTGGGTGACCTTAAGTGTTAGCAAAATAGGGCATCTATATGTTCTTAATACTCTACGTTCCTTTGACTCCCTTTCTAGTACATTCCATTTACCCAGAGCTGATTTCTTTAAATATCTACAGGTGAGACATGCAGTTTCAAAGATAGATATTTCCACCGCATATTTCCCTAGATGGCCACTTAGATAATTTCTTCATGAAGGGCATTTCATGTTTTTATAGTGCTCTTGTTAATTGCGATAAAGATATTAAATCTAAGTATGTTAGAGATTGGGAGCGGGATTTAGGGAGTGTATACAGGGAGGAGGATTGGACAGTGGCATTTAATTGGACTAAATCCATCTCAAAAGGTGTTCAACAGTGGGAATTGTCACATAAATTACTACTTAGATGGCATTTAACCCCAGTCCGGATTACGAGAGTTAACCCTGCCTATTCTGATTTATGTTGGAGGGGATGTGGCATTCGTGGTATATACCTACATGCATGGTGGCAATGTCCTGTCTTGCAGCTGCTTTGGCCTACAGTTTTTGACTTCCTAAACAGGCTTTTGTCAACAAATATACCTATGTCCCCTGATTTGGCGTTTTCTTTCTGTGCAGTCTTTACCTCCACATGCCCGAACTGTAGGATCTCACATAATTTTAGCTGCTAGAAGCGCAATTGCTAGATCTTGGAAAAGCCCCTCTGCCCCTTCCCTTCAGGAGATATAGTCTTCTGTGAACACTGCTTATAGGTTGGAGTTTCAATATGCAGTCTTGACTTCGGCAAAGGGGGATATTTCAAAATGCTGGGCCCTCTGGGACCCTGAATTTCTTTTCTAGAGTAAAGTTTTCCATAACACTCGAGATATCAGAGTATTTTTATTTATTTATTTTTATTTTCTTTTATTTATTTTTTTTATCCCTCCTTAATTGTTTATTTTATTTCTTTTACTTTTAGGTATTTGCTGTTGCGTATATAAGTGTATGTAATATAATGCGGTGCCGATAGCGGTACTTTGCATTTCATTAATATTCAGTGTGGCAATTGACTACTTTGTTATTATTGGTATAAAAGTTTCTAGCTTACAAAGGGTGTATTTTGTAAAGTTTAGCTTTGGTAACAGGAAGCATATTGGGTAAAGAATGTTCCTGGACAACAGTAAGGGCAGATTCACACGAACGTTGCGTTTTTGCGCGCGCAAACAATGCAGCGTTTTGCGAGCGCAAAAACCATTTGACAGCTGCGTGTGTCATGCGTGTCTGATGCGCGGCTGCGTGATTTTCGCGCAGCCGGTATCATAGAGATGAGGCTTGTCGACGCCCGTCACTGTCCAAGGTGCTGAAAGAGCTAAATCTTTCATCACCCTCGACAGTGAATGCCAAACACAACAGCGAAAAACCTGTAAAAAAAAAAGATAAAGTTCCTACTTACCGAGAACTTCCCGGCCGTTGCCTTGGTGACGCGTCCTTGGTGACGCGTCCTTGGTGACGTGCCTCTCTTGACATCGGGCCCCACCTCCCTGGATGACGCGGCAGTCCAAGTGACCACTGCAGCCTGTGATTGGCTGCAGCCTGTGCTTGGCCTGTGATTGGCTGGAGCTGTCACTTGAACTGAAGTGTCATCCCGGGAGGTCGGACTGCAGGAAGGAGACAGGAATAATCGGTAAGTTAGAACTTCGTTTTTTTTTACAGGTTCATGTATTTTGGGATCGCAAGTCACTGTCCATGGTGCTGAAACAGTTTAACTCTTTCATCACCATGCACAGTGAATGTCTCCCGATTTCGCGGACCGGAAATTTCTTTGCCGGGTTCGGCCAAAACGAGTTTGGCCGAACCCAGTGAAGTTAGCTTCGGTTGTCGGGGTTCGCTCCTCGCAAAGACACTCCGTTTGGATGCTTGGAAACAGAAAAGCACGTGGTGCTTTTCTGTTTCCATTCATCCTTTTGACAGCTCGTGCGCTGTTTCAGTCGGTTCGCACGGTGTGCTTCCGTGCGACCTGCCTGGTTTTCGTGATGCGTGAAATACGCAGAGTTATTGAACCTGTCGCGTATTTTGCGCAGCGAACAAACGCTGCGCAAAATACACGGACTGTGTGTACTGCCCCATAGACTTCTATAGGGCATTGCGTGCCGCGCGAAAACCACGCGGCCTACACGCTGCCAAATCACGCTCGTGTGAATCCCCCCTAATATTGATGATTTCTTTATACAATGTTTATTATGTATCGTTTATACTATTTTTGAAAATCCAATAAAACTATTTTGGAAAAAAAAAATTATAATAAAAGAATCCTAACTTTACTAGTGTGGTGATGTAATCGATATCACATAAAGCCCCTCCCAGAAAAGGTCAGAGGTGGGAGAGGAGGACAGAAGGTCTCCATGGTTAGCTGGACATAGCAGAGAAGATGGACCCATGTTCTACTCAGCCACGTATGTGTAAGTGACACAAGTGAATGTACAGGGAGGTTGTGACAGGACTCCTTAAGGAGACTGTAATCTGATCCCTGCTGTTACCAACAAATATGGATACCAGTCTTTATCATTCTGTCACACGGAAATGATTTATGTGTTCAGTTTTGATTTTTCTATTGAAGATATAAATGTCAACAAAGAAGACTGTGGTGGACTCTTTATGTAGTCAGTTCTATTTATCTTCTCAATTGGGAATGTCCTTATTAATCATAAGGTCTGACTGAGTAGAGCACCTGCTCTACGGCCAGGACTGGAGCTAGCCTCCAATCCGGCCGATTAACCCCTTAGATGCAGTGATCAAAAGCAATCGCTTCATCTAGGTGGCATCTAGCAGATCGGCACCCCCGCAGTGCGATTAAGGGGGTGCCGATGATTGCTATTGCAACCGGAGGCCTACCAATGACCTCCTGGCCCGCCAAGTACGGTAGCGTTTTAAGCCCCGCCCGGAGGCGTGGCCTAAAAGGCTTTCTGTCAATGCCAAGGAGATGGCGCAGGCTCAGAAGCTGAGCCTGCGTTATCACCAGTGGGTCTTAGCTGCATGCTAAACCTGACACCCTGCTTTAATGACCAGGACCAGAGCTAGCCTCTGATCCGGCCAAATAAACCTTTAGATGCAGAGATCGCGGGAGTGCCGAAGGTTGCTATGGCAACCGGAGGCCTAACAATGGCTTCCTGGTCTGCCAAGAATGGAAGCCTAATAGGCCCCGCCCAGAGGCAGAGCCGAACAGTCTTGCTGTCATTGTATAACTGAGATCTCTAATACACTGCTGTCAAGAAGGGTCTGTGGACCCACTGGGCCATACCGCTTGGCGGTAAGGCAGCTGGCAAACAGGACACAGGTCAAAGTCTATAGTTCGTATAGGGTACCTGTGACAGCTCGGACAGTAGCAAGGCAGGCTAGGCAGGAACTTGGCAGCAGGTGGACGTCAGGTGTGGAGAAGCAGAACAGGCGTGGTATACAACGCAACACGGCACTAGATCAGGATAGAAGTTATAGGATACACGAACAGGAAAACTGGGAACAAGGAAACACTAGGGGGCCATATGCAAGACAGACTAGGAAAACACAACAAAGCTCAGGCATCGAACTAGGGGGCTGGACCCCTCTTATAGTCCAGAGTATTCACGCGCGCACCCTACGGGATCTGGCTGTGATGAGTAGACGCGAAACTTTTCAGAAGAGCAGGAGCATTGAGGTTCTCCTCTGGCTCCCAAGACCTCTCTTCAGGACCAAATCCCCTCCAATCCACCGAATAAAAGGTCTTTCCTCTCACTCTGTCTGGTGTCTAGGATCTCTTGAACCTCAAAGGTGTCTGAAGGACCGCTGGCAACAACCACAGGGCTAGGAGTCTTGCTGTAGCAGTTCAGAACCACCGGCTTCAGGAGGGAGACATGGAAGGAGTTGGGGATCTTGAGCGTAGGAGGCAGCCGAAGCTTATAGGCGACAGGGTTGAACTGTTGTAGGATCTCGAATGGTCCGAGGAACCTGGGAGCAAACTTGCATGACGGCACTCATAGTTGAATGTTCCTGGAGGACAGCCAGACCTTTGTGCCAGGAAGAAACTGAGGAGGTTCTCTTCTCCTTGTGTCCGCCCTCCGTTTCATACGGTCAACTGCCAGCAGGATAGAGGATCGAGTCTGCCGCCAAATCTGTAGAAAGTCCCTAAAGGCCACGTCAGCAGCTGGTACCTTGGATGAATCAGGAACCGGGAGAGGTATTCGTGGGTGTTGGCCAAGGACTATGAAGAACGGAGTGTTCCTTGTGGACTCGCTGGTATGATTGTTGTAGGAGAATTCAGCCCACGAAAGCAACTGAACCCAGTCATCATGTTGCCTAGAGACAAAGTGACGCAGGTAGTTCTCCCAGATTTGATTGATCCTCTCGACCTGTCCATTGGACTGAGGATGGTAGGCCGAGGAAAAGTCCAACTTCACACCTAGAAGTCCGCAGAGGGCTCTCCAGAACCCCCCGATCAGACACAATATTCTGCGGCAAGCCGTGCAGGCGGAAGATGTGCTGGATAAACAGCTTGGCCAGTTGAGGAGCAGATGGAAGACCGGTCAGAGGAACGAAGTGGGCCATGTTCGAAAATCGACCCGCCACCACCCAGACAGTACTGCAACTGGCAGAGAGAGTCAGGTCAGTAACAAAGTCCATAGCTATATACTGCCAGGGAGCATCGGGCACAGGCAATGGCTGGAGCAGACCAGCGGGTCTGGAGTGAGCGACCTTGTTAGCTGTACACACAGAGCAGAAGGAAACAAAGTCCATAACATCTTTGGGCAGCGTGGGCCACCAGAAATGATGGGCAATAAAATCCTGTGTTTTACGGATCTCCGTGTGACCTGCCAGTCTAGAGGCGTGTCCCCAGCGGAGGACTCTCCTTCGGTCAGCCATGCGCACAAAAGTCCTCTCGGGAGGAATGTCCCCAACTTGCAGGGGATTGACTGAGACAAGATAGGACGGGTCGATAATGTTCTTGGGCATCTCCATAGTGTCTTCTGTCTCAAAAGACCTGGACAAGGCATCGACCCTCACATTCTTGTTAGCCGGGCGATAATGGAGCTCAAACTCGAACCTGGCAAAGAACAGTGACCACCTGGCCTGATGAAAGATTAAGCTGTTGGGCTGTCTGGAGGTAGGTGAGGTTCTTGTGGTCCGTAAAAATCAGGATGGGGTGAGCTGCGCCCTCTAGCAGATGTCTCCACTCCTCTAGGGCCAATTTGATGGCCAGTATGTTAGGGATCTGCCAGGTACTTCATCTAGGTATACTCCTGGGATTAATCAATCCACACCTGAGGCCAGACCTGTTCGACTGACACCATCTCCCACCAACCAGGGTGGCAGGCTCAGGAGTGGGAGAGCCTATCGCGGCCTGGTCTGTCGGAGTTAGCTCCGCCCCCTGTCCTTTATTACCTGCCCTGTTCTCTCCCTCAGTGCTTGTAATTCTTTTGGATTCCTGGCCCCACTGCTGCTTGCTCCAGCCTGCTTCTGCCGTGCTTCTGCCTTGCTGCAGTTCTGCTTGACCTGCCTTGCTTTGCCCCTGGCTTGCTTCTGTCTCCTTGCCCGCTTGGGTGTACTCACTTCGTCCTGGTCCTGACTGTCCGTTCGCCGCTCCGTTTCCTCGTGGCGTTCCGTGGCTACTGCCCCTTCCCTTGCATGTTCCCTGTTTGTTTTCCTGTGCACTTAGACAGCGTAGGGACCGCCGCCCAGTTGTACCTCGTCGCCTAGGGCGGGTCGTTGCAAGTAGGCAGGGACAGGGCGGTGGGTAGATTAGGGCTCACTTTCCCTTCACCTCCTTCCGGCCATTACATAATTACAAGCCCTTACCTAGTCTACCATTTCTCCTACGCTGACGCTATCATGGACCCCCTTGAGACCCTGGCCCAGCAGATGCAGGGCCTCTCCCTACAGGTCCAGGCCCTGGCCCAAAGGGTCAATCAGGGTGACGCTGCTTTAGTAGTACCCCTCACCTCACCTCTAGAACCCGACCTCAAGTTACCTGACCGGTTCTCAGGGGACCGTAAGACGTTTCTCTCCTTCCGGGAGAGTTGCAGACTATATTTCCGCCTAAAGCCCCACTCCTCAGGTTCCGAGAACCAGCGGGTGGGTATCATCATATCCCGACTCCAGGAAGGGCCCCAAGAGTGGGCCTTCTCCTTGGCTCCTGACGCCCCTGAACTTTCCTCTGTTGATCGTTTTTTCTCTGCCCTCGGACTCATTTACGACGAGACTGACAGGACTGCCTTAGCCGAGAGTCAGCTGGTGACCTTACGTCAGGGTAGGAGACCGGTTGAGGAATACTGTTCTGATTTTAGGAAGTGGTGCGTAGCTTCTCAGTGGAACGATCCGGCCCTAAGGTGCCAGTTTAGGTTAGGATTATCTGACGCCCTGAAGGATCTGCTGGTTAGCTACCCCTCGTCTGACTCCCTTGACCAGGTTATGGCCCTAGCAGTACGACTTGACCGACGTCTCAGGGAACGTCAGCTAGAACGCTTCAGTGTGCTCCCCTCTGACTTTTCTGCGATCCCCCCCGAGGTCCCGTCTCCTCGCCCCTCCACGGAGGACTCGGAGGTACCTATGCAACTCGGGGCCTCCATGTCCCCTCGACAACGTAGGGAGTTTCGCAGAATGAATGGTCTCTGCTTCTACTGTGGGGACGACAAGCATCTACTGAACACCTGTCCCAGGCGCAAGAATAAGAAGCCGGAAAACTTCCGCGCCTAAGTGATCATCGGGGAGGTCACTTGGGCGCACAGGTATTTCCCGTTAATGTGAAACGCAATAAAATTTTGCTTCCCTTTTAGGTCTCGTTTGCTGGCCGGTCTGCCACGGGCAGTGCTTTCGTGGATTCAGGGTCATCTGCTAATATCATGTCTGCGGAATTTGCTATGTCTCTAAAGATGCCTTGTATTGATTTACCTTATCCTATCCCTGTAGTAGGAATCGACTCAACTCCCCTTGCTAATGGTTATTTTACTCAGCATACTCCTGTTTTTGAACTCCTTGTGGGCTCCATGCATTTGGAGCAGTGCTCTGTACTGGTGATGCAGGGATTATCGTCTGATCTGGTTTTAGGCCTTCCCTGGTTGCAGTTGCATAATCCCACGTTTGATTGGAATACTGGGGATCTCACCAAATGGGGTAATGAATGTCTTATGTCATGTCTTTCTGTTAACTCTATTTCTCCCCGGGAGGAGGTAAACACGCTTCCTGAGTTTGTTCAGGACTTCGCCGATGTGTTTTCTAAGGAGGCCTCCGAGGTGTTGCCCCCCCATAGAGATTACGATTGCGCTATCGATTTGGTGCCTGGTGCCAAGCTTCCTAAGGGTAGGATATTTAATCTTTCATGTCCTGAACGTGAAGCCATGAGGGTGTATATCCAAGAATGCCTGGCCAAGGGTTTCATTCGCCCCTCGACTTCTCCTGTAGGTGCTGGCTTCTTCTTCGTGGGGAAGAAGGATGGGGGTCTTAGGCCGTGCATTGATTATCGTAACCTGAATAAGGTCACCGTAAGGAACCAGTACCCACTTCCTTTGATTCCGGATCTTTTTAATCAGGTTCAGGGAGCCCAATGGTTTTCTAAGTTCGATCTACGGGGGGCATATAACCTTATCCGCATCAAAGAGGGGGATGAGTGGAAAACTGCGTTCAACACACCCGAGGGTCATTTCGAATACCTGGTCATGCCCTTTGGGTTGTGTAATGCCCCTGCTGTCTTCCAGAATTTTATTAATGAAATCCTGAGAGAGTACCTGGGTAATTTTCTTGTTGTGTACCTTGATGACATACTGGTGTTTTCCAAGGACTGGTCCTCCCACGTGGAGCATGTCAGGAAGGTGCTCCAGGTCCTTCGGGAGAATAATCTGTTTGCTAAGACTGAAAAATGTGTCTTTGGAGTACAGGAGATACCTTTTTTAGGGCAAATCCTCACTCCTCATGAATTCCGCATGGACCCTGCCAAGGTTCAGGCTGTGGCGGAATGGGTCCAACCTGCCTCCCTTAAGGCGTTACAGTGTTTTTTAGGGTTCGCCAACTATTACAGGAGATTTATTGCCAACTTCTCGGTCGTCGCTAAGCCTCTTACGGACCTTACCCGCAAGGGTGCTGATGTCCTCCATTGGCCCCCTGAGGCCGTCCAGGCCTTTGAGACCCTCAAGAAGTGCTTTATCTCGGCCCCCGTGCTGATTCAGCCCAACCAAGAGGAGCCATTTATTGTGGAGGTTGACGCTTCCGAGGTGGGAGTGGGGGCCGTCTTGTCCCAGGGTACCAGCTCCCTCACCCATCTGCGCCCCTGTGCTTACTTCTCTAGGAAGTTTTCGCCCACGGAGAGTAACTATGATATTGGCAACCGCGAACTTCTAGCCATTAAATGGGCTTTTGAGGAGTGGCGGCACTTCCTGGAGGGGGCCAGACACCAGGTAACGGTCCTTACGGATCACAAGAATCTGGTTTTCCTAGAATCGGCCCAGAGGCTTAATCCTAGACAAGCTCGGTGGGCACTATTCTTTACCAGATTTAATTTCTTGGTTACCTATAGGGCTGGGTCCAAGAATATTAAGGCTGATGCTCTGTCACGTAGTTTCATGGCCAATCCTCCTTCTGAGAAGGATCCTCCTTGTATTTTACCCCCTGGTATAATCGTCTCTGCCACGGATTCTGATTTAGCTTCTGATATCGCGGCTGATCAGGGTGCAGCTCCCGGGAACGTCCCTGGGGACAAACTGTTTGTTCCCCTGCAATACCGGCTGAGGGTACTCAGGGAAAACCATGACTCCGCTCTATCTGGTCATCCTGGCATCTTGGGCACCAAACACCTCATTACCAGAAACTATTGGTGGCCTGGGTTGCCTAAAGACGTTAGGGCTTACGTCGCCGCTTGTGAGGTTTGCGCTAGGTCCAAAACCCATAGGTCCCGACCTGCGGGCCTACTACGTTCCTTGCCCATTCCCCAGAGACCTTGGACCCATATCTCCATGGATTTTATCACCGATTTGCCTCCATCTCAGGGCAAGTCGGTGGTGTGGGTGGTAGTCGACCGCTTCAGCAAGATGTGCCACTTTGTGCCCCTTAAGAAGCTACCTAACGCCAAGACGTTAGCTTCTTTGTTTGTGAAACACATCCTGCGTCTCCATGGGGCCCCAGTCAATATCGTTTCTGACAGAGGGGTACAATTTGTTTCCTTATTTTGGAGAGCTTTTTGTAAAAAGTTGGAGATTGATCTGTCCTTCTCCTCCGCCTTCCATCCCGAAACTAATGGCCAAACGGAAAGGACCAACCAATCCCTGGAACAATATTTAAGATGTTTCATCTCTGACTGTCAATTCGATTGGGTCTCATTCCTTCCCCTTGCTGAATTTTCCTTGAATAACCGGGTCAGTAACTCGTCAGGGGTCTCCCCGTTTTTCTGTAATTTCGGGTTTAACCCAAGATTCTCCTCCGTCTCCCCTGGTTGTTCCAATAATCCTGAGGTAGAGGATGTTCATCGGGAACTGTGCACTGTCTGGGCCCAGGTTCAGAAGAACCTAGAGGCGTCCTAGAGCGCACAAAAGATTCAGGCGGATAGTAGACGTTCTGCTAACCCCCGGTTTGTCGTCGGGGATTTGGTCTGGTTGTCGTCCAGGAACTTGCGCCTTAAGGTCCCGTCCAGGAAGTTTGCTCCCCGATTTATTGGACCTTATAAGATCATTGAAGTCCTCAACCCTGTATCCTTCCGTCTGGAGCTCCCCCCATCATTTCGCATACATGACGTCTTCCATGCCTCCCTCCTTAAACGCTGCTCCCCATCCTGGTCCCCCTCGAGGATACCTCCTGTTCCCGTTCTCACCCCTGAGGGGGTGGAATTCGAGGTGGCCAAGATTATGGACAGTAGGATGGTCCAGGGCTCCCTCCAGTACCTGGTCCATTGGAGAGGATACGGGCCGGAGGAGAGGACTTGGGTACCTGCCCGTGATGTTCACGCTGGGGTATTGATCAGGAGGTTCCACCTTCTCTTCCCCACTAAACCGGGTCCCCTTAGTAAGGGTCCGGTGGCCCCTCATAAAAGGGGGAGTACTGTTAGGGATCTGCCAGGTACTTCATCTAGGTATACTCCTGGGATTAATCAATCCACACCTGAGGCCAGACCTGTTCGACTGACACCATCTCCCACCAACCAGGGTGGCATGCTCAGGAGTGGGAGAGCCTATCGCGGCCTGGTCTGTCGGAGTTAGCTCCGCCCCCTGTCCTTTATTACCTGCCCTGTTCTCTCCCTCAGTGCTTGTAATTCTTTTGGATTCCTGGCCCCACTGCTGCTTGCTCCAGCCTGCTTCTGCCGTGCTTCTGCCTTGCTGCAGTTCTGCTTGACCTGCCTTGCTTTGCCCCTGGCTTGCTTCTGTCTCCTTGCCCGCTTGGGTGTACTCACTTCGTCCTGGTCCTGACTGTCCGTTCGCCGCTCCGTTTCCTCGTGGCGTTCCGTGGCTACTGCCCCTTCCCTTGCATGTTCCCTGTTTGTTTTCCTGTGCACTTAGACAGCGTAGGGACCGCCGCCCAGTTGTACCTCGTCGCCTAGGGCGGGTCGTTGCAAGTAGGCAGGGACAGGGCGGTGGGTAGATTAGGGCTCACTTTCCCTTCACCTCCTTCCGGCCATTACACAGTAACTCCTGATCCCCAATCAAGTAGTTGCGCTCTGCGGAAGAGAAAAGCTTAGAGAAATATCCACATACCCTAGACTTGCCCTTGGAACCTCTTTGGAACAGGAGTGCACCAGCACTGACAGAGGACGTGTCCACCTCCAACGAGAACTGTAGGGAAACGTCTGGATGATGGAGGATAGAGGCTGACGTGAAGGCACTCTTCAAGGTATTGAATGTAGACTCTGCCTCAGGAGTCCACACCTTGGTGTTCATGCCCTTCTTGGTGAGGTTAGTGATAGGAGATGTCAGTGAAGAGAAGTTTGGGATGAACTGTCTGTAAAAATTGGCGAATCCCAGAAAGTGCTGTATGGCCCTCAAGCCTTGAGGATGTGGCCATTCCAGGACAGACTTGACCTTTTCAGGATCCATCGTGAGACCTCTACTCGAGATGATGTAGCCCAGGAAGGGTAGAGCATCTCTTTCAAATACGCACTTCTCCAATTTGGCGTACAGATGATTCTCCCTTAACCACAGCAAGACTTGACGGACATGTTTCTGATGAGTCATAGGATCTGGAGAAAAAATCAAGATGTCATCAAGATAGGCTACTACACAAACATAGAGGAGGTCATGGAAAATGTCATTAATAAACTCCTGGAAGACCGCGGGGCGCATTAGACAAGCCGAAGGGCATTACTAGATGTTCATAGTGTCCGTCCCGGGTGTTAAATGCAGTCTTCCATTCGTTACCCTGGCGAATCCGGATTAGGTTGTAAGCCCCCCGCAGGTCTAACTTGGAAAAAATCTTGGCACCACGTATACGGTCAAATAATTCTGAGACCAATAGCAATGAATACTTATTTTTCACCGTGATCTGGTTGAGACCCCGGTAGTCTATACAGGGACGAAGAGAACCATCCTTCTTTTTGACGAAGAAGAACCCGGCTCCTGCCGGGGAGGAAGACTTTCGTATGAAGGCCCGCTCCAAGTTCTCTCTAACATAGGCGGACATGGACAGAGTGTCTGGCAGAGAGAAAGGATATACCCTGCCACGGGGAAGGGAAGCACCAGGAACCAGCTCGATAGGACAGTCATACGCCCGATGTGGGGGCAGTGTCTCCGCCTCTTTCTTGCTGAAAACGTCCATAAATGAAGCAAAATGACTAGGAAATCCTGCCTGTGACTGAGGCTGAGGAGGCTGAGCCGAACGAATCTGTACCAGGCAACGATTATGACAGTCGGGGCCCCACTGGAGAACCTCTCCAGAGTTCCAGTCGAGGACTGGGGCATGCAATCAGAGCCAAGGCAGGCCCAGCAACACAGGGTCAACAGCTCTGGGTAGGACATAGAATGACAGCAGTTCGGAGTGGAGAGCTCCCACTTGGAACCTCAGTGGTTTGGTCACAGCAATAACTGGGTCTGGCAGGGGTAGACCATCCACTGAAGCAATTGTCAACGGGCTCTCCATAGGGGTGGTAGGCAATTGAAGAAGGTCCACCAGGTCTCTACGGATGAAATTAGCAGCGGATCCAGAGTCCAGATACGCAGAGACCTGATGCGTTTTCTCGCCGGACACTATGGTTACTGGTATGGACAATTTGGATGGAAGTCCTTTATTACCCAGGATTGTCACTACTAGCAACTCTAGGCCTTGGGGCTTTTGGGGGCACAGGCGCACAAGATGGACACCGAGGCCACAATATAGACAAAGTCCCGAAGTGCGTCTGCGTTGTCTCTCCTGAGTGGATAGCTCACCCCGGTCCATCATCACGGACTCCTAAGGAGGATCGACATCTGAGGACAGCAGGGGTTGCTACAAAGTAGGTACCAGACTAGGAGGGTCTCTCTCCCGACGAACCTCTTGGAGGCATTCTCGGATCCGCATATGAATCAGGGCGGACGGAAGGATAGGGTCATCCAGGGTAGATGGCAGGTCTCGAGCGGCAAGTTTGCCTTTAATTTTAGGAGACAGTCCATGCCAGAATGCAGCTACCAGGGCCTCATTGTTCCATAACAGTTCTGCCGCCAGGGTGCGTACTCGCGCACGGAGGTGTCTCCTTGGCGTAGTTCAATCAAGGTAGCCGCTGCAGATGAGACCCGACCAGGCTCCTCAAACACCATACGAAAAGTCCAGAGGAAGGCTTGGATGTCACAGGTCTTTGGTCCTTGTCACTCCCAGATAGGGTTCGCCCATGCAAGAGCCTTGACAGGGAGGAGAGAGATGATGAAAGCGACCCTTGCGCCGTCAGATGAAAATCTCCTAGAATACAAGCTGAAATGGATCTGCCACTGGTTCAAAAATCCACGACAGGAACCTGCGTCTCCATCATAGCGGTCCGGAAGAGGCAAAGAAAAATGCGGTGAAGTCTGAAGATCAACACTGCCAGGAGGTGTAGTAGGAGGGACGGCAGCTCGTGCCTCCTGCTGACGTACGAGAATGTTCAAAGCCTGGAAGAGTTGGTCCTGTCGAGACTGGAGGTCTCCAGCAAATCCGCCCGCATCTCCTGTGACTTCATCATGGTCTTGGATCGACCAGCAGGGTCCATGGCCTGAGCTTACTGTCATGAAGGGTCTGTGGACCCACTGGGCCGTACCACTTGGCAGTAAGGCAGCTGGCCAACGGGACGCTGGTCAAAGTCTATAGTTCGTATAGGGTACCTGTGGCAGCTCGGACAGTAGCAAGGCAGGCTAGGCAGGAACTTGGCAGCAGGTGAACGTCAGGTGTGGGGAAGCAGAACAGGCATGGTATACAACGCAGCACGGCACTAGATCAGGATACAAGTTATAGGATACAGGAACAGGAACACTGGGAGCAAGGAAACACTAGGGGGCCATATGCAAGACAGACTAGGAAAACACAACAAAGCTCAGGCATCGAACTAGGGGGCTGGACCCCTCTTATAGTCCAGAGTACTCACGGGTCAAAGTTCATGAACGAGGTCCGGTGCACGCGCTGCCCCTTTTAGAGCGGGCACGAGCGTGCGCGCGCAACCTACGGGATCCGGCTGTGGTGAGTAGACGCGAGCTTTGGCTTCTCCTGAGGTGGAGGCTGGGGTCAGTGCTTGCCGACTCGTGGCTGCGGCTGTCAGGGGGAGAACGGAGCTGACAGCCCGCAGCCACTGACATTACAACTGCATTATGTAGGTAATGCAGTGCATTAGAATAGCGATCATAGCTTCATGCCTTCAATTCCCCTAGTTGGACAAAAAAAATAAACTGAAAAGAGTAAATAAAAATCTTGTAAAAATAAAAGTTTCAAGTAAAAAAATTAATAACCGCTTTTTTTTTACATAATGTCTTTTATTATAGAAAGAACTGAAAACATTAAAAAAAGTACACATATTTGGTACCGTCGCATCCGTAACGACGCAAACCTTAAAAAAATCACATTATTTTTCCCGCACGGTGAACACCGTAAAAAACTAAAAATAAAAGACAATTCCAGAATCGCTGGTTTTTGGTCACCATCCCTCCCAAAAGAGAGATAGAAAGTAATCAAAAAGTCACATGTCCCTCGAGATTCTACCAATAAAAACAAAAGCCAGTCCCACAAAAAACAAGACCTCCCACAAATTTTTGACGGAAAAATACAAAAGTTATGGCTCTGAGAATATGGTGACACAAAGAAAATGATTTTTTTTTAAAGTGATTTTATTGTACAAACACTGTAAAACATAAAAAAAAATTATATACATTTGGTATCGCCGTAATCCTATTGACTCATAGAATAGAGTAAGAATCTAAATTTATAGCGCACGGTGAACACTGTAAAAAAAATAGCAGAATAGCTTGTTTTTGGTCACCTTGTTTGCCAAAAAAAGGAATAAAAAGTGATCAAAAAGTTGCATATACCCCGAAATGGTATCAATGACAACTAGAGCTTGTCCTGCAAAAAAATAAGCCCTTACACAGCTCCGTTGGCAAAAAAAAACAAAAAAATGTTATGGCTCTCAGAATATAGCGACACAAAAGTGAGTATTAAGAGCAGGGCTGCTACGGGGCCCGCGGCATGAGGGGGCCCGTGTCGCCCGCCAGCACGGGCCCCCACCATGGCCGGAGGCTCCGCTAGCAGCCGCTATGGCTGCTACAGCGGGACGCCACTGAACACTACGGCAGAGCAGGGAGGTATCTCCCCGCTCTGCCATTAACTGGTTCCCGACCACTGGCTGTATTTTTACGGCCAGCGGTCAGGGTCCTTAAAACCCGAGCCATAGACTTTCTACGGCTCGGGTTTTAACTTACTGCCCGCGCGATCGGGCAGCTGAATGTCGGGTCTCCGGCTGTCAGTGACTGCCGGGGACCCTGAGGAGAGGATAGAAGCAGCTTTCGCTGCTTCTGTCTTCTCTGATCACTTGTACACAGCGCTGAATGCGCGCTGTGTACAGGAATAGAGACAGCAGCAGCGGCACTGTCTCTATTCCTCCCGGTGATCATGTGACCGGTCACATGATCGCCGGGTGCCGTTAGTGGCAGACTGCTGCTGGGTCTTACTAGATCCAGCACAGCCCTATTAGTGACAATCGTCACTATGAGAGGGCTGATTTCCCCTGTAACTGGGGCTGCTGTGCAGCTCCAGTTACAGTGGAAAAACATGGTGTAAAAGAAAGAAAAAATATATATAAAGTTCCCCAAAGGTCTTTTTTGACCTTTGGGGGACAGACCATAATAATAAAAAAATAATAAAGTAAAGTCCAAAAAAATTTTAATAATAAATACACATAAAATACCCACCCCCAAAAAAAACGTTCCCCCCCACCAATCATTGTTGTAACGCTAGCGCTGACCCAATTACCCTAATATAGACATGTAATATATTAAAATTTACGGTAAACAATGACAATCACAAATAAAAGGTCTATTTTAGGGTAAAACTATGTTATTACCAAAAAAAAAATAGCTGAAATGTACAAAAAGCTTATTTTTTTACTATTATTTTCAAACTTTATGAATAAAAATTCTAAAATAGCAAAAAAGATGTGTATAAAAACGATAAAAAATGAAACCTGCATTGTCTACGGAAAAAACGTCGCAAAATTCACGTCGTTAGCCCAACAAATAAAAAAGTTATAGCCATTTAACTAACACGTGCTAAAAATGGCTAAACGGTGTCTGGTCCTGAAGGCGCAAAATAGAGCAAAAGACATGTATCCCCTCTCCACAGGATCTCCACAGGACATGTATCCCCTCTCCACAGGATCTCCACAGGACAGGTATCCCCTCTCCACAGGATCTCCACAGGACAGGGGAAACGTGTGATCGCTGGCATTGAAAGGGAGAATGGGGGACTGAAAGTCCCCTGAAGTTCTCCATCACAAACTTCGGACTTCCGGGTTCTGTGTCGGCAGCTCCGTAGAAATGAATGGAGCGCCGGTCGCGCTTGTGCGCATGCGTGACCAGCGCTCCTTTCATTTTTATTGAGCTGCGCTGACGCCGGAAGTCAGAGGTTTGTCATGGAGAAGTTCAGGGGACTTTCAGTCCCCCGTTCTCCCTATCGCTACCAGCGATCACACGTATCCCCTATCCTGTGGAGAGGGGATACATGTATTTTG
Source organism: Rhinoderma darwinii (assembly GCF_050947455.1). Taxonomy (NCBI): domain Eukaryota; kingdom Metazoa; phylum Chordata; class Amphibia; order Anura; family Rhinodermatidae; genus Rhinoderma; species Rhinoderma darwinii. The sequence goes on along the minus strand of NC_134688.1, from coordinate 212,563,491 downwards.
TAGGACACACTGTAGGTCGCATTTTTTTGGGATGTGGGACGCTGTATGGCGTTCCCTACAGGGGGGGTGGCTGTATGGCGTTCCCTACAGGGGGGGGTGGCTGTATGGCGTTCCCTACAGGGGGGGCTGTATGGCGTTCCCTACAGGGGGGGCTGTATGGCGTTCCCTACAGGGGGGGCTGTATGGCGTTCCCTACAGGGGGGGCTGTATGGCGTTCTCTACAGGGGGGGCTGTATGGCGTTCCCTACAGTGGGGGGCTGTATGGCGTTCTCTACAGGGGGGGCTGTATGGCGTTCTCTACAGGGGGGCTGTATGGCATTATCTACAGGGGGGCTGTATGGCGTTATCTACAGGGGGGCTGTATGGCGTTCTCTACAGGGGGATGTATGGCGCTATCTACAGAGGGGGGGCTGTATGGCGTTATCTACTGGTGGGGGCTCTAAAAAATGCACCATCTACAAGGGGGGGGTTGGGTGACACCCAGGGGAGGGGGGGCCCCAGTCAAAAGTTTGCTATGGGGCCCAGTCTTTCCTAGTTACGCCCCTGATTAAGAGAGTATGTTCCAAAAGGGGGATACGATTGGGTAGTGTCGCATTTATCAGTGCATTATTGCATTATTGCATTATTATACCCTCTTGTTATGCCCTGATGTACTCTGGACAGCTTACCTATGCCCCCACATTATAACAGAAAACCCCCAAGCAGAACTACTACAGAGCAAAATCCATGCTCCAATAGCCAAATGGCGCTCCCTCCCTCCTGTGCCCTACAATGTGCCCAACCAGCAGTTTACTTCCACATATATGGCATTCACATACCCAGGAGAACCCACGTAACAGTTTATGAGGTACTTGTCTGAAATGGCATATCAGTGGAAAATTGCAATTTTCACATTGCACCATCCACTGCGCGTTAATTTCCAATTTAAAAAAACCCCCTGTGAAGTTAAAATATTCACTACACTCAAATGGGGTCACTTCTCTGGGGTTTCTACTGTACTCTGGTACCTCAGGGAGCTCTGCAAATGTGACATTGCGCTCTAAAAGCCAAATGGCGCTCCTTCCACATATGGGGTATTGCCATACTTGGAAGAAATTGAGTAACAAATTGTGTGGTGCTTTTTCTCCTATTAGCCCTTGTGAAAATAAAAAATTGGGTGCTAAAACTGCATATTTTTTATTCTAATAAAATCTATGAAACACCTGTTGGGTCAAAATGCTTACTACACCACTAGATGAATGCCCTGAGGGGTGTAGTTTCCAAAATGGAGTCTCTTTCCCTGTACTGGTACCTTAGGGGCTCTGCAAATTCGATATGGCGCCCAAAAACCAATCAAGTCTGCATGCCAAATGCTAGGAAACGTCTGTCTCTTTAAGATTGTCATGACTACTAGCTTAGCTTCTGGGTGGCTTTGGTTTGAGTTGCAGAGCCAATCTAATTTTTCTTCCCATCAGATTCTAGGGTGGAGTATTTAAGTCTGGTCAGTTCTTTCATTGTTGCTTGTGTATTTCTTTGTGTATGCAAGTATCTGATCAAGCTCCTGGCTACATCCTGTATCACCTGACTATTTGGATTATTGGATTAGGACCTCGGCTTTGTCTTTGAATTAACCCTTTTGCTCACTGATTTGGACATTCTGCTCTCGGCTGGTTTTTACCTCTGCAACATCTGGTATTCTTCTGCTTTCTGATCTGGACTTACAGTCTCTCCTTGTTGTGTACTCTGCTGCTTACCCTCTGTCTGTCTGGTTTCTGTTCTGGTATTGCCTGCATTGCACCTCCTGTTTAAAACTGTATTCTGTTAAGGAAACCTGTGTTCTATGCAGCCAAATCCAACCTGCCTTGAGGTGGGCTCTGGTGAAGACTATAGAGTAGCCTTAGACTTTGAGGTAGCGGATTACCTGCATGTTTTTTCCAGACAGTCTCCAGCTGCCTTTAGGGAATTGCTTACAGAGCATTTCCATAACTTGCAATCTGGTGAATTGCTCAACTAGTGATTGAATTACACCAAATAGTGCTCCTGCCATTCTGTGCCCTACCGTCTGTCCAAACAGCAGTTTCTGACCACATATGGAGTATTGCCGTACTCGGGAGGAATTGCTTTACAAGTGTTGGGGTACTTTTCTCCTTTATTCCTTTTGAAAATGAAAAAAATCAACATTTAAGTGGAAAAAATGTTGATTTGCATTTTTACGGCCTAATTCCAATAAATTCAGCAAAAAACCTGTGGGGTCAAAATGCTCACTAAACCACTAGATAAATTCTGTGAGGGGTGTAGTTTCCCAAATGGGGTCACTTTTGCGGGGTTTCCACTGTTTATGACCACATATGGGATATTTCCATAATCAGGAGAAATTGCTTTTCAATTGTTGGGGTGCCTTTTTGCCTTTATTCCTTGTAAAAATGTAATTTAATTCTATGTTTTATTGGAAAAAAGGTAAATTTAAATATTTGCGGTCTAATTCCACTAAATTCAGCAAAAAAAAACACCTGTGGGGTCAAAATGCTCACTATACCCCTTGATAAATTTCTTCAGGGGTGTAGTTTGCCAGATAGTGTCACCACAAGACATCTTCAAACCTGTCATGGTGCCTAAAATATTTTCTAATAAAAAGGAGACCCCAAAATCCACTAGGTGCTCTTTTGCTTCTGAGGCCTGTGCTTCAGTCCAGTAGCACACTAGGGACACATGTGGGATATTTCTAAAAACTGCTGAATCTGGGCAATAAATATTGAGATGCGTTTCTCTGGTAAAACCTTCTGTGTTACAGAAAAAAAATGAAATAAAAGAAAATTTCGGCAAAAAAATTTTGTAAATCTTACTTCCAGTTTGCTTTAATTCCTGTGAAACACCTAAAGGGTTCAGAAACTTTATAAATGCTCTTTTAAATACTTTGAGGGGTGCAGTTTTTAAAATGGGTTGCTTTATGGGGGGTTTCTAATATATAGGGTCCTCAAAGCTACTTCAGAACTGAACTGGTCCCTAAAAAAATAGGTTTTGAAATTTTCTTGAAAATGTGAGAAATTGCTGCTAAGGTTATAAGCCTTGTAATGGCCTAGAAAAATAAAAGGACTTTAAAAAAAACATGAAAATTAAGTAGACATATGGTAAATGTCAGCTAGTAACTATTTTGTGTGGTATTACTAGCTGTCTTACAAGAAGATACATTAAAATTGCGAAAAATTATAATCTTTGCAAATTTTCTCTAAAGCACTCTTTATATTCCACTTTATTTCATATGAGATTCCACTTCCTATGAGAGTTATTTATTTCCTCAAAATCTATGTGCAGTTGTTGGTGCTTCAATGTGCAGATCCCCATATCCAATTTCTGTTTCTCATTTCGTTTTTTTCTATTCCGTTCATTTTTTTCTGTTTAATTATGAATCTATTGCTTTTATATCTTTTTTTCTTTCTTATTTTTGCCCCATCTATTTATCGTTTGAATTCTTGGTTAACTCTTTCATGATATAAAGAGAACCTGTCACTATGACGGGCCTAAAACAATATTATATCAATAATATAAAATTAAAGGAATCTGTGCAGACCTGTTGAGACAATCAAAAATGGTATAGTATGTCCAACCTCAAAAGTTTTATACTGTATCAGAAATAGAACACTGTTTACAATCTGAGCGACTTACCACCCATATTCACTAGGCGAGAAATTGATATTCAGGTAGTCCTGGATTGTCAGTATGCATCCAAATTTCTCCTACATTGTTCTATTGCAAACAGGTACCAGACTCGTACGTCACATGCTGGATATAAACACACAAAGCCCAGCATTCTTTTATTAATTAATAATGGGAGAACATAAAACATTAGACACATGGCACACTCAATATAGACTGAACTTAGTTTCATCGCTTCAGGGCTTCTTCCGGGGCAAACCAGCTAGAAATTGAGTGTGATACCCTAATAGTGTTATACTAATAGACGTAATGGCATCCACTAAGCATCCCTCCAAGGTGTCAAACAGGTTCTATGGATCTGTGGATTGTACAACATGATCCCTTTCAGCCAGAAGCTCTTAAAAGTATCAGAACTTCTCAAAACCAGGAGTCACAGATTGCATCACATGATCCTTTTGGAGCTGCTAACTGGCTTAGAGGGATCATGTGATTTACCATCGAACTCCACTGAACCAGGAAGTGCTTTTACTCAGCACCCCTGGAAGGCAATTTAATAAATGCAATTACACTCATTAGCATAGCTGTATTAAATTACATGATATCATTATTTTACTAGGTCTATCATAGTTACAAGTTCTCTTTAAATACCAAATAATCTGCATTAATGACCAGTTGAAACTATTTATGTAGAATATATAGGGATTGATTACTTTATATTTACCAGTGCGTCCTCCGTATAACTATTTGGTGGATTTAAAACTATACCTTTTGTTTGTATGTTGATATTGAATAAATACTGCTTTCAGAATTTGTTCCCCTTTTGACTGTAAACACACTATCCATAGTTTATATTTAATGTATATACAATTGTTTTTAGACAATATAATGCAAAAGCATCTTAGAAACTCTAGGCCCTGATGCACACGACCGCATGTGTCACCCGATTTGTGTCCGTGATCTGTGGAAAGATAGGACATGTTCTATATTTCCACGGATCAGCGATTTACCCACTAAAATGAATGGGTCTGTGAAAATGGCTGCCACTCGGATGCCGTGAAAAACTGCCCGAGTGGCAATCGGTCATGTGCAACTGGGCTAAGACATTTTTTAACCTTGTGGGAGTGGGTATCAGTTCTGAGAGTTTGTAAAGACCTCAATATGCTCCCCAGAGTCAAACAAGCTGTATTTTCTACAGTGTGCCATCAACATGTTTATTAAACTAGTTCATATTAACTAGTGATATCCCCATTTCTATCTACAAGCTGTTAATAAAGCACAACTGAGTGGTTGCAGGCAGATGCTACAGCGTAAGTATGAAGAAAACTCATTCCTTATTATCAATTTATGTCCATTTTATATTTTTCACGTTGCATATTTAAAGAGGCTCTGTCACCAGTTTGATATTCCCTATCTACTACCTAATCTAATAGGTGCTGTGTTGTAGATATCTACTGTGTTTTTTTTAAAAAAAACAAAAAACTTTTATTAGTGTCAAAATTATGATCATTTTAACATTTATGCTAAAGGAGGCGGCTTGAGGCGATCTTTGGTCATTCTCCCATCGCTCAGGTGAAGGAACTGCGGGAATAAGTGACTGCACAGCGTCATCTCACGAGATCACGCTGTGATGTGAATAAAGCTGTACATGAATCAAGAGAAGTGTATGACGCTGATTGGTTAGCGTCATACACTTTTCTTAAAAACGCCCACTTGGTTAAAGTAAAAACATCGGCCCAGTTGGGCTTTTACTAAAAATTAGCATAAATGTTAAAATGCTCATAACTTGGCCCATAATAAAAGTTTTAAAAAAAAACAACAACACAGTAGTTATCTACAACACAGCGCCTATTAGATTAGGTAGGAGATAGGGAAGTATGAAACTGGTGACCGAGCAATGATATGCACCTTCAAATAAGTAGAGCATATAATCCCAAACAGCATGTTACACAAAACAAAGTTATTGGATGAAAAGTAAATAAGAAGATTAAGTGGGCTAACTAGATCATTCAGTTCATCTTGTCAGAAGCTATAAATGCTTTGTGTAACAGGAGAAAATATGATGGACAGTAAAGCAGTGACTGGGATACAGTCTGATGAAAAGGCTTTCCCTGTAGGTAGTTGGACTGTTGCTAAAACTTTGGTCACAGACAGTAAAAAAAAAAAGGCTTTTATGCAGGGTTGGCATCAATTGGCAAGGTCAGGGCCCACTGCTTCCCTCTGCCCTGCATTAGATCCTGTGTAGTGGGATCCCTCTCTATATTTAATTTTACCAGATCTCTGCCATTCTCAAACTTAGGATCTACTGTAGGCAGAAACACTCGCAATGAACAACAGGCTGCACCGTTATCTATGACATCACAAAAACAATTTAAAAAAATGTAAAAAAAATTAAATACACTTTATTAAATAAACATCACAAAACTGTAAATAACATATATATTTAAACGTTTAGTTATGTTTTTGCCAAAATGCAGCTTAAAAAAATATAACTTGTCGCGCAAAAATACAAGACCCCGTAAAGTTATGTTGAAGAAAAAAGAAAAAAGGAATGGCTGCTATGGCTATGATTGTGCGAAGGCAAAAACAAAAAAAAATACAAACTTTGTGGGTATGTTCACATGTGGCCTTTATTTCCTCTGTTGGTAAAAATTACAGCATTTGTTTTTGCCATTTTTACCGAAAAACACGCACGCTAAAAAAAAATGCAGCACAAACCCTGACAAAAATGTCACTGGCCACATTATTGGTGTATAATATACGGGGTGAGCATTTTAAGTCTACAATGTTCTTGCATATAAAATGTACCATTACTGCTGGCACCCTTTAAAGGGGTATTCCCATCTTATAAAGTGATAGCATATCGTTAGGATATGCCATCACTTTATAATTGCTGGGGGTTCAACCTCTGGGACCTCCACTGATCCTGAGAATAAAGGTGCTGCAGCAGTGCTTAAAGGAACAGTGTCATCACAAATTATTTTTTCATATGTTAAAGATGTTAGTGCTTTATTAAAAACGTTTATATTTATTTGTGTGTTTTGTGTTTTACTTTTTCTTATTTTTACACTTTTTCTTCCCTATGGGGGCTGCCATTTTTTGTTCCATTTCTGTATGTGTCGATTAACGACACATACAGACATGGAATACGGCAGCCACAGTCCCATAGGAACTGCGAACGGCTCCCGTCCCATCCACTTCAATGTACGCCGTCTGTGTGGGAACTGCGCATGCGCCGCTCCCACACAGTCCAATTTGAAATGCGCGCCGTCCGGCGCCATTTTCGTGTGGACCGGAAGTCGCGCCCGGACAGTAAGATTACTACTTCCGGTCGCGGCTTCCGAACTTGTGCACTTGGACCAGCGGCAGCAGACGGAGCGGACGGGCCGGAGGGAGCCGCGGCGGCAGGAGCAGGTAAGAGATTTATATGTATGTTCGTGTTTGTGTACGTTTACTACTGTATGTAAACCTACTACACTGTGTGTTAGCTCAAAAAATGGCGACACACAGTGTAGGAGGTTAGACCGTTCAAACCCCTCGTTTATCCCGGCACTAGCCAGGATAAAGGAGGGGGGGATGCTGAGAGCTCACTAGAGCGAGGGCTTTTTACCCAATTTTGCAGCATAAAGCAATGTGGTTGCTTTACCACATGCAATGCGGCAATTTTGGGAATAGCTCCATCTAGTGACCAGCAATGGGAAATATTATAAATTAGAATTAATTTATAATATTTCCTGACTCGTGAAAAAAATAAAAAAAATTTGAACAATGTTTAATCACCTACACACTAAATGTTTAATTTAAAAAAAACAAACATGTTTTTCTGGCAACACATTCCCTTTAAACGCTGCAGCCGTATCGCAGCGGCGTTCCTGACCACTACGGCCACTACAGTAAAATGCCACACGGACCCATTCACCTGATTCATTATAAAGATTGATGTGGGTCTGGTCATATCCTAACGATATGCCATGACTTTCTGTAAATGGAAAACGCCTTTAAAGGGGTATTCCCATCTTTCAAAGTGATACAACTAAAGTGATATCACTAGGATATGTTGTCACTTTATGTTCAGTGGCTATCCCCACCACTGGGACCCCCCACTAATCCTGAGAATAAGTGAATGAGGCTTGCTGCAGTTCCCTGCACAACCAGGTGGCTGTGCATGCCAAACATAGAAGAGGACACAGCACTAAATCAGTGCTGCGTCTGCTTCATTGACCCAGAGGTTGGACCCCCACTGGTCATAATGTTTTGGCATATCCTAGCAATATTAACCCCTTAATGACCAGCCTATTTTAGACCTTAATGACCAAGCCATTTTTTACGTTTTTCCATCGTCGCATTCCAAGAGCTATAACTCTTTTATTTTTGCGTCGACATAGCTGTATAAGGTCTTGTTTTTTGCGGGACAAGTTGTACTTTTTAATAGCACCATTTTGGGGGACATATTATTTATTGATTAACTTTTATTAACTTTTTTTTGGGGGGGAATAGAAAAAAACCTGAAATTTCGCCACTCTTTTTCGCGTCTTAAATCAACGGCGTTTACCGTGTGATATAAATAACACCATAACTTTATTCAGCGGGTTGTTACAATTGCAACGATACCAAATTTGTATAGTTTTTGTATGTTTTACTACTTTTACACAGTAAAAACGCTTTTTTTTCTAAATTATTTGTTTTTGTGTCTCCATATTTGAAGAGCCGTAACGTTTTCATTTTTTCGCCGATGCGGTTGTATGAGGGCTTTTGTTTTGCGGGAAGACTTGTAGTTTTTATTGGTACCATTTTTGAGTAGATGCGACTTTTTGATAACTTTTTATAACATTTTTTTAAAGTCAGGATTCACAGAAAACAGCAATTTTTCCATAGTTTTTTATTAAATATTTTACGGCGTTCACCGTGCGGGTTAAATAATGTTATAGATTTATAGTCGGGGTCGTTACGGACGCGGCAATACCAAATATGTGTAACTTTTTAACTTTATTTTGGTTTTTTAATAGTAAAGCATTTTGTAAGGGGAAAATCTGGGTTTTTCATTTTTTTTCACATTTTTTTTAATTAACTTTATTAAACTTTTTTTTTACTTTTTTACTAGTCCCACTAGGGGACTATAATATGCGATTCTCCGATCGCTATTGTAATACACTGCAATACTTTTGTATTGCAGTGTATTACTGCCTGTCCGTTTAAAACGGCCAGGCATCTGCTAGGTCATGCCTCCGGCATGATCTAGCAGGCAGTCGCTCCAGGCAGACCTGGGGGCCTTTATTAGGCCCCCGGCTGCCATTAGAGACACAGACACTCGGCGATCGTATCGCCGGGTGTCGGTGGGGGAGAGAGGGAGCTCCCTCCCTCTCTCCAAAACCACTCAGATGCGGTGCACGCTATTGCGCACCGCATCTGAAGGGTTAAACGGGTGAGATCGATACTAATATCGATCTCACCCGGCAGAGCAGGGACGCTCCCAGCCCTCAGCTGCCTCTAGCAGCTGAGAGCAGGGAGATTTGACACTCCCTGCTCTGTTTACTTTATCCTGATGCAGTGCCGTAAAAAGGCACATGCATCAGAATAAAGCCCGTTAGTGGCCGCCGTTAAAAGGCGTATTGGCGGTCACTAACGGGTTAAACCTAAAAGAAAACTAAAAACAGAAGAAACAGGGAGTCCCCACTATATGCAGAACAACCAAAAAACAAAGGGAACATAGCACCCAATATTATACCTATGAATGTATAACTGATACGTATCTTCATAAAATATATTAATCTTTATTGGTACATAATAAATAACAATACGTAATATCAGAAATAATCACAATGATAAAATAAGTCAGATTCCAAGAACAGCATCAGAGTGGTATAGATGTAATTATACCTGAGGGTATACAGAGAAACCTATCTAGAGACAATAATGCCAAATCCACGTAAACACCATGTAATAGAAAGGACATGTGCAGCTGTAAAAGACAGCATAAATACACAGCCCAAGAAAAAAATATAACTATAGGTAAGTAGACATGAATGGTAAATACCAATATGTATACAGCCCTAAATAGAATGCTATCAAATAGGGGAAAGGCATATCACCAAAGAAAATTAAACATACCTATAGACATGGTGAGAGGAAATGGACATCAGCTTAGATATGGCACAGAAAAAAGAGCACCTCGACGCGCGTTTCGCCTGAGACCGGCTTCGTCAATATATTTTATGAAGATACGTGTCAGTTATACATTCATAGGTATAATATTGGGTGCTATGTATGTCCCCTTTGTTTTTTGGATATCCCAGCAATATGCCATTACTTTATAAAATAGGAATAACCATTTAAGTGTCTCTGTGCTATTCCCTTTCCCATAGCTCACTTTTGCCATTTGTTGCCTCTTATTCTTGCAAGATTCTAAGTGATTCCAGATTGAAATGTGGGACAGGAGTGTTTTGGACTAAAATGCCAATATTTGAGTCAATTCTATTTTTAAAAGCTTTGGTCAGATACTGTTTAAACAGGAATTATGGACTGCTAGGTGCTGATTTAACAGAGTTTAGACTGAATTATCCATCACGGTTTCTTCAATATATTTTCTAAGGAACATTGTGTGCTTCCCAAATGAGCAAGTGGGCTGGAGCCATGAGAAAAGAAAAGGGCATGTATATGGTGACAGACATGTGTCCCCAGTTAATAGAGGATGGATTTAGGAGGCTGCAGTCAATATTCTTTACAAAATGTCCACAACTGTTGTATTTAATTGTATTTTATTTCAGTGTGCGCTTTCACTGTGTAATAGCTGAGAAGGAAAAGGAGAGGAAAAAAAACCCTCTCTGGAAATAAAACACCTGTTTACAGAAAACTGCTGTCGATACTGAATGAGGCCTAAAAACACTAGATGGCAGTGATGATTTGTTCTGATAAATCCACAGTACTGCACGTAATGTGACTGCACTATAGTGATGGACTTTCATTGCCTGATGAATGTTCTTGTGATAGTTACAAATGATGAGCAAAATTATTGTTATAATTAGGCTGAACTTGCGATGCTCCAACATGCTCCGTATTTTAACACAATAGGTTGAGTGAAAGTAATGTTATGAAATGCTATGTTCTTGCTTCAACGATTTTTATTATTTAAGTCTTCCACATAAAAATGGTAGCAGCCTATAAAACGTAACTGTCTGCTCACACCTGAATGTCTGAGGATCCGCACAGCACTGTTTTTCCTGTCAAATAGATGGACACTACAGCGGAACCTGAAAGACACCATTATACTGTCAATGGTGGGCGTCAAGTACCAGATATATTTGTCGTATGATGGTTTCGGCACTGCGTCTTGGTTTTCGTTATAAGCGGAAACCAGGGCGCAGATATGAACAGAGCCTAATATTCACTTTAAACATCCAGTCAACCAGTGTCAGTTCATCTACAAAGAGTATTCTATATTTTTTTTATTATTATTCTCTATCTGGTAACCCTTTTCACTTAGCTTCGAATGTGCAGTCACTTCTCCAGCCTCTTATTCAGAAGCCGGAAAGTTTTGTGAAATTGAAGTTCTTTATAGAAGGGCTACTTGGTCCCTCAGCCCCCATGGCTGGACCTTACCACCTCCGCTCATCTCTCTTTACTTCTTTCTGATAGTTACAGTGTGAGTTTTTTCTGATTGTCACACTCTAGAGCTAATAAACTACTGAACTGTGACATCACTGTGTGAAAGTTCCTGGAGGGGCTGTTGTGAAGCTTCCTCTATTACAGTGTCTGCAGTAGATAATGCCACACCTCCCCTGTAGATAGTGCCATACACCCCCTATAGATAATGCCACACCCACTGGTAGATAGTGCCACGCCATCCCTCTAGACAGTCCCACACATCCCCTCTAGATAGTAACCCCCTGTAAATATTGCCACATCCCCACCTGTAGATAACGTCAGACATCCCTCTTGTCGATAGTGCCACATCTCCCCTGTAGAAAGTGCCGCCATTAAGAAATAATGGCCCCCAAACAAATTTTAAAAATTGTATTCACCTAGTCCCGTTCCCATGACAAACAGAGCTGTACAGCAGGCCTCCTCAGCCAATCTAACCTATGAGACGCTGAGTTGGGAATTTTGCATAGGCCTGCGCGATGCAGTGACATCATCGCGCCTGCCTGCGCATGAATCCTGTCCCAGTGTCTTAAAGGCTGCAGGTCTAACGTGGCATGTAGCCTAGTGAACGGTGGAGTAGGGAGCTGACAGCTCCCTACTCTGCCACAGTATTCAATTGCATCTGCAATTCAATTGTGTCTACAATTGAATGTGGCAGTCTCACTGGGTAGCATGTAAAAAATGCCGGGTGCAAGCAATGCTTCTTAGTGGCATGTGCGGCTCCGTGCTGCCTTTACCTTCTCACTAAGCATCCCCTTTTATTTTGTGCAGTGAAGATGATGCTTACTGAGAAGTTGGGGGTGGCATCAGACGGAGCATACCACTAGTGCAGAATGTTTGTAAGTTTCCCGGCACCCCTCCCACCCACGCATTAAGCAGTGGCCAGCCCCTCATAACCAGACCAGGACATGTCTCCCTCAACATTCTTGAGAAGTGGCATGTTCTGGTCTGGTTCTTTATTTCACAGAATGTCAGTGCTGGTGCAGCTTCATTACCCCCTTCTCACTAGAAGTCGCCGCTTGAGGCTCTACTTTGCTTCATGGTAGATGAGCTCCTGACCTTGTGGAAAATATTCTTAAGTTTTCTTGTTATAGTCAAAGGAAGTTGGCCTTAAAGAAGAGTATTAAATGCCCTAGTTGAAACAAGCCAGCAGGTGCTACTTAATAGATACAGTAAAAGCAATAAAATATATGGATATACAGGAAAGCGCTGTAAAAAACCTGAAGCACAGTGGTTAATATATGAAAACCAATCATCACTGAATGGTAGATCATTAGGAAAAGGGGTATTAAAGATAAGTATAAGCCCCGTCGGTGAAATCTTTTCACTGATGTAAATCTCAAGGAAACGACAGTCAATGTTGGAAAAAGCTTCATTCTTTAGTGAATCCTCCAATTTTAGATATAAATCAGTCAGAAGTTTGGTGTCATTTAGCGAAAAAGGATTACTCACAGTCTCGGTTACTTCAGGAACTTCCACACCAATCGGTTCTGAGATGAGTAGATCTAGTGAATGCATTCTTTCATCAATAAATTCCAGCATGGTGAGGAGCCCAGGTACGACAACCGTAGGTGATCAGGATCCAAGAAGGCCACCAAGGGATAAAGGGTGGATGGGGAGGACTGATGTTTGTTGAAGGAATTTTGCATTTGTGTGTGGCAGCAGGTGTTACGAGTATCCGAGATGCTTCTTTACAAGAATGTAGATAGCAAGACGCCTCAGTAGCGGGAATGATGGAGAGATCAGCCCGAGACAAATAGAACCTAAGGGGAAAAAAAAGAATACAGAGCGCCACATAGTACATTGATTGTCTTCCATTTGATGTATTCTGCTCTGTCTCTCTTTATCCATGTGTTCCATGGCCTGTCAGTTCGTAAAAGACATACTATGTACCCCTGCTATTTTAATGTCCATCATATTCATCTTGCACGTAATTACAGAATAACACATCACAAATCCTTTTGTTTAGTTATTCTTTGTTTTATTCACGTACTCTGATCTAAAATCTGTTTACTTGATGACGTCACTGACAGTTGCTCTTTCCAAGAAATCCATTTTTCGCGTTTTTTTTGTGGCTGTTTTTGATTTGTGTAACCCTTTTTAGATGTGTATATAAGATGTAATTTTTTTTTGTTTGTTCTTCCTTGGCCTGATGAAGACACATGTCATGTGTCGAAACGCGTTGACATATATTAAAACTATTAAGAAATGTATCATTACTATACAATTCTTTCCAGCAGCGATTTCCTGTATATCCATACATTTTATTACTTTTACTATATTTCTTGTTGCGGTACCGTGCTTACGCTACCGGTTTCTGGATTGGGGAGCTGCAGCTGTTTTAACCTTACATGTTTACATCAGTGTTGTACCTGACTTGTACAACCTTCATAGGTGAGCGCCAGTGGTGTAGCAATAGGGGTCGCAGCGGTCGCAGTTGCAACCGGGCCCCCAAGCCTGGGGGGCCCACAGGCCCCCCGTTACCACGCAGTGCGCTGACACAAACTTTGTATGTGCCGTGATGCCAGCACTTCCTGATTACGGGCATGGTTAGTTTAGATGTCACACTCACATGGTACACTGAGTGTACCATGTGACCGTGACGTCACGTGAGGGGGTGCTCCAGCCACTGTGGAAGAGCCGATGCGGAAGAGAATGGAAGACTGCAGGTGAGCTGCAGAGGGGGCCCATAATGTATGTGTATTATATTGTACTGTCTGTTGTATTGTACTGTCTGTGTTTGCGGTCGAGAGAGGAGAGGGGGGCTTTAAATTACAGGTCCCCCTCTCCTCTCTCCACCGCAAACACAAACTGCACGACACAATACATTACAAACTGGGGGTCGCACTCCCCCTGGGGGGTCGCATGAAGACCTCCGGGGGGTCGCGAACCACTCACCGAGGTCCTGCTTCCAACTGTATTTGCGTCCTCAGGATCCTGTTGAATTTAATCCTGGAGCAAGGAGCTGACGGCTCCTTCCTCTAGCATTCACTGTGCCGTGAGCTATTAGTGTCTCGGCGCAGACAGGCACGATTTAGTGACATCATCGCGCCTGTCTGCGCCGGGCCACTCAACACAGGGCAAGGAAGGAGAAGGATCTCCTCCACCCGTCGTGGGAACAGGGATAGGTAAGTAACTTTTTTATTTTTCTATTATGCACATATGGAGGAATTATACTGTATAAGGAGGGGGGCTAATATGGTGGCAGCTATGAGGGGCATTATACTGTCTGGGAGGCTGATAAGGTGGCAGCTATGAGGGCATTATACTGTATGGGCTGCTATGGGGGCATTATACTGTGTTGGGCAGCTATGAGGGACATTATACCATATGGGGTATGCTATGGGGGCATTATACTGTCTGGGGGATAATATGGTGGCAGCTAGGGGGGCATTACACTGTAGGGAGACAGCTATGGGGGCTTTATACTGTTTGGGGGCAGCTAAAGGGGGCATTATACTGTATGGGGCTGCTATGGGGGCATTATACTGTATGGGGGCATTATACTGTGTGGGCAACTAAGGAGGGCATTATACTATGTGGGGGCAGCTATGAGGGGCATTATACTGTATGGGGGGCTGATATGGTGGCAGCTATGAGGGGTATTATACTGTCTGGGGGCTGATAAGATGGCAGCTATGATGGGCATTATACTGTATGGGGCTGCTATGGGGGCATTATACTGTGTTGGGCAGCTATGAGGGACATTATACCATATGGGGTCTGCTATGGGGGCATTATACTGTCTGGGGGCTGATATGGTGGCAGCTATGGGGGCATTACACTGTAAGGAGACAGCTATGGGGGCTTTATACTGTGTGGGGGCAGCTAAAGGAGGCATTATACTGTATGGGGCTGCTATGGGGGCATTATACTGTATGGGGGCATTATACTGTGTGGGGCCACTAAGGAGGGCATTATACTGTGTGGGGGCAGCTATGAGGGGCATTATACTGTATGGGGGGGCTGATATGGTGGCAGCTATCAGGGGTATTATACTTTCTGGAGGGCTGATAAGGTGGCATCTATGAGGGGCATTATACAGTATGGGGCTGCTATGGGGGCATTATACTGTGTTGGGCAGCTATGAGGGACATTATACCATATGGGGTCTGCTATGGGGGCATTATACTGTCTGGGGGCTGATATGGTGGCAGCTATGGGGGCATTACACTGTAGGGAGACAGCTATGGGGGCTTTATACTGTGTGGGGGCAGCTAAAGGAGGCATTATACTGTATGGGGCTGCTATGGGGGCATTATACTGTATGGAGGCATTATACTGTATGGGGCTGCTATGGTGGCATTATACTGTATGGAAGCATTATACTGTGTGGGCAGCTAAGGAGGCCATTATACTGTGTGGGGGCAACTATGAGGGGCATTATACTGTATGGGGCTGCTATGGAGGGCATTATACTGTATGGGGGCATTATACTGTATGTGGCAGCTATGGAGGCATTATACTTTATGGGGGGAATTATACTGTGTGGGGCCAGCTATGAGGGGCATAATACTGTATGGGGCTGCTATGGGGGCATTATCCTGTATGGGGGAACTTATGAGGGGCATTATACTATATGGGGTCTGCTATGGGGGGGCATTATACTGTGTGGGGGGTAGCTATGGGAGCATTATACTGTGGGGGGTAGCTATGGGAGCATTATACTGTATGGGGGCAGCTATGGGGAGCATTATACTGTATGGGGCAGCTACGGGGAGTATTATACTGTATGGGGGCAGCTAATGGGGGACATTATACTGTCGGGGCAGCTATGGGGGGAATAATACTGGGGGACTGTTGGGCAAGGCGGCTGGCCATAGGCTCGGCAGGGGTCTTGTGGAGTTGGGGTAGGGGGCCCAAGCTGAATTCTTGCACCAGGGCCCATGAGCCTTTAGCTACGCCCCTGGTGAGCGCAATCACCTCTCCTTGCATTGTATTCACCTTACCAAACAGGTTTATCTTGCACCATGCGGCGCTGTGTATTCTTTTTTCCCCTTAGGTTTTAGCAGGTGCTACTTGTCCTGCTAAACATGACCCTGAATGGTTTGGGTAGGGTAAAGGGGCATTAAAAAAGTGAGCGTACCATATGTTAATCAGTGCTGACCTCAGCAGCCCGTTTCTCGCTAAGGTGCCCTACATGTAGCCAAATGATCCCTATCAGAGCCCCACTCACTTACTTCAAGTGCCCACTCTAGAGCTCCTCTTTGAAAGGCCATTTAGAGGGTATGGTAGCACCCATTGGCTTGGTTCTATTAGGATATCTAGAGATGCCCTAAGTTAAGGAGGTCTGTTAACATGACAAATCTTCTGTAATAATTAAAAATTGTGATATGCTCCTAATATATAAAAAATATATTTCTAATTATTTGATTTTGAGCATTGGGTATCGAAGCACTGTAGATGTCTAGATTACGGCATCAAAGTACTTTATTTTTATGTACAATATACAGTACTTGAAATGGCGTGTCTAAATCATGTGTTATGTATAAGATTGCAATAAAGGAATTAAAGAAACTTTAAATGGAAATGTGAATTTAGTATTTTCATAAACAAAAATAATTAGGAGGAAACAGCAGAAGTCTGAGGTGTCTGTCTGCAAGTAAGGGAAAATGCAAGTTAGATATACAAATATGCTGAACTCTTAGAACTGCAACAAACTTTATTTTGGCAGCTGTGAAGAGTGAAACTGCTTAATGAACGCTCTCAAGCTTCATTGCCTCAGTGGGAGAACAGAATACTAAATCTCTCATTCCCATCTTTGGACAATACTTTAAGGACACATTACAGAAAATGCAAACAGGTTAAAGTCATTGAAAAAATAATGTACACACCATGTTGTCAAATTACTCTGGGGTACAATAATATCATCCAAAATGCAATTATTATATGAACGTACAAACCAAATTATTTGTCCCTGTTAGTAATGTTTGCATCCAGCGATTGGTAATAAATACAGCTGCATATTAAATGGGCATATTAACACATATTTCAATGCATGGTTAAAATAGAAGACTTACGCTGCAGCTTACAACAGAAAATCAAATGTTAGTTTCGTCTTTTGGCAAAATGTTTATAATTATATGAAATTCTTGCTTGTAACAGACTAATTGGCAGCCAAAAACACTGGAGTTATTAGGCAGTGAAGTCCAGAAGCGTATCCAAAGGCGGTGTCAACAAGCCACTCTGTCTTGGCCAGGGAATTTAAATACAAGGCTAGGGCAGCGAACTGAATCTTTGACCCAGCTGAAGGATTGGCTGGATTGGCTGGTTTGTAGAAATTAGCAAGTTTTCCGGTTTTGGCCATTTAATACAGTCCGATTAAATTTGCAGCGAATCACGTGTCCTGATTGCCATGAAAACTTGTGTCTGATTCTCTGATGTCTTTTAGGACTGTATCCAACCACTTTCAAGCTCTTCAAAGGGATGGTGCCATCTCAGTTTTCAGACCTAATTTGCACCATGTTCCATGTACAGTGTAGTAAAGATTGTTATACCCCATTAAGGCTGCAGTCGCACGCAGCAAATTTTTTTGCAGAAATTTTTCTGAATAGAACTTGCAGAAATCCATACACCTGCTGTAGAAACAACCTCATTATGAAGAATGGAATTGATTTTCAGTCGCAAAAATGTCTGCAACAAAATCTGCTGTGTATGACTGTACCCTAAGGGCGGGTTCACACATGGCGGAATTTCACTTAAATTCCGCTGCGGACACTCCGCAGCGTTAATCCGCAGCGGAGCCGTTTCTCCATTGACTTTCACTTTAATTTAGCAGTGTTCGTTTACACGATGCGTACAATTCCGCTGCGGAGCATAGGCTGCGGAGCGGAATTTGGTGTCCGCAGCATGCTCTGTCTGTTGCGGAGCAGTGGCGGACTGGTTGCGGACTCATGGCGGAATTTCTCCATTGACTTCAATGGAGAGTCAAAATTCCGCAATGAAGTCCGCAGATCTTATGTGTGCTGCGGAGCGTATTGTTTTTACTACCATGACATTTCTTCATTCTGGCTGGACCTATGTATTTCTAGGTCTACAGCCAGACTGAGGAAGTCAATGGGGCTCCCGTAATGACGGGAGCGTTGCTAGGAGACGTCTGTAAATAGTCACTGTCCAGGGTGCTGAAAGAGTTACGCGATCGGCAGTAACTGTTTCTGCACCCGGGACAGTGACTACCGATCTCAATATACATGTATCTGTAAAAAAAAATATAAGTTCATACTTACCGAGAACTCCCTGCGTCTGTCTCCAGTCCGGCCTCCCAGGATGACGTTTCAGTGTAAGTGACGGCTGCAGCCAATCACAGGCCAAGCACAGGCTGCAGCGGTCACATGGACTGGAGCGTCATCCAGGGAGGTCGGGCCGGATGCCGAAAGAGGGACGCGTCACCAAGACAACGGCCGGTAAGTATGAATTTCTTTGACTTTCACTAGGGAAAGTGCTGTCCCTTCTCTCTATCCTGCACTGAATAGGGAGAAGAGAAGCACTTTTCCTGCAGTCCGCAGCGGCCAGTCCGCATCAATTTTCTGCACATTTTGTGCAGATCCGCTGCAGAATCTGCAACGCAGATTCTGTGCGGCATTGATGCGGACAGTTGCGGAGGAATTCCGCCATGTGTGGTCATGCCCTAATAGAAGTATGACCAATACCTTCAGTAATTTATTACAACGTTTTCCCGCCCTGTATGAAGTGTAAGAATATGTTCACACGCAAATTCAAAAACGTCTGAAAATACGGAGCTGTTTTCAAGGGAAAACAGCTCCTGATTTTCAGACTTTTTTGAGCATCTAGTGGTTTTTGCTGTTTTTTTAATGGAAATTTTTGGAGCTGTTTTCAATAGAGTCTATGATAAACGGCTCAAAAACGTCCCAAGAAGTGACCTGCACTACTTTTTCGCGGCCGCTTTTTTTACGCGGCCGTTTCTCAAAACGGCCACGCGAAAAATCTGCCCGTCGGAACCGAACACCGTTTTTCCCATTGCAATCAATGGGCAGATGTTTGGAGGCGTTCTGCTTCAGATTTTTCGGCCGTTTTTCAGCCGTTTACGGTGTGAACATACCCTAAGGAGTCTGCTTGGTGTTTCCACTCTCAGAGGAGTCCAGTGTATTCATGAGATTTGGCTGTTCTCATTGAATACCATACTCTAGCCTGGCTTCAAATACCTACTGCGCATGATCCTGCTCGGTAGATAAACATATAAGACGTTGGGGGTGAGGGAGAAGTGGTGCTGTGTGGGGTGAGATGATAATGTCAGGGTGATGAGTCATTCTGTGAGTGGATAGGCAGTAGAGTGGGGCTGCTGACACCTGTACTGCCAGGATATGATCTGCATGCACTAGCCAACGTAGGGCTGTGTTCGCATCAACGTTGGTTTCTGTTCATTGGTTCCGTTGCAGCTTTCCATCGGAGGAACCCATGAACAGAAAGCCAAATGGAAACCAAAGCTTCCGTATACATTACCATTGATTTCAATGGTAATGCTTCCATTGCAAATGGTTTCCATTTGTTTCTGTTCCGTAAGGTTTTCATTTTTTTAGTGGAAACAATAGCGTAGTTGACTAAGCTATTGTTTCCGCTAAAAAAATGGAAACCTTACAGAACGGAGACAAACGGAAACCATTTGCAATGGAAGCATTACCATTGAATTCAATGGTAATGTGAACGGAAGCTTTGGTTTCCATTTGCCTTTCCATTCATGGGTTCCTGCAACGGAAGGCTGCAACGGGACCCATGAATGAAAATCAATTCTGATGTGAACAGGCCCTTTTTTAAGCTAGTTTACAGCTGAGGTTTCAGAATGTGGTCAGCTGTAACCTAGCTTTCCGACTGCTCGACAGCAAGGACTGATGAGTGGCACACCTATACTGTTAGGCAATGATCTGCATGTACTTGGAAATGTAAGTCACGATGGGAAGGCTGGGTTACAGCTGAGATCTCAGACTAGTAACTCAGCTTTCCCACAGCTCAGCAGCAGTGACTGATGAGTGACCATGACTTACATTATAACTATAAAGTTAAGCAGTGGGAAAGGAGTAAATTGGTTGAGCAAAGTAGGCGGCACATAGTCTTTTACTTAGCAGGCATAGGATGTGTGATTCGCGCGCCTCAATCCCCAAAAGTTTTGGACTGAATTCAGTTTGTGTAAAAAACGATTCACTCATAGAGTGGCACCAACAGCAGAGAACGTGGCAGTAACATCACATCATTCGCTATGTCATTCTTTATCTCAGCATGAGTTATTAATAATATCTTTTTTACTATATTAGGTTTAGGTAGATATTTTGATTTGCTTTGCAATGTTGAGTTATAACCTCTAGCTCACATATTATATATTAATTGCAGCTTCAACTTTTGTATGTATCGTTCCATTTATAAAAATTTTGTCTAAGTATGGAAAATCATTTTGATTTCCTATTGATGGACCTAACTGGCATTCCCAGAGAATTTCACATGTCATGCTTCTATCTGCTTTTAAAAGAAAACACTAATATTTTTGGTATTCAGAAAATATATAGATTAATCTAATGATGGATTGGTTATGTTATGTCATGTTGTCATTTCATTTTTCTTGGTTGTAGGGCAGAAAACGCAAAACCTAAACCTAATATTTTCTTATTAAAGTCAATTAAATTCCTAATATTTTACTGAACACTAGATAAGATTTATAAAGATAAGCATAAACATAAAAATGGATTGTCACTTCAGGCTTATACAGAAATATCGAATTAGCACTATTTGCAAACTAATCAGTCATGGGTCAAAATGTGTGTACATAGAATATATTTCCTAAATGCTCAAGGCAAATCAGCAACTACAGAACTTACAAAATGGGTATACTTTTCCTTTAACATGTGTCAGCTGAATATCAGCAAAAAAAGTAACTTTCAATTTTCCTCATTTGTAACTATGAGGATTCTGAGCGACACTACATTTTATAGCAAATTGAGCACAAATCCACTATCTACTTACATACTGGAATACCAGAATCTGATTGAGTCAGCATCCTCATCAGGATTGATAAATAAAAAAGAAAAACGGTTCCTTTCTGTTACATTTCCAAACATGCCCTTCATCTACCACCTACCTAAGATTCACAAATCACTTACAGATCCCCCCGGGCGTCCCATCATCTCGGGAATAGGTTCCCTCACCAGCAACCTCTCACACTTCATTGACCTTCATCTTCAACCCCTAGTTCTTACCCTACCATCCCATCTCAAAGACTCTACACAACTGATCAGAGACCTTAATGATTTAAAAATTGATCCTTCAGCATCCCCAGTTTGTTTTTTGACAGCAGATGTAACCACCCTATATAGCAATATCCCGCATAATAGAGGCATAGAAGTAGCCCATTCATTTCTTTCCCTAATTAACACCATCTCCAAACCCCAGGTTGATTTTCTAACAAACTGCATTGACTTTATTCTTAAACACAACATCTTCAGTTTTGACAATAAATTCTACCATCAAATAAAAGGGTGTGCAATGGGAAGCCGTTTTGCACCATCCTATGCAAACCTGTACATGGGGTCGTTTGAAAAAACATACATCTATGGTGAACACCCCTATAAAAGTAACATACTATTATACAAACGCTACATCGATGACCTGTTTCTAATTTGGAAAGGCACTGAGGAGGAAGCTATGCGCTTCATCGAAACCCTTAACAAAAATAATTACGATCTAACATTTACATACACCTTCTCCCCCACATCTATAGACTTTTTGGATCTCACGATCAATTACGATAACGTCAATAATAAATTTACAACGAGAACACACTTCAAACAAGTTGACGTTAACAGTTATATTGACTTCAGAAGCGCCCACCACCGCCCCTGGTTGAAAAACATACCTTTTGGTCAATTCAGGAGGATTAGAAAAAATTGCAGTACTGACAAAGATTTTAACAAAGAATGCTCAATCCTCGAAAAAAGATTCAGAGACAAAGGTTTCCCAACTAACCTTATAAAAGGTGCACGATCCAAAGCTTCAGAACTTACTCAAGTGTCATGTCTGAACCCCTCTATTAAGAATTCCAAATTAAGCACTAATAGCTCTAATCTTAACTTCATCACTACTTACAATAGAGGCAATAAAACAATTAGGAATATTCTGTCCAAACATTGGCACATCCTTAAAAGCGACCCATACCTAAAAGATACATTATCATGCAAACCGAATATTACCTTCAGACGATCCCTGACTTTAAAAAATATTCTGGCTCCCAGCAGAGTAAGGAAGCATCTTATACCACATACTAACTTTCTTTCTGATATAAAAGGGTCACATAAATGTGGACACTCACGCTGCCTGTGCTGCAATTCCATCAGCCATAAAAAATATAACTACACTTCCACAGTTACCAAAGAATCCTTCACTATACAAACTTTCCTTAACTGTGGCAGCTCATACATCATTTATCTATTAGAGTGCCCGTGCCAACTGCAGTATATTGGAAGAACAACCCAATGTCTAAGAACCAGGGTTAACAACCATCGGTTCAATGTAAACACTGGTTACCTTAAACACAGCATTTCCCGACATTTTCTCCAAAAACATGACTGCCAATTTAACAAAATAAAAATCACACCAATAGAACACATTAACATTGATGTCCCAAACAGATTTAGCAAGCTGAAACAAAGGGAAAACTACTGGATCTTTAAAATGAACACACTTCATCCTCTTGGTTTAAACGACATCGCAGAGTCCTCTTTGGACTAATTAATTCACTAGCTGATTAATAAATCATCATTGAAACACCTTATGAAATCATATACCTTCCTTAAATTAATTAAATAAATTAGTTGCAGTACCCCATCTCCAAACAGTTTTCCGTGTATTATTATTATCATTCTTTATTTTGTATCACCCATCGCATATTCGCGTTTGTTTATTTATTTATTCCTTTTCAAATAAATAAAAGCGTAATGTGCCATATTTTTGTTCATTTAATATTGGCATAGACTACCGCACTACTGTCCTTATTCCATAAAAACTGCCCAGTGTTCTATATAAGTAAACACCGACAGGTGACAAATTAGCATATGGGCCATATCATGGCCCTAGTTTACATCTAATAATCTATCCTCACTCACCCTTCCTTCGATCCCCATACTTCTATACTTCTTTTCTTCTTTTTTGGAACAGTCGTTCTCAGGTCCCGTTCCTGTCCGAGCAAATCCACGACCACTGACGTAATGCGGTTCATCATGCGTTCCACCCTATGCGGTTCACCATGCGTTCCATCCGGTATGGAGCACCTCGGCTTCCGTAACACATCTGGTCTCCGTGGCAACATGTAAACATTTCAACTGACATACTATACTACTCCCCAGACATATCCTTCATTCACGAATACATCAATAAAATCATTTTTCACCCACCCTTAACTATTGTTTTAAAATTTTGAATGACAAACTGTCTTTTATACAATGCACTTAGTTTTATTTTACTACGTTCCATTATCATCTCCCGATAGGACGTATAGTCCCTTATTAATTATACCCTTTTACTTATGTATTAAAACTTTCGTTTATTTATAATATATCAGACCGCTCAATGTGAACTTTGACCCTCCGATATGTTTTCGCGGTTTTTTACCTAATTGTTTAATCTGAACTGGCCCTATATAAACTTGTGTCTTGTTTTCTGTATCCCTATGCCTGATGAAAGCGCCAGTTCGGCGCTGAAACGCGTTGCGAATAAAAGAGTTTATTCAAACTTAAAACTTGACTTCGGGCATTCATCTCGTCCACATCAATCAGCAGCGCCGATATAGATCCGCTTGTTTTATTTGCACTCTCTCGTACCCAAGCGGTCACCCTGGTGACCGGCCCGGATCTGGCAGCAGCTACCCCGTGGAATCCAGTGCTGAACTCCTCCAACCTCACGGTGAGAATATATATCCCCTTCCCTATCTCACCTCCTATTTCCTTGATCCACACCTAGTGGCGCCGTGGCTTTTTTCTCCCTATTCTACCTCATTTGTAAAGAAATTACATGTCTAGTACAGAAAAAAAGATTGATGAAGACATAAAAATATACAATTGCAAATAGACAGTGAAAAAGTGAAATTAAAAACTAAAAACAATATATCACTCTTGATGATTTAATAACCACAATCTATCACCTTCTTGATTAGGTACATCTATAATTGGTAATTCATAATAATTTTTCAACCTGTTTTTTCTTTTGTTATTTCTTCTTATAATCATTTCAAGCCAATTTGCATTAAGGGGAGGGAAACTCAATTAACGATGAATCATTAAATATGTCACTTTCGAAAGTTTTATAAAAAATAACAATAAAAGTTGAAACAATGAACGTTTCAATTTTTAGTTGCACACTTGGGGTCAGTTGCTTAGCAAATAGAAATTAGTTGGAATTTTTTAGGATTAGAGAAAAGGATCTGCTATATATATATATATATATATATATATATATATATATATATATATACAGTGGAGGAAATAAGTATTTGATCCCTTGCTGATTTTGTAAGTTTGCCCACTGTCAAAGACATGAACAGTCTAGAATTTTTAGGCTAGGTTAATTTTACCAGTGAGAAATAGATTATATTTAAATAAAAACAGAAAATCACATAGTCAAAATTATATATATTTATTTGCATTGTGCACAGAGAAATAAGTATTTGATCCCCTACCAACAATTAAGAGTTCAGCCTCTTCCAGACCAGTTACACGCTCCAAATCAACTTGGTGCCTGCATTAAAGACAGCTGTCTTACATGGTCACCTGTATAAAAGACTCCTGTCCACAGACTCAATTAATCAGTCTGACTCTAACCTCTACAACATGGGCAAGACCAAAGAGCTTTCTAAGGATGTCAGGGACAAGATCATAGACCTGCACAAGGCTGGAATTGGCTACAAAACCATAAGTAAGACGCTGGGTGAGAAGGAGACAACTGTTGGTGCAATAGTAAGAAAATGGAAGAC
The DNA here is from genome assembly GCF_050947455.1 of Rhinoderma darwinii. Lineage (NCBI taxonomy): Eukaryota > Metazoa > Chordata > Amphibia > Anura > Rhinodermatidae > Rhinoderma > Rhinoderma darwinii. The sequence continues at coordinate 212,538,257 of NC_134688.1, read as the reverse complement.
ATACAAAATGACTGTCAATCGACATCGATCTGGGGCTCCATGCAAAATCTCACCTCGTGGGGTATCCTTGATCCTGAGGAAGGTGAGAGCTCAGCCGAAAAAACTACACGGGGGGAACTTATTAATGATCTCAAGGCAGCTGGGACCACAGTCACCAAGAAAACCATTGGTAACACATTACGCCGTAATGGATTAAAACCCTGCAGTGCCCGCAAGGTCCCCCTGCTCAAGAAGGCACATGTACAGGCCCATCTGAAGTTTGCAAATGAACATCTGGATGATTCTGAGAGTGATTGGGAGAAGGTGCTGTGGTCAGATGAGACTAAAATTGAGCTCTTTGGCATTAACTCAACTCGCCGTGTTTGGAGGAAGAGAAATGCTGCCTATGACCCAAAGAACACCGTCCCCACTGTCAAGCATGGAGGTGGAAACATTATGTTTTGGGGGTGTTTCTCTGCTAAGGGCACAGGACTACTTCACCGCATCAATGGGAGAATGGATGGAGCCATGTACCATCAAATCCTGAGTGACAACCTCCTTCCCTCCACCAGGACATTAAAAATGGCTCGTGGCTGGGTCTTTCAGCACGACAATGACCCGAAATATACAGCCAAGGCAACAAAGGAGTAGCTATAAAAGAAGCACATTAAGGTCATGGAGTGGCCTAGCCAGTCTCCAGACCTTAATCCCATCGAAAACTTATGGAGGGAGCTGAAGATCCGAGTTGCCAAGCGACAGCCTTGAAATCTTAATGATTTACAGACGATCTGCAAAGAGGAGTGGGCCAAAATTCCATCTAACATGTGTGCAAACCTCATCATCAACTACAAAAAACGTCTGACTGCTGTGCTTGCCAACAAGGGTTTTGCCACCAAGTATTAAGTCTTGTTTGCCAAAGGGATCAAATACTTATTTCTCTGTGCACAATGCAAATAAATATATATAATTTTGACAATGTGATTTTTTTTTTTTTTTAAATATAATCTATCTCTTTTGTTATGCCATCAAAGAAAAGGGGTTTGTTAGAGTCCCCCTTTGTTGTTCCAGCTCTGCATACTCATTATTACATTAACATAGTCTACCTATATCAATACCTATAAGTTTTAAGCCAAACAGAAAACCTGTTTCAACAATAAACGTCCATATATATCAACACTAGAAATAGATTACCTATAAGGACATATATAGACACAATAAATCCAGAATATGAATCACCAATAGTACAAATATAGCACTATCCAATATATAAAAAAATATCATTATTAGAATATATTCTGTCTTTATACACACAAAGTATAAAACAACATACAATAAAATGTGGTGGTGGTGTGAGGGATAACAATGCATCACATTACATATACATGCAATAGGGTGGTATAGTATAAAGATATTCAAAGACACTGTACATAATTACACCTCATGAACTCATTAATTACCAGTACATGAATATACATAATCACTGGATAAGGGGTACAGATGAAACAGTAAAAAGATCAAAGATCCAGATTATATCGAATACCAACCTGTATTTTGCATATTTATCCCTCAACAAGACAGAACACAGACCACAACCAAGCACCCCTATATTGTACCTATATGCTAGTAATCACTGTTTTAAATTTTCTATTCTTTTTAGTGCATATCCAGTTTGTATTATTCTTCATACTTTTCATTCCGTATATTTCATGGTATTTTACCTTTTGTGTCCTATCTTGACTGGAATTTTCAGTCAAGTAAAATGGCAGCTCCCTGTAGATTTATGTCTCTGACTTTACAATTGAATATATAATAAAATGCAATTACGTCTAGACGTAAGTCTGTAATTTGACAAATCTCTGCTGGTTTAGTTTTATTCACAAGGTATATCCATACATTGTTCATATATAATGGCAGAAATCATGTAGAGTGATGTCGCATTTCAGACACTGTGTCTATAACTCCGTTGCTGTTTGGTGCTTTTATGGCGAATCTCTTGAATACAATATTCATGTTTTTAGAAGGTATATTAATATTTCTTGTACTATAATGAAACAATGTCATGCTTCTGTAATAACAATGAGAGGACGATTTTATTAAATGTATCTCCATTTAGTTGTAAAACTGTAAATTAGAATTAGAATACTTTTTAACAGTGGGGCGCCCAGATATTTGATTTGTGGGGGTCCGGGGTGATAGAGTTTGTGAAAAGCGATGTGTGCAACAAATTACCATGAAGCCTCCATAAATAATAAAAATGTAGGAAGACAATAGCTCAAGTCACACACTCAAGTCATTACGGTCATTAAACCTTAGACTCTATAGGGCATTTGTCCTTATTATCCAACTAGCCTCCTTTTTTATTAGGACCTCAGCGATCGCCACTTGCATGCGGTACATAAACCCTCTCAATCCCTGCAAAGGATAGTCCTTCTGAATTGCTGACATGGTCTATTAAGTAGTGATTCCTTAGCTGTGGTGATCGATCTGCAGTGTTCCCTAAACCTGGTGTGGAGGCAGCATACAGTACTGTTTAACCGATGTCAAAATGTCTGCATGGATAGAAAATTGCATAGACCACAAAGGTCGTTTGCAATTAATGATTTGATGCACTGTGAGGTTTATGTCTCTAATCTTTAAGCACTTGGATTTTAACAGAACCGAATTATACAGCCATATTACATGGATAACAGAAAAGTACTACTTAGGCTCTATTCACACGACAGGGTCCTGATGTCGGCTGATAAATACGTCCGTTTTGATCAGTTTTTGTCAGTTTTCCTCGGCCGTTTGGCATCCACTTTGCATCCGCTTTGTTTCCATTCCAGGCCTTGTTTTCGTTTATAACGGACAATTCTGACCCGTTTTGCATCCATTTTTCTCTGTCCATTTTAAAAATGGATGAATTGCTGTGTAAATTGTTTTGGTCCCAACCTAATAAAAACACCCACAGAAAGGTCACATTTTCGACCAGTCACCAGTTTCTCTTGCTTTCAGAGTATAGAGAGCTTTGTCTGATCACTCAGCTTCTTTGCTTTGGTTTCTTGCTTTTTCTCTGCTATTTTTTACTTGCTACCACATCCTCACAACTATTGAACCATGTACTGCAGCTTTGGCTGATTTCTTGGCAATTTGGACAGCAATCACATATGTTGATGTCCTAGACAATGGATCGTGTATGTATATAGCGCCACACAGTAACCCCCGCAATTCTTCAATGTCCGACGCTACTAGCAAACAAAATCTTCTTATCTGCACTTCGCGCTGTGAGAAGGAGGAAATAGCGAGCTGCAGAAAGCAGGGCTGTCCCTCGCATCACATCCAAGTGATGGCCGTGTTTTATACGGCCCCATAGAGTTCTATGGGAGCCATGTGGCCGTGAGAACAAGCCCAAAATAGTGCTTGTTCCAACCTTCAACAGGCCGGTAAAACGGGCCGCTCAAAAAAATAGGCCGTGTGTATAGCCCCATCTGGGGTGAATTGTTTTTACTGCTGCCGTGTGACGGCCGTTAAAAAAACATTGGTCACGCGGCTGAGAAACCCTGCCATTTTAATAGGGTCTTACAGTAATATCCTTTATGTTTTTAATACGCCTAAAATATACAAGGGGTTTAGTGATAGCTATCTCCTTGAGATCCGGGTCTCTTTCAATGAAATGCCAATTTTTATTAATAGCGGATCTAATAGCTAATTCTAGTGGTCTAAATTGAAAAGAAAAGGTAAATATATATTTTTTTAAATATTTTTTGTTGCCTTTTTTGATGATTTTTAGGTAACAGATCTACACCATGTTTTTTTTGAGTTACTGTCTTCTTAAATTTGTATTTTGTGTGGAGGTTTACATGTCATTGGACGTGATTCATGCTTAAAAGGAGCGTGATTACACATCACATCACCTGAGGGCTTGAGAAAGTGTGTTTACGCGAAACAGCTGTTGCCTGTGATACTCACTGTCTGTACCCGTTTTTTTATGACTGAGCAATAAAGAAAAGAAAAAGTTGACTTGAATAAGTGCCGCTCTTTCTTTCCTCATTCCTGCACATTTGATAGACTTTTCGTTTTTGAGATGAGCACTCCCTCTGACTGGAGTCATAGAAACTGCTAGGCATCGAAATGGGACTGGTATTATAGTGTGACTTTATGTTGAGCAGTGCCGACCCATGCTTCTCCCCACTGTGATTACTTATATATTAAAGTGTGTTGAATAATAACATAAAATTTGAATACTTTCTACAGTAGAGAGAGAAGAAAGGTATTTGTGGCTGTAATTGGCAATTTGTAGTGGACTGCAGTGCAGGCCGCAGACTGCCTGCTCTTGCTGGGTTGGCCTAGGCTGGCTGACACACACCCTACCTCCTTTCCAAATGTGAATAAAGGGAGGAGGCAACTCCAGATGCTTGAAGGCGGGGGGCGGTTGTGGCAGCCATCACACTTGATCCCTGCATAGTGCTGCTGCCTGCTTTTTGCAGTATCATCAAGGCAGGGATATAAAAAAATATATTTAAAAAAAAGACCGGTTGGACAACTCCCCTCCCAAGTGTGTTTGTGCTCCTGTAATGTACAGATTATTGACAGACATGGAAAGAGGAGGTAGAAGATTATAGGGAACTCTATGTGTAAACTTGTATGGAGGTTTAAAGACCAGGTGCCAATAGACAGTTCTCCAAGGTCTTCAAAACCTTGGCTGTCCCCAGCTGCAGAAGAAAGAGTCCCGTAGCTCTGAAGCCTAAACATCTACTCTATCAATTGAAATATTCTACTCAAATAGGTAACAATAACTCTCAGAAGTATCCTGTCCGTTAACAGAACTGGCTACAGTTAGACATTATTATCACCTAATAGCATTGCAGAGAATCTCCCTAATATAGGCCATATCATAGTACACTTACACCTATAACTTTTTTTTATATCACATTGTTTATGATTAATTTACAACAGTCACTTTATAAGTTAAACAAATTTGTAAAATCAACTAAATTAATATTATGTTTGTTTTTTTATTTGGTCTAAACAAGATATAATTTCAGAACCAATAAATGTGCTATTGTTAATTTTAATTTAAAATCATGTCGTTGGAGATTGCTTCTGCAGTTGTAGCTGACAATTCTTTCATTCTTTGTATAATATCAATCTCTGTAAACCATTTTTTAAAATCTAGACACTACACTTGCCTTCTGGTGTCCTGGGATGGTCTTCCTGTCTGCAGTGAGAAGATCTTCAGCTTGAGATTTTTTTTTGTTGGCAGTGGCAGATGTTGGAAAAATAGATAACAGCAATAAGTGAAGAGATTTTGGTCAAGGGAAAAAAAATATTTTTAAAAGGATTTTTTTTGTAATGATTTTTCAGAATTTATATAAAAGCCTCATGCATACTGCATATCTACAGTGCTCACCAAAAGTTCCGGAACACCCTCATAACTTTTTAATGGCTCGGGGTAGAGGGTTGAAATTTAGTGGAATTTAATGGGGTCATAAAATCTACCAGTTAAGGGCAAAAAAAAACCACCCCCCACCTTGGGGGCGGTGGGCTGGGCGGGGGCAGCAAAATCTTAAATGGCACGGGGTGTTGAGTGGGGGCTCATTTTAAAGGTCTTTTCAATACAAAAATGATGCTGCAAACGATTTTGAGATGGGATTCTTTTGCTGAGATATTTAACGTTAAAGTTATCATCTTCATTATCGGCTACCGCCGGTGTTAGCATTACCCAAAATTTACCGCTCGGACGTCGCACGGTCGGATTTACATCTCATTGGGGTGCTAGATTAATGTGAGTCCCCTTGCCTCTCACTTTTGTGTATGTCTGCATGCGTGTGTGTATGTGTGTGTGTGTACATAGCCTGAGATAAGGACCTGCAAACTCTCTCTGCACTGTGTGTGTGTGTGTGTGTGTGTGTGTGTGTGTGTGTGTGTGTGTGTTGTCCGGCCAACCAAAGCAAGACTGAGGACATGTATTATGTGTATTAGTACAAACATAACAATTACTGTATTAGATCAAATGTTCGAACTGATGTCCTTCAACAACTTGACAGTGTCCTAAGCGAACATAAAACGTGACGATAACGTTATTTATAACATCTGGTGTGATTGAATTCGAAATGTTCAAATGTTCACTATTCTTTTCCGCAGCTCATCTAAGTTTGCGATCCTAGTCTCATAGACTTCACTTTTTAAATACCCCCAGTAAAAATGTCTAATGGGGTCAGATCTGGTGATCTCGGTGGCCATTCTATCGGGCCCCTTCTACCAATCCATTGATCAGGAAAATTATCGTTCAGAAGATTTCGAACTCGCAGAGAAAAATGAGCCGGAGCTCCATCCTGCTGATACCAAACATTGCGGAAAGCTTCTCCATCAATATTTTGAATAGCCGGTATCACTTGGTTTCCTAACAAATTGCAGTAATTTTCTGCATTTATGTTTCCTTCAATGAAAAACGGTCCTACAATATGAATGAGCAATATTCCGGCCCAAACGTTAACCTTCTGAGGATACTGGGTATGACTGTCTCTCATCTAATGTGGATTTTCATCTGCCAAATACCTCATGTTCTGTCGATTTTACAAAACCGTTTAGTTCAAATGTGGCTTCATCCGAAAAACAGGTTCAGTTGAAAATCTGATGATTATCATCAAATCGTGTCATCATTGTATCTCAAAATTCCACTCTTCTGTCATAATCATCTTCGGATAGTTCCTGAACTAGACGTATTTTATAAGGATGATAATGATGCCTCTTCAAAATTCGACAGACTGATGTGGCTCTGATATCATTTAGTTGTTCTCCACTTGAGACAGATTTATGAGGATTATCATGTACAGTGAGCAGAACATCTAAAGCTCTTTCATAATTACTAGCATGTATGGGTCTTCTGGATCTTGGTGCGTCTTTAATTTAACCGGTTATTTCGAAACGATGAACAGTTCTTTTAACAGTTGTCAATGAAATTGGATCACGGATAGGATAAGAGGCATTGAATAAAGTTGCTACTTCTCTATAGGATCTTATGTTTTCTTCGCCATACCCTCTCATCATCAATAAATTGATCCTTTCCGCTTCGGTCAAAGGCATTTTGTGATATGACAATAGAAATTTACAAAAATGAAAATTACTTTGCGAATTAGTGCTCTCTGAAATTCACAAGTGACTACCGAAATGTGTATAAATCATGTTACAATCGTAGACAAGGTCCATTTTGTATCGCCGAGGCCGATTGTAATAATACGTAATTTAAAGTCACATTGATGTGACATTCCCAAACTCACACACACACGCACACGCGCCCAAACACATTTAGGATTTTAACCACGCAGTACATTTTGGGTAATGCTATCACCGGCTGTAACCGATAATGAAGATGATAACGTTAACGTTAAATATCTCAGTGAAAAAAAATCCTATCTCAAATTCGATTGTGGCATTTTTTTCGTATTGAAAAGAGCTTCCCACTCAACTCCCCGTGCCATTTAAGATTTCCGTTCAAAAGTTATGAGGGTGTTACGGAACTTTTGGTGGGCACTGTATGTGTAGTGGAGCCTGTACGATGGCCTTCAGAATTCCCATGGTTCCCTATTACATAGCACTCCATGTACCACTATAAGGTGCATCTGTGAGGCGCCGTATTCTCTCCTAGAAGCAGTGTTTCTACAGAAGAATGAGTTTGTAATTCAGCACACCATGCCATGTTTTTTCTCACGTCTGTGTGCCTCCGTAAAAAATTGTACAGTAGGTATGTGAAGGTACAATCTATGAGTGACAAGTTTCTGATCCGTACAACATAGTTCTGGTTGATTTTCAATATTAAATATACAACATTTTTAAATTAAATGTAATTTAAAAAAGAAATATATAAATATATAATTAAAGATATATGGCAAAAATGAACCTCTTATCATAGGATTATTTTTGACCAGACACTGTTAAGCGATTTTTAGCATGCATTAAACAGCTCTAACTTTTTTACTTGTTGGGCTGGCAAAGTGATTTTTGTGACTTTGTAACAATGCAGATTTCTTTTTTCATCCTTTTTATACACATCATTTTTGCTTTTTTTAGGCTTATATTTGAAAAAAATAGTAAAAGAAAAAAGCTTTTTTCATTTCTAGTTCATTAATTTGCCAATAATATAGTGTAACCCTAAAATAGACTTTGTTTGTGGTTGTCTTTGTCTACCGTAAATTTTGATATATTACATGTCTATTTTAGGGCAATTGGGTCAGGGCTAGTGGAACGACAATGATTTGCTTTTGGGGGGGGGGGGGTATTTCATGTGTATTTTTTTATTTCATTTATGTTTGCATTTGTTTTATTCTTTTATTATTATGGTTATGGTCTGTTCCTCAAAGGTCATAAAAGATAAAAGACCCTTGGGGGACTTTATTATGTACTTTTTTTTTTTTACAAACCGTCCTATTTAGGGTATGTTCACAGCGTATCTGCCTTTAAGAACCTGGAACTAAATATATAGACTTGTAGTCATGGATTGATTTTATTGTTTTATTGGAAAGTGGCTAAAAAATATAATGAAAAATGTTTCCTTTCAAAAGTATCACATTTAGCAAATTAATACTCGAATGCTGTTCTTGTATGCTTTTAAAACTATCTTATTTGATTGCAGGTTGATTAAGTACATAATCTTTGTCAGCTTTTTAGATGAATAAACTAATTAAAGCTTCTGTCTTTGCTTAATGATTCCTTTCCATATTTCTACCTTGAAATTATATCAACATTTTTATATAATTAGAATGATTATAATATCATAAAGTAGATTAACGTGTTCATTACATTAGATATTTCATTAACCTATTATTACTTTATGTTCCTTAAAACACAGTAAGGTATTCAGACAAGCGTTGTAAAACTCGTCTGTGTTTCATCAGGGAAAAGATTATAATTTTACATCAAAGTTGAATTAGTATTGTGTCAAAGTACATTCCGTTTGTCAGTTTTAACGTCAGTTTGGCATCAGTAATCATAAGTTTTTCATAACTGTCAAAAAAAACTTCTAGCTTTCTTTTTAGCATCTACTAGCCACCCATCCGTAAAAAAACGGACCACACTCGTATTGCTTCTGTGTGCTCTCTGATTTTTTCCACGGACCAACTGACTTGAATGGGTGAGTCTAGTGCGAGAATACGACCAAAGTAGTGCTATCTGTGATTTTCTCTGCACGAACCAATCGCCTGTGCAAAAAATTGGACATGTGAGTTAAGGCACTTTTATATGGGCCAATTATCGGGCAAACGATGATTCATAGAACGCTCATTACCAATAATTGCCCTGTAAACAGGGCAGTGATTAGCAGATGAACGAGCAAATACTCGTTCATCTGCTGATCATATCGTTTTAAAAAAGTTAAATATTATCGGTGTCGGCAGCTCATCTCCCTGTGTAAACGTTGCCGACATGATAATAATGGATGGGGACGAGCGCTCGGAGTAACGAGCGCTCGTCCCTATACATAGCTCCTTGTGACAGGAGCAAAAGAGCGCCGATCAGCGAGCTGTCCCGCTGATAGGTGCTCCTTTACACGGCCCAGGACGGGCCGTGTAAGAGGACCTTCAGTCGATTGAATTTAATGTGTTAGTGTTTAGTCCATGAACTCTCTGTTCTGTCCTCAAACAGCACATGGACGTGAACAAGCCTTGTTTGATTAGGTTAAATATTCTTTATATCTAGGTTGAATTACTCATGCAAATACATTTATCTATCTATCTATCTATCTATCTATCTATCTATCTATCTATCTATCTATCTATCTATCTATCTATCTATCTATCTATCTATCTATCTATCTATCTATCATCTTTCTGTCTATCATCAGCATTGTCCAGAACTTAGTTCCTGTCCAGTTTCCTATCTTACACACACTGGGGAATATTTACCTAAGGGCTTATTCAGACGAGCACATTTCACATCCATGTGCTGTCCGTTAAAAAAACGGACAGCACACGGACCTACGAAATGGGGCTTTTCACGGGTCTGTGGTTTTTCACTCAGAGTGTGTCCGTTGCATGTCCTATTTTGGTTCGTTTTGCAGACCACGTTGCCCATTAAAGTTATTTGGGGGAGTGAAAAACACTGACAGCACACAGACGACATCAGTGTGCTGTCTGTGTTTTTCACACACCTGTTGCTAAAGGAAAAACAAACAGGAACACTGATGCCATACGGAAAGCACACTGATACCACATGGAACAGAAATGCATGAAATACAGTCCCTTTTCTTTGCGGACGCAAACTGGACACACTCAATTGAATAAACCCTAGTAGTATGTTTTTTGAGCGCTGCAAGGCAACATTGTTAAGCACTGAGCCCCCATGCTTACCATTAAATATTCTTAAATTACTTTATTAATATCACTATAAAAATGTGTAGTTGCATGTTTAAATGTTTAATCTGATTTAATTTGATGAACTGTACTGATGTAATTGACTGATTAAAATTTAGTGATGTTTTATGGTGTCATCCAGTATATATTAAGTTTTCTTACTTTTCTGTACCATCCAACTTGATTTCTTCGGTTAACTGGATTTTGCAGAAAAACCACAGAATTTTCAGCAGTATTATTATTTAATGAGAAGACTGTCTGATTAATCAAAGGCAGGACAAGGGTCTTGCAATGTTTGATTAACAAAACTGTCTAGTATGAAGGCAATTTATTTTATTCAAGGTAAGGTGTCATCATTTCATATGAAATAATGAACATGGTAGGTTTAGATCATGTAAAATTATTCACAGAGCTGATTTTTTAAAAGCATTATGACAAAATACAAAAATATATCTTTATCTCTAAGTTATGTTAGACTTTGCATATCTCTTGTTATGTTTATATTATTATGTTATGTAAATGTTATGCATTGCTATGATATTTGTAATGCTATTATGTTATGTTATTGTGATTGTTTTCTTGCTATGTTTTAATTACTATAGAAAAAATAAGACGAGAAAATTAATTTGCACGATTTTCATCCACTAATTAGCAAACTGAAATTCAAATGTAGCAGGCAAGAAGTAAAAGGGGTTGTCCAGAAAGGTCTCTTAACAATAAGCTGATCACAAAGTGTCCACCTACTGGGACAACCAGTGACCAGCTGTAATCTGTGGGGAAACCAGGCAGCAATTGTTCCATTTTCCTACAGCGCCACCACAGGAAAAATTAAGCATTACACAAAGCCCATCTAAATCAATGGGTCATTTTAGTAAACCAGAATAGGGCCGGTCCTCCAGAAAAAGAGGCTAGGTACTGCTTCTATACTTGGTGTATACATCTTCACGTTCTTGAAATGTATACATCTAACATGCCCATAGACATCTTTTACATTCTAACATGAACTGAGTAAAAATTTGGCTAAGAACTGATGTTGCAGACTTATTGACTTATTGTGTAGGATTGCTTAAAAAGTTACATCCATATATAGGTGCTGTATGGTCATGATGCAAGAATAGCTCTATGTGAATATTATATACATAGAATACAGTGCACTTCGGGAAGAGACGAGGTACAGAACAGATGCAGTGGTCAGGATAGCCAAGGTTCCATACCAGGAAGACAGTCCAAGATGACCAGGGATAAGAAAGTCATAGTCGGAAAAAGGGAGCTGGAGTCATTACATGGATTAAAAAGAGTATTGTCAGGCGTGGAGTCAGGATGAAGCAGTTCATAACCGGGTCAAGATGTAATTACACAAAATAGCACTTATGTCCTTAAAGAGAGCCTGTCAACTCTCCTGATAAATATGTTTTAGTAAATACTTGAATTCCCCATATTATAACAATTCTGGAGAATCCTTTCTTTAAACTCTGCGTGGTTCCGTTCCTCTGTTATTCCACCTAGAAATTTATGAATAAATTGCCAACTGGTTAACCTATTTACAAGTATTAACTAAAACACACATATTAGGATAACTGACACGCCCTCTTAAAATATGCCGCCGTTTGGTCCAGACAGGTTGCCATAGACACCAAACAGGATTGAACACAAAAGAGGATGGGAGACACCAGTGAGGAGCTAGAGAGCGTCTTTGAATTGCGACTGAGTGAGTAAATTTATGGCATGCAAAAAAGCCCTACAGGTGTGTCATATGACCAGAGCAAAGCAGAGCCGGCCACAATCTCCTCCATAAGAGTATGTTCACACGTGCCATTTTCAGCTGTTTTTCGGGCCGTAAACGCCCCCCCCCAAAAAAAAATCTAAATGTGCGGGGGCTGAATGCCTCCAAACATCTGCCCATTGATTTCAATGGAATAAACAGCGTTCCGTTCCCACGGGCGTTTTTTTATTTTATTCAAAAACGCCTCGTAAAAAGAAGTACATGTCACTTCTTGAGCCGTGTTTGGAGCCGTTTTTCATTGACTCAATAGAGAAACAGCTCCAAAAACGGCCGTAAAAAAACACTGCAAAAAAACGCAAGTTGCTGTATTTTCAGCCGTTTTTTGTTAAGCGTTTATATGTTCCAGCATGTGTGTGTATATGCTGTGTGTCTATATATGTGTTTTTCTATGTCTATATATGTCTCTGTGTATGTGTGTGTGTATATATATATATATATATATATATATATATATATATAAATATATATATATATATATATATATATATATATGTGCCTGTGTGTGTGCCTATGTGGGTATAGTTATCACTGTGTGTTATATGTGATGTTACAAAGGACTGCAGGTAACATCTGCTACCTTATCTGGAATCAGAGGAATATCAGTGTGTTATCAGTGGTGTTATATAGGACTGCAGGTAACATCTACATTATCTGTGCTCAGAGGAATATCAATTTCTTATTCGTGGTGTTACATAGTGCTGCCGGTAACATCTACTACATTGTCTGAACTCAGAGAGTTATTACGGTATGTTATCTGTGGTGTTACATAGGACTGTATATTGGTGTGTGTGTGTGTGTGTGTGTGTGTATATATGTGTGTGTCTTTGTGAATGTATATATGTGCATGTGTCTATATATGTGTATTTATGTAGTGTGTGTGTGTGTGTGTGTGTGTGTGTGTGTGTATACATGCCTCCTGTGTGTGTGCGTGTGTGTGTGTGTGTGTGTGTGTGTGTGTGTGTGTGTGTGTGTGTGTGTGTCTGTATGACTATATATTTATATATGTGTATATATATTTGCCTGTATGTCTAAATATGTCTTTATATATGTACAGTATATATGTTCCAGTATGTGTGTGTCTTTATATGTGGTTACTTTTTTATTTGTGGAGGGCAGTAATAGAGAGTCCCACACAGGGCGCCATCCAACCTGAGGCCGGCAGGACATTTTTATTGAAGACTATTTAGAAAGTTGCTTAATTTTACATTTAGGAAGGACATGAACAATAAAAACAATTTCAGTTCAAAGGTGTACATAGTTTTTATTTAGAGAGTACAGAAATAAGATGAATATGATTGAAGACCATGTACTTATATGCATGGGTCAAATTGCATAACACCCAACACATGATGTTAAATAAATAAGAACTTATTTTGTATATTGTAGTCATTGTAGAACTTTCCAATTAAATCTAGGTCATTGAGTTGTGCTGTAGATCATTTTCACTGAAGTTAAATTCAATTTCCAAAAGAGAATTGTTGTCCCCTGATTCACGGTCTCTAAAGTTTTATATGATGAATACATGGCATGCAATCATTCATAGCTACCAGGCTCACATTTGGCATTAATATTTATGCAGCTTATATTATAAAGACAAACAAGAAGTAAAAACATACAATGACATACAGGACGTTACAGCAATTACATAAAGAAGTAGCAGAGCTGAGTTCATCAATATAGTAAAGCTCAGTTCTTTATGTTATGTGTCTTGAAGTACATAGTAATTTGTATCAAAACCTACAGCCAAAGTCAGCACCCAGCACCCAGTTTGCAGGTAAGTAGCTACATCGACTTACCTGCTAACGCCGATGCTGCTGCAGAATCAACTGAAGCCTCTGGTGCCGATGTGTCCTCGCTCGTCTGACACGATGCAGGACCTGTGAGTGACGTCACAGCGTGATCTGGCAGAAGCTGGGCGTTCTGAAGAGAAGTGGATGATACTTCTCATCAGAGCGCCCAGCTAGTAAAAGTATTAAAAACGCCCCGATGTACGCACATAATACACGCCCACTTGGACTTTTACTTTTAAACACACCCACTTGGACTTTTGCACGCCTCATTTGCATAACTACAAAAATGGTCATAACTTGGCCAAAAATGCTAGTTTTTTAAAAATAAAAACGTTACTGTAATCTACATTGCAGCGCCGATCTGCTGCAATAGCAGATAGGGCTTGCAAAATCTGGTGACAGAGCCTCTTTAACAATTAGTTTTTTCCTTTTAAAAGTAAGAAAATATAAGAAAAACTATATACATTTGTTATCGTCGTAATTGTATTGACCCAAAGAATAAAGTTAATAAGTTATTTTCATTGCTTGATGAACCCAGTAAAAACTAAACACAAAGAACAATCGGGAACTCGCTGTTTTTTTCACATTCCACCAAACAAAGATTTTTTTTTCTTACTTCCTAGTACATTATAAGGTACAATATTTGGTGCCATGAAAACCTACAACTCGTTCCGCAAAAATGAAGCCCTCATACGGCTTTATTGACGATAAAATAAAAAAGTTATGGCTTTTGGAAGGTGGAGAGGAAAAAACAAAAATGAAAATCCGAAAAAATGGCTGCGGCAGAAAGGGGTTAATATAATAGTTAAAGGCTATATAATAGTTTGAAAGTGGTTTTTTTTGTTTTTTTTCTATAAAAATATTTATTAGTGTGTGTAAATACAGTGTAAATACTTTGTAAATACATTTTATTAGAAATTCTTTTTACTTTTTAAGATACAACTGCTCTGTATTCTCTATACAGAGCAGCTGTACCGTTCGCTATTCACTGAATCCTTCAGTCTTGCACTGAATCCGTCAGTCTTGCCGACCTGACGGGTTCAGTGACAGTGGGAGACGCAGGATCCATCTGTAAACTATCACAGTTATAAACTTAGATGTGATAGTTTACGGGTGGATCCTGCGGGTCAGATACATGCAGGACCCGCTGTCACTGATGAACCCGTCAGGTCCGCTGGACTGAAGAATTCAGTGAATAGCGAACAATACAGCTGCTCTGCATAGAGAGAGCAGCTGTATCTTAAAAAGTGAAAATAATTTTTAATAAAATGTATTTACAAAGTTTATAAACACACACAAATACACATTTGTATTAAAATAAAAACCATAACTGAGATAGACTTTAAGCATTCAATATAAACATCCAATACCTGTATACATTTCATTATTATATTTACACGTTAATACAATATATCATTTTTGAGGCGTTTATGTAGCTTTTTATAAATTCTGTATTGGTCTAAAACTACAAAAACGAAAATTTCTCAAACAGTAGGAAGCCAGATAATAAAATATATAAGAAAAAAAAACAAGTAAGAATAAAAGAATACAAAAGCCAATGCTGTATTTGTATTTATCCAAATTATGAAAAAGCCTTTAATGGTTGCTTGGAAACAGTGTTCACAAATGCATTGCAGTACGCAGCTGATGATAATGCTATAAGTGCAGATCAGCATGATCTTATACAAAAAAGGCTGCAGCAAATAAGCCAGCTTGATTATCACTAATGTATCAGGAAGAAAATCGTATGGATGTATTTTTGAAAGTCTTTATTGTTAGATCACTTCATATGGAGTTTTACATGAGTTTAGTTGAGGTGAGTTATTGACCTGCGCCTGTTCTTTTTTTTTTTTTTTTTTTACTTTTACCATTGTTTCTGCTATGTTTCTATTCCAACTTTTAACATTTCTAAAAATTACGATTATTTGCTTTCCTGTAGAAGTACAAAGAAAACATTAATAGCTCAATGATAAAAAAAAAAAGTTCCATACTTCATATATTTGGATATTTATGTTTTTCTTTGTTACATTAACCCCTTCCCCCTGGTTGCATTCTGGGCCCTAATGACAAAGCCATATTTTACGTTTTTCCATTGTCACATTCAAAGAGCTATAACTTTTTTATTTTTGCATCGACACAGCTGTATAAAGTCTTGTTTTTTGCGGGACAAGTTGTACTTTTTAATAGCACCATTTTGAGGTACATATAATTTATTAATTAACTTTTATTAACTTTTTTTGGTGGGGATAGAAGAAAACCTGAAATTTCACCACTCTTTTTTTGCACCCTAAATCTACGCCGTTTACCGTGTGGTATAAATAACACAATAACTTTATTCAACGGGTTGTTACGATTGCAAAGATACCAAATTTGTATAGATGTTGTATGTTTTACTACTAAGGCTGGGTTCACACGACCTATTTTCAGACGTAAACGAGGCGTATTATGCCTCGTTTTACGTCTGAAAATAGGGCTACAATACGTCGGCAAACATCTGCCCATTCATTAGAATGGGTTTGTCGACGTACTGTGCAGACAACCTGTCAAACGACAACGCGTAAAAATACAGCCTCGTCAAAAGAAGTGCATAGAAACCAATGAAAACAGCTCCAAAAACGGACGTAAAAAACGCCGCGAAAACGGCGCGAAAAACACAGCTAAAAACACGAGTTGCTCAAAAAACGTCTGAAAATCAGGGGCTGTTTTCCCTTGAAAACAGCTCCGTATTTTCAGATGTTTTTGGTGACTACGTGTGCACATACCCTAACACAGTAAAAACACTTCTTTTTCAAAATTATTTGTTCTTGCGTCTCCATATTTGAAGACCCATAACTATTTTATTGTTCCGCCGATGCAGTTGTATGAGGGCTTTTTTTTGTGGGACGACTTGTAGTTTTTATTGGTACCATTTGAGAGTAGATTCGACTTTTTGATCACTTTTTATCACATTTTTTTAAAGTCAGGATTAACAGAAAACAGCAGTTTTTCCATTGTTTTTTATTTTATTTTTTACGGCGTTCACCGAGCGGGTTAAATAATGTAACAGCTTTATAGTCGGGGTCATTGCGTACGTGGCGATACCAAATATGTGTAACTTTTTTGCTTTATTGTGGTTTTTTTTTTAATAGTAAAGCATTTTATATGGGGAAGAAGTGGGTTTTTCATTTCTTTTTATTCACATTTTTTTTAAATTAACTTTATTCAACCTTTTTTAACTTTTATACTAGTCCCATTAGGCGAATTTAATATGCGATCATCCGATCGCTATTATAATACACTGCAGTGTATTACTGCCTGTCCGTTTAAAACGGACAGGTATCTGCTAGGCCTCCGGCATGACCTAGCAGGCATTTACTACGGGCAGACCTGAGGCCTTTATTAGGCCCCCGGCTGCCATCGGAGACACAGACACTCGGTGATCTTATAGCCGGATGTCAGTGGGAGAGAGAGGGAGCTCCCTCCCTCTCTCCATAGCCACTCAGATGCGGTGCATGCTATTCAGCACCGCATCTGAAGGGTTAAACGGGTGAGATCGATACTTATATCGATCTCACCCTGTCGAGCAGGGACGCCCCCAGCCCTCAGCTACCTCTGGCAGCTGAGAGCAGGGAGATTTGACAGCTCCCTGCTCTGTTTACTATATTCTAATGCAGCGCCGTGGAATGGCGGCGCTGTAGAATAAAGCCCACTAATGACCGCCGTGAAAAGGCTTATCGACGGTCATTAAGGGGTTAAACATAAGCTCTCTTAGAGCTTGTCTACATGTAGCGGAATTGCTGTGTATTTTCCATCCGGAATTGTGGACGGAAAATACGCAGCAGAATATACTGTAGTAGCAGCAAAGTGGGAGAAATGTAACAAATCTCATCCACACGCTGCGTAAAAATTCTGACCAGAAATTGACCTAAGGTGCCTACTTTTCGTACCGCATCATGTTAATTTCTGCTATGGAAAGTGGACTGAATTGATGCGTTTTTCGAAGGAGATATTGCCATCCCCCAACACTGTGGAAAAACGCAGCAAAATACGCACCATGTTCTGTAGTAAAAAATGCAGGAAATGGTGCGTTTTTTCCATAGCGGAATGTTTTGCTACTTTTCAACGGAATTGCTCCCGAAATTTTCTGCAAAATCAAACAAAAAAATCCCACAAAGAATATGCTATTAGTTCCAGTTTCTTGTTCAGCACTTACATATTTTGCACCTCTGTACAAAGATTGTTATCACTCACAGTCTCCAATCGTGCCCACAATTACATTTCCAATCTAAAACACACACGCCAATTTCATAGGAAGCCAAGTAGGGTGCAGTCACATGCGGCAGATTTTATTGCAGAAACCTTCTACAACTGATAATCCGTTACATTCATCTGAATATAAGGGCATGACCACACATGGCGGAATTCCTCCGCAACTGTCCGCATCAATGCCGCACAGAATCTGCGTTGCAGATTCTGCAGCGGATCTGCACAAAATGTGCAGAAAATTGATGCGGACTGGCCGCTGCGGACTGCAGGAAAAGTGCTTCTCTTCTCCCTATTCAGTGCAGGATAGAGAGAAGGGACAGCACTTTCCCTAGTGAAAGTCAAAGAATTTCATACTTACCGCCCGTTGTCTTGGTGACGCGTCCCTCTTTCGGCATCCGGCCCGACCTCCCTGGATGACGCTCCAGTCCATGTGACCGCTGCAGCCTGTGCTTGGCCTGTGATTGGCTGCAGCCGTCACTTACACTGAAACGTCATCCTGGGAGGCCGGACTGGAGACAGACGCAGGGAGTTCTCGGTAAGTATGAACTTATATTTTTTTTTACAGATACATGTATATTGAGATCGGTAGTCACTGTCCCGGGTGCAGAAACAGTTACTGCTGATCGCGTAACTCTTTCAGCACCCTGGACAGTGACTATTTACAGACGTCTCCTAGCAACGCTCCCGTCATTACGGGAGCCCCATTGACTTCCTCAGTCTGGCTGTAGACCTAGAAATACATAGGTCCAGCCAGAATGAAGAAATGTCATGGTAGTAAAAACAATACGCTCCGCAGCACACATAAGATCTGCGGACTTCATTGCGGAATTTTGACTCTCCATTGAAGTCAATGGAGAAATTCCGCCATGAGTCCGTAACCAGTCCGCCACTGCTCCGCAACAGACAGAGCATGCTGCGGACACCAAATTCCGCTCCGCAGCCTATGCTCCGCAGCGGAATTGTACGCATCGTGTAAACGAACACTGCTAAATTAAAGTGAAAGTCAATGGAGAAACGGCTCCGCTGCGGATTAACGCTGCGGAGTGTCCGCAGCGGAATTTAAGTGAAATTCCGCTATGTGTGAACCCGCCCTAACTTGCAGAAATCCATACAGCTGCTGCAGAAACAACTCCATTCAGATGAATGGAACCGATTTTCAGTTGCAAAAATTTCTGCAACAAAATCTGCTGCGTGTGACTGCGCCGTTAACATAGCAGTATGTTTTTGCAGTGTGGAAAGAAACAACGCAAACACGGGGACGATTTACAAACTCCATGCAAATAATGTCCTTGGTCAGATTTTAAGCCAGGACCTCAATGCTGCAAGGCAAGAGTGCCAACCACTGCCCAGTGGATGGATGAAATCTAGTAGGGTAGGTGCACACGTAGTGTTTGCAGGCGTATTTCAGGGCGTTTTTGCCTCAAAAAAACACCTGAAAAAATGGAAGCAGAACGCCTACAAACATCTGCCCATTGATTTCAACGGGAAATACGGCATTCTGTTCAAACGGGGCATTTTTTTTACACCTCATTTTTAAAAAACGGCACGTAAAAAGACGCCCATGAAAAAGAAGTGCATGTCACTTCTTGAGCCGTTTTTGGAGCTGTTTTTCATTGACTCTATAGAAAAAAAGCTCCACAAATGGACTTAAAAAACGATGCGAAAAACACGAGTGGCTTAAAAAACGTCTTAAAATCAGCAACTGTTTTCCCTTGAAAACAGCTCTGTATTTTCAGACATTTTTTATTTTGTGTGTGCACATACCCGTAGTGTAAAAGCATGTCGCCATCACAAAAGAATTTAGAATTCTGGGAACGTGCTAGGGCGGCCAATTTGTTTTCTCACGATTTTCACAGAATGACAATAATCCTCTTTGTGCCTCTATGTGAAAATAGGAGGCGCACAGATTTTCAGCAGGAGCCCATAGAATACTATGAGAGAGTATTCACGATCAATGGATTCTAAGGATCCCAAATGCCTCTGTGCATATTCAATTGTGCAAAAGTGGAGGTTTTAATGTAAAACATAGCATCTTAATAGTTGTCGCAGGGGCACATCTCTTCATTAAATTTTCAACAAAAACACTTTTGAAGACACCACCATCTTTGCCTGCAAATCCATTCCAATTGTATGGTAGACATGAGTCTAATGCCGGATTTACAAACAACTTTTAGGTGTCCTTTTTTTCAGGTGTTTTTCAAAGCCAAAGTCAGTGTTTCCTTGTAGTGATATTCATATGTTCCTATAGAAAACAGCAAAGTGTTTTGGCTCGTGGCATTTTGTTCAAAATGTAGCTTGCTCTAGTTATGGTGTTTTCAATGTGTTTCTCTCTAAAAAATAGACTTTTTAAAATACAAAAATTTATGTACAAAAACACTCCATTTAAAAAAAATACCACTAAAAAGGCTGTAGGGCCTCTTCCACGCATGTTTTTGTCTGGAGTTTTAAACTTCTGGAAATAACACATTTTTCTTAATGAGCTTTTCATATGAGTTTTGTAGTAATTTCTTATTTAGTGTAATTTTGTACATGTGTTTTTCCTGGCATTTTCAGAAGTTTTATGGAGAAGCCATACCTAGAGCATGCTGCATTTTAATAAAAACGCCACTAAACCCAAAAACACTACAATAGCGTCACAAACCAAAACGCTGTGTATGTAGGCTTTCTCTAATTTTACCATAGACTTTTAAGCGGATGTGTCATCAGACTATGCTGCCATATATGACAACATAACATGAAGGGTAGGTACACTTCCTATTAGCCAAAACTGCACAAAGAATATTGAGTCGTTTGGATACACTGGACTCATAGTTATGAGTCCCATGTATTCATGAGGGAAGCGCCCTACCCGCTTCTCCCTGCCTCCAACCTGCCCTCCTTACGGTATGTTCACACGCTTAACAAAAAAACTTCTGAAAATATGGAGCTGTTTTCAAGGGAAAACACCTCCTGAATTTCAGCCATTTTTTAAAATCAAACTAGCGTTTTTCGTGTCGTTTTTTTACGGCTGTTTTTCATTGAGTCAATGAAAAATAGCTCCAAAAACGGCGCAAGAAGTGTCATGCACTTCTTTTTATGAGGCATGGGAACGGAACCCCGTTTTTCCCATTGAAATCAATGGGAAGATGTTTGGAGGCGTTCAGCCCCCGCATTTTACAGCCACTTTTCGGGGCGTTTACCCCCAAAAAAAACGGCTGAAAATAGGTTGTGTGAACATACCCTTAGGTCATGTTCAGACAGGGCGGGATTTTTCCGCTGCAAATGTTGGTGCAGATTCGGGATAATTACGCAATGAATCTGCACCAACATTTGCATATTTGACAGGTAATTCAGACGATGCAGATATCACAGTGTACTTGCCACAGATTTCAGTTTTTGCTTTGCGAAGGCTGAAATCCGCAGTGAAATTCCACCACTTCTCCGCAATGTAACGAGCATGAGGGAAAATTCTGCACCGCAGCCTAATTTCCGCAGTTATTTTCTGCAATGTCTGAACTAAGTTTCCTAAAAATTTATAGAAATAAATATAAAAAACGTCTGCTGCAGAATTCCACTGCGGACTGTCCACAGCATAATTCAACAGCAATTCCGCCACGTCACAGGGCTGTGTCCATACATACTAACAGTATCACACTGTGCTGGCACACTTCCTCCTGACCAAAGGAATTGTCTATCAGTCCTGGGCTGCAGAAAGACTTTTTGTGAAATACAAGGATTTCCTATAATAAACATGTCAGGAGAGGTGACAGATTCTCTATAAATCTAGTGACTCGCAGGTGACGACGATTCAGATTCTAGTAGTTTTTTTCTTCTTTTCTTCTCCATCCGGTCCAGAGCTCATGACGACTTCTCCCAGCCATGACTCATTTCTGCAGAATTTGCCACTCAGATGTCTTCGGCTCCTCACTTTTCCAACATTTGCACACCTATAAACGAAAATAAAGTTATCATGGTGCCACATACTGTGCCCCTAAATATAATAGCACCAAACACTGCGCGCCTGAATATAATAATACCACACACTGTAAAACACCACATACATATAGCCCCCTGTACATAGTGCCACACACAGCCCCCTGTACATAGTGCCACACACAGCCCCTGTAGATATTACACACCCCCATAGATAGCGCCACACACAGCCCCCTGTAGATATCACACAGCCCCCTATAGATAGTGGCATACAGCGCCTCTTCTAAATAGTGCCAAAAAGCCCCCCTATAAAGAGTGCCACACACATAACGCTGTGGATAGCGCTACACAGCCACCTTTGTATATAGTGTTACACAGCCAACCCCCTTTGTACATAGTGTCACACAGCACTCCCCCCTTGTATATAGTGTCACACAGTGCTCCCCCTTTGTATATAGGGCCACACAGCTCTCACCCTTACATATAGGGCCACATAGCGCTCCCCCTTGTATATAGTGCACACAGCGCTCCCCCCTTTGTGTATAGTGGCACACAGCACTCCCCCCTTGTATAAAGTGTCACAGAGCACTCCCCCTTTGTATACAGGCCCACACAGCGCTACCCTCCCCGTGTATATAGGGCCACCCAGCACTCTCCCTTGTATATAGTGCAATCCCCTCCGCCTTGAATATATACACAGCGATAGTCCCCACCGAAAAAAATATATACAGTTTACTTACCTTACCAGTAACTGAACGCGTGTGAATCCTCTGGACTGGACCCATGCACAGACCGGCGTGATGCAGTACCTTATCATGCCGGCCTGCGCAGGGAGTCTTCCCAGCGCCTTATAGGCTGCAAGCCGAACGTGACCGGCTGCAGCCTATAGTATTCATTTGTATCTAAGTCCTGAGGACTCAGATACAAATTAATGTGGCTGCCGCTAGCACCGGTGCCCCCTCCGGTGCTATCGACTCCATCGGGCATGAGAGGGCCCATGCGATCATGTGCATTTCGGCCGGCCAAGGGCCTTGGGCGGCCGCCCGAACAGCCTTAATGATAATCCGCCACTGACTAAGGTGTATTCATTAAAAGCTCCTAGTAGTGAAATGGCACACATATTTTAAATGCCCTTGTAGAAAATAGGAGAGGGAAACTGTCCCAATACTATGCTGTCCTTATGTAGGGCAGCATAGTCTGATGAAAGATTCGCTTTAAACAAACAAAACTGTTTTTTAAACAAACAAAACTTTTTTTTACCAGGAAAAAAAACGGTAAAAAAAGCAGCAAAGAGCAGATGAAAAAAAATGTGACAAAACACTGTGTGTAAAATGGATTAAAAAAACTGCTTACAAAACCGCAGGCTGTTTTGTAGACATTTTTATGCTGATCTAACAACACACACACGCGCACACACGCACGCACGCACTCACGCACGCACGCACGCACACACACACACACAACCCGCCCATGTGTGAGGAAGATATAAATTCCTATAAAGAGTTCAGTTTGTCTTCATAGGACACACTTTTGACTTGATTCAGGCCCATAGGGGTGTATGGACACATTCGGCATATGCGGTTAACGACTGATGAACTAAATTTCCTCTTTTATTAAAAAGTAGCAGTGCACAACGCCAGGTTGTTCAGTTGTGAGAGGCAGAGGCGTAGCTAGGTTCTCCTGCACCCGGGGCAAAGATTCAGATTGGCGCCCCCCCCCCATTTCTTTCCCGACATCCCCTTCCCCCTCGCCATGTTTTCTTTCCCTACCAATCAATGAGGTGTAATTTTTTTTTCACTATTTTTTTAATGTAACTCGAGTATAGAAGCATTTCTACATTTTACAAGCGATGTAGTTCTATAATGTAATTAACATAAAAATAAATGAAAATAAAATAAATTAAAGAGGCCACACACAGCCCCCTGTAGATAGCGCCACAAAGCCCCCTTGTAGATAGTGCCACACACAGCCCGCTGCCCCTTCGTAAATAGCGCCACACTCCCCCCCCCCCCTTGCAAATAGCGCCACACTCCCCCCCCTTGTACTTAGCGACACACTGTGAACAGACCAGTGAGCGGTAGCCTACCGCTACCACTCTCCGCTCTGCCTGGTGTGACTTACCGGAGAAGCCGAGGAGGTCATTCGGCGCAGGCAGCGGCGGAGTTCCTTCTGACTAGGGTTGGTGACAGCCAGGGCCGGCCTTAGCTTGTATGGCGCCCTGTGCGGGACTCTCTATTGCCGTCCCCTACACAAACGAAAAATTAACCACATATATGGACACGCTGGAACATATATACTGTACATACATAAAAACAGATATTTAGACATACAGGCAAATATACATACACACATCTGGAATATATACATACAGGTAAATATATAGACGTACAGACACATATATACACACACACACACACACACACACACACACACACACACACCGGCAGATAAATACACAGACCGGAACATATACAAATACATAAAAGACACATATATACAAGCACAATGAAACATTCAGAAACAGACCTATATATACACAGGCGCATATGTACACAGCACAGATAATGTAGTAGCTGTTACCTGCAGTCCTATGTAACACCACAGATAACACAGTGATAACTCTGAGTACAGATAATGTAGTAGTGTTACCTGCAGTCCTATGTAACACCGCTGATAACACAGTGATAACTCTATGAGTAAAGATAAAGAAGTACATGTTACCTGCAGTCCTATGTAACACCACAGATAACACACAGTGATAATTCTCTGAGTACAGATAATGTAGTTATGTCACCTGAAGTCCTATGTAACACCACAGATAACACAGTGATAACTCTCTGAGTACAGATAATGTAGTAGATGTAGGAGACAAACACATGCAGAGACACAGACAGACAGAGATACACACACACACACACACACACTGTAACATATACACATACAAACACAGAGACACACACTGTACACACACTACACACACATATACACACAGACACTCACCATGTCTCCTTGCTGACAGGTCAGGACGGGCTGTGGGCGGAGCTTCCTCTCTGCTTCTCGGCGTGTGTGTAGAGCACAGAGTAGAGGGAGATGCTGCAAGGCTGCAGCACGGGAGTGGACCTGTCCCCTGACCTGAGTCTCATCTGACCTCATGTCACTGATGTGAGGTCAGGTGACAGGTAAGGTGACTGGACTGGTCCACTCCTTGGCCGTCACAGACCCCAGTCAGAACGCCGTAATTTCCTGGCTTTTCCTAAAGCTGCTGCAGGTGTCCGACATACGGGGCGCCTGTCAGCAGTGATCAGCTGCTCTTCGGCGCCCCCCCTTTCCCTACCACCGGGTTGCACCCGGGGCACATGCCCCGCCTGCCCCCCCCCCTAGCTACGCCCCTGGTGAGAGGTGTATTTTCCAAAAATCATGCGCTATGTAGGGGAATATAGTGCACACTATGGCTCTCCTTCAGTCTGGTGTACCGCTCATCAGGTACAACAGGCTTCCTACATGACCCCCATTGTACTGCACTAAGCACTGTGTTAGAATGTAGCAATACTGACTCCATGCAAATATCCATGCAGTCAATTAGATTTTTATAGAAATATTAATAAATTCTATATAAGCCTACTTTAGTATTACAAGTTTTAACCCCTTAATGACTGCCGATACGTCTTTTTACGGCGGTCA
Source organism: Rhinoderma darwinii (assembly GCF_050947455.1). Taxonomy (NCBI): domain Eukaryota; kingdom Metazoa; phylum Chordata; class Amphibia; order Anura; family Rhinodermatidae; genus Rhinoderma; species Rhinoderma darwinii. The sequence goes on along the minus strand of NC_134688.1, from coordinate 212,512,542 downwards.
TTAGTGGGCTTTATTCTAGAGCGCCGCCAAACTACGTCGCTGCTGTAGAATAAAGTAAACAGAGCAGGGAGCCGTGAAATCTCCCTGCTCTCAGCTGCCAGAGGCAGCTGAGGGCTGGGAGCGTCCCTGCTCTGCCGGGTGAGATCGATATTAGTATCGATCTCACCTGTTTAACCCTTCAGATGCGGTGCACAATAGCGAGCACCGCATCTGAATGGTTTTGGAGAGAGGGAGGGAGCTCCCTCTCATCTCACTGACACCCGGCGATAAAATCGCCGAGTGTCTGTGTCTTCTATGGCAGCCGGGGGTCTAATAAAGACCCCCAGGTCTGCCTGCAGCGAATGCCTGCTAGATCATGCCGCAGGCATGACCTAGCAGATGCCTGTCCGTTTTAAACGGACAGGCAGTAATACACTGCAATACAAAAGTATTGCAGTGTATTATAATAGCGATCGGAGGATAGTGAAGTCCCCTAGTGGGACTAGTAAAAAAGTAAAAAAAGTTTAATAAAGTTAATTTAAAAAAAAAGTGAAAAAAAAAATGAAAAACCCAGCTTTTCCCCTTACAAAATGCTTTACTATTAAAAAAAACTACAATAAAGCAAAAAAGTTACACATATTTGGTATCGCCGCGTCCGTAACGACCCCGACTATAAAGCTGTTACATTATTTAACCCGCACTGTGAACGCCGTAAAAAATAAAATAAAAAACAATGGAAAAATTGCTGTTTTCTGTTAATCCTGACTTAAAAAAAATGTGATAGAAAGTGATCAAAAAGTCGCATCTACTCTCAAATGGTACCAATAAAAACTGCAAGTCGTCCCGCAAAAAACAAGATCTTATACAGCTATGCCGACGCAAAAATAAAAAAGTTACAGCTCTTCGAATGTGACAATGGAAAAATCTAAAAAATGGCTTGGACATTAGGGCCCAGAATGCCAGCAGGGGGAAGGGGTTAAAAAATCTTAATAAATGACATTTTTTTTTTAAGTATTTCAAATCTCATTGAAAATAAAAATGAAAAGAAATTCATTTAAACCTACAGACATAACTAGATAAAAATAATGGAAATTTGGATAAAAGTAAAAGTAACGATACAGAATAAGATTACTTAAAAAAATAATCAGGTACCTGTGAAGAGTTAATTAGCAAATAATGAAAATTCTGCATGAACTTACTGTTTGAGGATTACAAAATCTCACCATGGACATGGAGATAAATGCTGAAGCCTTCTGCGAATAGTTATTATCTCAAGTTGCAGAGATTGGACTCTAGACACTTCTTGGTGTTTAGTGAACTCCTTTTGGCCAATGTCAGCATATTCTGTTACTCATGACTAGACTTACTCTCTTGTCTCAAATATTGTTGCTTTTATGCGCAAATTTTTCATTTTATTCCAACAGCATTTTGCATTTATATTTTTTAACATTCTTTGTCCTACTGTAACTATTGTGTGGCTTCACCTTGGATTTACACATTTTACTGGTTTATTTGGAGTAGTTTTTATTCCATAATTGTAATAATGTTCCAAGAAGTTTTTCATGGTCCTTTTGCATCAGTATGTCTCCAAATTTTCATTCATTTCCAATTCGTCAATTTTTAACCCCTTCCCTTGACGTAACTGCAAGTCCAGACGAGGAGTTACTTTGTGCACCTTGACGTGCAGTTACGCCTGCACTTTAAAAGTTGACCACCACACAGCGCTATGCCGCAGCGACGGTTAACTGTGCAGGGTATTTGCCCTGGTCTCCGTGTTGCAAGGCAGCGGTCCATCCCCACTGCTCGATTGCAATCACTGCATTAAAGGGATTTGGAGCACATTGGCACCCCCACGATGCGATCTCGGGGGGTGATAATGGTTGGCATGGCAAGCAGAGGCCAGACAATGGCCTCAGGGTCTGCCATGTACGGAAGCCTATAAGGACCAGTGTGACCGTCATTAATTACACTACATAGTAGTAATGTATTCTAGCAGCGATCAGTGCTGCAGGTCCCTAGTGGGACTAAACAAAAAAGTAAAAAGAAATGTCAAAAAGTGGAAAAATAAAAATTCTATGTTACAAAAACTGCATTTTTCACTATAATAAGCCTTTTATTATAGGAAAAAAATGAAAACGTTAAAAAAAGTAGACATATTTGGTATCATCACGTTCGTAACGACCCCAACTATAAAACTATAATATTATTTTTCCCGCACAGTGAAGACCGCAAAAAAAAATAAAAAAAACAATCCCAGAATAGCTATTTTTTTGTCACCACCCCTCCCAAAATATAGAATAAAAAGTGATAAAAATATTGCATGTACCCCAAAATACTACTAATAAAAACTACAACCCGTCCCGCAAAAAGCAAGCCCTTACACAGCTTTTTTGACATAAAAAAATAAAAAAGTTATGGCTCTCAGAATAGGGTGACACAAAAAATAAATTATTTTATAAAGAAGCAAACGCTGCAAAACATAAATCTATATACATATGATATCGCCGTAATCGTATCAACCCACAGAATAAATTACAATTTTAATTTATAGCCCATGGTGAACACTTTAAAAAAAGAATAAAAAACATTGTCAGAATTTAAGGTTTTTGGTCACCTTGCTTGCCAAAAAATTACATAAAAAGTACCAATGAAAACTACAGATTGTCCCGTAACAAATAAGCCCTCACACAGCTCCAATGGAGAAAAAATAAAAAAGTTCTGGCTAGCGACGCTATATATAAAATCTGCAGGGCGTTCAAAAAGCGGATAAGATTAAGCACCATTTTTCAGTGCGACACATCTGCGGATTATTATTTATTTACCGCATTATTATACCCTCTTAGGCTGGGTTCACACGTGGCGGAATTTCACTTAAATTCCGCTGCGGACACTCCGCAGCGTTAATCCGCAGCGGTGCCGTTTGTCCATTGACTTACACTTTAATTTAGCAGTGTTCGTTTAGACGAGGCGTAAAATTCCGCTGCGGAGCATAGGCTGCGGAGCGGAATTTGGTGTCCGCAGCATGCTCTGTCTGTTGCGGAGCAGTGGCGGACTCATGGCGGAATTTCTCCATTGACTTCAATGGAGAGTCAAAATTCTGCAATGAAGTCCGCAGATCTTATGTGTGCTGCGGAGCGTATTGGTTTTACTACCATGACATTTCTTCATTCTGGCTGGACCTATGTATTTCTAGGTCTACAGCCAGACTGAGGAAGTCAATGGGGCTCCCGTAATGACGGGAGCGTTGCTAGGAGACGTCTGTAAATAGTCACTGTCCAGGGTGCTGAAAGAGTTAAGCGATCGGCAGTAACTGTTTCTGCACCCGGGACAGTGACTACCGATCTCAATATACATGTATCTGTAAAAAAACATATAAGTTCATACTTACCGAGAACTCCCTGCGTCTGTCTCCAGTCCGGCCTCCCAGGATGACGTTTCAGTGTAAGTGACGGCTGCAGCCAATCACAGGCCAAGCACAGGCTGGTGCGGTCACATGGACTGGCGCGTCATCCATGGAGGTCGGGCTGGATGCCGAAAGAGGGACGCGTCACCAAGACAACGGTGTATGAAATTATTTTACTTTCACTAGGGAAAGTGCTGTCCCTTCTCTCTATCCTGCACTGATAGGGAGAAGGGAAGCACTTTTCCCGCAGTCCGCAGCAGCTAGTCCGCATCAATTTTCTGCACATTTTGTGCAGATCCGCAGCAGAATCTGCGACGCAGATTCTGTGCGGCATTGATGCGGACAGTTGCGGAGGAAATCCGCCACGTGTGGTCATGCCCTTATTTTACCCTGATGTACTCCGCACAGCTTACATATACCCGGATGTACTCTGCCCAGCTTACTTATGCCTCCACAATATAAACTGAAATGCCAGTAAAACCCCAAACAGAACTACTACCAAGCAAAATCTGCGTCCCAAAATCAAAATGGTGCTCCCTCTTTTCTGTGTCCTACAGCATGCCCAAACATACGTTTACGTCCACATATATGGCATCACCATACCCACGAATACCCTCCTAACCTTTTATGAGGTATTTGTCTTCAGTGGCACAAACTGGGCACAACATATTGTGCACTAAAATGGCATATCAGTGGAAAATTGCAATTTTCACTTTGCACCAGCCGCTGCGCATTAACCCCTTCGCGCACTACAACGTAATAACACGTCAGGGTGTGATGTATGGAGGAAGCTCATGCGCTGAGCCTGCTCCATACTCTGCGGGTGTCAGCTACATATTACAGCTGACACCCGGGACTGACGGACAGGAACAGCTATCGCACTGTTACAGAAGCCTGTAAAAAAGACAATAGGTGAATTGTACCAGCGACCTAATGATCGCTGGTTCAAGTCCCCTAGGGGTACTAATAAAATGTATAAAAGAAAGTAAATAAAGTTATTATTAGTGAAAAAATATATATATATTTAATGTCCAAACCCTCCTTTTCCCATTTTTCCTCTAAAGTAACGTAAAAAAGAAATAAAATAAACAAATTTGGGATCGCTGCATCCGTAAAAGTCTGAACTATTACAATATACCATTATTTAACTCACACGGTAAACGTCGTAAAAAAGAAACAAATTTAAATGCCTAAATTGCTGTTTTTTGGCCCCCTTAGCTCTCAAAGGAATTGTAATAAAAAGTGTTTAAAAAGTTGTATGTACCAAAAAAACCTACTGCTCGTCCTGCAAAAAATAAGCTCTCACACCACTCAATCGACAAAAAAATAAAAAAGTTACGGCTCTTGGAATGTGGTAAAACAAACTTTAACAAATAGTTTTTTCTTTGTAAAAGTAGTAAAATATAAAAAAAACTATATCAATTTGGTATCACCGTAATTGAATTGAGCCGCCGAATAAATTTAAGTTGTCGTTTTTACTGCATGCTGAGAGCTGTAAAAACTAAACTATTAAAACAATGAATGAATCACATTTTTTTCCAATTTCAGCCCGCAATGAATTTCTTTTCAGTTTACCAGAACATTATATGGTATATTAAATGGTGTCAATAGATGTCAACTCCTCCCGCAAAAAATAAGCCCTCACACGACTCTATTGACAGAAAAATAAAAAAGTTATGGCTTTTGGAAGGCGGGGAGTGAAAAACTAAAATGAAAAAAACAAAACAGATCAGTCCAGAAATGGTTAATTACCTTCTAATGAAAAAAAAAAATGTATGACCACATGTGGGGTATTGCCGTACTTGGGAGAAATTGCTGTACAAATGTTGGGGTGCTTTTTCTTCTTTATTCTTTGTGAAAATGAAAAAATGCAACATTTTAGTGGAAAAAATTTTGATATTCATTTTCACTGCATAATACTAATAAATTCTGCAAAAGACCTTTGGGGTCTAAATGCTCACTATAACCCTAGATAGATTCCTTAAGGGGTGTAGTATCTCAAATGGGGTTTTTCCACTATTCTGGTCCCTCAGGGACTTTGCAAATGCGACATGACACCCAAAAACAATTCCAGATAAATTTGTGCTCCAAAAGCCAAATAGTGCTCCTTGCATTCTAAGCCCTGTCGTGGGTCCAAAAAGCAGTGTACGACCACATAATGGGTATTACCATAAACGGGAGAAATTGCTTTACAAACAATGGGGGGGGGGGCTTTTTTTCTTTTATTCCTTGTGGAAATTTACAATTTCTATGTTTTTTTCTGAAAAAAAGTAGATTTGAATTATTACGGCCTAATTCCACTAAATTTATCAAAAAAACCTGTGGAGTCAAAATACTAACTATACCCCTGGTAAAATTACTTGAGGGGTGTAGTTTACAAAATGGGGTTACTTTTGGGGGGTTTTCACTGTTTTGGTCCGTTCAGGGCATTGCAAACGTGACATGGCATCAACAACCATTCCAGCCAAATCTGCGCACCAAAATCCAAATGGCGCTCCTTCCCTTCTGAGCCCTGCCGTGGGTCCAAACAGAAGTTTATTATAACGTATCGGTTAATGCCGTAGTCGGGAGAAATTGCTTTACAAATTTTGTGTTGCTTTTTATTCTTTATTCCTTGTAAAAATTAAAAATGTCTAGGTTTTTTCGGAAAAAAAGTCGATTTTCATTTTCACAGACTAATTCCAATAAATTTGGCAAAAAACCTGTGGGATCAAGAAGCAAACTATATCCCTAGATAAATTCCTTGGGGTGTAGTTGCAAAATGGGGTCGCTTTTGGGGGGTTTCCACTGTTTTGGCACCACAAGACCTCTGCAAACCTGACATGGTGCATAAAATATATTCTAAAAAAAGGAGGCCCCAAAATCCACTAGGTGTTCCTGTCGTGCCCGCGGTCGCTGACCGCAGGCACATCGTAGTTACCAGCAGCCGCGATCACAGGACAATAGGAACTTGCTGGTGCCTCTCTCTCAGGAGACACCTGCACTCGCGGCTGCTCTCTGCCTGTTGTTCCTGAGCCTAAGTCTATTGTTGGAGTCGTGTGTGTGCCTCATCTGCCATGTCTGGTTTCATCTGCGACGCCTGGTGTCATTTGCCACATCTGGTATCGTCTGCCACGTCTGGTATCACCTGCCACGTCTTTTGCCATCTGCCACGTCAAGCATCATCTGTGCCACAAACCATCTGTGCCAAAGCGTCTGCTACACTTTGTGTCTGTCTGGACTCTTACAGGTACTCATGTGCTTAAGACTTTTGCATAAACTGTTGTTTGGCCAGCTGCCACTCCGTTAAGGCAGAGCGGCTATTGGGCCCACATGCCCCCCGACCGTGACAGATACTTTGCTTCTGAGGCCTGTGTTTCAGTCCATTAGCACACTAGAGCCACAAGTGGGATATTTCTAACTGCAAAATCTGGCCAATAAATATTGACTTGCGTTTTTCTGGTAAAACCTTCTGTCTTACAGAAAAAAAATGTATTACAAATTAATTTAAAATAATTTACAAATTTCACCACTACTTTGCTTTAATTCCTGTGAAACGCCTAAAGGGTTAAGAAACTTTCTGAATGCTGTTTTGAATACTTTGAGGGGTGCAGTTTTTAAAATGGGGTGATTTATGGAGTCTTTCTAATATATAAGGCCCTCAAAGTCACTTTAGAACTGAACTGGTCCCTAAAAAATAGCCTTTTGAAATTTTCTTGAAAATGTGAGAAATTGCTGCTAACGTTCTAAGCTTTGTAACATCCTAGAAAAATATAAGGACATTCAAAAAACGATGCAAACATAAAGTAGACATATGGGAAATGTTAACTAGTAACTATTTTGTGTGGTATTACTATCTGTTTTACAAGCAAATACATTTAAATTTAGAAAATGCGAATTTATGCAAATTTTCTCAAAATTTTTGTGTTTCTCACAAATAAATACTGAATTTATCGACCAATTTTTTCCACTAACATAAAGTACAACATGTCACCAGAAAACTTTCTCAGAATTGCTTGGTTAGGCAAAAGCATTCTCAAGGTATTAAAACATAAATTAAGACATGTCAGATTTGAAAAATTCGGCTTCGTCCTCAAGGCCAAAACAGGCAAATTACTGAAGGGGTTAATGGCCGTTTGTCATCCATTTGCCATCCGTTTTTCATGGCCGTTAAAAAAACAAATGAACTTCATTTGTCAGGCTGGTTTTGTCCCAACCCCACTGAAAACCCCACAGTGCCCATGTAGATAGGGACGCAATGCCACTGTGGATAGTGTCCACATAGATAGTGCCAGTGCCCACATAGTGCTACAGTGTCCACTGTAGTTAGTGCCACTGTGCCCAAATAGTGCCCACATACAAAGTGCCAGTGCCCACATAGTGCCACAGTGCCCATGTAGATAGTGACACACAAAGTGCCCATGTAGATAGTTTTGGCCCAGGATTCTGCTCCCAGAGGATCCCCTGATATCACTGTCGATATATAGACAGTGACATCTGGGGCTCCCTCTAGGAGCGGAATCCCCTGCAAGGGAATCGAGGAGCCCCCCTGACGTCACTGCCCATATATGGATAGTAACGTCAGGGTTTCGTTCAGGAGCGGAATCCCCGACCAGAGCGTCGGTGATGATCTGGCCGGTAATTCCGCTCCTGAATAGGGGCTCCCTTTAGGAGCGGAATCTCCGGCTAGAGCGTCGGTGGACAGTGACGTCATGACGTCAGGGGCTTTCCCAAGACAGGAGTCCCAGGCCAGAGACCTTGCGTTGCTCTGGTTGGAGACTCCATAGTTGACAGTCTGACATCACTGTCCATATATGGACAGTGACATCAAGGGCTTCCCTGGACTCGGCGCTTAAAGTAGTGCTGGGCCTGGGGAGTCTTCGACAAGTGGAGGAGATCCCCCTACCCCTCCGCTCTATACTATGAGTGGCTTGGCGAAGACTGTCTGTGTCGAGCAGCTCACTGCCGCTTCACACAGGGAATGCCGAAGCAGGGAGCTGACGGTTCCTTGCTTCAGTATTGGATTAAACTGTATGTGCGTCCTGAGGACCCAGGTGTAGTTGACACCGGGACATACCACTGGCCGCACAGGACATGGGACACCGCCTGGGATCTGGGACTGTCCCGCTAAATCCAGTATAGTTGGGAGGTATGCCTGAATGAATAAACTCACCTGCAATGCACCTCCCTTGGCATCATCTAAAAAAGGTACTAACGTCTTATTGACGTCACAAGCTTTACAACACTGCAGTTTTGTTTAAATACTGAAGCTCCAACATACTTCTACATAGTGGGATTGAGAGGTGAAACAGGACACATCAGAACAGTGTTAAAAATGCAAGAGTGTCTCTCAAGATCTGGAAATTTGTAATAGATGCTTATATTATACAGTCTTTTCATTCAATTTCCTTCCTGCAAATTATTTATTACTTGTCCTAGCAAGGGCAATACAATACCCTATGCATTGGCGGATCATTATAGGTGTGTTTGGGGCTGCTGCTCGGGCTCGAGGCTCCCTTTTGTTGCATTTTTTTGCTGCAAATTGTGGCACAAACTGCATCAAAAGTGCATTGTGTATGTCCTGCAAAAGGACCTGCAGACATAAGGTCAGATGGCCTTATGTTTGCAGTTCTTGTTACTGTTGAAAGACCTTCAGGTCACATGACCATGTAGGCAGCTCTGGGTACAGCAGCAAGACTCCATAGAGAAGACTGTGAGCTGCTATGTAAGCATAAGGGCCATGGATTCGTTTAAGGGGTCTGGGGTCTGTATTTAGGGGGTCTGGCCTAGGTGACTGTATTATTTTAAAGGGGGTATTTAGTGGGTCTGGTCTGTATTAGTTTAAAGGTTTGTATTTAGGGGGTCTATGTTTAGGGGGTCTTGGGTCTGTATTTAGGAGTTTGAGGTCTGTATTAGTTTAGGGGTCAGTATTTAGGAGTTTGTATTTAGGGGTCTGTATTTAGAGGGTCTGGGGTCTGTATTAGTTTAGAGCATCTGTATTTAGGGGGGGATTTAGAATGGGATTTCTTTAAAGCTCTGGTAGGTGTAATGTGTAGGTGTTGCAATACTTTTGTCCATATAGTGTAGCCAACCATACAATATATACACGCAAACATAATTCATCTCAATCACAGTCAGTTTTATCCCATTAAAATAAATTATTTTTATACATTTCTTGTGGTTATTTTTATTGCACACACTGTCAACATATTATCTTTATACCCTTTTATAAAACAGAACAAATGTGGAATAATAAATAGTACTGTCTGAATGGTCTATGTAAAGGTTAAATGTGGATTCAGTCCATGAAGAATTAGACATTTAATTATATAGAGCAGTTATGTATTTACCGATGCTTTTATAGCACCAACATATTCTACAGAGCTGTACATAGATTTTAATCAATTAGACATGTCCCCAGGGAGCTCACAATCTAATTTACCTATCTAATATACACTGTAGGAAAAAATGTATAGGGAGCAGCGAGCCATCAATATGTTTTTGGCACTTCAGAGGAATCCATTAGAAGTGGATGTAACACAAACCTAAACAAGGCTTTATGCACACAGCCGTATTACTGATGATTAACATGCAGAGGATTTTTTTCCTTATGGAATCTGTGAGAAAAAATTAAAATGATGTGCCTATAGCTCTATTTACATGTTACCCTTGGTGAAATAGTCTATTTATATTATATATTCTGCTTTTACTTTTTAATGCATATTATCACAAATAATGAATGTAGGTCACCATTATGGACAAAATGTACACGTCACAATGCTGGCCGAAGTAATAGGTTCTACTCTATTTAATACAATCCTAGTTTTAACTTAAAAACCACACAAAAACTGTACATTGAGAACAAGGACTAAAGCTATAGCCATATCAGGACGATTTGTTTTGTTTTATTTTATATTAAGTCTTTTTTTCTCAAATATATCTACAATAATCATCCAGGAAATATCTAATACAAACGTTGGCATGGTAGACAAAACATTTGCTGTGGAACATCGTTTTGCTTGATTTGATGATCATTCCTTTAGTAACTGGTGCCAGCACCACAGCATGTGATCTTTTTTTGGATTGTTGAGTTTTCAACTCTAAAATTCAGTATAAGAAAAACATTTTAAATACTCATGAATCTCTTTTCATTTAAGTTCATGTTAGGAAAAGGCAGTCCTCAATGTAGCTCAGAAAGTCAATTTATATAAAAACCTACATTCCTGTGCTAATTGGCTAATTTAATATTAGATTAAAAGCGATATACAGGTGAGGAAACAACTGAAAATAGAAAACATTTTGCATGTTTTTATTATGCTTGTAAAAACATATTTAAAGTTCAGGATTCCATCGATTGTTTACGAGAGCTACTCAAGCAGACAAGGCAGGTAATTAGAGTTTAGCAGAAACCGCCTGCTAAGAAAGCTCTTAAATCTTTGTGTTATATGCATCCACCCCTAAGGATATGAGAAAACATAGCAGTTTCATCATGTAACCTTTGCAAAAAGATAACACCTATGATCTCTGTAAGCTGCTGGGGAGCATGGTTAGCTATGCATGCAATCCCCTGCACACTCCACACTGACTAGCAAATAGCTTAATATTTCTCTGCACATTTAATAAGCTTTCTGCTTTTTATCCTTGGTGGAGAGTACTATATACACTATGGATATAGCCTATATGTGTATATAAAAATACACTTAGTTAGCCACTCCCCTCAAGACTAGTGGGAGGGGCTATCACTATTTAATGCACACTCCTTCTGCAGCATTTTTTGACCCGTCTGCGTCCTGATGGGAATGGATATGCTGAGTAAAACTACACAGCTTATCCCGGGAGCCGCAGGGAATTCTGCCAGCAAAACCGCACCAAATAGTGGCGCAGGTTTGGTGAGGCATGTCCGCTGCGGGAATCCTGCAGGGAAAAAAAAGTTTCGACTTGCCCCGGCCGTAGTCCTGGTGACGCATCTCTCTCTTCTGAACGTAGCCCCGCCTCCTGGGATGACGCTGTAGACCATGTGACCGCTGCAGCAGTCACATGGGATGAAACGTCATGACAGGAGGCCGAGCTGCGCTAAGAATAGAGGATCGCGTCACCAGGACTACGGCCGGGGCAAGTCTAAACTTTTTTTTTTCTCATGTGTGATTTTTGCGGCAGAACCGCAGCATTTCCGCAACAGAGCAGCGGCGATTCCACAGAATACATTGACACGCTGCGGCTTAAAAAGCCAAAAGCCACACTGCAGGTCCATTTTTTTTGCAGCGTGTGGATGAGATTTGTTCTAATCTCATCCACTCTGCTGCGTCTGTAATACGCTGCGGATTATCCACAATAAAATGTGCTGCATAAAATCCGCAGTGTTCATGCCTAGTGTGTTCCTACCCTAAGGCCGGATTTACACAAGCGTGTGCTTTTTGCGCGCGCAAAAACGTGGCGTTTTGCGCTTGCAAAAGGTCCATAACCGCTCCGTGTGTCAGCAGCGTGTGATCCGTGGCTGCGTGATTTTCGCGCAGCCGCCATCATTATGACACTCTGTTTGTAGCACGTGGTGCTTTTCTGTTTTCATTCATAGTTTATACGGCTGCGGAAGTGCTGGGCGTGATTTTCACGCACCCATTGACTTCAATGGGTGCGTGATGCGCGAACAATGCACAAATATCGGACATGTCGTGAGTTTTACGCAGCGGACTCACGCTGCGTGAAAATCACTGACAGTCTGAACGGCCCCATAGAGTAACATAGGTCCGTGCGAGGCGCGTGAAAATCACTGACAGTCTGCACGACCCCATAGAGTAACATAGGTCCGTGCGAGGCGCGTGAAAATCACGCGCGTTGCACGGATGTATTACACGTTCGTCTGAATAAGCCCTAACAATAAGGCCCAGTTCACAGAGTTTTTGGCCCTTGATATTGACTCGGACACTGCGTCAGAATCAGCACCAAACAACTTCCAAAACCGCCTCCCATTGATGTAATCTGAAATCAATGGGAGCCAGTCGCGGAAAAAAGAAAAAGCAGCACGTCCTTTCTTGCCGCGGTTCCGCCTCTGACCTGCCATCGAAATCAATGGGAGGCAGAAAATGCATTTTTCCCTGTGTTTTTTGTCTGCTGTCCTCAATCGCCGCAGGCAAAAAACGCGGCAAGATAGTGTGGGCAGGTCAAAATCTGCCTCAAAATTCGGTGCGCGGTTCCAGGCGGTCGCCGGTGCGCATGCGCGGGAGTTTGCGGGTGCGCGTGATCGGTCGCACGGGCGGCGGTGTTTGACGGCCCCCATGACGACCCCCATGCTACCCAGGGCCGCCATCAGGGGGGGTATTAGGGGTACTGATGTGAGAGGCCCGGCCAAACCTAATCGAAAGGGGGGCCCGCAGCTCATGACATTCTTTTGGTGAAAAAAACGGGCCCCATTGCAGGGGCCTGTTTTTTTTCTACCAAAGGCAAGTCGCGGCAGTTTGCCGGGCCCCCCTTTCAATTAGGTTTGGCCGGGCCTCTCACATCAGTACTCCTAATACCCCCCCCTGATGGCGGCCCTGGGTAGCATGATATAGTGCTGGACGGAGTACCGTTAACAGGCGGTGCCACGGTAGGGGGGCCCCGAAAATTTAGCTGTAGGGGGCCCTGAAATTCCTGATGGCGGCCCTGCTGGGGACCCTTGACGTTGGGTTGCGAGCTTTGCGTATTTTGGCCAAAATAACAACTAATACCCCATGTTTCATGGATATTTCTTACTACGTATACTACACTTTTTTTCAGGACGCAGCCGGGTCTTATATGCTGGGAGGGCATGATGTGCTGGCGTTTGGTTTGGAATGCAGAGCAGCCCGCTTTAGCTAACACTAGCGGCGTTACAAATAGGCTGTTATTCGGCAAGATACGCCATGCCTGACGACCAGCACATTATCCCTCCACGTATTACACATAGTACTGACACCCCATGTACTATTCACAGCACTGACCCCTATTCATCACATTTATTTATTTATTTATTTATTTATTTATTTTTATTACATTATTACACAGTTCTGACACTTTCATACATACATATTTATTTTTTACCATCCATTCACACCCTAGCACTACACTGACACTCATTTATTGCACACCTTTGAGCACTTAGTTAGCCACTCCCCTCAAGACTAGTGGGAGGGGCTATCACTATTTAATGCACACTCCTTCTGCAGCATTTTTTGACCCGTCTGCGTCCTGATGGGAATGGGTTTTCACCCACCCACCTACCTAGTAAGTATGGCCTTTTTTGTGGTTTTGATGATATCTATGTCCCATTTTTTCTGTTTGTGTTTTTAAATTAGGAACGAAAAGTTCTGGTTAGGGACTCGCAAGGCACTGGGGACCCTTGACGTTGGGTTGCGAGCTTTGCGTATTTTGGCCAAAATAACAACTAATACCCCATGTTTCATGGATATTTCTTACTACGTATACTACACTTTTTTTCAGGACGCAGCCGGGTCTTATATGCTGGGAGGGCATGATGTGCTGGCGTTTGGTTTGGAATGCAGAGCAGCCCGCTTTAGCTAACACTAGCGGCGTTACAAATAGGCTGTTATTCGGCAAGATACGCCATGCCTGACGACCAGCACATTATCCCTCCACGTATTACACATAGTACTGACACCCCATGTACTATTCACAGCACTGACCCCTATTCATCACATTTATTTATTTATTTATTTATTTATTTATTTTTATTACATTATTACACAGTTCTGACACTTTCATACATACATATTTATTTTTTACCATCCATTCACACCCTAGCACTACACTGACACTCATTTATCGCACACCTTTGAGCACTTAGTTAGCCACTCCCCTCAAGACTAGTGGGAGGGGCTATCACTATTTAATGCACACTCCTTCTGCAGCATTTTTTGACCCGTCTGCGTCCTGATGGGAATGGGTTTTCACCCACCCACCTACCTAGTAAGTATGGCCTTTTTTGTGGTTTTGATGATGTCTATGTCCCATTTTTTCTGTTTGTGTTTATAAAAATACACTGTATATACATATATATACATAAATCATACTCTCTCTCTCAGGAAGCTCAGGAATATGGACTCCCGCCTTACTATTTTGCATAGATCACTGCAACTAATAAAATGTAAGTTTAGCCAGACAACACCAAATTCATACATAAAAGACACGCTCAGTGGGTAACATGTTCTCTTTAAAGCAGTCTTTATTTAGCAATAATCGGTTTTATGCAAACAGAGGTGATTATAGAGGACAGGGGCGGACATTCCATATGTGCAACCTGTGAAGCTCAGTAGATAAGGGGGCCCACTGGAATCCTAAAACTAGTATTCTACTGTCTGTAAGATTGCATGTAAAGGACTGAGCTAAATAATTTTTAGCCCACAATTACTTGTCTATTATTAAACAGACATGTGCATTGTGGCTTGTTTGCATCCAGTTGGGAACTGGTCTTTTAACCTGTCCTTTTATCATCCGACATTGAAACGTATAGTCAAACTCCTGAGGGAGTAAATATTTTATTGTGAAACATTGAGCAAGCTCTTTTATCGTTTTTAAAATTCTTAAGAAATAAAAACTATAAAGCCGAAACAGATGAGTGGGAATCTTTATCTTGAACCCACCGGAAGGTCTCCATTACCAATAGAGAAGACAGCGAAACTGGGTGATCCCCTAGCTTGATGGGCCTTTTTTTAGGAAACGTCCATCACTTTTAGCTTGTCATGTCTACTAGCCAAGCTTCTGGGTAGCCCTGGTTTGAGATGCAGAGCCAATCTTATTTCTCTGTCTGCAACCTATCAGGGTCAAGGGTGGAGTATTTGAGTCTGTTCAGATTTTTCATTGTTTCTTGTGATTTTCTTGTGTATGCATGTGTCGGATCAAGCCCCTGGTTACACCCTGAATCACCTTGACTACTTGGACTCCTTGAACTGGACTTCGCCTTTGTCCCTGGATTTACCCTCTGCACACTGATTTGGATATTCTGTTTTCAGCTGGTTTCTACTTCTGCAACTGCTGGTATTCTTCTGGTTTGAGATTTGGACTTTTAGTCTCTCCTGGTTTGAACTCTGCTTGTTGATCACCCCTTTGGCTTTCTGGTTATCCATTCTGGTATTGCCTGCAAATGCACCTCCTATCCAACACCTTATTCTGTAAAAGCAACCATGGTTCTATGCGGCCAAATCCAACCTGCCTTGCGGCGGGCTCTGGTGAAGACCATAGAGTACTCTTAGACTCTGCTGACCAGAGTGGTGGCGGACTTGTGGTAGCTGATTTAATTGTATGCTTGATCCAGACAGTCTCCAGCTGCCTGTGGGGAATTGCTCGTATAGCAATTCCATACACTTTCATTCCGGGGAATTGCTCAAGTAGTGATTCCCTGACACCTTTTCCCATATGGGATTTTGTGCATTTTTGTTAATTTTCCTGGCTTATTGTATAAATACTACACTATCAGGCGTGGGTCTCTCCCTTTTTGTGTGTCTTCAAGGAAATATTTCCAGGTTTGCCTCTCTTCTCATACAAACAGCCTCCACATTTAAGGAATCTCTTAACTTCTAAAGTCATTACCCTTAATGCCCTTCCATGTGAAACAAAAACCTCAGTTCAATTGCTATGGCTTATCTTAAAGATATATCACCCCATGTACGATATCTTGGTTGTAACATCTTTTAAATATTGTGCTCTTCTCTCATTTATTCTCTGAAAGCTAGGGCCTTCTGGTATTCGGGTTTTTTCTGGTTAGCCAATAAAAGTATCACTCCTATAATACTTTCGTATTTTTTTACATAAAAGTTTTTAACATTACATAGATTCTCCTGACCAACATGGTACCACCTTATATTTTATTGTACATCATTTTCAAAACTTACAAATATAGCAATAAAACAATTTATAAATCTGGACATTTCAATGGGTTTGTATATATTAAACATTTACATTATAGTATTTCAATAACTATAATGTTATATATCTCAGGAAAGATAATATATAAATAAAGTGGTAGCTCCTAATATTAATAACACTTGCAATGCTAATGAATTGGCACTGTTGACTTAAACTTTTTAAATGAAAAAGTGATGAGCGTAACATAATTCTACATGACACAAGTTCATTCAGCCAGCTTATTAAAGCATTCGAGTAAAAGCTAAAACCCATTATTCATAAGGTTCCAAATGCTTTTTAGATGCTATAATGCTTTGTTCTGCTCTGCATATGATAAGCAAATGTAAAGTCATAAACCACGTTTATAGTTCCTGTACTTTGAAGAAAGTAAACTCAATTTTATTTTGCTTGAAGACATATATTATAATTCAATGATATGCAAAAATAAAACGTTTCTATGCTTACCCAAATGCCACTTACCCAGTGTGAATTACTAAACACTGTAAACCAAAGGATTTGTCGTCTCAGATTTATGTGTAAGGGTATGTTCACACGGCTTATTTTTGGCCATTTTTTGGGCCATAAACGGGCGAAAAACGGCCGAAGAATCGGAAGCAGAATGCCTCCAAACATGTGCCCATTGATTTCAATAGAAAAAACGGCGTTCTGTTCCGACGGGCTGTTTTTTTCATTAACTCTATAGAAAGGATATGTGCACACACATACTCAAAAACTTCTGAAAATGATTTTTTAATCAAAGTCTCGTTTTTCGCAGCATTTTAACGGACGTTTTTGGAGCAGTTTTTCTATAGAGTCTATGAAAAACGGCTCCAAAAACGGCCGTGTAAAAAACGACAACGAAAAATAAGTGCATGTCACTTCTTCAGCCGTTTTTGGAGCCGTTTTAAAAAACAGGTCGTCGGAATAGAACGCCGTTTTTCCTGTTGAAATCAATGGGCAAATGTTTGGAGGCGTTCTGCTTCCGTTTTTTGGGACGTTTACAGGGGGGTTTGTGTTGCACTATCTACAAGGGGATGTGTGTGGCACTATCTACAATGGGGTGTCTGTGGCACTATCTACAAAGGTGTGTGGCTTTATCTACAAGGGGTGTGTGTGGCACTAGCTACAAGGGGGTATGTGTGGCACTATCTACAAGGGGGCTGTGTGGCTTTATCTACAAGGGTGGGTGTGTGGCACTATCTACAGGGTGGTGTTTGCCACTATCTACAAGGAGGGGGGTGGCGCTATCTAAATATCATTGTCATCATTTAGACACAAAATTAAAATAGAGGCAGCACTCCAATAGTCATATCAAAAAAGGATTTATTCACCCATCAGTGCAGTAGGATGCAACGTTTCAGCTGCTCAATGCAGCCTTTGTCAAGCAATTGAGCAGCTGAAACGTTGCATCCTACTGCACTGATGGGTCAATAAATCCTTTTTGATACGACTATTGGAGTGCTGCCTCTATTTCTATTTTTTGTCTATACATGGGGATTTATAAGTCAGATTCCTGGAGGCTTGCACCTTGTTCCCCTTTTTTGTTGTTTGTTCTACTATGCTGCCCATTTTTCTACTTGGACATTGTCACCATATAGTCTCATTAGCTTTAGTTATACTATCTGACCTCCTTAAATTAAGTTTATCAATAAATTATATATACCGCAAAATGCTGCCATTGAAAAATAAATGTTGATGGAAAAATAATAAAGTTTAAATGCGAAGACTAAAAAATTATAAATTTGCTTAGTCATTAACCCTTTTAGGACCAGACTCAGTTTAGTTTTTATGCTTTTGTTTTTTTTCTCTCTTTTATTTTTTCATTGACATTAAGCCATATGGGGGCTTAATTTTTACGGGACAAGTTGCACTTTCTAATGGCACTATTTAATTTTATGTGTGATGTACTGGAAAGCTGGAAAAAAAGATTCAGAATGGGGTGGAATTGGAAAAAAACAGCACTTTCACCATTTTTTTATGGGTTTCTTTATTACGGTGTTCAATGTACAGTCAAAATTTCACATTACCTGTATTCTGCGGGTCAGTACGATTACGGTGATACCAAATTTATATAGTTCTTGTTACGTTTTAGTACTTTAAAAAAAAAAAAAAATGTTTGAAAGAAACAAAACATTTTTTTCATCTGCATATTGTGACCCCCATAACTTTTTTATATTTCTATGTACAGAGCTGTGTAAGGCGTCTTTTTGTATGATAAAAGATGCCGTTTTTATTAATGACATTTGGGGAATGTCTGGCAATTCTATCACTTTTTATTCAAGTTTTTGTAGGGGTTGAAGTGGCAAAAAAAACAGTGATTTGGCAATTTTGACCTTTTTTCACGCTACGACGTTCACCGTATTGGATGAATATTTTCATATAGTACGAGCCTTTTTGGACGTGGGGATACGAAATGTGTTTGTTTATTTTTGTTTATTTATTTTTAGATGTAATCTAGGGAAAGAGGAGTAATTAGAATTTTTATATTTTTTTTATTTTTATATTTTTTTTAAAACGTTTTTTTGATTTTTTTTTAAACTTCTATTTAGCCTTGGGGTCTTGAACCTGCAATCATTTGAATTGCTTATGCCATAGACTGCAATATCACAATATAGCAGTCTATGGCAAAATTAGTGCATTGCTATTGAGACCTGCCACAGGCAGCTCTCAATAGCAATCTTCCTATAGCAGGGCTTGGAGCGTTCACGAGGCTCCCAGCTGCTATAGGAGTACACCGGCTGCCACGGTCTCGCCGCGGGGGAGCTGGTGACCGGCCCCGAAGCGATAGGGGCAGTAAAATCCCCATCTGACTCCGGCATCTGATGGGCTAAATGCTGAAGATCAGAAATTTTTCTGATCGCAAGCATTGCCGCTGGCGCCCATTTTTAAAACCCTTTCCTGACGTAAATAAGCATATTAGCGACGGGAAAGGATTACGGACCAAAAAGGCTGGTAATTAAAGGGGTATTGAATTTTTGGAACGCAGTAGAAGCATTACTGAGTCCAAACGGCATCACAAAGTATTTGAAGTGTTGAATGCCATTTTCCATTTATCACCTCACAGATGCAAATTAAATTGTATGCACCTCTGAGGTCAAGTTTAGTGAATACCTTTGCTCCCTGCAGACAGCAAAAAGTTCAGAAATTAGAAGATATGGATACTTTTTTTTATAATTATGTTGTTAAAACCACAGTAGTATATTCAGGGATGCAAGAACCCTTTTGTTTTTCTTCATATAGGAAAACACAGCCCCGGTTGGAGATAAAGATTTTCGTATGAAACTTCGGTCCAGATTTTCTTTGATATACTAAGACATAATCTCAGTTTTGGGAACTGAGAGACAATTTATTCTACCACGAGCAGTTGTAGATCCAGGATGTTGGTCTAAAGCACATTCACAGGGTCATTGAGGTGGAAGCGATTCAGCTTGCTATTTATTGAAGACATCAGAAAATTTGGTATAGGCTTACGCAGGCCTTTTGTAAAGGATCTGCCAGACACAACTTCTGTGTCGACGCCCATAGGTAATCAGTCTGCACCTGCTTCTATGTCTGTGAGACTGACTCCATCTTCCACCACCCATGATGGCAGGCTTAGGAGTGGGAGAGCCTATCACAGCCTGGCCAGACGGAGCTAGCTCCCACCCACTGTCTATTTATACCTGCCTTTCCTGTTCCTCCTTTGCTTGTGATTCTTCTCTGTTTGTTTCCTGGCCCTGCTGTAGCTTCTTGAACTACTGATCCTCTGCTTGTGATTGACCTTGGCTTTTCTGACCACTCTTCTGCTCTGCGTTTTTGTACCTCGCTCATCTCCTGGTTTGACTCGGCTCGTTCACCTCGCTTGTTGCTCACGGTGTTCCCGTGGGCAACTTCCCCATTTCCCTGGCTTCTTTGTACCCTTGTCTGTTTGTCTGTCGTGCACCTATTGGGTGTAGGGACCGTCGCCCAGTTGTACCCCGTCGCCTAGGGCGGGTCGTTGCAAGTAGGCAGGGACTGAGTGGCGGGTAGATTAGGGCTCACTTGTCTGTTTCCGTACCCCGACATTACATAATCACAAGCCCATATACCTAGTCTACCCTGGTCCCTGACACTACTATGGACCCCCTTGAGACCCTGGCTCAGCAAATGCAGGGCCTCTCCCTACAGGTCCAGGCCCTGGCTCAGAGGGACAACCAGCCTGATGCTACCCTGGTAGTGCCCCTCACCTCACCTCTTGAACCCCACCTCAAGTTGCCTGACCGGTTCTCAGGGGACCGGAAGACTTTTTTCTCCTTTCGGGAGAGTTGTAGGCTCTATTTTAGCTTAAAGCCCCACTCCTCTGGTTCTGAGAGCCAGCGGGTGGGTATAATTATGTCCCGGCTCCAGGACGGGCCCCAAGAATGGGCCTTCTCCTTGGCTCCTGACGCCCCTGAACTTTCCTCCACTGATCTTTTCTTTTCTGCTCTCGGGCTCATTTATGACGAGACTGACAAGACTGCCTTTGCCGAGAGTCAGCTGGTGACCTTACGTCAGGGTAAGAGACCTGTTGAGGAGTATTGTTCTGACTTTAGGAAGTGGTGCATAGCTTCTCGGTGGAATGACCCTGCCTTAAGGTGCCAGTTTAGATTGGGTCTGTCGAACGTCCTGAAAGACCTGCTAGTTAGCTATCCCTCTTCTGACTCCCTAGATCAGGTTATGGCTTTTAGCGGTACGACTTGACCGACGTCTCAGGGAACGACGACTTGAACGTGTTTGTGTTTTCTCCTCTGACTCCCCCATGATGCCTCCCGAGGTTCCGTTGCTTCGTTCTTCCACAGAAGACTCGGAGGTACCTATGCAACTCGGGTCCTCCGTGTCCCCCCAACAGCGTAGAGAGTTCGGCAGGAAGAATGGTCTGTGCTTCTACAATGGGGATTACAAGCATCAAGTGAACAACTGTCCTAGCCGTAAGAATAAGCAGCCGGAAGAACTTCCATGCCTAAGTGACCATCGGGGAGGTCACTTGGGCGCACAGGTATTTCCCGTAAATATAAAACGTAATAAAATCTTGCTTCCCTTTCAGGTCTCTTTTGGTGGTAGGTCTGCTACCGGCAGTGCCTTCGTGGATTCAGGGTCTTCTGCTAATATCATGTCTGTGGAATTTGCTATGTCTCTAGCTATGCCATTGATTGATTTGCCTAAACCTGTCCCGGTAGTGGGTATCGACTCCACTCCTCTTGCTAATGGTTATTTTACACAGCATACCCCTGTTTTTGAACTCCTTGTGGGCTCCATGCATTTGGAGCAGTGCTCTGTACTGGTGATGCAGGGATTATCGTCCGATTTGGTTTTAGGCCTTCCCTGGTTGCAGTTGCATAATCCCACTTTTGACTGGAATACTGGGGATCTTACCAAATGGGGTAATGAATGCATGACGTCATGTTTTCCTGTTAATTCTATTTCTCTCCCTGAGGAGGTGAACACTCTACCTGAGTTTGTTCAGGAGTTCGCTGATGTTTTCTCTAAAGAGGCCTCCGAAGTGTTACCACCTCATAGAGAATATGATTGCGCAATTGAATTGGTACCAGGAGCTAAGCTCCCTAAGGGTAGGATATTTAATCTCTCTTGTCCCGAACGTGAAGCCATGAGCGAGTATATCCAGGAATGCCTGGCCAAGGGTTACATTCACCCCTCTACTTCTCCGGTGGGTGCTGGCTTCTTCTTCGTAGGGAAGAAGGATGGTGGTCTTAGGCCATGCATTGACTACCGAAACTTGAATAAGGTCACTGTAAGGAACCAGTATCCCCTTCCTTTAATTCCTGATCTCTTCAATCAGGTTCAGGGGGCCCAATGGTTCTCTAAGTTTGATCTACAGGGGGGCTTATAACCTTATCCGCATCAAAGAGGGGGATGAGTGGAAGACTGCGTTTAACACGCCCGAAGGTCATTTCGAATACCTCGTCATGCCCTTTGGGTTGTGTAATGCTCCCGCGGTCTTTCAGAATTTCATAAATGAGGTTTTGAGAGACTACCTGGGGGTATTTCTTGTAGTGTACCTTGATGACATACTTGTGTTTTCCAAGGACTGGTCCTCCCACATTGAGCATGTCAGGAAGGTGCTCCAGGCCCTTCGGGAAAACAAACTGTTTGCTAAGACTGAAAAATGTGTGTTTGGGGTGCAGGAGATACAGTTTTTGGGTCAAATCCTCACTCCTCATGAATTCCGCATGGACCCCGCAAAGGTCCAGGCTGTGGCGGAATGGGTCCAACCTGCCTCCCTGAAGGCGTTACAGTGTTCCTGGGGTTCGCTAATTATTACAGGAGATTTATTGCTAACTTCTCGGTCATCGCTAAGCCTCTCACGGATCTCACTCGCAAAGGTGCTGATCTCCTCCACTGGCCTCCTGAGGCTGTCCAGGCTTTTGAGGTCCTTAAGAAGTGCTTTATCTCGGCCCCAGTGCTGGTTCAGCCCAACCAAATAGAGCCATTTATCGTGGAGGTTGACGCGTCCGAGGTGGGAGTGGGGGCTGTCTTGTCCTAGGGTACCAGGTCCCTCATCCATCTCCGCCCCTGTGCCTACTTCTCCAGGAAGTTTTCGCCCACTGAGAGTAACTATGTTATTGGCAACCGCAAACTCTTAGCCATTAAATGGGCATTTGAAGAGTGGCGCCACTTCCTGGAGGGGGCTAGGCACCAGGTTACGGTCCTTACCGACCAAAAGAATCTGGTTTTCCTAGAATCTGCCCGGAGGCTAAACCCGAGACAAGCTCGATGGGTGTTATTTTTTACCAGATTCAACTTTTTGGTTACCTATAGGGCTGGGTCTAAAAATATTAAGGCTGATGCACTGTCGCGTAGCTTCATGGCCAGCCCTCCTTCGGAGGAAGATCCTGCTTGTGTTTTGCCTCCAGGTATAATAATTTCCTCTATTGATTCTGATTTAGTCTCTGAAATTGCGGCTGATGAAGGTTCAGCTCCCGGGAACCTTCCTGAGAACAAGCTGTTTGTTCCCCTGCAATTCCGGCTAAGGGTACTTAGGGAAAATCATGACTCTGCACTATCTGGCCATCCAGGCATCCTGGGTACCAAGCACCTTATTGCCAGAAACTATTGGTGGCCTGGGTTGCTCAAAGACGTTAAGGCCTACGTCGCCGCTTGTGAAGTTTGTGCTAGGTCCAAGACTCCCAGGTCCCGACCAGCGGGCTTACTATGTTCTTTGCCCGTTCCCCAGAGACCTTGGACCCATATCTCCATGGATTTCATCACCGATTTGCCTCCATCTCAAGGCAAGTCGGTGGTGTGGGTTGTAGTAGACCGCTTCAGTAAGATGTGCCACTTTGTGCCCCTCAAGAAACTACCCAATGCTAAGACGTTATCTACTTTGTTTGTCAAACACATCCTGCGTCTCCATGGGGTCCCTGTCAATATTGTTTCTGACAGAGGGGTACAATTTGTTTCATTGTTTTGGAGAGCCTTCTGTAAAAAGTTGGAGATTGATCTGTCCTTCTCCTCTGCCTTCCATCTTGAAACTAATGGCCAAACTGAGAGGACTAATCAGTCTCTAGAACAATATTTAAGGTGTTTTATCTCTGACTGTCAATATGATTGGGTCTCATTCATTCCCCTCGCCGAATTTTCCCTTAATAACCGGGTCAGTAACTCGTCAGGGGTCTCCCCCTTTTTCTGTAATGTTGGGTTAAATCCACGGTTCTCCTCCATTTCACCTGGTAGTTCCAACAATCCCGAGGTAGATGTCGTTCATCGGGTACTGTGCACAGTCTGGGCCCAGGTTCAGAAGAACCTAGAGGAGTCCCAGAGCATACAAAAAACTCAGGCAGATAGAAGACGTTCTGCTAACCCCTTGTTTGTGGTCGGGGATCTGGTGTGGCTATCGTCAAAGAATTTGCGCCTTAAAGTCCCGTCCAAGAAGTTTGCTACCCGGTTTATAGGGCCATACAAGGTCATTGAAGTCCTTAACCCTGTCTCCTTCCGACTGGAGTTGCCCCCGTCTTTTCGAGTACACGACGTGTTTCATGCCTCCCTCCTTAAACGCTGCTCCCCGTCCTTGGCTCCCTCGAGGAAACCTCCAGTCCCTGTTCTCACCCCTGAGGGGGTAGAATTCGAGGTGGCCAAGATTGTGGACAGCAGGATGGTCCAAGGCTCCCTCCAGTACCTGGTCCATTGGAGGGGATACGGGCCTGAGGAGAGGACTTGGGTACCTGCCCGGGATGTTCACGCTGGGGTATTGCTCAGGAGGTTCCACCTTCGTTTCCCCAATAAACCAGGTCCACCTAGAAAGGGTCCGGTGGCCCCTCATAAAAGGGGGGGTACTGTAAAGGATCTGCCAGACACAACTTCTGTGTCGACGCCCATAGGTAATCAGTCTGCACCTGCTTCTATGTCTGTGAGACTGACTCCATCTTCCACCACCCAGGATGGCATGCTTAGGAGTGGGAGAGCCTATCACAGCCTGGACAGACGGAGCTAGCTCCCACCCTCTGTCTATTTATACCTGCCTTTCCTGTTCCTCCTTTGCTTGTGATTCTTCTCTGTTTGTTTCCTGGTCCTGCTGCAGCTTCTTGAACTACTGATCCTCTGCATGTGATTGACCTTGGCTTTTCTGACCACTCTTCTGCTCTGCATTTTTGTACCTCGCTCATCTCCTGGTTTGACTCGGCTCGTTCACCTCGCTTATTGCTCACGGTCTGTCGTGCACCTATTGAGTGTAGGGACCATCGCCCAGTTGTACCCCGTCGCCTAGGGCGGGTCGTTGCAAGTAGGCAGGGACTGAGTGGCGGGTAGATTAGGGCTCACTTGTCTGTTTCCCTACCCCGACATTACACTGAGTGTCTTGACGAGACTGAGATGAATGAATAACTGGCTTGCAATGAAGATGGCAGAGTTCTCCACATTGAGTAATCTGTCCGGGGCTCCAATCAATAATGGGGGTATATAGTTGAAGCCATGGAAATCCCAGAAGTAAGTGACTAATAAACCTTTGTAACACATTAAATGAATTTTTTTTCCAAATGGAGTGCTCCTACTTGCAAAGTCACAGGAGAGGTAGAAGTTCGCCATTTGCAAAAGAAACGGAAAGGGGCTTTTTCAATTGTGTTCTAGTGTTCTAGTATTTGGAGACTAGAAACTGTTGAATGAAGAATGGGGAGGCAGAACCAGACATTAGTGGGGCAGAGCGGGCTGCCGCCTAGACCAGGACAGCGACAGGAGCTAGTAGAACACAATGTAAAGAGGAATAAGGCCAGGGAATTAGAGTTGGATGAGTTTGGTGTGGAGGAACTAGTGGCCTGCACAGAGCCCTGCCTTAATTCCCATCAAACACCCTTGAATTGGAATGCCGATTGCGAGCCAGAACTTCCCATTCAACATCAGTGCCTTCCGTCATAAATGCTATTCTGGCAGAAATTACCACAGACACACTACAAAATGTTCTGGATGAGGCTGTTATAGACGCAAAAAAGGGTATGAATGTTAACGCCCATGGAATGGGATGTCCAACAAGTTCTTATAGATGTGATGATCAGGTGTCCATTTACTTTTTGCTATATAGTGTGCGCGTGTATATATATATTTATATATATATATATATATATATATATATATATATATATATATATATATATATAGACGAATCAAGGGTAGGAGCAGTACTGTGATTCCTTGCCTGTTAAGGCTGGTGCTCAGCTTTCAAACAGGGAGTGACCTCTCCCTGCACAAACGTGTATCCAAAAAAGAGAGATAGAAGCAGCACTCAAAAAAACTCTGGTTTATTCATCCAGCATCCACTGCAACGTTTCACCTTCTCTATGAAGGCTTTTTCAACTTGAAAAAGCCTTCATAGAGAAGGTGAAACGTTGCAGTGGATGCTGGATGAATAAACCAGAGTTTTTTTGAGTGCTGCTTCTATCTCTCTTTTTTGGATATATATATATATATATATATATATATATATATATATATATATATATATATATATAAAAATCGAGCAAAGAAGCAGCACTCAATAGCAAAAAATGAAATTTATTCACCCAACACAGCAACGTTTCACTTCCTCCATGGAAGCATTTTCAAGCAATTAGTGAAAAGCACACACAGGTATATATAGGGAGCACAAAGCTCAATTAACAAATCATCTAAATAGCAGCAATTATACACTTCATATTGAAAAAAATACCCCATGTAACAGTGTAACAAAATATTACATATATGTGTACAAGAGTCAAACATTGACAAATGGTATGAAGAACTTTAAAATTCCAACGAGTGTCATACGTGCCTATAAAATAGTGTAATGCATTAATTGCATATTGATTAATAATCACATTATAATACACAATAGCTGGCACTCACCAATCTGGAGAAACAAGGACATCCTGAACAGAACATGTGTGGAATTAAAATTTCCGGCGTTACAAACACCGAACTGCACATGCCCCAACTCTATCTGTCCATTGGGTAAGGCTATCACATGTGATCTGACTCGCCGTGACGATGCACAGCGACGCAACAGCTGACATGATTACATCACTAGCAGAGGCCCATCAAATCGCACAGTCGTGTTAGGGTCAATGCAACATAATACGCCATGTTTGTTAAGGGCAAATATGCCAGAACTACAGTTTACAGGGTGGAGATACCACTAAAATACCTCTAATGAAGTCGTGAATAACACATTCCGCTAGTCAAGAAGGAGTGTATGAAAACTGTGTATAAGATGTAGAAATATTGGTACTGCTCGGAGGGCATACAACAATTGGGGAAGGATATAGGTTTTGAGATAGTTTTTTCTGACCTACCCATGACAGGAAAGGTACATTAAGGGACTCAAGTTGATTTTGGATTTTACGTATTTTGCTGAGTTTAGTTTGCCATGAATAGATTCGATAAATCTTTGGTGAGTTGTATGCCTGGATATTTACTTTTTTTTCCTGGCCAAGTAAAGGGGGCAAGCCTCTTAAGGCCTTCAACTTCTCCAGTGAGATCTGAGATATACTGTAAATAGCCTCAGACTTAGTATAATTAATCTTAAAATTGGAAACCCAATTAAAAGGTGTCAAAAATCTGTAGAACCTGTGGAAAGGCTTGCTTGGGGCTTGTAATAATTAGTAGGAGATCATTCGCAAAGCTGTTCTATGGTTGTGGGTGCATACCTGTAAACCTTGAATAGCTTCTGTTTGACTTATTTTCTGAAGAAGTGTTACTGTCATTAAAATAAATAAGGTTGGGGATAGGAGGCAGCCTTGGCGAGTACCGTTCGTAATGTGAAAAGTAGGAGATAATGTACCATTCAATCTCAGTCTTGCTGTGGGAGTCATATATAGAGAGAAGACTGCGTTAATAAATAGTTCGGGAAATCCAAACCTGGTCTTTTCCTTCTTTGGAATTCATAATAATATAGGCTTCTAGAGATTGTTGGGTGAGACGTGAGCCTTTGAGGAGATCATTACATACTTGGAAGAAGTGGTGTTGAACTTTTTATAATAGCTTGCGGGTAGTCCATCTGGTCCAGGAGACTCACCATCAGATATTGAGGTGAGAGTCTGGGATATTTCCTACTGTGTTATGGGTTTAGTCAGTTAGGCCCATAAGAACCGCGGCAGAAAATAGCCGAAATTGCCTCCCATTGATTTGAATGGGAGGTGGGGGTGTTTTTTGTCCTGTAAGCAAAAAAAAACGCTCACAGGAAAAAGAAGCGACATGCCCTATCTTGAGCCGTTTTCAACCTCAAAAAAATGGAGCCGATTTTTCCAGGCAGAATTTTCTGCCAGCAAAAAACTAGGGCCTAATTGTTTATCTTCCTCAGGTAAAGCTGGTAATGCAATGGAGTTAAAAAAGGGGTTTGTGGTTTTTTCCGCTTGAGGGTGCTCTGAGAGTTTATATAGTGAGGAATAGTAACTAATAAATTCCTTTGTAATACTTTCAATATTTGTCACTGATGTGCCAGAGTGTGTTTTAACTAGACATATCAGATCTATTCATGCAAATACTCGCACACTTCAATTTTGGGGCATTACCCAAATTAAATTAGGCCCTAGAGCTGGAAATTTAGATTGGAAACTTCTACAAAAAAGCCAGGTGGATTCATCGACTAACTACTTTCAGGGTATGTGCACACACAAAATCAAAAACGTCTGAAAATACGGAGCTGTTTTCAAGTGAAAAAGGGAGAACGAATTGCCCTATTCCTACTAACTAATTCCT
Source organism: Rhinoderma darwinii (assembly GCF_050947455.1). Taxonomy (NCBI): domain Eukaryota; kingdom Metazoa; phylum Chordata; class Amphibia; order Anura; family Rhinodermatidae; genus Rhinoderma; species Rhinoderma darwinii. Next base: position 212,484,128 of record NC_134688.1, on the reverse strand, counting down.
ACTTACTAATCAAGTGAAAACAGCTCCTGATTTTCAGCCTTTTTTTAGCAACTCGTGTTTTTCGCTGCGTTTTTGGAGCTGTTTTTCTATAGAGTCAATGAAAAACGGCTCCAAAAATGGCTCAAGAAGTGACATGCACTTCTTTTTCGCGGGTGTTTTTTTACACGGTCGTTTTTTAACGGAACAAAACGCGTTTTTCCCATTGAAATCAATAGGCAAATGTTTGGAGTCGTTCTGCCCGAAAAACGGTCGAAAAATCGGAATCAGAACGCCTCCAAAACATCTGTCCATTGATTTCAATGGGAAAAAAGGCGTTCCAACAGGCCGTTTTTTTATGCGGCTGTTTTGAAAAATGCCCGCGTAAAACAACGCCCGTGAAAAAGAAGTGCATGTCACTTCTTGAGCAGTTTTTGGAGCTTTTAATAGAATGCCTTGCTGATAGATTTATCATAGAGCATCAGATAGTGTAGCCACAGCATACTGCAGCCGCTGGCGCGAACACAAGGAGATATAAGCATTACATTAACTCCATACCATCTAGGCACTGTGCCCACTGGTCACTCGTTATCAGCATGCATTGAGTCTTTCACAATATATGTGGTTCATTTTTGTTGCTTCTAATAGCATTAATAAAGATTATTTCATGAAATTGTATAGGTAGTTGGTAAATAATTTTTTTATTTTTGCATTTGGCAATTAGTTAGTAGGAATAGGGCAATTAGTTTTCCCTTTATATGCCTCATGTGCCTCCCAAGTTATGAGTGTGGGCATGTCTGGGGTATTATTTTTTTCAAAGAAGTCTGACAGAGAGGACCGCAAAGTTTCAGATTGCTGAGGGCTATCTAGTAAGATTTCGTTGAATCCCCAAGTCCATTCTCTTGGAGGTAAGTAAAAAGGACATGGAGAGTGAAATTGGGGGATGATCAGATAGTGTAAGGGTATGTTCACACGTATTAACAAATTAAGTTTGAATTTACGGAGCTGTTTTCAGACGAAAACAGCTCCTGAATTTCAGACGTTATTGCAAGGACTCGCGTTTTTCGCGGCGTCCATTACGGACGTAATTGGAGCTGTTTTTCAATGGAGTCAATGAAAAACGGCTCCAAAAACGTCCAAAGAAGTGACATGCACTTCTTTGACACGGGCGTCTTATTACGCGCCGTATTTTGATAGCGACGTGTAAAATTACACCTCGTCTGAACATAACATCATAAAACCCATTGCAAGCAATGGGAAGATGTTTGCTGTCGTAATGGAGCCGTCTTTAAAGGCGGAATTCGAGGCGTAAAACGCCCGAATTACGTCTGAAAACAGGCCGTGTGAACATACCCTTATGGACCCAATGTCTGTAGTGCTTGCATTAGCTAAATATCTACCATATCTATCACTCTTCCTTCCGTGTCAAGATATGAAGTTTCAAAGACTTTGGCTCGGTTCACACACCCTATTTACGGACGTCGGCAAACATCTGCCCATTCATTTGAATGGGTTTTACGATGTTCTGTGCCGACGGTAATTTTTTTAAAAAGACGCCCGCGTCAAAGAAGTGGCTGTCACTTCTTGAGACGTAATTGCAGTCGTTTTCCATTGACTCCATGGAAAAACAGCTCCAATTACGTCTGTAATGGACGCTGTGAAAAACGCCTGCACATGCCATTACGTCTGAAATTCCGGAGCTGTTGTCTCCTGAAAACAGCTCTGTAATTTCAGCCGTAATGGACGCTGCCGTGTGAACATACCCAAAGGGTTAACACCTTTAGATGCAGATGTGGGATGTGTGCTATGTTACCATGTTTTGTAATGGGAGCGAGAGAAGGAAGGAAGGTGGTGTGATTTAAAATGAGTTTCTTGTAACAGGAGGAAGTAACTTTACATTTGTTTGAGGAGGTTTAGAATCTGGTTACGTTTCCTAGGGTCATTGAAGCCGTTATCATTGTACGAGTTAAAGGTTATATAGTTTCGAGTCATAATGGATAGGTAAGAGTGTAATAAGGATCATGGGATATTTCAACCCCTTTATCAGAACTATTTAAGGTAGAAGGTACGATTGAAGAAAGTAATATGCTGGTCTCACCTAATTTCTCAAGTGTGTGTGTATGGATGGGAATTATCATAACCGCTTTGAGGGGATACCAAGAACATTGAACCATCATTTGAAACAAAAAAATAAACCTTTAAGTAGGTAGGATGATAAATATCAGTAGATATGTGCAGGATTGACCTAGTATATAAATTGCAATGGAAAGTACACTTATCGTTTAAACTATTATAAAAAACACATGAATAATCAATCTCATCTGTGTGAGCTTAGTTGCATCATTTCAGTAATATAGGGATAGTAGGTCGGGCATGCCAGAGTAAAATTTTTAGTCTAAACTGGGTTGGGGAGTGTTGGGTTGGATGCGTTTGACCTCGAAGATTTGTTGTTGTATTGGCCAGTGCAACTCATTAAGGCCAAGCCTCAGGAGGCCTAGGCTAACAGAGCAACCATGTGGCTCTAAAAATATTTCAGAGATTGTGAAATCTCTAGATTAATTGTGTTGTTTGTACCCAGGCATGCCAGACCTGTAAAGCTAACAACATCTGTAAAATCCTATATAAAACATCAGAAATATATATGTATGAAGTTCAAACAAAGAAATTATTACTGGGCGATAGAGTTGCCCAAATCCATCTCCTGAGCAGAAGACATTAGATACAGTGGACACACAGGGAACAAATAACTATCTCTCACTAAATTCTTGAGGAGGAGCTCACTCTGAGTCCATATTAATCCGCCTAGGTGTAATCTTGCCTGAGCGTTTCTGGGCCATAGAAGCTTTACCATGTCTAGTGGCTAACCATGGTGTGGAACATGTGATCGATAACAGACAGGAAAGATCTTGAATGACAGTCCAATCCAGGATGGTGAGGTCGGTTAAATTGAGAGTTTCTTGGGCTTCAGGGAGATCATCGTGTTTGCGTAAAATCAGGCGTTTCCCCTCCACCGAAAAGCTCAATCCAAAGGGAAAGAGCCATCAGTATGGAATGTTCCTGCGTTTGAGGATGTCTGTAAGAGGTTGTAGCATTCTCCTTTTAGAGAGGGTAACATTGGCTATATTTTGGAATAATTGTATGTTAGTGCCGTCCCATAGGATCGGGTCAGTTTCTCTAGCGGCCCTCAGAATGTCATCTCTGGTTTTGGAGTTGAGGAGATGGTATATAATGTCTCTGGGTGGTTCTTGGGGCTTAGGCTTCGATTTTAGGGCTCTGTGAGCTCTTTCAATCATTATGTCCCCAGTGTATTTGTCCCCGAAAATTGGAATAAAACTTTTTTTGAGAGATGACTGGAAGGATTCTTGAACTACTGATTCCGGAATGCCTTTGAGTCTTAAATTGTTTCACCTTCCTCTATTGTCATGGTCTTCCAACCAGTCTATTATTTTATTTAGATGTCCCTTGCAGGTGCCAAATGCTGAAGTTAAAGCTTCAGTGTATGAAATGATTTGAGCTTGAGAAGTTTCCAATTGTTCCACTCTTTGACGAACTTCTTGTTTAATTTCATGAAGTTAGTTTACGATCGGGTTCTGTGCTTTTGTGAGAGCTCTGATAAGTGATTTCGAGATAGGTAGCTCGTTGGGAGGCAAAGGACTATTATTGTCACTGTCATCTCCCTTAAAAAGGGTGTCAATGGTTGTCAATGAACTTTGTTTTTCAGATTGCATGGCTGCCATCGAGCTTTTATGAGGTTCTGGAAGGATTTTATTAAAGAGGCTCTGTCACCACATTATAAGTGGCCTATATTGTACATGATGTGATTGGCGCTGTAATGTAGATTACAGCAGTGTTTTTTTATTTAGAAAAACAATAATTTTTGACGGAGTTATGACCTATATTAGCTTTATGCTAATGAGTTTCTCAATGGACAACTGGGCGTGTTTTACTATATGACCAAGTGGGCGTTGTACAGAGGAGTGTATGACGCTGACCAATCAGTGACCAATCAGCGTCATACACTTCTCTCCATTCATTTACTCTGCACATAGCGATATAGCTATATCGCTATGTGCAGTCACATAAACACACTATAACGCTACTCATGTGTCATGACAATGAATATACATTACCTCCAGCCAGGACGTGATGTGTATTCATTCTCCTGACCACTTCTGTAGCGTCTCTGTGAGTCACAGCATAGCAGGAGTAGTTTCGCGAGATTACTCTGTAAACTGTCATTCACAGCGAGATCTCGCTGTGCTGTGCTGTAAATCACAGAGACGCTACAGAAGTGGTCAGGAGAATGAATACACATCATGTCCTGGCTGGAGGTAATGTATATTCATTGTCATGACGCATGAGTAGCGTTATAGTGTGTTTATGTGACTGCACATAGCGATATAGCTATATCGCTAGTGCTGTGTAAATGAATGCAGAGGAGTGTATGACGCTGATTGGTCACTGACAACACCCAATTGGTCATATAGTAAAACACGCCCAGTTGTCCATTGAGAAACTCATTAGCATAAAGCTAATATAGGTCTTAACTCCGTCAAAAATTATAGTTTTTCTAAATAAAAAACACTGCTGTAATCTACATTACAGCGCCGATCACATCATGTGCAATATAGGGAACTTATAATCTGGTGACAGAGCCTCTTTAAGTTAGTTATCAAGATGACTATATTTGGTTGCTGAAATGTTCTCTCTCGCTTTTTGTTTGTCAAGTTGTCAGCTGAGTATAATTGCTGTGCCGCTTTGTAAATAAGTATGGGTTTATGAAAGCATCTTATGTAGTATATGATAAGTGGCTATGGTTAATCCACTGCAGTGGAATATTGAAGATACTTAGAAGTCCATGGTGAGAGCGTAGAAGTCACCCAACTCCTTTCAGAGGAGGTATGTTCTCCAGTGTAATTTACACTCTGTCTCTTTAAGGTTGAGTAGTCTAAAGAGGGATCTTGTAGATTCTTTGTGGGGTGTAAGACTTGAAGAGAAACAACCTAAAAAGCACACAAGCGCAGGGGACATAACACTTCAATGGAATATAAGGATAAATCACTGCCACATATCGTAAAAAAATATATAAATCTTTATTAATACATAACAATACATGGTATCACAGTAATAAATATAATTGGATAAAGCAGGTCATTGAAGAGAAAGCCATTTATCACTATTGAATAAGAACTTTACAGTTATTGGAGGACATATCCCATAGAATTTGTGTCCTTGGGATGCGAGAGCTTAAGTTATGAATTATATAGTTTGGGCTATTGAGTGAGTTGATAAGACCTTTATATCAAATGGCTTGTGGTGTTATCTATAGAGAGAAGGGGCCCACAGCGAAAGTCACCCACTTTAGCGTTACCTGGTATCTTTGTGGCTGTTACTGGAGGTCCAGTGCCAGCTTAGGGATGTGCGAGTAGGCCTCGTACGGCAGAGAAGGGGATCCCGTGTAGAAGTTGATCTCGTATCGTGATGCTAACCGTGACAACAGGTTACCGCTCCAGGACTGCTGGAGAATGGCGGGTATGTGAGGTACCGATAGTCAATCACAGCCCAGTGTCTGACCCGTAACCAGCGGTGATGAGCTGTAATATGGCAGATCAAAACCACAAAAACGGCCATTGTAAAGGATCTGCCAGGCACAGCTTCGGGGTTAACTCCCAGAACTAATCAGTCAGCACCTGAGAATACATCCCTGAGACTGACTCCTGCTTCCACCATTCAGGCTGGCAGGCTTAGGAGTGGGAGAGCCTATCGTAACCTGGCCAGACTCAGCTAGCTCCCGCCCTCGGTCTATTTAAGCCTGCCCTTCCTGTCCCTCGGTGCTTGTGATTCTTTCCTTGTGGTTTCCTGGCCCAGCTACAGCTCCTGCTATTTTTGATCCTGCTCCATACAGACCCTGGCTTACCGACTACTCTTCTGCTTTTTGTTTTGTACCTCGCACACTCCTGGCTTGACTCGGCTCGTTCACCACTCTGGTTGCTCACGGTGTTGCCGTGGGCAACTGCCCCTTTTCCTTGCTTGTGTTCCTTTGTATGTTTGTCATGCACTTACTGAGCGCAGGGACCGCCGCCCAGTTGTACCCCGTCGCCTAGGGCGGGTCGTTGCAAGTAGGCAGGGACAGAGTGGCGGGTAGATTAGGGCTCACTTGTCCGGCTCCCTACCCCCTGCCATTACAGCCATACTTACTAGGTGGGTGGGTGAAAACCCGTTCCCAGCAGGACGCAGACAGGTCAAAAAATACTGCAGAAGGAGGGTGCATTAAATAGTGATAGCCACTCCCACTAGTCTTGAGGGGAGTGGCAAACTAAGTGCTCACAGGTGTGCGATAAATGAGTGTCAGTGTTAGTGTAATGCTAGGGGGTGAATGTATGGTAAAAAAGAAATGTGTATGTATGGAAGTGTCAGAAACGTGTGATAATGTAATAAAAAATAAATAATAAATAAGTGTGATGAATAGGGGTCAGTGCTGTGAATAGTACATGGGGTGTCAGTACTATGTGTAATACGTGGAGGGATAATGTGCTGGTCGTCAGGCATAGCATATCTTGCCAAATCACAGCCTATGTGTAACGCCGCTACTGTTAGCTAAAGCGGGCTGCTCTGCATGCCAAACCAAACGCCAGCACATCATGCCCTCCCAGCATATAAGACCTGGCTGCGTCCTGAAAAAAAGTATACATAGTAAAAATATCCATGAACCATGGGGTATTATTTGTAATTTTGGCCAAAATACGCAAAGCTCGCAACCCAACGTCAAGGGTCCCCAGTGCCTTGCGAGTCCCTAACTAGAACTTTTCGTTCCTAATTTAAAAACACCAGCAGAAAAAAATGGGACATAGATAACATCAAAACCACAAAAAAGGCTAGGTGGGTGGGTGAAAACCCGTTCCCAGCAGGACGCAGACAGGTCAAAAAATGCTGCAGAAGGAGGGTGCATTAAATAGTGATAGCCACTCCCACTAGTCTTGAGGGGAGTGGCGAACTAAGTGCTCACAGCTGTGGGATAAATGAGTGTTCGTGTAGTGCTAGGGTGTGAATGTATGGTAAAAAAGAAATGTGTATGTATGGAAGTGTCAGAACTGTGTGATAATGTAATAAAAAATAAATAATAAATAAGTGTGATGAATAGGGGTCAGTGCTGTGAATAGTACATGGGGTGTCAGTACTATGTGTAAAAAGGGGAGGGATAATGTGCTGGTCGTCAGGCATTTTTTCTGCTGGTGTTTTTAAAATAGGAACGAAAGTTCTAGTTAGGGACTCGCAGGGCACTGGGGACCCTTGACATTGGGTTGCGAGCTTTGCGTATTTTGGCCAAAATAGCAACTAATACCCCATGTTTCATGGATATTTTTACTATGTATACTTTTTTTCAGGACGCAGCCAGGTCTTATATGCTGGGAGGGCATGATGTGCTGGCGTTTGGTTTGGCATGCAGAGCAGCCCGCTTTAGCTAACAGTAGCGGCGTTACAAATAGGCTGTGATTCGGCAAGATATGCTATGCCTTACGACCAGCACATTATCTCTCCACGTATTACACATAGTACTAACACCCCATGTACTATTCACAGCACTGACCCCTATTCATTACACTTATTTATTATTTATTTTTTATTACATTATCACACAGTTCTGACACTTCCATACATGCACATTTCTTTTTTACCATACATTCACACCCTAGCTCTACACTAACACTGACACTCATTTATCGCACAACAGTGAGCACTTAGATTGCCACTCCCCTCAAGATGGTGGGAGTGGCTATCACTATTTAATGCACCCTCCTTCTGCAGCATTTTTTGACCTGTCTGCGTCCTGCTGGGAACGGATTTTCACCCACCCACCTAGTAAGGTTTTTCTGCTGGTGTAATATGGCAGATGACTTTCAGGCCAGCGTATCAGCGCCAGGTTAGCTCTCGCTTACGAGGTGATAAGTATCTGCCGTTCTTTAGTAGGGGTGGGAAGCTGGCGGTAAACGTTACCTTCGTCTAAGACCTCGAGTCATCTCAAGAAGTGGTTCAGCAGGACGCAAGATGGCCACCGGCTTCCCCTCTTATGTGCTGGGTGAAACTTTGTCCCCAGTCTGCTACGGGCCAAGTATGCGGTCTCCTCAGGTGCAGTCCATGCATCAGCGACAATGCAAAGAGCTGTAGGCCACCGATGACAGCTGTAGAGGGCGGGCTATCTCCTGGGAACCGGGAGTTGCATCCACCTCAGCAAATTTAGTCCAGTGCTCCACTCCGCTTGGTAGGCCGCTACTCTCCAAAGTCTCAGATCTGCGCCAGAGTGGTCTCCAAATGTTCTCCAGGGAGAGAGGAGCAAAATAGTGTTGGGGAGAGCACTATTGGTGAGGGATGGAGATGGATATCTTCAATATCTCGAGGAGCTCTGGTGAAGCGTGTCTTCTCCCGTCTATGTATTGGCCACGCCACAGATTCACATTTTTTAATTAAATTTATATATTTTAATCTTTAAAAACATATGCATTTTATATCTCTTTTTTGGTCTATACAAAATGTGCCAATCATCAAAGTAGCTATTCACTTAAAAATGTAAAGTTAGTACTGCCAAACTTGAAACATCTTTTTATAAACGTCCCTCATCCTAAATTTCTCCTGAGGCAGACTATTGATTAATCCATGTCAGGTTGCATTAGTCAACTAGATTGGACCAAAACATCACGAAATCTAAAGCAGCATGGATCATACCACCCGGTGTGATATGTCACATTTAAGCACTTCACAACTTACAGACGATAAAAAAATATCAGAATGAGAAAGTTTCAGCACTGGACAAGACACGAAGAGTCGGAAAGTTTAGAAAACGAAAAATTTGACTTTTTTACATAATAGTACTTGCGATTTATTTGTAATAGGCGACTGCAGGTTAAAATTAGGATTGGAATTCATTTTGTATGATTTTTGTTGGGCTTTCTTAGAAGTGCTGTATCATTTCTGATATCAATATATTTAATTAAATTCAGTATCTGCAGTGTATATACGCGTTTTGGTCTACAGGTTGACATTATGCCATATTTTGCCTGTACCAAGGGTGGCTTCAGGGGCCATGGTGCCTAAACCCCTAAAAACGCAGGTACACTGCAAAATGTTTATATATTTTTTTATATTTTTTGGGGGGAGCTTTGTTCTTTTGTTTTAATCTAAAGTCTGCCTTTTCCTGAAATACTGATTGTTGATAGTAGCAGTGTGTACCACATCCACAACACGAAGCATTTTACATGAGAATCACCACAATTGAAAGAAAATGTAGAAATAAAAGTTTAGTTTTATTTATTCTTCGTGTCGAATTTAGGTAAAAGATTCCATTTGGCAAATTAATTTAAAATTGCTTTAAATTACCTTACCATCTACTAGGGCCTGATGTTGAAATTGTGTAACTAAATAAACCTAACAACGGTCATTAACAGCTCAAAAGCAAAAGTCTTAAAAGCAATACATATCTCAGAATAATCAGCCTTATATAAGAAGCAGAGGTGTTATTAACAATTTACCAGGTTCTAATACTATTAGCAAATACAAGAGCCAAAGCGGGACCGAATTTTTAAATATTTGCTCCTTTCTAATTACAAGTCAAATAGGAGACTTTTGACTGTATTTTGTCCCTTTACTCCATTTCTAATTTGTTACCTTTGGTTTCTATACAGCCCGCTTACTTTGTATTGTTTACAATGTACACACACTCCAGTCCTTCACACACCATAGGAGTAACATACAACCCTCGCAGTTATTAAATATATAAAGATACTTTACTTATAACATAGAAGGGACAAAGCAATATATATTACATCAAGATACAATACATTAACTAGAGAACACAAGCACACACAGCCGCCTCCTTTAACTACCTTCCCTAAGGTGTCACAAATTTTTTTTTTTATATAATATTGCTTTTTGTATGTCATTAAAATACATTTTATTTATTTGTGTTTTTGTGTTGTACTTTTTTCTTTCTTTTACTTCTCTATGGGAGCTGCCATTTTTTTTTTCATCTCTGTATGTGTGTATTAACGACACATACAGAGATGGAATATGGCACATACATCCCCATAGAAAATGCGAACGGGAGCCGTTCCATTCACTATAGCGTACGCGGTCTGTGTGGGAACGCCGCATGCGCCGTTCCCACACAGACCAAACGGAAGGTCTTTGGTAGAGCGACATCCGGCGGCATTTTCATGTGGACCGGAAGCCGCGGCCGGACAGTAAGATGACGACTTCCGTTCACGGCTTCTGGCTATATGTTCAAGGCAGCGCAGATGCAAGGACTAGGAGTGGAGGTGGTGGCAGCGGCGGCAGGAGCAAGTGAGTTATGTTTGTGTATGTGATGTGTGTGTATGTTGATGTTATACTGTCTGATTACCACTGTATCTAATCCTCCTACACTGTGCATTCGCTCAGAAAATGGCGGCACACAGTGTAGGAGGTTTGAACATTCAACCCCCTCCTTTCTCCTGGCACTAGCCAGGATAAAGAAGGGGGGATTGTGTGAGGAAACTAGAGCGAGTGTGTCTACTCCAAATTTGCAGCATAAAGCAATGAGGTTGCTTTACAACATTGCCAATGCTGCAATTTTGGGAATTGCTCCCTCTAGTGACCAGCACATGGAAATGTTATAAATTAGAATCTAATTTATAATATTTCCGGACTTGTGAAAAAATTAAAAAAATTAAAACAATGTGTAATCATTTATATACTAAAAAAATGTTAAGAATTCTAGCGACACATTCCCTTTAATGTATATGTATATGAATCTAGAATATTCATCCAGGACGCAAACCTATACAGTCTCCTGGAACTACCCGAGCCACATCCAGCACCTGACCATTGGTACATGTACACATAGAGACTCATTCATAAATAGCATATATATATATATATATATATATATATATATATACACACACACACACACACACACACACACACACACACACACACACACACACACACACACACAGAGCACCATTGAATAAAGTGACGGCACTAGGACTTCAAGATAGATGAAAAAGGGTGGATTTATTTACTTCAAGTGAGCAGCTTGAAATTACTTTTTACATTACACTAGTGGCCATCCAAGGACAATGCTGAAATCTTGGCCATTCAGCCAATTGATCAGAGTCAAGACGATAGTAAGCCAAGAGGACAAACTATCCTCACGGCTTGACCAAATGTGCTTGAAATTTATGGATGGGGGTATCCTAAACATATCCTTGAGGCCTCATTTACATGAGCGTAATATACGCGCGTGCGACGCGCGTGCTTTTCACGCGTGTCGTACGCACCTATATTACTCTATGGGGCAGTTTAGACGATGCGTGAATTTTGCGCAGCGTGAGTGCGTTGCGTAAAACTCACGACATGTTCTATAATCGTGCATTTTTCACGCAACACGCACCCATTGAAGTCAATGGGTGCGTGAAAACCACGCATGCCGAACGGAAGCACTTCCGTGCGAACTGCGTGATTCGCGCAAGAGCTGTCAAAAGGATGAATGTAAACAGAAAAGCACCACGTGCTTTTCTGTTTACAAACATCCAAACGGAGTGTCAAATTAGAGATGAGCGCACCGAACTTCACCGGGTTCGGCCGAACTCGTTTTGACCGAACCCGGCAAAAAATGTTCGGGTACGCGACGGCAGGAGACAGTCACTGTCCACGGTGCTGAAAGAGTTAAACTGGTTCAGCACCATGGACAGTGACTTCCGATCACAATATACATGAACGTGTAAAAAAAAAAGAAGTTCTGACTTACCGAGAACTCCCGGCTTCTTCCTCCAGTCTGACCTCCCGGGATGACAATTCAGTCCAAGTGACAGCTGCAGCCAATCACAGGCCAAGCACAGCCTGCAGCCAATCACAGGCTGCAGCGGTCTCATGGACTGCCGCGTCATCCTGGGAGGTGGGGCCGGATGACAAGAGAGGGACGCATCACCAAGGCAACGGCCGGGAGACCGGACTGGAGGAAGCAGGAAGTTCATGGTAAGTATGAACGTCTTTTTTTGATTCACAGGTTGGTGTATATTGTGATCGGAACTCACTGTCGAGGGTGCTCAAAGAGTTACTGCCGATCAGTTAGCTCTTTCAGCACCTTGGACAGTGACGGGCGTCGACTAGCCTCATCTCTATGATGGCGGCTGCGCGAAAATCACGCAGCCGCGCATCATACACGGATGACACACGGAGCTGTCAAATGCCTTTTGCGTGCGCAAAACGCACACGCTCGTGTAAATCAGGCCTGAGATGAATAAACAAAAAGTTCTGATACTAGATAGCAATGTCCTCTTAAATGGAAATGTGATGAAGAAAAAGAAGGTTTGTATTCCCTTTGTCTCCACCTTTTGTATGATTAGCCCACAAGTCAGTGACATCTTGAGGAAATACTGGAATGTATTGAGTAGAGCATTCCCCAACAATGCTGAGTTTCAGGAGAGACCTATGATGGCTTATAGAAAGGGTAAAACAATTAAGAATAGTGTAGTCAAGGCTGACATTGGATCTAGTCGCAAGGGACAGACTTTCTTAGCTCCTACGAAACAGGGTTGCTATCCTTGTCTAGGATGCAATATCTGTAATAATATGATTAAGGGTAACACTTTTAAAGGGAATGTGTTGCCAGCAAAACATGTTTTTTTTTTTTTTAGTTAAACAATTAGTGTGTGGGTGATTAAACATTGTTCTAATTTTTTTTATTTTTTTCACTTGTCAGGAAATATTATAAATTGGATTCAATTTATAATATTTCCCAGCACTGGTCACTAGATGGAGCAATTCCCAAAATTGCAGCATTGCATGTGGTAAAGCAACCACATTGCTTTATGCTGCAAAATTGGGAAAAAATCCCTCGCTCTAGTGAGCTCTCAGAATCCCCCCCTCCTTTATCCTGGCTAGTGCCGGGAGAAACGAGGGGTTTGAACGGTCTAACCTCCTACACTGTGTGTCGCCATTTTTTGAGCTAACACACAGTGTAGAAGGTTTACATACACTAGTAAACACACAGCAACACCGTGAGCAACAAGAGTGGTGAACGAGCCGAGTCAAACCAGGAGTGTACGAAGTACCAAACGCAGAGCAGGAGAGTAGTGAACAAGCCGAGTCAAACCAGGAGTGTACGAAGTACCAAACGCAGAGCAGGAGAGTAGTCAGTAAGCCAGGGTCAATATGAAGCAGGGTCAAATAGTTCAAGAAGCTGCAGCAGGGCCAGGAAACCAAACGAGAAGAATCACAAGCAAGGAGGAACAGGAAAGGCAGGTATAAATAGACAGTGGGTGGGAGCTAGCTCCGTCTGGCCAGGCTGTGATAGGCTCTCCCACTCCTAAGCCTGCCATCATGGGTGGTGGAAGATGGAGTCAGTCTCACAGACATAAAAGCAGGTGCAGACTGATTACCTATGGGCGTAGACACAGAAGCTGTGCCTGGCAGATCCTTTACAGTACCCCCCTTTTATGAGGGGCCACCGGACCCTTTCTAGGTGGACCTGGTTTATTGGGGAAATGAAGGTGGAACCTCCTGACCAATACCCCAGCATGAACATCCCGGGTGGGTACCCAAGTCCTCTCCTCAGGCCCGTATCCTCTCCAATGGACCAGGTACTGGAGGGAGCCTTGGACCATCTTGCTGTCCACAATCTTGGCCACCTCGAATTCTACCCCCTCAGGGGTGAGAACGGGGACAGGAGGTTTCCTCGAGGGAGCCAAGGACGGGGAGCAGCGTTTAAGGAGGGAGGCATGAAACACGTCGTGTACTCGAAAAGATGGGGGCAACTCCAGTCGGAATGAGACAGGATTGAGGACTTCAATGACCTTGTACGGCCCTATAAACCGGGGAGCAAACTTCTTGGACGGGACTTTAAGGCGCAAGTTCTTTGACGATAGCCACACCAGATCCCCGACCATAAACAAGGGGTTAGCAGAACGTCTTCTATCTGCCTGAGTTTTTTGTATGCTCTGGGACGCCTCTAGGTTCTTCTGAACCTGGGCCCAGACTGTGCACAGATCCCGATGAACGATCTCTACCTCGGGATTCTTAGAACTACCAGGTGAAACGGAGGAGAACCGTGGATTAAACCCAAAATTACAGAAAAAGGGGGAGACCCCTGACGAGTTACTAACCCGGTTATTAAGGGAAAATTCGGCCACCAATAGTTTCTGGCAATGAGGTGCTTGGTACCCAGGATGCCTGGATGACCAGATAGTGCGGAGTCATGATTTTCCCTAAGTACCCTTAGCCGGAATTGCAGGGGAACAAACAGCTTGTTCTCAGGAAGGTTCCCGGGAGCTGAACCTTGATCAGCCGCAATTTCAGAGACTAAATCAGAATCAATAGAGGAAATGATTATACCTGGAGGCAAAACACAAGCAGGATCTTCCTCCGAAGGAGGGCTGGCCATGAAGCTACGCGACAGTGCATCAGCCTTAATATTTTTAGACCCAGCCCTATAGGTAACCAAAAAGTTGAATCTGGTAAAAAATAGCGCCCATCGAGCTTGTCTCGGGTTTAGCCTCCGGGCAGATTCTATGAAAACCAGATTCTTGTGGTCGGTAAGGACCATTACCTGGTGCCTAGCCCCCTCCAGGAAGTGGCGCCACTCTTCAAATGCCTATTTAATGGCTAAGAGTTCGCGGTTGCCAATATCATAGTTCCTCTCAGTGGACGAAAACTTCCTGGAGAAGTAGGCACAGGGACGGAGATGGGTGAGGGACCTGGTACCCTGGGACAAGACAGCCCCCACTCACACCTCGGACGCGTCAACCTCCACGATAAATGGCTCCATTTGGTTGGGCTGAACCAGCACCGGGGCCGAGCTAAAGCACTTCTTAAGGACCTCAAAAGCCTGGACGGCCTCAGGAGGCCAGTGGAGGAGATCAGCACCTTTGCGAGTGAGATCCGTAAGAGGCTTAGCGGTGACCGAGAAGCTAGCAATAAATCTCCTGTAATAATTAGCGAACCCCAGGAAGCACTGTAACGCCTTCAGGGAGGCAGGTTGGACCCATTCCGCCACAGCCTGGACCTTGGCGGGGTCCATGCGGAATTCATGAGGAGTGAGGATTTGACCCAAAAATGGTATCTCCTGCACCCCAAACACACATTTTTCGGTCTTCGCAAACAGTTTGTTTTCCCGAAGGACCTGGAGCACCTTCCTGACATGCTCAATGTGGGAGGACCAGTCCTTGGAAAACACAAGTATGTCATCAAGGTACACTACAAGAAATATCCCCAGGTAATCTCTTAAAATCTCATTTATGAAATTCTGGAAGACCGCTGGAGCATTACACAACCCAAAGGGCATGACGAGGTATTCGAAATGACCTTCGGGCGTGTTAAACGCGGTCTTCCACTCATCCCCCTCTTTTATGCGTATAAGGTTATACGCCCCCCGTAGATCAAACTTAGAGAACCATTGGGCCCCCTGAACCTGATTAAAGAGATCAGGAATCAAAGGAAGGGGATACTGGTTCCTTACAGTGACCTTATTCAAGTTCCGGTAGTCGATGCACGGCCTAAGACCACCATCCTTCTTCCCTACGAAGAAGAAGCCAGCACCTACCGGAGAAGTAGAGGGACGAATGTAACCCTTGGCCAGGCATTTCTGGATATACTCTCTCATGGCTTCACGTTTGGGACAAGAGAGATTAAATATCCTACCCTTAGGGAGCTTAGCTCCTGGTACCAAATCGATAGCGCAATCGTATTCTCTATGAGGAGGTAACACTTCGGAGGCCTCCTTAGAGAAAACATCAGTGAAGTCCTGAACAAACTCAGGTAGCGTGTTGACCTCCTCAGGGGGAGAAATAGAATTAACAGAAAAACATGACGTCAAGCATTCATTACCACATTTGATAAGATCCCCAGTATTCCAGTCAAACGTGGGATTATGCAACTGCAACCAGGGAAGGCCTAAAACCAGTTTGGACGATAATCCCTGCATCAACAGTACAGAGCACTTCTCCAAATGCATGGAGCCAACAAGGAGTTCAAAAACAGGGGTATGCTGTGTAAAATAACCATTAGCAAGAGGAGTGGAGTCGATACCCACTACCGGGACAGGTTTAGGCAAATCAATCAAAGGCATAGCTAGAGTGAATGAATGCCATGACTAAGAGCACTAGCCGTGCTTGAAACGCGTAGGCCCATTACACCTACCTAATACTGCCTTGACGCCAAGCCTGTTATCGAAATTTTAAACAAGTCTTGATCTTTTGATACCAATAAAATTGGGAATACGTTCCTTTTTAAAGTACATCACTGCAGCGCTGGATCAAATCCTTTCTTTTTGTACCATAGCTAGAGACATAGCAAATTCCACAGACATGATATTAGCAGAAGACCCTGAATCCACGAAGGCACTGCCGGTAGCAGACCTACCACCAAAAGAGACCTGAAAGGGAAGCAAGATTTTATTACGTTTTATATTTACGGGAAATACCTGTGCGCCCAAGTGACCTCCCCGATGATCACTTAGGCGCGGAAGATTTTCCGGCTGCTTATTCTTACGCCTAGGACAGGTGTTCACTTGATGCTTGTCATCCCCACAATAGAAGCACAGACCATTCTTCATGCGGAACTCTCTACGTTGTTGGGGGGACACGGAGGCCCCGAGTTGCATAGGTACCTCCGAGTCTTCCGTGGAAGAACGAAGCAACGGAACCTCGGGGGGCATCATGGGGGAGTCAGAGGAGAAAACACAAAAACTTTCAAGTTGTTGTTCCCTGAGACGTCGGTCAAGTCGTACCGCTAAAGCCATAACCTGGTCTAGGGAGTCAGAAGAGGGATAACTAACTAGCAGGTCTTTCAGAGCGTTCGACAGACCCAACCTAAACTGGCACCTTAAGGCAGGGTCATTCCAACGAGAAACTACGCACCACTTCCTAAAGTCAGAACAATACTCCTCAACAGGTCTCTTACCATGACGTAAGGTCACCAGCTGACTCTCAGCAAAGGCAGTCTTGTCAGTCTCGTCATAAATGAGTCCGAGAGCAGAAAAGAAAAGATCAACGGAGGAAAGTTCAGGGGCGTCAGGAGCCAAGGAGAAGGCCCATTCTTGGGGCCCTTCCTGGAGCTGAGACATAATTATACCCACCTGCTTGCTCTCAGAACCTGAGGAGTGGGGATTTAAGCGAAAATAGAGCCTACAACTCTCCCGAAAGGAGAGAAATGTCTTCCGGTCCCCTGAGAACCGATCAGGCAACTTGAGGTGGGGTTCGAGAGGTGAGGTGAGGGGCACTACCATGGTAGCATCAGGCTGGTTGACCCTCTGAGCCAGGGCCTGGACCTGTAGGGAGAGACCCTGCATTTGCTGAGTCAGGGTCTCAAGGGGGTCCATAGTTGTGTCAGGGACCAGGGTAGACTAGGTATATGGGCTTGTGATTATGTAATGACAGGGGTAGGGAAACAGACAAGTGAGCCCTAATCTACCCTCCACTCAGTCCCTGCCTACTTGCAACGACCCGCCCTAGGCGACGGGGTACAACTGGGCGACGGTCCCTACGCTCAATAAGTTCATGACAGACAAACAGACAAGGGTACACAGAAGCTGAGGGAAATGGGGCAGTTGCCCACGGCAACACCGTGAGCAACAAGAGTGGTGAACGAGCCGAGTCAAACCAGGAGTGTACGAGGTACCAAACGCAGAGCAGGAGAGTAGTGAACAAGCCGAGTCAAACCAGGAGTGTACGAAGTACCAAACGCAGAGCAGGAGAGTAGTTAGTAAGCCAGGATCAATATGAAGCAGGGTCAAATAGTTCAAGAAGCTGCAGCAGGGCCGGGAAACCAAACGAGAAGAATCACAAGCAAGGAGGAACAGGAAAGGCAGGTATAAATAGACAGAGGGCGGGAGCTAGCTCCGTCTGGCCAGGCTCTGATAGGCTCTCCCACTCCTAAGCCTGCCATCCTGAGTGGTGGAAGATGGAGGCAGTCTCACAGACATAGAAGCAGGTGCAGACTGATTACCTATGGGCGTAGACACAGAAGCTGTGCCTGGCAGATTCTTTACAATTACCTTTGGTCCCTTGAAAAAGAGGCAGCTACATATTAAAGAGCTGTAATTCCTAAACCTTTCCTCAAATTAGGATGTGAATACCCTCAAATTAAAGCTGAGAGTTTGCACTTTGAGCCAATATTGATTATATAACTGTATATACTATCTCAATTTATCTGGTATGTTTTATGTGGTAAGGACAGCGTGTCTGGATGGGAACAATATTCCCCTTTAACAACAAGCATTACATTGTATGATGCTGCAATGGGGCTAATGAAGAGTCCACTCCATAAATTTACAATTAATATGCAGAGGCGTAGCTAGGTTCTCCAGCACCCGGGGCAAAGATTCAGTTTGGCGCGCCCCCCACCAAACTCTTTCCCGACATCTCCTTCCCCCTCGCCGTGTTTGTTTTCTCTACCAATCGACGTGTCATTTCTTTTCCACATTTCTTTTTATGTAACGCGAGCATAAAAACATTTGTACATTTTACAAGCAATATGGTTCTATACACAAGACCAGAACCAAGCTCAGTACATACATACAGCACCAGCACAAATACAGCTCAATTTAGTGCAACCCCTTCCGTATAGGTATGTACGGCATAAAAGTACAGCTCCCAGCATGGCCCGAACAATGGTAAGGATATGCTGGGAGTTGCTGTTTCACAAAAAATAAATCCTATCAATCATACCACCATCTCGCTGCAGATCATATAGTGACTACATTACTGATTAGAGGCAGAATAAACATTTACATTAAGTGACTCACCGGTGACGTCTCAGATTCTAGTTATTTTTCTCCATCCGGTTCAGACCTCTATGATGACTTCTCCCGGTCACAGCCCATTTCTGCAGTTTGCTGCTCACATGTCTTCAGCTTCTCACTTTTCCAACATTTCTGCACCTATAAATAAAGATAAAGTTATCATTATACCACACACTACGCCCCTAAATATAATAGCGCCATACACTGCACTCTAATTATAATGGCACCATACACCATGTCCCACACACACACTGTGCCCCCTGTAGATAGTGCCTGCCATAGAGCCCCCTGTAGATAGTGCCCCTATATAGCCCACCCCTGTATATAGTGTCCCACAAATAGCTCCCCCCATAGCGCTCTACAGATAGCCCACTCCTGTATATAGCCCCCTGTAGATATAGTCCACCCCTGTATATAGTGCTCCACGTATAGCCCAATCCTGTATATAGCCCCCTGTAGATATAGCCCACCCCTGTATATAGTGTTCTACAGATAGCCCACCCCTGTATATAGCCCCCCTGTAGATAAAGCCCACCCCTGTATGTAGCCCCCTGTAGATATAGCCCACCCCGTATATAGTGCTCCACGTATAGCCCAACCCTGTATATAGCCCCCTTGTAGATATAGCCCATCCCTGTATATAGCCCCCCTGTAGATATAGCCTACCCCTGTATATAGCCCCCCTGTAGATATAGCCTACCCCTGTATATAGTGCTCCACAGATAGGCCAACCCTGTATGTAGCCCCCCTGTAGATATAGCCCACCCCTGTATATAGTGCTCCACATATAGTCCACCCCTGTATATAGTGCTCCACATATAGTCCACCCATGTATATAGTGTTTCACAGATAGCCCACCCCTGTATATAGCCCCCCTGTACATATAGTCCACCCCTGTATATAGTGCTCCACTAGATAGTCCACCCCTGTATATAGTGCTCCACAGATAGCCCACCCCTGTATATAGTGCTCCACAGATAGCCCACCCCTGTATATAGCCCCCTGTAGATATATCCCACCCCTGTATATAGTGCTCCACATATAGTCCACCCCTGTATATAGTGCTCCACATATAGTCCACCCCTGTATATAGTGTTTCACAGATAGCCCACCTCTGTATATAGCCCCCCTGTACATATAGTCCACCCCTGTATATAGTGCTCCACTATATAGTCCACCCCTGTATATAGTGCTCCACAGATAGCCCACCCCTGTATATAGTGCTCCACAGATAGCCCACCCCTGTATATACTGTATACAGGGGTGGGCTAGTGCTCCACAGATAGCCCACCCCTGTATATACTATATACAGGGGTGGGCTATCTGTGGAGCACTATATACAGGGGTGGACTATATGTACAGGGGTGGGCTATATCTACAGGGGTGGGCTATATCTACAGGGGGGCTATATCTACAGGGGGACTATATCTACAGGGGGCTATATCTACAGGGGGCTATATCTTCAGGGGTGGGCTATATCTACAGGGGTGGGCTATATCTACATGGGGGCTATATCTACAGGGGGACTATATCTACAGGGGGACTATATCTACAGGGGGATTATATCTACAGGGGTGGGCTATATCTACAGGGGTGGGCTATATCTACAGGGGTGGGCTATATCTACAGGGGTGCTATAACTACAGGGGGCTATATCTACAAGGGGGCTATATACTATATAGCCCACCCCTGTATATGGTGCTCCATAGATAGCCCACCCCACTATATAGCCCCCCCTGTAGATAGCCACCCCCCCCCGTAGATAAAGTCCCCCCATAGATAAAGTCCCCCTTTTAGATAAATTCCCCCCCGTGTAGACAAAGTCCTTCCCCGTAGATAAAGCCCCCCTGTAGATGCAGCCACACACTTTTATTACAATTAAAAAAATAAAAATAAAATATTCAAACTCACCTTAATCCCGCTCCCACGCCGTCCGGCAGCCATGGAGACCTGCTCTCTTCTGCGCAGGTCTCCTGGTGGTTGAACGCAGCGTCTATGAAAGGCGCTGATTGGCTGGGCAGGATGACTTTTCCTGTCACTCAGCGCCTTTCATCGACGGAAGCTTCACTGGTACAAAAGGTACCAGTAGCTTCACTCGTGGAAAGGTGCCTGAATGGCCGTCATTCATTGCTTGTAATTGTACCTGTGTCCTTGCGACACAGGTACAATTATAGTGCAGGAGGAGGTGGCGCTGGCGCCCCCATCTAAACTGCGCCCGGGGCACATGCCCCGCCTGCCCCCCCCCCTAGCTACGCCCCTGTAATATGTCCAAATTACTAAATTATATCTCCCCCATCGACTAAGAAACAAAATAAACAATGTTTAAATAAACAATACTGCATTGCCATTTGAAATGTTATTTACACATAAAACTGCTTCCATTACGACAAAAGTAATAATTTAGGGACCATTTTTCCATAATCACCAACATAATCTTTTGACTAAATCTCTATCGTATATTTTACATTGAGAATTCCGACATAAGCAATGATCTGACATCAGCATTATGAGGATAATAACCACTATGTACAAAATATTCTACTGCTCATAATAAACTAAGCAGTGCTTAGGGTGTGGCGTGCCAAGCAGTCCCACCTAAGCCCTGGTGCCCTAGGAGGCACAAAGGCCATTCTGTTTGAGGTGGTGATCTTCCTAGGGGGAACACAGACCGAGGTCCATTTGTCCGGTCCCTGGTGACGTGATCGCCGTTATTCAACGAATAACGGCGATCGCTGTAAAAACAGCGGCGGTTCGTTCTTTCTCTTCTCTCACAGAATATATTCTGTGAGAGAAGAGAGAAATGGTCTAAATAAGGGCCAGCACCCCCCTATTACACCCCCGATCAAGCCCCCCCATGCGATCTCCCCCCGTACCTGATCTTGATCTTCAAGATGGCGTGACTCACTGTCACGTCATAATGGCAGAACACGTTACACTACCTAGGTAGTGTATTGTGTTCTAACAGTGATCAGAGCTGCAAGTCTAAATGTCCCCTAGTGGGACAAGTAAAAAAAAGATAATAAAGTTTAAAAATAAAAGTTATATGTTACATAAACAAAAATGCTTTTTCTCCTATAATTAGTCTTTCATTATAGAAAAAAAATTAACACGTTAAAAAAGTACACAAATTTGGTATCACCGCCTTCGTAACGACCCCAACTATAAAACTGTAATATTATTTTTCCCGCACAATAAACACCGCAAAAAAAAAGTAAAAAAAACAATGCTAGAATCACTATTTTTTGGTCACCTCCCCTCCCAAAATATACAATAAAAAGTGATCAAAAAGTCGCATGCACGCCAAAATAGTACCAATAAAAACGACAACCCTTTCCTGCAAAAAACAAGCCCTTACACAGCTTTTTGACTGAAAAATAAAAAAGTTATGGCTCAGAATATGGTGACAGAAAAAATAAATTATTTTATAAGTAAGTGATTTTATTGCGCAAAAGCTGCAAAACATAAAAAACAATATACATATGGCATCGCCGTAATCGTACCGACCCACAGAATAAAGTAAAATGGTCATTTATAGCCCAGGATGAACGCCGTAAAAAAATAATAATAAAAATCATTGTCAGAATTGGTGGCTTTTGGTCACCTTGCTTGCCAAAAATTGAATAAAAAGTGATCAAAAAGATCGCATATACCCCAAAATGATACCAATGAAAAGTACAAATTGTCCCGCAACAAATAAGCCCTCACACAGCTCCGGTGAAAAAAAAAAAAAAAATGTTATGGCTCCCAGAATATGGCGATGCAAAATGTGCAGTGTTCCAAAAGCAGATAAGATTGGGCACCATTTATCAGTGCGACGCCGGCCACATATCTGCGGATTATTATTTATTTACCCTATTATTATACCCTCTTATTATGCCCTGATGTACCCCGCACAGCTTACAAATGCCCCCACATTATAAACTGAAATACCAGCAAAACGCCAAACAGAACTATTACCAAGCTAAATCTGTGCTCCAAAAGCCAAATGCCACTCAATCCCTTCTGAGCCCTACAGTGTGCCCAAACAGCAGTTTACGTCCACAGATCTGGCATCGCCATACCTAGGAGAACACAATTAATATCTTATGACGTATTTGTCTTCAGTGGCACAAACTGGGCATAACATATAGTGCAAAATGGAATATCAGTGGAAAATTTTAATTTTCACTCTGCACCATCCGCTACGCATTAGCCCCTTCCTGCACCACAACTTAATAGCATGTCATGGTGTAGGGGGTGATGTATGGAGCGGGCTCACATGCTGAGCCCGTGCCATACGCTGCGGGTGTCAGCTGTGTATTACAGCTGACACCCGGGACTAACGGACAGGACAGGACAGGAACAGCGATCGCGATGTTACAGGAGCCTTTAAAAATGACAATATACTGCAATACATTGCAGTATATTGTACCTGCTATCTAATGATCGCTGCTTCAAGTCCCCTAGTGGGACTAATAAAATGTGTAAAAACAAAAGTTAATTATTATTAGTGACAAAAATTACATAAATATTTAAAGTAAAAAAAAAAACTTTTCACATTTTTTCTCTAAAGTAATGTAAAAAAATAAAAAGTACACAAAATTGGTATCGCTGTGTCTGTAAAAGTCCAAACTATTACAATATAGCATTATTTAACTCGCACGGTGAAAAATAAAGAATTTAAAACGGGAAAATCACTGTTTTTTGGTCACCTTGGCTTTACCAAAAAATTTAATAAAAAGTGCTCAAAAAGTTGTATGTGCCAAAAAATGGTACTACAGCTCGTTCCACAAAAAAATAAGCCCTCACACCCCTCTATTGACGGAAAAATAAAAAAGTTATGGCTCTTGGAAAGCAGGGAGGGGAAAATTAAAAAGAAAAAAATGGATCAGTCTGGAAAGGGTTTATTACTTTCTAATGAAAAAACATTTATGACCACATGTGGGTTATTGCCGTACTCGGGAGAAATTGCTTTACAAATGTTGGGGTGCTTTTTCCTCCTTTATCCTTTGTGAAATTGAAAATTCAACATTTTAGTGGAAATAATGTTGATATTCATTTTCACTGCCTAATTCTGATAACTTCTGCACAAGACCTGTGGGGTCAAAATGCTCACTATAGCCCTAGATAGATTCTTTAAGTGGTGTAGTTTCCCAAATAAGGTCACTTTTGTGTGGTTTCCACAGCTTTGGTCTCTCAGGGGCTTTGCAAATTCTACATGGCACCCGAAAACCATTTCAGCTAAATTTGAGCTCCAAAAACCAAATAGCGCTCCTTCACCTCTAAGCCCCGCTGTGGGTCCAAACAGAAGTTTTTTACCACATATGGCATATTTACGTAATCGGGAGAAATTGTTTTACAAATGTTGCTTTTTCTCCTTTATTACAAGTAAAAATTAAAGTTTTTTTCAGAAAAAAAGGAGATTTTTACCTTTACAGACTAATTCCAATGAATTCAGCAAAACAACTGTGGTGTCAAAATGCTATCTTTACCCCTCAAAAAAATCCTTGAGGGGTGTAGTTTCCAAAATGGTGTCACTTTTGGGGGGTTTCCCCTGTTTTGGTCCCTCCAGTACATTGCAAATGTGACATGGCACTGAAAACTATTCCAGCAAAATCAGAAATCCAAAATCCAAATGGTGCTCCTTCTCTTCTGAGCAGTGCTGTGGGTCCAAACAGCAGTTTATTACCACATATGGGGTATTGCTATAATCGGGTGAAATTGCTTTACATATGTTGGGGTGTTTTTTTTCATTTATTCCTTATAAAAATTACAAAAAAAGTAGATTTTCATCTATATATAATAATTCAAATACATTTAGCAAAAAAACTGTGGGGTTAAAATGCTAACTACACCCCTAGATAAATTCCTTGAGGGGTCTAGGTTTCAAAATGGGGTAAACTTTTGGGGGTTTCCACTGTTTTGGCACCACAAGACCTCTTCAAACCTGACATGGTGCCTAAAATATATTCTAAAAAAAGGAGGCCCCAAAATCCTCTAGGTGCTCCTTTGCTTCTGAGCCCTGTGTTTCAGTCCATTACCAGACTAGGGCCACATGTGGTATATTTCTAAAAACTAGAGAATCTGGGCAATAAATATTGAGTTGCATTTTCTCGGGTAAAACCTTCTGTGGTATATCAAAAAATGTATTACATATGAATTTTGGCAAAAAAAAAATGAAATTTGTAAATTTCACCTCTACTTGCTTTAATTTCTGTGAAACGCCTAAAGGGTTAAAACACTTTCTGAGTGCTGTTTTTTAATACTTTGAGGGATTCCGTTTTCAAAATGTGTTGATTTATGGGGACTTTCTAATATATAAGGCCCTGAAAGCCTTGTAACGTCCTAGAAAGATAAAAGAATGTTCAAAAAACGATGCAAACATAAAGATGACATATGGGAAATGTAAACTAGTATTGTTTTACAAGCAGATACATTTAAATTTAGAAAAATGCTAGTTTTTCACATTTTCTCCAAATTTTGGTGTTTTTTACAAATAAA
The DNA here is from genome assembly GCF_050947455.1 of Rhinoderma darwinii. Classification (NCBI taxonomy): domain Eukaryota; kingdom Metazoa; phylum Chordata; class Amphibia; order Anura; family Rhinodermatidae; genus Rhinoderma; species Rhinoderma darwinii. The sequence continues at coordinate 212,458,897 of NC_134688.1, read as the reverse complement.
TATTGAATTTATCGACCAAATTTTTCACTAACATAAAGTACAATATGTCACGAGAAAACAATCTCAGAATCGCTTGGATAGGTAAAAGCATTCCAGAGTTATTACCACATAAAGTGACGCATGTCAGATTTGAAAAATCGGCTTCGTCATGAAGGCCAAAACAGGCTCAGTCTTGAAGGGTTTAACATATTTTTCTAAAAACTCTAAACAAAAACACTAGTCTAATGGGGCAAAATAAAAAAGTTTTATTAAACATGGTAAGAAACAAAATACTGTTCAACTAAAAAACATTAAAGTGGTTGTCAACCTCTGTCTTTATGACCCAACCTCTTCTATGATCCAGAATCAGCTACTGCTCTTGTGGACATGGCAGTGCACTCATCATATGAATGCACGATACACATTTATTTAAATAGCAGCAATGTAATGCTACATTTCTCCTGAAGGGGCCACTGTAAGGAGAAATGAAAAACCTTTGAAAGTAGCGTAGTGGTTTGGGTGCAGCTGTGCAATGACTTGGATTGAAAGATTAGATCAATTTCAAGGCAAGTTACTAGAATAGTTGATTTTTTCTTTCAGCTGTTCAATATAAAGTATGTAAAACCAGAACCATGTTCAAAACGTTAATGTTAAGTTACATGATTGATTACACCTTAGAGCAGGGGTGGGGAACCTTTCTTCTGCCAAGGGCCATTTGGATATTTATAACATCATTCGTGGGCCATACAAAATTATCAACTTAAAAATGAGCCTGCTATATTTAATCAACTCACCCCTAATGTGATGGCTGGATTGCTGATTACTACTGCGTCGATCAGTTTGGAGCGCAGTCGACACTTAACAATGATAAGTTTTGAAAAGAACTCGCAGCAATAAGTTGGTCCGACTTACTTATACGGGTTTTCCCATCAGGGACATTTATGGCTTATCCTCTGGGACCCACACCTACCTCTAGAACGGGGCCCACTAAACCCCGTTCTACCTCCCTGTGTTCCAGCTGATTTCCAACCATGAAGAAGAAAACAGCTTAGCTTGCGGGGCTGCGCTGTTTCCATAACTCCCACAGTAGTGAATAGCAGTTACGGAAGCAGCGTAGCATGTGTGTTACGTTGTTTCCGTAACTACTATTCAGTGCTATAGGACTTACGTAAACAGCGAAGCTCACCAAGTTACGCTGCTTTCTTCTTCACAGTCGTTAGGAGCTATGTTCTTGAGATAGATCTTGGACCCATATCTGACATTTATGACATATCCTATGGATATAATCCAAAAAAATACAATATTTGAAGCAGCACAAATCCCAATATCAGGAGCGGTGTCACGCTGTAAAATCAGACAAACCCAGTTCGACGTAATGTAATCTTCAGAAAAAGCGTGGTGAACAGCAGCACACGTCTCCCAAGTTTCAATCAATATGTTCTTTTATTGGTCAAACATCCAGTAAATAAATGGCAACATTTCGACCCGTGACAAGTGGAGGGTCTTTCTCAAGGCTTTTTCAGATGGTACACCTATTTATAAGATTACAAGACATACTCTAAAGGAGTGGGGTACTATGATTTGTGCCCATGCAAAACAATTTATATAGGACTGACCAGCAGTTAAGTCAAGTATATCTAGTATATCTGTCGTCTATGTTCAGGCATGTACAGTTATTAACTTGAGATTTATTTATTTCTCTTATAAATATTTTTTTTTATTGTGACTAGGATTGGACTATCATTTGGCTTGTCCTCTGCGTGCCCAGATCACACTAGTCACTTTGCATGGGCTTTTGCACCATATTTTTACAATGAATATTTGCATTATGTATTACTGTCTGTTCATCACATTTATTTTCCTATTTCTCTCTTTTTTCGTGTGCACTTGATTTATGCAGTATGCACTTTAGTATATCCCCCTTGTGGCCACCTGTATTATACATAGGAAAAAAACTAGATGTTTTTCCACTACTTATACTGCACTTAAAATTGCCCAGGGAATGCGCTATGTTCATAAAAATCTGGGTGTGTCTGCGCGAGTGGGTTCCATCCCGGTCTTGGCATCCTGTATGTATGGTGACCGTGTGCATGGTGTGGTACGTGTTTTTTGACTTATCACATTACATGCATGGCGCCGGTCATGTGATGTGGAAGCGCAAAGCCAGGCTGCCTGATACCACTCGCAGACTGAGGCCAACTGAGAGATGTATATATTAAACATGCTTTTGCTTCTCCGGATTTGTTAATTGTGGGTATAAATATGTGACTGGTGTTTGCATGACTCCACCCCCAGATGAAGACTTGTGTCGAAATGCACATTGGGGTTGGCACATCCTGGTGACCATCACTACTGGGGTTAGAACTTAATACCTTTTCCTATAGCTTAGGTCTTGATGTTGTATTAAGTACTATGCACTATTGCACTGTATTACCAATACGTTATATTTTGCTACTTACTATTTTTGTATGAACTTGATTAAGGTGCGTCCCAGTGATGTTGCTATCAGTAATTCTAGTGCAAATCTCCATTTCTTTTAATATATTAATGAAATTTATTGAATAAAGATAAAAAGTATACAGAACTTTTGACCTCTATAAACTCTTTTGTTTTATATAGTTTTTTTGCTGTGTTATAGAGTGCGGCCCTATAGATTTTGACTAATATAACATGCATTTACTCATGGAACTGCGGTCATTATTATATATGTGTGCACTTTAATTTTCTCATCTTAACTATAGAGCTAAAATCTGGGCACTATACTTATTCATAATTAAAAAAAAAAAAAAAAAAAGAGTCTCCTATGCACACATACACCACTTGTATTATAGAATTACAAATGTTTATCTTTAGGCCAGCATCACACGCAGGCAGCTTTCCTACAGATTTTGATGCAGTCATTGATTCAAATTTTTTAGCCATGGCCAGAAGTGGATCCTAAAGGAAGGAAAGGTATAAGGAAAAGACTCATCTCCTTTCTTTAAAACGGCATCAAAACGGCATCAAAACTGCGTGTGTGATCCTGGCCCGAAGGTTCTTATATTTCCTGCTCACATAATATGTCTTATTAGAGGGTTTTGTTTTTTTTACAAGAACAGGCACCATTGAAGCTTTTATATTGGGTTATGCAAAGCTCATAATTGCTTCAGTTGGAAAACATTTTTATATTTAAAAATAGAATACTTTTGCCCAATCCCTCTTATCGGGTAAAGTGGTGGAACAGCAGGAAGTGCATTAAAGGGGACAATGGGAAACATAACTAATCAAGCACAACGGTCAATACAAAGTGTGTTATGTCATTTAGACACTTTCTATAACCCCAGAAACCTTTCAGGCAATTTTCTGCTAATATATAACATGAGGAATGAGTGTTCAGTTCCGTTTTCTGATACACAGAGTACTAGTAATGGATAATGTAAGCTACTTAGAATAACAAGGTAACTGAGACATATGTATTATAACACTTTTAGAGAAATTTGGAACAGTGCTTTGAATAAAGATCTATTTAATGATCTCATGCCAATACTAAAACAATGTTTGAATCCAGTGTGTGTATATTTTGGATAGGGCTAAATGGTGACATGAAGTCACAATTGGTATGTCACATGGTTCCACACAGCCCCAACCTTAAAGGGATTCTCTGGGACTTTAATGTTAAAGTTCTGGTGAACCCCTTTAAGCGAGCACACTATAACTACTTATAGAAATAGGGAAAAAACCTAAACATACACACAGAGACATTGTTTTCATAAGGCAGTAACTATATTAGTAGAGTATAAGTAGTGTCATTAACCCAGGTCAAACTCAAAGGTGCTTAGTGGTCCAAAATCCAATATGTATCCAGCCTCCTTCTGGAATGAGAACATGACATAAATATTTAATTATTGAAGGATTTCCACCAAAAAATTGAATATGTCCAAATATTAACAAATAATCAGTTAGAACGATATCCAAAGTTTTGTAATATTATTTGTTATACTTTTTTATTTGCCATTTTTCTTTCTTATTGCCGCAGCCATTTTTGCAAAGCTAATAACAGAATTAAGCCCCATTTACGCTGCACTGATGTGTGCACTTTATGTGCACTGATGTATACCCCGAGAAAAGCACTCAAACTGTACGTTAAACGGAGGCTGTGACAGGTGCCTGACTGTGGCATCCCTTGAATATAGGCTATAAAGGGATCCGTTAAATGGATATGTTTTGAACGCTCATGACCTAAAAACATGTTCTACACAAATCAAGATGCAACATTTAAAAATATTTGTGTCTACACAGGGACATATAATTTGTTAATCCTATAGAATAAATGACAGTGATATTCACCAATAGAACGTGCTTCTTTAGTACAGGACGGCTGGGCGGGAGTATCTATCATTCCATGCTATCTCGGCATGCTCTGGTTGCAATTGCAGATGCCCAAACGCTCACCTACATCAGCCTACTCAATGTGTTCATAATGGCATCGCTGCAAACGCGCTTGCATCCCAACCAATCAAAGAGATGGCAACCAGCTTATTCATAGCAAGAACCCAGTTACTCATATAGTATGGTAAATAGTACAATAATTATATACATACTTTTTGAACTTGGCATCAACTTTTTTAAGGGGAGGTCACCATGTCAACATGGTAACTCAACCCAATTCAAGCCAGCATAGACTTTGTCGCAATCAGCGTAAATAACGTACATGGCTAACAAGTGTGCACGGATGCATACATAGTTCCATATGTTTACTACAATCAATACCGCATTATCAAATTTTTGCTTCATCATAGTAGACACATAAATTAAAGCCATCTATTGCATGCAAATCCAAGAGGATATTACAGATCTTCAACCCAGTTTGTCTGTCACGTACTGTATACATAACTGTATAAATATATAAAAAAGAGGATAGTGTATATTCAATACTAATTCTCATTAACAAACAATATTCATTGATAAAAGTATAAAATCTGTACAAAATTAATAGATTTATACTACATATAAAGGAGATATCCAGATCGTACCCCACTCACTTTTGAAATCGATATTCAGACCCTTAGGCTGTAATGTTTGCAAGAAATACTGTATATCCATTTTAATTCCTTCCTTTGTAGTCACTTTTCTCTATGGACCTACCCTCCTCAACCGAGCCACCAAATCTATCACTTTGAAATATATCTGGTTGGTAGAGTAACCTGTCATCACAAAGTATTTATTAATGGTTAGGACCATTCTTAGAATTTTAGAAATAGCACCACTATGTTGATTTAAAATAAACACAAAGGAAATCCTATTTTGGTTCTCACTCCTCTGTTTAGTGGCCAATGTGTCTTGTCTAGAAAGTGATTGCATTCATGACCTATATCTGGATAATAATCTCTTTGGATTTCGTTTTTGCAAGAATTTGTGACCCATCTCATCAATACGTTTATCCAGTTTGTCATTATCAGAGACCACTTTTCTAACCCCATATGTTTTGGATGACTACTACTTTAATATGACATATTATTTCTGTCTGTTTGACATTAAGGTCTGTTTTAATTATTTTATCTTCAACATAGACTAAGGCATCTAAGAATAATGATTTTATGAATAATGATTAGTATGAATAATGATTTGCTTGATACTGTCATCATGAATGAAATGTCATGTAAATGTGAATTTAAGGATTCAATGAAACGTTGTAGCTCAACCTTGTCCCCGGTCCATATTAGGAAGATATTGTCAATGTAACGCCAACAGCACAACATGCGCTCCATAAATAGGGATTTGTACCCAAATTTGCCCTTATAGGAGCCCATTAGCATAAGTAAGGCCACATTAGACCCCCATCGCAGTACACCTCCTCTGCAAAAAGAAGTCGTCGCCAAATACCAAATAATTCCTATATGCTAAATTATTTTAAAAAATCAACATATTTTTAAGTATGTTGGTTTTCTTGAAAATAAATCATCATATATTATACATGTTTATGAAATAATAATATGCGACAATTGACCCTTCAGCATATTCTGCAGGATGTGATACTTTCCAAGCAGCCACTTAAATTTATGTCTGCATGACCACCATTTGGTCTATGAAATGTAAGAGTCCCTCTATAACGTTCCGAAATTATGGTACTTTAAATATGGACACGGCCGTATTACGGATTCATTTTATACAGAGCCTTAGTGGACTGCCATAGAATTACATGGGACCTCTACTGAACTAATGTATGCTTCAGACCCCATAAGGAGGTATATGGAAGTTATTTCTGTCAAATTCCATTCCAGGGGAGAATAGCTCACTGCATATGGCATTCTACAGAGCATTTATAGTAGCACATGAAGGCCATACAGCTCCATACTATGGAGCCATATGTGCTCCATGCACTGTGGTACAGGTTCCGTGCACAGGGTTCTGTAAAGTGAATAAGCCCTTATACAGCATCTTTCCTCTTCATGATACACAGGCATGTTTTACATTACAAGGGCCTATTTACATCAGCGTTGGCTTTCTGTTCCGGGGTTCCGTCGGAGGTTTCCGTCGGGTGAACCCCGCAAAGGAAAGTCAAACTGAAACCACAGCTTCCGTTTCTGTCACCATTGATATCAATGGTGACGGAAACATTGCTAATGGTTTCCGTTTGTCACCATTCCGGCAGATATCCGTTTTTCCAACTGAATCAATAGCGCAGTTGACTGACCTATTGATTCCATCATTAAAACGGAAACCTACCGGAATTGTTACGAACGGAAACCAATGTTAAGGATACATTCATATTCATATTTATTTTCAGTATGCTTTTCTATCTAAAAATATTATCATGAAGGATCCTTTTCATTTCTATGGTAGATACCACTACTCTTTAGTTCTGTCTTGATTAGTTCTTTTACAGATAGCATCATAATTACCTTTTATTGTTTTTCTTCTACATTGAGGTCAATAGACGAGGATTGAAAATGCTTGGGGCATCATGTAGCAATTAGAGATAAGCAAACTTTATATTGTTAGCAAATCCACACTAATATAGTACTGGTAAAACACTGGTACAGTAATGTAACTGTTCATATAATTTGATAGTCAGTGATAAATCTTTTTAGAGCCCAGTTCATAACACAGTCGACATGAAAAGGTTTCGAGCTGCATTGATGTCAAAATGACTCCATTGTAGGAGTAGAAGTATTATATTCTATAACCTCACTTTTTTACCAGTCTTTCATCATGCTTGAAAAGAATAAAAGCAGATCATGCTCAGATATTTTCAAGAATATTTCATTTATGCTAGAGTTCAAATAGCCTAACGAACACGAACAAACGAACAAAAATAACTACCTCCACATGATATTAGACATCAGTCAGAAAATGCTCACTTGTGCTGTTGTTTCATAAGACATTTTAGTATTTAGTGATATTTAGCAATGTAATAGAATAAAATGTTCAGGTTTTACATAAAAAATGTAAACAGGGTTCGTTGTGCTTCTTTTGATAGCTGCATCCATGTGTAAACCTCATATATCCAAACCGTACAACCATGATCTTTTTATTTTGTTCTCTTTTGTTGCTTTGATATATTCACTTGAAGGAAAAAAAATGTGACCACAAATTTTGACTATAGCATTTATTTTTTTATTTTTTTTAACAAATCAAATATAATTGGCCTATAGTAGAGGATCAGAAACCTAGTGTTACGATTCTCATCATTGATTAGGATGAGGTGAATAGCACCTAGCATAATTTCTTGGAATCTGTTGAGTGTCCTCTTTCAGTATATGTACAGGCTTCTACTGTTCCCTACGTTTCTACTTTCCTTCCTGTGAAAGCATATGTAAATAGAGTTCTGTAACATTATGACTTGACAGCTCTCCTACTAGTTTCCATGCATGGAGTTCTACTCCTGCTACATCAGCTGTTACTATCGGAGACTAACCCCTGGGGTAGAGACCTCGGAATTCCCTGTAACAAAGTCCAGATCCCTGTGGAGGGGTTAAAGTGTGAAAACTGGGTATTTTCTTAGGGGCAGCACAGAGGACAGAATTTAGAGGTTAAGGACTTGCAGAGTACCATCATTAGTGTTGCTAGTTTGAAAGGTCGTAATTATTCCTTTGCGTTGCTAGAGATTTGTATTGTATTAATTATACCAGACTCATGTTTAGATAAGGTTATTATTGGCCATTTGCTGAGCCTTATTTGAGTAACGTTCACCTCTTTGGAGTCATATATGAATCTCTCTTTACCTATTTCAATTTTATTTTGTGCTAGTTACATGTTAATGCGATCTGCTGGCTTGTGTCCGGTTTGGTCCATCGATTGTTATGGTGTTTGTATATTCTTTACTTGAAATATAATAATATCATACTTTTTATATTGTAAAATATTCTGAGATTTTATTTAAATGTGATATATATTTTCTTAGCCCAAAGCCAAATCCGAAGCACCCCAGTGGGCCCACATCCGCTCCTACATGTGCGTGACAGCAGCTCAGTGTAATTATGTGCAACACAAATATTCCACCTGAACAATACACTAAACAGTAAGCCTCTAGTAGTAACTTAGTAGGTATTTAGTACTGTGACCTAACAGAAGCAAGACCTTTCACTGGGCCTTTAATAGCATACTGTATTTATAAATATATCATAGTCAGAGTGTCCCACCAGAGTACCAGAGGATCATCCAGTGTCCCAGACTCTGACACTGTAATAAGCTCCTAATACAACATGGCCTCAGAAATATAGATAATATGTAATTTGTGTACAATAATAACAACAAAGATAAGGATGAAATTGAAAGTGGATATACAGGTTCTGTATAGACGGAGGGTAGGCCTTAACAATCCTCCCCTCTGGTGGGCCCAAGGAACCCCAGTCACACTGATGGATAATTTAGGTCGCTTTTTGTCACTAATTTTCAATAAAAAACCTGTGCTTCATGTATGAAACAAGTACAGACAAGTTGAGACCTCCATCAAAAAATGTAAAACTGAATGCTGATACGTAGGTTGCTGAGGCAATACTCGTTTCCAAAGACAATGCCCACTGTGTATTTAACTGGCACTAAAAATTTTGTGTCAGCAAACTGGCAAAAAATATTACTTAACTCCTACCCGCCACAGCCAGTTTTCATTTTTTATTTTTTTCCCCTCCTTGCTTTCCAAGAGCCATAGCTTTTTATTTTTCTGTTGACATAGCCGCATGAGCAGTGGCATAGCTAAAGGGGTCGCAGCAGTCACAATTGCGACCGGGTCCCGAAATCAAGAGGACCAACGGCCCCAGCACCACACCTATTTGAAATAATATAGTAACTGGGGCCTATGTAATGAATTACAAAGGACCCTGTTACTATAGTAACAGTATACTTACCCTCCTTGCTTTGGGCGTAGCGCTGGTCCGGACCTCTTTAGCGCAATGACGATACATGCGCCATGCACAATGTCATGACGCTGAATGGTCCAGCATACAGTATCACACAATGCGTTATACTGTCTGCTGGGCCCTGTATCTAAGCCTACCACATGGTAGGCTTAGCTACAGGACCCATGTGTGATACTATCTGCTGGGCCCTGTATCTAAGCCTATCTTGTGGTAGGCTTAGATACAGGGCCCAGCACACAGTATCACATGGGCCCTGTATCTAAGCCTACCATGTGGTAGGCTTAGATACAGGGCCCAGCAGACAGTATAATGCATGATGTGGTACTGTCTGCTGGGCCCTGTATGTAAGCCTACCTTGTGGTAGGCTTAGACACAGGGTCCAGCACACAGTATCACACATGGGCCCTATATCTAAGCCTAACATGTGTGATGCTGTATGCTGGGCCCTTTAGCTAAGCTTACCATGTGTGATACTGTCTGCTGGGCCCTGTATCCAGGCCCTAACTTTCCACTAGGCACTAGAGCTTTTCCCTGGGACTCCAGAACTGCTCCTGACGACACTGTACATATATGGACAGTGATGTTTGGAGCTCCCGGAGGTATACATTTAATGTATACCTGTGACAGATGCCATACAGTGGCATCTTTCACCCATAGGCTCCCAGGCCTAATTCCCATCTGTGTTAGAGGCTCCTTTAGGAGCATCTGTTGCAGATTCCGCTGAAAATACCGGAAACTATAGCGCAGCCAATGGTCACTCTGGCTGACCTCCAAAGTTCCTGTGTGTAGATGGGAGAAACTTCCAGAAGGTCAACCATCACTGCTGCACTTGACCAATCTGGGCTTTATGGTAGAGTGGCCAGAAAAAAACCTCTCCTCAGTAACAGACACATTAAAGCCCTAAAAAAATAGCACCTAAAGGACTCTCAGGCTGTGATAAAAATAATTCTGTGGTCTTATAAAACCAAGATTGAACTTTTTGGCCTTAATTCTAAGTGTCATGTCTGGAGGAAGCCAGGCACTGCTCATCACCTGCCCAATACCATCCCTACAGTGAAGCATGGTGGTGGCAGCATCATGCTGTGGGAGTGTTTTTAATCAGCTGGGACAGAGAGACTGGTCAGGCTTGAGGGAAATATGAATGGAGCAAAGTACAGAGGTATTCATAATGAAAACCTGACCCAGAGTGCTCTGGACCTCAGACTGGGCTGAAGCTTCACCTTCCAACAAGACAATGCCCCTAAACACACAGCCAAGACAATACAGGTGTGGATTAGGGACATCTCTGTGAATGTCCTTGCGAGGCCCAGCCAGAACCCTGACTTGAACCCAATGAACATCTCTGGAGAGACCTGAAAATGGCTGTCCACCAATGGTCCCCATCCAACGTGACAGAGCTTGAGAGGATCTGCATAGAAGAATGGCAGAAAATCCCCAAATCCAGGTGTGCAAACCTTGTGGCATCATACCCAAGAAGACTGGAGGTTGTTATCGCTGCCAAATGTGCTTCAACTAAGTACTGAGTAAAGAGTCTGAATACTTATGTCAATACAATATTTTAGTTTTTCCTTTTCAAAAAGTTAGCAAAGATTACTAACATTCTGTTTTCACTTTGTCATTAGGGGGTATTCAGTGCAGAATGATGGGGAAAATCTTGATTTTTTTTTTAATCTTAGCACAAGGCCTCAACATAACAAAATGTGAAAAAAAAATGGTACCTTTCAAGAGCCATAGCTTTTTATTTTTCTGTCAATAGAGTGGTGTAAGGAGGGAGTTGTTGTTTCTATTATCAGCCTATCGAAATGACAACGTAACTTTATTCTGCGGCTCAATACGATTACAATGATACCAAATTTATATCGGTTTTTTAAATATATTTTACTACTATTACAAAGAAAAAAATATTTGTTAAAACAAAATTGTTTTGTCTGAAAGCTATAACTTTTTTTATTTTTTCGTAGATTGAGTGGTATGAGGGCTTATTTTTTTGCGGGACGAACTGTAGTTTTTACTGGTACCATTTTTTGATACATGTTTGATCACTTTTTATTACATTTTTTTTAGCGCTGAGGTGACCAAAAACAATGAGGACTTATTCAGACGAACGTATAATACGTCTGTGCAACGCGCGTGATTTTCACGTGCCTCGCCCGGACCTATGTTAGTCAATGGGGCCGTTCAGACAGTCTGTGATTTTCACGCAGCTCGTGTCCGCTGCCTAAAACTCACGACATGTCCTATATTTGTGAGTTTTTCGCGCATCACGCACCCATTGAAGTCAATGGGTGCGTGAAAACCACGCGCAGCACACGGAAGCACTTCCATGTGACGCGCGTGATTCGCGCAACAGCAGTAAAAACTATGAATGAAAACAGAAAGGCACCATGTGCTTTTCTGTTTACAAACATACAAACAGAGTGTCATAATGATGGCAGCTGCGCGAAAATCACGCAGCCACGCATCATACGCTGCTGATACACGGAGCTATTATGTACCTTTTTTGCGCGCAAAACACCGTGTTTTTTGCGCATGCAAATCCAATCTAAATCTGATGTTTTACATTTTATTTTTTACGCAGTTCACTGTGCGGGTTAAGTAATGGTATATTGTAATAATTAGTACTTTTATGGCTGTGGCGATACCAATTTTATTTATATTTGTTTATTTTTTACATTGTGCTTGGGGGAAAATGGGAAAAGGTTTTTTTTTTCCGAACTTCTAATATTGTTTTGATTTTTTTTACACTCATGAAAAATTGATCTAACTTTTTTTTTACACTTTTTATTAGTCCCCCTAGTGGACTTGAACCAGCTTCATTTTTACAGGCTTCTGCTAAACCCTGCTGGAGGCATGGCTTAGCAGAGGCAGACAGAAGGCAGGCCTGGGTGCCTTCATTAGGCCCCCGGGCTGCCATGACAACCATTGGCGCCCTTCAATCTTGTCGTCTGGGGGGGGGGCGATGGGCTGTTGGAGGGGGCCGGTTTATATGCCATGGTCGCTATAGACTGCAGCATTTAACTAGTTAAACTTCCAAGAACAGTGCGATCTCTGTTCCTGGCAATTAGAGCAATGTGTCAGCTGTGATACACAGCTCACAACTGCAGCGTATGGAGTGGCTCAGCGTATGGAGTGGCTCAGCGCATGAGCCCACTCCATACTTTACACCCCACTCCCCGCTCCATGATGTATAGTTTTGTTATGCGGTGGGAAAGGCTTAAAAGTAGGTCAGTAAATTGAGGTAACAGGGCACCATGTGACATAATCTAACCAATGACAGCTTAGAGCTGTCACTGCTTAGTTTGATGCAGGATCACCCGAGATGTGCCAGAATTTTAGAGCATCTCGGCTCCCGCTCCAAACTTCACACCGCCCGCTCCATGACGTACAGAAATCTGGTGGACGTACAGAAATCTGGTGGAAACATGCTAGGCCCACCCCCTCTGTTAATCCTGCTCACTTTTCCCCCCACTTTTCAAAAGTGGCGAGAGAAGAGAAAAGTCCCAAATTTATGGCATATATGGAGTACACCAAAATTTGCGACTTTTTTTTATGCCAGAATAGTGATAATATATTTCCCCCAATGTTCTCAAAAATAAATTGACACAAGTTAAACCTTATTCACACGAACTTGTTATACGTCCGTGCTACGCGCGTGATTTTCATGTGCGTCGCACGGACCTATGTAAGTGAATGGGGCCGTACAGACTGTCAGTGAATTTCACACAGCGTATGTGTACTGCGTAAATCTCACGACATGTCCTATACTTGCCCGTGTTTCGCGCAGCACGCACACATTGAAGTCACTTCCGGGTGCCGCGCGTGATTCGCGCTACAGTAGTAAAAAGAATGAATGAAAACAGAAAAGTTTTTGTAAACATAAAATCAGAGTGTCATAATGATGCCGGCTGCGCGAAAATCACGCAGCCACGCACCATATGCTGATGCCACATGGACCTTTTACGCGCGCAAAACGAAGCGTCTGTGTGAATAAGGCCTAAATGGAACATTTTTAAAATCATCTTAAATAGGTCCTGTGAAAGTAATATGCCTCATGGAAATACATGAATTAGAAACAGGAGGACACAATTCTAGTTAAATAAAACTGAGGGGAACAATCAATGATAAAAATAAAGCATTGAAACTACTAAAGCAGGATGCAAGTGAGGTGGCATTAAAAAATTAAAACAAAATTTTTTCAACTGAATAAATCATAGGAAACGTAAAAAATAAAAGGGTTGTCCCTCTCAGAAATATTCTGGGTGTAAGGCCGGATTCACACGAGCGTGTGCGTTTTGCGTGCGCAAAAAACGCGGCGTTTTGCGTGTGCAAAAGCTCCATAAAAGCTCCGTGTGTCATCAGCATATGATGCGCGGCTGCATGATTTTCGCGCAGCTGCCATCATTATGACACTCTGTTTTTATGTTTGTAAACAGAAAAGCATGTGGTACTTTTCTGTTTTCATTCATAGTTTTTACTGCTGTTGCGCGAATCACGCGCGTCACACGGAAGTGCTTCCGTGTGCTGCGCGGGATTTTCACGCACCCATTGACTTCAATGGGTGCGTGATGCGCGAAAAACGCACAAATATAGGACATGTCGTGAGTTTTACACAGCAGACACACAAGCGCGTAAATCACGTAAATAGCAACGGAGTCGACTCCGCTATTGATTCCGTCGGAAAACCGGAAACCTACCGGGATGGTGACGAACGGAAACCATTAGCGATGTTTCCGTCACCATTGATATCAATGGTGACTGAAACGGAAGCTGTGGTTTCACTTTCACTTTCCGTTGCGGGGTTCACCCGACGGAAACCTCAGACGGAACCCCGGAACGGAAATGAACGGTGATGTGAACAGGCCCTTAGTTTAACCTCCATTGTGGCAAAATATTAGAATTTTTTTTAAGAGATGCTATCCTGAAGTATCGCAGGATCAGCATGGGTTTATGAGGGATCGGTCCTGTCAAACTAATCTGATTAGCTTCTATGAGGAGGTAAGTTCTAGACTGGACCTGGGAAAGGCTGTGGATGTTGTGTATCTAGACTTCTCAAATGCGTTTGATGCTGTGCCACATAAAAGGTTGGTACATAAAATAAGAATGCTGTGACTGGAGCATCAGGCGCTGACGGCAGAAGTCTCCCCATGTGTTGTGGAATACTGTCAGTTGGGTGTTAGGTAGGAGCCTCCCCGTGAGATAAAAAGCAATATTGGCAGGTGACTATGGCAGCAACCACCCTGCAAGCAACTAGTCAGACCACACATGAAATATTGTGTACAATTTTGGGCATCTGTGTATAGGAAGTACATACTGTAGCTGAACTTGAGCCGGCACAGAGAAGGGCGCCCACGGTAATTATGGGAATGGTTCAATTGCAGCACCTAGACAGGTTATCAAACTTGGGATTATGCCGTTTAAAAAAACCAGAAAAAAGTTATGGGGCTACCTAATTACGATGTACCATTATATGATTGAACAGTACAGAGTACATCTGTCTACTGATCTTTTTATGCCTAGGCCTGTAACCATGGCCTGTAACCATAACAAGAGGGCATCCTCTGGCTGCTTTACTGTAAGAGCATTGAGAGTATGGAATTCGCTGCCACAAGATGCTGAGATGGTTGATTCCTTGAACAGTTCAAAAGTGGCCTGGATGCCTCTCTTGAAAGATGTAATATTACATGTTATGGGTGCTAGATTTCTGGAGATAGGTCGTTAATCCAGGAATTTATTCTGATTGCTATAATTAGAGTCATGAAGAAATGTATGTAGACTGGATGACTGGCGGTTTAACCCCTTAACGCAATGTCACTTAACAGTACGTGATAGCCGTTAAGAGGCTGTATGAAGTGGCCTCGCGGGCTGAGCTCGCTCCATGCAGAGCGGGTGTCAGCTGTATGCTACAGCCGAAACTTCACTGCAACAAGCGGAATGACACATCACTTTGATTTCGCCCGTTTAAATCCCTTAGACGCTGCGGTCAATATCGAGGCATCTAGGCAGTTAGAAAGAGATGGACAATTCCCTACGTGAAAAAATAAGTCCTCATACCTCTTAATCAACGAAAATATAAAAAAGTTATGGCTCTGAGAATGTGGAGACACAAATAAATTTATTAACAAAGAGTTATTTCTTAGTAAAAGTAGACAAACATAAAAAAAACTATAGAAATAGTGTATCGCCGTAATTGTATTAACCCGTAGAATAAAGTTATGTCTTTTTTACTGTACGATGAATGCTGTAATAAAACAAAACTGAAAAAACAATGGCTGAATCACAGTTTTTTGCCCATTTCATGCTATAAGAATTTTTTTAAACTTACCAATACATTATACATGGTACATTAACCCATTTGGGACTGAGTGATTTTTTGATTTTTCATTCTCGTTTTTCACCCCCCGCCTTCCAAGAGCCATAACTTTTTTCTTTTTCTTTCAATAGATGGTGCGAGGGCATATTTTTTGCGGGAGGAGAAGTAGTTTCTATTGATTCCATTTAAAGTACCATACAATGTACTGGATTACAAAGAGAAGAAGACCCCGGCAGTGGTAGGAATTATTGGCAATATATTTACAAAAAGCTGTTACCAGCAGGACAATTCCTCTGACACCAACTACCATTGAAAATTGTATGAGCAAATAAAATAAAATTTATTTTATTTGCTCATACAATTTTCAATGGTAGTTGGTGTCAGAGGAATTGTCCTGCTGGTAACAGCTTTTTGTAAATACAATGTACTGGGAAACTGAAAAACATTTTTTTATTTGGGCTGAAATTGGAAAAAACTGTGATTCCTCCATTCTTTTTTTGGGTTTAGTTTTTACGGCTTTCACCGTGCGGTAAAAACGACAACTTAACTCTTTGGCACAATGTGATTACGGTGATACCAAATTTGTATAGGTTTTATTTCTGTTTTTACTACTTTAAACTAAAAAAATCTATACATTCCGAGAGCCATAACTTTTTTATTTTTGGTCGATTTGAGCGGCGTGAGGGCTTATTTTTGCAGGACGAGCAGTAGTTTTTATCAGTACCATTTTTTAATACATGCACCATTTTGATCCCTTTTTATTATATTATTTTAGAGCTAAGTTGACCAAAAATTAGCGATTTTGGTATTTTCATGTTTTTCTTTTTTACGGCGTTCCCCAAGCTTGTTAAATAATTCTATATTGTAAAAGTTCAGACTTTTACAGATGCAGCAATACCAATTTAGTTTCCTTTTTTTTATTTTTTTACATTACTTTAGAGAAAATATGGGAAAAGTTTTTTTTTATCTTTAATAGAATTTTTTTTTACACTACTAAAAACTTTTTTTTCTTATTTCATTAGTCCATCTAGGGGAATTGAACCAGCGATTATTAGATTGCTGGTACAATGCACTGTAATACTAATATATTGCAGAATATTGTCATTTTTACAGGCTTCTGTTAAGCCCGGTCACAGGCAGGGCTTAACAGAAGCAGAGTGAAGGCAGTCCTGGGGGCCTTCATTAGACCACTGGGTTACCATGACAACCATTGTCCCCCCCCCCCCCCGATAGCATTGTGGGGGCACCGATGAGCTGTCAGAAGGGGCCGCCCCCCTCTTTTTAACATTTCAGATGCTGCGGTCATGATTGACCACAGCATTTGAGAGTTTAAACGGCCAGGAACAGCACGATCGATGTTCCTGGCCATTAGTCCCGGGTGTTAGCTGTAAAATGGCCGCTAGTCCCGTGTCGGCGTGTGAGCGCGCTCCAGACATCACCCCCGTACTAGAACGTAATGGAATGTCGTGGTGCGCGAAGGGGTTAAATGGTTCCATGAAAAACTAAAACTTGTCCCACCTAAAACAAGCCCTAATACGGTTATGTTGAAGGAAAAATAAAAAAAAGTAATGGCTTTTGAGGTGAGGAAAAAACGAACATTGAAAACCAAAAATTGGAATGTGGAGGGAAGGGATTAATATCACCTCTTCATAAGCTTTATAACGACTTTAGGTGCAACATTTTGGTCGGAGGTATATGCACACAGCGGGATAAGTCGCCCGAACTCATCGGGCAGAGTATTACTTGAAGCGCTGTGCTCGGGGAAGCCCCAGGTGCCTCACATTAGCATTCCCATGTACCTCACATTAGTAATCTTATTGCGTGTCCCTTTAATAACTCTATGTGCCCCACATAATCCCAATTCGCTTTACATAATCTCCATGCACCTCACATAAATCCCTATGCGGCTAGGCACATTGGGATGACTATTGTGAGGTACATGGGGGTTGCTTATTATATTGTGAGGCACATGGGATTATAGATTTACTAATTCCATGTGCCCCACATTAATAGTAAGTAACCCCATGTACCTTCCATTAGAAAACGCATGCGCCTCGTTTTAACCCCATGTGCCTTGTTTTAAACCCATGCATCACACATTAGTAAAACTAATTAGTAAAACTAATGTGAGGCACTTTTTGTTACTAATGCGAGGCACATGTTGTTACTGACTACTAATGTGAGACAAATATAATTGCCATACACGATGCAGCCTACCCAGAGTAAATGCTGTGCAGTTTCGCAGCAAATCCAGATGAAGCATAAGAAAACAATGTGCTTCACCAGTACTTGCCACGATATTGTGTCAATTTTCGCCTTGGCTGCATCATGTATGGGCACCCTTAGGGCATGCCCACACGTGGCGGATTTTCTCCGCAACTGTCCGCATCAATGCCGCACAGAATCTGCGTTGCAGATTCTGCGGCGGATTTGCCCAAAATGTGCAGTAAATTGATGCGGACTAGCTGCTGCGGACTGCGGTAAAAGTGCTTCCCTTCTCTCTATCAGTGCAGGATAGAGAGAAGCGCCAGCACTTTCCCTAGTGAAAGTAAACAAATTTCATACTTACCGGCCGTTGTCTTGGTGACGCGTCCCTCTTTCGGCATCCAGCCCGACCTCCCTGGATGACGCGGCAGTCCATGTGACCGCTGCAGCCTGTGATTGGCTGCAGCCGTCACTTAGACTGAAACGTTATCCTGGGAAGCTGGACTGGAGACAGAAGCAGGGAGTTCTCGGTAAGTATGAACTTCTATTTTTTTTACAGGTTGCTGTATATTGGGATCGGTAGTCACTGTCCAGGGTGCAGAAACAGTTACTGCCGATCGCTTAACTCTTTCAGCACCCTGGACAGTGACTATTTACTGACGTCTCCTAGCAACGCTCCCGTAATTACGGGAGCCCCATTGACTTCCTCAGTCTGGCTGTAGACCTAGAAATACATAGGTCCAGCCAGAATGAAGAAATGTCATGTCAAAAAAGCAAGACGCATCCGCAGCACACATAACATGTGCATGACAGCTGCGGACTTCATTGCGGAAATTAGAATCTCCATTGAAGTCAATGGAGAAATTCCGGCATGAGTCCGCAACCAGTCCGCCACAACTCCGCAACATCCATTGCATGCTGCGGACACCAAATTCCGCACCGCAGCCTATGCTCCGCAGCGGAATTTTCAGCCTCGTCTAAACGAACCCTACTAAATAGAAGTGGAAGTAAATGGAGAAACGGCTCCGCTGCGGATTAACGCTGCGGAGTGTCCGCAGCGGAATTCAAGAGCAATTCCGCCACGTGTGGCTTTGCCCTTAGGTTATGTGCACATGGAGCAGATTAGCTGCAGAGTTTTCGCAATGGATTTTATTGCAGAAAGTCTGCAGCGTATTACAGTAGCAGCGAAGTGGATGAGATTTGAACAAACCGCATCAACACGCTGTGGAAAAAATGCGCTATGAAAACATGCATAAATTGACCTGCGGTGCAGATTTTTCATCTGCAATATGTCAATTTATAATTCGGAATCATTGCACTTTATTTGCCTTTTTTTCCCATTGAGTTCATTGCGGAAATAAAATCCAAAACAAATAGCAAATGTTATGATTTTGCGGCAAAAAAACTGGAAATCCACTGCAAAAGTCGCAAATTTTAATTTATTTCTTTTTCATACTTTCTTCCCTGGCAGTTCCATAGCAACGGCTCTTAGTTCCCTCAGCTGTTCCCCGTTCTGCTGGCCTTCAGGGATGAAGTTTCATCCCATGTGACTGCTGCAGCAGTCACATGGGCTGCAGCGTGATCACAGGAGGCTGGGCAGCATAGAGACCAGCGGAGGGGAGCAGGGACGTATCGCTATGGCAATGCCAGTGAGGTAAATATTGATTATTTTTTTTCTTTTTATACAGTGGCGATTCCGTACAAAAAAATTGCACCACATTACCGTGCGGGTTCTAGGTCCAATGCGCTGCATATTTTTCCGCAGCATATCCGACCTGTTTGAACATACCCTTTGAGAACAGGAACATTGGGAACATGCATATTTTATTATTTTGGTATTATGTGCTCTATTTTTACTGCCATTTAAGATGACATTTTTTTTTCTTGGCATAATAATTAAGGTAACATGTAAATATATGCTCTTTTATTAAGAAATATTTCAATCAGATATACAGATAAGAACATTAACCTAATAATGTTAAAGTTTTGTCTATAGCTATTATCAGATCTCCAATGGGAACTGAAATTGGCAGATAATTTCAGAAAAAGCTTTGTACATCTTGTTATAAAAGAATCTTTTAGCTACCGGTCTTGATGAGAAAATATGGAATAGTCATGCAGAGATCAGTCTAATTGTCAGTGTGGGATCAGGAAACAATTGCTCTCCTGGAAATTGGAATACATTTTCAAGAGGTATTATTTGACCGCCTATGGATAAAATGCGTCTCTGAGAGTTAAAACAGCGTGGTATAATACTTTCTCTTTTGCCTCTTGAAATGTGCTTTACATGTTACTATACTATACACAAATTGCAACTGTGGGACATTTTACATGAAAACAGATTAACTGTGGGCAAAGATTAACCTAAAAAGAGTCAAAATAAGTCATAAGAGAAAGAAAACACGGAGGGAAGAACATTTCTGCAGTTTATGCCACATTATTATGAACATAAGGATTCCACGGGCCCTAAATAGTGCACTATAGTTTACCTCGAAATGTGTACGGAATTTTCTAGAATCCTGTTCAGTAACAGGTGCAAATGGCCGCTGATATAACAAAATACAAATGTGAATGGTACCTACTAATAATAAAAGTTTCAAGTAATAAAATAAAAAATCAGCCTTTTTCCCTTATCAAGTCTTTTATTGTTCAAAATAAATAAATAAACTACATATAATTGGTATCGTCGCGCCCTTAACCCCTAGGCGCACCACGACGCAACTGCGCGGTTCCCAGTGCACACTGTAGGTGACAGTGTGCACCAGGAACCGGCAGGCCAGCTGTCCCCGACAGCTGACACTCCACTGTTGCCGATCAGTGGCTCATTTCCGCTGATTTTGGCACTTAACCCCTTAAATGCAGTAATCGATTGCAATCGCCGCATTTTAGGGGTTTCTAGCACGTCAGCAGACCTCACAATGAAATCATGAGGTTTGCAGATGGCTAGCATGGCGACCGGAGGCCAAGTAATGGCTTCCGTGTCTGCCATGTACGGAAGCCTATCAGGACCAGCCTCCTGATAGGCTTCCTGTCAATGACAGGAAGTCACTGTGTCGTTCTCGATGCACACTGTCGGTGACAGTGTGCATCGGGAACCAGGAGGTCAGCTGTCCCCAACAGCTAACACTCCCCTATTGCCAATCAGCGGCTCATCGTCGCCAATTTAGGCAATTAAGCCGTTAAATGCGGCACTGTATTAAAAATAATATATTATTTATCTTGCGTGGTGAACGCCGCAAAAAAAACCTAAAAAACAATGCCAGAATTACTAGTTTATGATCATCTTGCCTTCCAAAAATGAGAATAAAAAGTGATCAAAATGTTGCATGTATCCAAAAATGGTACCAATAAAAACTACAGCTCGTCTTTCAAAAAACAAGCCCTCATAGAGCTCTGTCGATGAAAAATTTTAAACGTTATGGTTCTCAGATTATGGCGACAGAAAAAATACATTCTTTTTACAAAAAAATTAATTTTATTGTGCAAAAAGTTGCAAAACATAAAAAAAACGATATCAATTTAGTATCGCCTGTCGTTTTATAACATATGGTAAACGCTGTATAAAAAACCTAGAAAAACGATGCCAGAATTGCTGTTTTTTGGTCACCTTGCTTCCCAAAATAGGATAAAAAGTGATCAAAAAGTCACATGTACCCCAAAATGGTACCAATAATAACTACAGCTCGTCCCGCAAAAAAAACAGCCCTCATACCAATACGTCTATGAAAAAATTTAATTAGTTAGGGCTTCTATAAGTCAGGAAAGAAAAATGTTCAGATGTGCAGGCCCGAGGGGAACATTTCTTCTGTTTCAAGAAGCGATTACCAGGGCCCTAATATTAAGGAACCAGGAAGAGGAGGGCCCAAACATATCTGCTGGAAGTGAGGGCGCCCGTATTATACCTGGACAACACTTCCTAGCAAAAGGTGCCGAGTATGTACCAAAAGGGGGATAAGAAAGGACACCATTTATCAGTGCGACACCGGCCTGTGCATTGCTTCAAAGTGTAACCAATAGCAATATAACATAACCCTTAGCTCTGTGCACAGTACCATTTTCAGAGAGACAAATGTTAAAAACATGCTTTGTTCCCCATTCCACACCCAAAAAAAAAATAAAAGTTAATCAATAATTTAGATTTACCCCAAAATGGTTATATTAAAAAAATATAGCTTGTACTGCAAAAAACATGTCCACATATGGCTAGATCAAGGGAAAAATAAAAACTTTATGGCTCTTGGAATGTGGCGACATAAAATCTATTTTTTTCTCGATTAAGTGTACTATTGCTGTGCAACAGTAGTAAAACATAAAAAAATCTACTGTAATCATGCTGACCGATAGAATAAAGTTAACATATTATTTATGCCGCAAAGTGAACGGTGCAAAATTTAAAGCGCAAAAGAACAATGGCGTAATTGCTGGTTTTTTCCTCCCCCCCCCAAGAAAGAGTTGATAAAAGTTCATCATTAAGTTATATGTACCCCAAAATCCCTATTTTTAGCTACATATGATTAACTGGCAGCCACTGAAAAATACAACTTATAGGACAAAAAAACAAACCCTCATACAGATATATCAACAGAAAAACAAAAAGGTTATGGCTCTCGGAATGCAGCGACGAAAAATCTAAAGAATTCCTGCTGTCCTCCCCTGAGTCACATTCCAAAATCTTGTAGAAAGCCTTCCCAGAAGAGTGTAAGCTGATTTTAGCTGCAAAGGGGGACTCCATATTAATGCTCATGGATTTAGAATGGGATGTCATAAAGGCTCTGGTAGGTGTAAAGTATGGCTGTCCCAATACTTTTGTCCATATAGTGTATATATTAACTGAAAAACATTTCTATCAATGACTTATCTAACTTTTGATCTGCATCCAAAATGTTCCCACGAGAATTAAACGCCATACTGCATTTTGCTGATTTTGTATTTGTATCCATTTTACGAATCCCTACTCAACTTTGCAATTTTTCTGCTACGTATTAATGGCTGTCTTGGGTTTTCAGAAATGAAGCATAATGTTTTTAGTGCTTACATTTTACAACACTACATTATAATTTCTTTAGCGCTGACCAAAAAGTTTTGATTAAATTAAATGTGTTGAGTGAAAATGAAGATTTGCTCGTACAGATCGGTTATATATCAATAGCAGTAAACATTAATTAGTCACCAGTGCCCCCAATCTCCAAAAAAATGTCTGACAGAATTTCAGCTGCCGCAAGTAAGTCACTACTTTATGAATCCTGAACTTAAAGACTTCCTATGGGTCATTTTTACATCATTGCGGATGTAATTAAACTTGACATGCAATTTGTTAAATCGTTGGATAATTTGAATTAGGTTCTCTGTAACTTAAATAAGAGGGTTCCATAGTTTGTCCTGATACAATATTAAGCATTTAATTACACTACAGTGCTGTTCGGAAATTCAATTTAAAGGGGTTTTCCAACTGGTTAAAATGTGTTTATAAAAAGTGCAAATAGGATAAAACCCCCAAAAAATCAGGACTCATCTCTTTTTCCACTCGCGATCCAGTGCTGATGCTCCAGGCGGTTGTTTACAAAGTGCCCAGCATGTGACCGCTGCAGCCAATCAAAAGTCTTAGCGGTCATCGATCATGATACCAGGAATACGACACGTGACCACAGAGTCAGAGACAGTGACAACTGATTGGCTGCAACGGCCCTCAGAGCTGTATTAAAGCCCTTTAACCCCTTAATGACCGGTCCTGTTTGGGCCTTAATGACCAAGCCAGATTTGTTAAATCTGGTATGTGTGACTTTATCAGAGAATAGCTCAGCGAAAGTTTTGAATATCCAAGTAATTCTGACATTGTTTTTTCGTCACATGTTGTACTTTATTTTAGTGGTAAAAGTAGACTGATACGATTTACGGAAATGAATAAAAAAATAGAAAAAATGAAGACATTTTGTAAAAATTATCATTTTTCCCTATTTTTAACGGCAATATGTCACATATGTACATACATACAGTACAATTTTTTTATTAAATATATATTTCCATCTCTTTACTCTATTTTGGCAGCACTTTTGAAAAAAAATATATTTTTTTTGAGCAATTTAGAAGACTTACAAGTTTAGTAATAATTTTATACATTTTGAAGTACATTTGGTTTTCCTGCACCAAGCCAGGTTTTCAGAGGCTCATAGGTGTCAGAATGGTGGAAACCCCCACAAGTGACCCCATTTTGCAAACTACACCCCTTAAGGTATTTATTAAGGGGTGTTGTAAGTATTTTGACCCCACAGTTTTTTTGTAAGAATTCATGCAATGCAGGCCCCACTGTATATTTGGAGAGGTTTTGAACTACTAGAACGATAGAAACTCCCCATAAACGACCCCATTTAGAAAACTAGACCCCTTAAGGTATTTATCTAGGGGTGTACTGAGTATTTTGACCCCACGGTTTTTTGCTAAATTTAATGCATAGCAGGTGAAAAAAAATAAAAAATCACTTTTTCCATAAAAGTATCACTTTGAAGACCGATTTCTGTGTAAAGCGACCATAAGAATGAAGAAACACACGCCAAAATCTATCACCCTGTTTCTCCTGTTTTCAAAAATGCCCCCATTGTGACCCTAATGCATTGCCTGGACACACAGCAAGGCTTGAAAGGAAGGGAGCATCCGGAGGCTTTCAGGACTCATATTTTGCTTGAAAATGTTTTAGGCCCCACTATATATTTGGAGAGGTTTTGAACTACCGTATATGTCGGCGTATAAGACGACTGGGCGTATAAGACGACCCCACACTTTTACCCTTAAAATATAGAATTTAAGATATACTTGCCATTTCGTGCAGGAGCGCTTCACTATGGACATCGGCGGCAGGACCCAGGACTCTCTGTCTCTTTGAACTCGCGCATGCGCAGATAGGCTGCTTCATCGCGCGAGATCTGAGAGGCAGGGAATGAGAGGAAAGGGAGATCTACGGAGGCTTACAGGATCTTACAGAGATGTTCCCTGGCGGCTAATACCGGCTTCCCTCAGATCCGTGGCGGATTCCGTGCATCCCGGGAGCCTGTGTACCGGACTGCAGGCTCACAAGGTAAGAAACAACCTGTGTACAAGACAATATCCGGCATATAAGACGACCCCACACTTTTGACATTTTTTTAAGGGTGTAAAAAGTCGTCTTGTACGCCGATATATACGGTACCAGAACGATAGAAACTCCCCATAAACGACCCCATTTTTAAAACTAGACCCCTTAAGGTATTTATCTAGGGGTGTTGTAATGACCGGGGGGTATGGAAACGGACAAGTGAGCCCTAATCTACCCGCCACTCTGTCCCTGCCTACTTGCAACGACCCGCCCTAGGCGACGGGGTACAACTGGGCGGCGGTCCCTGCACTCAGTAAGTGCACGACAAACACGACAAACATACAAGGGAATACAAGCAAGGGAAAGGGGCAGTTGCCCACGGCAACACCGTGAGCAACCAGAGTGGTGAACGAGCCGAGTCAAGCCAGGAGTGTGCGAGGTACCAAACGAAGAGCAGAAGAGTAGTCAGTAAGCCAGGGTCTGTATGGAGCAGGAACAAAATAGAAGGAGCTGTAGCTGGGCCAGGAAACCACACGAAAAAGAATAACAAGCAAGGAGGAACAGGAAATGCAGGTATAAATAGACAGAGGGCGGGAGCTAGCTGAGTCTGGCCAGGCTACGATAGGCTCTCCCACTCCTAAGCCTGCCAGCCTGAGTGGTGGAAGCTGGAGTCAGTCTCAGGGATGTAGATTCAGGTGCTGACTGATTAATTAAGTGAGTTAACCCCGAAGCTGTGTCTGGCAGATCCTTTACAGTACCCCCCCTTTTATGAGGGGCCACCGGACACTTTCTAAGTGGACCTGGCTTACTGGGGAAACGCAGGTGGAACCTCCTGACCAATACCCCAGCGTGAACATCCCGGGCGGGTACCCAAGTCCTCTCCTCGGGCCCGTAACCTCTCCAATGGACCAGGTACTGGAGGGAGCCTTGGACCATCTTGCTGTCCACAATCCTGGCCACCTCGAATTCCACCCCCTCAGGGGTGAGGACGGGAACAGGAGGTCTCCTCGAGGGAGCCAAGGACGGGGAGCAGCGTTTAAGGAGGGAGGCATGAAACACGTCGTGTATACGAAAAGACGGGGGTAACTCCAGCCGGAAGGAGACAGGATTGAGGACCTCAATGACCTTATACGGCCCAATAAACCGGGGAGCAAACTTCTTGGACGGGACCTTAAGACGCAAGTTCCTAGATGATAACCACACCAGATCCCCGACCATAAACAAGGGGTTAGCAGAACGTTTTCTATCAGCCTGAGTTTTTTGTACGCTCTGGGACGCCTCTAGGTTCTTCTGAACCTGGGCCCAGACTGTGCACAGTTCCCGATGAATGACCTCTACCTCGGGATTGTTGGAACTACCAGGTGAAACGGAGGAGAACCGTGGATTAAACCCAAAATTACAGAAAAAGGGGGAGACCCCTGACGAGTTACTGACCCGGTAATTAAGGGAAAATTCGGCGAGGGGAATGAATGAGACCCAATCATATTGACAGTCAGAGACAAAACACCTTAAGTATTGTTCTAGAGATTGATTAGTCCTCTCCGTTTGACCATTGGTTTCAGGATGGAAGGCAGAGGAGAAGGACAGATCAATCCCCAACTTCATACAGAAGGCTCTCCAAAACAATGAAACAAATTGTACCCCTCTGTCCGAAACAATATTGACAGGGACCCCATGGAGACGCAGGATGTGTTTGACAAACAAGGTAGCCAACGTCTTGGCGTTGGGTAGTTTCTTGAGGGGCACAAAGTGGCACATCTTACTGAAGCGGTCTACCACCACCCACACCACCGACTTGCCTTGGGATGGAGGCAAATCGGTGATAAAATCCATGGAGATATGTGTCCAAGGTCTCTGGGGAATGGGCAACGAACGCAGTAAGCCCGCTGGTCGGGACCTGGGAGTCTTGGACCTAGCACAAACCTCACAAGCGGCGACGTAGGCCTTAACGTCTTTAGGCAACCCAGGCCACCAATAATTTCTGGTAATGAGGTGTTTGGTACCCAGGATGCCTGGATGACCAGATAGTGCGGAGTCATGATTT
Source organism: Rhinoderma darwinii (assembly GCF_050947455.1). NCBI lineage: Eukaryota > Metazoa > Chordata > Amphibia > Anura > Rhinodermatidae > Rhinoderma > Rhinoderma darwinii. Next base: position 212,431,955 of record NC_134688.1, on the reverse strand, counting down.
TCCGTAAGTACCCTTAGCCGGAATTGCAGGGGAACAAACAGCTTGTTCTCAGGAAGGTTCCCGGGAGCTGAACCTTGATCAGCAGCAATTTCAGAGACTAAATCAGAATCGATCGAGGAAATGATTATACCTGGAGGCAAAATACAAGCAGGATCTTCCTCCGAAGGAGGGCTGGCCATGAAGCTACGCGACAGTGCATCAGCCTTAATATTTTTAGACCCAGCCCTATAGGTAACCAAAAAATTGAATCTGGTAAAAAATAACGCCCATCGAGCTTGTCTCGGGTTTAGCCTCCGGGCAGATTCTAGGAAAACCACATTCTTGTGGTCGGTAAGGACCGTTACCTGGTGTCTAGCCCCCTCCAGAAAGTGGCGCCACTCTTCAAATGCCCATTTAATGGCTAAGAGTTCGCGGTTGCCAATATCATAGTTACTCTCAGTTGGCGAAAACTTCCTGGAGAAGTAGGCACAGGGGCGGAGATGGGTGAGGGACCTGGTACGCTGGGACAAGACAGCCCCCACTCCCACCTCAGATGCGTCAACTTCCACGATAAATGGCTCCTTTTGGTTGGGCTGAACCAGCACCGGGGCCGAGATAAAGCACTTCTTAAGGACCTCAAAAGCCTGGACAGCCTCAGGAGGCCAGTGGAGGAGATCAGCACCTTTGCGAGTGAGGTCCGTAAGAGGCTTAGCGATGACCCAACCTAAACTGGCACCTTAAGGCAGGGTCATTGCACCGAGAATCTACGCACCACTTCCTAAAGTCAGAGCAATACTCCTCAACAGGTCTCTTACCCTGACGTAAGGTCACCAGCTGACTCTCGGCAAAGGCAGTCCTGTCAGTCTCGTCATAAATAAGTCCGAGAGCGGAAAAGAAACAATCAACTGAGGAAAGTTCAGGGGCGTCAGGAGCCAAGGAGAAGGCCCACTCTTGGGGCCCTTCCTGGAGCCGGGACATAATTATACCCACCCGCTGGCTCTCAGAACCTGAGGAATGAGGCTTTAAACGAAAGTAAAGCCTACAACTCTCCCGAAAGGAGAGAAAAGCCCTCCGGTCCCCTGAGAACCGGTCGGGCAACTTGAGGTGGGGTTCAAGAGGTGCGGTGAGGGGAACTACCAAGGTAGCATCAGGCTGGTTGACCCTCTGAGCCAGGGCCTGGACCTGTAGGGAGAGACCCTGCATTTGCTGAGCCAGGGTCTCACGGGGGTCCATAGTGGTGTCAGGGACCAGGGTAGACTAGGTATGGGCTTGTTATTATGTAGTGACCGGGGGGTAGGGAAACGGACAAGTGAGCCCTAATCTACCCGCCACTCTGTCCCTGCCTACTTGCAACGACCCGCCCTAGGCGACGGGGTACAACTGGGCGGCGGCCCCTGCACTCAGTAAGTGCACGACAAACACGACAAACATACAAGGGAATACAAGCAAGGGAAAGGGGCAGTTGCCCACGGCAACACCGTGAGCAACCAGAGTGGTGAACGAGCCGAGTCAAGCCAGGAGTGTGCGAGGTACCAAACGAAGAGCAGAAGAGTAGTCAGTAAGCCAGGGTCTGTATGGAGCAGGAACAAAATAGAAGGAGCTGTAGCTGGGCCAGGAAACCACACGAAAAAGAATAACAAGCAAGGAGGAACAGGAAATGCAGGTATAAATAGACAGAGGGCAGGAGCTAGCTGAGTCTGGCCAGGCTACGATAGGCTCTCCCACTCCTAAGCCTGCCAGCCTGAGTGGTGGAAGCTGGAGTCAGTCTCAGGGATGTATATTCAGGTGCTGACTGATTAATTAAGGGAGTTAACCCCGAAGCTGTGTCTGGCAGATCCTTTACAGGTGTAGTGAGTATTTTGACCCCACAGTTTTTTGCTAAATTTAATGCATAGCAGGTGAAAAAAAATAAAAAATCACTTTTTTCATAAAAATATCACTTTGGAGACCGATTTCTGTGTAAAGTGACCATAAGAATGAAGAAACACACGCCAAAATCTATCACCCTGTTTCTCCTGTTTTCAAAAATGCCCCCATTGTGACGCTAATGCAGTGCCTGGACACACAGCAGGGCCCCAAAGGAAGGGAACACCCGCAGGCTTTCAGGACTCCTATTTTGCTTGAAAATGTTTTAGGCCCCAATGTACATTTGGAGAGGTTTTCAGCTGCCAGAACGATAGAAACTCCCCATAAACGACCCCATTTAGAAAACTAGACCCCTTAAGGTATTTATCTAGGGGTATAGTAAGTATTTTGACCCCACAGTTTTTTGCTAAATTTAATGCATAGCAGGTGAAAAAAAATTAAACTTCACTTTTTTCATAAAAGTATCAGTTTGAAGACCGATTTCTGTGTAAAGCGAACATGAAAATGAAGAAACACACCCCAAAATCAATCACCCGGTTTCTCCTGTTTTCAAAAATACTCTTTGTTGCCCCAATCTGCTTATTAGACGTGTGACTGGGCCAAAAAGAGAGGGAGCACCCTTTGGCTTTCAGGGCACAATTGAATAAATTCTCGGCCCCATATCATGCATTTAGAGGCATTGAGCTGCCTGAACAAAAAAAAAACACGCAGAAATGACCCCATTTTAAAAACTAAACCCCTAAAGGTATTCATCTAGTGGTGTAGTGGGCATGCGGACAAAACATTTTTTTAAAGGAGGAAATAATGGGTATCATTTCAGACACTATGGGTGTATAATGTTTTCTTCAAACTCTTATTACGTTTCCAGATAAAATAGAGGAGACGTGGTAGAAGGTTATTTTGTTAGAAATATGCCACATTAATAAATTTGTGCGGCACAGATGAGAAGTGAAGACGTGTATTCATAATGGATACATGTTGCTATAGACGTATTTGCCTGTACTTATGACTATGTCTTGCTGAAGAAGCAGTTGGTGCCATTATGATGTCATTGTGGACAGAATTCTGTCCTAATATAAAATCAGTCAGAGAGGAAAAAATAAACTGTACTGGAGTGACGGGCAATATCTTCAAACAAATGGAGGAAAATGTATCCAACTATGTTGCAAACTCGAGTCTGTTCACTAGATAGAAGAACACCTGCAGGGCTGTCAAGACAAGCTTTTTTTTCAGTGACTGGTTGTACAACGTCTCTTTAGCTCCATCAATCCTTATATGAGGGACGAACGTGCCAAGTGACGCGGTACACCATAACAGGCCCCTGCCCGGCAAGGTAGGAACCGCTATGTGCACAAAACAACCAATCACCTACAGAATATATAGAGGGGCAATGTCCAAAACCATCTATAGGAACAGTAAAGGATCACTAATCCCCAAAATTATGTCAGTATTTCCAGAAGAACCGTAACAAAGCCCATGGTGTATTGATAAGGAACAGCTCAATTACTAGAGATCCTCCAAAAAAAAAATATCATGTCCGTATCACGGTACAGAATTAGGAATGTAACAGCCGTATGTGGCAGGACATAGTCATAAGAAAAAGAAAATACGTCCTAAATTTATTCTTGTAACGATTGCTAAAATGCACAACTTCCACTAACTCAGGGGCGGCACGGGTCGCAGGTGTTGGATTTATCTACTAATAAATGAAATGCCCACATTTATTTTTTATTTCAAGAACACTTGTGGGGTCCATGTTCTGAATAGACAGATGTGGGCTCCTGCACAATAAACAGTATTCATTTGTGAGTGATCAAGTCCAGGATTTAATTGTCCAAGAATTGTATAAAAAAAATCATAAAGGGGAAATTTAGTTTTACAGTCTGAAATAAATAAACCTCCCCATGAGAATCCCTCCCTCCCTTGGAAAGCCCAGAAACTAAACAAAAAAATATGCATAAATGAAATTGACTCCCTAAAAAGAATCCTCCCCCACCCCACCCTTTTTGGTTTTCCCTAAATTATAGATAAAATTAATAATTAGAAACGGTGTGGTAGGTCTCAAAACAGGGGTAGTTGCACAGGCCTGGATTTGAAGGGCACATGGGGCAGTAAAACCGGCAATCGCTCCTCCTTCCGTGTTTACTGCACACCCGGCATCTCTTTTGGGGGTATCTTTGGTTCACAGAGGCAGGGACGGGGTGAAGGAAGTGGCGCTCAGTGAGCCTTTTGACATCCTCTGACTCGAAGGAGTCTCTAGGTGCGGGGGAGTCAAACAGGAGGTGCTCTATAATTTTCTCCTGATACTGGAGGAAACTGAGCGTTCCCTGGGTCTTGTAGAGCACATAGCTGTTGTAAGTGGCCATCTGGATAAGGTAGATCGCTACCTTTTTATACCAGGCCCTAGTTTTGCGCTTGACTAGGTACGGTTGTAGGACCTGGTCAGATAGATCGACTCCCCCCATGAACTTGTTATAGTCCACCACGCAGACCGGTTTCCTCTTATCAGAGGTAGCGCCCCTCTCTCTTACTGCCACTGTGGTGTCCTCGTGCACGGTGGAGAGCATGTACACGTCCTTTTTGTCACTCCATTTGACAGCGAGCAACTGGTCACTTGCAAATGAGAGTGACGCACCCCTTACTAGTCGCCTGGACACCAGTCGTTGAGGGAAGCCGACTCTATTTTTTCGTACCGTCCCACAGGCCCCTGTATTCGCAGCATGGAGGGACTTATACAGGGGGACACTGGTGTAGTAATTGTCGGTGTACACATGGTACCCTTTTTGTAGGAATGGCACCATGAGTTCCCAGACAATTTTCCCACTAATGCCAATATCCTCTGGGCATCCTGGGGGATTAAGGTGGCGGTCCCTGCCCTCATAAATGAAAAAGCCACAGGTGTAGCCCGTTGTGCTCTCGCACACCTTATAGAGTTTCACTCCGTATTGGCGGTCCCCAGACTGTGCTCCAAGCCCTCAGCTACCTCTGGTAGCTGAGGGCAGGGAGCTATCACTCTGCACGGCGCCGCAATCTTAATTAGATTGTGTGCGCATGCGCGGGCGCCATTTTTTTTCTCTTCCCGGCAGCTGCGGGAGGAGAAGAGAAGGGGGGCACGATCGCGGGCATCGGAGGCCCTTCAGGTTAGTTTTCTATCTCCTCTCACCAAACATTCATGGTGAGAGGAGATAAAAATGCAGATTTTCCACCGCTGCACTAATTGTAACGGCGGTCGCCGGTATTCGTTGAATACCGGCGATCGCCGGTTTGGGGACCGCAAACAACGGTCCCCAGACTGTGCTCCAAGCCCTCAGCTACCTCCGGTAGCTGAGAGCAGGGAGCTATCTCTTTTTACGGCGCCGCAATTTTATTCTGATGCAGTGCCGTGAAAAGGCCTATGCATCAGAATAAAGCCCGTTAGTGGCCGCCGTGAAAAGGCGTATTGGCGGTCACTAACGGGTTAAGGTATAACTTGGCTATGACCTAACAGATACCTTTGCATTTTATGTGCATAAACTATAATATCATTCCATAGAAAAATATGACATTACATTATAAAAAACAGAAAAATAGCAACATTCACCTTAAATAATAATAATAATAATAATAATAATAATAATAATAATAATAATATAATCAATAATAATAACATTAATAAAAATGTAAGTTTATGTTTATATAAAAATAAGGTCACAAAAGGACAAAAGGTTAACATGAACACCATGAAAAAAATAATACACATGCAGCATAAAAAAGTGGAAATAAGGGCATATCCACTCTTTTGGGCTTCCTTTACACATAGTTTCCTTGTGACATTTTCTTTTGCAAAAACAAACGTATCTAAAAAACGCCACAAAAAACGCTATGTGTGAAACCACCCTAATATTGACATTGGTGATATTTTTCATCCAAACCTCTGAAATAACCACTGTTGAGCGGTAAATGATAAAATATTTCTATAAAGAGTGCATATTGAACACAAGTCCCTTGGAATCTTCTTCATGAAAGTTCCTTCTGGAGACTTGAGTCACCTAACACCATCAGTCATTGAATTGTCAATAAATCGTAATGCACATTTTGGGCATATAGCGTGCCCCTTATAATAATCAATTCCAGCTTTATTTATCTTGATATTACTCTTTTACTCCCAGAAATAAAGCTTGGTTGATAGGAAGACAGTTTTAAATATGTTTAGTAAATTTGTACACCTCTTGAAGTAATCTCTTAAAGCGTGACAGTAGTCATTATTGTATTTTTTATTATTATTATTATTATTATTATTATTATTACTACATTGGAAATGTCAAATTATAGTTTTATCCTAAAGTGTAAGAAATACAAAGAGAAGCTGTATTAAAGTACCACAGACAATGCCGAGGTAGATGTACTGTAAACTTATAAAAATATCTACTTCTAGGGTATCCACATTTATTTTACTGTACTGATAAAGTAATTGAAAGTATATAGTATTAAACTTTGACATAAGCTATGGAGGATTTCAGTTAAGTAGGATATTGTCTGTAAAGTAGGAAATCGTCTAAAAAGGAAAAAATATAAAAAATTCACAAAAAATACTTTTTTCATTTGGCTCTCCTTGTAGTAGTAAAGCTCAAAAATATTTGCATCCTGTTCTTCCGTCAGATGTGCCATTTTACTATCAGTCCCTTTGAGAAGTTATCTTCTGATGAGCAGAGCTGAAAGCGTCTGACACTTTAATGCTTTCATTTTGATCAGGAGGATGATACCCGCATGGTAATGGCATTTAAAAACCTTTATGACATTTCGGTAACATATGTGACTTTTCAAGGATTACAATACAATGCAATATTTAGTTATTTTTGTGCATGAGAAAGGTTTCATTTGCAAATGCAGAGAATATATGTCCTTTAACATTTTAACAGAAAGCCTTACACGCCTCTATAGAATAAAATTTTATTATTGAGTACCAAAATAAAGCTGGAATTCGAGTTTTAATTGGGTTTGACCGTGATAGAATTATTAAAGAGCAAAATGGGCCTCAAGTAAAAAGTACAGGAGGGAGACAAAAATCTTAAATAAAAGATCACAGATTACAGGCAAGCAGAACAATCCTCATTATGAATATCATGTTGCCTTCTAGTGTAATGTATAATTGAATGAATATGTAATGACAGCAAGATTACCAATGAAAAAATGGCTGTACAATACAATGAAATATGCTGCTACTGTAACTGGGGAATATTCTAAAACGGTCATGCCAAAGGAAAAATAGCATGAATTATCAGGGTTTGTAACAATATGAAAACATCTGGGGTAAAAGTGGGTTATAAAGTTTACTTTGTTGAACTTTATTAACTTCTGCATATGTAAATTATCATATTAATTATTCCTCAGACTTTATATGGATAAAATATATGGCATGAGATCTTTTCAACTTCCTAGATGAACTGAGCAACATTTGTCTTGTGCCAAAAAATATACACTGTTTTTTTTAACTTACTTTAGAATTTAGATTGTTGTCAGCAGAATAATCATTTCTGTAGAATTAAAGAGGCTCAACACATTATAAGTAACCTATCTTGTACATAATGTGATCGGCGCTGTAATATAGATTACAGCAGTGTTTTTTATTTAAAAAAACGATCATTTTTGACGGAGTTATGACCTATATTAGCTTTATGCTAATGACTTTCTTAATGGACAACTGGGCGTGTTTTAGTTTTTGACCAAGTGGGCGTTGTGGAGAAAAGTGTATGACGCTGACCAATCAGTGACCAATCAGCGTCATACACTTCTCCCCATTCATTTACTCTGCACATAGTGATCCTACTAGATCACTATGTGCAGCCACATAAACTCACACTAACGTTACTGAAGTGTCTTTAGAGTTAATAGACATCGCGTCCAGCCAGGACAGGATGTCTATTCACAATCCCGACACTTTGGTAACGTTTGTGTGTGATTTACAGCACATCAAGCGTAATCTCACTGTAAACTGTCATTTACAGCGTAATCTCGCGAGATTACGCTTGCTGTGCTGTAAATCCCACACAAACATTACCGTAGTGTCGGGATTGTGAATAGACATCCCGTCCTGGTTGGACGTGATGTCTATTAACTCTCAAAACGCTTCAGTAACGTGTGTGTATTTCTTATTGGCACAAAGTTCTTTATTGGCAATAATTTTTTGGCATGCTTCTTTTATGAACTGAATCATGTTATCAACCGTGTGCGGTTTTCTTGAATATACTTTATCTTTGATAACTCCCCAAAAGAAAAAGTCCATTGGGGTAAAGTCTGGAGATCGTGGTCACCATTCAACCGGGCCTCGTCTACCTATCCAGCTATCGGGTAATTTTTCGTCAAGGAAATTACACAGCGCTAAAGTATATGGAGGAGGTCTTCATCTAGCTGAAAATAGAAGTCTTCATTTTCATGCTCCAACTGCAATTGCAGTATTACATTTTCTTGGAGCATGTTAAGGTACAGGTCTGAAGCAACCGTTGTCTTGTAGAAGATATGTCCAATTACCGCTTTACATAAAAGGGGCGCCCAAACTGTGACCCCAGGTTGATTCAACTGTTCAATTGTTACAAGGGGTTTTTCTGTTGAGTAATAAACAGAGTTGTGCCTATTAACACCTGAAAGTTTGAAGTTGTCTTCATCGTACCAAGTTATTTTTCTAATAATGCCATCTCCTTGTATTTCTTCATTCAAAATTGTCTCACAAAATTGGCATTGGTATATTTCAACCCCTCCAGCTTCCAATGTAAACATAAATCTTTCCCTTAGACAGGGGTGATGGAAAAGGACTTTACCACTTTCCCATTTTCAAATGTTGGAGGGTATAAAATTTGCACTGAGAAATGTAAATTTTTTTAATACATGTATATAAGAAGTGCTCACACTGATTAATCGTGTTTATTATTTGTACACAATGAGAGATAAAAAGGATACAGTCCTCTTAAATATTGGTAGTTTACTTGCATTTTCCATGTGTAAGATAAACGTTTAACTGCTTCACAACACTGGACATGTATGCTCGTCCTGAGAGGCAGGCGGTTAGATTAGTCTCCTTTTGTGCTCGTGCAATCAGGAACCTCTGATCTCCTCCATTAACAATTTATATACGCAATCAAAAATTATCATGGCATTCTAAGAGAGAGACCGAGGGAGGGGGCTCCTTTGATCACATCACAGGGATTTCCATAACTAGTATGGGAAGACAGCCCAGGGTCCAATGAAGTACCCCAGGGCTGTCTGACCATATTTCCTGTTGTATGCCATAACAACTGTGTACTATTGTACTTATGCCTCCCAGAACCAGCAGGACAGTGCTGGATTCCAAGCAATGTCCCGCTGTGGTAAGAGCAGAGTTCACAGCAGCACTGAATCCGCACGCTCATCTCCTGAAATACTCTGTGCTGCCTTAAACTCTGTGGACAGGTCAGGATCCTGTTTCTTTTAAATGCTGCTGGGGAACCCGCTCGATCCACTATAAAAGGCTGCGCCTCCATCCTCTTCTGCCCCAGTCACTTATTCCCAAGCACTGTAGCGCAGCCTTATATAGTGGATAGAGCGGGTTCCCCAGCAGCATTTAAAAGAAACAGGATCCTGACCTGTCCACAGAGTTTAAGGCAGCACAGAGTATTTCAGGAGATGAGCGTGCGGATCTTGTGCGGGGTGGTGACTTGCCAATCATGTGAAGGTGTTATTGAGGACAGAAGTGGAGGAGAGGTAACAGACTGAGAGCTACGTAATGGTAAGAGCAGAGTTCACAGCAGCACAGAATATTTCAGGAGAGGCCGCGGCAGCCTGTGATTGGCTGCAGAGGCCGCGGCAGCCTGTGATTGGCTGCAGAGGCGGTCATGTGACGTGCGTGACCGCCACTACAGCCTGTGATTGGCTGCAGCGAGCGGCGACATGGATGAAACGTCATCGCTGGAGGCCAGAGAGGAGGAATGTAAGTATGAACGTATTTTTTATTTTTTTTTATTACATTAAAATTGTATTTTCCACGCGTCGAGCATGGTACTGTCAAGGTTGCTGAAAGAGTTAGTGCAGCCCATTAACTCTTCAGCACCCTGGACAGTACCATGCTCGGCACACAGAAATTACAGGTTTGGTCAGAACTAGTTCGGTCCGAATTGAACTTTTTCGTGAAATTCGGCGAACTAGCCGAACCAAACTTTTCATAAGTTCGCTCATCTCTACGTGTCAACATACTACGGATCACTATGCTGCTGGAATCTGTGGTCCTATAGCTGCTTCTTAGTTGGTGCTCTGTGCGTATAAAGTGTCAGCTCCAAATGTAATAACAAAGCAAAGAAAAAGATGCACGGCAGTCACCCTTTTAGACCTTCAAATGCAGCTGCGTTTGAAGGTCTGAAAGGGTGAGTGCCGTGCATCTTTCTCTTTGCTTTGTTATCATGTTTTATATTTAGGCTACATGCACACGGGACAGAAATGCTACAAATCTCATCCAGTAATACGCTGCAGAATTTTCCACATGAAAATTCCTAATGGAATTTCCACAGCATATCTGTGCTATGTGCAGTAAGCCTTAGTGTCACAGGCTCGTGAATAATAACTGGGCCAAGCAGAGGGTGGTGTGTTTCACGTAGGGCTAAACCGAGGAGCAGAGTTTGAGGGGATCCCTAGTTTTCACCCTTTAATCCCTTTACAGGGATGTTGGCTTTGCTGCAGGGGAACCCAGGTCGCTTCCCCCCAGAGTAGTCTCCCTTGGTGGCAGCCAACGTATACAGGCGAAGTCCAAAATTAATAGACAGCATACGGAGTCAGGTATAGCAAAGATCCAGGCTGGCGGCAAAAAGGCACTCGCGGTTTGTCGAGCAAAGGTTCATCAAAGGTCACTTAGCAAGAGGTCAGGGCTGGAGGCAGGCAAGGATAGTCAAAATGTACAGGCAGAGGTCAATCCAGGGAAATCCAACAACTTAATGGCAGAGTATCACTAGACCAGCTAGGAAGTACCTATGTGCTGAGGCAAGGTGTTCAGGGCACTAGGAGCAGAAGGAGTTCATCAGCAGTGAGGAAGCAGAGCTCAGGAGAGAGGAGAGGATCCAGACAGAAGCCGAAAGTCGCCAGACTTTAATACGTCTATGACATCGGGCATTACACTTTGAGTTCCATCCCACACACTGGGTTGGTTTTTTTTTGCTGCTCTTTTTGCATCAAAAAACATTGCAGCTAGATGTTAGAAGAAGTCAATAGGTAATTATTAAATGCACTACAAACAGTGCATGTGTTTTTGCAGTGTTCTTTTCCCATTGTCTTGCATTTTTTTGGTCAGGCGTGAAAAAAATGCATGTCAAAATGTGTGACTGCAAAAAGCGCCACCCAAAAACTGCTTGTGAAAAACGCATGAAATTAATCGTATTTTTTATATACAAGCCAAAAATGCCTCACAAAAAATGTGTGTGAGAAGGAAGCCTAACAACTTAAAATTATAGAAATAAAAGCAATAACATACAAATTCAGAAATAAAACAAATAATTACGATATACAGATATATTTAAAGTTAAATGCAGTATATTCCAATGACCACAGAACAAAGCCCTTCAAAAAAAATATTTTTTTCAATTAAAGAATTAATTCTAGTTATACACCCTAAATTAGTGTTTAAATTATTCTTTTGACATTCAAAACAATGCTTAGATGCTGATAATATATTATGCAGAGATTTTTTTTTTTGGACAAGTATCAATGGTATATACTGATTATTTTTAAAGAGTAACTACACTTTCATCAAACTTTTGATATGTCGTAGAGGCATATCAAAAGTTTGGGTCCGGGTGCTGAGACCCCCACTGTTGCTGAAAACTGAGCGCTCTGCACCTGGGCTGTGATCAGCGTTCCTCGTCAGGCTGGAGGCGGCTCTCATAGACGTTCTATGTGAGCTGTCTTCTGACAGACAGGTCGCAGTAAATAGGGGCTTAGGGTCCCCCGTTCTAATAAATGGTGTGGGTGCCAGAAAAAGAATCCCCACTTATCTAACATTTATTTTCTATCCGATGGGTAGTTAATAAATGTTAAAGTTAGGAAAACCCATTTAATACGGTAACTGTAGGATGTAGTTATAATAACAAATTACCAATAACATCCAGATTAATTATATCTGTTGCCAATTAAATACAATTATATGAAGTCAAAATAGAGGATACATATATTATATCTGAGCAGCAGTTTGACCCTATGGGTATGGATTCTCTGTAGGCTTAAAGGGGTTGTCCGACCATCTAAAATTAAAAAAAAGTACCCTCAAATACAGTATATAGGTATCCTAGTACTCCCCATCACGTTTTCCGGTATGTCTTCAATATAGTTTATGTCTGAGCACCTCTCTCTTCGGCTCTCAGTCCCCGATACACTTCCGGGTATTGAGCGGTCATGCAGCTTGGCATGCGCCTCTGTTTACTACAGATCCTGGCATCCTCCGTTTTCCTATAATCCTCCCAAAAGTTCTCAGTAGTGTAGATATAGGGGCCGCAGCGATCGCAGTTGCGACTTGGTCCTGAAGACAGGGGCCCAAGGCCACTCACCCCCCATCTGTCCACAGTTACTGTACTAACTGGGGCCTATGTAGTAAACTAAACCCCTATTGATACAGCAACAATATAATAGCCCTCCTCGTTTCTGAGTCGGGTCCTACTCGGGCGGACAGCTGAGTCCTGACACCATTTGTTTGGCATAGCAAGCAGGGTAGCCCGCTCTATGAACTATCAAGGCGTCACAAATAGGCTTCTACCTGGCTATACACGTTGTGCCTCATGACGTACACACTTTCCTTCCATGTTTCACACACTTGCACCCCATTATCCATTTATTTCTATTGAGGCACTTCACTCATTACTGCCCCCTATATTTCACTTAAAGTATTACACTTGCACACACACTATTCATTTATTATTTCTTACTACACATCTCATGCACCACACACACCACTCCCCTCAAGACCAGTGGGAGTGGCTATTATTATTTAAAGCACCTGCTCACTCCTTCATCAGCATTTCGGACCTAGCTGTGTCCATTTGTAAGTATGGCCTTTTTCGGTGTTACCATTTAGAATGCAGCTGAAGTTTATGGTAGGTCCGCTACTGTTGTCCCCGGGGCCCATGGTCCTTTAGTTACACCCCTGCTAGTTCTATAATTCTCCCATCCATACTTTTTTCTTACGCCCTCTGCAGCATGCCTATGCTGGTCTCCCTTTCACCCTGTCATACTGTACCTGCCCGCCCACAGGAGCACGTGTATGCTCGCAGGGAGACATGGAAGGGAGACAGTTTTCATTGACAGTTGATTCACCTGCACAAAGGCACGTAGATGCAGCAGAGTGACGCTGCATAAGGGGACTGGCTTGAACACTGAACAGGAGGTCAAGCCCCCTGGGAAATCGTGGTCTGTAACATGGCGTCCAGCTGGGGGTGAGTACTTAGCAAACAAGAGAGAGCTCCTTTTACAAAATAAATATATATTAGGCCTAGATTTAGATTTTTTTTTTTTTATTGATTGCAAGTGTTTTTTCTCCCCAGAATAGTTCTTTAAATTGTGGATAAAAAAAAACAAAATGCATAATTTATTTCATACTTACTGTAACGTAGGTTGTATGTTGATCTACTGTATGTTTGGTTCAGTAGAACCCTGGGACGTGCAGGATATTGTGACTGTAATATAGAGACTAAAGTGTGACCACATTACAGCCGCCTGAAACCGGCCTAAGGCCAAGATCACACACACAGTATTGATAGAATTTTTGGCTCCGTTTTTTGAGACAAACACACAAAAGAAAGAAGATTCATCAGTCTTTCCTTATACATTTTCTTCCTTTTGGATCCACTTTTGGCTTTGGCTCAAAAGATTTATTCAAAAGCTGCCACAATAACTGCATCAAAACTGTGTGTGTGATCCTGGCCTAATGCATACTTTATAAAATTTCAAAGACCCATATAGAAGTGTTTGTGCTACTGTATTTCAGTTATTGAAACAGTTTTTTTTTACATGAATACACTAACAAATTCACGGGTATCTCATTTTGCTTGATCTCTAACCCCTCGTATTATAACATTATAAGATTATTTAAACTGCTTTCATCAGAATATTGTTAAAATTAGTAATTAGTAATTGTCTTACAAGTTATTCATAAAGATAATGATAGTCTAAATGCAGTTTTTAAAATAATGACTATCTATTACATTTGCTATTAAATGGGTTTACCCAGAATTATAAATTATTACCTATCTACAGGAAAGTTGATAATATTCTGATCACTGGGGTTTCCACCGCTAGGACTCCCAACGATCATGGGAACTGGGGTCCCGAACCCCCAGATCCTCCTCACTACTCGACCACAGTAAGCAGGATATTGAATGGGTAAAGCTTGTGCCTTTCGCTCTATTTAAAATCTATGGGAATGACAGAAACAGCCGAGAACAGCGCTTGGCTGTTCCTGTCATTCTCATAGACATTGGATAGAGCATGCTCGACTGTCGCTCCATTCAAGCTCCTCCTCAATGCGAGGGGTTGCAGTGACGAGGATCTGTGGGTTCGGGGTCCCCATCCTCAAGATTGGAGGGCCCCAGCGGTGTGGCCCCCAGAGATCAGAAAATGATCACCTATCCTGGGGACAGCTGATAATTTATGATTCTGGGAAAACCCATTTAAACATAATGCATTAAACTAATATGATGTGCAACATTGGACGGTGAAAAACGAAAATATACAAATTAAGATAAAGCAAGTAAACATAAATGTGTGTGTGTTATTTATAAACTGTATTTTTCAGCATTTCATATTTAATGGAGTTTCCATAATTATTCTTCCTCAATGAATAGTAACATTTTATGAACATTTGTACTAAGTATATTATTATTTCATAATACTTAACATCCCATTGATTGCACATTAAAGCCGATATTATTACCATAATTGGAGTTGATTAAATCGTTGACTGATTCTCTATATTACATTGTTTTTTATGACCAGTGTTAAATACAGCTTTATAGGCATAAATCCATTTATTTGCCGTAATCGTTGTATTCAATATTTGACAAAAGTGTGCCTATTCACAATAAAATTCTAAGAATGTACTGTCTCTTCCACTGAATGCTTTCGTTTGGTATTGCAGCATAATACTGCTCAGTTTTCCATTGCTTCTGTAATCACCTATAACTGCATTAGGATGGACTGCCCTGTATTTATGTAGTCGTGCTCGCTTGTACTGGTTTGGATTACAATGAAATTCTTCAAATTTTTTTTATTGTCCTGATTTTAGTTTATTTCTGATATCACCAGTCCCCAATTCCTATTTAGGCAGTGCCTGACTGTTCGGCTGGATTCAAATGAAACGGAAATGCTGCAGATTTTCTGTGCAGAATTTCAATGTGAAAAATCGGCAGCGTAATACAGTCCCAGACATGTGGTTGAAATTTGAACAAATCTCATTCACATGCTGCTGAACATTTTCCGGACTGAAATCAGTGCATGTTTTTTCAGCATGCTCATTCTGTTCTGGATGTTTACTGCAGGTTTCTTCATTTTTCAATGTAGAAGATTTTAAATTTGCAGAAAAATCTGCACATAATGGTGAGTATTTTGCTGCGGAAATGCTGCAGAATTTCTGCAGAAAAGTCTGTATAATTTCCGTCATGTGTGAATCCAGCCTTAGGCCCAATGCACACGAACAAGCTTTTGTGGCCGCAATTCCCCCGAAAATCCATGGGAGAATTGCGGCCCCATTCATTTCTATGGGCCCATGCACACAACCGTGTTTTCCACGGTCAGTGGATGGCCCAGGAGCCTGGAACGCAGAAAGAACGGACATGTCTTATTACGGCCGTGTTTAGCGGTCCAGGCTTATAGAAAATAATGGACGCGGCCATGTGCACGGCCTGCGATTGGCGGGCGGCTCATGCGTGACACTCCACGACGGGCCGATCTGAAAATCACGGGCGTGCACATGGCTACAGTCGTGTGCATGAGGCCTTAGGCTGGGTTCCCACTTAGCGAAAACGCTGTGAAATTTACAGAAGGAGCAAAGCGAATGAGATTTGAAGAAAGCATAAATTGACCTGCGGTGTGGAATTTAAATCTGCAACATGTCAATTTATGCTGCAGATTCATTGCAAATAAGTAAAAAAAACACCTTTTTTGTTATAAAATGAATAAAACAGTCAATACTTACAGTCCAGTTGTTATCATGGCGACGCTTTCTTCTGTTGTTGGTCTAGGTCGGCCTTCTGGGATGACGTTTCATCCCATGTGACTGCTGAGGCTAACCCCAGGCTGCAGCGGTCAGGTGGGCTGCGGTGTCATTTCAGGAGGCCGGACTGCATGGATAACAGAGGGACATGTTGCCATGGGGTAAGTATAGACTTTTTTTTCGAGTGCTGGTTTCTGCAGCGGAGATTCTGCCCCGAATAACTGCACCACAATTTCGTGTGGGTTTTCAGTTGGAATTTTCTGCAATTCTATGTCGGATATGCTGTGTACGTGTGGGTCATTATGATTGCACAATACCATATATGTGTATTTTTATGAGGGTTTTTTTTACACTTTGACAAAATAAAACCTTTTTTTATAGAAAAAAAGTTTATTTAATTTTTTACTGTGCACTTTATTTTATTTGGTTCTAAAAAAAAAACCTTCTTAAACTATATTTAACAATTTATTTTAGTCCCACTAGAAAACTTTACCATGCGATCTTCTGATTCCTTATAACATGCTTTGGTATACTCAGTATACCAAAGCATTAATGCCTGTCAGTGTAAAACTGACAGGTAGTTTATTAGGACGTGCATCTAGCATACCATCATGACAGGCCTGGGCGCCTTTGTTTTGCCCCGGCTGCCATGGCAACCCATCTGCAGACAACTCACCTCACATTTGCAGGCTGCCGATGGGTGGCAAAGGGAGCCTCCTCGCTCTGTTAAGTCAAAGTTGCTATTGACCGCGGGATTTAAGGTAATGAATGGCTCGCATCGGAGGTCAGTCACAGATGGGTTTTCGCGATGATTGCTTGTATGTGACAGCACATAGTGAACAATGCAGGATCACTTTCTATGTGCGGAGTACATGAATGGAGAGAAGTGTATGACGCTGATTGGTCTGATTGGTCAGCGTCATACACTCCTCTTTACAACGACCCCTTGGTCAAAAAGTAAAAACACGCCCAGTTGTCTATTAAGAAAGTCATTAGCATAAATCTAAAATAGGACATAACTTGGTCAAAATTGGTTCAGATTATGTAGGAGATAGGCCACTTATAATGTGGTGACAGAAGCCTCTTTAAACAGGGAGATGTGTTGTTGACATGATAGAAATGTATGTGGATGATTGATCGTAGTAACGGGCTCTTATCTCCATAAATAGCTCCATGTGAAATGGGCAAACGAGTGCCAATCATCGAGCTGTATCGTTGATCGGCGCTCGTTTACACGGCCCACGTTGGGCCGTGTAAGACCACCCTTAGTCTTTGAACACTTTTCTGTCAATTATCTCCCATAAATTGCAGTGACCAGGTCTGAAAAGAATACTTCATTGGAAGGCACCTTTCTACATAGTACCTTTACATCTATGTCCTCCTTAGCAATAGAGAGCTTTACAACCTGCTGTCCTTAATTACTCCAATGCATCATCAAACAATGTATGTCACACCAATGTCAGTTTCTAATTAATGTCATTACCTGTCATGCACCTGAGGGTATGATAATTTATGTGTTAATCTAACCTTGACAATTTCCTTTAAAGGAACCATGCCTAAGGGGGAAATTGTCAACCCTTGTATCAGTGATACATCAAAGGGACCTACCATTTTCCCTAACTAATATTTCTACATCACTTTTTTATAACTGATGTTAGTCTAGGGAGTTCATCTGCAGATGTAAAATTACATTTTGCAACAAAATCAAGTGTATTATAGCTCACAACCATGACCGACAATTTTAAACGTTATAATTTTCTGTATGCATGCATTGAGCTACAGTATTTTTAGCTCTGTAGCAGGTACTTCAAGAAGCCCCACTTTAGAGAGGGAGTTTGGTAAACCAGCGACTATTTACAGAGGTCCTATTAGACAAGCAGATTTTCTTTCATAAACTAGCGACGAGCAATGATTTATTGAGTCATTTGTATTCGAAAGACGGTCTATTACACATGACAATAATTGATAAATATTTTCGCTATTCAGTCATTACTGCGATTTCCCTTACAGTAATTACCCACAAAGATTATTGAGTTTGTAGGTGAAGTGCAAAGAACCGATCTGCTAATGATTGGAAGATTCCTGATTAGACGAGGGGATGTGACGGCGACGAACAATCTTTTACCCAGGTAGATGTGGCCGATCCACGGAAATTCAACGATTTATTGTTTGACGTTCGATCGTTGCACGCTATTACACATGGCAATTTTTTCTTACATTTGGACAATATTACGAAAATTAAGACTAGTTCTTATACTAACATAGAATATTAAGTTTAACCCATAACTTCTATTTTACCTTAAAATAATACAAAGTAGAATATAAAGATTTCTTTATTCACCATTTTTCAAACCTTCTATATTTGTGTCCATAGATGAATCTTTAGGCCAGAGGAATCAGAGAAATAAATTATTTAGGTTGCAGTTTAGTAATATTCTTGTTCTACATACTTTTGTAAAATGAATCGTTCCAAAAATGTTGCATTCCTTGTAATGATTAATGTCTTCCATTATATTAAGGTTTATTCTATTAACTCCTTAAGGACACTATTTTTGGCCTTCAGGACACAACAAAGTTTTGTATTTTCATTACTGCATTCCAAGAGCCATAACTTTTTCATTTTTTAATCTGCGCAGGCGCATGAGGGTTTCTTTTTTGCAGGACAAGTTTTATTTTTAATGGCACTATTTTAGGGTTAAATCAGGTTTTGAAAAACTGGCATTATTTTATTTGGGGGGATTGAAAATAAACAGCAATTTCTACATAGTTTTTGGGGTATTATTTTTATGGCGCTCCCCATGTAGTGTAAACAACAACATTGTTCTGCAACTCAGTACGATTACAGTAATACCAAATTAAATATATATATATATATATATATATATATATATATATATATATATATATATATATATATATATATATATTTTAATGTTGTACTACTTTTGCCAAATAAAAACACTTGCAGGGAGAGTTGTAGCTTTTATTGGTACTGTTTTGGAGTACATAAAACTTAAAAGGGGTTTTCCCATGAAGAACATTTATGACATATCCACAGGATATCCTCAGAAAAAGCGTGGTTGAACAGCAGCACACGTTTCCCAAATTTCAATCAATATGTTATTGGTCAAACATCCAGTAAAAAATGGCTAAATGGATGTTTGACCAATAACATATTGATTGAAATTTGGGCGACGTGTGATGCTGTTCAACCACGCTCTTTCTGAGGATTACATTACGTCAGACTGGGTTTGTCTGATTTTACAGCGTGACGCCGCTCCTGATAACAGGATTTGTGCTGCTTCAAATATTTTATTTTTTGGATATCCACAGGATATGTCATAAATGTCAGATAGGTGCAGGTCCCACCTGTGAGTCCCGCACCTATCTCTAGAATAGGGCCCTCTAAACCCGGTGCTAGCCTCCCGCTGCCTCCCGGCCACTTACTGATTACATGGTCGGGAGTTATGTAAACAGTGTAACGCTTTTTACGCAGCGTATCTGACCCGTGGGAACTTGGCCTAAGGGTAATTTTACATTAGCAGATTCCTGGTCACTAACAAGCTCTGATCGACAATAACATGTCGATCGGCGCTTGCTTGCTTCATTTTCATGGAGCAATGATCAAGGTTATATGTATAGGGACAAACAATCGTTAATGCAATTGTTCGTCCCCATAGATTTGCATCTTGCCAGCAGCACATCCCCGTTCTCATGGGGAGATGTGCTTCCGACAAATGAGCATTAATACGTAGAATAAAAGATCCGATCAGCTGACAATGGTAATATTCATGTTCTGTCTTGCAGTCAAACCAAATACAAATTCTCCGTAACGTAAAACAACATATCACACAAAGCTCATAGCTTTTCCTTTGTAAAACAAAAGCAGATTGTTATAGAAGCAGCAGATGACAGCTGCATAGGGCTTATATTACCCACTTTTCATTGATAGAACAGCAATAAGCACTATCTAACAATACTCCAAGCTATAGTTTGACAGAACTATTAATTCAATTAGAGGTTATACTTAAGCATTTTCTGTTGAATAACTAGAAAAATTCAAAAAGTAATAATTAAAATAGCAATTTTCAAGCTGTTTTATATTCACTAACAGCTTGGTAATTGCTTTATATCACCTACAGTGTTTGGCATTTACACACCTTACTAGCAAGTTTTATATGATGCTTTGTTCTTGCTGCCTTGCACATTCTATTGATGTCATGTTTATTACAGATTTATTATGAATATTATTCAAGTAATTTAATGAAAAATGAAAAAATGTTTCTACTGCACAACGCTTGTATTTCCTCTTCACAAATGAGTTCTGCTTGGATACCTCATAGTTTTTACATTTTTTAGAAAGAAAAATAGTAAATCTCAGAAATCATTCTGATTCATGGATTAATACACCTTGTCTATGTGCAGCTTGGGTACGACAAGGTATAGCCCCCATCTCAATATTACCTGCAGATAAGGTAGCGTCATAAGATTAACCTATGATAGACAGGAAACTTCATGTCTATTAGATGAGGCACCAGTTTTGTCATGAGATTATAGACTGGATAATAGTAGTAATGGAAGATACAGTGACAGACTATTAAACAGGGCTTGATGCTTATCTAATGACAAATGACATTTAGGGTTATCCTTCATTTAGCATTGATTGATCTAGCCAAATCGTCCAACTGCCATGAGGCAAAGTTGGGAACAATTAGCCAGGAGAATTTTGTTTTTCCTTTGTCTTAGTCAAACAGATAGGTCTGGGACCTTTAATGTAGTCATATTGGTTGTTACCAATCTTTGCAAGAAACAGATACAACTCAAAATAGCTACATTGATAGAGGGGAACATTCTTTGCTGAGCTCCGCTCTTCAGTTTCTAACATGCGGCACTATTCAAACCTACCCACCTGCACTCCTAAGCATGACCAGGACACGTAAGAAGTATTCTGTGACACCACACAAACGCTTCATTGCCAAAATCTTTCAGCAGCCACAGGCCGTTAGAGCAACATTGATGGCATCAACAAAGTCTCCACCATCCTCTCCTTCACTCTCCCAGGGAACTTCTTCTAAGACTCTAGAACAGTCACAAGCTTCAACGAGCTTAATTACAGCCACCTTTGATCTGTTGAGAAGTATGTAGGCTACCTTCAAAGCAGAACTTACAGCTGCTGTGGAGTCCTTCTCCAGGCGAATACAATTTGCTGCCCAGTGTAGCGTCCATGGCCACGGGCGGTCGGGTTTACTCACCTCCCGACGCCCGCAGCCATGGATCTGTGAGCGTTGGTCCCCATCTCCTTCCTAGGAGACGCCAGCGCTCACTTCCGCTCCGTTCTGCTGTGTCCCGTAGGGTGCCTCCGCACGCTCGTGCCCGGCCTTAAACATCTGGAAATCATCATCATCAATGGCCCATGATTTCCTGGTCTATAAGAAGGCCCCAGCCCTTCTGATCCTTGCCTGAGCATTGTTAGATTTCCCAGTCTGTCTTGCAAATGGTCCCTTAGTGTTTCCCGTTCCAGTTGTTACCCGTGCCCTGTTTACTGTTCCTGTATCCCGTGCTGTTCTTGTTCCTGTGCCTATTAGGGTCGGAGTCGTGTCACGTCCTATTGACATGTGTCATCTGTCACGTCCAGATGAATTCTCCACGTCTGGCGCAACCTGCGGCATCTGTGTCATCCGCCACGTTCTGTGTCTTCTGCCACGTCCAGAGGAATTCACCACGTCTGACGCAACCTGCGGCACCTGTGACATCCGTCACGTTTGGCAATACCTGCTGTACCCATCTCCATCTGTGCCAGAGCTGCAGCCACTGTGTGGACTATCCAGGTACCCTGCGGGACTTTGTATTCTGGGGTTCCTGTTGTTTGGCCAGCTGCCTCTCTGTTACGGCGGTGCGGCCTAGTGGGTCCACTAACCCACTACTTGACACCCAGCGTACCTTAGATCTAGTGCACCCTAATTATGACATGACTGATTCCTTTGAGGAGTATCAATGGAGGCTGGCAGACCATGCTGTAGAATTTCTGGAGCTATGTGTCCAGCTGCATTAACTAAGCAATGGGCACTACACCCAATGACCCTTGTTTTCCTATCGGCACATGTAAAATTTCAGTGGGGTTACCCCTTTTCACTTTTGTTTTCCCACAATAATGCCAACCATGTGGTGAAATCCTTTGAGGATGGGAGAGAGCGAGTATTTCACTGCCGGCAGAGGCGCCATTACCACCCTTTCCTCAAACACCGATCCGGGAATTGAAGGAACCTGGTAGACAAGGAAACAAGGAAACTGCATGCCATACTTTACCTGATTAATCACATATTGTTGACCACGCTTTCCAGTTGGACTTCGTACAACTGCGATCCTAATTAATGCACCATCAATTTTTAAATTAGTGCAACACCATTGTCACGATCTGTGTGTGTGTGTGGACCCACTGGGCCGCACCGCCGTAACGGGATGGCAGCTGGCCAAACTACTGTGTACCAAGTCAATATTATATATATATAGTCCAAGCACAAGGGTACCTGTGAACAACAGGAACAGGATAGCACTAAGGGACCATTTGCAAGACTAACAGAGGAATACAAACAATGCCCAGGCAGAGAGTGAAAGGGCAGGGCCCCTTTTATAGTCCAGAGTAATTAGGGCTAATTTGTGATATAATTCATGTGCGCGCACTGGCCCTTTAAGGGACACAGCCAAGCGGAGCGGAAGTGAGTGCTGGTGTCTCCTAGGAAGGAGATGATGGCCAGCTCTCACAGATCCATGGGCGCTACCGCCGAGGGGTAAGTAGGAACAGCGGTCCGCGGCCGTGGACGCTACAACCATTTATTCCAAACGTCTTCTGGGAAGGCAACGCAATAATATCGTACCAATATGGGTTGGCGAGCAACACCTGATGAAACACTGGCTACCTGGATCACCTTCCCTGTAGCCCGGGTCTGGATGGCCATGATGCGTGGGTCTGATGGCCCTGTAGTGGGAACTAAATTATGTCATGTATCTTTTCTAATGACTGCTGACAAAGTTAACCTCAGTATTTGATGTTGCCCATATTATGTGGCTTTCAAGAATCACCTCCAATAATATGGAGCAGTCTCCTTACACCATTACTTTAAGGACAACAACCATTTATGTTTATGTTCGTTTTTTGTACTTCCATATCCACTTTCCTACGAACTGATTTGTTAACTGGTCACTGTGCTCTTCTTCTCAATGTATATATATACTGCTTGATGTGATGTGCATCTTATCCTACTGTGGTTAATTTTGGGGCTGCCACATGCAATTTTGAGCAGCTGTTATCTGTATAGTCCTCTCACATACCCTAAAGGGATTTAATTCCTCTTCTAGGAGACAATGGGCATTTATTGAATATATCAGGCATCAGATAGAAATGTTGTGTCTAAAGGAGACACGTTTCTTTAAGATCTTCTCATCTTAAATACTTCCATTTCCATTATACCAGGTTTTACTTAGCCACACACCCTCGCACGGTTAGAGGGTTGAATATCGACCTGAAAAACTCCTTCGTGTTCACACCAACAGACTCCTAAAGTGACCCTGAAAGGCATTTCTGATTGGTTTTAGCACTCTCCAATCTCACCGGGTCAATAGCTATGCTCCCTCAACCCTACAACTTCAAACCTTCCACTATTTTGCCCTGCCTCTCTACCCACTCATGTCAGACACTAATCTGGTGTGGAGACATTAACTTCACCCTAAACCTGACAATTGATAGTTCAGCCTCACAGAGGTTAGATCTTCCAATCAAGAATCATCCTAGGCTTAATAGCTTACTTTAGTCATATCAGCTAGCAGATACCTGGAGGAAATCGCGGGGTTACTCTACTCACCAAAAAACCACACATACTCCAGGATTGATTTTATACTTACTATACTTACTAATACTTACTAATATTAATATTAATGCTCTGCTCCAAACATACAACCTCTTTATGGTCTGACCACGATTGTATTTTTACATCATTTAGGCTAGCGACTCCCTACCCTCCTCCACCTTTTATCATAATCTTTGCTCCAAACACTTCAGTCTATCCCAACAGGTGAGAGAACAGATTCTTACCTCCATTCACCAGCTTTGACCACCTCCTCTGCAGAGGCGCTACACATGAATATATATCAGATAAGTAAATTGAGGCAACCATACGCCACTTAAAATCAGACAATGAACCCGGACCAGACGGTCTAACTTCCCCTTACTTAAAAAGGTTTTAACCCATTCTATTGCCACACATTAGACGTGGCGGAATTGGTGTGGAATTCCATTGCGGACAGTGCGCAGTGGAAATCCGCAGCAGGCAGTTTCTCCATTGGTTTCAACACCTTTTTAGTTAACTTCGTGCAGACATTGCGGAAAACTCTGCTGTGGAACATAGGCTGCGGTGCGGAATTTGCAGTCCGCAGCATGCACAAGCTGTTGCGGAATTGTTGCGGACTTGTTGCGGAATTTCCCCATTGACTTCAATGGAGTTTGAAACTGACGCAATGAAATCCGCAGATGTAATGTGTGTTGTGGATTTGCTCTGTGTTGCGTTGCAGATTTCTTTCAGGAACAGGAGATTTCTTCATTCTGATGAGGAAGAGAAAACCTCCATTTTCGCCTTCCAGGCTTATTACATGAACACAGAGCTATTACCATGGCCAGATATGGGCGAATGGATATGGAAGTGTCCACTCTTATTAACCTTGTTAAGTAACTTTACATGTTTATGTCATGTTTACACTAGTTTACTTGTATGTATGATGTCTGAATAGCAGCATCTGCAGTATGTAAACATTATAACAAGGTTAAACATATAACATATGTAACATTATTCATAAGTACAAATCAAACTTCAATATGCACTGTCTATTTGTTTTTTAGATACATAACCGTCCCGAATTGTGGGACACCTCCAGTGCAGGGTATAGTGAGCGCAACACACGGGATCAAGGCTGGACCTATGTGTGTTGAGGTCTATACCCAGACTAAATGGAATGTTTGAAAGAAAGCAGGGTGTGATCTGCACCTGAATCCGCAACGACGAATCCGCAACGACAAATCCGCAGCATTTTACCTAAAATTCTAGCCAAATCCGCGACGGAATCTGCAACGCGGATTATGTGCGGCATTGATGCGGACAGTGTATGCAGCACTTCCGCCACGTCTGAATATGCCCTTAGACATACTGTAACGTCATGCTTAGCGGCAATCAAATTTTTGTTTACCTGCCCTGATACATAGAGATCAAGTTGGATTTATACCTTCTCGCCAAGCACCTGACAACACAAGATGTGCCCTGAACATTACCCAAGCTACAAACAATAAAAAGAACGCACTGTTGATGCTCTCCCTTGATACCGAAAAGACCTTCAACACCTTATTATGGCCATATCTATTCAGAGTCCTTCATACATTTGATTTTTCCTCTACTTTAATTTCCACTCTTTTCTCCTGCTATGGATCCTCTGATGAAGGCAATCTGAGCACATCTTGACATTCATAGGTTTGATAACATCAGTGATACAAGTAAAGTAAGTATTTTTGCAGACGACCTATTACTCTCCATTGCCAAACATTCAGTTTCCCTTCCGAATCTAATTTCTCTCCTTCAGAAGTTTGAACTGATTTTGGGATTCAAGGTAAATATAGACAGGTCTGAGGCTCACCCCACAGACTGAGCAAGACCATATGATCTCTCAGATCATCTTTCAGAACAAAGAACAATATGTTACCTACCTTGGTATTAACCTCACCTCCTCTAGGTCCACACTATTTACATGGAACAATAATCCCCTTATAACACAGCTCAGAGGACCGTGTCAGATGCAATGCAGCATTTCTTGATTTGGTCGAGTACATAGTGTGCTGTCAAAATAATGGCTATACCAAGTTTCCTATAAGATTCAATAGCATTCACTCTAAAATATTGAAATTTATTTGTCAGGACAAATGTTCTAGAATTGCCCAATGCAACATGTTCTGCCACAAACGAATGGCGGCATGTCCTAACCTAATTTTTCACTCCACTTTAATGCTGCCTAGATAACACAGTTATAAACTGGTGGGTTGCTCTTAAGTCATACCTCTTAGCATCTTACAACCTGAAAAGACTCATGTGAGTCACTGGTCCTCTGCCTGAACACTCCTAAAAACACTCTGTATACACTCTGTATACATCACACTCTATGCGTATCCTCTTTCATATTAAACTCCAATCACACCCATCCCCTTTCCTTAACTTCATATCCAACCCAATGTTTTCTTCAGCATTAGATCCCAACGCCTTTAAGGAGGACCTTAAGAAAAAATTTATGCACTTCCTTAGCAAAAGTCACCTGATGGGCTTGGTCCTTCTCACCCATATACTGTATATAGAAATTGTAATTATGATGACAGCACATACAGAAAGTAGTAAAATAAAGGCATTTAATCAAATCAGACCAACATGCAACATTTTGGCTGACACTCCGCCTTTTTCAAGCTTTATTTCACCACTTTCTGTATGGACTGAGTGTTGTCATCATAATTACAATTTCTATTTAAAGAGGACCTGTAAGATCTCCTGATTTGTCTGTTTTAGTGAATACTTGGATCCTCCATAAAATGACGCATCTATAGAGCATCTTTTCCTAGAACTCTAAATTGTACCATTCCTCTGGTATTCCTCCTACAAATTTGACAACTGGGTGTTACCTACACAGCTGGATAAATTGTGCTCACAGTCTCAAACTGTGTAAGGACATGACACTATGACAAGGGGAATGGTAACACCCAGTTGTCAATTTATTCATACATTTCTAGGAGGAATAACAGAGGAATGGGACAACACAGAGTTCTAAGAAAAAATGCTCAGATAATTGTGTTTTTTTTTAAATATTCACTCAAACAGGCAATTCAGGAGAGCTGACAGGTCCTCTTTAAATAGTGGTTACAGAGTAGGATTACACAATTACGACCCTTCAGAACAGGTACTATATTACTTAGTCAGATGAAATATAACCTTTCTAGTTAAACATTTACGACTACACCAAATCTACTATTTTGTGTGTGCTTTGCTCTCAAGCTCTACTACATTTGGAAACATATGTCACAGTGATCATTTTGGTAGTGGGATTATTTCTCATATTTATTCCTGTCTTGATGACCCCTACATGAAACTTAACTGAAGTCCGTTAAGCAATGGGATCCATTGGCAGACCCCTTCTCCTGAATAGATGGCATTACTGCTGTGATATTCTCTCCAGGGGCAGTAACCGAGTTTCTTTGACAAAAAGTTCACTCAAACTCTTATGCAGGGTATACTATGTACCTACACGGCTTCATAAACTATTTCCCAAAATATCAGATCATTGTTTTAGAGGTTGGGAGGCTTCTGCCGATATCTGGCACATTTCATGGACATGCCCAGTAGTATCTTCTTTGTGGTGTAGTGTGACATCTCTATTATCCTCTCTTTTTCATAAAAACATCTCAATCTCTCCAATGGCAATGCTCTTGGGTAACAGTCTGACAAATATTGACAATAAGATTTATCTTCTCATCCAGTTTATCACTCTGGCCACTAGAATTCGCATACCGGACCAGATGGGAATCCCATATCCTTCCCTTTACAGTGGTCAAGTAATGAGTAAATTTTATAATGATATTCGAATGTATTGAGGCAACCAGGAGCGACAGTAGATTTGAGAATATTTAGCGACCATGATGGGATCATATTGCTCCTCTCACACTCCACCAATCCCTTTACACTCTCACCTTAGATTAGATAATCCTTGACAACTTCTGTACATATGCCTTTCCAGGTATAACGTGCATGAGATAAACCCTCATATATTGTATCCTATATACTTCACCATGTGACCTCATCACTCTGCACCACACCACATCCCTTATTTACTTTTCATGTTGTTTAATTGTTTTGATTTTTTTTCTCCTTTATTATAATACCCTTTGCGATAGTTTATATCTGTAAACTTGATCATTCAGCATTTTTTTCTTAAAGGGACACACCAGCCAAAACTAACCTTTCCCATGTGTACCATTATGGTATTCCCTGTGTCAGTCTCTCACTCATTATTTTTCTTGCTGCTTCTATCTCTATAAATCAGACTGGGATGGTTGCTTAGTAGCAGTGTGAATCAGTGACACACTTTTTCTACTTGAGTCTATGGAGATCTATGTGTCACCCATCGCAGGCTTCAGCAGTTCCTGTAACACACTCGTTTTGCACAGTGGAGTGGCCAGAAACTTCTGACATCAGCTACCACTGATACTTAGACAGGTTCCATTCACACAGATATAATGTAGAAGAATATAGTGCAGCCCCCCTGTCTGTATACTTATAGTTTCTCAGCTTATTTAGGAGAATATAGAGAGTATGATCATCACAGTGTCCCCCAGCATTCAGAAATGGTATGGTCTTTAGCTTATCATGTGATACTGTGCTGAAAGATAATGGGATTGATAGCAAAGCAGAGAGGAAGAGAAAGCTGGGGAAATCTAAGAATCAAGATGGAGCTTTTTTAAAGCACAGACAAGGCAGCAGCTCAAAAAGTAAGCACAGTATACATAAAATAAGTGTAGAGTGTGGTATACAGTCAGGTGGGGAATGCAGACGTGGAAAGTTGTGTTTCCACTGGAGGTCTTCTTTAAGTAACTTTTTATGAAGCTAAAAAGCTAAATTGATTTATAAAATAATTCATATAAGCAAACAAAACATATATTTTTATTTAAAAGAGGGTTTTTCAGGATTTTGCATTAATTGCCACCCATATAAACCCCACTGATCAATAGAAAGAAGTGTGAGCAGCCCTCAATTGAGCACAGTGGTCCATAGTCTGCAGTACCTGACACAGCGTCATGCATACATGTGTGGCTGTGTCTGGTCACTGTGGCTACACTTTTTTGCTGGAATGGGTTAAACTACAGTAGCAGACACAGCCACACATGTATGGAAGTCCCTGCGTTGAGTACTGCAAAGAATTTATGCATATCCTATGGATAGGCCATTCATGTAAAATCTCCAAAAACCCCTTAAATTGCTGACATTTATAAATGCTCAAACTCAACTGTCCATTATTTTTTTATTTATCAATATTTTTATTTTGAAAATATAACAGCATATAAAACATTGTACATTTTTGCCAAGAAATGTGCACACAGTGCAATATACAAACTTTCATAATGTAAGAACAGTATATAAAATATATAAACATCAGAGGGAGGTAGCCTCCCAACCATCCAAATTAAGTATATATCGAAATGTAGTGGTGCTAACTGTACCATGTGTACAGCAAGATAGTGCAATAGTCAGGGGACCAGGCCCCAGTGAAATAAGAGTTGGTACGTATAAGGGCCACAATTGTGATATCACACCAACACAAGACACAAGACAACAAAGGGAAACACATACAGACAAAGCGCACAGAGTAGGGTCACGGAATTTGTTCAGAACATTCCATCCAGCCAGAGAGATAGATCAGCACCCCCCCGGAATCCAGACCACACTGCCCACGTTTGGACAAAGAGCACAGATTTGCCCCTATCAGCGGCCAGCAACTCCTCCATCCTAATTATCCCTTTCACCTCCGTTACCCATTCCTTCAAAGAAGGGACAGTATGAGACTTCCAGTGACGAGGTATCACCGTTCTCGCCGCAGTCAAGAAATGCCTAAAGACACCCTTTTTGAGGTGTGGGAGTGATCCAGGAACCATGGAAAGCAATCCAATAGAAGCCGAGGTCGGGACCTCAGTGTGAAAGAGCTTGTTAACTAGGTCAAAAATTTTTTCCCAAAAGGGACGTAGCTTGGGACAATCCCACCAAATATGCAACATGGTTCCAGGAGCCTCCCCACACCTCCAACAATCAGCAGACACATCAGGAAATATCCTATTCAACAACGCAGGACAACGGTACCACCTGGTAAGTATCTTGTAGTTCTTTTCCTGAGCGAAACAAGACGTTGGGAGCTTGTGAGCTAAAAAGAAAGAAGTACCCCATTCCTCTTCAGAATGCTGAACCCCCATTTCTTCGTCCCACGCAGTAGTGAAGGACAGTTGAGAGAACGAGAATTTGGGCAGAAGGATCCCATGTAAATAGGAAAACACATGAGAAGGGGCAGTAGTCAAGGATAGATAATGTTCCAGAGGAGTCTTATCCTGTAGCAAAACAAGACCGTCACCCATGGAAGAAAGGTAGGAGCGTAGCTGTAAATAGGACCACCAGGTTGATCGTCTCCCCGGGCAGGCCCCAGAGACAGCATTCATTGATAAGATGGCACCGTCAGGAGTAAGAGTCTCAGCCAAATATCCACCTTCTCCTCTCCCCCAACAGAGGAATGTATCAACACCCACCGCCGGGGGGAAGGAAGGGTTATCAAAGAGAGGAGTCAGAGGACCCGGGCGATGAATAAGGCCCGCGGCACCAAAGATTCGCTCCCAGACCACAAGAAACTGACGTGTGAGGAAAGGCAAAGAAAGCACGTGTCGCTGAAGGACAGACAACCACGGCAGAGAGGACAATGCAAGAGGAGACATAGCTTTTTCAATGCGCACCCACTGCTTACCCGTTTCTGAGCGGAACCAATCTACAACGCGCATAATCATTGCAGCTTGATGGTATCGTTTAAAGTCTGGAAGACCCGCGCCCCCGTCTAGCTTTGGCCGACTAAGGACAGCAAAACGGATGCGAGACTTAGAGGATCCCCACACAAATTTAGTTATGGCCCTATGTAAGGTCTTGAAAAAGCCTGATGGTACTACAATAGGGACAGTCTGGAAGATGTAAAGAAAGTTGGGCAAAATATCCATTTTAACCGCGTTGATACACCCAAACCATGACATACGGTTCCCACCAATTCCTTCAGGGTACGCTGCAGAATGGGCGTGTAATTCAGAGCATACAGGTCCGAATGCTGCGTGGGGACATGCACCCCCAAGTATTTTAAGGACGTTGGTTGCCATTTGAACGGGAAAACCCGAGCGAGATGGGTAGCCAGAGGAGCATCCAGAGATATATTCAATGCCTCAGATTTAGAATAATTGACTTTAAAATTACTTAAATGACCAAAACGCTCAAATTCCTCCGTCAAAGATGGCAAAGAAATCATGGGAGTTGTAATATACACTAGGAGATCGTCTGCATAAAGCGCCAGTTTATGATGCTGTGAGCCAACCCGTACACCATTAACATTAGGGTTGCTCCGCAGTGCCACAGCCAGGTGTTCCATGACCAGAACATACAAAAGGGGAGAGAGTGGGCATCCCTGTCTCGTGCCATTAGCGATAGACAAAGAGTCAGATAAAAGTCCGTTAACACGAACTCGAGCAGTAGGCCTATGGTACAAGGCCATTATCCTATCCACCATAGTAGTGCCAAGGCCAACCTGCGTCAGAACACTGCGGAGGAACACCCAGTGCACTCTGTCAAAGGCCTTTTCGGCATCCACCGAGAGTAAGCACATCGGTATCTTACGGGATTGGCAGTATGATGTTAAAAGGAGAGTCTTGTTAGTATTATCCCGCGCTTCCCTACCGCATACAAACCCCACCTGATCATCCAGGATCAAGCCAGGCAGTAACGGTGACAGACGAGAGGCAAGCAACTTTGCGAAAAGTTTTACATCGACATTGATTAGTGATATGGGCCGGAAGTTAGCGCACAATGTCGGATCCTTGCCTGGTTTTGGTAGGAGGGTGATATGAGCCTCGAGGGACTGGGGCGCAAAGGGACACGAGGAAGACACAGAGTTAAAGACTTTCGTCAAAAAAGGAGCCAGTTGATCCTTAAACGTCTTATAGAATTTGTTATTAAACCCATCGGGCCCCAGACTCTTGCCCAAGGGTGAGTCTCCAATTGCACGCTCCACTTCCGATTCCACAAATTCTTCCTCGAGCCCCAAGGCCTCCCCATCCTCCAAGGATGGCAACGCAGTATTATGCACATAACGGTCGATTTTATCCCATAACGCCTCCGCCTGCATATCGTGAAATTGGCCTTTAATATTATATAAAGCCGAGTAATATTGTCTGAAGCAATCAGTAATACCAACCGGGTCATGAACCTCACTGCCCGAAGGAGATATAATTTTAGGGATGTAGGACGCTTGTGTACGGGGATGTAATATGCGCGCCAAAGACCTACCACACTTGTCCGCAAATTCATAGGAGTGCTTCCTCATCCGATCCCTGAACCAGGCGTGGGACTGATCTATCAGGGAGCGTAAGGATTCTCTCGCTGTAGTAAGATCCGCAAAAAACCTGTGAAGATGGAACCCGTTTATGACAGGATTCCAAGTACTGTATCTGAATGAGGAGACGTGCAATATTTACCCCTTTTTCCCGCTTCAAACGTGTCCCATGTTGTATCAAGACTCCTCTAATGACACATTTCAGCGCCTCCCACTGGAGTGGCAAGGGAGTAGAGTCATGCTCATGGACCTAATAAAAAAACAAAAGCGAATCCTTAAGGGCCGACACGCACACTGTATCTCGTAATAAGTTATCATTAAGTTTCCATGACTGGAAATTCGGCACCGAGTCAGGAAATGTAAGAGTCAGAAACACAGGGGCATGATCTGACCATATCATGGGGCCCACATCAGAAGTAGGATGCCAGGTAAGCAAATGGTGGCTAATCAAAAAAGCATCTATCCGACTATACATATTATGCAGTGGGGAGAAGAAAGTATACTCTCTTACCTGAGGGTGCAGAATCCTCCACACGTCAATCAGTTGCATGGAATCCATCACAGTCTTTAGTGCCCCCAAGTGCGACTTAGGAACCTACCCGAGGAGGTGTCAAGCCTGGAATCAAAAGTCAAATTAAGATCTCCTCCCACAATTAAAATGCCCTCAGTGAACTCTTCCAATTTCTTCAAAAACAAACGACCCACTCGGGCCTGGTCCTGATTAGGGAGGTACAAGTTAGCCAGGGTGAAAATCTTATTTCGCAAGGACAGTTTGAGAAAAACGTACCGACCACCTGGGTCAACCAGAACATCAATAATTTTTTGAGAGAGCGATTTGTAGAGACATATACTAGCGCCCTTGGATTTGGATTCCGGGTTGGCACTGTGAAACCAAGTCGGAAAATATCGATTTGTGAACTGTGGCGTATGGCCCACCTGGAAGTGAGTCTCCTGTAGAA
This sequence comes from Rhinoderma darwinii, assembly GCF_050947455.1. NCBI lineage: Eukaryota > Metazoa > Chordata > Amphibia > Anura > Rhinodermatidae > Rhinoderma > Rhinoderma darwinii. The sequence goes on along the minus strand of NC_134688.1, from coordinate 212,398,763 downwards.
ATAAAATATGTACCCCGCTCCTTGTGCATGTTTTATAAAACTTGCGAGCGTTTTTCCGGGACATTAAGCCCCCTAGCATTAAAGGTACAGACTTTCAATTGCGCCATCACCACCTCCTACCGAAAGAGCTCACGACCAGAAGGCGCTACAACAGTGGTGAAAAGAACAAAACAGACAAGGAAAGGAGACACGACAACAAAGACAGACAAACGGGCGAAATAATCACCCACTCCTTGATCTACTCAAGGAGAAACAACTCAATATACACCGGATTCAACCAGTGAGTCCCTAAGAGGAGAAGTGTCAGGACAAGGTCTAGCCAGCGCCCCGCACCCCCCAACCCAGCAAATTTCAATAAAGCAAATAACAATATAACAGGAAAGAAAAGAAAGGAAAGCCAAGACCCTTAGCATGATACCCTATAGTGGTGAAATAATAGTATGCAGCATTAGTAGGGACCTAAAGAAACCTCAGCAGAGAACACCCCTGAATACATTCAGAATCAACATGAGTGCACATATAGGTTAGCAATACAGGGAATATATAAAAAAAATGTAAACATTCACATTTGTAGCGCATTGACAGCAATCAACCCACACCAATTAGCCACCAGATCTCCATCAGCAATCACTTATAACAAGAGGCAGACCCAAAACGCAATGGCTATATGAAACACAGAATAAAATTCAGATGAGAAACATACGAGCCGTTGCATTTAGCTCTGACAACAGGCCGCAAGGAGACCTAAGAAAGGTATCACATCGGCTCAGCAGGACGACCCTCATGACGCCTCACAGGAGAAGTAGGAGAACGACCTCGCCTACGTGACCGTGGACGCGGCGGCGGGACGGGAACATAAGGCCAATCAGGAAGGGAGACTCTAGGCAAACGGAGAGCAACGCAGAAGTCCGGAACATCCCCTGGCTCCCGAACACTCAGCAGTGTCCCGTCCCTGCGAACCTGCAGCTGGAAGGGGTGACCCCAGGAATAAGAGATCTCGTGTTCTCTCAAGACGTCCAGCAAAGGACGAAGCACTCTGCGCTTGTCCAGAGTCATCCTGGACAAATCAGATAGCAGCTGGATCTTGACCCCCTGTAATAAAACCTCGCCTTTATCTCGGGCCTTCATCATTATCTGCTCCTTGAGAGAAAAGAAATGGACACGGCATAGCACATCTCTAGGCCTATCAGGATCCGGGTTACGCGGGCCTAGAGTCCTGTGAGCTCTATCCAGCTCCAGAGGATAATCAGCAGGGTGCCCTAGTAATGAATTAAACAGAGACTGTAGAGCAGGAATGAGTTGACCCGGAGAAATATCCTCAGGGATGCCCCGAAGCCGAATATTATTGCGGCGATTCCGATTCTCGTGATCCTCAGTAAGGTTAAATAATGCATGAATCTGATGAGAGTGTTGATCCAATCTATCGGCATGAGAAACTTGCTGTTGTGAAATAACGGAAACATCGCTTTCCGTACGCTGCACTTGATCTGATAATTGGGACAAATTGGTGGTAAGAGATTGTATCTCCGACTTGTACGTCGTCTCAAGACAATTTACATGACGCTCCATGTCCTGTTTAGTGGGCAGTGCAGAGAATTGTCGTCTCAGGCTCTGTAAATCATCTCCCAGGACAGTAGAACCACCCAATTGAGATGAGGGATGGATAGCCATATCTCTGATATCTCTGGGAGAGGTAGAAGGCAGCAATGCAGGCCCCAGCACATGAGGGGAGGAAGAAGGAGAGATCCGGCCGCCATGACAGACACCACTTGGCGAGCAGTCCCGCGCAGGCAGCGCCATCACAGCCCCAGAAGAGCCCGGCGCTATCCCATCCAGCAGGGAGGGAAACTGCTCAGGCGCACCCGACATCGAGGAGAAGGTACTATCGGTACCTGATGCAGCAGCGCCGGCCGCAGGTGACAGTCCCTCTGGAAGCAAGGTCCCGGTGCCATCTCCCCTCCCCTTCAGCGGCGCCATCTTAGATGATGTTCCAGCAGCAGCGTCGGTCAGGAATCGCTGGATGGAGCCGGCTGAAGACATCTGCCGTGTGCAATAAGGAGTCCCCGTGGAGGTCTTGGATTTCCTGACCATCAGGCAAGTAAAATTAAGCTTATTAATGAGCTTATGATCGGGTTAGAGAAGTGCAGGAACGGAGCTCTCAAGAAGCACGTCTGGTCAGCGCCATGTCCAAGCCACGCCCCCAACTGTCCATTTTTTGGGTCAGTTTCATATTATAGGCTGTAATACATTGTGCTGGCTCTGCTAATCATGCACAAAACATGTGGTAACTTCGTCAGTAAAGAGCTTATTAGGAGCTAGTATATTGTCAGCAGCAGCGCACACAGGTTGTAAATAATTAAAGACAAGCGTTCAACCTCCAGTCTGTTAGTACATATAGGTTTAGAGTTATCACATAGCCAAAAATAAGCCAACTTTAACATTATACTGCGTTGAAATTCTGTTTTATATTACTTTACCACCTTACCATGTTGTTTTTTACTTATTGATTATGAAGTCACAAATTGTTTTTAAACATATTAACATTTTCCTAACCATGAAAAACAAAATACTTCTCAAATTTCCTTCAGATGTTCAATGCTTTTGACTAATGATACATTGAAGGAATAAAAAAAAAACACTAATATTTATTATCCTTACATTTTACATTAAGTTACTTTCACGTGTTGTGACAGCTATTTTGCCATGATTTCTATAGAAATATTTGAGCCATGAAACTGGCATGATTCTCTAATATCTCCAGTTGTGTCTTATTAAATGTACCCATATGAGTTTATTACTGTACATCTTACCTTCACAGAAAGAAAAAAAAGGTTAACCGTGTAATTAAACTTTTAAAGTTCACATCTGCTCCTTGCCTATGTAATAACTATTGGAGCTTTTGCCGTTTTCTATCTAAATAAATTGAATGCTGCAGGGAATATTTTCCATTTAGCTGTTAAAGATCCCCATTGGATGTGACAGCAGATAAATTGCTCTGCGCTGGCCTTCTGGATACAGACTTTTAGTACTTGTCGGCATGGTAACTCCAGATGAGCCATTCCCAGTGTGGAGACCATTAAGTGTTATAAGATTCTGAAAAACTTTACAACGGATTGGAACGGAGAGGGTAAGAGAAATAAGGATGGGTGGAGGGGACAATTATCTTAAATGTTAACGTGACAGGCAATATTGTCACTGTATGTATTCTGTGTAATGGGAATATCCTACTAATGACAAGCAATATTCTGGTCCACTAAGGAATAACATACATAATAACAGTAATAACTTCCTGCAATAAACAGTGCCTGCAAATGTAAGGCGTCATATGAATTACGTGAATTTTTTCTAGTTATACAATCGTCAAAAGGTCAAGTTAGAACTTTAGAATATGTCAAATGTCAAGATTTTACTTTTATTGAACATCAGGTAAGGGATTCATTCATGGAGCGTGATAATGACATTTCTGGAAGGATCACTAAAATTTTAAGTATATCAACAGCTGAGTGAAAATGAAATACCACATTTGATACAATTAAATGATATTCTCTTATTACTTAACCACCATTACCACCATGCCATTTTAGTTATTTATGTAAACACGTGGCGATGCTAAAGAATGAGGTTTTCAAACTTGGCGCTGCTGTTTGAAGAATTACTGACCGGGGAGGTATATAGTAAAATATTTATTTAGGTGCCAATGTATGATTCTATCCCTTTTTCAGGAAATACAAAAACACCTTTGTTTACTGACAATTGTGCTGTATTTTTGAACATGAAAAAAACGGTGAAATAACTCAGGAAGGGAAGGAGGGAGTGGGAGGAGATAATTGCAGAAGTATATGGAACCATAACATACACGATAACACATAAGGTATGAAAAAAAATTGATACAGTGATATTTAAAATAAACAAATACATGTATTGCCTACTATCTCATAAAAAATATTAAATGCTGGTTTACATAAACATTGTGAAAAGTCTTCCAAGGCTTTTTTCACATCTGCGTCAGGGTTCTGTTCTGACATTTTGTCAGAGCTTCCCGTCAGATCGGAACCCTGACTGAAACACAGGACTCTGTTCTGATGGGAAGCTGTGATAGAATGTCAGAACAGAACCCTGACGCAGGTGTGAACAAAGCCTTATATCTTCATAGATTTTGTGTAAATGAAAAGATATAGTGGGTCTGGTTCGACCTAAATCAGTAAGTTAGTAAAAGTCATGATACTACAAATAATTATTTAATAGAAACAAGAGAGATTTTGACTAGGTAATTCATTCATTAGTTTAAAGTTTGAAATAAGAATTTTAATGTTGAAATATGCCATACCTGCTGGTATATGGGAAAAACATTGTGGCGATCTGATATTACCCAGGTTTGATGAAGCAGCTCCAGTATAGACATGAGGTTTTTCAGAGAGAGCAAAGATTAGGTGAAGCCAGCGGAATAAGGTGGCCGAGATGTGCCAGATGATGAAAGGCGGTTTGATAATCCAGGGTTAGTGTTGAGAAACTGTGGCTTATCTACTGGGGTATGGATAACATTGTACCAATCTGGTTTTACCCATGTACGATGGAGCGACTCCGGAGTGGACAGAAGGATTATAAAGGTGGTAAAGGGGAGATAGATCCATGGAAATACGGTGTCTCAGATGTGCTATATCATGACGAACGATTGTTAAACCAGGGCTAGGTACTGATACGGTGGTATGTTATTCCTTTTTTGTTGGGGGAAGGGCAGGAGAATTTTGGCTAATAGATTTGCTAGGGGCGAAAAAAGACACTAGATAGACTGTATAGCATACGGAAATATAAAAAAAAATTGTGGTTCAGGAATAATATTTACAGGATTTTATTTAGACGGTCCAGTATCAGAGTGTTCAGTTTAAAGATCCAGTAGGCTTCTGTCTTTTTCAAAGCCTTGTATCTCTTAGGTATGTTTTCAGGAATTTGGTCAATGAGGATGGTGGTTACACAGTAGAAGTTACTGTCAAGAGATGTTATGCAGTTGCGAGAAAGATCGCGTTTGAGGAATCCTGTATTTATGTTTGACCTATGCTTGTTTAGTCTGTTATGCAGATGTTGTATTGTGTGGCCCACGTATTGTAGTTTGCAGCTACATTCCTTTAGGTAAACCACATACTGGGAATGTCAGTTCAGAAAGTATTTCATTTTGAAATCTTCTCTGGTAGGATTGGATTTGAAGAGTTGATTTTTTTTTTGTCGCTAATACTTTTACCACACTGGCAGATTTATTATGGCATTTGTAGTTCCTTTTTTTTGTTCAGAAGTTCAGGGTGAAGGGTTCTTTTGTTGTGTTGTTTCAGACAGCTTGGAGCAAGGAGGTTCTTTAGAGTATGAGCTTGTCTGAAAGTAAATTTTCGTTTTTAAAGGAGTAGGGGAGGAAGGGGTCAGGTTCTAGGATATGCCAGTTTTCTATTTTACGATTTTAAAGGTTATAATAAAATTGGTTTTGAAATGGGCTGTGTTGTTGTAACACTTTTACAAGATTTTTATGAAATAATGGTTAGGCTGGATTCACATGAGCACATTACGTCCGTAATGGACGGAACGTATTTCGGCCGCAAGTCCCGGACCGAACACACTGCAGGGAGCCGGGCTCCTAACATCATAGTTATGTACGATGCTAGGAGTCCCTGCCTTGCTGCCGGACAACTGTCCCGTACTGTAATCATGTTTTCAGTACGGAACAGTAGTTCAGTAGTTCAGTACGGTACAGAGTAAAGTTAACATGTAATTTATGACGCGTGGTGAACGCTATATTAAAAAAAAAGTTCAAATAACGATATCCGAATTGCTGTTGTTTGGTCACCATGCCTCCCAAAAAAAAGAATAAAAAGTGATCAAAAAGTCACACGTACCCCAAAATGGTACCAATAATAACTACGGCTCGTCCTGAAAAAAAACAGCCCTGATACTACTACGTCTATGAGAAAATAAAATAAGTTAAGGCTCCAATAAGTCAGTAAAGAAAATATGCAGTTGTACAGGCCCGAGGGGAACATTTCTTCTGTTTTAAGTGGCGATTTATCAAGGCACTAAAATTAGGGAACCAGGAAGGAGAGGGCCCAAACATGCCTGCTGAAAGCGAGGGTGCCCGTATTATACCAGGACGGCGCTTCCCAGCAAAATTCCCCAAGCTGAAAAGGTGCGTAGTGTGGACCATTTATCAGTGCGACACCAGCCTGTGCAGAAAGGATTGCTTCATAGCGTAACACACATCTATGGATTATTTTACCCCATTATTATACCACATGACTATGCCCCTGATGTACCCGGTTTATATATGCCTCCACATTATAAAAAAATAATACCAGTAAAACTCCAAACAAAACTACTACCAAGCAAACTCCACGCTCCAAAAGCCAAATGGTGCTCCCTCCACTCTGAACCCTACAGTGTGCTCAAACAGCAGTTTACTTTCACATATATGGCATCACCAAACCAGGGAGAACCCTTTTAACAATTTATGGGGTGTGTGTCTCCAGTGGCACAAGCTGGGTGCGACATATTTGCCACTGAAATGGCATATTTGAGAAAAATTTATATTTTTACTTTGCACAATCATCAGCGCAATCATTTATGGATAAGACCTGTGGGGTGAAAATGCTCACTACAGCCTTTAATAAATGCGTTGAGGTGTGTAGTTTCCAAAATGGGGTCACTTCTCAGGGGTTTCTTTTATTATTTCACATCAGAGCCTCTGCAATTGTGAACCAATACTTTGTAAGTCGCCAAATTAAGCCTCAATTTCGCATGGTACTCTTTCACTCCTGAGCCCTGTCGATCGTCCAGGCAAAAGATTAGGGCCACATGTAGGGGAACACAGTATAATAATTAGAGAGCTGTCTTGTTATTGTGGCACAAGCTTGGCACCACATATTGGAATATCTATGGAAAAATTCCCATTTTCACTCTGAAGCATAGAGTGCACACTAATTTCTGGAAAACACCTGCGGGGTTAACATGCTCACTACACCCCTAGGTGAATACCTTAAGGAGTGTCGTTTCCAAAATGGGTTTCCACTGTTTTGGTCCCACAGGGGCTTTGCAAATGTGACATAGCGCCCAGAAACCGTTCCAGCAAAATCTGCACTCCAAATCCCAAATGGCGCTCCTTGCCTTCTGAGCCCTACTCTGTGCCCAAACTGCAGTTAATGACAACATATGGGGTATTGCCATACTCGGGAGAAATTGCTTTACAAATGTTAGGGTGATTTTTCTCCTTTTATTTGTTGAGAAAATGAAATATTTTGAGCCAAAGCTACGCTACGTCTTATTGGAAGAAAAATATATTTTTATTTTCACTGCCCAATTCTAATAAAATCTATGCAACACCTGTGGGGTCAAAATGCTCAATACACCCCTAGATAGATTCTTCAAAGTGTGTAGTTTCCCAAATGGAGACACTTTTGGGGAGTTTCCACTGTTTTGGTCCCCCAAAGGTGGCTTTGCAAAGTTCTGCCGTATGCCTAAACAGCTGTTTTTTTACAACATATGAGGTATTTCCGTACTCTGAAGTATTTGCTTTACAAATGTTGGGGTTCTTTTTTTCCTTTATTTGTGGAGAAAATTACGAATCTTGAGCTAAAACCACACTTAATTGAATAAACTTTTTTTTAATTTTCACTGCCCAATTCTAATAAAAACTATGAAACACTTGCGGGGTGAACATGCTCACTACACCCCTAGGTGAATACCTTGAGGAGTGTAGTTTCCAAAGTGGGGTCACTTCTGGGGGGTTTCCACTGTTTTGGTCCCACAGGGGCCTTGCAAATGCGACATGGTGCAAGAAACCAATCCAGCAAAATATGCGCTCCAAAAGTCAAATGGCGCTCCTTCCCTTCTAAGCCTTGCCGTGTGCCCAAACAGCAGCAGTTTATGACCACATATGGGGTATTTACATACTCTGGAGAAGTTGTTTTACAAATGTTGGGGAGCCTTTTCTTCTTTATTCCTTGTGGAAATAGATTTTTTTAGCTAAAATTACATCTTATTGGAAAAATTGACAAAAAAATATTTCCACGTCCAAATTCGAATAAAATCTATGGAACACCTGTGGGTTCGCAATGCTCCCTACACCCCTAGATGAGTTTTGGGGAGTTTACTTTTTTTGGCATCACAAGACTTCTTCAAACCTGACATGTGCCTATAATCTAATAAAAAGGAGGCCCCAAAATCCACAAGGTACACTTTTGCTTTGGAGGCTGGTGCTTCAGTCCATTATCACACTAGGGCACATGTGGGATATTTCTAAAAACTGCTAAATCTGGGTAATAAATATTGCGTTAAATGAATTAAAAATTAATTTCTGCAAAAAAAATTACATTTGGAAATTTCACCTCTACTGTGCTTTAATTCTTGCGAAACGCCTAAAACGCAGAAACTTTCTAAATGCTGTTTTGAATACTTAACGGCTGCAGTTTTTCAAATGGGTTGATTTATGGGGGATTTCTAATATATAGGGCTCTCAAAACCACTTCAGAACTGAACTGGTCCATCAAAAAATAGCCTTTTGAAATTTTCTCGAAAATCTGAAACGTTCCTGAAAAATAAAAGGACGTTCAAAAAACAATGCAAACATAAAGTAGACATGTGGGAAATGTTAATTAGTAACTATTTTGTGTACTATTACGATCAATTTTACAAGCAGATACATTTAAATTTAGAAAAATGCTAATTTTAGCACATTTTCTCAACATTTTGGTGATTCTCACAAATAAATATTGAATTTATGGACTACATTTTTTTCACTAACATAAAGTCCAATATGTTACAAGAAAACAATCTCAGAATCTCTTGGATAGGTAAAAGCATTCCGACTTTATTACCACATAAAGTGACACATGTCAGATTTGAAAAATAAGGCTCTGTCAGGAAGGTTAAAAGTGGCCACAGCAGGAAGGGGTTAAAAATACCACACATGTCAGTCAGTAAACCAAGCTGTTTTTATATTTCCTGAAGAAGGGATTGGTCTGATCTCAAAAAGCGTAGAATCATAGCTAGGCACCTAAATAAATATTTTAAGTTATATAGCTCTCTGGTCAGTAATTCTTCATATAGCAATGCCAAGTTTTAAACCTCATTCTTCAGCATTGCGATGTGTTTACATTTCTAAAAACAGTCCCATGCAGGGGGAACCCAACGAGATGAGTAGGCTGCAGCTTACAATATATACCCAGGCTTCCATAGTTGATGTGCCCTGTGCAAAACACTACAGGGTAAGCAGAAATTCAGAGGGACACCGTTCTATGAAGTTCCCCTCTCTGTTACACCTATTTTACATTTTTCTCCTACGTGTCTGACCTATGAAGCGCTCACCCTTTCTTTTTTAAAAATTACAAATTTTAGTTGTTAGTTTTTTTAGTTGCAAATACACTGAATTATTCAACACTATACATGGCGCATATTAATTAAATTTTTAAAAGAAACACTAAACCTAAAAAAAAGTATATCAAAGGCTGAATGGAAATGGAATGACAATTTCTATCAACTGTATTACAGCTGTAGTAAATAATTTTTATATATATATATATATATATATATATATATATATATATATATATATAGTAAATATAATATGATTTCCCCACAGAAACATGTTTCTAAAGGATGCATCACAATGGCATTTAACATACAAAATAAAAACACATACTGATACACCATTACACAAGTGAGATAAGCTGTTGATGTGAATGTCATGTATCTAATAGCAGGTTAGCTTAAAACATCACTTTTCATAGAATACAGGGCATTTCATAAATTTTCATGGTGAAGGAGTGATGAATGGAAAAAGATAATATATATTATAGTTTCCCAACTCCCCATAACATAAAACACCGCATTTCTGTAATAAAACAAAAATCCTTTGTAATACTTATACGGCATCACAATGAATCACATTATTATCAGATATCCTGGAAAAGCCTATAAATGCAGCATCCGGATGTCAAGAAATCCTGATAATCTGGAGTGCAACAAGATTAATCACAAACCAGATTAAGGCCAGGACCACACACGCAGTATTTGGTGCAGTTTTTGGCTCCGTTTTTTTTTAGCCAAAGCCAGAAGTGGATCCAAAAGCAAGGAAAGGTATAAAGAAAACACGAATATATCGGCTTTCTTTTGTGTCCACTCCTGTGTTTGGTTAAAAAAATGGAGCCAAATACTGCATCAAAACTGTGCATGTGGCCCTGGCCTAACAGAAAAGATAAGGGTCCTCTTACACCGCCCGACGTGGGCCGTGTAAACGAGCGCTGGTCTATGAGACAGCTCATTGATCGACGCTCGTTTGCTCCTTTCACAAGGAGCTGTGTTTGGAGATGAGCGATCAGTACTAACGTCCTCATACTTTTCTATCATGTTGGCAACACATCTCCCTGTTTAGACAGGGAGATGTGCTGCCGACAACGATAATATTTCTTGCAGCATAAACTACACAATCAGCCGATGAACAAGCGTTTTCCTCGTTCATCGGCTGATCATTGCCCTGTGTAAACACAGGGCAATTATCAGGAACGAGCGCTCACATGTGAATGCTCGTTTGCTCGATAATTGACCCATGTAAAAAGGGCCTTTAGTTAGACCGGCGGTTCAAGTCCTGACAGACAAGTCCATGGGGGCTATTGCAGAGATGGGGTTTATTAGGGTCTTTATCTTCCACAATTCCAAAGGAAACCATGCCACAGTGAGCTCCATTATTACTGTCTGCCATTAAGATCAGAACCCTGCCCTTTAATGATAACATCAGCACACAAACTATTCATCAGAAGGTTCACAAAATTGGTTCACAAACTTGGTTTCCATCGCCAAGCAGCTCTATCTAGGTGTGAGATCATTGTGTGCAATACCACGATTAAGCTTGAGTGGGGTAAAGTTTAAGATGATTCTACACCAGAGGAAATTAAAACAACCAAATCTGGGTTGGTAGATACCAGGAAAATACTTCCTGTCTGAATGCATTGATTTTTCCTGTTTTCCATTATTTCGTTAAATTGAAATCCTAATGGGGTTGTCTGGTAAAAAAAACAAAAAAAACAAAAAAAAAACAAACAACATTTTAAAATACCCTATTATGGATGGAACATGTATTTGATATTGTAGAGTCCCATGTTCTGGACTCTCATCTATTAATCAGAGTGGGGAGCGTTTTGGTTCAACAAGCACGTCCATGCATTCAACGAAGTTTAGTTCTTGTTTCAGCATGATAATGGTTTACTTTTTCACAAAGAACTGGGCATCAGTAAATGGTTTGCTTAATTTGGTTGCCTGCCTCAAAGTGCTGACTTCAACCCAGTTAAATCCCGTTAGGATGATTAGAAATGTTTGGGTCAGTGTGCTAACCTTTAAACAAAAGATAGTACACGGACATATAACAACGATCGTGTGCATGGGCCCTTACGTTGATATATTGGAAAGTTTCTTATCACCACTTTTACTATTGATTTATGGGGGAAAAATTTAAATGACAGTTACATTGTAACCATTCGTGCTACAATTTAGTGCCATTTGCTCAGTTTGTAAAACGGGAGTGAAAAGTCGCTGTGTCAGAATTTAGACACATTTATGAAATGTGAGGTTTTTTTGTCGCAAATAAGTAAAAAAAATAATTAAGGTGCATCTTTTCTCCACACAGACCCAGGCGTTGAAACAGTGGAGTTATTTTAGCGTTTTATAAGTGTAAAAATGAATGGCAGTGGTGACGTAACCACAAGGGTCACAAATTTGTTGCAATATACATCAATAAAGTAGTCTAGCTTTAAAGGGAATGTGTTGCCAGAAAAACATGTTTTTTTTTAAAAAATTAAACATTTAGTGTGTGGGTGATTAAACATTGTTCAAATTTTTTTTATTTTTTTCACGAGTCAGGAAATATTATAAATTAATTCTAATTTATAATACTACCCATTTTTGGTCACTAGATGGAGCTATTCCCAAAATTGCAGCTTTGCAAAATTGGGTAAAAAGCCCTCGCTCTAGTGAGCTCTCAGCATCCCCCCCTCCTTTATCCTGGCTAGTGCCGGGATAAACGAGGGGTTTGAACGGTGTAACCTCCTACACTGTGTGTCGCCATTTTTTGAGCTAACACACAGTGTAGTAGGTTTACATACAGTAGTAAACACACACAAACACGAACATACATTGAAATCTCTTACCTGCTCCTGCCGCCGCGGCTCCCTCCGGCCCGTCCGCTCCGTTTGCTGCTGCTGGTCCAAGTGCACAAATCCGGAAGCCGCGACCGGAAGTAGTAATATTACTGTCCGGCCGCGACTTCCGGTCCACAGGAAAATGGCACCGGACGGCGCCAATTTCGAATTGGACTGTGTGGGAGCGGCGCATGCGCAGTTCCCACACAGACGCCGTACACTGAAGTCAATGGGACGGGAGCCGTTCGCAGTCCCTATGGGACTGTGGATGCCGTATTCCATGTCTGTATGTGTCGTTAATCGACACACACAGAAATGGAACAAAAAATGGCAGCCCCCATAGGGAAGAAAAAGTGTAAAAATAAGAAAAAGTAAAACACAAACACACAAATGAATATAAACGTTTTTAATAAAGCACTAACATCTTTAACATATAAAAAAATAATTTGTGATGACACTGTTCCTTTAACTAAGAAATTGTTTAAAATTATGTCACTTATGATAATGATGTCAATTTTCATAATGACTAAAAAATACAATTACATTTTACATTGTTTGCAGTGCTGACTGTCTGTTTGCAGTGTAAACGGCTGTTAAAACCCAACATAAAAAATAAAAAATTGTGTCAAATTACAATATGTAATATGACATTTGTCCAATACTCGCAATGAAAGACAAGATTTATTTTTAACAATGTGTTTCTCTTTCTGCTTTATTGGTACCTGCACATCATGAAATTGACTTACTCTAAAAGTTTAAAACCTTTTATATTTTAGAGACTATTTATATGCAATTTAAAACCGTTACTTTTTATATGACTATGTCGAATATTTACTCTGCTGCATAAAACATATTTATTGTGGCAATAAAAGACAGTTATTTTCTTGCTAAATGTTAAGGTATCAACAAAGACTGAAGAAAATGATTACACAACACTCATGAGTTCTAAAGGCTACAAAAAATGAACCATGGTCTAGGAATACATTTAATCAAAGCATATTGCACTCTTTTACATTGAAGTCAATAGCAATATATATAGTAAAAGGCTCCATTTATCTAATGTAGAAAACAATACAGAAAGCAAACAAATTGGCATGTCCATTTGATGTACCATGATTAAAATAACTTTCTCAATTCTGAAATATAAATACTATAAAAGCAATTCAGAAAGATGGATAGAGTATGGTCATTGGCAACTGCAGTTCAAAATAGTGATTAATTATTAACTCCTTCCCATGTACGCAATTGTGAATTCACATCCTCTCTGAATAGCACAATTTCCAGTTTTACAGCAGGACAGCTGCATAGATTTTTATATTGCAAAGAAAACACTAGTTGTGAGTTGGAAAAATGGCACAGATTGCAACACATTATCAAACATTGCATTGATTTCACACATGAAGTATAGTGTTATGTAGTATTAGTTTATGCTAATATGGTGTGCCAATCAGATCACTTCATTTTTTTATCTTGCAAAGCTAGATTGTGACTGGTTGCTATGGGCAGAGAAAAACTACTGGCCCTTTTACATGGACATATATAGTGTAACACAGGCAGACAATTAAAACAGAACAATAAATGGAATGTATGGGGATGAACGCTCGATAACATGATCCTTCGTCTCCAAGCATTTGCATTTTGTTGGCAGCAAATTCCTTGTGTACAATAGGAGATGTGCTGTAGAGAAGTGGCCATTTTTCTGGAACAAGCATTTGTATGAAAAAGGGCCTTAAGATAGGCTATAATGGTCATGGGCACCACCATAGTTAAAATACACTTATAGCATATCTAACTTTTCACGTGACTCTTCTAATATGCTGTCATATGTGTGTACATGAGAAATACAACTATTTCTGGCCATTCGATGACTTGTATATGACAATTTTTTATCAGTTTTCACCTCTGCAGGCTCTATCTCTAATTCTTAGTTCTCTCTGAGCTAGTGGGTGGAGCCTAACTGCTACCATGCCTTCTATACACTGCACACGTAGAGAAGAAGAGAACCCTGCTCTCCTATATCTATCTTTTACATATATAGAAGCTGCAGCAGCATGGAGGAGATTATACAGCAGGAATAATCAGTGTAGCTGAGAATCCAGCACTGGGGTGAGATATAAATTACCAGAAAGCTGCTGCAGTGCCTGTCTGTGTCTTTTTCATTCTGCTTCGGCTCCTCCTCCATAGACTTGCATGGGCAGCGTTTCTGTGTCTCTTTCTCTCTGCTCCCTCCTCCTGTTGCCCTCTCTCCTTTCCATAGTCTTGTATTGGCGGTGTGTCTGTGTCTCTTTCTCTCTCTCTCTCTCTTTGCTCCTGCCTTCTGCTTCCCCTCTCCATAGACTTGAATAGGCAGACAGGGAAGAGACACACTCCCAGTTTCGTCAGTCCATCAATTCTGCTCTGTAACTAGGGACGGATTTTGCTTAACAAAAGGGGGTGAACAGCAGATTACAGGAAGTGAGACACCTAGTGTCAGTAACTTCACGCAAAATTTGCATGGATAAAACAACTAAATGTTAACAGCAAGTAAATTACAAAGTAGATCTATATCAGGTATACTATTAGATTAGCATAAGTTGTTTGAAAACTTAGTTACCATTTAAGACCATTTAATAGGATGCGTCTCATGTATCTCTGGTTTTGTTTAGATTTTTTTCTGACCCTGTACTTAAACTTTAATGCACTCAATCAAGTGTTGTGGGTCCCTTCTGGCTGTGGGCCATTAAACACCTCTGTAATGCCCTGCGCTTTTTATACATGAGGCACTACACTTTTGAATAAAATACATAATCTAATTAATATTAATAATAAGAAGATTTATTTATATAGCGCCAACATATTCTGCAGCACTTTGCAATTCAGGGGGTACATTGTACAGACAATAACAGACATTACATACTGACAAAACTACTTTACAATTCAAACAAGAGGAGTGAGGCCCCTGCTCGCAAGAGCTTACAATCTATGAGGAAATGAGAGACAAAATGTGAAAAATGCTTGTTAAGTACAATGGTCCAGCCATCTATTATACATATGGGGTAGTACAAATAAAGCTGCATGAGCCGGTCACCAGCCATTGTCAGTGTATGACAAACATGAAGTGCATTAGGGTGAAAGGAGTGTTGGGGATCCTGCTGAATGAAGAAGGTCAATTTCTTATGACTAATGTAAACGGGGCGCCAGGAAAAGTGTCAGAATAGGGAATGTTATAGATCTGTCTAAAAAGATGTGTTTTCAGGGGAGATTTAAAACTGTGGATGTTGGAAATTAATCTGATTGTCTGTGGTAATGCATTCCAGAGAACTGGTGCAGCACGAGAGAAATATTGCAGACTGTAGTGGGAGGTTCGTATTATGGTGGATGTTAATCTAAGGTTGTTGGCAGAACGTAGAGCCCGGCTAGGGTGGTAGACAGAGATGAGGGGGGAAATGTAAGGTGGTGCAGCACTGTGGAAATCTTTGTGGGTGAGAGTAATAAGTATGAATTTAATTCTGAATGGTATGGACAACCAGTGCAGTGACTGGGAGAGGGTAGAGGCGTTGGTATAGCGGTTGGTCAGGTAGATCAGCCTGGCTGCTGAATTAAGGATAGATTGGAGAGGGCAGAGTTTAGTGAGTAGAAGACTGATTAGTAATGAGTTACAGTAATCAAGACGAGAGTGAATCAGAGTTTTGGCTGTTTCCACAGTAAGAAAGGGGTGGATTCGGGAGATGTTTTTGAGGTCAAAGTGAAAGGAGCGTGAAAGCTATTGAATGTGTGAAGTAAAGGAATGATCTGAGTCAAAAATAACCCCAAGATAGCGGTTAGGTTAGTAGAATTTGGGAACACAAAAAGCTCAGTTTTAGAAAAATTCAGTTTCAGATAGTGAGAGGACATGATGTTAGAGACAGCGGATAGACAATCATTGGTGTTTTGTATTAGAGCGGGGGTGATGTCATCGGAAGAGGCATATAATTGGGTGTCGTCAGCAAAGAGATGGTACTGGAAGCCAAATCTGCTGATGTTTTCCAATAAGGGATGTGTAGAGAGAAAAGAGGAGTGGACCTAGGACTGATCCCTGAGAAACCCCGATAGCAAGTGGAAGAGGAGAAGAAGTAGAACCAGTAAATGACGCACTGAACGAGCGGTCAGAGAGATAGGAAGAAAACCAAGAGAGAGCTGTGTCGTTAAGGCCAATAGGGTGGAGCATGTTAAGAAGGAGTTGGTGATCTACAGTGTCAAAGGCTGCAGAGAGATCCAGAAGAATTAGTAGAGCGTATTTGCCATTCGATTTAGCCGCCAAGAGATCATTTGAAACTTTATTAAGGGCAGTCCCTGTGGAGTGTAGAGTGCGGAAACCGGATTGCAAGGGGTCAAGAATGGAGCTAGCTGTTTATTGCTGTATGCGATGCTGGCTCCCTTGCCCACTATGCGGATTGATATGTTTCCGCTGGGTGGTAATGGAGACTTCATCTGGTTGTTCAGTGGGTTGCAGTTGTCCTTCTGTCCGGGGCAGGCTGATGTGGTGGTCAGCCCTCTTGTTAGCAGGACACCTGTAACATACATTAATTCCCCAGATACTGGGCTGCAGAATTTGGTTCTACAAGTGTTTGTGCCTCTGTCACTTTCCCTGCGGCAAGCGGCTGAAGAATTGGTTTGCTAGTTGATTGATGGGCTTGCTGTGCGGGGCTCTACTACCCCGGGCTCCAACCCCCCCTTCCCCCCGGTGGTTTTCCTAGTCCCCGTAAATTTAATACCCCTTCCCCACAGGTTTCCTACCACTGAGGAGTCGGCCTGTGGGCCTCTTTCCTGCATGTTTTTTCTAACCTACTCTATTTCCATCTCTAGTTCGTCTTCCTTCTTCATCCTTCCCACCCCCACATCCTCATCCCGCTGCGGATATGGCGCAACATATACAGTCGGATCTGAGGATAGGTTCGCTGAATGTCAAGGGTTTACATAGCTCTGGAAAGCGATCCATTCTTTTAAACATGTTAAAGAGTAGGCGCTTGCATGTTGCGTTTCTTCAGGAAAGCTATCTGTGTGAGCAGAAGGCTTTTAAGTTGTCTAACTTGTGGTTTCCTCATGCTTTTGATCTCGCGTTCCCTCCCTCCGAAGTTCCTGGGATCTTGCAGTGATGTATGGGACGAATGCTTCTACTCAAGGGCTCTGTTGACTCTCAGGTATACACCTTCACCTCTCTGTACCTACCTAACGTAGGCCAAGGCACGGCTCTTATTGGCTTTCTGGACGCCCTTGAGGAGTTTGGAGAGGGTACTGTTGTCCTGGGCGGGGACTTTAATGTCGCGCTGGATCCCACTATGGATACGTCTACTAGGTCATCGTTGTTTTCGCTTTCCCAACTTCGCCGTATTATGCGGCATTTTTACGATCACCAACTTGTGGACACCTGGCGTCTCTTACACCCGGCAGATAAGGATTTTTCTTTTTATTCCTCTGTTCATGATACTTACTCCCGAATTGACTTTTTTTTTTTTAATCAAAAACACTCTCTACTCTCCCTACAGTCTGCCAACATTGATACAATCTCCTTTTCGCACCCTGCCCTGATCACTCTGACCCTTTCCCTACATTCCCCTCTCATCCATCAGTCTCAATGGAAATTGAATCCCTCTCTTCTCACAGACTCGGTAGTCACCTCTGATATTCAACGTTCAATAGACAATTATTGTGCAACTAATGCCACTGCAGGCACTAATCCACGCATCATTTGGGAGGCTCACAAATGTGTTATCAGGGGCATGTTTATAAAACATGGCACTCGATTGAAGAGGGAGCGCGCTTCAGCCATTGCCCATCTGTTATCCTAAAGACCTCACATAAACGCTCCCGTGATCCGGATTTTCGGATAGCACTCCTTCAAAAACGGGAAAAGCTTCAAACCCTTCTGATGTCTAAGGCCAAAGCTACACTTTCCAAGTGCAAATGGCATTTCTATGAATATGGTAACAAAAGTAGTAAATCGCTTGCAAGAGCAATGCACATTCAACAAGCCCAAGCTTACATACCCTATATTACGTCCCCCTCTCGAACCCGTGCCCATTTAACTTTGGATATAGCCCCAACATTTCGGGACTTTTATGCATCTTTGTATAGTGCGGACTCTACCAACCTGTCCACGTTATCCAGAGATTTCCGATCAAATATCAAAGCCTACATTGCAGATTCTGGCCTTCCTTCTCTATCGGACGATAATATTACTGATCTAGAAGCACCAACTACCCTACAAGAACTGTTTTACGCTCTTAAGCATTCTCAATCGGGCAAAGCGCCTGGTCCTAATGGATTTACGCTCCCGTATTACAAAAATTTCTTAGAGGCTCTTAGTCCGCATTTTCTAGGCTCCTTCAACTCCTTCTCCACCTCATCTCCCATCCCACCTGATGCTCTTAGGGCGCACATCGCAGTGATTCCCAAGCCCGGGAAGGACCCCTCACAATGTGCAAACTACAGGCCGATCTCCCTTTTCAATACAGACGTAAAACTGTTTGCAAAGATTTTGGCTGTGCGTCTGGCCCCGCTGCTGGGAGATGTCGTTCATGCAGACCAGGCGGGTTTCATGTTGGGCAGAGAGGCACGTGACAACACAACTAAGGCAATCAATCGTATTCATAAGCCTAGGATATCCAATACTCCACTTATGCTCCTGTCTACAGACGCTGAAAAAGCATTTGACAGAGTCAATTGGACGTATATGGAAGATACCCTTCTCCGTCTTGGCCTCAGATCCCACATGATGGGCTAGATAATGTCCCTTTATTCCTGCCCCTCTGCTAGAGTCCGTGTGAACTGAATCCTCTCGGAGGGGTTCCCAATTCATAATGGGACCAGACAGGGATGCCCTTTGTCCCCCTTGATCTTTGTGCTGACTCTAGAGCCATTTCTTCGCCACATTCGAGCAAATCCTGACATTAAGGGGCTGGAGACGGATGCAATAGACCGACCCGACCGTCTCCCTTCCTAACCTCATGCAGGAATTCCAACATTTTTCCAAATTGTCCAATTTCAAGGTACATTTTTCCAAATCGGAAGCAATGAACATCTCCCTTCCCTCCTCTCTCATAATGGCCCTGGAACATTATTTTAGCTTTAAATGGAACCCGGTAGCCCTAAAATATCTTGGAGTTTGCATTCGAGCTGACCTGAAAGAACTTTTTCAGTTGAACTTCCCTCCTCGCCGACATTAAGTTGGATTGCGCTAGGTGGTCGAAAGGCACTTTTACATGGCTGGGACGATGCACTATCCTTAAAATGAATGTGCTTCCAAGGATCCTATATCTCTTTCAGACTCTTCCCATAGTCATTCCAATGACATTTTTTAAGGAGGTCAACTAACTCCAAATATCTTTCATCTGGAGTGGTAAGTCTCCCAGACTATCACGTACACTTCTGTGTAGATCTAAGGAATCAGGGGGGCTGGCACTTCCTGATGTCAGGTCCTACTATATTGCGTCCCATCTCTCGAGGGTAGTTGATTGATCTTTAAACCCTGGGTGGGCCTGGAGCAAAGCTATTCATATCCATGGTTATGCCGCTATCTGTGACCTCGCCTATCACCCGTTTAACGCCTTCCCAAAATGAGGTAAGGAGAGAACACGACCAAAAAGTGTGAAGGAGGGTACCACTTACACGCCCACATCTCCAGCCAAGTTAGCCAAATATGGGCGCCTTGGATTTCTTTTCAGGATTCTGACTCCTACAAAGACCTTATAAGGGAGCTGAGTGTTGCTCAGCAGCCTGAGTAGAGCTTTCTCTGAACCGCGGGATGTCGTGGTTGGAAACCCCATACACTCTACCCTACTTCTCTTCATTCTCTGCTCCTTTCCCCTTGTAACCTTTTCCTCTCTCTGTACTCTTATGATGCCATCTGAATTGGGCCTCTTCGTAGGGGGCTTGGAATCACACAGATTATTCCCTTATGTGGGAGTAGTTGTTTTTACAGCAATATCTTATATATACGCTGCATTTATACTTTCTGTGTTTTTGTGTAATTCTGTACCTCAGATGTTTGCAAAAAGGACCTTTCGGTCATGAAAATAAAGAATTTAAAAAAAAAAGAATGGAGCTAGCAGAGAGATAGCGGATAAGAAGAGTGTAGACTAAGCGTTCCAGGAGTTTGGAGATGAAGGGAAGATTAGGGACAGGTAGTTAGCAGCACTGGATGAGTCAATAGTTTTTTTTTCAGTAATGGGTTTTTAATTGCATGTTTAAAAGAGGAGGCAAAGATTCCAGAAGAAAGAGAGAGGTTAAAAATTTTAGTCGAGTGACTACTGACAGCCGGGGAGAGGGAAAGGAGGAGGTGTGAGGGGATTGGATTACAAGGGCAAGTAGTAGGAGGAGAAGAAGAGAGGAGCCTAGAGACTTCTTCTTTTATTGGGTCAAATGCTGAAAGTGAAGAGGGAGTGCGGGAGGGAATGGGATCGATGTTACTAGGGGACTGGGAGATAATATCATGCCGGATGTTTTCAATTTTAACTTTAAAATAAGTGGCCAGGTCTTCAGCACTGAGATCAGTGATCGGTGTCTGCACTTTAGTACTAAGGAGGGAATGAAAAGTATCAAAGAGGCATTTTGGATTATTATTAGATAGTGTGGAGATGAGAGTGAAATAGACTTGCTTGGCTCTGTGAAGGGCAGAGTTGTAAGTTCTCAGCATATTTTTGTAATAGAGGAAGTCTGCTGACCAGTACGATTTTCTCCACACACGTTCGGCACATCTCAAGCACTGCTGAAGAAAGCGGGAGTGAGGTATGTGCCGGGGTTGTGGACGTCTTTGCCAGGTGGTTCGGAGTGTAGGGAGAGCTGCTTCATCCGATGCATTTTTCAGAGTGTTATTATAATGTTTGGTGGCCAGATTGGGACAGGAGAGGGAAGAGATAGGGGACAATGAGGACTGTAGACTGTCTATGAGTTGCTTAGTGTTAATGGCATTTCTGTATGTCTGATGGGAGAGCATGTTTTTAGGTGGCAGGGCATTTGTGATAGTAAAGGTTGAGATCAGAAAGCGGGAGAGGAGAATTATTAACCCCTTTGCGCACCAGGATGTGCTATTACGTCCGGGAGCGGCGGTGAGGTTTGGAGCACGCTCAAGCGTTGAAAGTGCTCCATATGCTGTGGGTGTCGGCTGTATTTTACAGCGGACACCCGGGACTAACAGCCAGGAGCAGCAATCGCGCTGTTCCTGGCTGTTTAACCCCTGAAATGCTGTGGTCAATCGCGACCGCAGCATCTGAGACATTAAAAAGAAGGGGGCCGCCCCTTCCGACAACTCATCGCCCCCGCCGGAGTGAGATCGGGGGGTGACAACGGTTGTTATGGCAGCCCAGGGGCCTAATGAATGCCTCCAGGACTGTCTTCACTGTGCTTCTGTTACAATATACTGCAATACGTCAATATTGCAGTATATTGTACCAGCGATATAACGATCGCTGGTTCAAGTTCCCTAGGGGGGCTAATAAAGTGTGTAAAAAAAAGTCAAAAAAAGTTTTCAGTAGTGAAAAGAAAAATATATATTAAAAGTTTAAAAAAACACCTTTTCCCGTTTTCGCCCTAAAGTAATGAAAAAAATAAAAAAAGTTAACAAAAGTGGTATCGCTGTGGCTAGAGATGAGCGAACTTATGAAAAGTTCGGTTCGGCAGGTTCGCCGAATTTCGTGAAAAAGTTCGATTCGGACCGAACTAGTTCTGACCGAGCCTGTAATACAAGAAAGCCCCTAAAAATCGTGTATAACACTGTTTAAAAGCCCTAGAAGCCCTGTATAACACTCTTAGGTCACCCATGAGTGTATCCAAGTACTTTTGAGCTGTCTTTAAGGCAAAGTTAGTGTCAAAGTTACGGCAACATGTATGGCTATAGGAAAACGGATGGGACACGGTGATAACTAACAGAAACCACTGCACTTGTGCATGTTGTATGCTTAATGCATTGTTAAAAAAGGTACAAAAATTAACCATTTTTGGCGGCAGATGCCTGCCAGGGTTCATACATATAAGGTGGTAAAAAAAGAAGCAATGGCTTTTGACAAGCCCTAAAAAAATTTACCCTTTATGGTGGCAGATGCCTGCCGGGGTTCTTCCATACATGGATGTAAAAGCAACAAGCCAACAAGCAATGGCTTTTCACAAGCCCTCCAAAAATTGACCCTTTTTTTTGGCAGATGCCTGCCGGGGTTCTTGCATACATGGATGTAATAGCAACAAGCCAACAAGCAATGGCTTTTCACAAGCCCTCCAAAAATTGACCCTTTTTATTGGCAAGGGTGAGTAGTAGCAGCACATTAAAAGGCACTGGACAGTCACAGGACAAAGCCCTGTGGTGGGGCAAGCCTCAGGCCTGCATGTAGCAGAGGGGCGGCAGTGGAGGTGTATTGGTGGTAGTAGAGGTAGCCAACACAGACAGCAAGGGTGGTAGACTGGTAGTAGTAGTAGCAGCACATTAAAAAAAGAGACTGGACAACAGTCACAGGACAAAGCCCTGTGGTGGGGCAGGCCTGCTTGTAGCAGACGGGCGGCAGTGGAGGTTACAGGACAAAGCCCTGTGGTGGGGCAGGCCTGCTTGTAGCAGACGGGCGGCAGTGGAGGTGTATTGGTGGTAGTACAGGTAGCCAACACAGACAGCAAGGGTGCTAGTAGTAGTAGCAGCAGCACATTAAAAAAAGAGACTGGACAGTCACAGGACAAAGCCCTGTGGTGGGGCAGGCCTGCTTGTAGCAGACGGCACTGGGGGTGGATTGGTGGTAGATGTAGTAGCAGCACCAACAGCGGCACATTAAAAAAAGAGTGGACAGGACAGAATCCCGTAGTAGCAGGCGGCAGTAGCAGGCGGCAGCGGCAGCAGCAGCAGCAATGTCAGATCTAATCAGTGGCATCAGGCACAGGGGTTTTAAAATCCTCACCGATCCACGCTTGATTCATTTTCAGAAACGTGAGATTTTCCAAGCTGTTGGCGGACAATCTTATTCGCTTAGGGGTGACGAAGCCCCCTGCCGCGCTGAATACCCTCTCTGACACTACACTGGAGGGTGGACAAGACAGTACACCCATGGCAAACTGGGCCAGTTCTTGCCAATGATCCAATCTGCTGACCCAGAAGTTCATGGGGTCTGGGATCAGCATTTCTGACGGAGAAAGGGCACAGTCCAGGTACGAGTGAACCTGGTTGTTTTGGTGCTGCACCTGGTGATGGTGAACATCCCTTTGGTGACTACGATGTGTGTCAGGTCGGGGTATTGGATGTAAAAATGTTGTCATCATATTTTCCAAACTGAATTGGCTGCTGCTGCTGCCGCTGCTGCCGCCTATTGCAGAGGTAGCTCTGCCAGAGGCGGTGTAACGATGAGACAGTGGGGAGCGGAGAGTGGCCCCCCGGTCAGGCATGCTTGCAGCAGGTGTTTGCCATTTGAAAGCCGTGACAAGCTGGCTGCATAGCTTCTCTCGATAATAAGCCAATTTTGCCTCCCTCTCGGAAGGCGCAAAAAACTCCCCCATTCTGGCTTTATACCGAGGGTCTAAAAGTGTGGCTATCCAGTACTCATCTCTTTGCTTCATGCTAACAATACGACAGTCAGCGCGCAAGTAACGAAGCATACAGCTCGCCATCCTGGCCAGTGTTTCAGAGGGCCCGGTTGGTTCCATCTCCGCCCCATACTGCCATTGATGTCCATCATCAAGGTCGTCGTCAGACTCGTCATCACCACCATCACTGTCATGTTGTGCGGCTGCCTCGTCCCCTATCCCTTCCTGTGATTCCATCTCCAAATCCAGCTCCTCTTCAGGTCCTGTTTCCTCATCCTCATCCTCCTCCTCCTCCTCCTCAACATCCATAGCCAGATGTGATCCTTCCTCCATCCTTTGCTGAATCATCGCTGTGAGCGTTTGCTCCATAATGAATATCAGCGGCATAACATCGTTCATTCCGCTAGCGTCACGGCTCACAAATCGTGTGGCCTCTTCAAAGGGCCTCAAAACGCGACATGCGTCTCTAACCAGCTCCAGTGCCTGAGCTCTAAATTACACTGGCTCCAAACGCTGCCCGTCTGCTGCATCAGGAAATCATTCACGGCTTTCCGCTGTTCGTACAGACGGTCCAACATGTGCAGGGTGGAATTCCAGCGTGTTGGAACGTCGCAAATCAGGCTGTGTTCTGGGAGATTGTTTTGACGCTGCAAGTCCAGGAGGGCGTGCTTAAATGCATACGAACGTCTAAAGCGAACGCAAACCCTCCTGGACATGGCCAGCACACCCTTCAAACCAACATATGACTTTAAGAAGCGTGTTATGACCAGATTGATCACATGTGCCATGCAAGGAGCGTGTGTCAGGTGACCTAGACGCAGTGCAGCCACAACGTTCTTGCCGTTATCAGAGACAACATTGCCCAGTGTGAGTTTCAGAGGAGACAGCCAGCCTGTGATTTCCTCCTTGATGCACAGCAGCAGCTCCTGCCCTGTGTGGCTTTTCTCGCCCAGGCTCAGCAGGTGTAAGACAGCGTTGTGGCGCTTCACCTTGCACCTATGAAAAGAGGAGGGAGGAGGAGTGGAAGATACGCTGTGTCCTGTCGGGGACGGGAAGACCTCCAAGGAGGAAGGCAAGGAGGAGGAGTAGGAGGAGGAGGATGGTAGGTGCCTGGTGTCCGGAGTTGAACCAGAAAGATACAAGCGTGGAGGTGGTAATGCCTGGCATTGCTGCGGTGGTGCATTGGACTGCAAAATATTGACCCAGTGGGCCGTGAAAGACATGTACTGTCCCTGCCCATAGTTGCTGCTCCACGTGTCGACGGTGGCATGTACCCTGCTGCACACGGATAATTGCAAGGACTGGCACACCTTTTCCTCCACATGCTTGTGCAAGGCAGGGACAGCTGTTTTGGAGAAGTAATGTCGGCTAGGTATTCGCCACCTAGGCTGAGCGCACGCCATCAATTGCTTGAAGCCGGCCGAGTCGACCAGGTGGTACGGCAGTGACTGCACCACCAACAACTTAGCCAGGTGTGAATTAAGCCGCACGACAAGTGGATGACTGGGTATATATTGTTGCTTATTGGACAACGATTCCGTAACGGATAACTGACGGGACGTATGAGGAGCACTAGATGACAGTGATGATGATGATGATGACAACGACATGGTGGATAAGGCCTGCCTACTACTTAGATGACAGGGACTCAGAGCAGCAGCAGCAGCTGCAGAGGGGTCTTCATTAGATGAACATGATGATGGTGGGGCATGTCGATTGTCCCACATGGCCTTGTGATGCCGCTCCATGTGTTTACGTAGAGCGGTAGTTCCTACATTGCTGCCCTGCCCACGCCTTACTTTCTGCTTGCAGATACTGCACTGTGCCATGTTTTCGTCCTCCGGGAAGGTACAGAAAAATTGCCACACGGCAGAGTACCGTAAAGAGGTAGTACCATGTCCACCACCACCACCACCACCCGAGCTTGCCCCTTGTCTGGCAGGCTTTTTTCGGGAGCCTACACCAGCATCAGTGTCGCTGTCACCGGCTCCTGAGCTGACCCTACCGCTGCAATGTTTTGCAGATTGACTTCTGCCCCTACCTAGGCTTGGCTGTTAATCACGGCCAGTGCCGCCACTACTACCCTCCTCCTCTGACGCCGTCATCACCTCGTCACCTGGTTCCCACGTCCTGTCTAAAACAACATCATCATCATAGCCTTCCTCATCATCCCCGCCACTTCTGTCACTGTGTTGTGAATGTGATGTGACATCATGGCGGGCTCCATGCCCCACAACCGCAGCTATGCGTCTCGGACACCGCTTCCACCTCCACCACCGCCGCAACACACTCTGTTGGCTGACTCGCGGAAAACAAATCATCATCATCATCACTATGTTGTTCAGTATCTTCCTTCGCACCCGAGGAGATGTCTCTTAGGACTCTCAGGAAAGATGGCTTTCCGCTAGGAAGGGGGAGCGAAGACATAGATGATGGAATGGAAACGCTAGAAATACCTATATTACTACTGTCACTGTGCCAAGGAACTGTAGAGGATCTGGAATCCAACGAAACCTGGCTTGAAGCCAGATCGTCAGAGTCTTCCTGCTGAGATGACCACGAGCCAGCCAACCAGTCCACAATGGCCGTATTGTCTAAAGTAACCCGCCCATCGGAGGAGATGGACAAGTCTGGCTTGCTGATACTGCTACTACTACCAGCAGGCACATGGCAGCTGCTACTAGTGGAACTGGGCACATGTCTTGTGCCACAAATGCTGGTACTGGGTCTGGCACCAACAGATCCAACATTTGGACTGGAAGAGGAGACGGCATGGGTGTTTTTTCCTCTACCCCGTCCTTTCACAACCTTTTTTTTCCCAGACATTTCACTGCTGGAGTGCAGCAAGTTGAATCAAAACCTGGGGGATGAGCCCCTTCTAAAAGCGTATTCACACTGACACTGGCTTGGCAAATGGCAATGAATGAGAATTTCTATCAGCCACGCCGCAGTGCACTCAGGGAATGCTGGGCCTTGTAGTACTACTACCACTACTACAAAGGCTGCCTGTATTGCAAGTTGGATTGTTATTTGTTTGTTATGTTAACGGCCGGGGATGAGCCCCTTCTAAAAGCGTATTCACACACTGACACTGGCTTGGCAAATGGCAATGAATGAGAATTTCTATCAGCCACGCCGCAGTGCACTCAGGGAATGCTGGGCCTTGTAGTACTACTACGTCTACTACAAAGGCTGCCTGTATTGCAAGTTGTATTGTTATTTGTTTGTTATGTTAACGGCCGGGGATGAGCCCCTTCTAAAAGCGTATTCACACACTGACACTGGCTTGGCAAATGGCAATGAATGAGAATTTCTATCAGCCACGCCGCAGTGCACTCAGGGAATGCTGGGCCTTGTAGTACTACTACCACTACTACAAAGGCTGCCTGTATTGCAAGTTGGATTGTTATTTGTTTGTTATGTTAACGGCCGGGGATGAGCCCCTTCTAAAAGCGTATTCTGACACTGGCTTGGCAAATGGCAATGAATGAGAATTTCTATCAGCCACGCTGCAGTGCACTCAGGGAATGCTGGGCGTTTTAGTACTACAAAGCCTGCCTGTATTGCAAGTTGGATGCAATGGGGATGAGCCCCTTATAAAAGCGTATTCACACACTGGCTGAGTAGTGAGTAGTGGATGAGCCCCTTCGATTGCTGGATTCCTGCCTGTCAGATTCCTAAAGCTTTCCCTTACTGCACAGAGATGCTATCCCTACAGCTCCTGTCTGTAAAATGGCCGCTGAGCTCCGTGCATAGACTTTTATTGCAGGCTTGAGCCCGCCCCTATGCTGCCTCCCGATTGGCTGGGAGAGCCGTTTGCAAGGCATTATGGGGTAGCCTGATGTCAGGTGATCTTGTGAAATCCTCCATTTTAGATGTAACATGTGGCAGGCGCCAAAATGTAGCCGGGTTCGGTCAAAACGGGTTCGGCCGAACCCGGTGAAGTTGCGAACCGAACTTTTCCGGAAGTTCGGACCGAAACCGGGTTCGATTGTCCCGGTTCGCTCATCTCTAGCTGTGACCATAAAAGTCTGAACTATTACAATACATTGTTATTTAGCGCGCGCCGTAAAAAAAAAATAATTTGAAAACGCCATAATCAATGTTTTTTGTTAACTTAGCTCTCAGAAAAATTTTAATAAAAAGTGATCAAAAAGTTCTACATACCAAAAAATGGTACCGATAAAAAACACAGCTCGTCTCGCAAAAAATAAGCTCTCATACCGCTCAATCGGTGAAAAAATAAAAAGGTATGGCTCTCAGAATGTGGCTACCCAAAACATATTTTCTTTTTTTAACAAAAAGCTTATCAATAAAAGTAGTAAAATAAAAAAGAACCTATATAAAAATTAGGTATCACCGTAATCGTATTGAGCCACAGAATAAAGATAAGTTGTTGTTTTTAGCGCATGGTGAAAGCCGTAAAAACGAAACTCAAAAAAACATTGAGGAATCACAGTTTTTTCCAACTTCAGCCCACAAAGCATTTTTCTTCAGTTTCCCAGTACATTATATGGAACTATAGATGGTACCAAAAGAAACTACAACTCCTTCCGCCCTCACACCACTCTATTTGCGGAAAAAAAGTTATGGCTCTTGGAATGCGGGAAGTGAACAACGAAAATGAAAAATCAAAAAATGGCTACGTCCCGAAGGGGTTAAAGTCAGAAACTGAGCAGAGACGGAAGAAGACCAGGTCAAGTGAATGGCCGTCTTCATGTGTAGGAGAGTTAGTAAGTTGTGACAGACCTAGTGAGGACGTTAAAGATAGAAATTGGGACGCAAATGAGGAGATTGGATTATCAATGGGGATGTTAAAGTCACCCATGATGAGAGTTGGTGTTTCAGATTATAGGAATTGTGGAAGCCAGGCAGCGAAATGATCCAGAAATTTACGTGGTGAGACCAGGGGGCGGTAGACAACTGCCACTGTGAGGGAGAATGGGCGAAAGAGTTTGAGAGTATGGACTTCAAAAGAGGGAAATGTGAGGGCACATGTGGAATGTCCTGGAAAGTACAGTATGTGGAAGGAAGTATGTCTACTCCTCCACCCTGCCTGTTCTCTGGTCTAGGGGCATGAGAGAAATGGAGACCACCATAAGATAAAGCAGCAGGGGAAGCAGAGTCAGACAGATGTTTATGTAATAGCCAGGAGGTTGAGAGAGTTATAAAGGAATAAGTAAGTTTGTTGCACACGGACTGAGAATTCAGTTAAAAGAGACAAGAGAAGATAAAGAAGCAATGGTAAGAAGATTTGCAGGGTTTCTATGTGTGGCAGGTAAGTGGTTGTGCTTGGCAGAATAAATGGGAGGACCCGTGTTAGGAGAGATGTCCCTTGCAGCTAATAGCAGGAGAATGGAGAGAGATAGCAAATGGTTCATAGATTTATGAGAGTGACTTTGGTGTTGAGCAGTGGGATGAGATGGTTTACAGTGATTCAGGAAAGTGAATAGTGCATGTGAGCTGTACATGGGCAAGGGAAGGAGAGAGGGACTGATGTGGATCGAGTTAAGCAAAGGCATAAATGGACGGTAGGATTGAAAACAAACAGCTACAATGATGAGTGAGGCAGTAAACATGGTGTGATGGTTTTGTCGTAGGAAACAGATAAAAAGTCTAAAGTAATAATTTTAATGTAAGCAAGTCACTTACCTTGTTTAACTGCCATGTATACGGCCTGATTTACACGAGCGTGTGCGTTTTGCGCGCGCAAAAAACGCTGCGTTTTGCGCGCGCAAAAGGCATTTGACAGCTCCGTGTGTCATCCGTGTATGATGCGCGGCTGCGTGATTTTCACGCAGCCGCCATCATAGAGATGAGATAGTCGACGCCCGTCACTGTCCAAGGTGCTGAAAGAGCTAACTGATCGGCAGTAACTCTTTCAGCACCCTCGACAGTGAATGCCGATCACAATATACACCAACCTGTGAATAAAAAAAGACGTTCAAACTTACCATGAACTGCCAGCTTCCTCCAGTCCGGTCTCCCGGCCGTTGCCTTGGTGACGCGTCCCTCTCTTGTCATCCGGCCCCACCTCCCAGGATGACGCGGCAGGCCATGAGACCGCTGCAGCCTGTGATTGGCTGCAGCCTGTGCTTGGCCTGTGATTGGCTGCAGCTGTCACTTGGCCTGAATTGTCATCCCGGGAGGTCGGACTGGAGGAAGGAGCCGGGACTTATCGGTAAGTCCGAACTTCTTTTTTTTTTTTCACGTATATGTATATTGTGATCGAAAGTCACTGTCCATGGTGCTGAAACAGTTTAAGTCTTTCAGCACCGTGGGCAGTGACTGTCTCCTGACGTCGCGTACCCGAACACTTTTTGCCGTGTTCGGTCAAAACGAGTTCGGCCGAACCCGGTGAAGTTCGGTGCGCTCATCTCTAATTTGACACTCCGTTTGGATGTTTGTAAACAGAAAAGCACGTGGTGCTTTTCTGTTTACATTCATCCTTTTGACAGCTCTTGCGTGATTTTCGCGCATGCAACGCAGTAGCGTCCGTGTGGCATGCATTGTTTTCACGCACCCATTGACTTCAATGGGTGCGTGTTGCGTGAAAAACGCACGATTATAGAACATGTCGTGAGTTTTACGCAACGCACTCACGCTGCGCAAAATTCACGCATCGTCTAAACTGCCCCATAGAGTAATATAGGTGCGTACGACACGCGTGAAAAGCACGCGCGTCGCACGCGCGTATATTACGCTCGTGTAAATGAGGCCTAACTGCCAGGACACTTTGACAATATGACACTTAGGCCTTATTTACACGAACGTGTGCGTTTTGCGCGTGTAAAAAATGCGTTTTGCGCGCGTTGCAATTCCGTGTGTCATCAGTGTTTGGTGCGTGTCTGCGCTATTTTCGCGCGTATGGCATCCTTATGTCACGCGGTTTTGACGTTTACATAATGAAATTAAGGAGGTGGTTTTCTTTTTCCCTTCATTTCTTGAGCAACAGTTGCGCGAATCACGCACAGCACACGGATGTGCGTCCGTGTGCTGTCCGTGATTTCCACACACCCATTGACTTCAATGGGTGCGTGATGCACAAAAAACGCTCAAATATAGGACATGCAGTGAGTTTCACGCAGCGGACACATGCAGCGTGAAAAACACGGAGTGTGTGATTGGCCCCATTAACTTGCATAGGTCCGTGCGACGTGCGTGATTTTCACGCGCGTATCACGGACGTGAAATACGCTCGTGTAAATAAGGCCTTAGACAGAGATGACTTCTGCTCTCATGCCACCCCTGCATGAGTGCCTTCCCCTTATGCTACAACTAAATTTATAGGGGAGCAGATGCTCACATCTAGGCCTAATTAAGCTCATTCAGATATCAATCAAATAAACTATATCAAATAAACCGATCATACTGTTATTGCTAACGTCTTATTCAGGGGCGTAGCTAAAGGCTCATGGGCCCCGATGCAAAAGTTCTTATTGGCCCCCCCCCCCGCAAACTTCTCATGGCTGATGGTCCGCAGCTTTCAGCTGCATCGCTGGGTCTCCTAAGTGACCCAACAATGCAGCACTAGCAGCCGGGGGAGTCACTAAGGGCTTAAAATGTCAGGGGAAATAGCCCCAATACATATGTGTCCGCCCAAAAAAAATGTGTGTGTAGGAGACAGCATAGCATATCTATAGCACTACGACCCTATAAACTATGGATAGGATTAGATACAGTGGCGTAACTGCCGCCGTAGCTGCCGTAGCGGCTGCTACGGGGCCCGCGGCACTGTTTTGAAGGGGCTGCAGCACTCGTACGAGAGCTGCTTCCCCTTCATTTCACTACTCGCTCACACTGTGAATCGCCGACACCGATTCACAGTGTGACCGGAATGAAGGGGAAGCAGCTCTCGTACGAGTGCTGTGGCCCCTTCAAAACAGCTGATTGACGGGTCCCGGGAGTCGGACCCCGCCAGTCAGGGCTACTAATCTTACCTTCCTCTTCAGCCGCGGCGGAAGTTCTGTCCTCTCGATGTTGTGCTCGGCGCATAGCGCTGTGACGTCATGCGCTGCGCACAGCGCTTGACGTCAGGACCTCCGCTGCGATCCGGAACCAGGAAGGTAAGTACAGTCTGTTACTGTAGTAACAGGGGCCCGTGGCCCGAGTTACTATAGTAACTTTTTATTGATGTGGTGCGGGGGGCTGTGGGCCCCCCTGGCTTTGGGGACCGGTTGCAATTGCGACCGCTGCGACCCCTATAGCTATTCCAGTGGTCTTATGGATGACCTTGAAGCTGTGTTTATTTTTCCTGATTTCACATTTTGTGCATGTTGTGCTGGAAGTTGGGCTAGGTATTACACATGGAAATAATATGAACAAATAATGAGACAAAAAGAGAGGGAACCCTGTCCATAAGAGCTTACAATTTATTCAAATTTCCTTCCTTAGGCCTCCAAAGGGCCTGTTGAAATCTGCGTTGGGGGTGCCGTTATACCAAAAATACCAGAAAACAATAGTGCAGCATGCTGTGTAAGGGTATGTTCACACGCAGTGTTTTCAGGCATATTTCGGACGTTTTACGCCTCGAATTACGCCTGAAAAAACTTCTCCATTACGCCTACAAACATCTGCCCATTGCCTGCAATGGGTTTTACGATGTTCTGTACCCACGAGCCTTTATTTTACACGTCGCTGTCAAAAAACGGAGAGTATAAAGAGGCTCCGTAAAAAGAAGTAGCATGTCACTTCTTGAGGCGTTTTTTGGAGCTGATTTTCCATTGAACACTATGAAAAACGTCTCAAGAAACACCTCAAAAGAAGCCTGAAAAGAAGCCTCAAGAGAAGCTCCAAATTTAATTTTCAGCTTCAAAAACGCCTGAAAATCAGAGGCTGTTTTCTCTGAAATCAGGTCCGTATTTTCAGACGTTTTTTGTAACATACCCTTAGGGTATGTTCACACGTGCATGTCCGTTACGGCTGAAATTACAGAGCTGTTTTCAGGAGAAAATAGCTCCTGAATTTCTGACGTAATGGC
Organism: Rhinoderma darwinii; assembly: GCF_050947455.1. Taxonomy (NCBI): domain Eukaryota; kingdom Metazoa; phylum Chordata; class Amphibia; order Anura; family Rhinodermatidae; genus Rhinoderma; species Rhinoderma darwinii. The sequence goes on along the minus strand of NC_134688.1, from coordinate 212,366,108 downwards.
ATGTGCAGGCGTTTTTCGCAGCGTCCATTACGGACGTAATTGGAGCTGTTTTTCTATGGAGTCAATGGAAAACGGCTCCAATTACATCCCAAGAAGTGACAGGTACCTCTTTGACGCGGGCATCTTTTTTACGCGCCGTCTTTTGATAGCGGCGCGTAAAAAAAATGACCGTCTGCACAGTACATCGTTTAACCCATTCAAATGAATGGGCAGATGTTTGCCAACGCTTTCAAGCAGTATTTTCGGCCGTAATTCCAGGCGTAAAACGCCTGAATTACGCCCATAAATAGTGCGTGTGAACATACCCTTATTGTATCCAGTAAAACCACAAACACACTGACAGAAACATAATGGAACTTATTAATGTCAATGGGTTCTCTCAGGCACAAAACACTGTTGTAGCTGTGAACAGGCCCTTACATACAAGGTGGGAATAGGAGACTTTTGTGGTCTTGTTTTTGGCCCAATATTATATTTATTACTTAAAGAGGCTCTGTCACCACATTATAAGTGCCGATCACTGCATAATGTGATCGGCGCTGTAATATAGATAACAACAGTGTTTTTTTATTTTGAAAAACAATCAATTTTGAGCAAGTTATGCACAAGTTTAGATTTATACTAATTACTTTCTTAATAGACAACTGGGCGTGTTTTTACTTTTTTACCAACTGGGCGTTGTAAAGAGAAATGTATGAAGCTGACCAATTAGCGTCATACACTTCTCTCCATTCATTTTTAGCAGTACTAGCAACACAGAGTGATCTCGCGAGATCACGCTGTACTGTCACATACTCACACATTAACTTTACCGAGGTGTCTTGAGAGTGAATAGACATTGCTTCCAGCCAGGATGCGATGACTATTCACACTCCCAATACTTCGGTAAAGTTTCTTGAGGACTTACTCACACAGCACAGTGTGATCACGCTGTTCTGTCATTCACAGAAACTTTACTGAAGTGTCAGGAGTGTGAATAGACATCGCATCCTGACGAGGCAATGTCTATTCACTTTCATGACACCTTGGTAAAGTTAATGTGGGAGTATGTGAAAGTACAGCGTGATCTCGCGAGATCACGCTGTGTTGCGAGTACTGCTAAAAATGAATGGAGAGAAGTGTATGACGCTGATTGGTCTGATTGGTCAGCGTCATACACTTCTGTTTACAACGCCCAGTTGGTAAAAAAGTAAAAACACGCCCAGTTGTCTATTAAAAAAGTAATTAGCATAAATCTAAAATTGTGCATTGCTTGCTCAAAATTGATCGTTTGTCAAAATAAAAAACACCGTTGTCATCTACATTACAGTGCCGATCACATTATGTAGGAGATAGGGCACTTATAATCTGGTGACAGAGCCTCTTTAAATAGCAAAAATTCCACAGTGCTAAACACAAGTGAATTAGACCGTAAGTGTATGTTCACACACAAATTCAAAAACGTCTGAAAATACGGAGCTGTTTTTAAGCCACTCGCGATTTTCACTGCACTTTTTTATGGCCATTTTTGGAGCTGTTTTCTATAGAGTCTATGAAAAACAGCTCCAAAAAGTCTCAAGAAGTGACTGGCACTTCTTTTTCGCCGCCGCTTTTTTACGCGCTGTTTTTCAAAACGGCCGCGTAAAAAAACGGCCCGTCAGAACAGAACGCCGTTTTTCCCATTGAAATCAATGGGCAGATGTTTGGAGGTGTTCTGCTTCCAATTTTTCGTCCGTCTTTCGGGCGTTTACGGGCCGAAAAACGGCCGAAAATAGGCCTTGGGAATTGACCCTTAGAAGGAATTTTTTTGCACACTTAATGTAAGGTTTACTTTTTTATAAAATTGCATTCATTTAAGTACACTGATGAGCCCAAATGCAATATGTGATGTGCAGTTTCCTTGGGAAGGCCACTGTGTTTGAGGAATAACAGCAGAAAACAGAAGAGGGAATTTCTCAATCTGGCAAAATAAGAATTCATTTATATATGGAGATATATTACTTCTTCATATATAAAAATTTGAGAGAAAAGTAAAGACATGCAGCCACAGTCACCTTGATGTAGATTAGTGTTGTACAAACGTAAGCATAACTCGACTTTAAAACCTCTTAGGATATGAACCTAAGTGTTTTTTAAATCTTGAGCTAAAAATGAATGATCCATGCTTTTTATTAGCTTAATTCACTTGCAGTCTGCACATTCCATTCATTCCAATATAGGGCAGACCAGGGGGAAACTTTAACGAATATTTCTCACGTTGAAAATGCCATCCAATCGGAATACTATAAAGCAGGAGAAGTGAGCAGATTGATATATTTTTGCAGAAAAATATTCAGTATAACTTGTAATTTTTGCATTTAAACCTCTGATCATTTTGGACTTTGGAGTCCAGTGGGCGGTCCTACACAGTGATTGACAGCCTTCCCTGTATGAGTGTGAATACAAACATAGATGTCAATCACTGAGAAAGAAGGACCTCCCACTGGACTCCTAAGCCCATAACGAGAAGAGATTGTAAATGAAAAAAACGTTATACTAAATCTTTTACTACACAAATATATATAATGTTAAATATATCATGTTAAATATATAGCAGGTTACAGAGCTCCCCTTGCTCTCTAACATGCTGGTGGAAGATTGGTTAGAATTTTCAACATGACGTTCCTTTTGACCCTTTATTGACCAGACCTTTAACAGCCTTAGTAAACAGCTAATTTTTTTCATTTTTGCCTCACTGCATTCGAGCAGCGATAACTGTTTTATTTTTTCATTGATGTCGCTGTATGAGAATTTGTATTTTTTTTTACTGGGCAGTTTACTGTAATACTGTGTAATTTATATAATTTTTCTTTGCGGCATGAATATAAAAAAGGTGATGTTCGGCATTGTTTTTTATGTAATATTTACGCTCAGGTGAATACCTAATAAATGTAGGTTGAGGGAGATTGATTGATTGATTGATTGATTGATTGATTGATTGATTGATTGATTGATTGATTGATTTTGCCGTATTATCCAAAATGGCAACACTGATTATGGGATGCAGCACAAAAGATTAAAAGGGTGGTGGACAAGCAGTAAAAAAAACAAAAAACTGAATATAATTTAAATAGTAGTATTGCTTTGTATGTCAGTACTATGTTGTCTGTGTAATTTGTTCTGAAAGTGGACATGTGCTTGAAATTTACAGTTTAAATGTGACTAAAAATGTCCCCTGATGTTTTGTTTTTTTTGGACCTTTTTACCTCCTAACACAAACCAAACATCATTTATTTAAAATGTTATCTGGAAAAGGAAGATTGTTCTGTTGAAATTACAGATGCAGCAGGATTCGATTGGAAAGCCTTGCAATTGGTTGCCTGTCATGGGGATTTGGCACACTTACTTCAGTCAGCTGCGCACTGCATGGTTACCGCTTACCTGAAGCAACTCTATTCCATCTGTACTTTATCACAAAAAGCTAGAAAATACTAGATTTAAAATGATCAATTATATTAATCAGATTCAAAATGTTACAAACTGACTTTATAACAGCGCCCTTCAGTTTTACTATTTATAGAAATATGTGCACAAAATTTTAAGAAAATAAAATTATTCATATTAATTTCTTCTCTGTATAATGTTGCAGAATATACAGCAAAGAGAAAATAATAAAAAGGAGATTACTGTCAAAGTTAGTCTGTAAATTAACATATTGCATTGTTTTCATCCAAGTAAATCGATAGACAGACAGACAGAAAGACAGACAGACAGACATTAGATATGAGATAGATAGATATGATATATAGATAGATAGATAGATAGATAGATAGATAGATAGATAGATAGATAGATAGATAGATAGATAGATAGATAGATAGATAGATGATAGATAGTATTGCTTTTGATTGATTACATTTTTTGGACGATGATCAATTAAAAACATTCTTCAATTTCAAAGTAAAAACACAATTATTAAATATACAATTAAGCATTACTCTTGATGAAACCGAAAAAAGAATGGATGCTGAGAAACGAAGAGGTAGTGAAAAATACAAAAATACTTTATTGACATGAAATAAATAATACAATAATAATAAAGAATCCATAGACCAACAGATAAAACACAGAAACTCAACTGGGAATAACCCAAATATACACAAATAACTGATAAGATATGTGTGGGTCCCCCACTAAAGTAGTAAGTATAGCTAGTACAAGTGACTATAATGTAAGTTTGTAAATGATAGTACCCAATAGATGTCAATGGTCAACAAGAATGAACAATTGAAACATGTGCAAGTATGGCCCAACGGCACAATGTAAACATAATATAGACACAAATAATGACTAGCAGATTCAAACAGTAAGTAGTGTTTGATCAGTGTACAGACAAAGTACTGGGCGACATACATAACCTATGCATGTAAAATGATTAAAAATGCATAGAGGGAATGAGAGAGATATGTTTAGAAAAATAAATAGAACATAGCATGAAATTTTAACATACCCATGGTGAAAAACGGGAAGAGCCACAGGTGGATCTCAACTCTGCATTCTCTGCAGCGTACATCGTCTGTGTGGGAACGGCACATGCACCGCTCCCACACAGACCAAAACAAAGCTAGTTTGCAGCGCGAATTCCGGCGCCATTTTCATGTGGATCGGAAGCCGCTGCCGGACAGTAAGATGACAACTTCCGGCCGCGGCTTCCGCCCATATCTTCAAGGAAGCGAAGGCGCAAGGAATAGGATCGGAGGCGGAAGCAGCGGCAGGAGCAGGTAATGTATGTGATGTGTGTATTATGTTCGTGTATGTGATGTGTGTGATGTGTGTATTATGTTTGTGTATGTTCGTGTATGTTCGTGTTATACTGTCTGCTGAGCACTGTATCTAATCCTCCTACACTGTGCAGTCGCTCAGAAAATGGCGGCACACAGTATAGGAGGTTTGAAGATTCAAACCCCTTCTTCTCCTAGCACTAGCCAGAATAAGGGAGGGGGGATTGTGTGTGAGGACACTAGAGAAAGTGTCTACCCTAAATTTGCAGCATAAAGCAATGAGGTTGCTTTACCACATTGACCATGCTGCAATTTTGGGAACTGCTCCCTTTAGTGGCCAGCACATGGAAATATTATAAATTAGAATCTAATTTATAATATTTCCTGACTTGTGAAAAAAAAAAAAAACGTAAAACAATGTGTAATCACTTAGATAATAATTGTTTAACTAAAAGAAAAAAATTCTACTGACACATTCCCTTTAAGGGGTCGATAGATAAATTGAGAAGCGATGCAGTGATTAAAAAAAAAAAAAAGTATTGGAAAACCCCTTTAAGCAATTGCATAATAAATATATATATATATATATATATATATATATATATATATATACACACACACACACATATATATATATATATATCTGGAAGCTACAACTGCTATCTATTTAATTTGCATGCTTACTGTTTTCCTTGGATGGTACACGATAATAAATTCTGTCTGAGGGTATGTTCACACGGCCAAATTTCAGACGTATACGCGGCGTATTATGCCTCGTTTTACGTCTGAAAATACGGCTCCAATACGTCGGCAAACATCTGCCCATTCATTTGAATGGGTTTGCCGACGTACTGTGCAGACGACCTGTTCTTTACGCGTCGTCGTTTGACAGCTGTCAAACGACGACGCGTAAAAATACAGCCTCGTCAAAAGAAGTGCAGGACACTTCTTTGGACGTTTTTGGAGCTGTTTTCTCATAGACTCCAATGAAAACAGCTCCAAAAACAGACATAAAGAAAACGGCGCGAAAAACGCAGCGAAAAATGCGAGTTGGTAAAAAAACTTCTGAAAAGCAGGGTCTGTTTTCCCTTGAAAACAGCTCTGGATTTTCAGACGTTTTTGTTGACTACGTGTGAACATACCCTTACATGACACAGTTTTACAGTCTCATATAGATGTACTGCTTATGCAAATGTGCATAGAGTCCCTAGAGCTCCTTACTCTGGAGCTATAGGCACTCTGTGTGTTGCCGTATGGTGCTTTCATACAGTGCCATGAGCAATGCTTAAGGGTATGCTCACACAGTGTTTTTTGACACGTTTTTTGACGCAGAAACCGCGTCGAAAAACGCACCAAAAAACAGCCAAAAATGCCTCTCATTGATTTCAATGGGAGACGGAGGCGTTTTTTTCCCGCGAGCGGAAAAACCGTCTCGCAGGAAGAAAAAAAGACATGCCCTATCTTCGGGCTTTTACATCTCTGACATCAATGAGAGGCAGAGAAAGCGTATTTTGCTGCGTTTTTTTGCCCGCTGTGTTCAATGGCCTTAGGCTGGGTTCACATAGAGTTTTTTTGCAGGCAGAAAATCTGCCTCAAATTTCCGTCGATTTTCGTGCCGTTTTTCGCGGCGTATTTCACCCGCGGCCATTGAGCGCCGCGGCCATAAAACGCCGCAAATTACTCTTTCTCTGCCTCCCATTGATGTCAATGGGAGGTCAGAGGCATAAACGCCCAAAGATAGGGCATGTCCCTTCTTTCTCTCGCGAGCCGGTTTTACCGCTCGCGGGAGAAAACCGCCTCCGCCTCCCATTGAAATCAATGGGAGGCATTTTTGGCCGGTTTTTGGCGAGTTTTGCGGCGCGCTTTCCACGTCAAAAAACTCGTCCAAAAACTCTGTGTGAACCCAGCCTAAGGCCCTGTTCACGCTGAGTTTTTTGATGCGGAAACCGCGCCAAAGAACGGCCGAAAATGCCTCCCATTGATTTCAACGGGAGACGGAGGTGTTTTTTTACCGTGAGCGGAAAAACCGTCTCGCAGTGAAAAGAAGCGTCATGCCCTATCTTCGGGCATTTACGCCTCTGACCTCCCATTGACATCAATGGGAGGAAGAGAAAGCGTATTTCGCTGCATTTTTTACCCGTAGCAACCAATGGGCGTGAGCGAAAAATGCCACGAAAAACGCAGCGAAGATCGCGGCAAACGGCGTGCAGGGAGGTCAAAATCTGCCTCAAAATCCCAAACGGAATTTTGAGGCAGAATTTTTCTCCTGCAAAAAACTCTGTGTGAACAGGGCCTTAAGGCCCTGTTCACACAGAGTATTTTGACGAGCTTTTTGGAGCGGAAACCGCTCCGCAAAACTCATCAAAAACCGGCCGAAAATGCCTCCCATTTTTTCTCCCGCGAGCGGTAAAACTGCCTAGCGGGAGAAAGGGACATGCCCTATCTTCGCGTGTTTACGCCTCTGACCTCCCATTGACATCAATGGGAGGCAGAGAAAGCGTATGTCGCTGAGTTTTTTGCTTGTAGAACTCAATGGGCGTGAGAGAAAAACACGGTGAAAATCGCGACAGACGACATGCAGGAAGGACAAAATCTGCCTCAAAATCCCAAATGGAATTTTGAGGCAGAATTTTCCTCCTGCAAAAAACTCTGTGTGAACGAGGTCTAAGGGGAGAATACTTACATAATACTTAATACATAATACATAATAAATAATATTTTCTGTTGAATTCATACGGAATCAGAAAGAAAAACCTCTGTGTGCCTCAGTATGAAATCGGAGGCATGCAGAGATACAGAATGGCCTATAGGCACCAAATGTTGGCTCCATACAGCTCGATGGTGATGTGCATGAGCTCTAAGATATATTCTGCAACAGTTGTAAGACATTTTGAGGAATATGATATACCGAATGACAGTGGCTCATTTGATATTGTGCTCCAGTTCATAGGAACGACAGTATTGGTACATTGACCCTATAGTACATTATTTTTGTTTATTTATTTTGTTTAAAATTCTTAGGAATTCTTAGGAAGTAATTGAAAATACTTACATTTTAACTGACAGATATGAAACTCACTATCGTAAAAAATGGTTGGATTATTTTAACAGTGACAGCTGTTCACTTAGAATTCTGAGAATTTAGTTTCTTTCTTAAAACAGAATGGAGAATATAGTAAATTTATTTCTCTTACATTTATGTGTTCCAGGACCAGTCCAGATTATTTATTGATACCATATACTTGGGAAATGTAATAAAATGATGAACACTCTTACTTTTTTGTGGCATCCTGCCACACTTCAAAAATCTGTTTTTAATTTCAACCAAATCATAAATAAAGATAAACTTCCTCATCATGGTCCTAATAAAAAACAGAAATGTGTGACCCATTCTGGAAGGATGGATGACGTTTCTTTCAATCTACGAACTTGTTATATTATTACAGAGTCCAGAAGCAGTTTTACTTGGAATTTCAGAAAAAATACAATGTAATAAACAAAACATAAAACTGGAGTGCATAGAAAAAGAGAAAAGAAAATGACATGGAAAGATAAAAGGTGATTTTCATTACTGACCTTTTTTTCAAAGGTAAACTCTACATTTGGTGGAACTTTCCTAGATCAGAGTGAAATGAGCCATTGATGTAAACACTATATACAGAGGCAAGACCCTGACTATCCCATTATAACCCAATGTTTTACACAAATCAGGAACATTTCAGGAAAAATGACTCAGAGATTTAAAGAAAACCAAAGAGATCATACACCTCCTCTTCAGGCCCTGCACTTGGCAACAGTAGTATCAGTTTTTACCTGGAGAGTACCTTTAAGCAATGTTCTGTTTGAATAACTGTCCTACAGTACATGGTCTATTATAGGACATACTAATACATCATAGTTAGACAGCAGAATAATTACTTTTAGGAACTAATGAATGACCCTGATACCCTGAATGAGATTTTCTTTTTTTAGATGGTAGGAAGGTGGAAAAATGGTGGAAATTGTGAAATGTCAGCCACAAGCTCCTACCAAATACATATGTTAAAAGTTTTTAGGAGATCATTTTCTACCATAGTGCATTTCTGGATCAAGTGCAATTTACACTCAGTAGATTAGGGAGGAGACCTAAGATCAATAAACTACAATGCAAGTTAATTTACTGAGGGACAGTAAATAGACTGGCATAATAAGCTCTTCCAAATATACTTTGACAGCACCATAGCTGCAATAATATTGTCCATGCAACTAATTTTTTTGTTGGACTTGAAGATCTAGTCTTTAGAAAACGAGAAAAACCTTCTTTTCAATCCAACAGCAAAGATATTCTACTAAATGTATTCCACCATCTCATATTTTAAACATATTCATAGAGTACACACTTTTGTGAAAATCAAGTTCCAAACAAGAAAAAAAATGGAAAAGGATGTGGGCCTTGTATAATACCCAATGCTTGCCTTGCTCACCTTAAAGAGAATATAAACAATATAGCTAACCATAGGGATATTTTTCATTAAAGGGTTTATTTCTCCTTAGAATGCAGTTTTCCTAATGATCAACAGGTCTGATTTCTTTAACTCCTGCCAATCAGCGGATATAATCAGGGGAAGCTCTAAGCCCCTATTTATTTCCCCTACAGCGATGATTGAAAAAGAAATGTTATATTACATTGTGTCGATTCAGATGAATGGGCGACCATGTAATTTATGGCCTCCTCAAGTTTGGCAGAGTAGGAGCTATTCCTTGCAGAGGTTATCTGTTCTGGCTCATAGAGAGGGTTCCCAAGCAGGTAAAGTTTCAAGAAACATTTATAAGAGTACAACAATTATACACTCCTCAACATTGAAATTCCAACACCAAGAAGAAACAATTTGGAATTGTGAAAATCACAGGGTTGATAGAAATGTTAATGATATTCAAATGATAAAAAAATGAAACAAAATATTCCAAACATCTTGATTTACTCAGTATCAAGTATGAGCATTACACGCAGAAATACATGCACTTACATGACTTGGCATTCTATCAATGAGGTTACTCATGGTTGTCTGAGGAATGTTATGCCACGCTGAGTGCACTTATGCATGCATATCATCAAGATTGGCTTCTGGCAGCTCCCTTTGCAATTGCCGACCAATGATGTCCCAGATGTGCTCAATGGGAGACAAGTCCAGAGAAGTTGCAAGCCAAAGTAGCACATTTAGGCCATGCAGACTGCTCACAGTATCACGAGCAACATGCGACCATTGGTTCCACAACCAAATTGATGTAACACTGAGCTATTTGTGTACCTGAAATGAAGACTAGAGAGGTCCGCTACCTTACATTATGCCCCCCACATCATAATCCCGGGAGTAGGACCGGTGCGACATTCCCTTGTGAAGGCCTCTTCATGGTGTTGCCCACGTGGTCTCCAGACCAATCTCAGCTATAATTGTGTCCAAGACAAAAGCAGGACTCATTGCTGAACAATGAAACACCTGTAGCTGGTCGTCTGACTTGTAGCCAAATGTCGTGCAAACACTTTCTGATGGTTTGTGTCTACCCTGGTTGCCATCCTAGACTTGGGATGTGACGTCCGATTGCCCTTGCAGTACAGAATGGATATCTATGCGCCATTCATCCAATCAGACGTTCCGTCCGTGCAGAGGTTTGCCTCCGCACACCTCTTACTGTCAATTCTCTTCGTTGTTGTTCTCCCAAGCTCTGGGACACGCAACATTCAACAGCGCTGACATCTCGGTCTAGGCGCGTATTGATCTGCCAGAGTGATAAACCAAGGTCTCTCAGTTCAAGGATTCTATCCCTCTCAGTTTGTGACAAGTGGTGATAACTGGCACGTGAATGAAAAGCAGGCATTGCACAATCATCCCACACCACTTTATCAGATTTTTGCGGTTTCATGTGGCTAAAAAACTTTGCTATCAATCTGGCTTTTATCCCCATCCACATGCCACAGATTGGAGCTAGGTGCTTGAAAATTGGATCATTTGCAGATCTTAGCGACACCTGCTACTTCCTCCATTTGCATAACTTTATGGCTTGCCCTTCTTGGTGTTGCAATTTCAATGTTGAGGAGTGTATGTCTAGTATTATTGCTGACAGGAGGATACTAACATTGTCATAGCAGCCTTTGTCTATTTGTACATGTAGCTACAGATATAGTACGTCACACACAATGTAGCAAACCAAAGAACAATCTACACAACTGTGGTTACTGTACTGTCTGCTATATTGCTTTAAATATTGGATCTGTGGTTATTGAAATGCATATTAAAATAAGTGAAAAGTAGCCCGACAAGATACATACAGAGCACCAGCAGAGCCGTAAGTGGCTTACATGGAAGCAGCAATGTCATATTGTGCTTGTCATGCCTGCCAGGAGAAGCAAGAAATTACTTTAGAAACAAAACATCCCAGTATGCGAAGGTTAAGATGACTCTTCATGACTTACTTATGGTGGAAAATAAAAATAGGAAAGAGAAACCAAAATTCATATAAAGAAAATGCTACATGGGCTGACAAAGGAAAAACATAAAGGAAAATAGCAAACAAAAACTTTATAGTGTAATGGTCCACAGCTGGCCATGGACAAATAGTAAAACTTAATGATCAACTTCCTTTATACCAACGAATCCATGCATGAAGAAAAAGAGTCTACAAGAAGAATGACCATGATTTTTTATTTTTTTTTGGGTTGCTGGGGATCAATGTCTGTAGGTAGTTTATCCACCTGTTCTTTATACAACAGTCTCTGGCTATGTCAATTACTATATTGGAAAAAGGGATGCACCAAATTTAAGAGGTATAGTTTATATACAACCAAAGGTTGCATTATTTTTACTTTGTACCTTCTTTAACATTACAATATTTTTACATTATCTAATCATTACATTGTATTAATTCATTGCATAAACAAAATAGTAGTACTGTTTATAGAAATAAGACTCATATATAAAATATCTGCATGGAATTTGTATGTTACTCCCATGTTTGAGTGGGTTCCCTCTGTGTACTCATATGGCTAAAGTGTGAGTGAGAGTGAGTGAGTGTGAGTAAGTGTGTGTGTGTGTGTGTGTGTGTGTGTGTGTGTGTGTGTATATGTGTGTGTGTGTGTGTGTGTGTGTGTGTGTGTGTGTGTGTGTGTGTGTGTGTGTGTGTGTGTGTGTGTGTGTGTGTGTGAGTGAGTGTGTGTCTCTAAGATAGGGAAATTACATTGTAATCCCCATTAGGGACAGGTGGACAGGCGTGAGTGATGACAATGTATGTACAGTGCTGCAGAATAAGTTCTCACTGTATAAGCAACAGCAAATAAACATTCAGCTTTTCATTGCATGCTACAATCAGCTCTTCATTACACGGTAGTAGTATAGTACGTTAGCACCATGTACTAGATCCTTTCTACCTTACTAATATTTACTGTAACTGGTTATATAATTCACTCTTTGCTGAGCTCATGTGTTAAGAATTTTGGAAATAGCTATATAAAACTGGCATAACGGATAAAACCATTGCTACAGATAGAACATGTATTTCACCTCTGCTCATAGGAGATAATTAGCTTCTCATTTTACTGGTATTCTTAAAAAAGAAAATCAAATAAGTATCTCAGTGCAGTAGCTGCAAATGCTAAATGTAAATATATAATGACTCAGATTTACCTTTAATGATTTATTAACCATGCTGAATTAAATATGAATGGTCTATGAATCGCAGACCTTACCTTGTTACCCATGAACTATTCAGCAATTGCTTGTTTAAACTCTATAAACCTCCTCCTTTCATCTGTTTTGCATTTTCACATTCATAAAATATTCATTTATCCACAGGCACCCTCTTAAGATATTATTTTTCTTTTAATAGTGTGTAATAGTGAATGTGTTAATGTAATACTCAGTGGCTCATTACTGCAGGTACAACACAGATAAAGTATAAATCTATTCTATTTGGACTATGACTTTGTTAGGATAACCAAAAAGATTATTGATTTTTACCAGTAACCGAAGTAAAGTCCATGAAAAATCATATACAGCCTTTTAAAATAAGATGGTTACAGACAAGTAAAGGAAACATCATTATAACAATTTATTATCCATGGAATAGATAAGATTGAAATAGTTCCCAAGAGCAGTAATTCAAGTTTTATAGCAAAATAAATTTGAAATAAAAATTAAATCACACCAGGCAACTTGGAGTTGTTGGATACTTGTAGTTTGATGGATTCTTAATGAGTCTTCTTACATGAAGTTTTATATCTATCAAGATGTCCCTTGCTGACCATATTTTTACACATGCATATGAATCATTCATCTTTAAATTCAACCATTGTTTAAAAGACTCCTACCTACATACTGTAAATAGATATAACACTATTATAAAACAGTACAAAATAATATATAATATTATGGCTTGGAATTTTTTTGTTTCTTGCACTGTAATAAAAGTTTACTTAAAGTGTAGATAAATGTTCGAAAAACTTCTGACATGTCATAGTGACATGTCAGAAGTTTGTATTGGTGTGGGTCCGAACACTGAGACCCCCACCAATCGCTAGAACGAAGCAGCTGAAACACTCATGTGAGCGTTCAGCTGCTTAGTTTCTGTTTGGCTTTTTCCGGAAAGCCAATGTATCGGAGTACGGGCTCATAGACTTTGTATTGAGTCTGTACACCGATACATTTACTTCCGGAAAAAGCTGAACAGACACGAAGCAGCTGAGCGCTAACACGAACGCTTCAGCTGCTTCGTTCTAGCGATTGGTGGGGGTCTCAGTGCTCAGACCCCCACCAATCCAAACTTCTGACAGGTCACTATGACATGTCAGAAGTTTGTCGAACGTTTAGCTACACTTTAATGAGCCTCATGCAATCACATAGTTATGTTGCAAAGGTATACAAACCATTGCAATTAATTTTTTTCTTTTTTTTTTTTCCTCCAATGCATTTTTTAAAGAAATACATATAAATAAACAACATTTTACATAGTCTTGATTAATAATATTATGTCACTGTGGGTCTCCTATAAAGACCTCAAAGGAGTCTTTATAAGAGTCTTCACAGAGGTGTAACTTAAAGCTCCTGGGCCCCAATGGAAAATCTACCTACCATGTGTCATGTATAATACTAGTGTCTTCTTATGTGGCAGATGGGCCTGTTGGACCTTATAGCTATGCCCCCACCATAATGGACTATAAACAAACCTTGTGTTTCCGGATCATACAAGCCTACTTTTTTTTCCAACTGTTGCCTGCTTTCTATTAACCTATATAATGTTCTCAATATACATGAAGAGAAATTGTAGCAGACACAAGAAACTATGCCTACCACCCTCTAACCTATCTCACTTTATAACATTATCCCCCCTCCGGAACCTTGTACTTGATTTTAACAAAAGCAAAGGCTAGCTTCTGTCAGTCATCTGGTTGTAGAAGTCTCTGTCTGCAGTCAGTAACTATGTGTAGCTACGGTGTGTGTCCCATGATGCCTTGCCCAGACATCACATCGAGAGGTGTACAGGATTTGCTGTGAAAGGCTGCAGACTGTGCCCTGTGCAGCAGCATGCATGTCACAGGCAGAATGCAAATTTCTGCTTGCTGCAAAGAAGGGCAGACATAAGTGGTTGAATGCCCATACCCTACATTATCTACAGGAAGGTGTTTCATTGATAACAGGAGAATACACGGGGTTATGTAGATTCAGGCACATTCCAGCTGATATTATATTGTTCTTAAACCTACGAGAGGCAGCAGTGGTATCAGAGATCACGATCAAGGTGTATATTGTTAAGATGAATCAATTTATCATGCATTCATGTTGTTCCATGCGTAGAATTTGTGCTGTGGTATTGTGAACTTAACAATATTGGTAAACTTAAGCCATCTGAAAAAGTGTTCAAAATAGAGATTAAAAAACAAATGACCCCAAACCATGTATTGACCTTGTTTCTGGGAAAGCTGATGAACAGGCTAACCTACTGATTGTTTGTTACGACATTACACTCGTTGTAAATAAATGTATGTCAAGTATCAAATATGTAAACTATATTTCAATGTGACATGTGTATTTAACCTTGGAATCAATAGCATATGTCACTTTCATGTAATAATGGATTTTACTTAGATTACACAGATATTTCAATGGCATATGCCCACCCAATACATGCCATTATAATAGAAAATCTTCATGCTGCACTATGGGTACACAGTCATTGCTTTGCCATGTTTTAGTTGCTTATACAAAGGGCTCATGCACCTGGCAATATTACAAGTCTGTGTTGTATGGGTCCATGATATGCGTCCATAGAATTTAATTGGACTATTCTGTACCCCTGTGTGATTACATTTTTATACAGAGGTCCACTAAGGATTTTATTATCAAAGATTTTGTGAGATATACAAATAACTGTTTATGGTCTACTGTAATATGGGTGTATTCTCCTTCTACAGGAGAATATGGTGGCTGATAGAAGTACCATACGGGAGCACATACAGTGCCCATAATACGGACACATTGGGGTTTTGTGTGCCGCATTACAGGTTATGTATATGCAATAATGTCCATAAATTTAGTAGGTCCCCACTATATCAGCTTTGTCATTATTTCGCTGCCATTTTCTCTCTTAAGGGGGTTTTACATTGGGCGATTATCAGGCAGACAAGCGTTCATAGAACGCTCGTTGCCAATAATTGCCCTGGGCAGCGATCAGCAGATATCCGAGCAAACACTAGATCATCTGCTGATCGCATCGTTTTAAAAAAGTAAAAGATTATCGTTGTCGGCAGCACATCTCCCTGTATAAACAGGGAGACGTGCTACCGACATGATAATAACGTATGGGGACGAGTGATTGGAGTAATGACCGCTCGTCCCTATCCATAGCTCCGTGTGACAGCGGCAGACAAGAGCCGATCAACGATATCCAGTTTATTGGCGCTCGCTGAACCGGCCGATTATCAGTCAGTGTAAAAGCCCCTTTAGTCTTACCATAGTGCACAGATGCAAGAGAATATTCTTTTGTTACAAATGTGTACCTCCAGATCTGAAGAAAGAAAGAAAGAAAGAAACAAACAAACATCAAGCTTAAGCAGGCAATCCACATCTAACAATCACTGAATTTTGATTACATACAATTTAAGCTTAGGCCAAAACAATTTCACCTAAAGTATAGAGACCCACAATTAGGGCTAAATTAAGGCTTTTCAACTGCATGTCTATAAAGCAAATAAAACGGCATATAAATTATAAAAATCAAATTGAGTTTGAGGGAGTTTAATTAACTTTTCATCTAGTCCAGCTCATTTGCATTTTTCAGACGCTCATTCTCTTGTATTCTGTGGATAAGCTTTATTGATTAATTCAAGAAATGAGAATTTAAAATGTTTTATTTCCAGGTTTTCCCATTATCTGCTCTTGTTTATTTAGTCCAGTCACATTAACTAGTGTGAAATGGCATGATATGATTAATTTATTTTTCCTGGGTAGTTTACTAGTATTAGTCATCATCATAGCAATTACCTTGACAAGATGGCAAGGATGACCTTGGCAGGTGAAACATCAATTATTTACCCTATATCATGTGCTGTCTCTACCTGGGCGAGTATTAATCCAGCTTTCACTTCTTATGGAGAATTCAACTGCGTTGAAGCTGACACCTGCAGTCTTACATTAACATTTCCATTACTCCTGAAAAGCTACACGGCCTCATTTTCCCTCCCAACACAATTCCTATAGTTTTATCTTCAGATATGTTTACATTTTATTAGCTTGTATTGTTTCATTTAAATGCAAATATGCCTAAATGGTACTTGATGGAGGCTCATTTGCGTTTTTCTTCATTGACACTTAACACATTCTATCTATTCCTTGGTAGTCATATTTATTAAGCCACCATTCTCAACCTTCTCAGATGTATTCGTCTCATCTGCATTCCATAAATGCACAATAAAATATAAAAAGATCCGTTTAAGTGCACTGGTTATTACTATCTTGTTTTGTATTCCAGCAGAATACACACTAAAAGTTTTGCCCTTCTGTTGAGTTCATCTAAAAGAAATGACTGTGCTAGAGTCTGTTCATAAAAGAGCTACAGTATAAAAGTATAAAAGTATAAAAGTATGCAGATGCTAGATTTTTATTTCCCAGTAAACTTGTATCACAGGATTATCACTTCCAGGCTTTCTTATTGTGCAAGCATTTTGACATAAATCTGAACTTATGTATTCCCTTGCTGTGAAAACTCAACCGGAAATTAGTAGGTAATTGGTATAAAAGTCAAAGTATTGTTTATTTGCCTTGACATTTGGTCCAAACTGTCTTAGCTTTTGTTTTCTTCAACGATTCTAAACATAATATAGACAAAACCCTGACATACTATGTACAAAATAGGTACTATGCCCCCAGTTTTACCCGCAAAACTATGCGTCCATTGACCGTCAATTAAAAAGCACGCCGATTCGCGTTTTTTGTCCACAACACGGGTCAAAGATAACATCATTACTGTGTGGCTGATTTAAATTGTAATCTCCCTAAATTAAGTGACCCCCATGTTAAGGTCAAAGAAAGGTCTATGGGGAACCCAGGGAAAACATTGCCTAGAGTCCCTTTCTTGATGTTTTCGAAGGAAAGCTCGGAGAATACTACCTGATTTTCTTCGTAGTCAAACTATAAAAAAATAATTTTATATGGCTAAATAGTGTATCACTGCCATAGACTGCCCAAATTTCAGTAAAAATATAATATGAGTATCACTATTAGGGCGGATTTACACGAACGTGTAATACATCCGTGCAACGCTCGTGTTTTTCACGCGCGTCGCACTGTCCTTTTTTTGTCTATGGGGCCGTGCAGACTGTCAGTGATTTTTGCGCAGCGTGAGTCCGCTGCGTAAAACTCACGACAGGTCCTATATTTCTGCGTTTTTCGCGCATCACACACCCATTGAAGTCAATGGGTGCGTGAAAATCACGAACACCACACGGAAGCACTTCCATGGGACGTGCGTGATTCGCGCAACAGCAGTCAAAAGTATGAATGAAAACAGAAAAGTACCACATGCTTTTCTGTTTACAAACATCGAAACAGAGTGTCATAATGATGGCGGCTGCGCGAAAATCACGCAGCCGCGCATACTATGTGATGACACACGGAGCTGTTAAGTGCCTTTTGCGCACGCATCACGGGCATTTCAATTCGTGCCCTCAGACCATAGACTGACACCGGAAACTGGACCATTATTATAATTCCTATGTTTAACATCACTAAAAAAGGCTTTTGTGTTGTGCATAGACATAGCATGCACCATTTTTTCATGCAGTGCTTGTTGGCATTTCTTTTTTTTATCAGTGGGCTCCATATAATGAGTCACATCTGCATCTTTCACTTCTGTATATGATCTATGTAATATTAAGTCTTAACCCTTTACTATAATGAAATTATTAGGTAGGAGGACAAGGAGAGGAAGTTCAGCAATGAATGAAATCATCCAAGGCATTTTTGTGTCAAAACACAACTACATAGAAAACATATTGAATTATTTCAAGCATAAAAACAGCGCTTTTCCTTATAGTTCTATTTTTAGACATGCAAAGTGAACTTGATTGCAAACATCTGTTTTTGCTTTGTTGAGAAAAATAACTAAGGAAAAAACAGATTGTCGGAAACTTAAGAATGTTAAGAAAAAAAATAAAGCTTGGAAATGGAAACTTATTCCACTTTTAAATACCGCGAATGTATGAAAAACAAAGAATGTCTATTTGGAATTAACCACTTAAAGGGGTATTCCCAACTTAGACATAAACAGCATAACCACGGGATATGCCATAAGGCCTGATTTACACGAGCGTGTGCAAAAGGCACTTAACAGCTCCGTGTGTCATCAGCGTATGATGCGCGGCTGCGAGATTTTCTCGCAGCCGCCATCATTATGACACTCCGTTTGGATGTTTGTAAACAGAAAAGCACGTGGTGCTTTTCTGTTTACATTCAGAGTTTGACAGCTGTTGCGCGAATCACGCTTCCGTGCGGCATGCGTGGTTTTCACGCACCCATTGACTTCAATGGGTGCGTGATGCGCGAACAGCGCACAAAGATAGGACATGTCGTGAGTTTTTTTCAGCGGACTCACGCTGAGCAAAACTCACGGACTGTCTGCATGCCCCCATAGACTAATATAGGTGCATACGACACGCGTGAAAAGCACGCGCGTCGCACGCACGTATATCACGCTCATGTAAACAAGGCCTAAATGTCGGATAGATGCGGGTCCCACACCTAGAACTAATCATCCGACACCCATATTACCTAGTGCGGCAATCGCTGGCTGCAGATTCCAGACAGGGACTGGTGGAGGGAGGGCTGCACATGTACGGCCCCCGCTCCACTATTTCCTATTTGGAATTGGCAGTTGCGGACGCTACAACAGGCGAAACAGGGGTCAGGTGACCCTCATTCTAGTTAGCTGGAACCTGCATCTAACAGGCATTTATGGCATATCCTGTGGACAGTGGCGTAACTACCGCTGTAGCAGCCATAGCAACTGCTATGGGGCCAGTGGCGTAGCTATAGGGGTCGCAGCGG
The DNA here is from genome assembly GCF_050947455.1 of Rhinoderma darwinii. Lineage (NCBI taxonomy): Eukaryota > Metazoa > Chordata > Amphibia > Anura > Rhinodermatidae > Rhinoderma > Rhinoderma darwinii. The sequence continues at coordinate 212,346,799 of NC_134688.1, read as the reverse complement.
TCGCACTTGTGACCGGGCCCCTAAGGCTGGGGGGCCCACGGGCCCCCGTTGCCATACTGTATGCTTCCAAAAAAAATCTTCTGTGCCGTAAAGCCGGCACTTCCTGGTTACGGTCACATGGTACACTTAGTGTACCATGTGACCGTGTTGTCACGTGACACGTCTTCCGGACAGTGGAGTGGAAGAGTCGGTGCCGAGGACTCCAGCTGAGCTTCAGTCTGTGTTGTGATGTAATGTGTTGTGATGCCTTGTAATGCATTGTGTTGTATTGTGCTGTTTGCAGTGGAGAGGGGGGGGGGCGTTAAATCACAGCCCCCCCCCTCCTCTCTCCACCGCAAACTCCACAATACAACACAATACAGTATAGTACACATGACTATGAGAGCGGGGCTGCGGCTGTGTAATACAGCCATTGCCCCGCTCCTGAGTCCTGACATGTGCGCGCCGTCAGCATGATGTGATGCGGCCGGCGCTGCACTAATGATCTGCGGCACTGAAGACAGAGCATGGCACCCCCATGTTCTGTCTTCAGTGCCTGAACCGCCGCTCATTAGTGCAGCGCCGGCAGCATCTCCTCATGCTGACCGCGCACGCACTTACTGTCAGGAGCGGGGCAATGACTGTATTACACAGCCGCAGCCCCGCTCTATAACGGCGGAGATCAGAGGAACCTCATCTCCGCCGCTATTCCCCTGAATGCTGCAATCAAAGCCGACTGCAGCATTCAAGAGAAAATGAGAAGGGGGGATGCCCCTGGATCGTGTCACAGGGAATTCATATATGGGCAGACAGCCCTGGGGTCTATTGAAGGACCCATGGGCTGTCTTACCATATTTCCTGTTAGGGCATACTGAGGTATGTCCTAACAACTGCCTGTGTGCTATCTGTCCACAGGCTAATGTACTGACATATATCTGATATATGCCAGTACATTAAAGTTTAAAAATAAAGTAAAAACAAAGTAATGTTAAATAAAAAAAATACACATTCACCTTTTTTACAATAAACATTAAAATAGGTCTCAATGCATAAAATATACACATATTAGGTATTGGCGCGGCCTTAATAACCTGCACAACAATTATTTTTTTTTGCATTATTTGTGATGTGTACTCTGTAAAAAAATAAAATAAACTGCTTTCTATCACTTATTGTGAGGCACGAGGTGTGATGAATCTAACCTCCATGTGCCTCACATTAATAGTAATTAACCCCATCATGCACCTTACACATTAACCCATTATGACTGAGAAACATGACGGGATTAATTACTATTAACATGAGGCACATTCAAAATTCATCATCACACCTCGTGCCTCACATTAGAAAACGAAAGAACTTTTTTTTTTTATTACTGTAAATGAAGTATCGGTATCGAAGTCCAAATTTTGGTATCGTGACATCCCTACACTGTGGGTCGCGTCCCCCTGGGGGTTCGTGTGAAGACCTCCGGGGGGTCGCGAGTCACTCACCGAGGTCCCGGTTCCATTCAATCCTGGAGCTGGCATCTCCTTGATCCAGCATTCACTGTGCCCTGAGCGGCTCGACGCAGGCAGGCGGGATGTAGCGACATCATCACGCCTGTCTGCGCTGAGTCACTCATAGCACAGACCGGAGGAGGCGAAGGATCCTGCACCCGGCGTGGGAATGGGAATAGGTAAGTAATTATGCTATTTTTTTATTATGCACATATGGGGGCATTATACTGTATGGGGGGGCTGATATTGTGTGGGGGGGGCATTATACTGCATGGGGGGCAGATATGGAATATGGGCTGATAAGATGGGGGGCATTATACTGAATGGGGTCTGATATGGGGGAATTATACTGTATGGGGGCTGATATGGGGTGCATTATACCATATGGGGCTGTTATGGGGGGGCATTATACGTTATGGGGCATTATACTGTGTGGGGGCAGCTATGGGAGCATTATACTGTGTAGGGGCATTATACTATGGGGGCTGTTGGGAAAAGTGTCTGGGCATAGGCACGCACAGGGGTCTGATGATAATGATGATGGTGGTGTTGGGGAGTGGTAGGGGGGCCCAAGCTGAATTCTTGCACCCGGGCCCATGAGCCTTTAGCTACGCCCCTGTATGGGGCCCATGGGATTGGGGGTTCGTGCCACCCATTGCCACGGTCCCACCATGCCCAGTGGCGCTGCTAGCAGCCACCATGGCTGCTACTGCGGTAGCTATGCCACTTTCAATAGTATCTGCATACTTAGGACGCAGATACTATTGAATGCGGTGGTAGAGCAATGTAGCTCCCTACTCTGCCATTTACTAGGCTACAGGCCACGTTCGTCCTGCAGCCTATCAGGTGCAGGGACAGGATCCCTGCACAGGCTGGCATGATAACGTCACTGGATGTTTTCACAGGGCCTAGGTGAGTATGAATTTTTTTGTTTTATTTGTTTGAAGGTTGCTATATGGCGCTATCTACAGGGGGGTAACTATATGGTGCTACCTACTGGAGGTTGGCTCTGTATGGCGCTATCTACAGGGGGGGCTGTATAGTGCTATCTAAAGGGGGTTGTATGGCACTATCTACAAGGGGGAGGTGGGGGCGCTATCTACAAGTGGGGGTGTGACACTGTTTAAAGGGGGGACTGTATAGCACTGTCTACTGATCCCACCGCATGGCCGGGTACGCCGCCAACCGCTGATGAAACTGTTCATCGTAACGCCACCACGCCAGACCCCCATAGGTCTTGCAAGCATCCCAAATACCTTCAATGTAACAAAACATAGAAGCGCAACGATCTGGGAATTTAACCCCTAAAATGCTCCCGTAAATACAAAAGGCTCTCAACCAATTCCCAAACTTTTTGGAATCTTCCTGTATCTACGTTTGCATTCTTCCTCTTCTCGTTTCTTCAACTTCTCGCCCGTATCTGTCTCCTTCGCCTCCGGGAAATCCTCAAGCGGTAAGAGTAAAAACAGCTCCACATATTCCCCATTTTCAATCTTTTGACGAGCCTCGTCCTTCAAGTGCGTGCCTAGCGGGCCTGAAAAGGCAAAATAAGAACCCCTATGAGCCATATCCATTACAGGTCCCATACCCGCCACAGGATGACCGACAGTCCCCGTCTGAGAGCCTCCTAACGCTGAACCCGACACATCTTCCCCTCCAGCCGTACTACCCATTGGAGAAGAACGCCCTGACTCCCAAACTTCCCTCCAAGCCCCCGTTACCCCAACATCAGCCTGCTCCATCACCCGGCCCACCTTAGAAGACAGCAAGTCTTTTACATCCACAAAGACCCGCAATAAATCACCCGCGGACACACCCGACTCACCTCCTGACTGAGAAGCCGACCCTCCAGGGGCACCGGGTCACGCACCCTTGCCATGCTCCACCGCGTACCGGTACCCGGGCAATACTCCAGCTGTCCCATCCGTCCCTGACGATCGTCCTGCACTTCGCACCGGTGACAATGCCACCAGAAACGATCTAGCCGAACTCCTCCCGACATCCAACCGCCCACGTCATACGTCTGGATCCCGGCGGAGATTCATCACCAAAGGCAACTGATTTCAAATCCCGCGCCTCCCTTCAATAGCCGGCCTCCGATCCCGACTCTTAGTCCGGGTCCTGGAACGCCGAAAAATACTTCCCACCGGCGAGCGACGTGACAGCTCCCGCCGTCCACGGGACCAATGGGAAAAATACACCACTTCATCCAAGCGCTCCCGGTCCACCGGAACCAGCTGCATACTTCCTTCAGCCACCGCTAACCCCCTGTCGGGGGCCTCGGCCTTGGCCTCAGGGGCCCAACTGTCCTCTTCCACCGCTCCTCTCCGACCAGCTACATGGGACAAGGTGCCAGACGTGAGGCTGCACTCCATCGATCCACCCGCATGCTGACCCACATCATGTAACTCAGGTACCAGCTCTGAGGCGTCCCCTGTAGTGCTAACTGCCACTTGCCTGCCAGATACTGATCCAGGGTCTCTCTTCCCTCCTGTCGGCCCCCGTCCTGCTGCTCCGCATCTTCCTGTTGTCCCGGGCGGCCGCACTCCTCTTCCTCCCACTCGCTCGCCAAGCAGGGCTTGGACTCCTCTGTCTCCTACCAGGCCGCACCAGACTGGGACTCAGCTGTACATGTGGCTGCACATTGCGCACCGGCTGTGCGCTGACCTCCACCGCTGCCTGCATCCCGGACCTGCTCCGCCAACCGGGCCACTCCCCGCTCTGTGGCTAATGTCCTCAGACTCTCCATCAATTCCTCCATTTACTTCCAGGCGTGAGCTCTTGGTAACACTTCCTCCTTCCTTGCTCGTTTGGCGCCTCTGCCCAAACTCCACCTCCTCCTAACTTCAGACGCTACGTCCCCCCCACGTGGTCAAGCCGCTCCTCCCCTGACGTGCCGTTGGTCCGGAGCTTCCCTTCTCAAACACTGCTATCTTTTTTCACTTGAATCACTTGAGTGCTGCCTAATTTTTGACTACTATATATATATAGTGAGACAGGGAGAGGAAAAGTGGTAGGGGATTGCTATATTTCATCAAGATTCCTCCGATATGTGTACTAGGCTCCAGCAAGTATCTGTCTCATCCAGAGAAAGCTGGATGAGATGGAAGGAATCCAGGATAGCTGAGTATCCTTAGCAAGGAGTAGTTTTGCTAAAGACTTTGGTAATTTTCAAGTTTGGGCCTGGATTTTTCTGCAATGATGTGCAGGTTTGTAGTGGGGCCTATCATTCCCTTCCTGGCCAGTCCAGTCTGTGCATTTGGTGAGGCGATGTGGAAAAAGACAGAACCTGTCTCTCTGTCTGGAGACAGCAATACTGAAGTTGGGCTTCCCATTAGGGCTATTGTGTAAACTAAGAGCTCATGCACACGAGCGTTTGTATTTTGCGGTCTGTCAACAATAGATCCGCAAAACACGGACAGCTCATGGATGACATCTGTGAGCTGTTCATGGTTTTTCAGTCGCTATACACTTGAATGGGTGAGAGTGAGCCACAAACACAGAGAGGAATAGGACCTTCTCTGAGTTTTGTGGCTTGGTCCCACAGCCCCCCCCCCCCCCACACGTATCCATGAAAACCACAGTTGTGTGCATGGGGCCATAGAAATGAATGGGTCAGTGTGCTATCCGTTAAAAAAATGGATATCACACTGACAAAAACAATGGTGCATGAGCCCTAAGGAAGATTGTTTCTTACATGAGTCTTTTCTGTTGGAGAGTAAACAGATCTACAAATATTTGCAGGCATACGTTTGGAAGAAAGCATTTCATGGCACTTATGTTACTGATAAGAATATTGTATTGATGAAATTATTAGTAAACATATTACATTGGGCTACCAAAAATTGCTAATTAGAACATATTTTTTACAATTCCCTTATAGTCTAAATTTGATAATCCAGAAAATCTAATAATCTGGTACTTGTTTCAATGCAGAACAGAAATATAATATAGAATTTCACAAGACCAGAAGCAGAAGTCTTAGTGGAAAGAACCGATTAGAAAATTCAACATTTTTACTTTGTTTGGGGGCTTTTGGGGTTTTCTTCTGCTCTACCAAGTGAGTTTTATATATTTGTGTTTGACCATCCAATAATCCAGATTAATGATATTAATAACGATAATCTGGCATTCTACCTACTGTATCAGGTCATATTGATGCTCTGTTAAAGGAATTTAGGAATATAGCTTCCGAAAAAAAGGGGAAAAAATTGTTATACTATTCTTTGTGAAATTGTGATTTTGTAAATTGTATAGTTTCAGAATTGCTTCATTTGTGGTTGACGGAAAATTCTATTAAGAAAATTTGTTCATTTTACCTTATTACTAGGATTTCCCTTGTTACAGGAAAACATTTCTCTAACCAAATTTTTACAGCTTGCTGTAAATGAAGCTTTATTTTCCTCTAAATGGGTAAGTAGCAAAGCTCAGGTTCTGCAAAAGCAGCGTCGTCTTGAGAAAGTGGGTGAGATTGAAAACATTTTATTTCATCCTATGAAAAAAGAAAGTTCAATCTCTGACTGAAATATTTCATGCCTACATTTTAATACTGCATATTAGATTCACTTTATTACCCACAGGGATGTCATTTATATTGACATTTCATAGTTAAATTGAGCCTATCCACAAGGATACACATTAACTGTCTGGCAAACCGCCACTAATCTAGCATTTCAACTGGTGTGGAATATCACATTAGTTTTATTATAAAACTGAATATTTTTTTTTCCAACAATTTTACGTGTTTTTCTGTTCAGTTGTAAGCAAATACAAATGCAAATTCATCTGGGATATTTTACTTACAAAAAATACCATTTTGGCATTATAGTTCAGTTGAGCGGCACAAAATCATTTATCTGGAAACAAAATGACTCAGCATGTTTATTTTATTTATTGCTATTCTTAAAATCAGATTATGGCATGCCGCACTTATAATACACATTCTAGTACTGATTTCCTGCATGCTATTTGCTGCTAACAGAGCTGAAAACTAAAAGTACAATATTCTGAGAGCAGAGCGACAAGCCTAAACTTCAGGAGCATTCATTCAATACAGTATATAAAGTTTACATATACAGGTTAGATGGCAACTTTTTATACAAAGAAAGTTGTGGGAGGAATCCTCCAGCTCACCTTTAGCAGGTCTTCAGTGAAGGCTGCGCCCAGATCTCCGTGACGGTACACGGTGGAATCAATAAGAAATAGAGGAAAAGCAGTGATCCAGCGTAAGGTAATTTTAAAAGAAAACACAGTTCCAATTTTATTTCAGAAACTTCTTTAAAAAATGTGTCTCAGATACGAGGGTGGTAGGCAGTATTCAATAATGCCTACGCGTTTCGGACAGATACGATGTCCTTACTCATGGCTTGTTTACAAAAGAATGGTGCCATGGGCTTAGCAAATGAACATATCTTGCAGGGGTTCGAGCCACATCTGTAAAAACCCCTGTGATGCAGCCAGGTCTTCTTAGTCTCACTGGAGGAGAACATGGGGGGGGGGAGTGAGTTACCCAAGGTCAGGGCTTTGCGTGACACAATACGGCAGCCATGCCTCAGAATACTCTTCAATTGGTCATCTCCCATCAAGATGGTTAAATATTTCAATACAATTTCCTTAATTTGAGTAAACTGGTTACTGTATTGTAAAACTAGTGTAGGTTTATTTGAATCAGGACTGATCGGCAATTTTTCTTCAAATAATAGATGGTTACGGGGTTTTAGAGAAACTATGGAACTCACTCTTTTTAGAGCCCAGTTAGCATAGCCTGTTTTCTGGAGTCTGTGGCAAATTTGTTGCTGTTCAGTTCTGTAGCAATCATCACTGCTACAGTTTCTTTTTGCCCTATACATTTCCCCCACTGGAATAGACGAAACTGTTTGTCTAGGATGACTACTTTTTGCATGTAAGATGTTGTTCCCGAAATGGGCTTGTGAAGCGTTTTAGAGCAATCTAGTTCACCTTCTTTTCCCCCTAGTTCCAAATCCAGAAAACAAATAGTGTCTTTATTACAGGTGTATGTGTATCTGAGGTTACGTGAATTATCATTAAGATAGTTAATGAATGCCGGTATGGCAGACACATCGCCCTCCCAGATGAAAAGGAGGTAATCAATGTATCTGCCATACCAGTTAATATTGTCCCCAAACAAGTTGTTCATCGAGAAAATTGTATGCTCCTCCCACCATGCCATGACAAGCTTGGCTAACGAGGGCGAAAACTTCGCCCCCATTGACACCCCCCTGAGTTGCTGGTAGAATGGCCGTCAAATTAAAAATTATTATGTGACAGAAGAAACACAAGGACTTCTAAGATGAATGAATGTAGTTCCTGGCTGTAAGTGCTGTAGGTTGAAATATGGTAGCTTAAAGCCCTAAGTGCTACATCATGTGGAATGCTCGTATAGAGTGATGTAACATCACAGCTAAGCCAGGAATAATCGTTGGACCATGTCTTGTCAAAAACTGAGCGCAAAACATCACATGTATCTTGTAAATGGCCCGGAGTCCTGAGGACTAGAGGTTGTAAAAAGAGAATTTAGCCACTCGGACAGCTTCTCCGTAAGGGACTCTGTCCCGGACACTATTGGTCGCATTGGTGGAGGATTAATTCCTTTATGGGTCTTGGGGAGAGCATGCTTGATTGGGATAACGGGGAATTCAACAAGGATATAATCCAGCTGCTTTTTTGTCAGTAGACCCCCCAGAAAACCATCATTAATTTTTTTTATTTAGGCTTGATTGAATTTTTTTTGTTGAATTACAATCTAAGCGCCTATATGTATCCTCGTCTGACAGTAGCTATAAAATCTGTGTCCTATACATATCTTTATTCATCACTGTAATGCTTCCCCCCTTATCTGATATTTTGATGATTATATCACTGTTATTACTTAAAGGGATCCTGTCATCAACATCTTACCTGTCAAACTCGCCTGACCCCTCAATGGCTCTCCAGAGTTCGTTCCTGTTCTCTTCTTTCCTGAAGTCCTCCTCTGTCGGTAAATATCGTCGTTTAAACTTTTCCCGCCTTTTATGGTAATTTGTTTTCCCTCTGGGACTCAGCTTCTTAACCCCGCCCACCACCGGCACCTGTCCGGCCCTGACTGGCTAAGGAGCTGTCAATCAAAAAGAAGGAGGTAGAGTCCACTCTGAGACGCTGGAGGAATGAAAATCTGACTCTTTTCAGATGAAGATTTGACTCTTTTCTGCTCATTTGCATACGGCGTGGGACCACTGAAAAACGGAATACTAAAGGTACAGAGCTTACTTAGAACATATTTATAGCTTAGATGACAATGATTTTTCACCCACTTTCACCAGGTATTGCTGGCTTTATAGCTAAAATGCTGGTGACAGGTTCCCTTTAAGGATTTTAATGCAGCATTATGTTTGGCAGAAATATTCCAGTCTTTCTTTTGTTGTCTAGAAGCATCAGACAGATGCTGAAAATCTCTTTCAATAGCAAACTGAAACCTGTCCATCGATTCAGTCCTTGATGTGATATGATAAAAATTCGGGTTCGAGGTAACAAAACTTGTGTATATCTAAGTGGTTTGCTTGAGTTCCTCCGAACCCAAGTATTGCAGGCACATCAGAGTCCTCTGTTCTTGGAATGATAGGGATCTATGATCATAAGTGATTCCAATAAGTTCTCCCTGACTGTTATCTGTGTAATTTCCATCGGCAAACTGTGAGTTTAGAAAATGTATCTTCACTATGAGGTTGCGTATAAATTTATTGATGTCTAGCAACGTGCCAAAGGTATCAAAATTTCGGCTTGGTGCAAAATTCAAACCCAATGAGAGTACTTCAACTTGAGCTGAGGTAAGGCAGAGGGAAGACAGGTTAATTACATCCACACTGGATGTTAGTTCCTGCGGTTCCGGAGGCGACGGCCTTGTTCTGGATGGATTTGATTTGTGCTTCCTATTACTAGTGGTGTCAAATCCATGTGGTGCCAAGTTGTGCGTTAGACTTTGTCACAACTTTGATAGGACATTATCACATTTTCCTGTTGCCTTAAAATTAAAGTGTAACTCCAGGTAAAATTTTAAAGTGGAGCTTTAGCCTATATCCAAAAGTTTTACTTAGCTTAAAGGGGTTATCCGGATTATTAAAATTGATGGCCTATTATTCGGATAGGCCATTAATATTAGATTTGTGGGGGTCCAACCATAGGCACCCCACCAATCAGCTGTCTGATGGGGCCACAAAATTTGTTTCTTTCCGTTCGTACTTGCACACACCGTTACATTTGTAGCTGCTGGGCAAGGTATTGCACCAATGCCCTCATTCGCTGTTCCCCCCCCCCCCCCCAATGTCCTACACTAGGCCACAGCTGAGGCCTATGCTGGCCATGACAACATGAAAATCGATCAGCACTCCATATAAGCCCTACACCGCTAGTTTAATTAAACAGTTGTATTGTTTCCATTATTAGCTCAGTTCTTCCTACCACGACCTCATGAATTTCTCCAGTGGCAGCATGTTTGGACCTTCTTCTTAATCAGCTGCTGGATACCGGTTGTGCTCCCTCAACTAAATTTGGCCCGTAAGCCGAAACGACATCTCGCAAGATCCCACATAATCAGCACAGCTATAGAGGTGTGTTAAGCAGAGGATCTGCGCGAGAGGGCAAGGGAGATTGTTCTGGTAATTCCGGGGTTCGTTGTGGTGGGAGCGCGGCTGGTCCTGGGATTCAGCTGCAGGAAATTGGCACCAATGGATAAAGCCTGTACTACCTAGAAGTGTTTCTTCCTGCTTGAGGTCAATGACGTCAGTGTGGGGTTGTGGAGGCATCAGCCAGGAAGGAGGGGTTAGTGGTCTGGTTCAGGCAGCACGACGTGGAAGATGGAAGTTTGCAGGCTCATGCTATAAACAATGTAAACCACTGGGGTAAACGTGACCCAAAAGCATTGAAAGAAATATTTAGATTGCCGGTCTGAAAGGAGCATTCTAAACAGGTAATAAGTATACAACTATATTAATGGGCATAAGACCTGTCTATGCATGAAAAAAAAAAGTCACCAGAGTGCTACTTTAACTACTTGGCAGGCAGCATAGGAAATATTACAACTGTCAATCACTGCAGTTTGCAGTTGGAGTATTTCCTATGCTGCTTGCCTAGTGACTCGTGCCAGAAATACTTGGTTCTTATGTTGTCATGGGAAGCTCAGGCTTCAGCTGCAGCCTTGTAGAGTACAGTAGGTTATCTCTAAAATTGAGACATTCTGGTTAGTAAAATTGAATTAGAATTTTTTTTGTCCAGAGTTAAAGCTCCAAGGTAGAAATATTGATTGGGCGTTAAAGATGAGCGAATTTATTCTACGCAAATCGAATTTGATCTAAATTTCCCAAAAGCTTAGAATTCTGCAAATTCCAAAACTTGTGGTTGGCGGTGCACAAATAGCCACAAAAGGGCATCTACCGGGGAGCCATTTTACAGATTAGAAAAAGGAACACATGACCTTCCCAAAATGCACTGCAGTTATCCCTCCATTTACACATATATCTTGCTGTCACTATCACATTACATGTGGGCTTAGTGTTAAAGAGCTTGAAAGGGGTTAGATTTAACTTGAACACAGTCCTAGAAGACATCAGAGAGTCAGGCATGAGTTTTTAGGGCAATCGGAACACTTTGCAGCTAATTTATTCAGACCGAAATGACCCAAAACTAATTTTGGGAAATTTGCTCATCTCACATCTTTTGGAAGTTATTGCCTAACAGAAAAGTTGCACATCTGTCTCATTAAAATAAATGGAATGTTGACTGTCATATAGCGAAGTTTAATGAACCAAATTGTAAGGCGCCTGCAACTTTAACCAGAATTTACATCACACTAATTGTGCAACTAAGTGTATGTTCACACGCACTGTTTTCAGATGTAATTCGGCCGTTTTACGCCTCGAATTACGCCTGAAAAAACGGCTCCATTATGCCTACAAACATCTTCCCATTGCTTTCAATGGGTTTTACGATGTTTTGTTCCCACGAGGTGTCATTTTACGCGTCACTGTCAAAAGACGGTGCGTAAAAACACGCCCGCGTCAAAGAAGTGCATGTCACTTCTTGGGATGTTTTTGGAGCCGTTTTTCATTGACTCCATTGAAACACAGCTCCTATAACGTCCGTGAAATACGCAGTGAAAAACGCGAGTTGTTAAAAAACGTCTGAAAATCAGGAGCTGTTTTCAGCCGAAAACAGCTCCGTAATTTCAGACGTATTTTACTTCTGCGTGTGAACATACCCTAAATGTATTTTAAATATGTTTTCTCTTTTACATAAATTTTTATAGGCCTGCCATTTCTGAGAATATTGCTCCAAGTTTTAACCATTTGGCTCCTTGGAGTCCCAGAGTAATCGTTCTTTTTCTCATTTCCTCATTCTTTCATATCTTTTGATTTCATAATAAGGTGCTGCTAGTTGAGACCTTTAACCTTCTTAATAGCAGGAAAGTTTCTATGTACAGTTATATGAAAAAATAAGGACATCCCATGTAAAGTTATTTTTAATTTTTTTTAACATATAGGGACATATTTGATCTTATTCAAACAATATATAAAGGTGAGGTAATTGAAGAAAAAAACAATAAGATATTGACTTTGCAATAATTTATTAAACAAACAAAAAGAACACAAATATGTAATTTCCTTCTATTGAAACTAAAGATCTAATACCTGGTATTGCTTCCTTTGGCTGGGTTCACACAACCTATTTTCAGACGTAAGCGAGGCGTATTATGCCTCGTTTTACGTCTGAAAATAGGGCTACAATACGTCGGCAAACATCTGCCCATTCATTTGAATGGGTTTGCCGACGTACTGTGCAGACGACCTGTCATTTACGCGTCGTCGTTTGACAGCTGTCAAACGACGACGCGTAAATTGACTGCCTCGGCAAAGAAGTGCAGGGCACTTCTTTGCAACGTAATTGGAGCCGTTCTTCATTGAACTCAAGGAAGAGCAGCTCAAGATTTACGAGCGTCACAGACGCTTCGCATAATACGAGGAGGAGCTTTTACGGCTGAAACGAGGCAGCTGTTTTCTCTTGAAAACAGTCTGTCTTTTCACACGTAAATGCCTGCTATCGTGTGCACATACCCTTAGGGTGAAACAAACTCCAGCAAGTACTTATTATAACTGTCTACCAGTCTTTGACATCGACTGGGATACATTTTTTTTTTAGCTATTTTCATATCTCTCCCCACCCTCAGTGTCTTGATAGAATTTATATACAGGCTTTTTTTTATAGGCCATTCCTTAGTGTATTTACTTGTATGTTTAGGGTCATTGTCATGTTGTAAGGTCAAACTTAGCTTCAATCTTCTGACAGATGTTCTCAAAATATCCTCAAGATACCCTCTGATACAACTAGGAATTCATAGTGGATTTTATAATGTTGAACTGCCCAGGCCCTGATGTAGCACAGCAGCTAAAAACCATAACTTTACCACCACCATGCTATGTTCACACAACAGTGAAAAACTGACATTTTCATGGGTGTATTCACACGGCCATTTTTCTTAACAGCCCGTGAATACTAGCCGTCAAAAAATAGAACATGTTCTATTTGTGGCCATTTTTTAACGACCGTTTTTCAGAAATAAAGAAAATCCTTGCGACGATTGTTAAAAATTGATCCTGGCCCTCATAAGGGGACTCTCAGGGCACAGCGCTACTTTAAGCGCTGAGCCCGGGGGCCCCCCTGATGTCACTGTCCATATATGGACAGTGATGTCAGGGCTTTCAAATATGGAGTCCCTAGCCAGAGCATCGTAAGCTCTGTGGCCAGGGACTCCTGTCTTGGGAAAGCCCTGACATCACTGTCCATATATGAACAGTAACAATAGGCACTTTGTAATGCAAGAATCCCTGGCAAGGGCATATATATGGACAGTAACATCAGGGGCTCCCTCCAGGAGCGGAATCCCTGGATAGAGCATCGGCAAAGCTCTGGCCTGGAATTCCTCTCCTAGCAGGAGCCCCAATGGCGCTATCTACAGGGGGGTGTGTGTGGTGCTATATACAGGGGGTGCAGCGCTATTTACAGGGGGGGTGTGACGCTATCTACATGGGCACTGTGCAACTCTATGGGAACTATCTACAGGGGATACTGTGGTGCTATCAACATGGGAACTGTGCCACTATCTTTGTGGGTACTGGTACTTCATATGTGGGCACTATGGCACTATATATGACACTTTATAGGTGGGCACTGTGTCATTATGTCGCCACTGTGGCACTATCTACAGTGGGCACTGTGGCATGATTTGGGCACTGTGGCACTATCTATGTGGGCACTATCTACAGTGGGCACTGTGGCACTATCTGTAGGGGCACTGTGGTGTTTTCAGGGGTTGGGACAAAAAAACCCTGATGAATGAAATTCATCTGTTTTTTTTAATGACCATGAAAAACAGATGGCAAACGGATGACAAATGGCCATTAAAATCGGTCAGACGGCCAGGAAATGGATGAAAATGTGGAGACACACTGATACAAGTTGGTCATAAAAAACTGACAGTTGGTCCGTTTTTTAACAGCCATTTTTTTTGTTTTTTTCACTGTCATGTGAATATAGCCTTAAAGTTGTCATCAGGTTCATCTGATAAAATGCTATCTTTGATTTTCACCAAGCATGCTTCAGCTACTGTTGTTGGATGCCTCTATGTTTGCTTCAACAGTCTCGATCACATTGCTCCAGAAGTCCTGGTGTTTGCCTAGGTGTTCATGGGCAAACCTTAGCCTTGCTCCGATGTTTATTTTTGGACAGCACTAATTTCCTTTCGCCACCTCTCCCCCCATGCAGATCTAATTTATACATACTTTTTCTAAAGGTAGACACATACTGTACACTTTTACATAAATGTGTTGAGAGCTACCTGTGGATCCTGTGAAGAACAGGGTGGATTTGGGGAAGAGATTGGGACATTTGCCTCCCCAAGACTACTGCTCCAATTTTTTCAATGGATTGCTATCTATTGGCTCTCTCCAATAGATAGCAACTGATTTTAATTATACTTACTTTCGTTGCTCCTCTGGAGCTCTGGAAGCCATCGTTCTGGGTCCTGACGCCGGTAGTGGGGCCTGAGTCGGAAGCGGTGAGTATAAGGGTCTGATCTGGAGTCTAATTTAAGGAGCACTCCCAAAAAAATGTTTATTCTCTGGCCTATCAGAGAGGAACATTATGTAAATTGTGGTGAAGGTAATCTTCTTACCGGTGGCCGTATTTGTGAGTTATCCATTCCCTTCTGGTCCTTAGCTGTGTCATGTGACCAGCAATAGGAATTTACAACTGCCACAGCGTCTCATGTGTGGACAGGAAGTCAGTTTCTACCTTCATTCCGATAACACTCACATCGAGGCTAATAGAGAAACTGACTTCCTGTCCACATGAGACGCTGTGTCCATTGTAGATTCCCATTGCTGGTCACATGACACAGCTGAGGACCCGAAGGGAGTGGATAACTCACAAATACAGCCACCGGTAAGAAAATTACCTTCACCACAATTTACATAATGTGCCTTTCCAACGGGCCAGACAATAAAAAAAAATAGTGGGACTGCTTCATAAATTTAGGGCATCTGATCTGGGGTCTTTTTAATTTATGGGATCTGGTCTGGGGTTTAAATATTTTAGGAAGTTTTTTCAGGGGTCTGATTTACTTAGGGGGTCTGATTAAATAAAGTGGTCTGATCTAGGGTCTGATTCATTCAAGGGGTCTTTACAGGTGTTTTAGGCTATTCTTTTTTTTTAATAGCCTTTAATAATGAATCATAATTTTTTTGACCCTCTTTATGCTTAAATCTATGTTTAGTATCATGTTTTTAATTGTGAATATTAGAATTGTGTTTGTAAATCATTCCTATGCATTGTTTATGGAATTTCCCTGTTTTCTCACAAAGACTAAAGAGCGCATTGATGTCACAGCACAAAGATGATAACAAAAAACACAGCATCATAATACAAGAATAATGCACACAGTTGTGTCACAGTACAGAGGAAATTAACACAGTAATGTTGCAATACTAATATTTTTTTTTATTTCCTTGTGTGGCAGAGTGCCCTAGTGTTCAGGTGCGACTGACACATCTGCACCTTTCATAGTTATACCCTTGTATAGGAACTGTCTGAAGTCTTGAGTAATTTATTGTTTCCTATTATATATACATTACACTCATTTTCATGAATGCACATCGAATTAACCTCAACTTTTCTGCAGCTTCCTGAAATTATGATATAGCAATATTACAGAGCTTTAATGTCTACTCAAGCTACTGTATATAGATGCTATCCTCGTGAGTTACTTGCTGTTACAGGAATCAGCACTCACTACACTGAATTCCTGCTGAGCTTTTACTTTTACTATACACAGCAGTCAGTGAGAACAGAGCCACAAGTAAGGTATAAAAGGGAAAAATAACAGCGTGAGCCTCTGACATAGTCAGGAATGTGAAAGGAGGCAGATTTTCCACACAAATAGGGTGAGATTTACTAAGTAAAATGTTGGAGGAAATTGCACCAAAAAAATGGAATACATTGCGTGCGCCAAATGTAGTGTTTTAGACACTTGTTGCACCTTCCTTGACAGTTTAGAAAAGTGTCTAGAAAAAAAGGGGGGCTAAGAGGAGTCATAAAATGTGCCAAATATATTAACCTCAAGCACCATTAATATTGTGCAAAAAATTCACATAAAGTACGCCAGTGATAAGATGGCATAATGAAGAGGAAAATGTCTAACATATCAAGGACGTTTTATCATTCCACTGGCGCATTTTAAATAAATTTGGCACAGTTTTCTTTCTCCATCTAATACAAGGATGCATTTTACAACACTATTAATACATTTTCTCATAGACTCTAGTAAAAATTCTAGGTAACATGAAGTCACTGTCATCATTCTTCTCTAATGTAGCTGAGCTGAAAATCATACAAGCATCCAGAGAAAAAAATTAATTTGCAACTAAAGCTACCTAGATTAAAGAATATTTTGTAAATCAGAATTGCACTTTCACATTGATTCAAATTGTTTACTTCCACACAATATATCCATATGTAATATCGGATTAGTCCAAAACTTGCTATAATGGAATTAAACCTATTGTACTGGCTATCAATTGCTTCTACTCTTTTAAGAATACTTTTCTCGGATTACACACCTTATTTATTTAATATACATGCATGTTCCTGAAACAGAATTATTTCATGTGGAAATCGGAATCATAATATTTGATAGGTTAATAACTTTAGTACCTTTTAATAAACTGAGACTTTCCATCCATCATAAGGGTATGTTTATATGTGGCATTTTTTTTTATATGATTCCACTGTGATTGTTTTTCATAAAAATTTAGCCAAAATGCATGAAAAATGCCACATGCAAGCTTACAGTCCACACATCTTTTTTTTACATGGTTTTGGCTTTTTGATTTGTTAAACTGAAACTCCAACCTTGAACACCATTTTGTTATTTTTAATATAAAAAGGTTTAACATTTTGTGTTGATCTTTATAGTGTCTGGAGCAGCCTTTTTCTTTTATACAGCTTCAAATCCCTTCCATATACCTACAGTTAAATGATACGTTTCTGGCTGCCTGTAGCAGCTTTTAGAGCTAGTTAAAGGCTATGGATATCTTTGAGGGCATTTTTTCTTTTTTAATACGTAGATTAGTCAGTGTGTTTAGTGTAACTTTGTAATTAGTCTTTATTAAAAAATCGTTTCACTTTTGGAGATACAGCTGTTCTGTATTCTATATACAGGACAGCTGTGTCTCTCGTTTTACACTGAATCCGTCAGTCCCGCGGATCTGACAGGCTCATTGTTGGCGGGTCCAGCATGCCATCCACCTGTAATCCATCACATCTAAGTTATGAACATGTCACAGACACGCAGAACCCGCCGACACTAAACCTATCAGGTCCGTGGGACTGACGGATTCAGTGTAAAACGAGAGATATAAGCTAGATATAAGATATAAGTTCTTACTGCTGCTACACTATGGAACCTAATACCTATTGCTCATGAATATGAGTGTTTATGTTTTGTATGTCAGTGTGTTTAATACTATTAAAAATACAAAAATGTTTAATCACATTTCAAACTGAATATTCCATTCTTATGGAACTAAATAAAAGTTTTATATATTAATCTTTCCTTTCTAAAATAAAATTTAGGTACCAAAAGGAATAACGGGAACCAGCCCGTTCTATGTAATCTGGGAATATAGTATATTTTGGGGTAGTGTCAATTCTGCGTGACAGTAACATGACGTTTGAATGCATGAGCACCTTATTTCCATGCAAAATGCGTTTATGCCACACAGGATATCTACTTTTGTGCATGTGGGTTTGGAGAGGTATGTACTTTTTTGAGGAATGGCGACTTTCCTTTTTTTCAATAATTTTTTTTACATTTTACTATATTTATTTATTAACAGTTACAATGATTATCTATATTTATTTAATCAAGTGCCGATGACGACATCAAGACTAGAGACTGTAAGTTAGTGGCAGACCTAGACACCCTTAAGCCGGGTTCCCACGTAGCATAAATGCTGCAGAATTTCCGCAATTCTTTGCGGAAATTCCACAGCATTTACAGTAGCAGCAAAGTGGATGAGATTTAGAAAATCTAATGCCCACGCTTCGGAAAAAAAAAATGCAGCGTAAACGTTAATAAATTTACCTGCGGTGCGGAATTTATATCCGCAGCATGTCAATTTATAGTTTTCATTGCTTTTCCATTGAGGGTTTTCCCCATTAAATTAAATGGGGATGAAAATCCCGCAACAGAAAGCCAAGTGTTGTGACTTTTTCGGCGTATTCGGAGCTATTCCGCCGCAAAAATCGCAACTACGGAAAAATTTTAAAAAAACATACTTACCCAGAATTCTATGTTTTCTTGTCCAGTCCGGCCTCCTGGGATGACGTTGCATGGACTGCACAGGAGGGACATGTAGTATGAGCGTTTTTTTTTGCTTTCCGCAGCAGAATGTCCGTCCAAAAAAGTGCACCACATGCGATATTTTGGACGAAATGTACTGCAGGTTCCAGGTCAAACATGCTGTGTAATTTTTACACAGCGTATCCGAGCAATGGGAGCCCGGCCTTATGCTGCTGGAATGTGGTAATAGCAGCATTCCTGCAGCATGGCAGTGTTCAAGTCTGACAGCGACCAACAGTCTCTGGTACAGGTGCTGTCATCAGGATCTGATAGGTAGAGGTCCCGATGATGGCACCCAGACCAGAGAAAGTAAGTTACTGTCAGACCTGGGAACAGTTGATCTTCTGGACCCAGGCGATCGTGCCATTCAGCAGGGGCGTCTTTAGGACCAGGCCTTCAGGCCCAAGCCCCGGATCTTTAACCCGGTGTCCCGGAACCCCATCGACTGCCACATTTGCAACCGGGTCGCAGCCACCCGCACCACCTCTATAAAAGTTACTATGATAACTGGGGCCTATGTAATAAAATACACGGGCCCCTGTTACTACAGTAACGACACATACTTACCCATCTTCCTTCCCGAGCATAGTGTAAGTCCTGACGTCTTCCCCCGGATGACGTTGCGACGCTAGATGGACCCGGAGCCGAAGAGGAGGGTAAGTGTAACTGTATAAGATTACTGTCTGCTGGGGCCCTGTATCTAAGCCTAACAAGTGGTAGGCTTAGATACAGGGTCTAACAGACAGTATCCCACATGGACCCTGTATCTAAGCCTACCACATGTTAGGCTTAGATACAGGGCCCCAGGAGACAGTAATCTTATACAGTATAAGATTACTGTCTCATGGGGTCCTGTATCTAAGCCTACCTTGTGGTAGGCTTACATACAGGGTCTAACAGACAGTATCACACATGGGCACTGTATCTAAGCCTACCACATGTGTTACTAATGTTTTTTTATTGTGTTTGTGTTTTTTTACAGGTTCGGTCAATGGACTACGTCGGATTTGAGGACTACTTCAATGACGGATTTTTTGATTTTTTTTTTCAATAAAATGTTAATCATGGTTGTGTGGGGGATTTTTATTTCAATAAAATATTATATCTATGTCTTTGTATTTTCTTTTAAACATTATTACTACTGCTTTAGCAATGGCTCTTGGCTGATTGACAGTGTCCATTACTAAGGCGGAGCTTAGTGGTAGCCAGTGCAGAGGCTAACACTAACCTCCATTATTACCCTGGTACCCACCGCCACTGTCGGAAAGAGCTGGGTACGATACAGTACCTGACCATCTGCAGTGATGATAGAGTAGTGGGGCAGCCGCAGGCTTGTGTTATTAGGCTGGGAAAGGCCAAAACAGTGGGCCTTCCCACCCTGGTAATGTTAGGCTGCTGCTGCTGTGTTGAATCTGGCTGGTTATGAAAATTGAGGGGACCCCACGTAATTTAAAAAAAAAATTATTTATTTTTTAAATACATGATTGGAAAAAGTGACATGCCCCCCCCCATTATTCATAACCAGTCAGATACAACATAGTAGCAGCAGCCTAGCATTACCAGGGTGGGAAAGGCAACTGTTTTTGGCCTTTCCCAGCCTAATAACACCAGCCTGCGGACGCCCTATTGCCCGACCGTCCCTACAGATGATTGGGTACTGGATCGTACCAGGCTCTAATAATGGGGGTTAGTGTTAGCCTCTGCACCGACTAACATTAAGTCCCGCCTTAGTAATGGACGCTGTCAATCAGCCAGCAGCTATTAGTAAGGCAGTAGTAATAACGTTTCAAAAATACAAGGACATAAAAAAAATATTTTATTGAAATAAAAAAAAACACATAACCCCCATTAACCATTTTATTGAGAATAAAAAAATCTGTCATCGAAGTAGTCCTCGAATCCGAGGTAGTCCAACAACCGAACCTGTAAAAAAACACAAATACACCAAATAAAATTAGTAACACATAAAAAAAAGCAAAACAATTATTATCCCCTTCCGTCCGCCATTTTTCAGAGTTTCACTTTTGTTTTTTCCTCCCCACCTTCCAAAAGCTATAATTTTTTTAATTTTTCCGTCAATATAGCCATGTGAGGGCTTGTTTTTTGCGGGACAAGTTGTAGTTTTTCATGGCATCATTTGATGTAGTGCATAATGTACTGGGAAGCTGAAAAAAAATTGTTTGTGGTGTGAAATGGGCAAAAAGCAGCGATTACGTCACTTTTTGGGGGGATTTGTTTTTACGGCGTCCATCAGGCGATAAAAACGATATTTTCACCTTATTCTACAGGTTGATACGATTACGGTGATACCAAATTTATATGTTTTGTTTCATGTTTTACCATATTAAAACTATTTGCTAAATTAAAAAAATCTTTTGTTTCGCCATATTCTGAGAGCCAAAACTTTTTTATTTTTCCATCAATTCAGCGATGTGATGGCTTAGATTTTGCGGAGCGAGCTTTAGTTTTCACCGATATCATTTTGGGGTATATGCGACTTTTTGATCACTTTTTATTTAATTTTTTTGGCTAATGTCACCAAAAAACGGCAATTTACGTGTTTTATATATTTGTTTTACCGCATTCACTGAGCGGGTTAAACAACGCTATATGGTGATAGATCGGACTTTTATACACGCGGATATACCAGTTATGTTAACTTTTATTTTTTTAACATTGATTTAGGGAAAACATTTGAAAAGGTTTTTTTTTTTACTTTTAATACTTTTTTTTTATGGAACATAAAAAAAACCTTTATTTAACAGTTTTTTTTAAATTTTTTTATAAGTTCCCCTAGGGGACTTGAAGCAGCGATCTTTGGATCGCTTGCATGATATACTGCAATACTAATATATTGCAGTATATCGTGATTCTGACAGTCTCCCTTGAAGCCCTGCCGGAGGCAGAGCTTCAAAGGAGTACAAAGATGGCAGGCCTGAGGGCCTTTATTAGGCCCACAGGTTGCCATAACAACCGTTGTAACCTGCCGATCGTGCCACGGGGGGGGGGGGCGCGTTGGCTTGTTTGAGGGGGCACCCCCCTGACTCTAACATTAAATGCCACGTTCGCGATTGACCGCAGCATTTATGGTGTTTCCACAGGGGGAATCAAAGTGATCTTTGATTCCGCCCGTTGCAGTGAGGTCTCGGCTGTATTACACAGCCGCCACCTGCTGTATATGGAGCGCGCTCAGCCCGTAAGCTCGCTCCATACTTCCCCTTAACCGTTATCACGTACGTGCTAGTGCGTTAAGGGGTTATACTTACCTTTCATGGGAGCCGCAATGTCAGCGAGCCAGGCCTTATATCTAATACTATCATGTGTAATACTGTCTGCGGATACACTGTATCTAATCCTATACATAGCTATAGGGTCAGAGTGCTATAGATATGCTGTCTCATGTATATATATATATATATATATATATATATACACACATACATACACATTTTTGGACATATGTTAGTACAAGGATACTTACTGCTGGGGCCCTGTATCTAAGTCTATAATGTGTGATACTGTCTGCTGGGGCCATGTATCTAAGCCTATCATGTATGATACTGTCTGCTGAGACAAGGTGGGTATGTGGGACTACCTACAGGGGACTGCATGGCACTGTCTACAAGGCGGATGTATGGCAGGGGGACTGTGTGTGGAACTATACAGGGGGGTTGTGAGACTGTATGCAGGGGGTATTGTGTGGGGAATGCTCTACAGATGTCTATGATTAGAGCCCCGAGACATAACTTTGCTTGGGGCCCCAGAAATGCCAAATTTGCCCCGAGGGTTAGTACAAGGATACTTACTGCTGGGGCCCTGTAACTAAAGCTATTTTCACACGAGCGTCACAGATTTATGCGTGTAAAAAATGCACATAAATCTAGTGGTGTGTGTTGCGTTTTTCATCTGTGTGCTTTGCGTGTGGCATGTGTTTTTCACGTACTTGCAATTACTTTTTTTTTCAATGTAATTGATGTGTGAAACATGGACAGCACACGGTTGTCGTCCATGTGCTGTCCGTGGTTTTCACGCACTCAGTGACTTCAATGAGTGACTAGGTGCGTGAAAACGCACTAATATAGGACATGCAGTGAGTTTCACGCAGCCAACACTCGCTGCGTGAAAACTCACGTATGTGTGAATAGCTCCGTTGATATCAATGGGGCCTTGTGCTGTGCGTTGTTACAATGCACAGCCCACGGGTGAGATTCACGCTTGTCTGAATGAGCCCTAAGTCTATCATGTGTGATACGGTCTGCTGCAGTGTCGTAACTACCGCCGTAGCAGCCGTAGCGGCTGTTACGGGGCCTGCGGCATGAGGGGGCCCATGTCGCCCGCCGGCACAGGCCCCCACCATGGCCGGAGGCTCCGCTAGTAGCCGCTATGGCTGCTACAGCGCGACGCCACTGAACACTACGGCAGAGCAGGGAGGTATCTTCCCGCTCTGCCATTAAACAAAAGACATGTATCCCCTATCCACAGGATAGGGGATACATGTGTGATCGCTGGCATTGATAGGGTGAACGGGGGACTGAAAGTCCCCTGAAGTTCTCCATCACAAACCTCGGACTTCCGGGGTCTGTGTCGGCGGCTCCGTAGAAATTAATGGCGTGCTGGTCGCGCTTGTGCGCATGCGTGACCAGCGCTCCTTTCATTTATATTGAGCTGCACAGACGCCGGAAGTCAGAGGTTAGTCATGGAGAACTTCGGGGGACTGAATGGAGTTATCTACAGGGGGTCTGTATGGCGTTCTCTACAAGGGGGGCAGTATGGCGCTATCTACAGAGGGGGCTGTATGGCGTTATCTACAGAGGGGGCTGTATGGCACTATCTACAGAGGGGGCTGTATGGCGTTATCTACAGAGGGGGCTGTATGGAGTTCTCTACAGAGGGGGCTGTATGGAGTTCTCTACAGAGGGGGCTGTATGGAATTCTCTGCCAGGGGGGCTGTATGGAGTTCTCTACAGGGGGGCTGTATGGCGTTATCCACAGGGGGGCTGTATGGCGTTATCTACAGGGGGGGCTGTATGGCGTTATCTACAGGGGGGGCTGTAAAAAAGGCACTATCTACAAGGGGGGGTTGTGTGACACCCAGGGGAGGGTGGGCCCCAGTCAAAAGTTTGCTATGGGGCCCAGTCTTTCCTAGTTATTCTATCCAGGGGTGTAGCTATAGGATCCTTAGTCTTGTAGATATGCTATCTCCGATATATATGTAAAGAAAAAAATATTTATCTTTCAAGACCCTAGCAACGCCCCTGCCATTCAGCTAGCATGAGGATGTACATATTTGACAGTAATTAAAGGCTATGGACACCATTGACAGCATTTTTTTAATAAATAGATTAGTCAGTGTGTTTAGTGTAACTTTGTAATTAGTCTTTATTGAAAAATCTTTTTACTTTTGGAGATACAGCTGTTCTGTATTCTCTATATACAACAGCTGTATTGTACGTTTTAGGTCAGATTCACACGAACGAGTGTTAACTCGGACCTGAAAAATTGCAGTTTTTCACGTCCGAGTGGCAACCGTGCGGGTCCCGTTTTTACGGATCCCCATAGACTTGAGTCTATTGAGGGATCCATGAAAACGGAAGAAAATATGACATGTTCTTTTTTTCAACGGCCGTGTGGTCGGCCCTATTGAAATACATGCGTCCATGTGACGGTCGTTGTTTTAAAGGCCATCACACGGATGTATACTACGATCGTCTGAATTCGGCATTACACTGAATCAATCAGGTTCTGACAGGTTCAATATCGGCGGGTCCTTCATGTCTCTGACACGCAGGATCCGCCTGTAAACAATCACATTTAAGTTTATAACTTAGATGTGATCGATTACAAGTGGATCCTGCGTGTCAGAGACATACAGGAACTGCCGCGGGACTGATGGATTCAGTGTAAAACTAACGATACAGTCGCTTTGTATAGAGAATACAGAACAGCTGTATTTCCAAAAGTAAAACGATTTTTTAATAAAGACTAATTACAAAGTTACACTAAACACACTGACTAATCTTTCATAAAAAAAAAAAAAAAAATGCCCTTAAAGGTGTTCACAGCCTTTAACAGCCTGTGATCCCGGTGTCATTATCAGGACCGGAACCAATCAGGTTCCGATGACGGCACCCACACTAGGGGCTTTTAGCTACCCCAGACCTGAACACTTGATGCAGAAGAGATGCTGCGATCGTCGGGAGTAGGGGAGAGTGTAAATCCAGCTCTGCATACGGCACACTGATAGCTGCCGTATAATAATGTGACGTTCAGATGTGTCAGATTTTCTGCGGATTATCTGTGTAGATCCGCATCACAAATCTGAAGCAATTTACAGTACAATTCAGTGCGAAATCCGCAATGAAAATCCATAGCAATTTACAGCACAATACATGTAGATGGAATATTAAAGATGCTACCACATGTTGCAGAAAAAATCCTGCTGCGGATAGTCTGATATGCAGAATGTCAAGTATGTTGCGTATTTGTTGCGGATTTTAACCGCAGATTCCACCCTTTACAATGCAAATCCGCTTCCAAACCTGCATGTAACACATCTGAATTTGTTGCGGATTTGCTTTGGAATACTCAATGGGAAAGAGTTTACAGCATATTTGTAAGCCGAAATCCAGAGTGAGCATACACACATAAAAGTATACTTGAAAGATTTGCACTTCTTCCATGTTTTGGACTCACTCCTGGCTTTGGCTTACAAATCCTGAAACGAAAGCCTGTTCAAAATATGCAAGTGTGAAAGTGGCCTAAATCTTCAGCTATTTACACTGCTGAAACATCCTCTCAGAACACAGTTACGAAGAATTTAGGGACTGAATCTGCTAGGGACTCATGACCTTTGTGATGTCATTTACACAACACATTCATTTGTGTTTCTCTAGTATCTCATTAAAGTCGTATTGACAGAAAGAGGATGTAAATATTTCATTAAGATTTGACTTAGGGAAATGAAACCACCAGGACTGAATTCTCCTCTGTAAAGCTAATATCATTTGAATATGAGTATCTCTATGTTCTTCTTTTTGTATTTTTCTCTGTGCAGGTGCCAAAAAACAAGTAAGGGAACTTTCTCATACTAATTATTTTGGGACTATGAGTCACTTACATATCAGGGCTGACCTTTAGTTAGGTGATAAAAATAAAACTTATTAGGCTTGAATGTTGTGTTGTGTTGGCATCATTGATGAGTTATTTTTTACACTGCCAGAGAGTCCTATTCTACATAGAACCTAGGTCCTAACTGGCCAATCACCATGTGCTATTTTCAAACTATCAAATATAAATTTAAACCCGTAACCTAAATATATAAAACTAATCACCCTACAATATTTAACCCTATAATGGCAATATAGTCAAATAGAAAGTCCCATTAGCGTAAAGGGATTTTCCAGTGACGCTTAATTTTCGGGGCGGGCAGCGCACGGGCACTAAGGAATTTCATTAACATGAACAAAATGGGGCGGACATTGAGGCGTAAGCAAATAATTGAACGGGGCGGGCATTGAGGAGTCTGTGGACCAATAGGAAGACTCAAACCCAGGTATACGTCAGAAGTCCAGAGTTTAAGGTTTCCTATTGGTCCACAGCCTCCTCAATGTCAGCGCCGTTCATTCTCTGCTTATGCTTCAATTCAGGCACAATTTCCTTCAAGTTCGTGGTATTCTGCAGTACTTGTGCGCTGCGTGTCCCGAAAAAAAAATATTTGGGCGAACAGCGCACGAACATTGAGAAATAGCTTGAACTTGAAGAAAATTATGCTGGATTGAAGCATAAGCAAAGAATGAATTGCCCGGACATTGAGGCTCTGGAGTCTGGACCAATAGGAAGCCTCAAACCCGTCAGAAGTCCTAGGTTTGAGCCATCTTTTTGGTCCATAGCCGCCCCGTTCATTCTCTGCTTATGCTTCAATGACAGACCTGTCGATACTCAGTAACATATCGACACAGGTCTGTCTGCATAATAACGCTCGTGCACGAGCGCGTGTCAAAGAAAAAAACCAGTATAATGAAAAGCAGAACTTCTGGCCGGCCAGAGGTAAGGTGAATAAGAACAAATGCGTTCCGATTTTTGACAGAATGTATATTAGGAAATGTAATTAATTTTGACATAGAGTATTGGATCAAAAATTTAGTATCCCTGAAAAACCCATTTAAGGTTTCTATTAATTCCCTCATATTTATATTTTAAAGTGAAACTCTACCTTTTATGATTATGCTGTTTTTAGGTCCAACCAGTATGCTGATTAGTTTCTTAATGTATCTCTATAGCGGTTGGCGCTATAAAGCATAATACAGTAGCAGAGGAGTGGATGATGAGTACGTGATATGATGATATTCCGCACACAAATTGACCTGCGGTGTGTTTTTTAAGCCGCAGCTTATAAATTGCGGTTGTAGAATCACCAGTATTTTGTTGCAGGTTTTTAACAATGAAGTCAATGGGGATCTAAACCCTGCAACAAACAGTCAAGTGTTGCGACTTTTGTGGCGGAATCGTAGCGATTACGCTACAAAAAACGCAACTTAGACAAAAAAACACCTTATACTTACCTCTGACATTCTGCAAGCTGGCCTCCTGGGATGACGTTTCATCCCATGTGACCGCCGCTGCAGCCAATCGCAGAAATTCCGGGGAAAAACTGCATCACAATTTGGTGCGGTTTTTCGCCCAGAATTCCCTGCGGCCAAAACATGTCTGCTTTCTTCCAGCGCCACATCTGTCCACTGGTTGTTTCTGGTATTGCAGCTCAGCTCCATTGACGTGAAAGGGACTGAGCGGCAATACCACACACAACCTGTGGGCAGGTGTGACACTGTTTTTGGAAGAAAACAGCCATGTTTTTCTAATTCTGGACAACCCCTTTAAATCTATGTCTTGGCCAGGGATTAGACATAAAAAAATGCCAGCGGCCTGTCACTTATATGTTAATATAAAGCTATTTGGAGAACTTACATTTTAATCTTTCCGGCGTGCTGCTAGAGATGAGTCTGGCGTATTAATAAGCCACCGCTACACCTGCCGCTGATTGACAGATTTTCCCCTATTAGGCCTTATTTACACGAGCATATATAACGTCCGTGATACGCTCGCACGGACCTATGTTAGTCAATGGGGCCGTTCAGACATGCCGTGATATTCACGCAGCGCATGTCCGCTGTGTAAAACTCACGACATGTCCTATACTTGGCCATTTTTCGCGCATCACCCATTGAAGTCAATGGGTGCGTGAAAATCACGCGCAGCACACGGAAGCACTTCCGTGTGTCGCGCGTGATTCGCACAACAGTAGATAAAGAAATGAAGCAAAAAATAAAAGCACTTCCTTCATTTCTTTTTCGAAACATGAAAACCGCGTGTCATAAAGATGGCATATGCGTGAAAATCACGCAGCCACGCACCATTCACTGATGACACACAGAACTGCAACTCACGCAAAATGCCACGTTTTTTGCGCACGCAAAACGCACACGCTCGTGTGAATCCGGCCTTACTGTGCTAGCGAGAAATCGATCAATCAGTGGCAGCTGGGCGGATGAAGCGGCAGCTCATGTATACGCCAGACTTATATCTAGCAGTGTGCCGTAAAGATTAAAATGTAAGTTCTCCAAACGGCTCCACATTAGTATATTTAGTGACAGTCCGCTGAAATCAACGTGACGGCCACTACTTTATGCTGAACTCAGTGAGGACATCATAACTGAGATGACAGGTTCCCTGTAAAAATTTATGGCAATAAATACAAACCGCCTCTTATCTATTATTACTATTGTATTATCCCATCATACCGCCATTGTGGGATTTTCTGTCCCTCCTGAGCAGAAACTAAGACAGCAACTCAGTTCACACTCCATGACTTATTTGCTCCTATGACAATGTACAGCTGCTGCATCACATTGCTTCTTACAATCTGAGTATTATTACTGACTTGTTATTTCTGGCTCTTACCAATTAGAACATCTGGTGTTCAACTTATCAGTTTTTATGTTTATTATGTTTTAGACTGTCATCAGTATCTATGAATCAGTGTTGAGAGCCACCTACTAAGATATTTCCGTAGCCACATAGAGCAGTGGTGCTTGTTTAGGACTTTGGCAGCCTGCTTTGCTATCTCTAGCACCATGAATACCTAAATTTAACTGCCACTAGGGGGAGTTTAAGACCTTACTGTGTATGGATTTATTATTCAGCATTAACCCCTTTAGGACACAGCCTGTGTCACTTTATGTGGTAATAACTCCGGAATGCTTTTACCTACCCAAGCGATTCTGAGATTGTTTTCTCGTGACATATTGTATTTTATGTTAGTGAAAAAAATTTGGTCGATAAATTCAATATTTATTTGTGAAAAACGTCAAATTTTAGCAAAAATTTGCAAAAATTTGCATTTTTCTAAATTTAAATGTATTTGCTTGTAAAACAGATAGTAATACCACACAAAGTAGTTACTAGTTAACATCCCCCATATGTCTACTTTATGTTTGCATCATTTTTTTTCACATACTTTTATTTTTCTAGGACGTTGCGAGGCTTAGAACTTTAGCAGCAATTTCTCATATTTTCAATAAAATGTCAATAGGCCATTTTTTCACGGATCAGTTCAGTTCTGAGGTGGCTTTGAGGGCCTTATATATTAGAAAGTCCCCATAAATCACCCCATTTTGAAAACTGCACCCCTCAAGGTATTCAAAACCACATTCAGAAAGTATTTTAACCCTTTAGGCGTTTCACAGGAATTAAGGCAAAGTAGAGGTGAA
This sequence comes from Rhinoderma darwinii, assembly GCF_050947455.1. Classification (NCBI taxonomy): domain Eukaryota; kingdom Metazoa; phylum Chordata; class Amphibia; order Anura; family Rhinodermatidae; genus Rhinoderma; species Rhinoderma darwinii. Next base: position 212,317,610 of record NC_134688.1, on the reverse strand, counting down.
ATTTACAAATTTAAATTTTTCTGCCGAAATTCATTTGTAATAAAAAAAAAATCTGTAACACAGAAGGTTTTACCAGAGAAACGCAACTCAATATTTATTGCCCAGATTCTGCAGATTTTAGAAATATCCAACATGTGGACCTAGTGTCCTAATGGACTGAAACACAGGCCGCAGAAGCAAAGGAGCACCTAGTGGATTTTGGGGCCTCCTATTTTTAGGAATATATTTTAGGCACCATGTCAGGTTTGAGGAGGTCTTGTGGTACCTAAACAGTCGAAACCCCCAAAAAGTTACCCTATTTTGGAAACTACACCCCTCAAGGCATTTTTCTAGGGGTATAGTTAGCATTTTGACTCCACAGTTTTTTTGCAGAATTTAGTGGAATTAGTCTGTGAAGATGAAAATCACCTATTTTTCTGTGGAAACATAGAATTTTTTCATTTTTGCAAGGCATAAAAGGAGAAAAAGCCGCCCAACATTTGTAAAGCAATTTCTCCCTATTACGGCAATACCCCATATGTGGTCGTAAACTGATGTTTGGACCTACAGCAGGGCTCAGGAGGGAAGGAGCGCCTTTTGGATTTTGGAGCGCAGATTTTGCTGGATTGGTTTTCAGTGCTATGTCAGGTTTGCAACGCCCCGGAGGGACCAAAACAGTGGAAACCCCCCAAAAGTGACCCTATTTTGGATATACACCCCTCAAGGAATTTTTCTAGGGGTATAGTGAGCATTTTGGCCCCTCAGGATCTTTTTTAGAGCTAAGGTGACCAAAAAACAGCGATTTTGGCGCTTTAAATTCATTATTTATTACAGCGTTCACCGTGCGCAATAAATGACGTTTTAATTTATTCTGCTAGTCGGTACGATTACGCCGATACCATATGTGTATAGTTTTTTTTATGTTTTGCAGCGTTTGCACAATAAAATTAAGTTTCTATAAAATATTTATTATTTTCTGAGACACGCTATTCTGAGCCGTAACTTTTTTATTTTGTTTTTTGCGTGACGGGTTGTAGTTTTTATTGGTACTATTTTGGGGTAAATACGACTTTTTGATCACTTTTTATTCTATATCTTGGAATATATATATCTTGGGAGGGGTGGTGACCAAAAAATAGCAATGCTGACATCGTTTTCCGTTTATTTTGTTTGCGGCGTTCACCGTGCGGAAAAATTAACATTATAGTTTCATAGTTTGGGTCGTTACGAACACGGTGATACCAAATACGTGTACTTTTTTTTTAACGTTTTCATTTTTTCCCTATAATAAATGACTTATTATAGGAGAACAAAAACTTATTTTTACACTTTTCTAAAACATTTTTATTAACTTTTTTTACTTTTTACACTTTATTTTTTTCGTTTATTAATTTTTCTTTTACTTTTTACACTTTATTTTTTTGACCTGCAGCTCTGATCGCTGCTAGAATACATTACACTACCTAGGTAATGTAACGTATTCCAACTGTCAGTGTGACGTCACAGTCACTCTGACAGTTGGTCTACGAGGATCAGCAGAGGCTGATCCTCATAGGCTGACATACATGGCAGACTTGGGGGCCGTTGTCTTGCCCCCGGGTGCCATCACAAGCATCAGAAGCCCCCACGATTGCATGGGGGCTGCTGATGCGCTACAAACCCGCTACATGCGGAGATCGCAATCGAGCCCCGCATGTAACGGGTTAATTGCCGAAATCAGCGGTGATGAGCCACTGATCGGCAACACTGGAGTGTCAGCTGTCGGGGACAACTGATCTCCAAGTTCCCGATGCACACTGTCGCCGATAGTGTGCCATCGGGAACGACACAGTGACTTCCTGTCACTCTGACAGGAAGCCTATCAGGACCAGCCGAAGGTTGGTCCTGATGGGCTTCCGTCCATGGCAAACCCGGAAGCCATTGTTTGGTTTCCGTTTGCCATAGTAACTATCGGCAAACCTCGCGATTTCGGACCGGGGTCTGCCGATATGTTAGAAACACCCAAAATTCGGCGATTGCACCCGATCGCCGAATTTAAGGGGTTAATTCGCCGAAACCAGCGGCAAAGTACCGCTGGTCGGCAAGAGTGGAGTGTCAGCTGTCGGCGACAGCTGACCTCCAGGTTCCCGGTGCACACTGTCGCCAACAGTGTGCACCGGGAAAAACTCAGTAACTGTACGTCCTCGTGCGGGAAGTAACCTCCTGCGACGACGGACAGTTACGTCCTGGTTTCGGATAGGGGTTAAAATTCTATGGGAGGTGTATAAATTTAGTGCGCTCCCCCAGGTAGCAAAAATGTTATCATATAACTGTATGGTTACTTATTTGGAAGTAGTGGATTTAAAGCTCTGTGTGAGAAAAATGGGGCTACAACCACTATGAAGACATATTAAGAAATTAATCAACACAGAATTTTGGACCTAACAACACAATGATCTTCATAGATTGAGGTACACTTTTAGGGTACCCATACACGTGGCGGATTTGTTGAAGATTTTTCTGCAGAAAAACCATATGTGTTACGTGCGGATTTTGCTGTGGATGACAACTCCTTTTTCAACAGAAGCCAGCTCAATGATCAGCTTATTGCCGCTGGTCCAGCTAAGATGGAGCGGGTCTGCCATAGCATCTCTCTGTTTTGGCTCATAGAGAGCCTATGGATGTAACGGCAGGGGGTAGGGAGACGGACAAGTGAGCCCTAATCTACCCGCCACTCTGTCCCTGCCTACTTGCAACGACCCGCCCTAGGCGACGGGGTACAACTGGGCGGCGGTCCCTGCGCTCAGTAAGTGCACGACAAACACGACAAACATACAAGGAACACAAGCAAGGAAAAAGGGGCCGTTGCCCACGGCAACACCGTGAGCAACCAGAGTGGTGAACGAGCCGAGTCAAGCCAGGAGTGTGCGAGGTACAAAACGAAAAGCAGAAGAGTAGTCGGTAAGCCAGGGTCGGTATGGAGCAGGATCAAAAAAATAACAGGAGCTGTAGCTGGGCCAGGAACCACAAGGAAGGAAACCAAAGCAATAACAAGCACCGAGGGACAGGAAGTGCAGGCTTAAATAGACCGAGGGCGGGAGCTAGCTGAGTCTGGCCAGGTTACGATAGGCTCTCCCACTCCTAAGCCTGCCAGCCTGAATGGTGGAAGCAGGAGTCAGTCTCAGGGATGTATTCTCAGGTGCTGACTGATTAGTTCTGGGAGTTAACCCCGCAGTGCCTGGCAGATCCTTTACAGTACCCCCCCTTTTATGAGGGGCCACCGGACCCTTTCTAAGTGGACCTGGCTTACTGGGGAAACGCAGGTGGAACCTCCTGACCAATACCCCAGCGTGAACATCCCGGGCGGGTACCCAAGTCCTCTCCTCGGGCCCGTATCCTCTCCAATGGACCAGGTACTGGAGGGAGCCTTGGACCATCTTGCTGTCCACAATCCTGGCCACCTCGAATTCCACCCCCTCCGGGGTGAGGATGGGAACAGGAGGTCTCCTCGAGGGAGCCAAGGACGGGGAGCAGCATTTGAGGAGGGAGGCATGAAACACGTCGTGTATCCGAAAAGACGGGGGTAACTCCAGCCGGAAGGAGACAGGATTGAGGACCTCAATGACCTTATACGGCCCAATAAACCGGGGAGCAAACTTCTTGGACGGAACCTTGAGACGCAAGTTCCTAGACGACAACCACACCAGATCCCCGACCATAAACAGGGGGTTAGCAGAACGTTTTTTATCAGCCTGAGTTTTTTGTACGCTCTGGGACACCTCTAGGTTTTTATGAACCTGGGCCCAGACTGTGCACAGTTCCCGATGAACGACCTCTACCTCAGGATTGTTGGAACTACCAGGTGAAACGGAGGAGAACCGTGGATTAAACCCAAAATTACAAAAAAAAGGAGAGACCCCAGACGAGTTACTGACCCGGTTATTAAGGGAAAATTCGGCGAGGGGAATGAAAGAGACCCAATCAAATTGACAGTCAGAGACAAAACACCTTAAGTATTGTTCTAGGGACTGATTAGTCCTCTCCGTTTGGCCATTGGTTTCAGGATGGAAGGCAGAGGAGAAGGACAGATCAATCCCCAACTTCATACAGAAGGCTCTCCAAAACAATGAAACAAATTGTACCCCTCTGTCCGAAACAATATTGACAGGGACCCCATGGAGACGCAGGATGTGTTTGACAAACAAGGTAGCCAACGTTTTGGCGTTGGGTAGTTTCTTGAGGGGCACAAAGTGGCACATCTTACTGAAGCGGTCCACCACCACCCACACCACCGACTTGCCTTGGGATGGAGGCAAATCGGTGATAAAATCCATGGAGATATGTGTCCAAGGTCTCTGGGGAATGGGCAACGAACGCAGTAAGCCCGCTGGTCGGGACCTGGGAGTCTTGGACCTAGCACAAACCTCACAAGCGGCGACGTAGGCCTTAACGTCTTTAGGCAACCCAGGCCACCAATAATTTCTGGTAATGAGGTGTTTGGTACCCAGGATGCCTGGATGGCCAGATAGTGCGGAGTCATGATTTTCCCTAAGTACCCTTAGCCGGAATTGCAGGGGAACAAACAGCTTGTTCTCAGGAAGGTTCCCGGGAGCTGCACCTTGATCAGCAGCAATTTCAGAGACTAAATCAGAATCGATCGAGGAAATGATTATACCTGGAGGCAAAATACAAGCAGGATCTTCCTCCGAAGGAGGGCTGGCCATGAAGCTACGCGACAGTGCATCAGCCTTAATATTTTTAGACCCAGCCCTATAGGTAACCAAAAAATTGAATCTGGTAAAAAATAACGCCCATCGAGCTTGTCTCGGGTTTAGCCTCCGGGCAGATTCTAGGAACACCAGATTCTTGTGGTCGGTAAGGACCGTTACCTGGTGCCTAGCCCCCTCCAGGAAGTGGCGCCACTCTTCAAATGCCCATTTAATGGCTAAGAGTTCGCGGTTGCCAATATCATAGTTACTTTCAGTTGGCGAAAACTTCCTGGAGAAGTAGGCACAGGGGCGGAGATGGGTGAGGGACCTGGTACCCTGGGACAAGAGAGCCCCCACTCCCACCTCAGATGCGTCAACTTCCACGATAAATGGCTCCATTTGGTTGGGCTGAACCAGCACCGGGGCCGAGACAAAGCACTTCTTAAGGACCTCAAAAGCCTGGACAGCCTCAGGAGGCCAGGGGAGGAGATCAGCACCTTTGCGAGTGAGGTCCGTAAGGGGCTTAGCGATGAGCGAGAAGTTAGCAATAAATCTCCTGTAATAATTAGCAAATCCCAAAAAACACTGTAACGCCTTCAGGGAGGCAGGTTGGACCCATTCCGCCACAGCCTGAACCTTGGCGGGGTCCATGCGGAATTCATGAGGAGTGAGGATTTGACCCAAAAATGGAATCTCCTGTACCCCAAACACACATTTTTCGGTTTTGGCAAACAGTTTATTTTCCCGAAGGACCTGGAGCACCTTCCTGACATGCTCCACGTGGGAGGACCAGTCCTTGGAAAACACCAGTATGTCATCAAGGTACACTACCAGAAAAATCCCCAGGTAATTTCTCAAAATCTCATTTATGAAATTCTGGAAGACCGCAGGGGCATTACACAACCCAAAGGGCATGACGAGGTATTCGAAATGGCCTTCGGGCGTGTTAAACGCAGTCTTCCACTCATCCCCCTCTTTGATGCGAATAAGGTTATACGCCCCCCGTAGATCCAATTTAGAAAACCATTGGGCCCCCTGAACCTGATTAAAGAGATCAGGAATCAAAGGAAGGGGATACTGGTTCCTTACCGTGACCTTATTCAGGCTACGGTAGTCAATGCATGGCCTAAGACCACCATCCTTCTTCCCCACGAAGAAGAAGCCAGCACCTACCGGAGAAGAAGAGGGACGAATGTAACCCTTGGCCAGGGATTCCTGGATATACACTCTCATAGCTTCACGTTCGGGACAAGAAAGATTAAATATCCTACCCTTAGGAAGCTTAGCTCCTGGTACCAATTCGATAGCGCAATCGTATTCTCTATGAGGAGGTAACACTTCGGAGGCCTCCCTAGAGAAAACATCAGCGAAGTCCTGAACAAACTCGGGTAGCGTATTCGCCTCCTTAGGGGGAGAAATAGAATTAACAGAAAAACATGACGTACAACATTCATTACCCCATTTGGTTAGCTCCCCAGTATTCCAGTCAAACGTAGGATTATGCAACTGCAACCAGGGAAGACCTAGCACCAAATCGTACGATAATCCCTGCATCAACAGTACAGAGCATTGCTCCAAATGCATGGAGCCAACAAGGAGTTCAAAAACAGGGGTATGCTGTGTAAAATAACCATTAGCAAGAGGAGTGGCGTCGATACCCACTACCGGGACAGGTTTAGGCAAATCAATAAGAGGCATAGCAAGGGACATAGCAAATTCCACAGACATGATATTAGTAGAGGACCCTGAATCCACGAAAGCACTGCCGGTAGCAGACCTACCACCAAAAGAGACCTGAAAGGGAAGCAAGATCTTAGTACGTTTCATATTTACGGGAAATACCTGTGCGCCCAAGTGACCTCCCCGATGATCACTTAGACGCGGAAGTTCTCTGGCTGCAACCTTACGCTTAGGACAGTTGTTCACTTGATGCTTGTCGTCCCCACAGTAGAAGCAGAGACCATTCTTCCTGCGGAATTCTCTACGTTGTTGGGGGGACACGGAGGCCCCGAGTTGCATAGGTATCTCTGAATCTTTCGGGGAGGAACGAAGCAACGGAGCTTCGGGAGGCATCATGGGGGAGTCGGAGGAGAAAACACATAAACGTTCACGTTGTCGTTCCCTGAGACGTCGGTCAAGTCGTATCGCTAAAGCCATAACCTGGTCTAGGGAGTCACAAGAGGGATAGCTAACTAGCAGGTCTTTCAGGGCATTCGACAGACCCAACCTAAACTGGCACCTTAAGGCAGGGTCATTCCACCGAGAAGCTACGCACCACTTCCGAAAGTCAGAGCAATACTCCTCAACAGGTCTCTTACCCTGACTTAAGGTCACCAGCTGACTCTCGGCAAAGGCAGTCCTGTCAGTCTCGTCATAAATAAGTCCGAGAGCAGAAAAGAAACAATCAACGGAGGAAAGTTCAGGGGCGTCAGGAGCCAAGGAGAAGGCCCACTCTTGGGGCCCTTCCTGGAGCCGGGACATAATTATACCCACCTGCTGGCTCTCAGAACCTGAGGAATGAGGCTTTAAACGAAAGTAAAGCCTACAACTCTCCCGAAAGGAGAGAAAAGTCCTCCGGTCCCCTGAGAACCGGTCGGGCAACTTGAGGTGGGGTTCAAGAGGTGCGGTGCGGGGAACTACCAGGGTAGCATCAGGCTGGTTGACCCTCTGAGCCAGGGCCTGGACCTGTAGGGAGAGACCCTGCATTTGCTGAGCCAGGGTCTCACGGGGATCCATAGTGGTGTCAGGGACCAGGGGTAGACTAGGTATGGGCTTGTTATTATGTAACGGCAGGGGGTAGGGAGACGGACAAGTGAGCCCTAATCTACCCGCCACTCTGTCCCTGCCTACTTGCAACGACCCGCCCTAGGCGACGGGGTACAACTGGGCGGCGGTCCCTGCGCTCAGTAAGTGCACGACAAACACGACAAACATACAAGGAACACAAGCAAGGAAAAAGGGGCCGTTGCCCACGGCAACACCGTGAGCAACCAGAGTGGTGAACGAGCCGAGTCAAGCCAGGAGTGTGCGAGGTACAAAACGAAAAGCAGAAGAGTAGTCGGTAAGCCAGGGTCGGTATGGAGCAGGATCAAAAAAATAGCAGGAGCTGTAGCTGGGCCAGGAACCACAAGGAAGGAAACCAAAGCAATAACAAGCACCGAGGGACAGGAAGTGCAGGCTTAAATAGACCGAGGGCGGGAGCTAGCTGAGTCTGGCCAGGTTACGATAGGCTCTCCCACTCCTAAGCCTGCCAGCCTGAATGGTGGAAGCAGGAGTCAGTCTCAGGGATGTATTCTCAGGTGCTGACTGATTAGTTCTGGGAGTTAACCCCGCAGTGCCTGGCAGATCCTTTACAATGGAAAGGGGTGTTTTGCATGTGACAACCCTTTTCACTTGCACTTGTATGAGTAAGTATGGTCTTTCTTTCAGTGATATGAACTGCTAATATACTAGCACGATGTAAACAAGCCACAATACCAAAAGGTGTATTAATGTTATCCATTTGATACATTATGTGTATATACTGTATACAGATGCTTAATTTATTACTTTCTGGGCTCCATTATTTCCAAGGGTGCAATTTATATGTTTAGATATTTATTATTGTAGTTTAAACAGGAGTAATTTCTAAAATGTTGCTCCAGTTTCCCTCGGAGAGAAATATATTTTCCACTTATCACTTACCAAGTTTGCTGAGCCAATAAATCTTTGAAATAAAATGAGGTACTGAATCAAACCCTATAGTCAGTAGGGGTTAGAACATGAACTCTTTCACACATACTGTATATATTTACCCATTGCTAAGGAAAACTATAGTCAGAATTGAAAAATAGAATACATATAGTATAAATGCGCTAACTGTACTTGATCTTACACTATTGTTTGTGCAATGTAGCAGCTTGTGGCTATTACCTACAAAATTTTCTGTTATGGAATCACTGGTTGCGGAATTCCCAAAAGGCTGCTGGAGACTGTCTGGAGTAAGCATGCAAAATAAAACCGCAACCCCAAACCCATCACAACTCTGAATACCTCGGAATCTAAGGCTACTCTGAGGTATTCGCCAGAGCCCACTGTAAGGCGGGATGGTTTTTCACTGCACAGAACCCAGGTTGTTCTAACAGAGTTCGATGTTGGATAAGGGGTGCAATGCAGAGTATACCTAAACAGGTAACCAGACAGCCAGCGGGTAAACAGAAAGTCCAAAACAGAGCTAGTGCAAAATTGGTAAACAAGGGGTTAATGAGAGACAAGCCGTGGTCAGTTTCCAAGAAGTCCAGAAGTCTAGGGCACAGGGTAAGTGAGAGCTTGATCACCACACCTAAGAAAGGAGAAAAATTCACAAGCAAAGAAAGAGGGAGAAGGCCACGTATAAATATCCTACCCTACACCTGACAGGAAGAAGACAGAGAAGTGGAATAGGCTCAGGAAGTAAACAGAACTGCCCAGAAGCTAGATCAGTAGTCATGGCGATCTTAAATACACAGACGCTTCCTAACATTTTCCCACACCATAAAATGTGTCAGCTGTATGGTATTTATATTCTCCTATACAGATACATAGGTGCCACAGTGATGTGACGGCTATGTTCCACCCAATGGAAGAAAGATTCTTTAAAAATTGCTGATGGAACGAATGCATCTTGTGCAAAATAAAAAATAAGGAGTCTATAAGACCTGATCATCCTTACCACGTATACGTTTAAATATAGAGTTGGGTTAACTTGTTCTGTTAGATGACTATAAAGTTTATATTTGGCTAAGGGAAATTTGAGAGTTCTCATTACTATCCCAGACAAGCACTGGTATATATTCTGTATATAAGCATGTCCTCAAGGAGGGACAGATTTGCCAGGGTTATTCTTCAGCAATGCCTGAGCATTATTCTTGCTTGATTAAAGTGGTTCTCTCATCAAGACAACCTTGCTGAAATTAAAACCGGCCCGGCAATCAGCTGATCGCTGCAGGTCCATTTTCAGAAACCTCTAACAGACAGCTATTATTGCTGCGGCTGGCCATATAGTTTCCCTACAGTGGCCACTTCAGGAGAAATATAGTATTACATATTGGTAATTCAAATGAATGACCAACCTTGTAAAACAGAAACAGGATGGGTCTGCCAGAGTAAGAATTATCTATGCTAGCATCTCTCTATTTTGACTAATATAGGGGGACTCAAATGAGAGACCTTCCTCTATGATGTCCATATGTCCTAATAGGAAATATGGAAAGGGGTTGTCTTTAAAGGAAACCCTCAAAAATCGTTCAAGAGGCTATAACATATATTCAGAGCAACAATTAACAATAAAATAAATCTCAGCTAAAAAGTATACTATATTCACAGAAGATCTGGTAATATAATATTAGTGAATAAGAATATATAAAAGAATGTAAACGGCGATGTGGGGTTTGTCTCCATTTGTGTTTCAGTACTTGCATTCTGTTCTCAGCCAAGCTGATTACAATCACTTGCCTTGATCTGTAAGAGGTATCCCCAGGGGTTAATCAATCTGGAGTGGAGCTGTGCTGCTGGAATTCATAAAATCTTTAATCAACAAAAGTTCAACAAGCATGAAAAAATAATGATACGCACAAAAAAATTACAAAAAAAAGAAGAGAAATCCTATACAATAAGTAAACTGATGCCAACGCATTTGGCGCACTACACTGATTGTTACATTATTGTACGTGTGTCTCACCTTTATGGACATTCAATAGACTATATTAGAATGTCTCACTTTGATAGGTTACATGGATTTACAAAATCACACAGGCTAAAAATGTATTCGACCAAACACTGTTACACATAAAAATGCTTGCAGTGATGCCGGGTGTTTATAAAGCCATTTAGTGTGAGATGGATGTAAAATGTCCACAGCAAGTATCATTTTTAACTTAAAATTTAACTGAACATTGCTTCAAGCACATACAAAATGTGCTTGGGATGAATGAGAAAAGTAATCACAGTCACAGAGATGAATAACATCGCTTGCCTATGTAAATATGTCAAATGCCACCAGATTTAAGACCATGAGAGAAACATCTGCTGTGGATGAGGGTTTCATTTCACTTCTGTATTAGAGCGCATAGGACTTGTGGGGCAGATGGCTTCCTCCTAGTTGTCTGGGTCTCATTAGGCTATGACACAATGCCCTATTCCATCCTGTTCCAAAAATAAGTGAAGAATGTTTCAGTTTTGTTTATAGACCAATGGCTTGGATCCAGAATAACATCAAACAGCCTTTTCATTTGTAAATGTCCATGGCATTGCTCCTTTACATAAGTATGGTTATGCTTTTAGATGCTGGAGTATTTAAAGTGTAGCTAAACGTTTGACAAACTTCTGACATCATAGTGACATGTCAGAAGTTTGGATTGGTGGGGGTCCGAGCACTGAGACCCACACCAATCTTTAGAACGAAGCAGCAGAAGTGCTCGTGTGAGCGCTCAGCCGCTACGTGTCTGTTCGGCTTTTTCCGGAAAGCCGATGTATCGGAGTACGAGCTCATAGACTTTCTATTGAGTCCGTACACGATACATTTATTTCTGGAAAAAGCCAAACAGACACGAAGCAAAAGCGCTCACACGAGCAATTCAGCTGCTTCGTTCTAGCTATTCGTGGGGGTCTCAGTGCTCGGAACTCATACCCATTAAAACTTCTAACATGTCACTATGACATGTCAGAAGTTTGTCAAACGTTTAGCTACACTTTAACTCATCTCTCATACCTCGTAATCTTCTTTATGCATTATTCATAGATATCAGCAAATTTCCTGAAATTAGTTTCAGGGCTGACTCTGAATTGGCTGTACGATGCGATTTGGTTCGAATAAATTCGCTGTGAATTGCAAGTGCCCCAATTGCCCTGTTTGACTCTTTGATGTCTTCTAGGACCATACTCAAGTTGGATATAGTCCTAGAGAAGATCAAGAGAGTCAAAGAGGAAAATCAGGGCCCTACTCACTTTCCCTGCTATCAAAGTGATGCTTGCCTGCCAGCCTCCTGAGATGACGTTGTTTTGTCCCATGTGACCGCTGCAGCCAATCACAGGCTTACATGGGAAGAAATTCTGTCATCTCAGTAGGCTGCCAGGGACACATCGCAGTAGCAATAACATGGGACAAATCATCTCAGGAAGCTGGCAGGAACTCGTCACTATGAGTGATCAGGTGAGTATGTTATTTTTTTTTTGTCCCTTCTTCTCCCCTCTTCATTTTTCTAGTCTGTAAAATGGCGCCTAGCGGCTGTCATTTTACCGGATTGTGCTCTGCAAAACCCCTATAAGCATATATTATGAAACTAATCAACACTAAATTTTAGACCTATTTATTAGTTAGAATAATGAAACAATAGTGTCTTTCAATAGAATTATGACTGATTTCAAATAACAACCAGCAGAATTCTTAACCCATTAGTGACCGCCCATTAGTGTTTTTACGGCAGTCACTAATGGGCTTTATTCTGATGCAGTAGCCTTTTTACAGCGCTGCATTAGAATAAAGCAGCACCGCTGGGAGGAGTAAAAGCTCCCTGCTCTTAGCTACAGGAGGATCCCACCCATTTAACCCCTTAGATGCGGCGCTCAATAGCAAACGCTATATCTCAGTGGGTTAAGAGGGGAGGGGCGCCCTCTCTCACCCCATCAGCACATCCGCAATGTGATCATGGGGTGCTGATGGTTGTTATGCCAGCCGGGGTCTAACTAAGATCTGCCTTTAGTGAATGCCTGTTAGTCCATGCCAGAGGCATGGTCTAATAGATGACTGTCAGTTTTAGGCTGAGTTCACATGGGGCGGATACTCTGCCTAAAAACACACAGCGTATACGCCCTTTAAATCTGACTATGCAGGGGATGTGTTGCTCTGTATAAGAAAGGGTAAGTACCCCCGGGGCGGACACGCTATGTAAAGGTACACAGCGTATACGCCTCGGTAGTAGCAGGGAATTCTCGCTGCGGAAAACTGCAGCACTTAGCCAGCCTGCTAGCAGGCCGGCCTCCTGGGATGAAGTTTCATCCCAGGAGACCGCTGCAGCCTGTGGTTCGCTGCAGCGGCGGTCACATGGGATGAAGCATCATCCCTGGAGGCCGGCCCTCTGACGTCATCCAGGCCAGCCTCCTGGGATGATGTATCATCCCATGTGACCGCCGCTACAGCCTGGATTCAATGGGGAAAACCCGCAACAAATAAGCAGCGTTTACGCAAATACAATTGACTTGCTGCGGAGTAAAATTCTGCACCGCAGGTCAATTTCTGAGCGTTTTTTCCGCTCACTATTTACGTAGCGTGTGGATGACATTTGTTTTATCTCATCCACTCTGCTGCTATTGTATTTGCTGCGGTATATACAGAAGTATTGCAGTGTATCATAAAAGAGTATTATAAAAGCGATCAAATGATCGCACAGTAAAGTCCACTAGTGGGAATAAAAATAACTGTTTAAAAAAAAGTAAGTTAGTTGTAAATAAATAAAAATCCCGAGTTAAAAAATGTAAACTCTTTTTTCCCCCTTTACAAAATGCTTTATTATGAAAAAACAAAAAATGTTAACAAGCTACACATATTTGGCCTAACAACCCCAACTATAAAATTATTACATTATTTAACCTTCTCGGTGAACCCTGTAAAAAAATGAAATAAAAAACAATGCCACAATTGCTGCTTTCTGTTCATTCTGCATTCAAAAAAATTTGATAAAAAGCGATCAAAAAGTTGCATGTACTCCAAAATTATACCAATAAAAAATACAAGTCGTCACGCAAAAAAAAAAAAGCCCTTATGTCCCACATAGCCCGCAGCTGTCAGCATAAAAATAAAAATGGCTCTTATATTATTGAGAGACAAAAACAAATACTTTTAAACAAAAAGTGTTTTTACTGTGTAAAAGTAGAAAAACATAAATAAAACAATATAAATTTGGTATCGTCGCAATCGTAACGACCCGCTGAATAAAGTTGTGTTATTTATATCACACGGTAAAGGGCGCAAATTTAAGACGCAAAAAAGTATGGCGAAATGTCTGTGTTTATTTCCATTATCCCCCAAAAATTTTATGAAAGTTAATAAATAAATTATATGTACCCCAAAATGGTGCTATTAAAAATACAACTTGTCCTGTAAAAAAACAATTCCTTATACAGCTATGTCGACAGAAAAATGAAAAAGATATAGCTCTTTGATTGCGATGATGGAAAAACGTAAAAAAAAATTACTTGGTCATGTACTCTTTTCCGTCGCTCCACCGGCGATTTACGTCGAAAAATCATTTTTAAAAATGGCGCCGGCTCAGAATCCGAGTGGGCGCCATAGGCGCTGGGTCCCTGCTGTGTTACACAACAGGGACCCGACGGCAATGCTTGCGATCGAAGACATCTCTGATCGCAACCACTTAACCCCACAGATGCCGGTGTCAGATATGACCACCAGTATCTGAGGAGTTTTTTGCTTTCACTTTCGGTTTGCTGCTCGTCACCACCTCCCGCACGGCGAGATCACGGGAGCCGGTGTGCTACTATAGCAGCTGGGAGCCTTGTGAACTCTCCCAAGCCTGCTATAGCTTGCGACTGGTATCCAGCTGAAACAGACATTTGTGAGTAGCCTTGAGAGCTGCTGTCTGACATTGAGCTCTTTTAGCCTTTTCAGCTGTATGTTAGGTAAGAGGAGCGAACACACACTGATTTAACCCCTTATTGGCTTCTTATAGATGTATTTGTTTAATGTGCCTCTGTGTCATGTTGGTATCCTAATAGACTTACCATGGTGTTTGTTTGTCTGTGTGAGCAGTAATTCCCTAATAGACAGTATGCTAATTGTCAGAATATTTCCCTTCACATGTGATATTTTTCTAACGTTTTCCTGTCAGCAGGCACAAGTTATTTTATGACAGCCTGTCCATTATTCCATAGCCCCCACATTGCTGGAAGCTTATAATAAAATTTTTAATGCAACTCTGTCATACATTTGTGTAGGTTATTTATATACGTGAACCTACTCTATCAGCAAAACATAATACAATTATATTTAAATCAACAACATTTATTATGTGGACTAAAGGAACAGGAATCTATCTATCTCTATCTATCTATCTATCTATCTATCTATCTATCTATCTATCTATCTATCTATCTATCTATCTATCTATCTATCTCTCTATCTATCGTAGGTAGAAAAAAGCAGCACTTCAGAGAATTCAAGTATCATGGTGCTATGCGTCCTTGACCGTCATCCACACGGTCCTGAATTGGATACACAAACGAGGAAATAGACACAGCACTCCAGGAGTAGTTGCAAAGATAGTGGTTTATTCACCCATGTACAGAAATAGCTACGTTGCAGTCCTCTCAGCATGACCTTTGTCAAGCAATAGTGATATGTGTCAATCAGGGTTTTATACCCTCCACTTGTGAATACATCATTAGTGATCATTACATCAGAGTTGTAAAAAGCATACAAAAAAATGCATTTAAAGTACATTCAAATTGTGCATATGTTATATACATATATCTTACATATATCAAATAAAGACAGAACCGATAAAAACAAGGGGACATATACTAAAACACCGAAAAAGGCCATACTTACAAATGGACACAGCCAGGTCAAATATATCAAATAAAGTGCACAGTGAAAATACATCATATAAAAGTTAAAAAATCGTCAATTGTCAGAAAAGCTCATGAATATTCATAGGGAGGAGGAAACAGGAGCCACTCACCAATCGCGTAATCCTGGACACATATTGGGAATAATATCCCTAATCACAGACTAATTGAAAGGCATCTATCAGAGGCAGCAGCGCTAACCAATGGAATCAAAGCATCAACTGTTGTCATGGCATCCATGTTACTCAGCCAATGCTCGCTTAGCATGAGCCGGTGCCTAGGCAACGCTGTCAAAACACTATGTGTTATATACGCAAAGTGCGCAAACCTCCAATAGAGACAAAAACCACAATTTATTTGTTTTTTTTCATTTATTCAAGTCCAGCGATAATTAAGACCGGGTCATTGCCATCTTGTCCACGTATATCGTGGTACATCAAGCAATCTCCATGAGAGCTACAGGTATATATTCTACACCTCCGTGCAGAAGCCACCTTGAGCAAACATAACGGTCTATTATATATCATATAAAGGACATTTTTTCATATAATTATAACCAAATGGGATGTCAGTATGGGAGTCACAACTACTCGACACTATCGTTATATTCAGGAACAAAGCTGCTGTTGTCAACGGTAGATACCAGACAATTTCATTATAAAAAACAAATGTTATTATATATATAAACTGGATTGTCCAATTATCTTGAATGGTGGATGGCTCATCCTGTATTTATTCATATTTAAATTCTGTATCAAGAAATGACAAAATGACGAAATATTAAAATTGATTATCCATCATATCACATCCTATATGAGAAAAATAAATGGCAGAATTCAGGGGGAATACAAGGCAAGCTAACCTCATTATAATGTATAAATCCTGAAATATATCATTAAAGCATATGTCTGGATATTTGGAACTCTACATTGAGTCCCTTAGGTCTCAATGTGTCCAAATTAAAAATCCATTGCAATTCACGTTTTTTTTTAGCATCATGAGTCTATCACCACCTCGTTTTGGCAATGGAACATGATCCAGGATCATAAATCGTAGATCACGTTCATTATGACCTTTTTCCACAAAGTGTTTTGAAACAGGCAGATCCAGTTTTCCCTTTCGAATTGTATACCTGTGATTATTCAGGCGTGTCTTCATATCACATATTGTTTCACCAACATATAATAAATTGCATGGACACCAAAGGACATAAACTACTCAATCGGTATTACAAGTTAAGAAATATTGAATTTTATATTTATGTTTAGTATGGGGATGTATAAACTCTCCTTTCTTCATTAGAGAGCAATTGATACATCCCAAACATGGAAAACTACCCATCCTTGGAAGCTTTAAAAATGTCTGTCGAGTTTTTACAGTAGTAGATTTAATGTCAGTTTTTACTAATCTATCTTTAAGATTAGTTGGACGTCTGTATGACATAAGAGGACTAGCATCAAATTCTCCAATACCTCTATGTCCATCTCTGACTATTGACCAATATTTCCTAATAATGTTCCCTATCTGAGGGATTAAATCATTGTATGTCGACACAAATGGAATTCTTTCAAGATTCTTTTTTGTACGGTTACCAAACAGGGCATCATGTCTTGTGTATTTTTGAATCCTGGACTTTTGTTTATTAACCACACTCTGTGGATAGCCCCTTGATAAAAAATTGCTGATCATGATGTCAAGAGCAGGGTCTAACTTTTCATCCTGATCAACAATTCGTCTTACACGTAACATTTGACTAAATGGCAAAAAGTCAATAATTCTCCTAGGATGGCAACTATCGTATCGCAACAATGTATAACGATCAGTAGATTTTATGAATAGTTCTGTATGTAATCCATTATCTTGAACAATGACCCTAGTATCCAAGAATTGTATGGTTTTCCTCGAAAAAAACAACGTAAATTTGATCCCTGGAACTATACCGTCAAGGAAATGGTGAAAGTCTAATAATTGGGTTTTTGTATCCAGCCAAATGAGGAAGATATCGTCGATGTATCTCCACAACCTCAGCACTTTGCTGAAGTGGTGGGATACATAGACTGACACCTCCTCCATATTGGCGACAAAAATGTTGGCATAGGTGGGTACAACGTTGGATCCCATTGCAGTTCCAACCTTTTGCATATAAAATGCATCCAAAACCCAAAAATAGTTGTTAGTCAATATCAATGTAAGCAATTCTATAATGAAATCTCTACTGTCAATAGATAAATTAGATTCAGATAGCATCTGTTTAACAGCCCCTATCCCCCTATCATGGTCTATTGAAGTGTATAAACTGATTATATCAAAAGACGCAAGTATAGCGCCAGATGGTACATGTAATCCCTGAATTTTTTTCAAAAAATCAGATGTATCCTGAATATAAGATATTGCCCCTATAGCAAACTGTCTAAGTACCTTGTCCAGAAATATGAAGATATTACTACAAATCGAATCTCTACCCGACACAATTGGTCGACCAGGGGGGTCAGTCAGTGATTTGTGAATTTTAGGCAACAAATAGAGTATTGGAGTAACTGGAGATTGTATAATAAAATTTTTTTTTAATTTTGTATCTATTAACCCTTTGCTAAACCTATCTTCCAAGAGTGTAGCTATTTTGTTTGCTATATCCCACTTGGGATCATGTGTCAATAATGTGTACGTTGCCCCATCATTTAGTTGCCTAAGAGCTTCCCTAATGTATTTTGGGGTATCCATAATCACGACCATGAAACTGGATCTGCCTGTTTCAAAACACTTTGTGGAAAAAGGTCATAATGAACGTGATCTACGAATTATGATCCTGGACCATGTTCCATTGCCAAAACGAGGTGGTGATAGACTCATGATGCTAAAAAAAACGTGAATTGCAATGGATTTTTAATTTGGACACATTGAGACCTAAGGGACTCAATGTAGATTTCCAAATATCCAAATTAGGGATATTATTCCCAATATGTGTCCAGGATTACGCGATTGGTGAGTGGCTCCTGTTTCCTCCTCCCTATGAATATTCATGAGCTTTTCTGACAATTGACGATTTTTTAACTTTTATATGATGTATTTTCACTGTGCACTTTATTTGATATATGTACGATATATGTATGTAACATATGCACAATTTGAATGTACTTTAAATGCATTTTTTTGCATGCTTTTTGCAACTCTGATGTAATGATCACTAATGATGTATTCACAAGTGGAGGGTATAAAACCCTGATTGACACATATCACTATTGCTTGACAAAGGTCCTGCTGAGAGGACTGAAACGTAGCTATTTCTGTACATGTGTGAATAAACCACTATCTTTGCAACTACTTTTGGAGTGCTGCATCTATTTCCTCGTTTGTCTATCTATCATCTATCTATCTGTCTATCTATCTATCTATCTATCTATCTATCTATCTATCTATCTATCTATCTATCTATCTATCTATCTATCTATCTATCTATCTATCTATCTATCTATCTATCTATCTATCTATCTATCTATCTATCTATCCATCTATCTATCTCTTTTACAATATTGTTCTGCACCTGTATAAATTATTTTAGATTTGTTGCCCAGTGACCATCACATGCTGGGACAATGATATTAGAAAATTATAATAACATTTAACTGCTGCAACTTGGTGAGGAGCATATTTTCAATCTACTGAGAGAACCTTTGGTCACTAGTACTAGTACTACACTAGTACTAACACTAGTACAGGGCACTTTCTAATTCTTGTCTTTTATTAGGCAAATGTAATGACAAATATTACCCAACATTCTCAACAAACTGCCATTTGACCCATTGCTTCCAATAAAGAGTAACACAAATCTCTGGCAAAGGGGTTTAGTTGTTCTATAGAGCCCTTTCATTCTGGAATTCTTGGTAGTCCAAGATCACAGATTTCACAAACATTATCTTCTCGAATGTATCTAACATATTAGACATGGCAGCATTTCTGTGGGCATGGTATGTCACTATTATTGTGGGCACCTTTCCACTTTATGGTCTTTTTCCTAATGACACTGTATTCAACTATACCTATCAATCGATCGATAGATATATATATATCTATATATATATATATATATATATATCTATATATATATATATACACTATATGGATAAAAGTATTGGGACACATCTCTTATACAGGGTGGGCCATTTATATGGAGACACCTAAATAAAATGGGAATGGTTGGTGATATTAACTTCCTGTTTGTGGCACATTAGTATATGGGAGGGGGGAAACTTTTCAAGCTGGGTTTTGACCATGGCGGCCATTTTGAAGTCGGCGATTTTGTATCCAACTTTAGTTTTTTCAATGGGAAGAGGGTCATATGACACATCAAACTTATCGAGAATTTCACAAGAAAAACAATGGTGTGCTTGGTTTTAACGTTACTTTATTCTTTCATGAGTTATCTACAAGTTTCTGACCACTTATAAAATGTGTTCAAAGTGCTGCCCATTGTGTTGGATTGTCAATGCAACCCTCTTCTCCCACTCTTCACACACTGATAGCAACACCGCAGAAGAAATGCCTCCCGATCTGACCCCCATAGACTTTTATCTTTGGGGTCATCTGAAGGCAATTGTCTATGCTGTGAAGATACGAGATGTGCAGCAACTGAAACTACGGATACAGGAAGCCTGTGCTAGCATTTCTTCTGCGGTGTTGCTATCAGTGTGTGAAGAGTGGGAGAAGAGGATCACATTGACAATCCAACACAATGGGCAGCACTTTGAACACATTTTATAAGTAGTCAGAAACTTGTAAATAACTCATGAAAGAATAAAGTAACATTAAAACCAAGCACACCATTGTTTTTCTTGTGAAATTCTCGATAAGTTTGATGTGTCACATGACCCTCTTCCCATTGAAAAAACTAAAGTTGGATACAAAATGGCCGACTTCAAAATGGCCTCCATGGTCAACACCCTGCTTGAAACGTTTCCCCCCTCCCATATACTAATGTGCCACAAACAGGAAGTTAATATCACCAACCATTCCCATTTTATTTAGGTGTATCCATATAAATGGCCCACCCTGTACATTGAATTCAGTTGTTTCATTCAGTCCCATTGCCACAGGTGACTTAATTCCAGCGTGTTACTGTAATAGGATGCCACTGATGCTACAAGTCAGTTTGTGACATGTCTTGCCTACTAGATATTCCACGATCATCTGTGAGTGGTATCATTGCAAAGTGCTAGTGTTTAAGAACAACGGCAACTCAGCCACAAAGTGGCAGAGCATGTTGAGTTATAGGCGCATAGTGCATGAAAGTCACCAATGCTCTAAAGACTCAATAACTGCAGAGTTCCAAACCTCCCCTGGCATTAACATCAGCACAAAATCTGTGCACTGGGAGCTTCAGATTCCAGCAACCAATGAGCGATGAGGGGCTTGTACTGTCCATTAAACCCATGTGACCCTCAATGAGGTGCCACCCATGGAGCGGTCGCTTCACTTTATATAGACAGTGTTCTCTGTCAGTCCGGGGAGGCACTGATTCACTATACACTTACCTGACCATGCTGCCATACAAATCCCTCATGAGACTACAGGCGAAACCTGTAGGATTCAGCACCTTGGACTATCCTAAGAACTAAGGACTGTTGATCTGAAGCTATAAATGGCACCAATAATAACTACAGCTCATCCCGCAAAAAAAAACTGCCCTCATACCACTACGTCTATTAAAAAATTCAATTAGTTAAGGCTTCCATAAGTCAGGAAATAAAAAATATGCAGTTGTGCATCCCCGAGGGGAACATTTCTTCTGTTTCAAGAGGTGAATTATCAAGGCCCTAAAATTAGGAAACCAGGAAGGGGAGGGCCCAAACATATACCAGGACAACACTTCCCTGCAAAATTCCCCAAACAGCAAAGGTGCGGAGTGTGGACCAAAAGGGGGATAAGAAAGGACATTTATCAGAGCGACACCGGCCTGTGCAGAAAGGATTGCTTCACAGCGTAACACGCATCTATGGATCATTTTACTGTTTGTTTTTTTAATCCAATTATTATGCCACCTGACTATGCCCCTGATGTACTCTGCCCAGCTTACATGTACCCCCACATTATAAACGGAAACACCAGCAATACTCAAACAAAACTACTACCAAGCAATATCCACTCTCCAAAAGCCAAATGGCGCTCCCACCCCTCTGAACCCTACAGCGTGCCCAAACAGCTATTTACTTCCACATATATGGCATCGCCATACCTGGGAGAACCCTTTTAACAATTTTTGGGATGTGTGTCTCCAGTGGCATAAGCTGGGCACGACACATTTGCCACTGGAATAGCATATCTAGGCAAAAATTGTCATTTTTACTTTGCATCATCTGCAGCACAATCATTTATGGAAAAGTCCTGTAAGGTAAAAATCCTCATTACACACCTTAATAAATGCCTTGATGGGTGCAGTTTCCAAATTGGGGTGACTTCTTAGGGGTTTCTTTTATTATTTCACTTCAGAGTCCTTCAATTGTGAACCAATACTTTGTAAATCACCAAATTATGCCTTCATTTTACATGGTACTCTTTCACTCCTGAGCCCTGTCAAATGTCCAGGCAAAAGATTAGGGCTACATGTAGGGTGTTTCTAAAACCGGGAAACACAGCATAATAATTAGAGAGCTGTCTTGTTATGTTGGCACATGCTGGGCACCACATATTGGCATATCTGTGGAAAAAAATCCCATTTTCATTCTGCAACATTGAGTGCACACTAATTTCTGCAAAACACCTGCAGGGTTAACATGCTTACTACACCCCTAGGTGAATTCATTGAGGGGTGTAGCTTCCAAAATGGGGGTCACTTCTGGGGGGTTTCTACTGTTTTGGTCCCACAGGGGCTTTGCAAATGCGACATAGCGACCAGAAACCAATCCAGCAAAATCTGCGCTCCCAAAGCCAAATGCCGCTCCTTCCCTTCTGAGCCCTTCCGTGTGCCCAAACAGCAGTTTATGACCACATATGGGGTATTGCCGTACTCGGGAGAAATTGCTTATTGAAGAAAAGGGATTGTTTTTATTTTAACGGCCCAATTCTAATAAATACTATGAAACACCTCTGGGGTCAAAATGCTCACTACCCCCCTAGATGAATTCCTCAAGAGGTGTAGTTTCCTAACCGGAGTCACTTTTTTGGCATTTTCATGGTTTTGTCCCCTAAGGGGCTTTACAAATGCGACACGGCCTACGCAAACCATTCCTGCTAAATGTGATCTCCAAAAGCCAAATAGCACTCTTTCCCTTCTAAGCCGCGCTGTGTGTCCAAACAGCCATTTATTACCACATGTGGGGTATTGTTTTACTCGGGAGAAATTGATTTACAAATTTTGCAGTGCTTTTTCCCCTTTAGTCCTTGTAGAAATGAAAAAAAAAGTGTAGATTTTAATTTTTACAATAATTTCTGCAATAAACCTGTTTGGACACCCCTAGATATATTTCTTTACCCCTAGATAATTTCCTTGAGGTGTGTAGTTTCCCAAATGGGGTCACATTTGGGGGATTTCCACTGTTTTGGCAACGCAAGAACCCTTCAAACCTAAAATATATTGTAATAAAAAGAAGGTCCCCAAATCCCCTAGGTGCTCCTTTGCCACTGAGGCCTGTACTTCAGTCTATTAGCACGCTAGAGCCACATGTGCATATTTCTTAAATCTGCAGAACCGGGACAATACATATTGAGTTGCATTTCTCTGGTAAAACTTTCTGTGTTACAAAAAAAATGGATCTCGTGAGATCTCGCTGTAAATGTCAGCAAGCGTGATCTCGAGTAAGTGACACACATTAATGTTATCGAAGTATCGGGAGTGTTTAATAGACATTGCGTCCTGGCTGGAAGCGATGTCTATTTATTCTCAAGACACTTCAGTAATGTTAGTGTGGGTGTAAGTGACAGCACACGCTGTGCTGCGTACATGAATTGAGGGAAGTGTATGATGCTGATTGGTTAACATCATACACTTCTCTCCACAATGCCCACTTGGTCAAAAGTAAAAACACGCTCTGTTGGGCATTAAGAAAGTCATTAGCATAAAGCTAAAATAGGTCATAACTTGGTGAAAATGGATAGTTTTTTTAAATAAAAAAACACTGCTGTCACCTACATTACAGCACCTATCACATTATGTAGGAGATAGGGCACTTATAATGTGGTGACAGAGTGTTAGGGATCTGCCAGGTACTTCATCTAGCTATACTCCTGGGATTAATCAATCCACACCTGAGGCCAGACCTGTTCGACTGACACCATCTCCCACCAACCAGGGTGGCAGGCTCAGGAGTGGGAGAGCCTATCGCGGCCTGGTCTCTCGGAGTTAGCTCCGCCCCCTGCCCTTTATTACCTGCCCTGTGCTCTCCCTCAGTGCTTGTAATTCTTTTGGATTCCTGGCCCCACTGCTGCTTGCTCCAGCCTGCTTCTGCCGTGCTTCTGCCTTGCTGCAGTTCTGCTTGACCTGCTTTGCTTGCCCTGGCTTGCTTCTGTCTCCGTGCCCGCTCGAGTGTACTCACTTCGTCCTGGTCCTGACTGTTCGTTCGCCGCCCCGTTTCCTCGTGGCGTTCCGTGACTACTGCCCCTTCCCTTGCGTGTTCCCTGTTTGTCTTCCTGTGCACTTAGCCAGCGTAGGGACCGCCGCCCAGTTGTACCTCGTCGCCTAGGGCGGGTCGTTGCAAGTAGGCAGGGACAGGGCGGTGGGTAGATTAGGGCTCACTTTCCCTTCACCTCCTTCCTGCCATTACATAATTACAAGCCCTTACCTAGTCTACCATTTCTCCTACGCTGACGCTATCATGGACCCCCTTGAGACCCTGACCCAGCAGATGCAGGGCCTCTCCCTACAGGTCCAGGCCCTGGCCCAAAGGGTCAATCAGGGTGACGCTGCTTTAGTAGTACCCCTCACCTCTCCTCTAGAACCCGACCTCAAGTTACCTGACCGGTTTTCAGGGGACCGTAAGACGTTTCTCTCCTTCCGGGAGAGTTGCAGACTGTATTTCCGCCTAAAGCCCCACTCCTCAGGTTCCGAGAACCAGCGGGTGGGTATCATCATATCCCGACTCCAGGAAGGGCCCCAAGAGTGGGCCTTCTCCTTGGCTCCTGACGCCCCTGAACTTTCCTCTGTTGATCGTTTTTTCTCTGCCCTCGGACTCATTTACGACGAGACTGACAGGACTGCTTTAGCCGAGAGTCAGCTGGTGACCTTACGTCAGGGTAGGAGACCGGTTGAGGAATACTGTTCTGATTTTAGGAAGTGGTGCGTAGCTTCTCAGTGGAACGATCCGGCCCTAAGGTGCTAGTTTAGGTTAGGATTATCTGACGCCCTGAAGGATCTGCTGGTTAGCTACCCCTCGCCTGACTCCCTTGACCAGGTTATGGCCCTAGCAGTACGACTTGACCGACGTCTCAGGGAACGTCAGCTAGAACGCTTCAGTGTGCTCCCCTCTGACTTTTCTGCGATTCCCCCCGAGGTCCCGTCTCCTCGCCCCTCCACGGAGGACTCGGAGGTACCTATGCAACTCGGGGCCTCCATGTCCCCTCGACAACGTAGGGAGTTTCGCAGAATGAATGGTCTCTGCTTCTACTGTGGGGACGACAAGTATCTACTGAACACCTGTCCCAGGCGCAAGAATAAGAAGCCGGAAAACTTCCGCGCCTAAGTGATCATCGGGGAGGTCACTTGGGCGCACAGGTATTTCCCGTTAATGTGAAACGCAATAAAATTTTGCTTCCCTTTCAGGTCTCGTTTGCTGGCCGGTCTGCCACGGGCAGTGCTTTCGTGGATTCTGGCTCATCTGCTAATATCATGTCTGTGGAATTTGCTATGTCTCTAAAGATGCCTTGTATTGATTTACCTTATCCTATCCCTGTAGTAGGTATCGACTCCACTCCCCTTGCTAATGGTTATTTTACTCAGCATACTCCTGTTTTTGAACTCCTGGTTGGCTCCATGCATTTGGAGCAGTGCTCTGTACTGGTGATGCAGGGATTATCGTCTGATCTGGTTTTAGGCCTTCCCTGGTTGCAGTTGCATAATCCCACATTTGATTGGAATACTGGGGATCTCACCAAATGGGGTAATGAATGTCTTATGTCATGTCTTTCTGTTAACTCTATTTCTCCCCGGGAGGAGGTAAACACGCTTCCTGAGTTTGTTCAGGACTTCGCCGATGTGTTTTCTAAGGAGGCCTCCGAGGTGTTGCCCCCCCATAGAGATTACGATTGCGCTATCGATTTGGTGCCTGGTGCCAAGCTTCCTAAGGGTAGGATATTTAATCTTTCATGTCCTGAACGTGAAGCGATGAGGGTGTATATCCAAGAATGCCTGGCCAAGGGTTTCATTCGCCCCTCGACTTCTCCTGTAGGTGCTGGCTTCTTCTTCGTGGGGAAGAAGGATGGTGGTCTTAGGCCGTGCATTGATTATCGTAACCTGAATAAGGTCACCGTAAGGAACCAGTACCCACTTCCTTTGATTCCGGATCTTTTTAATCAGGTTCAGGGAGCCCAATGGTTTTCTAAGTTCGATCTACGGGGGGCATATAACCTTATCCGCATCAAAGAGGGGGATGAGTGGAAAACTGCGTTCAACACACCCGAGGGTCATTTCGAATACCTGGTCATGCCCTTTGGGTTGTGTAATGCCCCTGCTGTCTTCCAGAATTTTATTAATGAAATCCTGAGAGAGTACCTGGGTAATTTTCTTGTTGTGTACCTTGATGACATACTGGTGTTTTCCAAGGACTGGTCCTCCCACGTGGAGCATGTCAGGAAGGTGCTCCAGGTCCTTCGGGAGAATAATCTGTTTGCTAAGACTGAAAAATGTGTCTTTGGGGTACAGGAGATACCATTTTTAGGGCAAATCCTCACTCCTCATGAATTCCGCATGGACCCTGCCAAGGTTCAAGCTGTGGCGGAATGGGTCCAACCTGCCTCCCTTAAGGCGTTACAGTGTTTTTTAGGGTTCGCCAACTATTACAGGAGATTTATTGCCAACTTCTCGGTCGTCGCTAAGCCTCTTACGGACCTTACCCGCAAGGGTGCCGATGTCCTCCATTGGCCCCCTGAGGCCGTCCAGGCCTTTGAGACTCTCAAGAAGTGCTTTATCTCGGCCCCCGTGCTGATTCAGCCCAACCAAGAGGAGCCATTTATTGTGGAGGTTGACGCTTCCGAGGTGGGAGTGGGGGCCGTCTTGTCCCAGGGTACCAGCTCCCTCACCCATCTCCGCCCCTGTGCTTACTTCTCTAGGAAGTTTTCGCCCACGGAGAGTAACTATGATATTGGCAACCGCGAACTTCTAGCCATTAAATGGGCTTTTGAGGAGTGACGGCACTTCCTGGAGGGGGCCAGACACCAGGTAACGGTCCTTACGGATCACAAGAATCTGGTTTTCCTAGAATCGGCCCGGAGGCTTAATCCTAGACAAGCTCGGTGGGCACTATTCTTTACCAGATTTAATTTCTTGGTTACCTATAGGGCTGGGTCCAAGAATATTAAGGCTGACGCTCTGTCACGTAGTTTCATGGCCAATCCTCCTTCCGAGAAGGATCCCGCTTGTATTTTACCCCCTGGTATAATCGTCTCTGCCACGGATTCTGATTTAGCTTCTGATATCGCGGCTGATCAGGGTGCAGCTCCCGGGAACGTCCCTGGGGACAAACTGTTTGTTCCCCTGCAATACCGGCTGAGGGTACTCAGGGAAAACCATGACTCCGCTCTATCTGGTCATCCTGGCATCTTGGGCACCAAACACCTCATTACCAGAAACTATTGGTGGCCTGGGTTGCCTAAAGATGTTAGGGCTTACGTCGCCGCTTGTGAGGTTTGTGCTAGGTCCAAAACCCCTAGGTCCCGACCTGCGGGCCTACTACGTTCCTTGCCCATTCCCCAGAGACCTTGGACCCATATCTCCATGGATTTTATCACCGATTTGCCTCCATCTCAGGGCAAGTCGGTGGTGTGGGTGGTAGTCGACCGCTTCAGCAAGATGTGCCACTTTGTGCCCCTTAAGAAGCTACCTAACGCCAAGACGTTAGCTTCTTTGTTTGTGAAACACATCCTGCGTCTCCATGGGGCCCCAGTCAATATCGTTTCTGACAGAGGGGTACAATTTGTTTCCTTATTTTGGAGAGCTTTTTGTAAAAAGTTGGAGATTGATCTGTCCTTCTCCTCTGCCTTCCATCCCGAAACTAATGGCCAAACGGAAAGGACCAACCAATCCCTGGAACAATATTTAAGGTGTTTCATCTCTGACTGTCAATTCGATTGGGTCTCATTCCTTCCCCTTGCTGAATTTTCCCTGAATAACCGGGTCAGTAACTCGTCAGGGGTCTCCCCGTTTTTCTGTAATTTCGGGTTTAACCCAAGGTTCTCCTCCGTCTCCCCTGGTTGTTCCAATAATCCTGAGGTAGAGGAGGTTCATCGGGAACTGTGCACTGTCTGGGCCCAGGTTCAGAAGAACCTAGAGGCGTCCCAGAGCGCACAAAAGATTCAGGCGGATAGTAGACGTTCTGCTAACCCCCGGTTTGTCGTCGGGGATTTGGTCTGGTTGTCGTCCAGGAACTTAAGCCTTAAGGTCCCGTCCAGGAAGTTTGCTCCCCGATTTATTGGACCTTATAAGATCATTGAAGTCCTCAACCCTGTATCCTTCCGTCTGGAGCTCCCCCCATCCTTTCGCATACATGACGTCTTCCATGCCTCCCTCCTTAAACGCTGCTCCCCGTCCTGGTCCCCCTCGAGGATACCTCCTGTTCCCGTTCTCACCCCTGAGGGGGTGGAATTCGAGGTGGCCAAGATTATGGACAGTAGGATGGTCCAGGGCTCCCTCCAGTACCTGGTCCATTGGAGAGGATACGGGCCGGAGGAGAGGACTTGGGTACCTGCCCGTGATGTTCACGCTGGGGTATTGATCAGGAGGTTCCACCTCCTCTTCCCCACTAAACCGGGTCCCCTTAGTAAGGGTCCGGTGGCCCCTCATAAAAGGGGGAGTACTGTTAGGGATCTGCCAGGTACTTCATCTAGCTATACTCCTGGGATTAATCAATCCACACCTGAGGCCAGACCTGTTCGACTGACACCATCTCCCACCAACCAGGGTGGCAGGCTCAGGAGTGGGAGAGCCTATCGCGGCCTGGTCTCTCGGAGTTAGCTCCGCCCCCTGCCCTTTATTACCTGCCCTGTGCTCTCCCTCAGTGCTTGTAATTCTTTTGGATTCCTGGCCCCACTGCTGCTTGCTCCAGCCTGCTTCTGCCGTGCTTCTGCCTTGCTGCAGTTCTGCTTGACCTGCTTTGCTTGCCCTGGCTTGCTTCTGTCTCCGTGCCCGCTCGAGTGTACTCACTTCGTCCTGGTCCTGACTGTTCGTTCGCCGCCCCGTTTCCTCGTGGCGTTCCGTGACTACTGCCCCTTCCCTTGCGTGTTCCCTGTTTGTCTTCCTGTGCACTTAGCCAGCGTAGGGACCGCCGCCCAGTTGTACCTCGTCGCCTAGGGCGGGTCGTTGCAAGTAGGCAGGGACAGAGCGGTGGGTAGATTAGGGCTCACTTTCCCTTCACCTCCTTCCTGCCATTACACAGAGCCTCTTTAAATTTAGAAAAATGCAAATTTTCAACATTTTTTGCAAAATTTTGGTGTTTTTCACAATTACATACTAAATGTATTGAGCTAATTTTACCAGTAACATAAAGTCCAATGTGTCACGAGAAAACAATCGGTTGGATAGGTAAGCGCATTCTGAAGTTATTACCACATAAAGTAAAACATGTCAGATTTGAAAAATGAGGCTCTGTCAGGAAGATCAAAAGTGGCCAAAAAGGGAAGGGAAGGGGTTAATACTACTTAATATATTGATGACTTTCTGTCCCTTTTCTCCTACCGCAGAGGATAACCGAGAGTGATTTTGTGATAATTATGAACACAAGATCTTGTCAATTTACTACCCGACTTGTAAAAGATTGTGTCCTTGTATAGGCACCTGAATACTCATACTGTCAGATTAGTCAGGTCTAGGATCTATGGAGCATAATCTCTCTGTCTCACAGTGGACATTATGTTTAATAAGAGTACGCTGAAACGTAAATTGGTGCTAAGCTCAAAAAGACTGAAAGGCAATAAAATAAATTGGCTGTTAGATGTCTTGGTTTAGCACCTGTAAGTGAATGCAGCATTAATTTCTCCTTTTCCTATGTATGTTGTAATAAGCTTTTCATATTAGGGTATGTTCACACGTAGTCAACAAAAACGTCTGAAAATCCAGAGCTGTTTTCAAGGGAAAACAGACCCTGCTTTTCAGACGTTTTTTTACCAACTCGCATTTTTCGCAGCGTTTTCGCGCCGTTTTCGCAGCGTTTTTTACGTCCGTTTTTGGAGCTGTTTTCATTGGAGTCTATGAGAAAACAGCTCCTGCACTTCTTTTGCCGAGGCTGCACGTCTGCACAGTACGTCGGCAAACCCATTCAAATGAATGGGCAGATGTTTGTCGACGTATTGTAGCCCTATTTTCAGACGTAAAACGAGGCATAATACGCCTCATTTACGTCTGAAATTTGGCCGTGTGAACATACCCTTAGGCTGCACAAAAAACATATGGATTGAAAGTATTTTTGGATATAAAAACTAACAGTAATAAACACTTATTTCCTAAAGCTCTAAAAGTGGCCCATTGTTATATTAAAGTAAGCAAGACAAGGCCAAGGCTTCACTGGAAGCATTGTATTAACATGGATAATAGGATGTGTTTTGTGATTATTTCGTGCTTCTATTTTTTATTGTTTGCATCAACAAAAAGAATTCAACCTGAAGCGCCAATGGCACAGCTAAATCATAATATATTTTATCAGCAAAAGGCAGAAAACCATGTGCGTACTGCTCCAGAGCATTATTTCAAAGAAAACTCTTACTAAAACAGACGCTACTTTTCTGTATTTTATATTATAATGCAGAAAGAATCTTATTAAGCGAAAGTGAGATTATCAGCCGTGTTTAATCACACTACAAAGAACTAAAGCAGGTACAAGCCAAATTGGTAGCTACTTCCATCGTCTACCCATTGTTGAAATGTTAGTCTTGTTCTTGTTAAGGATTTATTAGTAACACATTAAAAAAGAGTTGAAACAGCAAAAATTCCACAATCACTCTTATATTAGCTTGAAATAAAATAACAAAGTTCTGACCTTAACAATTTCCTTAAAGGAGAAATCCAGTCGATAGGATCTTCTGATATTAGGGATATTAGGGGTAGGGTTAAAAAATGTTGAACAGAAAAATTGCCCTTGTCCCTAGCAATGCCCCTACAAATACAGTGGGTGTATGAATAGTTCCATACAGTGCTCAAATAAATAGTGTCATAAAATGGCCAAAAACATAGTGTCCCATCGTGCCCATAGGATTAGTGCTACATAGTGCTCATAGGTATAGTTGAATACAGTGTCATTAGGAAAAAGACCATAAAGTGGAAAGGTGCCCACAATAATAGTGACATACCATGCCCACAGAAATGCTGCCATGTCTAATATGTTAGATACATTCGAGAAGATAATGTTTGTGAAATCTGTGATTTTGGACTACCAAGAACTCCAGAATGAAAGGGCTCTATAGAACATTAAGCCCCTTTGCCAGAGATTTGTGTTACTCTTTATTGTAAGCAATGGGTCAAATGGCAGTTTGTTAAGAATGTTGGGTAATATTTGTCATTACATTTGCCTAATAAAAGACAAGAATTAGAAAGTGCCCTGTACTAGGGAAGGTAGTACTAGTGTTAGTACTAGTGTACTACTAGTACTAGTGACCAAAGGTTCTCTCAGTAGATTGAAATATGCTCCTCACCAAGTTGCAGCAGTTACGTTTTATTATAATTGTCTAATATCATTGTCCCAGCATGTGATGGTCACTGGGCAACAAATCTAAAATAATTTATACAGGTGCAGAACAATATTGTAAAAGAGATGATAGATAGATAGATAGATAGATAGATAGATAGATAGATAGATAGATAGATAGATAGATAGATAGATAGATAGATAGATAGATAGATAGATAGATAGATAGGACAGACAATTAGTAAAAAAAAACCTGTTTGACCACTTTATTCCTGTTCAAAGTTATAACAAACCCTCCTGTCCTGCGCTCTGGCAGTTCTTTTTATTTTTATTTTTTTATGGACAGTATGTGTGTCCTTTCACACTAATGTAATATGCTAACTTCGTATATGTGACTATCGGGGACAGGCAAATTGCATTGTGAGCCCCAAAGGATAGAGTTCGTGACCAATGTTCCCTCTAAATCTTGGCAGCTCCTCAGCGGGGCAGTTAGGGAGCAGGGCAATTCTCCATCAATTCTGGGTGATGTGATGACCAAAAGTAATACCCCCAGTAAACGCTAATATAGCGTACTAAATAAGAGAAGAAACCTTTTTTAAATTAGTTTTAATTACTTTTTTAAATACTATAATATTACAAGTCCAGCAGTAAACTAGACAGTTATAAACACCAATTATAGGCATCAATGAAAGAATCTATCTATTACACCACTGTCTCTGTAGATAGCGCCACACAGACCCCCTGTAGATTGCGCCACACAGACATCCCACCTGTTGATAGCATCACACACAGCCCCCCTGTAGATAGCCCAACACAGACCCCCCTGTAGATAGTGCCACGCAGACCCCGCCCACTGTAGATAGCACCATACAGCCCCCTGTAGATAGCACCATGCAGCCCCCTGTAGATAGCATCACACCCCTCCCTGTAAATAGTGTCACACACAGAACCCCCTGTTTATAGTGCCACGCAGACGTCCTGTAGATAGCACCATTCAGACCCATGTAGATAGCGTCACACCCCCTCCATGTAGATAGTGTCACATACAACACCCCCTGTAGATAGCATCACACACAGACCCCCTGTAGATAGCACCACACAGACCCTCTCTAGATAGTGCCACACAGAACCCCTGTTGATAGTGCCACACAGACCCCCCTGTAGATAGCACCATGCAGCCCCCTGTAGATAGCGCCACGCAGCCCCCCTGTAGATAATGCCATACAGCCCCCTTGTATATACACTACCGTTCAAAAGTTTAGGGTCACTTAGAAATTTCCTTATTTTTGAAAGAAAAGCACAGTTTTTTTCAATGAAGATAACATTAAATTAATCAGAAATACACTCTATACATTGTTAATGTGCTAAATGACTATTCTAGCTGCAAACATCTGGCTTTTAATGCAATATCTACATAGGTGTATAGAGGCCCATTTCCAGCAACCATCACTCCAGTGTTCTAATGGTACATTGTGTTTGCTAACTGTGTTAGAAGGCTAATGGATGATTAGAAAACATTTGAAAACCCTTGTGCAATTATGTTAGCACCGCTGTAAACAGTTTTGCTGTTTAGAGGAGCTATAAAACTGACCTTCCTTTGTGCTAGTTGAGAATCTGGAGCATTACATTTGTGGGTTCGATTAAACTCTCAAAATGGCTAGAAAAAGAGAGCTTTCATGTGAAACTCGTCAGTCTATTCTTGTTCTTAGAAATGAAGGCTATTCCATGCGAGAAATTGCCAAGAAACTGAAGATTTCCTACAACGGTGTGTACTACTCCCTTCAGAGGACAACACACACAGGTTCTAACCAGAGTAGAAAGAAAATGGGAGGCCCCGCTGCACAACTGAGCAACAAGACAAGTACATTAGAGTCTCTAGTTTGAGAAATAGACGCCTCACAGGTCCTCAACTGGCAGCTTCATTAAATAGCACACGCAAAACGCCAGTGTCAACGTCTACAGTGAAGAGGTGACTCCGGGATGCTGGCCTTCAGGGCAGAGTGGCAAAGAAAAAGCCATATCTGAGACTGGCTAATAAAAGGAAAAGATTAATATGGGCAAAAGCACACAGACATTGAACAGAGGAAGATTGGAAAAAAGTGTTATGGACAGACGAATCGAAGTTTGAGGTGTTTGGATCACACAGAAGAACATTTGTGAGACGCAGAACAACTGAAAAGATGCTGGAAGAGTGCCTGACGCCATCTGTCAAGCATGGTGGAGGTAATGTGATGGTCTGGGGTTGCTTTGGTGCTGGTAAAGTGGGAGATTTGTACAAGGTAAAAGGGATTTTGAATAAGGAAGGCTATCACTCCATTTTGCAACGCCATGCCATACCCTGTGGACAGCGCTTGATTGGAGCCAATTTCATCCTACAACAGGACAATGACCCAAAGCACGCCTCCAAATTATGCAAGAACTATTTAGGGAAGAAGCAGGCAGCTGGTATTCTATCTGTAATGGAGTGGCCAGCGCCGTCACCAGATCTCAACCCCATAGAGCTGTTGTGGGAGCAGCTTGACCGTATGGTACGCAAGAAGTGCCCATCAAGCCAATCCAACTTGTGGGAGGGCCTTCTGGAAGCATGGGGTGAAATTTCTCCCGATTACCTCAGCAAATTAACAGCTAGAATGCCAAAGGTCTGCAATGCTGTAATTGCTGCAAATGGAGCATTCTTTGACGAAAGCAAAGTTTGAAGGAGAAAATTATTATTTCAAATAAAAATCATTATTTCTAACCTTGTCAATGTCTTGACTATATTTTCTAGTCATTTTGCAATTCATTTGATAAATATAAGTGTGAGTTTTCATGGAAAACACAAAATTGTCTGGGTGACCCCAAACTTTTGAACGGTAGTGTACTGCCACACAGCAATCCCCCCTCCGCTTGTATATACTGCCACACAGCAATCCCCCTCCCAATGTATATACTGCCACACAGTCCCCAGTCCCCTTGTATATACTGCCACAGAGCAATCCCCGCGCCCCTTGTACATACTGCTAAACAGCAATCCCCCTCCCCTTGTATATACTGCCCCACAGCAATCCCCCCTCCCCTTGTATATACTGCCACACAGCAATCCCCCTCCCCTTGTATATACTGTCACACAGCAATCCCCCTCCATTTGTATATACTACCACACAGCAATCCCCCTCCCCTTGTATATACTGCCACACAGCTCCCCTCCCCTTGCATATACTGCCACACAGAAATTCCTCCTTGTATATAGTGGTACAATTCCCGCCTCTCCCCTTGTATATACTGCCACACAGCCCCCTTCCCCTTGTATATACTGCCACACAGCAATCCCCCTCCCCTTGTATACACTGCCACACAGCAATCCCCCCTCCCTTTGTATATACTGCCATACAGCAATCCCCCCTCCCCTTGTATATAGTGCTACACAGCAATTCCCCCTTGTATATAGTGTAACACTTCTCCCCTCTCCCCTGGTATATACTGCTACACATCCCCCTCCCCTTATATATAGTGCTACACAGCAATTCCCCCTTGTATATAGTGCTACACTTCCCCCCTCTCCCCTTGTATATACTGCTACACATCCCCCTTCCCCTTGTATATAGTGCTACACAGCAATTCCACCCTGTATATTACCACACAGCAATTCCCCCCTGTATATTACTACACAGCAATTCCCCCCTGTATATTACCACACAGCAATTCCCCCCCTGTATATGACGACACAGCCCCCTCAAAAAAAAAAAAGATTGTACTTACCTTGCCCCACTCTCGCGATGAAGTGATACACTACCTCTCGGGCGGGATGCATGCACAGACCGGCGTGATCTGACGTCATCATGCCAGCCTGCACAGGGAGTCTTCCCAGTGCCTTATAGGCTGCAGGCCTAACTTGTTCTGTAGCCTATAGTATTCATTTGTATCTGCGTCCTGAGGACGCACATACAAGTGAATGTGGCTGTCGCTAGCACCTTCTTTCCTGACATTTCCTTCCCCCTCGACATGTGTGCTTTCTCAACCAATCAATGAGGTGTAATTTATTAGAATTTTTTTTAATGTAACTCGAACATAAAACCATTTGTACATTTTACAAGCAATATAGATATAAGGGAGTTACTATAATGATAAATTAAAAGAAAACAAATAAAATTAAAGAGGCCACACACAGCCCCCCCTCTTGTAGCTAATGCTACACAGCCCTCCTCTTGTAGATAGAGCCACACATAGCCCCTCTCTTGTAGACAACGCCACACAGCCCCACTCTTGTAGATAACGCCACACAGCGCCCCTCTTGTAGATATCTCCACACACAGCCCCCCCTTGTAAATAGCGCCACACAAAGCCCCCCCCCTTGTAGATAGTGCCACAAAGCCCCCCTTGTAGATGGTGCCACACAGCCCCCTTGTAGATGCCACACAACCCTCCCTTGTAGAGGGTGCCACATAGCTCCCCTTGTAGATAGTGCCACACAGCCCCCCTTTTAGATGGTGCCACACAGCCCCCCTTGCAGATGGTGCCACACAACCCCCTTATAGATGGTGCCACGCAGCACCCACTTGTAGATGGTGCCACACAGCCCGCCTTGTAGATGGTGCCACACAGCCCCTCTTGTAGATGGTGCCACACAGCCCATCTTGCAGATGGTGACTCATAGCTCCCCTTGTACATAGTGTCAGACATCCCCCCACTTGTAGAAAGAAATAAAAAAAATACTTACATAGCCCCATTCCCTGCTCCACGCTGAGGCTGGAGCCTTGCGTAGGCCGGCATGATCCAGTGATGTTATCATGGCATCCCGTCGTCTTATAGCCTACATGCCTAACGTGGCCTGTAGCCTAGTGATGGCGGAGCAGGGAGCTGCTCCACCGTAGTATTCAATTGTCCTGGGGACGCAGATACAATTGAATTTGGCAGTCGCTAGCACCGTCCGTTATAAAGGGGCCGTGCAGCCGGTCCCATAAATGTAATGTGCCGGGCGGCGTGGGCCCTGAGAGGAATTGGACCGCAGCAGAGCAGTCGTATCAAAACAGATGATCACTGCTGATAGGCGTCCTGTATGCCGGACAACTGCAGCAGCAAGCTATCGCAGCTGCCTATCAACAGCGATCAGCTGTTTTAAAATGGCTGCTCTGCGGCGCTCCCCCCCCCCTTTCCCACATCCTAGTTGCGCCTGGGGCACATTCCCCGCCTGCCCCCCCCCTAGCTATGACCCTGCATTGTGGCATTATTTACAGAGGGCACTGTTGTATTATCTACAGATGGCACAGCGGCATTATCTACAGAGGGCACTGGAGCTCCATCTACACAGGGCACTGCGGTATTATCTACAGAGGGCACTGTGGTATTATCTACAGAGGGCACTGTTGTATTATCTACAGATGGCACTGCGGCATTATCTACAGAGGGCACTGGAGCTCCATCTACACAGGGCACTGCGGTATTATCTACAGAGGGCACTGTGGTATTATCTACAGAGGGCACTGTGGCATTGTCTACAGAGGGCACTGTGGCATTATCTACGGGGATGGCACTATATATAGAGTGCACTGTGGCATTATCTACAGGGGGATTTGTGTCTCTATCTACAGAGGGCACTATATACAGAGGGCACTGTGGCAATATCTACAGAGGGCACTGTGGCATTATCTACATCTATCCAAAAAAGGGCTGCCCAATCTTGACATTCTTGTGTCTGCCAAGCGCTGCCAACTGAGCAGCCAGACTGCATTTAGTGACTCTTAAACTGGAAAACTAGATTGTTAAAATAAGCACGTGGAGTAAACTCACAAATTTCTGATAAACCTAGTCATATTATTATAGTAATGTAGTATTGTTGTAGTAGTTCAGATAACTAATTGATTAACAATAATTTTGTATTGTATCAAATTTGAAAGTAATGCGGCCCATCAACTTCACATTTTTTCTATGTGCGGCACATTTACCCGGCCGAATTTGAGACCCCTTGGTATAAAGGGACTGATTCTTCCTGTTTCTTATTCCTAAGCTGTGATGCTGTATGCTTATTTTCATTCTATACAAACGCCACTTTTTCATACATGTGCATATAGATATAAAAGAATATATACTATAATTTCTACATACACATCCCCCACCACTAGGTGGCAAAAGATGCACAAGTACAACTGTTGTGCATCACACACAGTTAACCAAAGGCCAAATAGGAATATGTTGTATGTTGTAACTGCTTTACTCTGGTCCGCCAACAATACTTAAATGGGTAGAATAGCAAGTTTCAGTATCCTGTCTCACCCAGACTAGAATGTCCTTATTTTATACTTTTAAATTTATATATATGCTAATATGTATTTGGTCCTGCCAATAAAGCTTCTTTGAATTAGATAGATTAGATAGATAGATAGATAGATAGATAGATAGATAGATAGATAGATAGATAGATAGATAGATAGATAGATAGATAGATAGATAGATAGATAGATAGATAGATAGATAGATAGATAGATAGATAGATGATAGATAGATAGATAGATAGATAGATAGATAGATAGATAGATAGATAGATAGATAGATAGATAGATAGATAGATAGATAGATAGATAGATAGATAGATAGATAATTTACACTATTAGGATAGAGTCTCATTTAAATGCAACAGGGAGGCAGAGTGCATGGCAATGTACCAGATGCCAGGTCTAAACCTACTATGGGTTGGTGCTTATGTGGTTGTCTTTTTTTAAATAAATGTAACATAGAATTTGATTCCTAGTAGCCTTCTGTTCATGGATGCACACACTGAAGTCTAAGGCCCATGCACACGACCATAAAAATCGTACGTAATTGCGGACCATAATCGTGGTCTGCAATTACGGACCCATTCATTTCTATTGACAACGAACACCTTCCCGTATATTTGCAGGAATGTGTCCGAGCCTTAGAAATGTACCGCAAAAGATAGAACATGTCTGTACTTTTGCATTTTTACGGGCCGTGCTTCCATACTTTAAATGGGAGCACAACCTGCAAATGCGAGTGGCTGTTGGCGGTACGGCCGTATACATGGGGCCTAAGACTTAGGCCTCATGCACACGACCGTAAAAACTCCCGTTATTACGGGTCGTAATTACGACCCGTAATAACGGGCTCATAGACTTCTATTGGCCATGGGTACCTTCCCGTTTTCTTACGGGAAGGTGCCCGTGCCGTTGAAAATGATAGAACATGTCCTATTTCAGGCCGTAATAACGGCACGGACAGCCCATAGAAGTCTATGGAGCTCCCGTAATGACGGGTGGCTACATGTGTGCACCCGTCATTACGGCAGCGTTGCTAGGCGACGTCAGTAAATAGTCACTGTCAAGGGTGCAGAAAGAGTTAACTGATCGGCAGTAACTCTTTCAGCACTCTGGACAGTGAATTCCGATCAGAATATAGAGCAGCCTGTAAAAAAAAATGACGTTCATACTTACCTAGAACTTCCTGCTTCCTCCAGTCTGGTCTCCCGGCCGTTGCCTTGGTGACGCGTCCCTCTCGACATCCGGCCCGACACCCCTGGATGACGTTTTAGCCCATGTGACCGCTGCAGCCAATCACAGGCCAATCACATGCTGCAGCGGTCACATGGACTGCCGCGTCATCCAGAGAGGTCGGGCTGGATGTCAAGAGAGGGACGCGTCACCAAGACAACGGCCGGGTAAGTATGAATTTCTTTTACTTTTACCTCGGAAAGGGCTGCCCCTTCTCTCTATCCTGCACTGATAGAGAGAAGGGGCTGCCGATTAGTGCAGTGCAATTTTGCAAATATGCGCCATTTTCTAGATGCTGCTAAGTTATTACTTTTTGTCAGAATAAGAGTTCTGTCTGCAGTGGAATTATTGATCTAGTGTGTATTTTGCTACAGGATGGTATACGCAAATCCTGGATCAATAGCTAAATAGACAAGGCCTTAAACTACATATATCTGATTCAAATGTATTCAATACAGTCAGAAAACAGGGAATTCCTTCTGATGAATAAAAACATAAACACCAATAATGATGCCTAGAAAAAAAAAAATATTAAACAGCAAATAGCAATTACATGCAGACATATTCAGAATTCATTGATATCATACCCCCGGATTAAAATATTTCACAGGAGTGAGGAGTATAAATCCATACTTAAAGGTCAGCATTGAGGAGTTGGAAATAACTGTGACCCTTGTGAAGCAGTTTAATATAAGTACGACCTTAATAAACATTCATAATAATATGGCTTTCTAGAGCACTACTGTTTTGTCTAAAAAGAAAACAATAAATTCCTTTCACAAAACATTACACGTTAAAATGTTGGAAATTACAAACCTACGAATCTAAGCGGGTATATGGCAATGACTTTATGTTGGCAACCCATCTTTTATTGCAGCCAGCCACCCATTTCTTCTCTACCAGTCATTTCAAGGGAAATGTAGTCTTATATGGTTGACAACTTGTTTCAATGGCCGACCATGTAATACATGGCTGGGCTGAGTCCCCCAGAGCGAGAGCTGCGCTTTGTCTGCGGGTCCCTACTCTGGCTAATAGAGGGGAAGTCCCAAAAATCTATGATATCCATATGCAAAAACAAATATATTGTTTATACAGCTATTAACTTGGGTTAATGTCACACATTTAAATGTTTTTCACTATGTCTTATTTAGTTTAGTGTTAACACATTGTCATAGAATATATCAAGCTATAGTAGAATACAGAGAACCAGTATGTCACGGGGCCCATAGAACTTGTGACTGTCATGTGGCTTACAGAGGATGGTGTAAAGCCACTGTGTTGCTAACGGATTTAGAGTTGGGCTAAAATGGGGAGTGGAGTCTGGATAACTGGGTTTTTATCCTTTAACTTCCTTACGGAGATGTGGACTTTACTCTGGGGAAAGCAACCTGGGGATTATAGCAGTTGTCTCCATTGGCAACATTAAACATGGACTGGCGTGGTATAAGACAGTAGACCAAACACAAGGTCAGAAACAGAGATCAGGGCAGGCGGCAGAGAGTCATCATAGTGAACAGGCAAAAGGTCAGTGAAGCCGGCAAACAGGGATGTCCAAATACATAATACTGTAACTGCAGCATTTATAGTGACTGCGGCATTTAAGTGGTTTGACAGAGGGAGGTGGTTCCCTCTGTCCCCCATTGGTGGTCCATGAATGTGATCGACGGCCGCTGATGGGTTGCCAATGAAAACTACACCTCATACCACAAAAAACAAGCCAACTTATGGCTACATCGACGGAAAAATAAAAAGGTTATGGCTC
The DNA here is from genome assembly GCF_050947455.1 of Rhinoderma darwinii. Classification (NCBI taxonomy): domain Eukaryota; kingdom Metazoa; phylum Chordata; class Amphibia; order Anura; family Rhinodermatidae; genus Rhinoderma; species Rhinoderma darwinii. Next base: position 212,277,286 of record NC_134688.1, on the reverse strand, counting down.
TTGGACCGTGACGATGCAAAAACAAATTATTTTTGTTTTGAGATTGTTTTTATTGTGCAAAAATAGTAAACCATAAAAAAACTCCATATATTTGCTATCTCTGCAATCATATCAACCCATAGAATAAAGTAGCATGTTACTTACAACAATACAATGTAAACGGCGTAAATTTAAAATGTGAAACATAGCTGTTTTTGTAAATTCCCTCCCAAACAAGTTAATAAAAAGTTAATTAATATATTACATGTACCCAAAAATGGTGCCATAAAAAAATATAACTCGTCCCGCAAAAAACAATGGACGATGGAAAAACAAAACAGTTATGACGCTTGGAATGTGACAATGAAAAAACTGAAAATAATGCATGGTTATTAGGGCCAAAATAGCCTGGCTGTTAAGGGTAAAGAAGTCATGGATAACTTGTATAAACAATTAGACCTAAGAGGTCTCAATACTCATTTTTCCAACATGGATTAACTCAAGAAGAGAAAGTCAAGTAAAGATGATGATGATGATGATGATGATGCTTCTCCTAATATACCAATGTTGCATCATATACTTACAATGGGATTCTGAAATATTCAAAAACCTCTGTTTGGGCATAAAATTCAATATATTTACGTTACTGATTCTAACTAATTGACCTTGGTCTCCATAGTCCCCACCACTCTCTGTATTCACTCATGCAGGAGTGCCATTAATTGCAATGCTCCTTCTTCCCACAAGACATACATTTATTGATTGATCCGACCACGAGACCACCACAAGTTCTGAGAGTAGGGGTGGCCAGTCTCCCATTCCAGGTAGAAAGGTGGTTGCGCAAGCGCAGTCACGCTTCATTTCAGCAAATAGGAGATTTGCAAACAGCCAAGTGGTTGGATTCCTTCAATCAGGCATTTATGGCATATCCAATTGATATGTTATATCTGTAGTAGAAAAATCATTTTAGAGTGCATGTACATGGCATTGCTTTGTTTATAGAACTGTACGGCAGCTTACGGAGTCCCTACAGATCTGTATTACATAAGGTGCCTCCATGAGGCACTGTATACTTCCCAAGAGGCAGTGCTACTAGTGAAGACTACCTCCGTATTATAGTATTTGCATGCGTTTGAGCGGGCTACTATTTTTTTTCACTGGCATGGAGTAGGCTATGGGTGCTGTGAACCATAGGACACATCTGTAATACAGCCAGCGGCCGTCACACGGACCCATGCATTTCAAAGGGGCCGTTCACACGACCGTTGTTTCAACGGAGCGTGTGAAGGGTCCGTGAAAAAATAGGAAATGTCCTATTTTACTGCGTGTCACGCATCCCTCCATAGATTGTACTCTGTGGAGGATCCGTGACAACGCGTCCCGCACGGGTCCACCTTGGACGTGGAAAATGGCAGTTTTTCACATCCAAGGTGGGCTACGTTCGTGTGAATGTAGCCTTCAAAAAATGCCTGCGATCCCAAAAATACTGCAAAAAAAACCACAACAAACCAAAATGCTCGGTAAGTTTTCTTTTTCATATTTAACATCTGGATGCAGCATATTTGGGCAAAAAGACGAATGTGAAAAACACCACTGAAAATGCAATAAAACAATGTGTCTGTGAATCCAGCTTTTGGGCCTAAATCATATATAGTTGTAAAATTTGTACAAATTTGAATAGGTGGCAAGGTTTATGTAACTCCACAATAACAGAAATCAACTTATCTAGGTCATTATTTATTTCCGAATAGTAGCACATAGTGATTATGGGAACTTGTGCACAGTATCTTCTGTTTAACATGTGAAACATAAATTTCCAATTGCAAAATCTTGTATCATTTACTGCAATGAAAAAAAGGTTTGTGAAAATTCTACAGCACTTAACTCGATAAATGTTCTGCAATCTTAACCTGCAGAAACCATATGAAAGCAATTGTGTGTAAAAAACAATTTGAAGATTATTTCCTGTGTGAAGCATTTCAGTGCACATATCTGACGTGAGCATCTGTCACACTGAGAATGTTTGTTTTTCGGGGGAGGGTTAACATTAAATTATAGAAATTGCATTGTCTTTATCTTCAGTTTTTCCACATCAGATAAAAGTTTTGAAGTAAATATCCAGGGATCCTTGAGTTTATTAAGTCATTCAAAATCATTTTTTGTGTCTAGAATCTACTGTCTGCCGCTGCTTCCAGACTACAAAATATAAAGTATCCTCCTGTCAAGATATCAAGCAGTTAAATTGTTCTTGCGCTGAGTTCTCTAGGCATTATTGAGTTATTTTTGTCTTTGTTCCCTATTCTCTTAATGTTACCATTTCCTATAGATAAAGCAAAATGACCTATTGAGACAAAAGTCTAATACAATACAGTTGACTTTTCCTCAACAGTAGCTGCAGCTCAGCACTCTCCAAAAAGATAAGCGTGCAATGAAAGTATAAATCAGTGGGATTTAACTATACAGAGCAGGATTTAAAGAGAAGGGCAATACTGTGCATTAAATGTGAAGATAACTGAGGATGAGGCTATAGATCAAGGGTTTTCTATAGAACTGCAAGGATGTTGTGGGGGCAAGGGAATTTTTGTTTTCTAGACTATTTTTAGCAGATTCGCAGGTGGTTTATGTGTAACTTTTTCCTCTCTAGGTGTCTGCAATTTAAATCATTGGTTGGTGTAGTCCTCAGAATTATATTATGTTTTTGTCTAGTTAGTTTGGCATTCTAAACTCAAGTCACCATTAACAAAGGATATCTAAACACGCAATAATGCTGCTCATGACAACATTCAAAGTTATTGCAATTTCAATCTCCTACTCACAGTTTTCATTACCGTGTAAAGGCCCTATTATACCGGCCAATTTTGGCCGATGCAACGAGCGCCGATCAATGAGACGGCTCGTTGATCAGCACTTGTTTGCTCCGGTCACAAGGAGCTATGTATGGGGACGAGCGGTCGTTACTCCGATCTCTCGTCCCCATACATTATTATCATGTCGGCAGCGCGTCTCACTGTTTACACAGGGAGATCTGCAGCCGGCAACGATAATATTTCAGTTTTTTTAAACGACACGTTCAGTTGATGAACTATTGTTTTCTCGTTCATCTGCTGATCGCTGCCCTGCTTACACAGGGCAATTATCGTCAACGAGCGTTCTATGAACGCTTGTCTGCCCGATAATTGACCAGTGTAAAACCCCCTTGACATATGGGGATTGCATCACCAAGTACAATGGGGGTAATTTTATGGCCTGTTTATGTCCTGGTGACCACCAAGGCCAATTAATGGTTACTTAATTAAATATTGTGCCTTTAAAGAGGTATTCTAGTTACAACAAGCTACCCCCTATCTGTAGGGTAAGGGGTAACTTGCTGATCGGTAGGTGTCCGAGTGCAGTGTTTGGCTTTTTCCGGCGCTGCCATAGAGAATGAATGTAGCGGCAGTGCAACATGAGCGACCTGCCGCTCAGTTCAAACTTGGGGTTCGGGCAACTACGGGCTCCCAGTTCTCGTAAACGATGGGGGTCCGAGCTGTCGGACACCCATCGATCAGCAAGTTACCCCTTGCCCTACGGATAGGGGGTAACTTATTGTAATCGGAATACCCATTTAAGTACACTTATTTTGGTTTCATGCATCCTTGTGTTGTAGCTGTATTGTATTCTCTTCACTATAGATGGAACTTGTATCTTGGATGAACTGGCCAAGATCTGACAATGAGGGGAGAAGATATTCTGCATGGGAAAATACATGTTTTTATTTGACAACAAAGATGATGTAAACAAAGTTTATTATTCTCCTTGAAATAAACTAGGTGAGGCAGATACTTGGCTTGATGTCACTAAAATGTTGGTAACGGCATGTACGGCCCGGATGCCATCTTATGCTGCGTTTGCTTTGCTCTGTAACAGGGTAATGACGGATGATGGTTTTCTATAAAAGAGGGGTTAGCCCGCCAAACAGCATTCAGTGTTCAGGGGAACGGAATAGAGATGTGTCCCACGCCGGTCTAGAGGAAGGTTCAAAGGTTAGAGTCCAGGACTGTGTATGTGTAAGGAGAGAGTCGGTCCACGTGGAGGCCTGTGAATCAGCAACCTCCTATAAAAAGTGGCAATAGGCCCGAACTTTACAGCCCAAGCAGATAGCCCTCGTATCAGGGAGGGGTGTCATTGACCCTAAGTCTTCTGGTCCCACAGAACAACAAGCCAGCTATCCTGTCAGCCTAGTTCATCGTGTATACAGTTTGTAACTACTTGCTGTGCTTCCAACCAAGCGAAGAATGTATATATTATTTGTGGCCGTGTGCACCATTAGAGCCGGAAACTGCACTGTACATACGCGAGATCATGCTGTGCTGTGGATTTAGCTGGACATGAATTAAGAGAAGTGTATGACACTGATTGGTCAGCTTCATACACTTCTTTTTACTATGCCCACTTGGTCAAGTGTAAAAAAAACGCCCACTTGGGCATTAAGAACAAATTTGCATAACACTTAAAATGCTTTAACATTGTCAAAAATAAACATTTTTAAAAAACAACACATGACTTATCTACATTAAAGCGCCTATAAGATTAGGTAGAAGATAGGGCAGTTATAAACTGGTGACAGAGCCTCTTTAAAGTGAAACCCCATTTACTAAGGGTCATTTGTCGTAAGATATGTGTTCAAATTACCTCATCATTTTCTCTTCTCGCTGCTGATTCAGGATCCTGTAGTTTGTAACCATTCTGTCCTTGGGAAATTTTCTCAACATGCACTGACTTCTTGGTGGGTTTGTAGTAGCCTGGTGGTGCTTATGTGCAGCAGTCAGTCTAAGCACAAAGAAACGCAGTGTAAAGCATGAGGGAGGGACTTAGCAGCCGTTTGAGCTACACATGAGGCAGAAGGTATGTTTTAGACTATTAAAGGAGTAATCTAATCTGGATAATCTTTTTCCATGTGCTCTATTAAGGCATATGGACATCAAAGAGAGGTCCCTCTGTCAGGACCCACCGCTCTATAAACCGCATTAGTGATGTCTCGTAGCCAAGTTGCAACTATAATATAATCTTAGCATTTTTTTGGAGAGTGAAAATTTTAAATGTGTGGTGAATAGGTCAGTAACTATCTAAAAATAAAATGGTATCACTAAAAGGCCTATACTATAAAATATTTCATTTTGCACTCTTTTACTGATGACATAGTGGCACTATTATTGAGCATCTAATAAATAGCAAATTATAAGCTTTGCTCATGCACAAAACTTCTTGTCTAGCTATCACCGGATTTGATGCCGCTGCCCCGAATCTCTGGGCGAGTGCAACACTCAACTGTATAAATGTCCTCAGGAAACGTAAACAATTGACTACTGAGGTGGAGCATGGGAGCCAAATGGCTTCATGCCTCACCATTTACCCTATTAGTCAACAAGCCACTTAGACCTGTAGCCTATGAAAATGCAGATGTAAGATGCAGGGCGGCGCGATGACATAATTGTGCAGCGCGCTGCAATGACATAATCGCGCCCATCTGCAGTGGGCCACAAACAGCTCAGGACACTGGCTGGAAGGGGCCTGTGGCCTGCACCTTCACATTAGAAGCAACGTAGAATGGGAGTTAGGTGAGTATCCATTTTTTTAAATCTATGGTACGCTTCATTTTGAGGCACTATGAGGAAAGCACTATTACTAATGGGGGCACCCTGGGGGAAGCACTATTACTAATGGGGGCACCCTGGGGGAAGCAATATTACCAATAGGGGCACTCTTGGGGAAACCAGGGGCGTAGCTAGGGGGGGGGGCAAGCGGGGCATGTGCCCCGGGCGCAGTTGAGAGAGGGGCGCCAGCGCCCCCTCCTCCTGCACTATAATTGTACCTGTGTCGCAAGGACACAGGTACAATTAGAAGCAATGAATGACCGGGCACGTTCCGTGCCCGGCCATTCAGCGCCTTTCCACGAATGAAGCGACTGGTACCTTTTGTACCAGTGACGCTTCCATCGATGAAAGGCACTGACTGACTGGCAGGGAAAGTCATCCTGCCCAGCCAATCAGCGCCTTTCATAGACGCCGCGTTGAACCCCCAGGAGACCTGAGCAGAAGAGAGCAGGTCTCCATAGCTGCCGGACGGCGTGGGAGCGGGAATAAGGTGAGTTTGAAATTATTATTTTTTTAAAAATTGTAATAGAAGTGTGGCTGTATCTGCATGGGGGGAATTTGTCTACGGGGGTGTCTATCTACAGGGGGACTATATCTACAGGGCTGGGCTATATACAGGGGGACTATAGCTACAGGGCTGGGCTATATACAGGGGGACTATATCTGCTGGGCTATATACAGGGGGACTATATCTACAGGGGGACTATATCTACAGGGGGACTATATACAGGGGGACTATATCTGCTGTGCTATATACAGGGGGACTATATCTACAGGGGGCTATATACAGGGGGACTATATCTACAGGGGGGCTATATACAGGGGGACTATATCTACAGGGGGGCTATATACAGGGGGACTATATCTACAGGGCTGGGCTATATACAGGGGGACTATATCTGCTGGGCTATATACAGGGGGGCTATATACAGGGGGACTATATCTACAGGGGGGCTATATACTGGAGTGGGCTGTCTATAGAGCACCATATACAGGGGTGGGCTATATAGTATATAGCCCCCTGTAGATATAGCCCACCCCTGTATATGGTGCTTCATAGATAGCCCACCCCAGTATATAGCCCCCCCCTGTAGATATAGTCGCCCTGTATATAGCCCAGCCCTGTAGATATAGCCCCCTGTAGATATATTCCCCCTGTATATAGCCCACCCCTGTATATAGCCCCCCTATGTATAGCCCACCCCTGTAGATATAGCCCCCCTGTAGATATAGCCCCCTGTGTATATCCCAGCCCTGTGTATATCCCAGCCCTGTGTATATCCCAGCCCTGTGTATAGCCCAGCCCTGTGTATAGCCCAGCCCTGTAGATATGGTCCCCCTGTAGATATGGTCCCCCTGTAGATATGGTCCCCCTGTAGATATAGCCCCCCCTGTATATAGTCCCCCTGTAGATATAGCCCACCCCTGTATATAGTATCCCACAAATAGCTCCCCCTATAGTGCTCCACAGAAAGCCCACCCCTGTATATAGCCCCATTGTACATATAGTCCACCCCTGTATATAGTGCTCCACAGATAGCCCACCCTTGTATATAGTATATACAGGGGTGGGCTATCTGTGGAGCACTATATACAGGGGTGGACTATCTAGTGGAGCACTATATACAGGGGTGGACTATATGTACAAGGGGGGCTATATACAGGGGTGGGCTATCTGTGAAACACTATATACAGGGGTGGACTATATGTGGAGCACTATATACAGGGGTGGGCTATATCTACAGGGGGCTACATACATGGTTGGGCTATCTGTAGAGCTCTATATACAGGGTGGGCTATATCTACAGGGGGCTATATACTGGGGTGGGCTATCTGTAGAGCACTATAGGGGGAGTTATTTGTGGGACACTATATACAGGGGTGGTCTATATGGGGGCACTATCTACAGGGGCTCTATGGCAGGCACTATCTACAGGGGGCTCTATGGCAGGCACTATCTACAGGGGGCACAGTGTGTGTGTGTGGGACACGGTGTATGGCGCTATTATAATTAGAGGTGCAGTGTATGGTGCTATTATATTTATGGGCATAGTGTGTGGTATAATGAGAACTTTATATTTATTTATAGGTGCAGAAATGTTGGTAAAGTGAGAAGCTGAAGACATGTGAGCGGCAAACTGCAGAAATGGACCGGGAGAAGTCACCATAGAGGTCTGGACCAGATGGAGAAAAATAACTAGAATCTGAGACGTCACCGGTGAGTCACTTAATTTAAATGTTTATTCTGCCTCTAATCAGCACTGTAGTCACTGTATGATCTGCAGTGAGAATGATTATGGAATGATTATGATAGGATTTATTTTTTGTGAAACGGCATCTCCCAGCATATCCTTACCATTGTTCGGGCTATGCTGGGAGCTGTAGTTTTACGCCGTACACACCTATACAGCAGGGGTTGCACTAAATTGAGCTGTATTTGTGCTGGGGCTGTATATATGTAGTGAGCTTGCTTCTGGGGCTGTATATAGAACCATATTGCTTGTGAAATGGACAAATAATTTTATGCTCGCGTTACATAAAAAGAAATGACACGTCGATTGGTAGAGAAAACAAACATGGCGAGGGGGAAGGAGATGTCGGGAAAGAGGTTGGGGGGGGGGGAGCGCCAAACTGAATCTTTGCCCCGGGTGCTGGAGAACCTAGCTACGCCACTGGGGAAACACTATGGATGGCACAGTATTCCACAGTATTCTCCTCAATATCAGCTGTTTGCTGGGGCTCACATGAGCCTTTTTTATAGACCGCAACAGCAATCCCACTTTAAGTCTTACATTGCTATCTATAGTCCAGTCAATGTAATTTTCTTTCATATATCCATGGCAGGTGTCACTACATGTATCAGCATCATATATAAAAATAACTGTACAAAGGGAAAAATGTTTTGTTTTTTTTAACTGAAAAAGTTTTAGGAGGAGATATTTTTTACAATGCAGAACTGCCATACAGTAACCCTTCTAAACAACCACACTTTTCTGCCAACCCTGAAATGGCAGTTAAAATAGTAGAATCGATTTATACGACCTACACAGCAAAGCTAAATGCAGTGTTGGATATCTTACATTCTATCCAAGCCTTGGAAATTTAAAAGCTCCTTTCCTTCAATGTTGCTTGATTGAAGCTGAAAAATAATAAAGTTGGACAAATTGAAAAGTATTCGCTCCTAGAGATTAGAAGCATTCTGCTTGAAACTGGTCATGAAATAAAATTAATTCTCACGACTGCAATTCACTTAATAAATTATTTTACTATGATTTAAGCTGTCATTAGAACTAATAATCCTTTTTAAAACCCCCTAAATCCAAAAGAGACAAAGTAGTCAAGTATTCAGTGAACTTTTTCTTGCCTACATTCATACCAATGAAAACTTAATTCACTATTAATTTAGATTTTTTTCCATATATATATATATATATATATATATATATATATATATATATACACACTACCATTCAAAAGTTTAGGGTCACTTAGAAATTTCCTTATTTTTGCAAGAAAAGCAAATTTTTTTTGAATCAAGATAACATTAAATTAATCAGAAATACACTCTATACATTGTTAAAGTGCTAAATGACTATTCTAGCTGCAAACGTCTGGTTTTTAATGCAATATCTACATAGGTGTATAGAGGCCCATTTCCAGCAACCATCACTCCAGTGTTCTAATGGTACATTGTGTTTTCTAACTGTGTTAGAAGGCTAATGGATGATTAGAAAACACTTGAAAACCTTTGTGCAATTATGTTAGCACCGCTGTAAACAGTTTTGCTGTTTAGAGGAGCTATAAAACTGACCTTCCTTTAAGCTAGTTGAGAATCTGGACCATTACATTTGTGGGTTCGATTAAACTCTCAAAATGGCTAGAAAAAGAGAGCTTTCATGTGAAACTCGACAGTCTATTCTTGTTCTTAGAAATGTAGGCTATTCCATGCAAGAAATTGCCAAGAAACTGAAGATTTCCTACAACGGTGTGTACTACTCCCTTCAGAGGACAGCACAAACAGGCTCTAGCTAGAGTAGAAAGAGAAGTGGGAGGCCCCGCTGCACAACTGAGCAACAAGACAAGTCCATTAGAGTCTCTAGTTTGAGAAATAGACGCCTCACAGGTCCTCAACTGGCAGCTTCATTAAATAGTACTCGCAAAACGCCAGTGTCAACGTCTACAGTGAAGAGGCGACTCCGGGATTCTGGCCTTTAGGGCAGAGTGGCAAAGAAAAAGCCATATCTGAGACTGGCTAATAAAAGGAAAAGATTAATATGGGCAAAAGCACACAGACATTGGACAGAGGAAGATTGGAAAAAAGTGTTATGGACAGACGAATCGAAGTTTGAGGTGTTTGGATCACACAGAAGAACATTTGTGAGACGCAAAACAACTGAAAAGATGCTGGAAGAGTGCCTGCTGCCATCTGTCAAGCATGGTGGAGGTAATGTGATGGTCTGGGGTTGCTGGTAAAGTGGGAGATTTGTACAAGGTAAAAGGGATTTTGAATAAGGAAGGCTATCACTCCATTTTGCAACGCCATGTCATACCCTGTGGACAGCGCTTGATTGGAGCCAATTTCTTCCTACAACAGGACAATGACCCAAAGCACACCTCCAAATTATGCAAGAGCTATTTTGGGAAGAAGCAGGCAGCTGGTATTCTATCTGTAATGGAGTGGCCAGCGCAGTCACCAGATCTCAACCCCATAGAGCTGTTGTGGGAGCAGCTTGACCATATGTTACGCAAGAGGTGCCATCAAGCCAATCCAACTTGTGGGAGGGGCTTCTGCAAGAATGGGGTGAAATTTATCCCGATTACCTCTGCAAATTAACAGCTAGAATGCCAAAGGTCTGCAATTGGAGCATTCTTTGACGAAAGCAAAGTTTGAAGGAGAAAATTATTATTTCAAATAAAAATCATTATTTCTAACCTTGTCAATGTCTTAACTATATTTTCTAGTCATTTTGCAACTCATTTGATAACTATAAGTGTGAGTTTTCATGGAAAACACAAAATTGTCTGGGTGACCCCAAACTTTTGAACGGTAGTATATATATATGTTCAATCACATTGAGATCTGGGAAATTTCGAGGCCACATTAAGAACTTGAACTCTTTGTCATGTTCCTCAAACCATTCCTGAGCAATTTTTGCAGTGTGCAGGGTGCATTATCCTGCTGAAAAAGGACAATCTCATTAGGTAATACCATTGTCATGAAGGAGTGTACTTGGTCTGCAACAACGTTTAGGAAGGTGGTATGTGTGAAAGTAACATCCCAAAGTTTCCCATCAGAATATTGCCCATAGCATCACACTGCCTACACTGACTTGCCTTCTTCCCATTGTACATTCTGGTACTATCTCTTCCCCAGGTAAGTGACGCACACGCACACGGCCGTCCACATGATGTAAAAGAAAACGTGATTCATCAGACCAGACCACCTTCTTCCATTGCTCTATGCATCAGTTTTGATGCTCACTGTTCTGACACCATTCTATCATAGCCAGCAGTAACTTTTTCAGTAGTTTGTGCTACATCAGCTCTTCTGTGGGATCGGACCAGACAGGCTAGCCACACAAATCAACCTTAGGTGCCCATCGCCGGTTGACTGGTTGTCCTTCCTTGGACCTCTATTGGTAGATACTAATCACTACATACCAGGAACACCCCACAAGACCTGCTGTTTTTTAGATTATCTGATGCCATTCGTCTAGCAATTACAATTTGGCCCTTGTCAAAGTTGCTCAGATCCTTAGAGTCCTCTTACACGTGGGCCATGTAAACAAGCGTGCATCAATGATACAGCCTGTTGATCAGCTCTTGTTTGCTCCTTTCGCAAGGAGCTATGTATGGGGACGAGCGCTCTTTACTACTCGCTACTATCATGTCGGCAGCATGTCTCCCTGTTTACACAGGGAGATGTGCGGCCGGCAAAGATAATATTTTCAGCTAGATAAACGATACAATCAGCCAATAAATGAGCGTTTGCACAGGGCAATGATTGGGAACGAGCGTTTGCCCAATAATTAGCCCATGTAAAAGGGCCTTTATTTTTGTCCGTTTTCCTGCTTCCAACAGATCTACTTTAAGAACTGACCGTTCACTTGGCTAATATGTCTTACCCTTTGGCAGGTGCAATTGTAACAAGATAACTAATGTTATTCACTTCACCTATCAGTGGCTTCAATGTTATGGAGGAACCATGTATAAACTCACATGGTGGAGGAACAATATAATTCAATTTGAATGTTAGAACAGAAATTTGACTATGGGCAGAACTGGAATTATGAGCAACAGAATAAGAAAACATACCAAGTCATATAGCCACAAGAGAGAGTCTAGAGTCAGACTTAAAGAACAGCACTGATATTTAGGCCGGTTTCACATAGCAGTAATATGCATTTTAGTATTTGTAATATTACCGCAACAACTCAACTCTCTGTGAATCTATTGAATTAAACTTACATCACCATAGAATACTATGCTAATCTATCTTCAGTTAACTTGAAATTAGATGGTCTGAGTTTTGCAATCGTAATATAGACCCTAAAATTTGATCACATTACAGCCGTGTGAAACCTCAGGCAAGGATAAATGAAAATGGGATTTAAATAGCCCACCTGATTTAAGAACAGAAATCACCTTTGTAATGAAACAGTTGCTGGAAAAGGTCAGAAAGTCAATGGAACAAGGTGTGATAAGCCACAAGTAGCATTTTAGACTATATATGTGTTAATATTATTATTATTATTATTATTATTATTATTATTATTATTATAATAAATTGTTATTCAGATGAGTCATATTACAATTAGAAGGAAACTTACTTATGAAATTTTTTTTCCTTAACCTAGAAATAATCTACAGTCTCCACTGAAACGTAAATGAAAAGAAAATGAATTTAAAATAAAGTCTGAGTATTTTCTTCATTTAGAGGCATTTCATAACGTCTGTAATGTGCTCTATGTAGTATATTTGTTAGGCTTCTAACATTTGGTAATTTAAGACTGAATTTAAAAATGTACATTACATATCTAAATTTTTTAAAAAGATGTTCAAATAGCAGTGAAGTGTTTCATCGCCCAATGCTTGCATTTTATTGAAAATCCAGTAAATGTTTCTTAGCCGAGTTGCAAATATAATATAATCTGAGCATATTTTGAAGTTGTTAGGTGTCAGAGAGTAAAGATCTTAAATTTGTGGTGAATAAGGGAGTAACGGTTTAAACATAAAACTGTATCCCTGAAGAGCCATTACTATAAAATATTAAATTTTACACTCTTTCTTCTGATGACATAGTGGCACTATCATTGATCGTCTAATAAATAGAAACTTATAAGCCTTGCTCACGCACAAAACTTCTTAACTATTACTGAACTAAAACGTAACCTATATTAAAAGTTTAAAAACTCATTAATGTGTTAGAGAAATTAAAAGCAAAGAGGCATGTCAAACACAAAAAGATCAAATCTGCCGGTCCGTGGACTTGGTGCGGGAGGGCCTTCTCTCAAAAATTGTTAGGTCTGTGGTCCTGTTCTTTCCCTGTATCCATCTTTTTCCACCCTGACAGATGATCGAGCGATCCCGCTGACAAGCGTGCCCTGGCACTGCAGCACTGACTCTCAGACCTAATACTTAACTCTCTGAAACCTACTTCATTATTATGGATTCCCAAAATGAATGGGAGGTAAATGCTCAATATATTATGTGGCATTTTATAAGTAAGAACAAGATGCGCACACACGTAGCGTAAACGCTGTGGAATGTCCGCAATGGAATTGTGTGTGGTAATTCTGCAGCATTTAGAGTAGCAGCAAAGTGGATGAGATTTAGAAAATCTCATACCCACACTGCAAAATAAAAAAGAATGAGAAACGTTAATAAATTGGCCTGCAGTGCGGAATTTAATTGCGCAGCATGTCAATTTATACTGTATTTTAGTTGATTTTATCATTGTGGATTTTCCCCATTGAATTTTGATGCAAATCCTGCAACAGAAAGCCAAGTGTTGCGACTTTTGTATTCGCAGTGATTACGCCACAAAAATCGCAACTACGGAAAAATAAAAAAAAACATACTTACCCAGAAGTCTGTGTTTCTTTGTCCAGTCCGGCCTCCTGTGATGATGTTGCATCCCATGTGAACGCTGCAGCCAATTACAGGCTGTAGTGGCGGTCACATGGGATGAAACATCATCCCAGGAGGCCAGCCTGGATGACGTCAGAGGGCTGGCCTCCTGGGATGACATTACACCCCATGTGACCACTGCTGCAGCCAACCACAGGCTGCAGCGGTCACATGGGCTGCAGCATCATCCAGGGAGGCCCGACAAGACTGCACAGGAGGGACGCGTCGCCATAACAACAGCCTAGGTAAGTATGAGCGTTTTAACAGCGGAATATCTGTCCGAAAACTGGTCTGGTTTTAGGACGGAATGTACTACAAGTTCCAGGTCAGATACGCTGTGCAGTTTTTACGCAGCGTATCCAACCCATGGGAACCCGGCCTTACAATGATGCATTTCTTACAGGTGAATAAACATTGTCAATGAACTGTTAATTATGAGGGTACCATGCATATGTGACATTTTATACTGAAAACCTCAAACTGTGGTGCTCCAGACATGAGCCTGGTTTTACTATATGATGATTATATCACTATTGAATAGACACTAGACATTTAGTGCTATTGTTAGACACACCAACTCTGCAAAATCAACTATTACATAAGTATTGTGGGTGTATATTTTATTCGTATTTTATATATTTATTTGTTGTCCGAGTTGAGAGCAGCTACAAATATTGTGTCTTAATCTGGGGACCCGGCATGTCGATGCATTACACAGCCTGCTCATTTATTTCAATGGGCCTCATGTATTGATTTATTTCTCCGATGGAGGTGCTACAGGGGAATTGACAACATATCACTGAAAAAGTCATGCTAACTGTGTCACGGGTCTGTGGAAGTAGTGACTAACACAGGACCAACAGAGGATTGTGTGAACCCACTGTGTTACTAAGGAATTTGACATAGGGCTAAACTAGGGAGCGGAGTCCAAGAAATAACTAGGTTTTCACCCTTTAACCTTCATACGGAGATGTGGATTTGGCTACTAGTATCTCCAGGTCACTACCCCCAGAGTAGCCTCCCCTAGCAACGGCTGATGTGCACAGGTGTGGCACAGAAATAGCAGACAGTATGCAGGGTCAGATATAGGTCATGGCAGGTGGCAGACGGTCGTCATAGTTAATAGTCAAGTGGTCATTGCAGGCGGCAATCAGGAATTGTCAAAGTTTAGGCAAAATGTCAGTAACATAAAATCCAAACATAACTTGATGCAGGGTGCAAATAGGAAGCTGATGTAGAACCTAATTGCTCAGACATTGGTGTGGAGTGGGCGGAACTCTTTTATAGCTTGGGAAAGATGGATGGAATATTGGTGCGTGCTGGCGCTTTAAAAAGAGAAGGGTCAGCACGCGTGCCCCAGCAGCAGCAGTGGACAAGGCAGGAGGTAAACATCAGCAGCGTGGGAGGCCGCCAATTGCAAAGAGAGGAGTAGAGCAACGATGGCGGCAAGCGGTGGTGGTGGCCATTACACAATGATACAAGGGCGGGTTAAAACATCAGCTCCTATCAGCATGCAGACAAGCCACGATGTTATATGAAGGAGGTCGCACAGGTGTAAAATTTTGATGAACATAAACAGCTAGCACTCAGGAGAGGGGGACTGTTGAGTATTACAGTTGCACACAGATAAGGGTATGTGCACACACAAAATCTAAAACGTCTGAAAATACGGAGCTGTTTTCAAGGGAAAACAGCTCCTGATTTTCAGACATTTTTTTAGCAACTCGCTTTTTCATTGCGTTTTTTACGGCAGTTTTTGGAGCTGTTTTTCTATAGAGTCAATGAAAAACGGCTCCAAAAAACATCTTAAGAAGTGACATGCACTTCTTTTTCGCGGGCGTGTTTTTACGCAGCCGTTTTTCAAAACGGCCCCGTAAAAAAAAGCCCCGTCGGAACAGGGGCTTTTTTTTACCGTTTTATCATTTTTCCCAATGAAATGAATGGGCAGAGGTATGTAGGTGTCCTGCTTCTGATTTTTCAGCCATTTTTCGCGTCATTTACGGCCCGAAAAACGTCTGAAAACACTACATGTGCACATACCCTAAGGCTTCTCTAAGGTGCCAGTCACACGGTTACATGTAGTGCACCATGCTGGCTAGAAGTCTTTGAGTTACACCCATACAATTAGATAAAGCGGGCTGCCCAGCACCTTCTAAGTATACCACACTGTCACGAAGCGGGGTGTGGACACACTGGGCCGTACCGCGTAGCGGGATGGCAGCCGGCCAAACAGGTAAAGTACAGAGTTCAATAGATCAGCGAGGATACCTGAGGCAACGTAGACAGTAGCGAGGCAGGCACGTCCAGGACCAGGCGGCAGGAAGACGCCAGGTGAGGCGTAGCAAATCAAGCGTAGACTATAGCACAGCACGGCAACAGCACAGCACGGCACTAGAACTGGGTAACACGGAAACAGGATACGGGATACAGGAACAAGGTACACTGGGAAGCTGGAAGACACTGGGAGACCATTAGCACGACAAACTATGGATAACAAACAACGCTCTGGCAAAGAGCAAGAGGGCAGAGCCCTTTTTATAGCCCAGGGCATCCTGGGCTAGATTGCAGACCTCCTGCAAAATGCGCGCACCGGCCCTTTAAGATCGTGCACGCGTGGGCGCGCATGCCCGCCGGAGATAGTCTTGATGTCCGGAAGTGAGTGCTGGCGCCTCACAGGAGGACGACGCTGCACGCAGGTAAGATGTCCATGGCCACGGCCGTCGAGGTTTAAGTCAGAACTACGGGCCGTGGCCATAGACGTTACACACACATAATACTGACAACCCATTCTTTCCCAACTTCACACGGTCATCCTGCAAAAATGAGAAACATGAGGTATTACTTAATATACAGTATTTTTAGTTATACGTTATAAATTTGATCCACTTTTCAGTAATTTTCTGTAGGGATCTTGAATCCTAGCTGACAATTTTCCCACAGATTATAGCTGAACGCTGGGGATCCAAGGAGTAGGATCTTGTGATCTACCTATTATCAAGATAAAAAAAACAAGAAGGGATTGTCAAAAACTGACAACCCTCTTTAAATATTGTAACTGAAATTTTTCATTTTATTATACACATTTATTCTACTATTATGTTACTTATTTTTAAAAACGTTGTACATCTGCATAAAATTGATCACATAAAATCCAGAGTTATATTTTTATTTCGTTATTATGCATGTAGATTCTATTGAATGATGTACTGTATTTAATATAAGGTAGACTAGTTAATGACATTGGTTCTGAATGTGCATGGTCTGCATGGTAATTTGGCCTTTTTGGCTACGGTAATCCTCATCCCAGTAAAAAAATAATAATTGTGTCAACATGCTTGTAGCTCTTTAACTGTTTTTATTCAAGGAGCTCCAGATGGTAAAGTCCATCTAAATGATAAGCAAGTAAAATCCCAAGTGATTTGTGGCAAGAATGTAGCCTGCACATTGGTATATTGTCATCTTGACAGGAGGTTAGATGGTCTTTCCATATTCATGGCCATGCCTTGATTTAAACTGACCATTTGCCTCCCTCACTGCGCATGCGCCGCTCCCACACAGTCCTATTCGAAATTGGCGCCGTCCGGCGCCATTTTCCTGTGGACCGGAAGTCGCGGCCGGACAGTAATATTACTACTTCCGGTCGCGGCTTCCGGACTTGTGCACATGGAACAGCGGCAGCAAACGGAGCGGACGGGCCGGAGGGAGCCGCGGCGGCAGGAGCAGGTAAGAGATTTCAATGTATGTTCGTGTTTACTACTGTATGTAAACCTACTACGCTGTGTGTTAGCTCAAAAAATGGCGACACACAGTGTAGGAGGTTACACCGTTCAAACCCCTCGTTTATCCCGGCACTAGCCAGGATAAAGGAGGGGGGGATGCTGAGAGCTCACTAGAGCGAGAGCTTTTAACCCAATGTTGCAATGCTGCAATTTTGGGAAATAGCTCCATCTAGTGACCAAAAATGGGTAGTATTATAAATTAGAATTAATTTATAATATTTCCTGACTATTTCCTGACTCGTGAAAAAAATAAAAAAAATTTGAACAATGTTTAATCACCCACACACTAAATGTTTAATTAAAAAAAAACAAACATGTTTTTCGGGCAACAACATGCCTTTAAGAAGCTAATTGATGCATTGTCCCTCTTATAAATATTTCATTTACTCTGATTGTTAGTTAATGAAGGCATCAGATGTTTTATCTGGCATGACATAAAGAGTTTATGTAATAGTGTTTTATAACATCATTTTCTGTCCCCATGCCTGTCCTGATGGTAGCATGCATTTGTATAAATTTTTTATTATAAGAATGATGTGTTATAAAAAAAAAAAAATGTGTTGCCTATGCATATTTAGGCCTTGTTCATACAGTTATGGCAAAATGAAAATGTTGGCAAATGATGACAAAGCTTCCCCCCTATAATGTTAAAGGGTATTCCAATCTTATAACGTTATGGCAGATCACTAGGTTGATGGACGTCTGATCTCTGGGACCCACACCAATCCTGAGAATGAAGGAGCCGCAGCACTGAATTAGCGCTGCATCCCCTTCACAGTTTTTTGCTGCACAGTGACACCCTGGCGTACTAGCAATATTACATCACTTTATAAGATGGGGATAACCCTTTAAGCTTAGCTAGAAATGACTGGTTTTGAATGTAGCTTATGAGGAATGTCTCATGCATTTGATTACAGTTAAGGTTCTTTTACACCGGCCGACAATAGGATGGTGCAGCGAGGTCCGATCAACGAGACATCGTTGATTGGCACTCGTTTGCTCTTGTCACACAGAGCTATGGATGGGGACGAGCGGACGTTACTCCAATTGCTCGTCCATATACATTATTATCATGTCGGCAGCGCGTCTCCCTGTTTACACAGGGTGATGTGCTGCCGACAACGATAATCTTTTAGTTTTTTAAAACGATACGACCAGCAGATGATCGAGCTGCCCTTTTTACACAGGGTAATTATCGGCAACGAGCGTTATATTAACGCTCGTCTGCCCGATAATCATCCTGTGTAAAACCCCCTTTAGATGTATGCATAATAGAAATATGTTTATTTTTATAAATGTTCCTGGTGGTGGCCATCTTAGAAATACACACTTCCTTCCCTGTATTGTTTGTATAGACAGTGCATCAGGGTGTGTGGGCTTTATGGCCGCTACAATGAATAGTTAATTGACAGTCTCCAGGAAGTGATGAAATACAGCCCCCTCCCCAGAGACCATGGAATGGCAGTGGAGATGCATACAGAGCCTGTAGTTTTGACGAGATGAATACCATAGTCGACTACGCTATTCATCCCGTCAAAACGACGGAATCCTTGCACAATGGAGACAAACTGAAACCATTGGCACTGGATCCGTCACCATTGAAATCAATTTCAGTTTGTGTCAGTCAGGGCTCCGTTCTGACGGAAATCTTCAACGGAACGTCGGAACGGAGCCCTGACGCAGATGTGAATGAAGCCTAAGCTACAGGAAGTGCATCTGCTGTAGTGGAAACTGCCTCCAAGTAAGAAACCCATAATCTTCATCTAAAGCAAGCTATATAGGAGACTAAATTGGAAATTAATCTTGTAATCTTCTATGATTGAAATGTTTATTTAAGATGCTGCAATAGCATTATTAGTGATAATGACCAAGGAAAAATGTAAAGAGGATCTGTCAACTGATTATTAATTCCCTATTGACAGAGCGCGGGGTGTGGACCCACTTGGCAGTACTGCGTAGCGGGATAGCAGCTGGCCAAACAGGTATAATGTGATGTCTATAGTTCTGAAAGGGTACCTGAGAAAAGAAAGAGAAAAAAATACTCTAGAGACAAGGCAGATTACTCTAAGGGTGAGATTTATGATTGGGGCAAGAAAAAGTCTCACAGACTTCATAACAATAAACAGATCACTGTGCAGAATAACACAGAATTGATGGAATCACATGAATTTTCAGATACTGGAACGGATAGTACAGATCTCTCAGACTCAGATGCAGACCCACAACAACCCCAGGGTAGATACCCTGGTAAACACAAGAATTTTACTAGAAAACCAGACACCAATACTGAAGTCCCTTTTTTACGGGACAGAGGGAGGTGGGGTTTCAGGGGTTCCCAACAAGGGAGGGGAGGACATCAGAGACCTTACAACAAAAAATAAACATCAACAAAAATGATACACGTGAAGAGTGCCTTAGAGTTATTAACCTCTCAAAGCATGTACCTACTAACTCTCAGATCTCAGTCCTGAAAAAGGGTTTTAACTTTTGCCTAACCACCAAACTGAACAAATTCAATGTGATTAAAGACCTTCACTTATTTGGTCGTAAACTCTTTTATCAGAAATTGTATAGCAAACAAACTACCACTCCACGTGGTGATCAGGTCAATACATGGAACTTGGCTTCTCTTTCAGAATCAGAACTTAATACACTGGGCGACTTGGAGGAATTACTCCTCAAGAATTCCCCTCTGAATGAAGAGAATGATTCCAGTTCTTCAACAAGTCGTTACATTAAAACTAAAGTCAAATCCAAAACCTCTATTATGCCCCAATTGGACAGCTGCCCAGCAATCAAAGTTTTTATCGATCTAGTCTCACAGGACCTACTATCACTAACCGGTCAACGGCTATCTAATAATCTTAGCCCAGATGAGGAGCGAGCCCTCCAATAAATGAGAAAATGGGATGATGTTGTTATTAAAAAATTCTGACAAAGGGGGGAAATGTCGTTATATGGTCCAAAGACATGTACTTGCATGAGGCGAAAAAACAACTCATGGATAAAACCTGCTACCGCCCATTATAGGGTGACCCCACAGCACAGTTCCTCATTGAATATAATGATATGATTAAAGATGGATTTGGAGGGGGGGCAATAATTGCCAAAGAGAGGGATTTTTTGAAGGTACAGTGTAAAGGATCTGCCAGGCACAGCTTCGGGGTTAACTCACATAGGTAATCAGTCTTCACCTGAGTCTATGTCTCTGAGACTGACTCCAGCTTCCACCACTCAGGCTGGCAGGCTTAGGAGTGGGAGAGCCTATCGCAGCCTGGCCAGACTCAGCTAGCTCCCGCCCTCTGTCTATTTATACCTGCCTTTCCTGTTCCTCCTTGCTTGTGATTCTTCTTGTGTGGTTTCCTGGCCCAGCTACAGCTTCTGACTATTTGATCCTGCTCCATATTGACCCCGGCTTACTGACTACTCTCCTGCTCTGCGTTTGGTACCTCGTACACTCCTGGTTTGACTCGGCTCGTTTACCTCTCTTGTTGCTCACGGTGTTGCCGTGGGCAACCGCACCATTTCCCTTAGCTTTGTGTACCCTTGTCTGTTTGTCTCGTGCACTTACTGAGCGTAGGGACCGCTGCCCAGTTGTACCCCGTCGCCTAGGGCGGGTCGTTGCAAGTAGGCAGGGACAGAGTGGCGGGTAGATTAGGGCTCACTTGTCCGTTTCCCTACCCCTATCATTACATACAGGACCCAAGAATTGCAACATTTTATCTTCTCCCCAAAATTCACAAGAATTCCACTAACCCCCCCAGGGAGGACTATTGTCTCTGGTATGGGAAACCTGACAGAAAAATTTAACCACTGGCTTGATGAGGAACTGCGCGAACTGGTATACCAGCTGCCCTCCCACACCAGGGACACTATGCAAATCCTCAAAGACCTGGATGGTAGCTCCCTGGAGGAGAATGAATGGCTGACTACCTGTGATGTAGAGTCTCTCTACACAAGTATTGATCACAAGATAGGCTGTACAGCGGTGGAATTCTTCCTACTGAGAAAAGATAATTATAATCCAACTCGTAGAAATTTTGTTCTACGCGCACTCAAATTCATCCTCAAGTATAATTACTTTCTCTTTGATGGCAGGTTTTACCTGCAATTATGTGGTACGGCAATGGGAGCGGCAGTGGCACCTACATTTGCCAATCTCTATTTGGGCTGGTGGGAAGAACTATACGTTTTTTGCCCCGAAATAGATAAATTCACCTCTAAGATCAACATCTCGCGCCGTTATATAGATGATATTCTGTTCATTTGGAATGGTCCCTCTAAAGAACTAGAGGAATTCATAGGGATTTTGAATATTAATGATTTTAATCTAAGACTTACATTGGTATATTATCAGCACTCAATTCCCTTTTTAGACGTGAGGTTTTTCACTAATGAACACGGCACAATTGAAACAGATCTATTCCGTAAGAATACAGCTACAAACAGCCTATTAGAAAGTGCACATTCAGTAAATACCATCAGAGGAATCCCAAAGGACGACTTCTTGCGCCTTAGACGCAATTGTTCCACTTTTCAACTATTCCAAGTTCGGGCAGCAGAACTGAAAAGCAGATTATCAGCAAGGAACTACTTCAAAAGAAATATTAAAAAAGCTTATAACTGGGCCTTAAGAACTGACCGTGTGACCCTGCTGACTGCAAAAATAAAAGCCCATACAGGACGATCTCAACCGCGATTCATCACGGACTTCCATGAACATTGGGACGAAATTAACCTTATTCTGAATCGCCACTGGAAGATCCTACTCAGCGACCCAGTCCTCAATCATCTCCTGGGGGAGAGAGTATCCCTAGGATACAGAAAGGGCAGAACCATCTCTAACATTTTGGTTCAAAGTCACTTCTCACAGAATAACAGGACCAATTTGGCACTGAACCCTGGCTTTTATCCCTGTGTATTGTGTAAGGCTTGTCGAGTTCTAGTGGAGAAGAAAGAAAATGTTAATGCTTATGGCATCAATCACCGCATCACACACCATATCAGATGTTCCACCTCAGGTGTGGTCTATTGCCTTGAATGTCCCTGTGGCCTCAGGTACATCGGCAAAACTAAGAGGGAATTACGTGCCCGCATCAGAGAACACATCAATTCCATTGTCAACTATGATAAAGACCTAAATGACTGTCAGCTTAAAAACAAACCATTCTGCCCGACCCCAATAGCCAGACATTTTAAAAATACACACAATTCAAACTGGACTATTCTGAAAGGCTGGGCCCAATGCCAAATACGCTTGGGCATCAGCAGGGGCAATCTAGACCTAGCACTTCTCAAAAAAGAGAGCGAGTGGATTTTTAACTTGAGAACAGTCAACCCCTCTGGACTCAATGAAAATTTTGGGTTTGGCTGTTTCCTTTGAGTGTAGTGGGATTGTGTCCTACTATTCCGGAATAAATAACTCTTAAATAGCCCATCCTCTCCTTTATCTGCAATTCATAAAGTCTGCAGAGCTCATAAGACGTACACCATGTCATTTATTCTACTCTATAATTAAACATGGCACTCTACAACTCATCATTTTACTCCTTTATGTAGTTCCCTATATTATTAAAAGGAACTGTACAGTTCTTCAGGCTGTCAATCAAATCAGGACCCTATTTATAGGGCGGTTTAATGGCGGCCTCCCACCCCTAGAAGAAGCCAGAATGCTGGTGAAACGCGCGTTGGGTGCTTAGCCTTCTTTTTAAAATTACCTGGGTGCAACTTATTGGCCCTCATGTTTAATCTGCAGTCCTTACTCACCTACTGTTGAATCTGCCTCCGTACGGCGCTGTCAGCTGCTCTGCTAGTACACTAGCGATATCCCGCGAGATTTGCACGATAGCTCGCGGTGCCTCGCTCTGACAGCTGGGCGAGACCTGGCGCTCACTCACCGCACGGCTGCCTCTTTCCCAGATGGGACGTTACCCCTCTGCTTCGTCTTCCTGCCTACCGTAAGGGATGTCTCCGAGGTGGCTCACCCGGCCAGGGGACAGCCCTCTGGGATTCCCCGTAGGGTTGTCTCGCTCCCTACCACAAGCCAGGTAGAGCCAGCTGCGCTCACACTCTGCTGACTCAGTCAGAGTCCGTAGTCACAACCACACTGCTCAATTTACAGTTTATACAGCACGATTTCTCTGCAGCGACGTCCCAGTCATCCTGCTGGGGCATTACTGCAGTAGACATAGGGCTCCAGGCATTACCCACATCAGCCCCGCTTTAGAATTAACTATATTCTGTTTAAACCAATACAGTGTGACACCATATAGGTACAACTACTATATGTCCCTATATATTACAGGCAGCTTACCTATATAGACAGCAGTTTATCTTTTGCAGTTCTACATTTATTGGTATACCATCCAATCGGCCCATAGGTAACGTGAGGTTGGGGGTCCTTCACACATACCTTTTTGCACTACAGGCATCTTGATCCAATTTGTTTTATTTTAATATACTAATAAAAGTTATTTATTAATAGACCACACACTTGTCTCTATCCCCTACTTTCTACCTGAGGCAATGTAGACAGTAGCGGTGGTTTCAGGCTAGGATGAGGCTCCGACAGTAGACAGACACCCGGCGGGGTGCGACACAATAGATGCAGCAGAGGACACAACACGACTCCAACTCTTGAAGGCTTCAGAGGCACGGTAGCATGGGATACAGGGTACAAGCAGCAGGAACGGGAAACACTTGGAACTGGAAAACCCTAGGAGACCATTTGCAAGGACAAACTTAACACAACAATGCTCAGGCAATGATCGAGAGGGCAGAGCCCCTTTTATAGTCCAGAGGCGTTCTGGGCTAATTGCAGCTATTCCGCAAATGTGCGCGTACTGGCCCTTTAAGGTCATGCACGCGCGGGCGCGCGCACCCTGCGGGAGACAGTGTCCGGACCAGGAAGTGAGTGCAGGTGTATTCCAGGGGAGAGATGCCGCCGGGAACTCGCTATTCCATGCCCGCGGCCGTCAGAGGGTAAGTCAGGACGACTGTCCGCGACCATAGACGTTACACCTATCTTCTAACTAATCGAATAGGCGATATGATGCTGATAAATACAGTGGGATTTGTTTTAAAAATAAACCTTTATTATTTTAAAAGTTATGTGCATTTATATACATATGCTACTTTGGCTATACTTGCCAAATAGGAGGTGACTCTTTCTTTTCACTCTGGGCGGTGTAATGTTTTCTGTATGATGCTGTCCAATCAGCATACAGCTTCACCTCTTCCCTGGCCACCAACTTCCATTCCCGACTGTGTTTTCAATTGGTGATATCTCCAGTTGTTTCACAGCTAGAACTGCGATCTTTCATATGCCACCAGAACCACTGTTCTAGGTGGTTCACAGCCGGAGATATGGCTGTTTGAAATGATACCCCTTCCCTCCAGCCTCAGTCTCTCACAATGTGTGAAGCAGCTTCATGCTGATAGGACAGCGTCAGAGTCTGTGAGGCAGCTCCTCCTCAGGAGAATCTCTGCTGTTGACACCCTCTTGTCTAGTATAGCCTCATTTGCATATGTAGAAAAAACTTTCAATGGCATTATCAGTGTGACAGCGACTATTAGATTAGTTAGGAGTTAGGGCATTACTAAACTAGTGACAGATCCTCTTTAAAGCATGTATGATATCTCTTCTAAATGATGGAGCAGATTAAAGAGGCTCTGTCACCAGTTTATAACTGCCCTATCTTCTACCTAATCTAATAGGCGCTTTAATGTAGATAAGTCATGTGTTGTTTTTTAAAAAAAACGTTTATTTTTTACAAAGTTATGAGCATTTTGAAGTGTTATGCAAATTTGTTCTTAATGCCCAAGTGGGCCCTTTTTTCTTTTTCACCAAGTGGGCGTAGTAAAGAGAAGTGTATCAGCGTCATACACTTCTCTTCATTCATGTCGAGCTGTACTCACAGCACAGCGTGATCTCACTTACTCCCATATTAACTTTACCGGTGTGTCGGGAGAAGCCGCTTGAGAACAAAGAATCGGACATGATGAAATTCAACATGCCTAATTCTTTCCCTGACACCTGCCGACACACGACGGCCGAACATCTAATACATATTAGATGGTCATCTGGTCCAGCCGAGATCGGCAGGTTCAACCGACATTAGTCTAATGTGTATGGCCACCTTTAGACTGTAATCTCCAAACAGCTTCAATAACATTCATTCTACTTTAAAACAACCATGAGGATGAGCTTTCAGGATATGCTTTTATAGGTCTGAATGGAGCCATTTGTGTTTGTTTAGAAAAGCGACGTGTGCAATGCTACATATGGTCACTAAAGGGGTATTTCCACTTCAGACATTCATGCCATAAATGACTGATAGACGGGGGTCCCAACTCTGGGATCTACACCATACCCCCATCTCGCCTGGTGGCCGCTGGCTGCCACATCCCGGCAGGAATTGAATAGAGCATGTGCGTTGCTCTCTCCATTAATTGCTATGGGAGTTGTAGAAACACACGAGCAAGCAGGCTTGGCTGTTTCTTTCGAATTTATAGGAATCAAAAGAGAAGGCTGGGACCCGCATCAGACATTTATGACATATCCTGTGGATATGCCATAAATGTCTAAGGTGAGAGTAGCCCTTTAAGTAATAGTCTCAATGCATTCATTCCTTCATCATTAAAACAGTTGTTATAGATTTTGTACTGGAGTCATACACATGTATGATATTTCTATATGTACACTGTTACTTTTACTGACAGCATAGATTTTATAAAACAAATTTTTTGATCACAGCTATTGTGGAGCAAATTATCTGGAATAAAAGTTTTTTCCTGGTAACGCAATGTAAATCAGATTCTTTCTCATCAAACGCCCACGTTCGAGTCACAGATCAGAGAGCTAATTGTATTTCTATCATTTTACGTGGCGGAACTCTTACCACACTTACATCTGCTTTTTACTTTTAATTTAACTCAATTCATAAATATGTTAATCACCTTTACAAACTACTCCTGGGCTACCTTTTCCCAAAGTAATTAAAAAGAGCAGTGCCAGAAGTGGTCTGCAATTCCCTGTGCATGTCTTTCATAACGTACTGCCTATCAAGTGGGAGAATAATACACATTACTAGTGGTCTATGCTATGAAAACCATTGCAGTCTATATTTGACTCTACAGATATAACTCTTATTCAGACATTCTTTTCTGTGTCTGCCAAATGTACTTCCTTTATAGAAAGGTTAATGAGTGATTCAAGTATTAGACACAACGGCGTCATCATTTTGGACTTATGAAGCAGATTTTATTTGTCCACTTTATTTATTTATTTAGAAAAAAGCATAGAAAAGTTTGGCTGGAGTGGGATGTTCCTAGTATATTGTAACTCCTCATTAACCAATTATAACTGGAAGGTGGTTGTTAACTCTGGGACATAGCCCAGGAAGCAGAAAGAACAGGAAGGGCAGAAAATTGGGACTGTCCAGCCACATACACATGTATAAAACTTTTTAAACAGTTTAAAGAACACAACCATGTTGAAAATGAATAATAGTGGTTTTGTATAAACCCTATTTCTCTATATTCCATCAGTATATTTTTATTGCTTAAACAAATTTGCTCCATTTAGGCTCGATTCACACTTTGTTTACTATACCAGATGTACTGTTATCAGGGCCGGCTCCAGGTTCATGTGGGCCCTTGGGTGACACAAACTTAGTGGGCCCCTTTGCGGAGGAACTCACCGGGGCAGTAAAATGGCAGAAAAGTCACTTTGTGACCACATATAGATGTTAGGCCCTGTTCATGCTCCATATAGAAGTTAGGCCCCCAGTGTTTACCCTCATAAATTTAGTGCCCTTTGTAGATAGTGCCACAAAGCCCCCCACCCAGGTAGTGCCGCACAGTCCCCCCTCCCAGGTAGTGCCACACAGACCCTCCGCCCAGGTAGTGCCTCACAGACCCTCCTCCCAGGTTGTCGCATAATTTTTTGGTCATTGTTGGTTTATACACCTCACTATATGGACAGAATTTATTAGGTAGTGCCCACCAATTCTTTTGCATTAGTAAAATATCCGCTTGGTGAATTACATTGCAGAAAAAGAACATTTGTACAGTACTTGGATTATTCCAACAAATAATATCTGGATACAAACTTCTGCACAATGATATACACTCCTTCCCTCAAGTCGCCAGATGGTTTTTATTTGTTTTCAGTTAATTGACACATACATGATTGGTTTCCCACTAGTCTCTCCGATTCTTATAAAATAATAAAAGGCAGTTGTTTTGTGGCAAGAAATCCCATCTCCCAGTATGCTGCAATGACTTGATAACAGAGAGCTTATGAAAGATGATAGACATGACTTAAGCTTGACGGTAGTGCACAATTGAAGAGCACAGTTCAATACCCTGAAAGGGACAAGTGGCAGTCACACTGAGAAATGATATATTGTTAGCTACATTCACCACATAGCCATCACACATTGTTATTATTTCATATGCATTTATCACAGCATGTTAGGTATCTGTAAAAAAAAATAGCCGCACTGCACTATGTGAATAGTTTTATGTTTCTTCTGAAATAATTATCAATCTCTTTGTTGTTTTTTTTTTACAATGGAAACCTATAGAAAAGAACACAACCATGGCATATTTATACACATACAAAAAATATTTATTTGATCATACATTATAAGTTATACATAAATTAATTAAAACCTACAAGACCTTCACAAAAAAAGAAGAGAGAAGGTGGATGACCTGGATATGCAGAGTGTGTCAAGGCCCTTGACGAAGCCTTGGTGAAACGCGTGGTGTCTGTGGTGGTGTCCTTGGACTGGTCCTCTTTGGCATGGGTTATCTGGACGTTATACTGTGTATGTATTCTGCTTCTGGGGATTTTTGTATTTACCATATGGGGGATAATTGTTCTTTACAGGTACACTTGTATAGTACTTAAATATCTACTTACTATTATCATTAGCTGGCTCACGTTGCCTTCCCCTCTTTTAGTCTTCTTCTTACATACGTGCATACTGTATATACATGTACCGTTCGTAAGGGGCCTCGACAAAGTCTGCATATCCAGGTCATGCATCTTCTGTTCTCCTCTTTTGTGAAGGTCTTGTTGGTTTTAATTCATTTATGTACCGTATTTTTCGTACTATAAGACGCACCCAGGTTTTAGACAACAGAAAATAGGAAAAAAATTGTTTCATATTTTACTACTTCTACAAAGAAAAAACAATTGTTTTACCACATTCTGAGAGCCATAACTTTTATATTTTTTCATCGTTTGAGCGGCGTGAGGGCTTATTTTTTGCGGGACAAGCTGTAGTTTTTATTCGCACCATTTTTTGGTAAATAAGATTTTTTGATCACTTTTTATAAAAAAAAAGTTAGCGCTAAGGTAACCAAAAAACTACGATTCCGGTGTTTTCAATTTTTTTTTTACGCTGTTCACCGTGCGAGTTAAATAATGCTATATTGTAATAGACCAGACTTTTACGGACGCAGCGATACCAATTTTTTTTTTTTTTACATTGTGCTTGGGGCAAAATGGGAAAAGGGATCTTTTTTAAACTTTTAATATTTTTTTATACTCCTGAAAACGTATCTAACTTTATTTTTTGACACATTTTATTAGTTTCCCTAGAGGACTTGAACCAGTGATCATTAGATCGCTGTACAATACACTGCAATACATGGATGAGTTACGGAAACAGCGTAACTCACTGAGCTACACTGTTTCCGTAACTCCCATAGTAGTGAATGGCAGTTACAGAAGCAGCGTAGCATGCGAGCTACGCTGTTTCCATAACTACAATTCAGTTCTATGGGAGTTGCGGAAACAGAGTAGCTCAGCGAGTTACGCTGTTTCAGTAACTCGACATGTAATCAAGTGGCTGGGAGCGCACAAAAAGCTAGAACAGGATTTAGGAGGCCCCATTCTAGAGATAGATGCAGGTCCCACAGGTGGGACCCGCATTTATCTGACATTTATGAAATATCCTGTGGATATGTCATAAATGTCCTTCATGGAAAAACCCCTATAAATGCCACGGTCGCTATTTACCGCAGCATTTAACTAGTTAAACGGCAAGGAACAGCGCAATCTCTGTTCCTGCCCGTTAGAGCAGCGTGTCAGCTGTAAAACATAGCTGACACCTGCAGTGTATCGAGCGGGCACAGCGAGTGAGCCCGCATCAAACACCACCCTGTCCCCCCCCCCGCTCCATGATGTACCGGCACGTCATGGGTCAGGAAGGGGTTAAATAAGGAAGCGGTCAGGGGGGCCCGGCGCAGCCTTTGACTGATGACTATAGGACGCAGGGACTTTTTAGCAAGATTTATTCTTGCTAAAATCTGTGTTTTATAGTCCGAAAAATATGGTATGTCTTATAATGTAGGATGATCAAATAAAGATTTTTCGTATATTTATAAATATGCCATGGTTGTGTTCTTTTGTATAGGTTTTGATTTAAAGGGTTTTACCAGAGACACAATTTTTGTACTAATACCAGTGGCGTAACTACCGCTATAGCAGCCGTAGCAGCTGCTAAGGGGCCCGCAGCATGAGGGGGCCCGTGCCACCCGCCGGCATGGGCCCCCCCCCCATGGCCGGAGTTTCTGCTAGAAGCCGCTATGGCTGCTACAGCGCGACGCCACTGAAGGGGTTGTTCCTACAAAAGACATGCATCCCCTATCCACAGGATATGGGATACATGTGTGATCGCTGGGACGCCCAGCGATAAGGAGAACGGGGGACCAGAAGTCCCCCGAAGTTCTCCATGACAGACCTCGGACTGCCGGGGTCTGTCTGCAGCTCCATAGAAATGAATTGTGCACTGGTCGTGCTTGTGCGCATGCGTGACCAGCGCACCTTTCATTTTTATTGAACTGCGCAGACTTTCGGTCTCCCGTTCTCCTTATTGCTGCCAGCGATCACACATGTATCCCCTATCCTGTGGATAGGGGAGACATCTCTTTTGTAGGTCAAACTATAGGCCGTTTTTCTTTTGGGGCTATATGGCGTTATCTACAGGGGTGTCTGTATGGTGCTATCTACGGGGGGGGGGAGAGGTTCTGTATAGTGTTATCTTCAGGGGGGTCTGTATGGCGTTATCTACAGGGGGGTCTGTATGGCGTTATCTACAGGTGGGGTCTGTATGGCGTTATCTACAGGGGGGTTCTGTATGGTGTCATCTACGGGGGGGTCTGTATGGCGTTATCTACAGGGGGGCTGTATGGCGTTATCTACAGGGGGTTCTGTATGGCTTTATCTACAGGGGGGTCTGTATGGCGTTATCTACAGGGGGTCTGTATGGCGTTATCTACAGGGGGTCTGTATGGCGTTATCTACAGGGGGGTCTGTATGGCGTTATCTACGGGGTGTCTGTATGGCGTTATCTACAGGGGGGTCTGTATGGCGTTATCTACAGGGGGGACTCTGTATGGCATTATCTACAGGGGGGGTTTGTATGGCGTTATCTACAGGGGGTTCTGTATGGCGTTATCTACAGGGGGTTCTGTATGGCGTTATCTACAGGGGGGTTCTGTATGGTGTTATCTACGGGGGGATCTGTATGGCGTTATCTACAGGGGGGGCTGTATGGCGTTATCTACAGGGGGTTCTGTATGGCATTATCTACAGTTGGGTCTGTACGGCGTTATCTACAGGGGGTCTGTATAGCGTTATCTACAGGGGGTCTGTATGGCGTTATCTACAGGGGGGTCTGTATGGCGTTATCTACGGGGGGTCTGTATGACGTTATCTACAGGGAGGTTCTGTATGGCGTTATCTACAGGGTGGACTCTGTATGGCATTATCTACAGGGGGGGTCTGTATGGCGTTATCTACGGGGGGTCTGTATGGCGTTATCTACAGGGGGGTCTGTATGGCGTTATCTACAGGGGGGACTCTGTATGGCATTATCTACAGGGGGGTTCTGTATGGTGTTATCTACGGGGGGGTCTGTATGGCGTTATCTACAGGGGGGGCTGTATGGCGTTATCTACAGGGGGTTCTGTATGGCGTTATCTACAGTTGGGTCTGTATGGCGTTATCTACAGGGGGTCTGTATAGCGTTATCTACAGGGGGTCTGTATGGCGTTATCTACAGGGGGGTCTGTATGCCGTTATCTATGGGGGGTCTGTATGACGTTATCTACAGGGAGGTTCTGTATGGCGTTATCTAC
The DNA here is from genome assembly GCF_050947455.1 of Rhinoderma darwinii. Lineage (NCBI taxonomy): Eukaryota > Metazoa > Chordata > Amphibia > Anura > Rhinodermatidae > Rhinoderma > Rhinoderma darwinii. The sequence goes on along the minus strand of NC_134688.1, from coordinate 212,245,608 downwards.
AGGGTGGACTCTGTATGGCATTATCTACAGGGGGGGTCTGTATGGCGTTATCTACAGGGGGTTCTGTATGGCGTTATCTAGAGGGGGGTTCTGTATGGCGTTATCTACAAGGGGGTTTGTATGGCGTTATCTACGGGGGGTATGTATGGCATTATCTACAGGGGGCTGTATGGTATTATCTACAGGGGGGGTCTGTATGGCGTTATCTACAGGGGGGCTGTATGGCGTTATCTACAGGAGGGACTCTGTATGGCATTATCTACAGGGGGTTCTGTATGGCGTTATCTACAGGGGGGTCTGTATGGCGTTATCTACAGGGGAGTCTGTATGGCGTTATCTACAGGGGGCTGTATGGCTTTATCTACAGGGGGATTGGGGCTGTAAAACGTTATCTACAAGGGGCTGTGTATGGTGCTATCTATAGGGGGCGCTGTGTGGTGGAATCTATAGGCAGGCACTATCTACAAAGGGGGGGGGTTGTGTGATACCCAGCGGAGGGGGGGCTCCAGTCAAAAGTTTGCTTTGGGGCCCAGTCTTTCCTAGTTACCCCCCTGACTAATACCCTATGTCAAAATTAAATAAACTTCCTAATATACATTCTGTCAAAAATCGGAATGCATTTGTTCCTACTCCCCGGGCCCTACCTCTGGCCGGCCGGAAGTTCTGCTCTTCATTCTTGTGGTTTTTTGCTTCGACACACGCTCGTGCACGAGCGTTATTATGTAGACAGACCTGTGTCAATACGTTACTGAGTATTGACACAGGTCTTTTATTGAAGCATAAGCAGCGAATGAACTTCCGACGTATACACGGGTTTGAGGCATCCTATTGGTCCACAGCCTCCACAATGCCCGCCCCGTTTATTCTTTGATTATGCTTCAATGCCCACCCCATTATCTTCCTTCACATAGCTCAGTGGTCGTGCACTGCCTGCCGCAAGAATTGTGTCTCCCTGGAAAACACCTTTAAGTATTTTGCATGGACTACTATTGATATGGGTTTTTGTTAGTTTTTTTTGTTTATAATGGACTAGTATTCATTTGATAATCCTTGTATTGATATTTGTTCAACCTTAACCCCTTAAGGACATAGGCAATCTTATTTTTTTCTTTTTCGTTTTTTTCCTCCCCACCTTTCAAAAGCCATACTTTTTTGTTTTTTCTGACGACATAACCTCATGAGGGCTTGTTTTTTGCAGGACATGTTCTAGTTTTTCATGGGACCATTTATTGCACCACATAATGTACTGGGAAAATGAAAAAAATATATATTTGTGGGGTTTGTTTTTTTTTACGGCGTTCACCAAGCGGGTTAAATAATGCTATATTGTAATAGTTAGGACATTTATGGACGCGGTGAAAAGTTTTGTTAACTTTTATTTTTTTTTACATTGCTTTAGGCAAAAATTACAAAAGGAATTTATTTTTGAACTTTTAATACCTTCTTTAAAACTTGAACCAGCGATCGTTGGATCGCTTGCATGATATACTGAAATATTAATGTATTGCAGTATATCACTATATTGACAGTTTCCTTTGAAGCCCTGTCAAAAAAGTACAAAGGTGGAAAAACTGGGGGCCTTCATTAGGCCCCCAGGCTGCCATCACGATCGTGTCATGGGGGGTGATAGCAAGTCGGAGGGGATCACCCCTGATTCTAACGATTTAAATGCTGCAGTCAATCGCAGGGGTTAAACGGCCGGAATTAAAGTGATCTTGCCCGTTGCGGGGAGGTGTCGGCTGTATTACACAGCCGTCACTCGCTAAGTATGAGGAGAGCTCAGCCGGTGAGCCTGCTCCATACTTCCCCTTAACAGCTGTCATGTACATGTACGTGGCATGTCATTATGTGGTGAAAGGCTTATTCCCATCTCAGACATTTATGGCATATCCACAGGATAAGCCCCAAATGTTTGATAGATGCGGGTCTCAACTCTGAGTCCCGCACCTATATCAAGAAAGGGCATCACCCAGCCCCTGTCCTGCCTGGTGAGGCAGCCACTGGCTGCTAATCTCAGACGGGGACTGTGGAGAGGTGGCCACGCATGCACACGTTTTTTTTTTAAAGTATCGCTTAAAGTGAATCTCTACCTTTTTCATTTCATTAAAATTTTAGGTACAAAATGTCTTTATAGCGGTCGGATCTCCATTTTTTCTAATATAGAGCTCCAAATCTCCTGCATATACATAGATTCAAAATCACATAATGAGTTGCTGCGACCAGTAGGGGAAGCACCGTATCATTAGGATGCAGTCACACATGGCGTAAAAGTATGCCCCAAAATACGCAACAGTAATTATGGAGCAAAATTTGTGGCAAATTTGCTGCGTATTTGTGTTGCGTATTTTTGTGCGAAAATTCACATAGCATTGAAGTCTGTGATGAAATTCGGCATCCAAAATCCACAACACATACAGAAAATGATGCGGAAAGTTAAACGATTCAAACGATGTATGTGTTGCAGATATCCACCCATAGGAATACATGGTGTAAATATCTGCAGCAGATTTTTCTGCTACAGAAAATTGCGCCATGTGTAACTGCACCCTAAAAGAAAAGCTGAAATAAGGCCACTTTCACATGGCAGTATTTTGGTCAGGATTATGAAACGAAAACCTGGAGTGGAACCTAGGGGAGAAAAAATTTAATGGAAAGATTTGTACCTCCTCTGTGTTATGGACCCACGCTCCTAGTTTTGGCTTCTAATGGTATGTGTACTCGGGACAGATTAGCTGTGGATTTTCTGCAACGGATTTAATTGCGGAAAATCATTTACAGTAGCAGCAAGATAAGTTAATGTTATCTGAACAAATGTGATCCACGCGCTGCAAAAAAAATCTATTGAGAAAACGTGCATAAAGTAAATTTATGCTGCGGAATTGCTGCACTTTTGTTGTAGTTTTCCCCATTGAGCTCAATGGGAAGGTAAAAGTCACAACAAATGGCAAATTTTGCCATTTTTGCGGCGAAAAAGCTGTGATTCCGCCGCAAAAATTGCGTATCTGAGAAAAAACAGTTTCTTGTTTAACTTTAATTTAGTCTATACTTTATTCCACATCGTTGCCATAGTGATGGCTCCTTGTTGCCCTGACTGTTCTCTGTGCTGCTGGCCTTCTGGGATGACGTTTCATCACGTGACTGCTGCAGCCAATCACAGGCTGTAGTAGTAACATGGGCGTCATCACAGGAGGCTGGGCTGCATGGAGAACAGAGTTGGGTAGCAGGGATGTGTCGCTATGGCAATGCCAGTGAAGGTAAGTATTGACTTTTTTTCTGCTCTGCTTTCCACAGCAGCGATTTCTGTCGAAAATCTGCACTACAATTTGGTGCAGTCTTTTGGCCAGTATTCTCTGCGGGTTCTAGGTTGGATATGCTGCATACTTTTCCGACCTGCGTGAACATAACCTAATGGGTACGTCCACATGTATCGTAAGCCCTGCAGAATTTTCGACCATATGTTCACCGCGTTTTCGCAAGAAAATTGTAATGCTTCAAAGTTATGTTCGGTTCACATGGCAGTATTTTACTTTAATATTTGTAAGCCTAAGCCAGGAGTGGATCAAAAAAAAGCGGAAGAGGTACATAGCTTTCCATTATTTCTCTCTGTGTAGGTGCCACTTCTGGTTTTGGCTTACAAATACTGATGCCAAATCCTGACGAAGGTACGCAAGTGTGAATAAGGCCTAAATCTAATCTTAATATAACACCTTTTAACTACACAAATTATAGGTTCCCGAGACATTTTTAACATTGAAAATATAAAATTCCCCATCAGACCAACCAATAGTCAAGTATATGCTTTGTGTTATATTTTTAGGTTTATTGTTTCTTTAAGCTGGAACACAGAGCACAAAAAATACTTTCTTATTTTATTTAATTACATTGACTACACATTATACTGAGTAATTCTGATACATTTGATTTCATTAACTTTAACTATATGTAATTATCTTTTGTTTTAATTGATGTATTTAATGTGAGTTTGCTTTACCAGACTTCTAATATCTAATACTACATTTTGTAATCTTGGCAAGCAGCTATATTGATATTTGTTGTAATCCGAACCAGCTTTATCAGGATGTTAATAAAAGTTAATCAATAAGTTACATGTTAACCCAAAATAATGCCATTAAAATATACAAATCGTCTGGCAAAAAAGAAGACCACATAATACGGTAATGTCGATGGAAAAATAAAAAAGGTATGGCTTTCTGAATGCGACTAAGCAAGAAATATAAAAAATCTTGCAGACCTTAATGCCAAAATAGGTTTGGTACTTAAAGGGGTTTTCCGAGATCTGATGAGTTTTTTGCAGCCGTCTTAAATTTCCCCACATAAACCTCCCAAATACCTTTTTTCCTTTTCAAGTCCTTTCCGTCCTAAAAACTGCTCCTGTAGTCCCGCAGCACTTTATTTACATACCTTCTTTCATTCTATGACCGTTTCCGGCTCTGCTCCCAGCATGCACTGGTTCTCTCACAGCATGCTGTGCACCCGGATCGCAGGATGCATCAAACCCACTGTTCTGAGCACGCGTGGTTCAAAGAGACATTCTTTGAACCACCCATGCGCCCAAATGATGCCTGGTCGTCTGGGATAACCCACTGAACAGGCGTCATTGAAGACGCGCCATTCAGTGAGCCAGCTGGAAGAGGCATTCGTCTGGAAGAAAAGAAGAGCACTGAACAGTCAGAACGTCATCGGAAGTCCTGACTTCCGATGGGGCGGCGTCACTTGACCGAAGTTGCGATCAGGAGAAATTAAGATCTTTAAAAAGGTAAGTGTATTAGAAAGTTTGTATAAAAGGTATTTGTTATGGGTATGTAAATAGTATTTGGAAAGTGGAAAACCCCTTTACAGGTGTTACGTGAAATTAGCAAAAAAATAAAAAATAAATTCCGCCATTGTTTGTTGGGGTTTTTTGTTTTTTATTCTCCTCTCACTGAACACCTTAAATTATGTTTTAAATCTATTTACTGGATTGTAACAATTAGGAAGATATATAATATATGTATTTTTTTTATATTTTATGACTTATTTAATAAAAACAGTCTTTATTAAAGATAATCGTGGTAACTCTTTCTTTTTTGTACATGTTTTTCTGTTAACAGATTATTTTAGTAAGATTTATTTTTAAAAAAAACTTTCGTCCAACAAGGGGACTTTTAGTTTGTTCTTTTTTTATTATTATGCATTTCAATTCCTATGTGTTACAATGCATTTCAGCCTGTGCATGTAAAATGCTCAGACAGCTGTTGAGCAATAACTCAGTTATACCCTAACAGGGATTAAATCAGGACCGCACTGGAAGCCTTTGTTAGTCCTAGGGTTGTCCCTTAACCCCTTCCCTCTTTAGCCACTTTTGACCTTCCTGACAGAGCCTCATTTTTCAAATCTGACATGTGTCACTTTATGTGGTAATAACTCCGGAATGCTTTCACCTATCCAAGCGATTCTGAGATTGTTTTCTCGTGACACATTGGACTTTATGTTACTGGCAAAATTTGCTCGATATGTTCAGTATTTAATTGTGAAAAACACCAAAATTTAGCGAAAAATTGCAAAAATTAGCATTTTTCTCAATTTAAATGTATCTGCTTGTAAGACAGGCAGTTATAATACACAAAATTGTTGCTAATTAACATCCCCCATATGTCTACTTTAGATTGGCATCGTTTTTTGAACATCCTTTTATTTTTCTATGACCTCACAAGGCTTAGAACTTTAGCAGCAATTTCTCACATTTTCAAGAAAATTTCAAAAGGCTATTTTTACAGGGGCCAGTTCAGTTGTGAAGTGGCTTTGAGGGCCTTATATATTAGAAACCCCAAAAAAGTCACCCCATTTTAAAAACTTCACCCCTCAAAGTATTCAAAACAGCATTTAGAAAATGTCTTAACCCTTTAAACATTTCACAGGAATTAAAGCAAAGTAGAGGTGAAATTTACAAATTTCATATTTTTCTGCAGAAATACATTTTTAATACAATTTTTTTTATAACACAGAAGGTTTTACCAGAGAAATGCAACTCAATATTTGTTGCCCAGTTTTTGCAGTTTTAGGAAATATCCCACATGTGGCCGTAGCGTGCTACTGGACTGAAACACCGGCCTCAGAAGCAAAGGAGCACCTAGTGGATTTTGGGGCCTTATTTTTGTTAGAATATATTTTAGGCACCATGTCAGGTTTGAAGGGCTCTTGCGGTGCCAAAACAGTCAAAATCCCCCAAAAGTGACCCCATCTGGGAAACTAGACACCTCAAGGAAATTATCTAGGGGTGTAGTGAGCATTTTCACCGCACAGGTTTTTTACAGAAATTATTGGAAGTAGGCCGTGAAAATTAAAATCAACATTTCTTCAAAGAAAATGTAGGTTTAGCGATTTTTTTTCTCATTTCCACAAGGACTAAAGGAGAAAAAGCACCGCAAAATTTGTAAAGCAATTTCTCCCGAGTAAAACAATACCTCACATGTGGTAATAAACGGTTGTTTGGAGACACGGCGTGGCTGAGAAGGGAAAGAGCGCCATTTGGCTTTTGGAGTTCACATTTAGCAGGAATGGTTTGCGGAGGCCATGTCACATTTACAAAGCCCCTGAGGGGACAAAACAGTGAAAACCCCAAACAAGTGACCCCATTTTGGAAACTATACCCCTTGAGGAAATTATCTAGGGGTATAGTGAGCATTTTGACCCCACAGGTTTTTTGCAGAAATTTTTGCAAGTAGGCTGTGAAAATGAAAATCTACATTTTTTCAAATAAAATGTAGGTTTAGCTAATTTTTTTTCATTTCCACAAGGACTAAAGGAGAAAAATCACCATAAAATTTGTAAAGAAATTTCTCCCGAGTAAAACAGTACCCCACATGTGGTAATAAACGGCTGTTTGGACACACGGCGAGGCTGAGAAGGGAAAGAGCGCCATTTGGCTTTTGGAACTCAAATTTAGCAGGAATGGTTTGCGGAGGCCATGTTACATTTACAAAGCCCCTGAGGGGACAAAACAGTGGAAACCCCCCACAAGTGACCCCATTTTGGAAACAACACCCATTGAGGAAATTATCTAGGGGTATGGTGAGCGATTTGACACCACAGTTTTTTTGCAGAAATTATTGGAAGTAGGCCCTGAAAATAATAATCTACATTTTTTCAAAGAAAATGTAGGTTTAGCTAATTTTTTCTCATTTCCAGAAGGACTAAAGGAGAAAAAGCACCACAAAATTTGTAAAGCAATTTCTCCCGAGTAAAACAATACCCCACATGTGGTAATAAACGGCTGTTTGGACACACGGCAGGGCTTAGAAGGGAAAGAGCACTATTTGACTTTTTGAGATCACATTTAGCAGGAATGATTTGCGGAGGCCAGGTCACATTTGCAAAGCCCCTGAGGGGACAAAACAATGAAAACGCCCAAAAAGGGACTCCATTTAGGAAACTACACCTCTTGAAGAATGCATCTAGGGGTGTAGTGAGCATTTTGACCCCACAGATGTTTCATAGAATTTATTAGAATTAGGCAGTGAAAATAAAAACAGTCCTTTTTCTTCAATAAGACGTAGCTTTAGCGCAAATTTTTTCATTTTCTCAACAAATAAAGGAAAAAAAGAACCCAACATTTGTAAAGCTATTTCTCCCGAGTACGGCAATACCCCATATGTGGTCATAAACTGCTGTTTGGGCAAACGGCAGGGCTCAGAAGGGAAGGACCGCCATTTGGAGTGCAGATGTTGCTGGATTGGTTTCTGGGCACCTGTGGGCCCAAAACAGTGGAAACCCCCCAGAAGTGACCCCATTTTGTAAACTACACCCCTCAATGCATTTACCAAGGGGTGTAGTAAGCATTTTAACCCTGCAGGTGTTTTGTAGAAATTAGTGTGCGCTCAATGTTGCAGAGTGAAAATGGGATTTTTTTCCATAGATATGCCAATATGTGGTGCCCGGCTTGTGCCACCATAACAAGACAGCTCTCTAATTATTATGCGGTGTTTCCCGGTTTTAGAAACACCCTACATGTGGCCCTAATCTTTTGTCTGGACATATGACAGGGCTCAGAAGTGAAGAGTACGATGCGGAGTGGAGGCCTAATTTGGCGATTTACAAAGTATTGGTTCACAACTGCAGAGGCTCAGATGTGAAATAATAAAAAGAAACCCCTGATAAGTGACCCCATTATGGAACTGCACCCCTCAAGGCATTTATTAAGGGGTGTAGTGAGCATTTTCACCCCACAGGTCTTTTCCATAAATGAATGCGCTGCGGATGGTGCAAATTAAAAATTTATATTTTTCCCTAGATATGCCATTCAGTGGCAAATATGTCATGCCCAGCTTATGACGCTGGAGACACACACCACAAAAATTGTTAAAAGGGTTCTCACGGGTATGACGGTGCCATATATGTTGAAGGAAACTGCTGTTTGGGCACGCTGTAGGGTTCAGGGCCGAGGGAGCACCATTTGGCTTTTGGAGAGCGGATTTTGCTTGGTACTATATTTGTTTGAGTATTGCTGGTGTTTTATAATGTGGGGGTACATGTAAGCGGGGCGGAGTATATAAGGGGCATAGTCAGGTGGTATAAAAAAATAAAAATAATCCATAGATGTGTGTTACGCTGTGAAGCAATCCTTTCTGCACAGGCCGGTGTCGCACTGATAAATGGTGTCATTTCTTATCCCCCTTTTGGTCCACACTCCGCGCCTTTGTAGTTTGGGGAATTTTGCTGGGAAAGTATTATCCTGGTATAATACGGGCACCGTCGCTTCCATCGGATATGATTGGGCCCTCCCTTCCTGGTTCCCTAATTTTAGGTCCTTGATAAATCGCCTCTTAAAACAGAAGAAATGTTCTCCTCGGGCACAACTGCATATTTTTTTATTTCCTGACTTATTGGAGCCATAACTAATTTTATTTTTCATAGACGTAGCGGTATGAGGGCTGGTTTGTTGCGGGACGAGCTGTAGTTATTATTGGTACCATTTTGGGGTACATGTGACTTTTTGATCACCTTTTATCCTATTTTTTGGGATGCCAGGTAAACCAAAAAACGCAATTCTGGCACAGCTTTTTTTGTTTTTTTTTATACAGAGTTCACCACGCATTATAAACTACATGTTACCTTTATTCTGCGGGTCAGTACGATTCCGGCGATACCTCATTTATAGAACTTTTTTATGTTTTACAACTTTTTGCACAATAAAATTACTTTTGTAAAAAGAATGTATTTTTTCTGTCGCCAAGTTGTGAGAACCATAACGTTTTAATTTTTTTGTCGACGGAGTTGTATGAGGGCTTGTTTTTTGCGGGACGAGCTATAGTTTTTATAGGTACCATTTTTGGATACGTGCGACTTTTTGATCACTTTTTATTGTAATATTTGTAGGGCAAAGTGACTAAAAAACAGAAACTCTGGTAACGTTTTTTACGGGTTTTTTTTACGCTGTTCACCGCGTGCAATAAATAATATAATATTTTGATACCTCCGGTCGTTACGGTCGTGGCGATACCAAATACATATGGTTTATTATTATTTTTCAATAATAAAGGACTTGATAAGAGTAAAAGGGGGATTGTGTGTTATTTGATTACTTGAAACTTTTATTGTTTTCAAACTTTTATTTTTTGCGCTTTTTTTTACACTTTTTTATACTTTTTTTACACTTTTTCTCAAGTCCCACTAGGGGACTTGAAGGTCCAACGGTCAGATTTTTTTTTTCTAATACATTGCACTACCTATGTAGTGCAATGTATTAGATCTGTCAGTCATTCACTGACAGCAAGCCGTTTAGGCTTCGCCTCCCGGCGGGGCCTAAATCGGCTTCCGTAATGGCAGAGCAGGAGACCATTGTGTCTCCTGTTGCCATAACAGCAGTCGCCAGTCCCGATTGCCTGTCAGGGCTGGCGATCTGCTTGTAACCGCTACGATGCAGCAATCGCTTTCGATTGCTGCATCGAAGGGGTTAATGGCAGGGATCGGAGCTAGCTCCGGTTCCTGCCGTTACAGGTGGATGTCAGCTGTACAGTACAGCTGACTTCCACCGCTGATGACGCCGGATCAGCTCCTGACCCGGCGCCATCTTGCCGGCAGCTACGGAAGCCGATCAGGCTCCGCCGCCGGGCGGATCTTGACCGGCTTCGGTGCTAGGCAGACCGGGAGGCCAGTATTAGGCCTCCGGTTGCCATTGCAGCCACCGGAACCCCGGCAATTTCATTACTGGGGTTCCGATGAGCTGCAAACACCTTAAGTGCAGCGATCGCGTTTGAGGGGTTAATGGCGGGGATCGAAGCTAATTTCGGTCCCCGCCGTTACAGTCGGATGTCAGCTGTAAGATACAGCTGAGATCCGGTGATGATGGGACCGGCTCAGCTTCTGAGCCGGTGCCAAACGTTTGACGTACATGTACGGCAAGATGCGGGAAGTCAGTACTTTCCATGACGTACATGTACGTCAAATGTCGGGAAGGGGTTAAAGAGGCTCTGTCAGCAGATTATAAAATCCCTATCTCCTATTGAATGTGATATGCAATGTAGTTAACAGCAAAGTTTTTTTTTTTTTTAAAAACGGTCATTTTTGCCCAAGTAATGATCAATTTTATGTTTATGCAAATGAGCTTTTCAATGGAGAACTGGGCGTGTTTTCTCGTTTTACCAACTGGGCGTGTATTGTGTTTTTACCAACTGGGCGTGTTTACTGGTTTTACCAACTGGGCGTTGTGAATAGAAGTGTATGACACTGACAAATCAGCGTCATACACTTCTCATCGTTCCCACCCAGTTTCTTTCACTGCACAGACACACAGCGTGACGTCACCCACAGGTCCTTCAACCTTGGCGTCGGACAGAGAAGATACATCGGCTCCAGGCGTCCGAGAGGGTAATATGCTCGTCTCTAGGGAGTTTACTATGCTTACCTGCACATGGTGATGCTGCTGCAGATTCAACTGTACCCTCTGACACCTGGAGCCGATGTGTCTTCTCTCGTCCGACACCAAGGTTGAAGGACTTGTGGGTGACCTCATCGTTCCCACCCAGCTTCTTTCACTGCAGACACACAGCGTGACGTCACCCACAGGTCCTTCAACCTTGGCATCGGAAGAGAGTAGACGCATCAGCTCCAGGCGTCAGAGGGTACAGTTGAATCTGCAGCAGCATCACCATGTGCAGGTAAGCATAGTAAACTCCCTAGAGACGAGCATATTACCCTCTCAGATGCCTGGAGCCGATGTATCTTCTCTGTCCGACGCCAAGGTTGAAGGACCTGTGGGTGACGTCACGCTGTGTGTCTGCAGTGAAAGAAGCTGGGTGGGAACGATGAGAAGTGTATGATGCTGATTTGTCAGCGTCATACACTTCTATTCACAATGCCCAGCTGGTAAAACCAGTTTACACGCCCAGTTGGTAAAAACACAATACACGCCCAGTTGGTAAAACCAGAAAACACGCCCAGTTGGTAAAACCAGAAAACACGCCCAGTTGTCCATTAAAAAGCTCATTTGCATAAATATAAAATTGCTCATAACTTGGGCAAAAATGATCGTTTTTCAAAAAAAACAAAAACTTTGCTGTTATCTACATTGCAGTGCCGATCACATTCAATAGGAGATAGGGATTTTATAATCTGGTGACAGAGCCTCTTTAAACTCAACCTCTGTCACATCCCCTCGTAAATGTACGACACTGGAAGTGCTGTCTCCAAGTGCCATGCATTTACAATGCAGGGCGGAAGAGGTTAAGCTCAGCAGATTCCATTGAATTTGTTTGTAATGTAATGTGTATGCCAGCTTTAGTTTCTCTCGGCAACTACTCAACAGAAGAAGAGTTTCCAAATTCATGCAAATCTCAGGGCTAGTGGCTGGTTTCATACCTTTTAATAAGTTAAAAAACAAGTTGAGAAGCAAAGATGAACAACCAGAACAATATAGGCAAGTAAGTAGTAAATGACAAAATATAGCAGAAGTGCAGGGGTACAGTTACTACTTGTGACCATCCATAAAGCAAGAACAATGCTGCTAATACTTTAATGCTGAATACACTGGGAGATCAGTTGTGAGAACTTGAAGCTCCTGGGCTCCCATCATCTCTGTGCCATTTATAATACTGGTGTCTTCTTATGTGGCAGATGAGCCTTTGAATTCTCCTGGCAGCAGTATTACCAAAGGAGCAGGTTATACACGGTCACACCATAAAACATTTTAGATTTTGGAACTTCTGCTTATACACAACTATGATAGCATGAGATAAGTATGTAAAATATTCAGCAATCTTTAAGACTTTGTGAACATATCCTCAAAGTGGTAAAGATCATCACTCCGCAAAATATTATCCTCTCTTTTACTTAGCAATGAGATCGATATAATATACAACTGAAGGCTGCCATAATTGCTTCTGAAAATGGCACGTATGTTGGAACATGTGTGTCTATAAGGCTGGGTTCACACGTCGCAGATTTTTCGCAGATTTTGTTGCAGTTTTGACGCAGATCTCACCCTCTTGCATTGCATAGGGTAAAATCTGCACTGAAAATCTGCGTCAAATCCGTGACGTTGGAACACTGTCAAGGAATGTGTTCGGAATGATGGAATTATTTTACCTAGTAGCTATGATATCTCCCATCATATTTCTGTGGCTCAATGAGGGAGGTTGTCACTGGCCAGCCCATACTCACTACTAACAGCATTACCCTTTCATAAACCGCTCATCATGGTTGTCAACTATCCATAAATTCACGGACAGTGTCCATTATGAAAACAAAAATAGATGTGTTTGTAAGGGGGTGACACTGCACCTTTAAATTGTGCAGTTCCCTTCCCCCCATATATGTGCCCCCAAATACCTGTACAGTGTTTCCCCATCTGTCTACTCTGCTGTCTTGTCCCTATCGTCCTCGTCCTGTATATCTACCCCGCCGTTGCACATACGCAGCCGAGGGCGTTGGACTTTTCAGCAGCGTATTCAACCCGTGTGAACATACACTAAAGCTGAAGGAGCTTGGGCAGATTACTGTGATTCTGATTATCATCATTTTACAGTTCACAGTAAAGGCAGTGATATGGTTATATTAATCTACCCAGATATAGATATGCATGACTTATAATTTTTACAATTTATTTTTCATTTTCGAATTTGTCAATAAATATGTTAAAGGGTAGCATATATTGAGAAAACAAGAGTCATAGAGCTATATATCAAGTAGAAAAAATAGATTTTATTACATATAATATACACATCTAACAAATTGATAATTGGTGTTATTTTTCTTTTACGTGGATCACGAATTTACTCCTTCAACCATGGGTGAGTGTATTTTTTCTGGCTCTTTCTGGTGATCCCAGATGAGCAGCCTCGTATACCCTGCATACCTTTGGACTTATACTTAGATTGGATGGTTCCTTGTTCTTTGGGACGGTCGCATGGTACATTTTTTGGACATTAGATTTAGGTCTTTTGGATGTTTTCCCTCAGAGCATCATGAGATGCTGTCTGGATATATGGGATATATATTGGATAAAGGGGTCATTTCTCTGGACTTTTTGGATCTATATAGACCCATCAGAGTGAGATTTATATCTGATAGACAGTGGTTTCTTGTAACTATTTACTACTATACTGTAAATTTGTATACCTTCTCTATCATCTATACCCATTTATGTCCATGCCCTAATGTTCATATCACCCTTGTGGTTATGTGCTATTTTGGAGTGATCCATACGTAATTTTCCTCTTTTAGAAACCTCGCCATGTTTTATCAATTTGTTAGATGTGTATATTATATGTAATAAAATCTATTTTTTCTACTTGATATATAGCTCTATGACTCTTGTTTTCTCAATATATGCTATGCTATAAGTGAGTCTGCTATTTTGTGACATTTTGGGGGTGCCTTGAACTAATGTTGGCCGTACCTAACCATTTAATTTTTCCTGTGAGACATGTGTCTATAAATATGTTAAAGGGGTTTTCCCAGAATCATAAATGATCACCTATCCAAGACGCTGAAGGTGCCAGAAGCCATTTGAATAAGGTAAAAAAAACAAAAACATTTAATACTAATTTTAGTCTACAAACGAAAAAAAAAAAAAAAAACAAATAATTAAAAGCTAAAACCGTAGAATGAAATCTATATGTGCAACTTCTTATATCACTTTCTAAAACACATAGAAATATCTCATGTAACTGGACACATATAAAAGAGATATATTTTTGAATCATCTTTTAAAAACAGCAGCCTGGTAGAAAAAAAAAAACAAAAAAACTAGAGGCAAATTTCAGCAAATCTTTTCATCAACCATGATAAACTGAAAAAGTTATTGTTACGGATGTTCAGTGCCAAAGAAGCACACACAGATTATCCAATAATCATCTGTGAAATTATTCAAGTCTTCCTTTCATGTTGGATAGATTTGGGTTTTAGGTTTAAAGTAAATAGGATAAAATGAAACCTCATTGAACATTTGTAATACTGAGCTACTAAGACATAAGTAGAATATTTTATTCATACATAGTTCTTTTATATTTTCAAATATTTGATACCAGCTATGTCGTTCAGATCTCTTCTATTAGAAATCCATTTTTTTTAAAGGTCTACCTTTACAACTATGTTTTATGACTCCAAAGCATCTGAAATAAAAAAATAAAGCAACTTGCAATTCAACTATTGAAAATTCAAAATATATCCTAAAATGCTGTGCCTGCAGCTCAAATGCAGATCTATGTGTCTCCAGGTTGCTGCAGTGATTCTCCGTTCCATCAGTCCCCTACTTCTTACATAGCCACTGAAAGTAGGATAGCAAGAAGTAAGGGACAGATAGAAGGTAGTATGACTGCAAGATTAAACTATATAGGATATCATATTATTAAAGTATATATTCACATAATACTTTTGGAGCCAGGTGAGTTTTAAAGAAGTGATTTTTGACAATTCGTATTTTATATATTGCTGCTACTTTTTGTCATCTGCGGTGACCCCCCCACCCCACCACCCGGTGGAAGGCAAAATCTGCCAGGATTTGTTGGAATACTCTTAAGAACGCATTCCTCATAGTTGTCTTGGCATGGAAGTCATGGTAGTGTGGATAGAGACTAACACACTTGTATAGTACACAGAAACTTAGAATTGCATAGGTAACATAAAACTTTGAATAGGTTTTATGTTTAAGGGGAACTTTTTTGTTTTTTGACACACTTTAAAAAGTCACATCCGGGGTCTGGCAGCTTTTGATAGGATTTGTGTCAAGCCCATTTTCCATTTGTACCGAATTAGTGTAAAACTGTATAACCGTAAAATGACTGTAGTTTTACTCATGGTCTAGAAATCCTGACAGTGAGATGTCCTACAAACTGAGTCACTATTAAGATTTGACTATGTAATAACCTTGTAGTCCCAAATCTTAAAGGAACAGACATGCTAAACAAAACAGCTGGAAGTGATTGGTTAGGAATGAGATGCCAGAAGATTTTTGAGCAGCAGGAACAAGCAATAAAAAATCCAGCCAGAGTTCTAGGAAGATTGTGACCGTCAGAAGTTATATTCTTCGGAAGTATATTATCCAGAGCCATAACGGATATGACAAATCTGTTGCAAAATGGACAAATCCATTTTGCAACAGATCCTATTAACTCATAATAGATCCAATGATTTCATATTTTTTTTTACTAATTAAAATATTGCAGCATGCCGTGTTATTCTGGGCATCAAAGACTAATTGAAACCCAGCAGAAAAGAAATAACGCAAGTGTGAAGAAAGCCACAATATGAGTGTCATACAATGGAGAATATGAAATTATGTAATTTTGGTACCGTACATGGATTTGTTGCACAATTTCCACAGTGAATCCAATGTAACGGCAGAAAATATGCAGCAAAGGTCAGATCTAGATTTGAAAATCGGCAGCATGCTCGGATATACGTGCGGAAAATGTTCAGCAGATATCTGTTTAATCTCATCCACTTGCCTCCCACAGACTTCCAGTGCAGATTTTGCACCCGGAAATTCTGTAACGTGGGTACCCTGCTGTTTTGGGTGTCTGATTATCAGACCTTTGTTTTATTTGGGTGTGTATTATATTCCATTATTTGGTCATCTTATTAACCCCTTCCCGCTCCTGGACGTACTATTAGGTCATGGTAACTGCATCGTTTGCGCTCCATGACCTAGTAGTACGTCACGGGTGGAACGGCCATTTCGGCCGTCCTCCCGACACATACAGGAGCTGTGACAACTGCTGTCTCGTACAGCAGTTGCCGCAGCTCCTTCAGCGGGGACTGATCACGGTGTCCCCACTGATTAACCCCTTAGTAGCCACGTTCAATAGCGAATGCGGCTTCTTAGGGGTTAAACTACCATCGACGGCCCGCTACATGATAGCGGGCGGCGATGGTTCCTATCGCAACCGGAGGCCTAATAATGGCGTCCGGCTATACCATCTACGGAAGCCTAGTGGGTCCTGACAAAGTCAGGACCCTCTATGCTTGCTGTCAGTGAGTAGCTGACCGCTCTAATACGCTGCACTACGCATGTAGTGCAGTGTATTAGAATTGCGATCAGGGCCTCAGAAGCTCTGCAAATGCGACATGGCGCCCAGAAACCAATCCAGCAAAATCGACATGCCAAACAGCGCTCCTGCTTTTCAGATCCCTGTCGTTTGTCCAACCAGCAGTTTATGACCACATATGGGATATTGCCGTAATCAGGAGAAATTGCTTTACAAATTTTGGGGTGCTTTTTTATCCTTTATTCCTTGTCAAAATTACAAATTTGTACCTTTTATCGAAAAAGTGTGATTTTCAATTGCACAGCCTAATTCCACAAAATGCAGCAAAAAAACTGTGGGATCTAAATGCCCACTATACCCCTCGATACGTTCCTTGAGGGGTGTAGTTTGCCAAATAGGGTTACTTTTGGGGGGTTTTCACTGTTCTGGCACCACAAGACCTCTTCAAACTGGACATGGTGCGTAATAAAAAGGAGGCCTCAAAATCCACACTTCAGTCCATTACCGCACTAGGGCCACATGAGGGATATTTCTCAAAACTGCAGAATCTGGGCAATAAGTATTGAGTTGCGTTTCTCTGGTAAAACCTTCTGTTTTACAGAAAAAAATGGAATAAAAATGATTTTCTGACAAAAAAATGAAATTTGTAAATTTTACCTCTACTTTGCTTTAAATTCCTGTAAAACACCTAAAGGGTTAATAAACGTTCTAAATGCTGTTTTGAATACTTTGAGTGGTCTAGTTTCTAAAATGGGGTGTTTTATTGGGGTTTCTAATATATAAGAGTCTTTTGAAATTGTATTCAAAATATGAGAAATTGCTGCTTATGTGCTAAGCCTTGTAACATCCTAGAAAAATAAAATAATGTTCAAAAAATGATGCCAACATATAGTAGACAAATGGGAAATGTGAACTAGTAACTATTTTGGGTGGTATAACCATCAGTCTTACAAGCAGATGCTTTTAATTTCAGTAAAATGCAATTTTTTTCACATTTTCTCTAAGTTTTGCTGTTTTTCACAAATAAACACTGAATATATTGAGCCAATTTTACCACTAACATAAAGCCCAATGTATCATGAGAAAACAATCTCAGAATCACTTGGATAGGTTTAAGCATTCAGAAGTTATTAGCACATAAAGTGAAATATGTCACATTTGAAAAATGGGCTCCGAGCCTTAAGGCCAAAACAAGACTGCGTCCTTAAGGGGTTAAAGAGGAAATGTCAGCTCTCCTGACATGTTTGTTTTAGCAATTACTTAGATTTCCTATAAACTAACTATTATGCAGCATCCTTTTTAAAAAGCTATGTTGCATTGTTTCTCAGTTATTCTTCTTGAAAATGTGTGAATAACTTAAAACTGGGTGTTGCCATATCCCACTACAATAAGTTATGTCCCTACACACTCAGACACTGTCCAATCAGTCCTGTGTCAAACTCTGGGGATACACCATATAGACACAAAAGGTGAGAGATCTCTCAACCAAAGAGCTCACTACATGTGTACGGTGCCAACCAAGAATCTAAACCAAAAAGAAAAGAAAAAAGGAGAACAAATCCTGGTATAGAGAGGCACTCGGCTCAGTATGTTTTAAAAAAAAGTATTTTTCAAAATGTATTAATTATATAAAGACTAAAATTATGCAATCTTGCACAAGGTAACAGACAAACAGACATCACAAGCCCGGCCGGGTAATAAATGACATGGTTCATCAAATATAATAGACAATCTAATTCAAAATGACCATATGTCAAATAGTATAGGACAATAAATTACTCCAAAATTTTAATGCCACAAAAAATGGTAGACTAGGTAAAATACCATAAGCTGGAGGCAAAGTACTGGCTAGAGTAATATCAAAGCGAGTACTGTGCATGGACATAGAAATTCATACAGATATATGACAGTAAGTAATGAATTAGTAAACTGCATGGTAGAGCGTGCAGGTAATCAGCCCAAGAGACATATATATATAGAAGGGTGTGTCCTGAGGAAGTCACGTAAGTGACGAAACGCGTCGGCGTTCTATGTGACGTCACACGCCGTATAACCATGGCCACGATTTGAACTGGAGGTAACTGACATACACGCACGTCCTTCATTAAATCTGGACACAGCGTGCACAGTGGGCAAGAAACCTGAGGAGGTGTGCACTCCTACTTGGAGCTAACCCTGCAGCTTTACGAGCCGGATAAGAAGGGCACTATACTTATAGTGCAATTCATTCAAACTGGAAAACACACTCGCGGCAAGACGACCACTTACATTTTGGAGGTCTCTTATTGCACAGACGCAGAGGACGTGAGTCTGCCCTGTCGTCACCTTGTTCCCGGTCCTGGGAAGGGATCTTGCTCCGTGACACTTACTGGAGTACTGATACACTTGCTGCAGACTATCTCCCTTTCATCTGGGAAACCCCAGCAGACAATACGGAGGAGGTATGCCCTCATCTATCGTCACTTTACTTCCAAAGTTAAGAAGGACATGAGACTACTGCTCGCCGGAGGAACAATTTAATTGCCTCCATTAACAGAGACCTCCTATGGACTTCCATATATACAACTTATTGATAAGTATACCCTTCTATATATATGTCTCTTGGGCTGATTACCTGCACGCTATACCATGCAATTTACTGATTTATTACTTACTTTCATATATCTGTATGAGTTTCTATGTCCATGCACAGTACTCGCTTTGATATTACTCTAGCCAGTACTTTACCTCCAGCTTATGATATTTTACCTAGTCTACCATTTTTTGTGGCATTAAAATTCTGGAGTAACTTATTGTCCTATACTATTTGACATATGGTCATTTTGAAATAGATTGTCTGTTAAATTTGATGAACCATGTCATTTATTACCCAGCTGGGCTTGTGATGTCTGTTTGTCTGTTACCTTGTGCAAGATTGCATAATTTTAGTCTTTATATAATTAATAAATTTTGAAAAATACTTTTTCTTAAAACATACTGAGCCGAGTGCCTCTCTATACCAGGATTTGTTCTCCTTTTTTCTTTTCTGGGGATACACTCTCTTGACGAGGGGAAATGGTAACCCAGTTTTCAATGAATTTATACATTTCTAGGAGGAGCACCTGCAGCGGGAGCAACCTAGGGGCCCAACAGCACCCATGCTATAAGTTCTAGTTACTAAATTTATATATAATAAAACTGTGTTTTCAGAAGCACTTTACCTAGGAAGGACACATGACTGTCTGTTCTTTAAGTCTGCTGTCATGGCACACTTATGTTGCCCTAACAGCAGATGTGTCATAGTGACACAGAAGATAATGTAGTAGCATACAGGAGTATGCAAATACCTTATAAGTATAAAAAAAGTTGCATAATCCCATTATGGGATTAAAAAAAAATGCTTATTAAGGCCTCATGCACACGAACGCATTTTTGTCCTCCCATAAATACTGGCGTAGATACGGGTTCTTGATCACACGTATTCGACCCGTATTGCACCAGTATTTATGGGCACGTTTTCGCTGCAAAATTAGACTACAGTAATCGGCAGCCCTCCTCTCTATCAGTGCAGGATAGAGAGAAGGGACAGCCCTTTCCGCAGAAAAAGTAAAAGTAATTCATACTTACCCGGCCATTGTCTTGGTGGCGCGTCCCTCTCCTGACATCCAGTCCGACCTCCCTGGATGACGCGGCAGTCCATGTGACCGCTGCAGCCTGTGATTGGCCTGTGATTGGTTGCGGCTGTCACATGGACTGAAACGTCATCCTGGGAGGCCGGACTGGAGGAAGAAGCAGGGAGTTCTCGGTAAGTAGGAACTTCTATTTTTTTTTACAGGTTGATCTATATTGTGATCGGAAGTCACTGTCCAGGGTGCTGAAACAGTTACTGCCGATCGTTTAACTCTTTCAGCACCTTGGACAGTGACTATTTACTGACGTCGCCTAGCAACGCTCCCGTAATTACGGGTGCACACACGTAGTCACCCGTGATTACGGGAGCCCCATAGACTTCTATGGGCCTGCCCGTGCCGTAATTACGGCCTGAAATAGGACATGTTCTATATTTTTCAATGGCACGGGCACCTTCCCGTAAGCATACGGGGAGGTACCCATGGCCAATAGAAGTCCATGGGCCCGTAAAAACGTGCCATAATTACGGCCCGTAATTACGGGCGTTTTTACTTTCGTGTGCATGGGGCCTAAAACATGAATTAATAAAAAAAAGACCACAAAAATGAATTTAAAAAAGTGATTATTATAAAATACATTCTATTGTAAATACCCTACATAAAAAAACAACCAACACATATTAGGTATCTACATGACCGTAATAACTGAAATAATTAATTTGCCAGGTTATCTAGTGGGAAACAGTAAAAGTGTAAAAGATAGAAAACAATGCTTAAAATTGCTTTTTTCTATATTCATGCCAAAAATATTTTAAGTAATTTATGTAAACCCCCAGACTGCTACAAATTATTATTTATTTTTTTACTACTCATGCATAAAATAACCTAATTTTCCATAAAATAAATCTCAAACGGTACATCAGTGATGTTGGGGTTGATGGTTGCATAATAAAAAGTCCCTTCTTTTTTGATGCACGACTTCCAATTGCTACTTTGTAAATGTTTCCTACACTAGGTGGAGCTTAGCAATCACATCACTGTAAGTGACACTTCAATAGGGAATAGTAATTAAAGAGGCTTTGTCACCAGATTATAAGTGCCCTATCTCCTACATAATCTGATCGGCTATGATATGGACTCATATGGACACTATGTCATTTTTCTAAGGACACTAGTCTCTTTAGGCAAACGCGGGTCTATATACTTTTCAACATTACTCAGTCTGGGTCTGTTGTACCTTCTGTATTTGCATTTATTTATGTAGATGTACCCTGTGTAGGAGGAATTTTGAACATTAATAAAGTTTATATACTTAAATGTAATTCAATATACTCTGTTCAATATAGGTACTTGTGACAGTCAAGGATTTAATTTTAGATTCTCTGTTCTTGTAATTTTATGTATCTGATGCTATTAATAAAGATGTGTAATTTTTTCATATGTGGATATATATGGACTCTTTTTCTCTAGTTTATCATAATCTGATCGGCACTGTAATGTAGATAATAACAGTGGTTTTTATTTTGAAAAACTATCATTTTTGAGCAAGTTATGAGCAATTTTAGATTTATGCTAATTAGTTTCTTGATAGACAACTGGGCGTTTTTTACCTTTTTACCAACTGGGCATTGTAAAAAGAAGTGTATGACGCTAACCAATCAGCGTCATACACTTCTCTCCATTAATTTTTAGTTGTAATCGCAGCACAGCGTGATCTCGCGAGAGTGATTAAAATATGGATGCATCAATTTGTGGTCTGTATTTGATCCATATTCAATTCGTATTGCATCCGCTTTTCAAAGTGGCTGTCTTATGTAGTTCAATTTCCTGCCTAGGAAGACAACACATCAGTATGTTGGATTAGTAATACTGATCGAATACTCATGATATACATATGACATACTGATACAATTTCGTCTGTTGTGATGCAGTCACATGTGGCAGATTTTGTTGCAGACATTTCTGCAACAGTTCCATCTGAATGGAACTTTCAGAAATCTATGCACTTGTTGCAGAAACAACCACATTCAGATGAATGGACCTGATATTCAGCAATGTGACCACTGGTGTAACTACCGCTGTAGCAGCCATAGCGGCTGCTACGAGGCCCGTGGCATGAGTGGGCCCGTGCAGCCCGCTGACATGGGGCCACGCATGCACGGTGGCACTGCTAGCACTACAAGGCCCGTGCTGCCCCGGCCTCTAACATTTATGGGCCGGGCGGCATGGGCCCCCTCATGCCCAGTGGCGTCGCTACCACTGGAGGGGGCTCCAGTGCTAGCGACAGCCACATTCACTTGTATCTGCATCCTCTGGATGTAGATACAAATTAATATTATAGGCTGCTGCTGCCTCTCTGAGGGGGCGGTGCCACTGAAACCAGCCGCCGCCAACCCCTCTTGCATTAACTGTACCTGCGTCTATAGCACGCAGGTACAAATACATGCATTAGCACTGAATTGCCGGGCACATTGCATGCCCGACTATTCAGCGCCTTACAATGATTCTGATTAGCATGGCAAAATGACTTGCCCCGCCAACCAGCGCCTTTCAATGTTGCTAGCGGCGTGATGACACGCGCCGCTTCTGTAGTTGAAAGGCACTGATTGATGGGGCAAGACATTCTGCCCTGCCAATCAGGACCTTTCAACGACGCCAGCGGCACAATGACATCATCGTACTGCCTGCGTCGTTCAGACTCAGCAGACCTTCTCAGAAGAGAGCAGGTCTGCATTGCCACCAGACGGCGTGGGAACGGGTTCATGTGAGTATGTAAAGTTTTTTTTTTCTAATAAAACTGAGTGCCATTATCTACAGGGGGGGCACTATCTACAGGGGGGGTTCTATATGTAGGGATGTGGAGCATACATACATATATACAGAAGCTATGTGTAGGGCACTATCTACATGGATGGGCTATATATGGGAAACTGTATACAGGGGTGGGCTATATGTGGAGCACTATCTATAGGGGGAGCAATTTGTAGGGCACTATCTACAGGGGTGGGCTATATGTGGGACACTATATACAGTGGTGGGTTACCTGTGGGGCACGATCTACAGGGGGGCTATATGTAGGGCACTGTCTACAGACGTGGGCTATATGTGGGGCACCATATACAGGGGGAGCTATATGTGAGACACTATCTACAGAGGTTGGCTATATGTGGAGCACTATCTGTAGGGAGAGCTATATGTAGGGCAGCATGGTGGCTCAGTGGTTAGCACTATTGCCTTGTAGCTCTGGAGTCCATATGTGGGCACTATCTACAGGGGGCTGTATGTGGAGCACTATCTACAGAGGCTTCTATGTAGGGCACTATCTACAGAGGCTCTATGGGGTCACTATCTACAGGAGGGCTATGGGGCACTATCTACGATGTGTGTGTGTGTGTGTGTGTGTGTGTGTGTGTGTGTGTGGGACACAGTGTATGGTGCTACTATAATCCGGGACACAGTGTATGGTGCTATTATAATCAGAGGTGCAGTGTATGGCGCTTTTATATTTAGGGGTGTTGAGAATTTTGTCTTCTTTTATAGGTGCAGAAATGTTTTAAAAGTGAGAAGCTGAAGACATCTGAGCGGAAAACTGTAGAAATGGGCTGTAGCCGGAAGAAATCATCATAGAGGTTTGGACCGGATGGAGAAGAAAAGAGAAAACTAGAATCTGAGACGTCACCATTGAGTCACTCAGGGCTTGTCCACGCACAACAGAATTGCTGTAGAAAACGCACCATTTCCTGCAGTTTTTACAGCAGAAAATGGTGCGTAAATTGCTGTGTTTTTCCCAAAGTTAGGAGATGGAGACATCTCCTCTGATAAAAGCAGGAATTCTGCACACTTTCCATAGCAGGAATTGACATGCTGCGGTCCGAAAAATATGCACCGCTGGTAAATTTCAGTTCGGAAATTTTTATGCAGCATGTGGATGAGATTTGTTTGTCCGAAATTCCGTCCGGAAAAAAACGTGGCAATTCCGCGGCCTGTGGACGTGCCCTCAATGTAAATGTTTATTCTGCCTCTAATCAGTACTGTAGTCACTGTATGTTCTGCAGCGAGATGATGGGTGGTTTGATTATGATATAATTTTTTTGTGCGAAACAGCATCTCCCAGCATATCCTTAAAATTGTTTGCGTCATGCTGGGAGCTGTCGTTTTACGCCATACGAACCTATACGGCAGGGGTTGCACTAAATTGAGCTGTATTTGTTCTAGTGCTGTATATATGTACTGAGCTTTGTTCTGGTGTTGTATATATGTACTGTGCTTTGTTCTGGTGCTGTATATATGTAATGAGCTTGGTTCTGGTGTTGTATTTATGTAGTGGGCTTGGTTTTGGTGTTGTATGTATGTACTCAGCTTTTTTCCGAAGCTGTATATATGTACTGAGTTTGGTTCTGGTGTTGTATTTATGTACTGTTCTTCATTCTGGCACTGTATATATGTACTGAGCTTTTTTTCTGGTGCTGTAATTATGTACTGAGCTTGGGTCTGATGCTGTATTTATGTACTGAGCTTGGGTCTGGTGCTGTATTTATGTACCGAGCTTGGTTATGGGGCTGTATTTATGTACTGAGCTTGGTTCTGGTGCTGTATTTATGTACTGAGCTTTGTTCTGGTGCTGTATTTATGTACTGAGCTTGGGTCTGATGCTGTATTTATGTACTGAGCTTTGTTCTGGTGCTGTATTTATGTAGTCAGCTTGGGTCTGATGCTGTATTTATGTACTGATCTTTGTTCTGGTGTTGTATTTATGAACGGAGCTTTGTTCTGGTGCTGTATATATCTACTGAATTTTGTTATGGTATTGTATATATGTATTAACCAGTTCAGGACCGGGCTATTTTGAGCCTTCAGGACCAGACACCGTTTAGCCCTTTTTAGCATGTGTTAGTTAAATGGCTATAACATTTTTATTTGTTGGGCTAACTACGTGATTTTTGCAATATTTATTCCGTAGACAATGCAGGTTTCTTTTTTTTATCGTTTTCATACACATCCTTTTTGCTATTTTAGAATTTTTATTCTTAAAGTTTGAAAATAATACTAAAAAAAATAAGCTAGTCCTGAAAAAATTACACAATAGGGGTGGTGTGGAATTGAATAGTCAAGCTGAGAGGGAGGCTCTTCGAGCCTTGGAGGACCTCCTACTGGAACAAACCTCAGAATTACAAGGTACGTTTCCATCTGCTGTTGTGCCCAAATCTACCAGATTTCCCCCCTTGTCCCTATGTCCACAGGTAGAAATATTTACAAAAATGGTTACCGAGGACTTCAGAAAGTTATCAACGAGAAATGTCAGAGATAATTTAACTCACATCCAAAGAAAGGCATTGAAAGAACTGCAAGCTTTGGATGATGTAGTAATCAAAGCAGCGGACAAGGGGGGTAATGTTGTGATTTGGCCAACAGTCAAATATGAGAAAGAGGTTTTCAGGCAGTTACGTGATAAGACGACATACGAAAAATTAGCAAGCAATCCAGTTGATCGCTTCTCTCAGGAACTAAGAAGTATCCTAGACATGGCTTTAGATTTAGGGATCATCCCTAAGAAAATATACGATGGGCTAACTATTGAGGACCCTAAAATTCCGACCCTATACCTTCTGCCCAAGATCCACAAGGATCCCACTGACCCCCCGGGACGCCCAATCGTGTCCGGGATAGAGGGATTATGCGATCCTATATGTAAATTCATTGATCACTATTTGAAACCTATGGTATATGACTTACCTTCCTATGTCAGGGACACGACGGACGTCCTCGGTAGGGTCAGTGGTATCCAGGTGGAACCAGATATGTATCTTGTGACTGCAGACATTGAGTCACTCTACACGAGCATTAAGCATCAGGATGGACTGGAGGCGGTCCGCTTCTTCCTGGGGACTGGTAACCGGGATGGTCAACTGTGTGACTTTATTCTTGAATTACTACAATTTATTTTAAGTCATAATTTTTTTGTATTCAAGGATTGTTTTTATTTGCAGCGACGGGGCACGGCGATGGGGGCGGCGTGCGCGCCGTCCTACGCGAACCTGTTCCTTGGGCTCTGGGAGAGACAGGTTTTTCTGGGGGACGGCGTTCGCGCTGCCGACCAGGTGCACCTGTGGCTGCGATATATTGATGATATTTTCTTTATTTGGCAGGGATCGGAGTTTGGCCTGATGAGTTTCATGCAGCAATTGAATGTAAATCCATTCAATATCAAGCTTACATATAAATACCATCGCCATCATGTGGAATTCTTGGATATACGGATCTTTTCTGATAATCAGGGTTTTCTACATACAGATGTATTTCGGAAAACTACATCGGTTAATTCATTGCTGCATGCCTCATCGGCCCATACTCCATCCACGATTAAAGCCATCCCGGTTGGCCAGTTCCTGAGGATGAGGCGGATCTGCTCTTCTGATGCCCTATTCGAACGCCAATCAGCAGATCTGAGGAATAGATTCATGGATAGAGGATACAGCAATAGGGCTATTAAGTTGGGTTACAGGAGAGCAAAAACGACATTACGGAATGAACTTCTGAAACCTAAAAAACAATCGGACAACCAGTCTGGGGTACGCTTCATATCCACTTACAATGGGCAGTGGAACAAGATGCGTAGCATCTTGGAGCACCACTGGCCCATTCTCCTGTCTGAACCTCACTTAGCCCAAAGTCTATCTGAGAGACCCTTGATGACTGCAAGACGAGCCAAGAACCTAAGGGATTTTCTTGTAAAAAGCCATTATGTCCCCCGTCAGGTATCACCCTTTGGTTCACGCGGACCGAGAAAAGGGTGTTACCCGTGCGGAAAATGCAGAGCATGTGCTAATATTTGTCGGGCAACAAGCTTCTCCTCAGCAGATGGAACACGCAATTTTAATATTCGTGAATACATTTCATGCAGCACGACACATGTGATTTACCAGGCGACATGTGGGTGCCCAAAGATATACATCGGACTGACCTCCCGAGAACTGAGAATCCGTACTAGAGAACATATACGTGATATCTTGGGGGCCAGTGAGGTAGATGATCCGACACAACTGAAGACTATACCTCGGCATTTTAAGAGGTATCATGACTGCAATCCGAAATCATTTTCGGTCAAAGGCATTGATAGGATACATTGTGGCATCAGGGGGGGGAATGTGAAGAGAGTTTTGGCGCAAAGGGAATCCAAATGGATTGTCATGTTGGGTTCCATGACACCACGGGGCCTTAATGAAAACCTTAGTTTCGTTCCATTTCTGTAATAACCTATCTCACAATCTCTATTACCGACTTGTTTTTTAGTATATATTTTCTGTATTTTAATTTTGTGTTGCTCTATATGTTTCCTGTTCATTAGGCATCGTATGTGGTATATTTAATATCTGCTGCCCTGCTATGTGAATCGAGCCGGATTGGACCTTTGAGAGACGGCGTGCTCAATATTAGCCTACCTGTCTCCAATATATTTGAACTGTACTTGCTGTACGCAGACAGGGTGGAATAATATAATCTATTTTTTCCTGCCGTGTCTTTCATTATATGTATGTCTGGTCTTTGATAGGTATACTGAGCCGTGTGAACTACTGTCACTATTTATATGTATGTTTTTGTGTATCTAATTGATGCATGTGACCATTATTATACTATTGGGTATATTTTAACTGTTTTATTCATTGCTATCACGTTTTTTATTGATGTGCGTGTTATGGATCTACAACCTAATATATATATACTATGATTCAACTATTATTTGTATAATACGCTGATTGATGGCATAATCATGTATTATGAACATTATATATTGGTATTGGGTGGGGATTGATTGATGTACCTAATTAATAATCCTGCTATATGATATGCGGGATACTTATGACTGAAAGCACTAATCTTATGTATTATGTCTTTCACTGTAATATTGTGCGACATTTTTTGTCGTTCAGTATACCAGTGTCTTTTGTCACTGTATGGCTTACGCCTCCTCTGTTTGTTAATGCATGTGGGTCATTTGTGTACCCCCTAATATTTTTGTTTGTACCCTTTTACTGTATTTGGTGTCACGTCAGGTACTTGAAACTTTCCTTCTGTTTTGTTCCCTTTTTTCTTCACTTTTTGTATAATTTATAACATATAATGGCATCTAGTCGCCTCCACACACACAAATGTTTGGTGGCCGTAATTTTATATACCCCGTTTTTACATCACCACACGCACACATTGCTCCATATACACTATATGACCTCTCTACTGTAAATACATACAGATCTCTTTATATGCATAGATACATGTGTACAGACAAATAGGGGGCTCCTGACCAATGACATGGGTATGACAGGTGCATTCGGTTTTATTCTACGGGGCTTAGTATAGATAATATGGGGACGAGATGATCCGCTGGTGTGATACATCAGGGTCACGGCTACATTGGATACTTCTATGCCCGGACTGTGGCGCCGTTGTGCGCATGCCCGCTGTGGCGGCTGACGGCGACGCTCTCCCCCTTCGCTTCCCATGGCTCATTGCGCATGTCCGGAACTCTCGTTACGCGTCGGGAACCCGGACATGTGCTGCAGTGCCGGAAGCCGGATGTGGGGACTGCCTCGCTTCCGGCGGTCCCAGCTGGGATGCGCCGCTGAATGGCATCACGATCCCATGGCATGGTTAGTATAAATGGGATTAAACAATACAGCACACATTAACTTACATCCCCCTGAGGAAGCACTACGTGGCGAAACGCGCGTCGGGGTCTATGTTACGGAGCGGACACCTTTCACTTCACACCACTTCATCCCATCTATGGGTAAGTCTGCATCTTAGTCATTTTTTGTTTGATTCAACTACCATCCAGTACGATATACACTGCACCCCTCTTCCACTCAAACTAGTTATTTATGGAGACATTGTTCTCCCTTCCTTACTCTTGAGCTTAATGGTGTATTGATTGTATACTTAATTGTGAATCTGGTACTCAGTCCAACATGTATGCAGCTACCCTTGGTTAATTGGTGGCTATAACACTCGGTGCGGTCTCCGCTTTTATACTAGAGTTCTCTTCGTGCTATTTTAGTATGTACATTGTCTGTATAATAAAGATTTAACTTTTTATATTATATACATTGGCGTTAAAGGCTCTTGTTTTTCTCTTAGTGGTATATGTATTATCATGGAGCTGCCTAGATGATATGGGGGGACAGTTGTGGCTTAAACAGTTCTCAGCCCTTGTTACAAATTTGTTTGGAGTCTATATATTAATTTTTTTATGTTTCAGCAATTTTTTTTGGTAATAACATAGTTTTACCCTAAAATAGACCTTTTATTTGTGATCGTCATTGTCTACCGTGAATTTTAATATATTACATGTCTATATTAGGGTAATTGGGTCAGCGCTAGCGTTACAACAATGATTGGCGGGGGAAACGTTTTTTTTGGGGTGGGTATTTTATGTGTATTTATTATTAAAAAAAAATTGCACTTTACTTTACTATTTTTTTATTACTGTGGTCTGTCCCTCAAAGATCAAAAAAGACCTTTGGGGAATTTTAGATATTTTTTTCATTCTTTTACACCATGCTTTTCCACTGTAACTGGAGCTGCACAGCAGCCCCAGTTACAGGGGAAATCAGCCCTCTCATAGCGACGATTGTCACTAATAGGGCTGTGCTGGGTCTAGTAAGACCCAGCAGCAGTCTGTCACAAGCGGCACCCAGCGATCATGTGACCAGTAGCCGCTGTCTCTATTCCTACACACAGCGTTCATTGAGTGCTGTGTAAAAGACATCGGAGAAGACAGAAGCAGTGAAAGCTGCTTCTATCCTCTACTCAGGGTCCCTGGCAGTCACTGACAGCCGGAGATCCGACATTCAGCTGCCCGTTCGCTCGGGCAGCAAGTTAAAACCCGAGCCGTAAAAAGTCTATGGCTCGGGTTTTAAGGACCCTGACCGCAGGCCGTAAAAACACAGCCAGCGGTCGGCAACCAGTTAAGCTTGGTTCTGGTACTGTATATATGTACTGAGCTTGGTTCTAGTGCTGTATTTATGTACTGAGGTTGGTTGTAGTGCTGTATTTATGTACTGAGGCTGGTTCTGGTGTATATGTATTGAGCTTGGCTCTCGTGCAGTATATATATATGAGCTTGGTTCTGATGCTGTAATTATATAGGATATATTTATAATAACAAAATTGCAGGGCAGATGGAATTGTTTTTAATTCATTGTATATTTAATGGGAACCTGTCTGGTAGTTTTAACCCCTTGTACTGCCACCATGCGGTAATACATGACCTGACAATATTTCCAAATGTATGTTTTTTTCATATGCCGCAAAATCTATTAAATCAACTTTTAAAATGGCGCATATTATATACTAATGACTCATTAAAGGGTCATGGGTCGGTGCCGCTATCCTGAAGAGTCACAAAGTCCTGTCTCCAAACCCACCTTTCCATGTTTGATTGACATTCCCCTGGCTGATACAACTTTCTCAGATGCGCCATTGCCTTGTACTACTTGGGCACGCACCGTGCAGCGAGGTGTACTCTGCCTGGCTTCATCACTGCACCCCGCAAGCCCGTGGAGAGTACAAGGCAACGGCGTATCCGCAAGAGTTTGAGGAGGCTGGTATTGATGTAGAACAGCCAGGGGGATGTCAATCAAAATCTGGGGGGCGCCATTTAAATTTTCACCTCAGGCAGCAGAAAAGCTAGAATCGGCCCTGTCCACTTTAGGCCTACAGCCCATATGGTGCTGGGAAGACTCCCTGCGCAGGCCGGCGTGATGACGTCACTGCATCACGCTGTTCTGCGCTTGTGTCCCAAATGGAGCCTGTGCAGCGCTCCGTCCGTCGCAAGAACGGGGCAAGGTAATTACAATATTCTTTTATTGGGAGGGGGATGTGTGGCACTATATACAAGGGGGGAGCAGGGTGGCACTATATACAAAGGGGGAAAGGTGGCACTATATACAAGGGGGGTAGCAGGCGGGCACTATATTCAAGGGGGGAGCAGGGGAGCACTATATACAAGGAGGGGAGCAAGGTGGCACTATATACTAGGGGGGAGCAGATTGGCACTAAATAATTGGGGGGGCCTGTGTCGCACTATACACAAGTGGGAGCTGGGTGGCACTATGTACAAGGGGGGGAGCTGGGTGGCACTCTATACAAGGTGGGGTGCAGGGTGGCACTAAATACATGGGGGGAGCAAGGTAGCACTATATACAAGGGGGAGAGCAGGGTGACACTATATACAAGGGGGTGCAGGGTGGCACTATATAATAGGGGCTATGTGGCACTACTAAGGTGGGGCTGTGTGGCACTACTAAGGGGGGTGCTGTGTGGCACTACTAGGGGGACTGTATGGCACTATTTACAAGGGGAGGGCTTTGGCGCTATATAATAGGGGGTCTGTGTGGCACTATATACAAGGGGGAGCTGTGTGGCACTATATTGAAGGGGCTATGTGGCACTACTAAGGTGGGGCTGTGTGGCACTACTAAGGGGGGTGCTGTGTGGCACTACTAGGGGGACTGTATGGCACTATTTACAAGGGGAGGGCTTTGGCGCTATCTACAGGGGGCTGTGTGTGGCGCAATCTACAGTTGTCTGTGTGTGGCACTATCTACTAAGGGGGGGCTGTGTGGCACTATCTACTAAGGATGGGCTGTGTGGCACTATATATACAAGGGAGGGGTGGGCTGTCTGCCACTATATGCAGGGGGCGCTGTATGGCGCTATCTACAGGGGGCTTTATGCCAATATCTACAGGGGAGCTGTATGGCACTATCTACAAAGGGGAGGTGAGGGATGCTATCTACAAGTGGCGTGTGACACTGTCTACAGGGGGGGGGCTGTATAGCACTGTCTATTGAGGGGCTGTATGGCAAAATCTACAGGGGGCACTATTTATGAGGGGGGCTGCGTGTGGCACCTTGGGGGGGCCAGTCAAAAGTTTGCTATGGGGCCCAGTCTTTCCCAGTTACGCCCCTGCATGTGACTGTACCATAAGGCCTTGTTCACACAGTGAAAATTTGCTTCAGATTTTGCATGCAGTTTTTAATCCAAAACTAGGAATGGATTCTAAGGCTGGGTTCCCACGTAGCTTAAATGCTGTGGAATTTCCGCAATGGAATTCTGTGCGGAAATTCCACAGCATTTACAATAGGAGCAAAGTGGATGAGATTAAAAAAATCTCATGCCCAAGATGCGGGAAAAAAACCACAGTGTAAACGTTAATAAATTGACCTGCGGTGCGGAATTTAAAGCCGCAGCATGTCAATTTATGCTGCGTTTTCGTTGCTTTTCTGTTGCAGGTTTTCCCCATTGAATGCAAAACTCGTAACAGAAAGCCAGTGTTGCGACTTTTGCGGCAGAATTGCAGCGATTCTGCCGCAAAAATCGCAACAAAGGAAAAAAAAAACATACTTACCCAGAACTCTCTCCTTTTTCCTGCGTGCAGAGAAGAGGGAGGTCGTTAGTATGAACATCTTTTTTTTTCCACAGTACTCTTTCCGCAACGGAAATTATGTACGAAAAATCGCACCACACCATGTATGTTGCCCGTTTACACTCGTTCGTCTGAATAAGCCCTAATTAATACAAATCTCTGCAAGTTGACATATATACATGGATTTGCAGTTTAGTGACCCAGTCATCAGTCTACACTGCCCCAAGCACTACTTCTGCTGAGTGGTGGCTACACTCTACTACCAAAATAGTATGTGTCCCTGTTATTATTAAAACTTAGCTATTAATTATTGCTGCCGGCGCCCACCCCAGCACTCAGTGGCACCTTCCCACGCAAACATCATGTAACTCAAAATGACTACAAAATTAGTGAAGCAAAGTTTTTGCAAAGCATTTCAAAGCAGTCAGCATTTAGTAGATTTAAAGAGATAACAATCTTTAGATATATTCTACCCTGTCCTAACCTGAGAAACAATTAAAGGCAAATTATTTAAATTTCTTAACACATTAGGGCATTAGACATTATTGATGGGAACAGGGGCGTAGCTAAAAGCTCATGGGCACTGGTGCAAGAATTCAGATTGGGCCCCCCTACCCCTCCCCAACACCACCAGACCCCTGCGTGTGCCTATGCCCAGCCGCCTTCCCCAACAGCCCCCATGGATGTCGTCACAGTATAATGCCCCCCATAGCTGCCTCCACAGTATAATGCCCCCACACAGTATATTGCCCCCATAGCTGCCCCCACACAATATAATGCTCCCCATAGCTGCTCCCACACAGTATAATGCCCCATAGTTGTCTCCACACAGTATAATGCCTCCACACACTATAATGCCCCCATAGCTGCCTCCACACAGTATAATGCCCCCATACAGTATAAGGATCCCCATAGCTGTCCCCATACAGTATAAAGCCCCCCATAGCTGCCCCCACACAGTATAATGCCCTCCATAGTTGCCCACACAGTATAGTGCTCCCCATATCAGCCCTCATAGTATAATGCCCCCCATATCAGCTCCCCATATGGTATAATGCCCCCCATATCAGCTACCCATAAAGTATAATGCTCCCTACATCAGCTCCCCATACAGTATAATGCACCCCATATCAGCTCCCCATACAGTATAATGGCCCCCATATCAGCTCCCCATACAGTATAATGCCCTCATATCAGCTCCCTATACAGTATAATGCCGTCCATATCAGCTCCCCATACAGTATAATGCCCCCATATCAGCTCCCCCTACAGTATAATGCCCCCATATCAGTTCCCCATACAATATAATGCCCCCATATCAGCTCCCCATACAGTATAATGCCCCCATATCAGCCCCCCATACAGTATAATGCCCCCCATATCAGCTCCAAATACAGTATAATGGCCCCCATATCTGCTCCCCATACAGTATAATGCCCCATATCAGCACCCCGTACAGTATAATGCCCCCCATATCAGCTCCCTATACAGTTTAATGCCCCCCATATCAACTCCCCATACAGTATAATGCCCCCCATATAAGCTCCCCATGCAGTATAATGCCCCCATATTAGTTCCCCATACAGTATAATGCCCCCATATCAGCCCCCCATACAGTATAATGCCCCCCATATCAGCTCCCCATACAGTATAATGCCCCTCATATCAGCTCCCCATACAGTATAATGCCCCCATATCAGCCCCCCATGCAGTATAATGCCCCCCCCCCCATATGAGCTCCCCATACAGTATAATGCTCACCCATATCAGCCCCCATACAGTATAATGCCCCCATATGAGCATATGAGCACCTCATACAGTATAATGCCCCCTCCATATTTCCCCCCCCATATAGTATAGTGCAGCCATATGTACATAGAAAATTACCTATCCCGTTCCCACGCCTGGTGGAGGATCCTTCTCCTCCTTTGGTCTATGCTATGAGTGACTCGGTACAGACTGGCGAATGCTGGAGCATGGAGCCGTCAGCTCCCTTGAATGGAACAGGTACCTCGGTGAGTGACTCGCGACCCCCCGGAGGTCTTCACACGACCCCCAGGAGGTCGCGACCCACAGTTTGTAATGTATTGTATTGTGCATTTTGTGGTGGAGAGAGGGGGGCTGTAACTTAACGTGCCCGCCCTCCACCGCAAACACAGACAGCACAATACAATACATTACGGGCCCCCTCTGCAGGTCACTAGGAGTCTTGCAGGATCTTCCGCACCCGCTCTTCCACGCTGGCTGGAATGCCTCTCACGTGACGTCGCGGTCACATGGTACACTGAGTGTACCATGTGTCCGTGACGTCTAAGGAGACCGGCCCGTAACTAGGAAGCGCCAGAGAATTTATTTAATCATTAGCGCACTGTGTGGCAGTGGGGGCCCTGTGGGCCCCCCAGGCTTAGGGGCCCGGTCGCAACTGAGTGGAGAGCTGCTCTGTAAGGGCTCATCCACACGTAGCGGAATTGCTGCGTATTTTCCGTTTGACGGGAAAATACGCAGCAGAATACAGTAGCAGCAAAGTGGGTGAGATTTAACAAATCTCATCCACACGCTGCGGAAAAATTCAGAGCAGAAATTTACCTATTGCGTATTTTTCGGACCGCAGCATGTCAATTCCTGCTGCTGAAAGTAGACTGAATTGTTGCATTTTTCATAGGAAATGTCACCTTTTCCTAGCATTGTGAAAAATGCAGCAAAATACGTACCATTTTCTGCAGTAAAAAACGCAGGAAATGGTGCATTTTTGCCACAGCGGAAAGCCTGCTACTTTCGACGGAATTGCTGCAGAAATTTTGTGCAGCAATTCCGTTACATGTGGACAAGCCCTTAGAGTGGCTACTGTTCTGGCAGATCCAGCACACCCATGCATAACATGGATGGCCATTCTTTTAAATGGCCACAATCCATTTTAAGGTCACATGGCCAGATGAGGCTTCCCCCGACAATAACAGCTGATTTCCGGGGATAAAAGAAGCCAGATCTGCATCGAACATCTGACTGCTACTCCAGCTTCCCTTCAAAGGAACTTGCTTTAATAAGACAACCCCTTTAACTATATCTAGTACATACAAGTATTTTAAAAAGTATAATAAAATTTTCTGAATATTCTGATTTTTTTTTTAGATCATTTTAAGAGAAATCAATAATTATGTCTGAATGTGTTTACAGTAAAGAGATACAAACACAGCAATATCTTTAGAAATTACAGGTTATAAGGGAATGGATGACACAATGTGGAACAGTCTGGAGTTCAGCAGTTAAATGTCCTTAAAAGGGTACTGGATGTTAACAGCGTCACACGTGGGAAGTCATTCGTCAGAAATAGCAGAGGATAACCCTGAATACTTAGTGCTTTACTAATGTTATGCTGTAAGAAAGCTGAACGTCACATACACTTCCCGTCCTTCACAAAACAAAAGGATGAAAAAAAAAATCATTGACAAGAATTTAGGAAATTACAACAGCTGGGAAAAGTTTATGGATTTGTGCCGAAACTTGGTCAGCAGCGTATTCTTGTGTAATTCCTCTGGACTGGAGAAGTATGTGATCTTCTCCTGGAACATTTGCCTTCCCTTCAATAATACTAGAGTGGATTTTTTTTCTGATGTGAAAAACACTTAAATAAAACAGGAAATAACCTTCGCTCTATTTTATCCATCACCAAAATGATGAAAAACATATTTCTATTTTTTTATTTATTTTAATATTTTTATTCAGCAATTTAAAAAAAAAAAAAACGTTTTCCAATATAAATATTCTATCACAGCAGCAATAACAGCATCATGCAAGAACCTACAATTAACAATCCCACAAACAAACCAACCCACACAAAATATCTTTGTAGGAGGAGAGGAGAAAGAACAAATAACAAAACTGGTGGAATTAAAAAATAAAAAAAATAAAATAAAATTGCATAGATCTGTCTTTCCCCCGCACCTATATGCATATTTTAGTTTTTACACTGATTATTTGCATTTCTTTTAGTCTATCAAATACAGTGAGTGGTATACTGTATAAAGAATGTAGGTGTGCGAATAGTAAAACAGTTTTTTAATTATACTTTATGCACAGTATTTTCCTTTTAATCCTGGATATTTGTCAGCCACACACTTCTATATTGATAAAAGTTCTTTAAATGGGTTTTCTTATAATAGCTCCAGCGACCAATGATAACTGTGGGTCTGGCTCCTGGAAGTCCTGGCAATCAGCTGTTACTGCTGGGCCAAGCTCTGGCTGCCCATACATTTATCCTGCAACTGTAGTAAGGAAAATGTAGTATTACATGACAGCCATTTGAAAGAATGGAGCCATAGGCACTCTGTGTGCTTCTGTATGGTGCTCCCTATGGATCAATGTTACCGATTCATTGTACTCTAGATTCAATGCTTCTAGGGGAGACTAGTTCTGTAATATATCATACAATGAATTATGCCAAACATGGAATGGTTTGATTCAAAAAGCATATGGATGAACAGTAGGGCAAAGCATTACTGGATATATAGCACTGCTACTGTCATAAATGTATTAAAAAAAATCTTGAGTCGCCTTCCTCATCCCATAGTTGTCATTGGACTAGTAGTTATATGTAATACCTCAATCTAATTGCTACGTTTTGCTTTGTGTATTTTTTTTCCTGCACAATACTGTATTTGGAAACTTTATTTCTTTTTCTTTATTCAACTTTTTCTTTATTTCATTTTCCACAACTTTAAAACTGAAGATAGTACATAAAAATATGAAATTACAAGTATATTTCCCCTTTTATTTCTAATCAATGTACTGTCTAAGTACCCACTGCATTATACCCCACCCATTTCCAGGATCACAGGAGAGAAAAAAAGAAAGAATTCCCATTCCCATTCTGTTCAATACTCCTATATGTTCTTTCCAGCCTTAAATTCAATTTAGCAATTTGATCTCTTGATAATTCCATTACCCTTTAAGTTGCCATTAAAGGGAACCTGTCACCAGCATTTCACCTATTGAACTCTACTCACCTCTCGCTGGCCGCTACTGTCCAAAGTTCATTGCCGTTATCCCCTCTCCTAAACTCCCCCTCCGACCGTAAATAACAGTTTGCAAACAATTTGTGCCTTTTATGTTAATAATCCAGCAGTCTCGTTCCTCTTCTTATGCCCGCCCAACGCCGAAAACTGGCCCGCCCTAAAGACCAAAATCTTGTCTCAGATAGCACGCATACGCCTGTTATGTATGGTCCGATACCCTTCCCTGCTTCATCCGGGCCTCTATCTAGCTAAGACATCGATGCGCAATTGCAGGATTTTGTGTGTGCTGGGGGGTGGCGAAGAGCTGTCAATTAAACGTAAGGAGACCGGGTAAACTTGAAAGGCTTGAGGAATGAAGATATGGCTCTTTTCAACTGAGGACATGATCCTGTTATGCTCATTAGCATACGACACAGGAACACTAAAAAACTTAATACTAAAGGTACAGAGCCTACTTAGAAGATAATAATAGGTTACATAAAAACGAAATCTCGCGAGATTACGAGGTAAACGAGATTTCGTATCCGTTGCTGTAAATCTCACAGAAAAGATTCAGAAGTGTCAGGATTCTGAGTACACATGACGTCCAGGCTGGATTTCATGTGTATTCATTATCAGGACACTGGATTAACGTTAGTGTTTGTGTATGAGGCTGCACATAGTGATATATCTATATCGCTAGTGCAGTGTAAATGAATGGAGAGGAGTGCATGATGCTGATTGGTCAGCGTCATGCACTCCTCTGTACAACGCCCACTTGGTCGAAAGTAAAAGTACGCCCACTTGGGCATTAAGAAAGCTCATTAGCATAAACCAAAATCGCTCCTAACTTTGTGAAAAATGATCGTTATTTTAAATAAAAAGCATTACTGTCATCTACATTACAGCGCCCATCTCCTTATATAGGAGATAGGGCACTTATAATGTGGTGACAGAGCCTCTTTAAATGTTTCTCCCTCCTCTGCCTCTATTTGCTGAAATTGTTACGCCCAGTAATACATCCGAAAGCTGGGTAAAGCCAGCCCACCTTTTGTTTGTGATAAATATAATGTGTCCAATCTTAGTTGTTCCCCCATAACATTCCATATGAAATTTGTCATTATCTTTTCAAATGTTAATAAAGCTTTAGGCATCATAACAAGGCAATTGTGCACCACATAAAGGATCACTGAATGTGCCACCATTTTTAAATATTACACATCTTGCTGCTAAGGATATATTTGTTTACCTTAATGTCTTTACCTTGTCACGTATCTTTTGAATCATTGGCCATATATTTAAATTCAAGTACAGGTTTACAGCCTTAGATATTACTACCCCTAAATATTTAAATGTGGTTACATTTGTCAACTGATTTATGAACCCACCCAGTGGCACTTCATGATTCAGGGAAGTCAGAAGGACTTACTCCAGATTACTGTAAAGCCAGAATATTTTTTGTGCTTTTTTATGATATTGATTACTTTTTCTACCGATTGTTCAGCCTCTCCTAATAGAAAGAGCATGTTCATTGTTCAGCCTCTCCTAATAGGAGAACCATGTCTAAAGCCATCAATTTTTCTTCTTTCCAAAAGATAGAAGTCAGAGAGATTCTTTAGAAATGACAAACAACAATGGGGGCAGTGGATATTCCTGCCTTGTTCCTCCGTATATATGTCAATTATCGAGGATGACCTGCCACTTATGCTTATCCTTGCTCTCACTCCTCTATATAATAGTTTTACCCAGTTGATAAAAGTTTTTCCAAAGCCTATTTTCTCCAAAGAGGCCCAAATGTAATCCCACATAAATTCCCTCTGTCTCCAGCGGACATTGAAGGTTCCAGAACAAGCGACGTATATTGTAGGCAGTGGACTTGCCGGGCATTAATCCTGATTG
Source organism: Rhinoderma darwinii (assembly GCF_050947455.1). Lineage (NCBI taxonomy): Eukaryota > Metazoa > Chordata > Amphibia > Anura > Rhinodermatidae > Rhinoderma > Rhinoderma darwinii. The sequence continues at coordinate 212,206,202 of NC_134688.1, read as the reverse complement.
TTTTTTATCTATTATATATAGCATAACCTTGGACAATCTACCGGCCAATATCTTCGCCAATAGCTTGTTTAGCCATAATAATGGCCAGTATAAGCCAGTCTTCAAAAAGGTCCTTGCCTTCATTCAGGAGTACCACATTTATTGATCTTTCATAGGGAGTTATAACATAGGATGTGTTGAACATCGCCAGTAAAAGTGGAAGCAGCACTTCTGCACATTTTTTGTAAAACTCTGCATGAAGTCCAACCATCCCCAGGGCTTTAGTCCGAGGTACAACTAACTGGGGCCGTTAGTACCTTATATTTCAGGGACTTCTCTAGGAGGGCTTGTTGCCTTATTAATCTGGGTTAGGCCGTTGTTCTTCATAATATTCTCAATATATCCTCTTTACAGCTTAACCCCTTCCCTCCGCAGCCATTTTTGGGATTTTCAGTTTTGTTTTTTCCTTCCCACCTTCCAAAAGCCATAACTTTTTTATTTTTCCATCAATATTGCCGTATGAGGGCTTGTTTTTTGTGGGATGAGTTTTAAAAAAACAGTGATTCCTCAATCTTTTGGGTGGTTTTGTTTTTATGGCGTTCACCGTGCGGTAAAAACTGCATGTTAACTTTATTCTGCGGGTCAAATTTATCAAGCTTTCTTTATGTTTTACTACTACAACTTTTACAAGGACAAAACTGATTGTTAAACATAAAATTAGAGTTTTTTTCCATGTTGTGAGAGCCATAACTTTTTTATTTTTTGGTCGATTTAGCAATATGAGGGCTTATTTTTGCGGGGTGAGCTGTAGTTTATATTGGTACCATTTTGGGGTACATGAGACTTTTTATTTTATTTTTTGTGGGAGATGAAGTGACCAAAAAAACAGCAATTCTGATATTTTTTATTTTTTACGGCGTTCACTATATGGACTAAATAATGATATATTGTAATAGTTCAGACTTTTACGGACTCGACGATACCCGTTATGTTAGCTTTTTATTTTTTTTACATTGTGCTTGAGGGAAAATGGGAAAAGGGGGGTTTTTTAACTTTCAATTTAGATTTTTTTTTTAAATTATTAAAAAAAACTTTATTTTACTGTTTTTGACTTTTTTTTACATGTCCCCCTAGGGGACTTTAACCAGCGATTGTTTGATCACTTGCACGGTATACTGCAATACTAATGTATTGCAGTATATTGTGATTCTAACAGTCTCCTATGAAGCCCTGCCAGAAGCAGGGCTTCATAGGAGTACAAAGAAGTACAAAGAAGGCCCCCAGGCTGCCATGTCAACCAATGGCACCCCTCATTTAAATGCAGCTGTCGCTATTGACCGCGGCATTTAACGGGTTAAACAAGCGGGATACCGCTCGTTACCCGGAAGTGTCGGCTGTAACACAGCTGACACACTAGCTCTATGGAGCGGGCTTAGCCCGTGAGCCTGCTCCATGCTCCCCCAGCCGGCATGCGCCGTGTATATATACGGCAGATGTCGGGAAGGGGTTAAAGAGAACCTTTCACTACCCCAGACATGTGCTTCTGAGTGCACCATCTTATAGGCGCACAGGCCCTGGGGCACCTTGAATTAGCTGTGTAGCCTCCGCCATTCTGGAGATATCGATGCCGTTATTATTGGCGTCCGATATGTAAATTAGCCCCTGTACTCTCAGTGGGGCATAGGAAGGGCAGGTGGCTTGATAGTCAGCGCTCTGACACTGTCCAATCAGCTGCGGACAATGTCAGAGTGGCTTTTGTTGTGTGATCTCTCTCGCCAGATCACAAAGACTTCTCATCATTTGCTGACAGTAGCAGGAGAGAGGAGGAGAGCGCGTGTCACCCCAGCGACCACCAGCCTGCTTATCCTCATCGCCGGTGTCTCCCTTCCCAGGGACGCCGGTGCATACTGCTCTTTCCTCCTCCCCTGGCCTATGCCCGTAGGGTACACGCGCTAGTCCGAGTCCTTAAAGGGACACCGCGCACACCAGAGATAATGCCCCCAGCCTATCCCTGCACACCCTGGACTATTTAAGGAACTCTGCCCACTTCTTCAGTGCCTGAGCAACATTATTTCTAACCCAGAGTTAGTCTGCAAAGGTTCTGTATCCTATTCCCTGTTACCTGTGTCTATGGCTATCCTGTATCCGTGTCCAGTCCAGTATCCCGAGTCAGTGTTCGTGACCAATCCTATATTCGTGTCCAATCCTGTATCCTCAGTCCGGTGTTCATGACCAGTCCTGGTTCCAGTAATCCAGCACAAGCCAGCTTCCCATAATCCGGCTCAAGCCTTTCTTCCAGCTATCCGGCACAGGCCTGCTACCAGCTCTCTGGTACCAGCCTGCACAAGCATGCTTCCAGCTATCCAGCACCAGCCTGTTATCAAGGTACAATCTACCATTGAGTGTCCTAATACCTGTCTGGCCAGCAGCTACTCCGTTACTGCGAAGTAGCCCAGTGGGTCTACATACCCAGTGGATGTTACACACACACACACACACACACACACACACACACACACACACACACACGCAGCAGAAAGAGATCACACAGCAGAAGCCGTTCAAATATAGGCTTTTAATGTATATCATACTGATCTTATAACACTATGAGGTGCATTAATTTCCATAAATGATTCTACCTCTCCCTTGATATCTATTTCTTTCGAGCTCATCTTATAAAAACGAATTCCCTCTTTTCCCATTCTCGTCTCAATATGGGGAGTGGTCTGACAAGCCTTTATGGCCAAATTTTATTCCCATGATGAGCCTTCAGCAAAGATTATTACCTAAGATCTATGGGAGACATTGTGTTGTGTGTTTTGGAGTAACAAGAAAAAGTTTCTCTCCCATGATTCCGCTCACGCCACAGGTGTACCCATCCAATCTTCTCTGTATTTCCCAAACAATGTTTTCTTTACTGGAGTTTATGATGAATGATTTGTTCTACCTTTTTCATCACAATTTTCATCCACCACTTTATTGAAATCTCCTCTCAATAATACAGGGTCAGTGGAGAGACTCTTGTTATGTCCTTGTAAATTATTCAAAATCTCTAAGGGGGATCTAGGTGGTAGGTATAATCCTATCATAATCATCCCGGTCCCCTCCAACAGTGTAGAATAACATACATATCTCCCTTGTGGATCCAGTATATATTTAATTTCTTGGTACATCAATTTTTTATCAACTAAGATACTGACTACACGGGAGTAGATAAAGTATACCGCATTATAGCTTGACTTAACCCAATGTCTTTGCACACAATGTGTACTTGAGGGAGTCAGATGAGTCTCCTGTAGACACAATTACATGGAGGAAAGGCTTACATAAGTCAAATATAGTAGCTCTTTTCAGTTTGTCATTTATCCAACAGATATTCAATGACATTATTTTAGCCATTTAAAAAGCAAAAAGAGGATAAAGAAAGAAGGTAGGAAGAGAAAAAAAAATGAAAGAATGAAATAAAAAATAAATAAAAAAGAGAGAAACCAACCTGTCCTTTGTCTTTGGCCCCTAACCCTCAACTATTTGTCATGTACTTCAACTCTATGACTAGATTCTCATTCTAGCAACCCCCCACCCCACCTCCTACCACTTGAGCTAAACAATATTCCAAGTCTAGCCAATCACACGCCTCTTCAGGGTTTTCAAAGATGTGTACTTGGCCATCGTATATTAGTCTTAGCCTGGCTGGGAACATAACCGAAAATATAATCTCTTGTAATCTCAAACTCTTTTTGACTTCATAAAAAGCTGCCCACTTTTTTTGTCTCCTGGGCAAAGTTTGGGTACATACTGATTTTATTTCCCTCATAGGTCAGTTCTGGGTGTTGTCTTGCTTTCTTTAGAATTGTATATTTATCTCCTGAGACAAGTAATTGTAGCGTCCATGGCCACGGACCGTCGGATATACTCACCTCCCGACGCCCGCAGCCATGGATCCGCTCACTTCCGCTCCGGTCTGCTGGGTCCCGTAGGGTGCGCTCGTGCCCGCTCTTAAAGAGCCAGCGCACGCACCTGTAAAACAGACATCATTATCAACCACATGATTTCCTGGTCTATAAGAAGGCCCCAGCCCTTCTGATCCTTGCCTGAGCATTGTTAGTAATTCCCAAGTCTATCTTGCAAATGGTCCCTTAGTGTTTCCCGTTCCAGTTGTTACCCGTGCCCTGTTACCTGTTCCTGTAACCCGTGCTGTGTTCTTGTTCCTGTGCCTACTAGTTGGAGTCGTGTCTACTACACCTGCTGTTGCCTTGCCACGTCCTGTGTCATCTGCCTCGTCCAGAGGGATTCGCCACGTCTGGCGCAACCTGCGGCACCTGCTGTTATCTGCCACGTCCTGTGTCATCTGCCACGTCCAGAGGGATTCGCCACGTCTGGCGCAACCTGCGGCACCTGCTGTCATCCGTCACATCTGGCATTACCTGCTGCACCAACCTCCATCCGTGCCAGAGCTGCGGCCATTGTCTGGACTATCCAGGTAAACTTGTGCGGGACTTTGTATTTCTGGGGTTCCTGTTGTTTGGCCAGCTGCCTCCCTGCAGCCTCTCTAGTGGGTCCACATACCCACATACCGTGACAGTAATTTAGCAAGTATCTGAAGCAGCCTGCTGATAGGTGGTAATGGTCGTGTGGGTATTTTGTGAGCTCTTTCAATATGAAATAAATTGGAGAAGGATTTTATTTCAAACTTTTACAGAAGGCAGTTACTTGTCATCTTCATGGTATCATCAATTTTTGACCATTCCGCAAAGCCCAGTAGGCGAATGTTACAGCAACAGGATTTATTTTTCAGATCTGTTAATTTTTGGCACATAATTTTCTTCTCTGCGTTTATCATCTCCTGGTCTTTGTTAATCTTGGGGAGGTTATCCTGAAGCTTACTCAGAGGATTCTCTGTTTCTTTAATACGACCTCTGTTTTTATTAATATCTTGTCGAAATAGTTTGATCTCTGTTTTGATGTGCGCTGTCTGTTCATATACTGCCTTAATTTCTTTATTGCATAACTGTACTGCATTTAATGTGTCTTTAAAGAGGCTCTGTCACCACATTATAAGTGGCCTATATTGTACATGATGTGATCGGGGCTGTAATGTAGATTACAGCAGTGTTTTTTATTTAGAAAACGATCATTTTTGATGGAGTTATGACCTATATTAGCTTTATGCTAATGAGTTTCTCATAGGACAACTGGGCGTGTTTTACTATATGACCAAGTTGTACAGAGGAGTGTATGACACTGACAAATCAGCGTCATACACTTCTCTCCATTCATTTACACTGCAGATAGCGATATAGCTATATCGCTATTTGCAGTCACATAAACAAACTACAACGCTACTCATGTGTCATGACAATGAATATACATTACCTCCAGCCAGGACGTGACGGGTATTCATCCTCCTGACCACTTCTGTAGCGTCTGTGTGATTTACAGCACAGCAGGCGTAGTCTCGCGAGATTACACTGTAAACTGTCATCCACAGCTAGATCTCGCTGTGCTGTGCTGTAGTCTCACACAGACGCTACAGAAGTGGTCAGGAGAATGAATACACACAGTGGCGGATCCCCATATGGGCGTTTCGGGCGGTCGCCCGGGGCCCAAGGCTTGCAGGGGGCCCATAGCTTCCCACACCGCACACAAATGAAACAAAACTCTCCATGGCTGCTGCTGCCGGCCGCATTCTAGTGATCATCGGTCCCACGTGCTGATGAAGAGGCGGGGGGAATGTGCAGGGGGAGTCAATTGCGGCCAGGGAACAGGGGCACAGCACATCAGCTGTAGAGAGCAGACTGTCAGAGATTGTGATGGGCAGGTGCTGGAGTCTCCCTGACAGTCTGCTCCTCTGTGCTGCTGTGCACTGTCCCTCCTGTCTAAACCTGCAGCAGCTGCCTGATAACGGCAAAACTGAAACTAGAGGGTGAAGGACCTGTGGTGACGTCACAGTCACATGATTAAGGTCCTGGAGGCTGCCAGAGACAAGCACCGCAGAGGAAGAGACTGGTAAGTAAGTGTGTGTGTGTGTGTGTGTGTGTGTGTGTGTGTGTCTGTGTGTGTGTGTGTGTGTGTGTGTGTGTGTGTGTGTTAGTTAATGTAAGTCTATATAGTGTGTGCTGTGTATATAGTGTCTATGTAGTGTGTGTGTTTATGTGTGTCATAATGTAAGTCTATATAGTTTGTGCTGTGTATATAGTGTGTGCTGTGTATATAGTGTATATAGTGTGTGCTGTGTATATAGTGTGTGCTGTGTTTATAGTGTCTATAATGTAAGTCTATATAGTGTGTGTGGTTTCAATATATAGTGTTTGGTGTTAGTGTGAATTGTATATAGGGTGTTTAATCTCAAATTTTTTGTGTGCAAAATAATTTCCCACCCATAGAGCCCTCTGCAGTAAATAAGATGCTCAGAACCCCCCCCCCCCCCTGCAGTATAATCTCCCCCATGGAGCCCTCAGTAGTTATTATACTGCAGGGGGGGGTCAGAGCGTTTGATTGACTGTTCAGGGTTCTATAGGGGAATAACTCCTCCCCCCCAAGAGCCATGAGGGCGGATTTACACGAACGTGTAATACGTCCGTGCAACGCGCGTGCTTTTCACACGCGTCGCACGGACCTATGCAAGTATATGGGGCAGTGCAGACTGTCAGTGATTTTTGCGCAGCGTGAGTCCGCTGTGTAAAACTGACAACATGTCCTATATTTCTGCGTTTTTTGCGCATCACGCACCCATTGAAGTCAATGGGTGCGTGAAAATCACGCATGCCACACGGAGGCACCTCCGTGGGACGTGCGTGATTTGCTCAACAGCAGTATAACTATGATTGCAAACAGAAAAGCACCAGGTGCTACAAACATACAAACAGAGTGTCATAATGATGGCGGGTGCGCGAAAGGCACGCAGCCGCGCATCATATGGTGATGACACACAGAGCTGTTAAGTGCCTTTTGCGCGCTCAAAACGCCACATTTTTTGCGTGCGCAAAATGCACACGCTCGTGTAAATCCGCCCTAAGTGTCAGACACTTAGACCCTCCCATAGGGCACTCAGCAGTCAGTCAGATGCACTGGGGAGGGGTGTCTGACTGCTTAAAGGGTAACTGACCAAACTTTTAAAAAAAAATTACATGTCATAGTGACATGTCAAATGTTCTAATCGGTGGGGGTCCGGGCACTGAGACCCCACCAATCGCTGAAACAAAGTGGCAGAAGCGCTCAGGTGAGTGCTTTGCCACTTTGTTTCTGATCGCCTTTCCTCTGATAGCCGAGCATGCGGTGTATGGGCACAACAGAAAGTCTATGAGTCCGTACACCGCGCCGAGAAAAGACAGTCAGAAATTAAGTGGAACAACGCTCACCCGGGCACTCCTGCTGCTTTGTTTTAGTGATCGGTGGTGGTCTCAATGCTGGGACCCCCATCAATCAAAACTTCTGACATATCACTTTCACTATGACACGCCAAATGTTTTTTAAAAGTTTAGTTACCTCTTGGGGACTGAATTTATTGGTTTGAGTTAATGTATGGGCCTGGGTCTTAATTTGCTTAGGGGTCTGGGGTATAAGGCAATTTATGGTGTTTATTTCTGAATTTTTATGTTGCTATAGACGCTGAAAATGGCTACAGAATCAAGGGGAAAACATTTCTCATCAGGAAACTCTGCAGTCATCAGGAGAAGTCGCCATAACGCCATAACGGTCTGTGTCAGATGGAGAAGAAAAGAGAACGACCCATCAGTGAAGACATCTCCTGTGAGTCATTGCATTTATCTGTCACCTCTCCTGACATGTCTTATCGGAAATCCTTGTATTCCACATAAAGTCTTTTTGTATCCAGGACTAATAGACAAATGCGTGTTACCATTCCCCTTGTCAGGAGGATGTGTCCCTACACAGTGGGATACTGTCAGCGATGGTTGGAGACTGTCAGTGTGTAGGGACACAGCCCTTTGACAAGGGGAATCGTAGCACTCATTTGTCAATGCTCACACAGAAAGGTGGTGTTTAATATAGACATGACGTGGCAGGGCGGTGGTGGAGAAGGGGGCCCAAGCTTGAGGAACAGCCCAGGGCCCATGGTTTACTTAATCCGCCACTGAATACACATCACGTCCTGGCTGGTGGTAATGTATATTCATTGTAATGACATATGAGTAGCGTTATAGTGTGTTTATGTGACTGCAAATAGCGATATAGCTTTATCGCTATCTGCAGTGTAAATGAATGGAGAGAAGTGTATGACGCTGATTTGTCAGTGTCATACACTCCTCTGTACAATGCCCACTTGGTCATATAGTAAAACATCGGTTAGCGTCTTTTGAGATTTCTTTAGGGCCATTATATTTGGGGAGAGAAGATAACTTTCCATTCTATTCTCCTCTGTCCTACTTGACATAGCAGATTGTTGTAGGCCGACTTTATTACTGCCTGAGTTCTGAGGGCGGCACATACTTTCCCCCCTCCTTGCTTTTCAGATCTGTGTTTTAATGCAATGTCAACTCGGCCGTTGTTCTCAAATGACCAAGGTTTCTTCAGTATACTCTTATTTCAACCAGCTAGAAACTGTGTATTGATCTGTTGGCCTATGTGGCTAAGCAGAGTGTTAGCACACTGTATAGTTTACAGTCACAGATGTGATGGTTGCATGGTGTGATGGATGGTCAAATTGCTTATGTTCTCTGTATTAAATTACACTATGAATTATCAAGCAGGATGCCGGATTATGAAGATATGTATTCTCCATTTTGTAATGACCTCTTTCTGGTTCTGCTTAAATCAAAAGGGAATAAGTTATTACTTTGTGTTCTTTTTCGTGGCCTTCAATACTGGTAGATAGGAGTCTGGCAGAACGCCTAGACCTGAAATAATCATCATATTTGTAATTAATTCTCTTCATCTCAGTATTTCACACACATATATGAAATCACCACATACACTTATGTAAACCTCCTACATTTCTATTGTTTGTAGGCCAGGATTTGCAGGTGTTAGAAAGATCACGTGACCTCAGTGGGAAGGTACCCTATGACGTATTTTCAGTCTACGTGTAAAATGTTATGATTGGTTGTTCCATGAGAGGTAACACCCTGATTAGAGGGTACGCCCTGAGGGTATATTAACCTATGTATCTTGATAATAAATGAGAATATTGATTGAGACAACAGATTGCTATTGTCTTTATTGATCTCCCGGTGCACTGCTGATACTTCAATTACCATATTTGAATACCACCTGACAAAGCAGAGGGAGCCCATTAGAGCACCCATCCCAAAAGGTGCTACCTGGAAGGGGTTGCTTCGACAATGGATTCTATTAAAATAGTCTTGTATTGGCAGTTCAGTAAGTCTTCATCAGACAGTCACCCACCTTCTATTAGTGCAACATGCAACCTCAGGGGGTATAGTACAGCATAGAGTCATCTGAATGTTATTGTACAATAGGTGAAACAGTCCTAAAATGGGAAGTGTGGTAATGGAGTGTGGTAATAACATCTAATGTGAGAGGTCAACAGGCGTTATCAAGGCGGCACGGGTAAAATAGTAAATTACAACTATATTTTCTCTTGGGAGACAGCCACCCAGCCACAGCTGATGGGTACAGGTGACTAGCCTCCTAATTCCGTATAAAAAGGGATTCAATGCATTACTGTGCATGTAATCACTGCGCAAGGTGAAGTCTTGGTTGGTGCGGGGTTCCCCTCAGTTGAAGTGCTGCCCAGGCAGGTCTTTACCTCAGAATTTTTTTTAGGCTGCTGTTACCGCTGTATACTGATGTCTTCAGATTACACAGACCAGACTTCTGTGATAAATCATGACTTGCATGGTGATGTTCATCACTTAGGACGGATATTTACTTATGACAATTTATAAATGTCTCCTACTCATGTAAGTGAACTACCTGTAAGGGGAACTGCAGCTGGAAGACCCTGCAGCCCGCAAGGTTTCTGGAAATAGTCATGCAATATGTGAACCCCTCTCATGCTTAGAAATGAGGAGAGGGGAGCAAGAAGCTGGGTCAGTTTAGATGGGGATTTCCCCACAAAAAATGATTTCCACGCTGGTTCATGTTGGAAGGAAGATGAGTTATATACCATCTTCATCTTTTTCCTCAGTAGGGACAGAAATTATTGAAAGAAAAGAAGCAGGGAGCCTGGAAAGGGCCTTGCTATTAATTAATCCCTCTCAAGCTCTGAATATGAGGAGAGTGGGGAAGTAATTAACACACTGGACACTGTCTTAATGGTCTTATTTACCACATGAAAAATGCAGTGTATTTTGCTGTACAGTCAGCCCTCAGAAAAGGATGATCATCAATGTGGTCATTGGGACAAATATTATTGGACTTCAGCTGGTGACAGACAGTACACCTCTAAAACGTGAATGCAGCTGGTGAGACAGATTCTGCACATCTGACAATATGTGACTGCAGCTGGTGAGACAGACCCTGCACCTCTGATAATATGTGATGGTAGCTGGTGAGACAGATCCTGCACCTCTGATAATATGTGACTGCAGCTGGTGAGACAGACACTGCACCTCTGATAATATGTGATGGTAGCTGGTGAGACAGACCCTGCACCTCTGATAATATGTGATGGTAGCTGGTGAGACAGACACTGCACCTCTGATAATATGTGATTGTAGCTGGCGAGACAGATCCTGCACCTCTGATAATATGTGATGGTAGCTGGTGAGACAGATTCTGCACATCTGACAATATGTGATGGTAGCTGGTGAGACAGATTCTGCACATCTGACAATATGTGACTGTAGCTGGTGAGACAGACACTGTACCTCTGATAATATGTGATGGTAGCTGGTGAGACAGACCCTGCACCTCTGATAATATGTGATAGTAGCTGGTGAGAAAGACACTGCACCTCTGATAATATGTGATTGTAGCTGGCGAGACAGACACTGCACCTGATAATATGTGATGGTAGCTGGTGAGAAAGACACTGCACCTCTGATAATATGTGATTGTAGCTGGCGAGACAGACACTGCACCTGATAATATGTGATGGTAGCTGGCGAGACAGTCACTGCACCTCTGATAATATGTGATGGTAGCTGGCGAGACAGTCACTGCACCTCTGATAATATGTGATGGTAGCTGGTGAGACAGACACTGCCCCTCTGATAATATTTGATGGTAGCTAGTGAGACAGACACTGCCCCTCTGATAATATTTGATGGTAGCTGGTGAGACAGACCCTGCACCTCTGATAATATGTGATGGTAGCTGGTGAGACAGACACTGCCCCTCTGATAATATTTGATGGTAGCTGGTGAGACAGACTCTGCACCTCTGGTAATGTGTTACTGCAACCTGTGAGACAGACCCTGCACCTCTAATATGTGACTGGCGCTGTTGAGACAGACACTGCACCTCTGATAATATGTGATGGTAGTTGGTGAGACAGACACTGCACCTCTGATAATATTTGATGGTAGCTGGTGAGACAGACCCTGCACCTCTGGTAATGTGTTACTGCAACCTGTGAGACAGACCCTGCACCTCTAATATGTGACTGGCGATGTTGAGACAGACCCTGCAGCTCTGATAATATGTGGTGGCAGCTGTTGGACAGAAACTGCACCTCTGATAATATGTGATGGTAGCTGGTGAGACAGACACTGCACCTCTGATAATATGTGATGGTAGCTGGTGAGACAGACCCTGCACCTCTGATAATATTTGATGGTAGCTGGTGAGACAGACCCTGCACCTCTGGTAATGTGTTACTGCAACCTGTGAGACAGACCCTGCACCTCTAATATGTGACTGGCGCTGTTGAGACAGACCCTGCAGCTCTGATAGTATGTGGCGGCAGCTGGTGAGACAGACCATGCACTTCTGATAATGTGTTACTGCAACCTGTGAGACAAACCCTTTGCAAGTTATACATGTCTCTGTTGGGAAGAACAGAAGGTTTGAAGGAAAATGGCCTGAGTTCGTTTGAGCATGAAAAATGTGACAGTCAAGATTTTTTTCTTTGATCTTAAGTTACAATGCATCGAAAAGAGACTGTATTTACATACAGTACAGTACAGTACAGCTAACATATATTGGGCTATTTGACTCCTTCTGGTGTTACTCATCACAGCCACGTTTTTCAGATCGTGCAAAAACTGTGGTCTCCCTATTCATAATCCACCCTTGATGGTTTCACCATATATTGCGGTGCTCTCTCACTCCACATCAGGGCTGGGGGATCTCATTGCTCACCGCTGTAGAGCCTCTCTCGTATCACTGACGGCGACCAGCATTCCAGCGGGTGACGTTATCAGGAGGGGAGAAGTTGAGGGGCCTCCCGTGTGCGCCGCTCACATGCTGCAATTGGAAGCGCCTAGAATCTGTATTTCAATTGGGCCGTGCATGTTCTATTGGATGCTGTAAATCAAACTGAGTGGTCGGACTGATAGAAAATATATTGAATGAAAAACTTGGGAATCAAAAAATCTTTAGCTGGGAGTTATTTACCAAGCCTTTACAGAAAGTTCTCATTTACCTTCCAAAATAAAAGTCATGCCAATTAAAACAACTGATGTCAAAGGAAAGCATTTGATCCTGCACATTTCTGTTAAAACTGCCTGTAGATCTGTGATTGTAGATCATCAACCATCTATGAAATTAGAAAGCAGAAGGAGCAATTATGTTCCATTGTTTTAAATGACACGAAGATTATAATGCAATTAAAAGTGGACGTGCACATGTTTTGTATGGTGAACACAAGGAACTCCAGTCCCACACTAGTACTGCCGACTGCAAAGAATAGTGCATTTTTCCTTTATTTTGAAAAATAATATAGTGGTTGTCATATAATATTTACAACCTCAATGTAACCAGACACTTTCAACTGTGTTTACCCAACAGCATACGGGTTGGTGCAACAAAGAAGAACGCTGATGGTTTCAAAACGGACAAGGATACAAACAATATTCCTATGACAAATGAAAAAGAGTCACTACTTGAATAATGAACTCCTACTTTATATATAAAAAACAAAATACATCTGACATGCAGGTGAATATGTGATAAAGCTATTTGTTGAATAAACTGGACATTTTCTCCAGCAGAAGCTCCAAGTTTAACAAAGGGCCTCAGGTTATTTGCATTGCCAAGTATGCATACAGTTCTAATTCTTGTGTATAGTAGTTATAGTACTATACATGGAAACATATGGAACATATGTAGAATAAGATTGTGGAAACAAATTTGTCTGGAAATGAGACATCGGTAAATTGCCTGAAATGTTATTCAAAATGCCAAACAATAATATCACAGGATGCATCATTTTACATTGCGTTTATTACATTGCACATTACATTGAATATTTATTATGGGTAAACATTTGGGGGTGTTAGGAAAGGCAGGGGTGCAGGGATGATGAGCACTATCTCTAGGTGCAGTGGAGAAAAAAAGTTTCTGTATTTTTCTATTTAGCCACCATCCCATCTTATAGGTTACCCCTGTGCTTGTTCAGTAACACTGGTATGTAGCATTGACATGACCAAGGTACAGCGCACTTTTCACTTGACTAGATTTACTTAGTATCGTTTGAAGTCAAACTGGCTAATTCTAAAACACAGTGGGGGAGATTTATCAAGACTGAAGCAGACACAAATTGGAGTAGTTGTCCATGGATTTTTTAATCCGCAGCATGTCAATTGTATTTGCGTAAACGCTGCTTATTTATTGCGGGTTTTCCCCATTGAATTCAATGGGGAGGTAAAACCCGCAACAAATAGGTGTTGAGGGTTTCATGCCGCAATTCCGCCGCAAAAAAACGTAACTCAGAATAAAACAATCTTATACTTACCCAGAATTCTGTGTTTCTTCGTCCAGGCTGGCCTCCTGGGATGACGTTTCATCCCATGTGACCACTGCAGCCAATCACAGGCTGCAGCGGTCACATGGGCTGAAACGTCATCCCAGGGCTGCAGAATGTCAGGACGTCAGAGGGACGCGTTGCCATGGTAAGTATCCATATATTTTTTTTCAGTGCAGAATTTCTGCAGCGGACATTCTGGCCAAAAAACTGCACCACAATTTGGTGTGGTTTTTCGTCAGGAATTCCCTGCTGTGACCAAGGCTGCCTATCCGCCCTGTGTGAACATACCCTTACAATGATTATTAATGGTGGTACAACCAGTTATTAACCACTTCTTGACCAGAAGCTTTACCCCCTTTCCTGATCAGGCCCATGTTCAAGTTCTAGCCATGTGCCAAATTAAAAGTAAATTGTTGTACTATTACTCTTCCAAACTACATGTATTTTCTCAGAACATATTGGGCTTCCATATTATGTAAACAAAAATAATAGATACAGTGAAGGAAATAAGTATTTGATCCCTTGCTGATTTTGTAAGTTTGCCCACTGTCAAAGTCATGAGCAGTCTAGAATTTTTAGGCTAGGTTAATTTTACCAGTGAGAGATAGATTATATTAAAAAAAAAAAAAAAAAAGAAAATCACATAGTCAAAATTATATATATTTATTTGCATTGTGCACAGAGAAATAAGTATTTGATCCCTTACCAACCATTAAGAGTTCAGCCTCCTCCAGACCAGTTACATGCTTCAAATCAACTTAGTGCCTGCATTAAAGACAGCTGTCTTAAATGGTAACCTGTATAAAAGACTCCTGTCCACAGACTCAATTAATCAGTCTGACTCTAACCTCTACAACATGGGCAAGACCAAAGAGCTTTCTAAGGATGTCAGGGACAAGATCATAGACCTGCACAAGGCTGGAATGGGCTACAAAACCATAAGTAAGACGCTGGGTGAGAAGGAGACAACTGTTGGTGCAATAGTAAGAAAATGGAAGACATACAAAATGACTGTCAATCGACATCGATCTGGGGCACCATGCAAAATCTCACCTTGTGGGGAATCCTTGATCCTGAGGAAGGTGAGAGCTCAGCCGAAAACTACACGGGGGGAACTTGTTAATGATCTCAAGGCAGCTGGGACCACAGTCACCAAGAAAACCATTGGTAACACATTACGCCGTAATGGATTAAAATCCTGCAGTGCCCGCAAGGTCCCCCTGCTCAAGAAGGCACATGTACAGGCACGTCTGAAGTTTGCAAATGAACATCTGGATGATTCTGAGAGTGATTGGGAGAAGGTGCTGTGGTCAGATGAGACTAAAATTGAGCTCTTTGGCATTAACTCAACTCGCCGTGTTTGGAGGAAGAGAAATGCTGCCTATGACCCATAGAACACCGTCTCCACTGTCAAGCATGGAGGTGGAAACATTATGTTTTGGGGGTGTTTCTCTGCTAAAGGCACAGGACTACTTCACCGCATCAATGGGAGAATGGATGGAGCCATGTACCGTCAAATCCTGAGTGACAACCTCCTTCCCTCCACCAGGACATTAAAAATGGCTCGTGGCTGGGTCTTCCAGCACGACAATGACCCAAAGCATACAGCCAAGGCAACAAAGGAGTGGCTCAAAAACAAGCACATTAAGGTCATGGAGTGGCCTAGCCAGTCTCCAGACCATAATCCCTTCGAAAAATTATGGAGGGAGCTGAAGATCCGAGTTGCCAAGCGACAGCCTCGAAATCTTAATGATTTACAGATGATCTGCAAAGAGGAGTGGGCCAAAATTCCATCTAACACGTGTGCAAACTTCATCATCAACTACAAAAAAGGTCTGACTGCTGTGCTTGCCAACAAGGGTTTTGCCACCAAGTATTAAGTCTTGTTTGCCAAAGGGATCAAATACTTATTTCTCTGTGCACAATGCAAATAAATATATATAATTTTGACTATGTGATTTTCTGTTTTTTTTTAAATATAATCTATCTCTCACTGGTAAAATTAACGTAACCTAAAAATTCTACACTGTTCATGTCTTTGACAGTGGGCAAACTTACAAAATCAGCAAGGGATCAAATACTTATTTCCTTCACTGTATATATTTATTTATTTAAAAAAAATGGAAGAAATATATCCCCTTCCCCTTCATTTCCTTTACTGCTCACACTGTGCATTGCCGACACATTTGAAGTGACGGTTCATAGTATTACAGCCTTCTCCCATTGAAGTGAACAGACTGTAATACTGTGAACCACCGCTACAAGTGTGTCGGCGATTAACATTGTAAGTAGTAAAGGAAAAGGAAAAGCGCTGCGGCCCCTTCAAAGCAGCTGATAGGCGGGGTGCCGGTAGTCGGGCCCCGACGGATCAGATATATATGGCTTATCCATACATTTTTTTGGGACTGGACAGCCCCTTTAACACCCCCAAAGTGACTCTTTTATGAAAAGTAGACCCCCTATGGTATTCATTTAACGACATATCAAAGATTTGAAAATCTGCAGTATAAAAAACCGCATGTGGATGACATTTGTAAAATCTCATCTACTTGATTTGTACTGTAATCTGCTGCAGACTTTATCTGCGCAAATCTGCAGGTAAAATCTGCAGCGAATCCACCACATGTAACATGCCCCTAAGGCCGGATTCACACGAGCGTGTTCAGTCCATGATATACGGTGCGCAGGTCGGCCACATTTCCCTGACTGAACACACTGCAGGGAGCTGGGCTCCTAGCATCATCGTTATCTATGACGCTAGGAGTCTCTGACTCTCCGCGGAACTGCTGTCCCGTACTGAAAACATTTGGCGGACCGTATATCACGGACTGAACACGCTCGTGTGAATCCGGCCTTATCACATAACCGGAGACCACACTGAGTGGTCTCCAGGTGAAAACTTTGTGATACAGTTGTCTAGAGACAGCTGTATCACATAGCTAAATGCCACGGGGAGCGGCAAACAAGCTAACACTGCAGGACGTTCTGGAACGTCCTTGCAGGGTTAAGTACGGACCGCTCGGACATTTATAGTCTATGGACGGTCTACAACTGGTTAAAGGGGTTGTTTTGCAACATCTGCCTCTTTTCCTGGAACAGCACAACTCTTGTCCATATGCTGTGTTTAATATTTGAACTCTGCCCCATTCAAGTGATCCTAGACAGTCTATGAACAAGCCCTTTAAAGGGAGTCTGTCACCAGAAATGTACCTATCGAACTAGCAACAGAGTAATATAGTGTATGCTCACCTGAATGTGATGTTATTTTCCTTTTTCACATGAGTGCCTCCTTTGCAGAGAAAATAGAGTTTTTATCAAATATATACAAATTTGCATTTTGGAGCAACGAGGGCATCACCATCGGCGCATTAGACCGGTGAACATCAAAGGTGTACTGCGCATGCGCATTCAGGAGACTACGGGGTCAGGCGTGAACTCGGCTATTACACTGCCTGGCCCCTGTCATTCAATGAAAGAAGAGAGAGATAGACTGGGAACAGAAGACAGAGCACTTTGGAGCAACGGTGACGCCCTCGTTATTTAAAAATA
This sequence comes from Rhinoderma darwinii, assembly GCF_050947455.1. Lineage (NCBI taxonomy): Eukaryota > Metazoa > Chordata > Amphibia > Anura > Rhinodermatidae > Rhinoderma > Rhinoderma darwinii. Next base: position 212,188,843 of record NC_134688.1, on the reverse strand, counting down.
CTTATTTGCATATATTGAATAAAGTGATTTTCTCTGCAAAGTGCCAACCATGTGAAAAAGGAAAATAACATTAGATTCAGATGAGCATACATTTCATAAGGCCTCATGCACATGACCGTGAAAAGGCCCCATGACCATGACCGCAAAAGATAGGACATGTCCGATCTTTTACCCACGGAATAAAGTTAAGTTGTTGTTTTTACCACATGGTGAAAGACGTAAAGACCCAAAAAATAATGGAGGAATCGCAGTTTTTTCCAATTTCAGCCCGCAAATAATTTTTTTTCAGCTTCCCAGTTCATTACAGTATATGGTACTTTTAATGCTAGCAATAGAAACTACAACTCCTCCCGTAAAATATAAGCCGTCACACCGCTCTAAGGACAGAAAAATGTTATAGCTCTCGGAAGGCGGGAAGTGAAAAACGAAAATCAAAAATCAAAAAATCGCTGTGTCCTTAAGGGGTTTTAAGATGTTCTGATACACACTGAATTTTTGTTTACATCTACTTAGCCTGGTCTCGACTCCTATTTGTTACATGTGAATTGTAAGTCTAGTCAGATCTGAGTGCCTAACTTGGATCTGTGTTTTTTGTACTTATTATTTAATTTATTTTTCTTTCCATTATGTCAACCTCGGATATTACTACAGAGAGAATTGTTTTTTCACTAATTCTGTAAATTTGTTTATATTTTAGCGGCCCTGCGTGTTCCGACTCTGCCTTTATTTTGAATCTGATGTCCTCTTTTTGTTGTCATACCTGTTGTTTGTTTCAAATATATAATAAAAATTTGAATTGAAAAAAAAAGATTGTCACCAATAGGCTTGCATGTTAAAAAAAAACGTATATTGCTCGGTAGTTTGCTATGATATTCCATCCTTCAAAAAAAGGCAGATGTACACGCTAAACGTAGAGCATAAATGTAATGTGAAGGAGACCATAGACACTAAATTTCTGGAAACACTACACCTATTATACATCTATAGCTGGCAATAGACTTTTTATTTTACAACGTTTTCAAAATGTTTCCTAAACTATATGTTAATTCTCCAATTTTCCTATGTGTAGTTTATTCATTTATTAATGCATTCATTTGCTTGCAAACTTATATATGTAATGTATCGCTCATGAATTACACAGTAAGATACATGCTTAACAATAAAAATGATACGTGGAAACCGTTACGTTAATTTGACAATAACTGAAAGCAGACATAAAGAGATGTTTATCCTACAGTGGCGGTGAATCACTTTTCTAGAGAAATGAATGTTTGATGAAAAGGAAGGTGAGTAATGTGTGGGCAGTTAATTGGTGGCAATGTTAAAGAGTTGGTGGTTGTTGATCATGTATGTTGGAGTACGGTTCTGATGCTTGAAAGTGCAGTATTCTCTATGGCTTAGTATTTAATTAATAATATAAGGATTGAGGCAGGATAGAACAAAGAGAATTTTAGTAAATAATATATTTCTAAATTTGAAAACAAAATGTTATCAAACAAATGTTAAAAAATGAATAGCTTTGATGTAAAAATAACAGACTGTTTTAGGCCAGGGCTACACACAAATTTTTTTGGGGAGCAAAATTGCTGGAATAGCAACTTTTGTACATGAAATGCAGTTCAGAGGAATACAACGAGTTGAATGTACATGCAACATTGATAAGATTTTCATGTGACATTACCTCAACATACACATAAATAATAAAGTCCTGACATACCTGTATAGCTACTAAGTTTTTGTGCTCTGTAATAAAAACAGCATACATTTTGTAAGATAAATAAAAGTAAATTAGAGCAAATAATGGCACAATCAGTGCGTAATGTCCGTGGCTGCGGGCTGTCAGCTCCAACCTCCCCCTGACAGCCGCAGCCACGAGTCGGCAAGCGCTGGCCCCAGCCTCCTCCTCAGGAGACTCCAGTGCTCGCGTCCACTCACCTCAGCCGGATCCCGTAGAGTGCATATGCACGCTCGTGCCCGCTCTTAAAGGGTCAGCGCGCGCACCGGACTTCGTGGATGAACTTTGACCCGTGAGTACCCTGGACTATAAGAGGGGTCCAGCCCCCTAGTTCTATGCCTGAGCGTTGTTGTGTTCCCTAGTTTGTCTATGTGATGGCCTCCTAGTGTGTTTCCTGTTCCACTCCCTGCCCCTGTACCTATAGCTGTTTCCAGTTCCTGTTCCTAGCAATCCATACATTCCTGGTCTAGCACTGTGCTGTGCCAAAGTCGTGCCGTGCTGCATCCACGTCTGACCTGCTTCACCTCGCCTGACGTCCGCCTGCTACCTAGTCCCAGCCGAGCCTGCCCTGCTGCTGTCTGAGCGGCCACAGGTACCTATAGAACTCTAGACATTCACCTGCTCCCTGTTGGCCAGCTGGCTTACCGCCAAGGCGGTATGGCCCAGTGGGTCCACAGACCCATCGTGACAGTACACTGGTCGATTCAAAACCATGACGACGTCACAGGAGATGCGAGCGGATATGCTGGACCTCCGGTCTCGACAGGACCAACTCCTCCAGGCGTTGAACATTCTTGCACGTCGGCAGGAAGCACAAGCTGCCGTTCCTCCTACTACACCTCCTGGAAATGTGGATCCTCAGTCTACACCTCTTGGCAGTATCGACCCACATGTTTATTTTCCACTTCCTGACCGCTATGATGGAGTAGCAAGTACCTGTCGTGGTTTTCTTAATCGATGCCAGATCCATTTCTGCCTGTATGCTAGGACATTTTCGTCTGATGGTGCCAGGGTCGCTTTCATCATTTCTCTCCTCACCGGCAAGGCTCTTGCATGGGCGAACCCTATCTGGGAGAGACAAGGACCAGAGACCCGTGACTTCCCTGCCTTCCTCCGGAATTTTTGCATGGTGTTTGAGGAGCCTGGACGGGTCTCATCTGCAGTGGCCTCTTTGATTAACCTGCGCCAAGGAGACCCCTCCGTGAGTGAGTACGCCATCCACTTCCGCACCGTGGCGGGAGAGCTGTTATGGAACAATGAGGCTCTGGGGGCTGCATTCTGGCATGGACTATTTTCCAGAATTAAATACGAGCTTGCCGCCCAGGATCTGCCGTCCACCCTGGATGACCTCATCCTTCTGTCTGCCCAGATTGATATACGGATCTGTGAATACCTCCAAGAGGTTCAACGGGAGGGAGCCCTTCCTAGTCTGGCCCCTACTTTGCAGCAACCCCTGCTGTCCCCTGATGTCGATCCTCCGAAGAAGTCGGTAATAACGGACCAGTATAAGTTATCTACCCAAGAGAGACAACGCAGACGCACATCTGGACTCTGTCTTAATTGCGGTTTCGATGGCCATCTTGTGCGCCTGTGCCCCCAAAAATCCAAAAACCTCGGGTTGCTTAGAGTGACGACCTCGGGTAAAGATGGACTTCCGTCTAAATTGTCCATACCTGTGACCATAGTGTCCGGCGAGAAAATGCATCAGGTCTCTGCGTATCTGGACTCTGGATCCGTTGCTAATTTCATCCGCAGAGATCTGGTGGACCTTCTGCAATTACCCACCACCCCTCTGGAGAGCCCCTTGACAGTTGCCTCAGTGAATGGACTACCTCTGCCAGACCCAGTTATAGCTGTGACCAAGCCGCTGAGGCTCCAAGTGGGAGCCCTCCACTCCGAACTTCTGTCGTTCTATGTCCAGCCCAAAGCTGTTAACCCTGTGTTGCTGGGCCTGCCTTGGCTCCAACTGCAATTCTGGAGAGGTTCTCCAGTGGGGCCCTGAGTGTCAAGGTCGTTGCCTGGTGCGGATTCGTTCGGCTTAGCCTTCGCTGCCTCGGTCATTGGCAGGATTGCCGGGTCATTATGCTGCCTTTTCGGACGTCTTCAGAAGGAGGGAGGCGGAGACATTGCCCCTACATCGGGCGTATGACTACCCTATTGAACTGATTCCTGGTGCATCCCTTTCTCCGTGGTAGGGTATATCATCTCTCCTCGCCAGAGACTCTGTCCATGTCCTCCAATGTGAAAGAGAACTTAGAAAGGGGCTTCATACGAAAGTCTTCCTCCCCGGCAGGAGCCGGGTTCTTCTTCGTCAAAAAGTAAGATGGCTCTCTTCGTCCTTGCATCGACTACCATGGTCTCAACCAGATCACAGTGAAGAATAAATATCCATTGCCACTGATCTCCAAACTGTTTGATCGTATACGTGGTGCAAAAATGCTTTCTAAACCAGACCTGCGTGGGGCTTACAACCTAGTCCAGATTCGCCAGGGTGATGAATGGAAGACTGCATTTAACACCCGTGATGGACACTATGAGTATCTAGTAATGCCCTTCGGCCTGTGTAATGCTCCCCCGGTCTTCCAGAAGTTTTAGAATGACATTTTCCGTGACCTCCTCTATGTTTGTATTGTAGTCTGCCTTGATGATATCTTGATTTTCTCCCCAGAGTCTATGACGCACCAGAGACATGTCCGTCAGGTTCTCCTGCGGTTAAGGGACAATCGTCTGTACGCCAAGTTGGAGAAGTGCGTATTTGACAAGGATGCTCTACCCTGCCTGGGCTACATCGTCTCGAATCGTGGTCTCGAGATGGATCCTGAAAAGGTAAAGTCTATCCGCGGAGTGGCCACGCCCTCAAGGCTTGAGGGCCATACAGCGCTTTTTGGGATTTGCTACTTTTTACAGGCAGTTTATTCCGAACTTCTCCCCACTGACTTCTCCCATCTCTAACCTTACTAAGAAGGGTATGAACGCCAAGGTGTGGACTCCCGAGGCAGAGTCCGCATTCAATAGCCTGAAGAGTGCCTTCACGTCAGCCTCTATTCTCCATTATCCGGATGTCTCTCTGCAGTTCTCGTTGGAGGTGGACGCATCCTCTGTCGGTGCTGGTGCACTCCTGTTCCAGAGAGGTTCCAAGGGCAAGTCAAAGGTATGTGGATACTTTTCCAAGCTCTTCTCTCCCGCAAAACGCAACTACTCGATTGGGGATCGGGAGTTACTGGCCATCAAATTGGCTCTGGAGTAGTGGAGACATATACTAGAGGGCGCAGCTCATCCAATCTTGATTTTTACGGACCACAAGAATCTGACCTACCTCCAGACGGCTCAACGGCTGAACCCTCGTCAGGCCAGGTGGTCACTGTTCTTTGCAAGGTTTCAGTTTGAGCTTCATTATCACCCGGCCGACAAGAATGTGAGGGCCGATGCCTTGTCCATGTCTTTCGAGACAGAATACACCATTGAGAGTCCACAGAACATTATTGATCCATCTTGCATTGTCTCGGTCAATCCCCTGCAAATTGGGGACATTCCTCCATGGAGGACTTTTGTGCGCCTGGCTGATTGTGAAAGAATCCTCCGCTGGGGACACACCTCTAGACTGTCAGGTCACGCGGGGTTACCTATAGCTGTTTCCAGTTCCTGTTCCTAGCAATCCATACATTCCTGGTCTAGCACTGTGCTGTGCCAAAGTCTTGCCGTGCTGCATCCACGTCTGACCTGCTTCACCTCGCCTGACGTCCGCCTGCTACCTAGTCCCAGCCGAGCCTGCCCCGCTGCTGTCTGAGCTGCCACAGGTACCTATAGAACGATAGACATTCACCTGCTCCCTGTTGGCCAGCTGCCTTACCGCCAAGGCAGTACGGCCCAGTGGGTCCACAGACCCTTCGTGGATATGCACAAAAATTGGGACATAGAATGTAATTAAAACCACAGAAAAGGCCATACTCACAAATTAGGAGGAGGGTAAAAACCCGTTCCAAACAGGACGCGACCAGGTCAAAGAATGCTGATGAAGGGAAGTGCCCATGTGTGTTTAAATAATGAATAGCAGCCTATTTAGAACGCCCATACCATAAGAGAGCGGGATGCCCTGCATGCAATGCCAAACATCCGTACACCAGGCTATCCCAGCGCCATAAGACCTGGCCGCGTCCTGAAAAAAAGGTATGGACGCGGCCAGGTCTTATGGCGCTGGGATAGCCTGGTGTACGGATGTTTGGCATTGCATGCATGTCAGCCCGCTCTCTTACGGTATGGGCGTTCTAAATAGTCTGCTATTCGGCGATATATGCTGTGCCTCACTATCCAAACACTGTGCCTCCATGTTTTACACACTACACTCACGTTTTTGTATCACTCACAGCCCTGATTTCTACACACTACATTTAGTAATGTCCCCTATATCTCACATGCACACCATACACAGTACTTTATTATTTTTTCCACTACACATTTACTTCCATGCCCAACACACCACTCCCCTCAAGGTTAGTGGGAGTGGCTATCATTATTTAAACACACCTGGGCACTTCCCTTCATCAGCATTCTTTGACCTGGTCGCGTCCTGTTTGGAACGGGTTTTTACCCTCCTCCTAATCTGTGAGTATGGCCTTTTCTGTGGTTTTAATCACAGACCCTTCGTGACACAGTGTATGTAGTTTTAATGGCTTTTAGTCTTCAAATAGTCATATAGCTAAGCACAACTATTCATAAAGCAAAGTAGAGCAAGCAACGTCCGCACATTAGAAGAGACATTCCAGGGTTGGATTATCTCTATATAAAATTATAGAACTGGCTGTTGCATCATCCTTGAGGTGATGATTGTTGGGTGTATTCCCAGGTTTACAGTGGAGCACACTGCACCCCTGCAACTAGCAAATGTAACACACTATATGGACAGAAGAATTTGGACACCTACACATTACACCTACAGAAGCTTATATGACATCACATTCTAAATCCATATGTATTAATATGGACTTGCCCCCCCCCCCCCCCCCTTTGCAGCTAAAACAACTTCCACTCTTCTGGAAAGGCTTTCTACATGATTTTGTAGTGCGTCTATGGGAATTCTTGCTCGTTCATCCAGAACAGCTTTTGTGAAGTCAGACACTGTTATCGGACGAGAAGGCCTGGTTCGTAATCTACGTTGTAGTTTAGCCCAAAGGTGTTCGATGGAGATGAGAACAGGGCTCTGTGCCAGTCAAGTTCTTCCTCACCAAACTCACCCAACCATGCCTTTATGGACCTTGCTATGTGCACTGGGGCACAGTCATGCTGGGATAGAAAAAAAGCCTTAATTAAATGTGTGGTAACGCGGGCGCCGAGTCGCGGTGGGCGGGGCTCTCAGAGCTGAAGTTGGTATTCGCGCCCTTTGGTCACGGTGGCGCACTTTCTCTCTCCCGCTCCTCGGGCCGCAGAACCAGTGAAATAAGCGGTGCTTGTAGGATACACTGTTCTCTGTCCCCTGGGATGTTATGTGGTGTACCCCGAATAAGGATGTTCCAGGAGACAGGGTTCAATAAACTTTCACAGTAGTTTTACTGGGCACAATATGCTTGGTGGTTACTTTTGTTACAGAGGCAATGTCTTTAAGTAGTATAAACATATCACAGGGTATTGCAAATGGTGGTACCTGCTTCACCTCCCTGAATCTGTCTATAATTCCTCCAAGTGTACTGTGAGTTCTGCTCCTCTTTCTTCTCTATACTGTGCTGGAAGTTGTGCTGCTGACTGTCCCAATCCAGTAGCACTATCACAGAGGAATGGTGTCCCTTGGAAATTCTAGTCTGTGTGCAAGCTCCTTGCTTTGCTCTAGGCACTCTCAGTAGTGTCCAAGCTCCCTGTCTGGCTTCTGTGCCACATGCAACACACACTGACCTGCACTCCTTTCACTTCCACATGGCTGTTGCTGATCCTCTCACAGAATTCCTCTCAGTTCCACATGGCTGCTGCAGCATCTCACTGAATACAAGTTTAGACACTGACTTGTCTGCTCTCCTCTGCCTGCACGCTTCTCCTCACTTCTGCTCTCCTCTGCTCCAAACACTGCACTGCCTGAGGTTCGTTCCTCTGTCCCCAGCTAGCTACAACCCTCCTCTCTCTCTGGAGAATACATCTTAAAGGTGAAGCAGCCCATTTATGTTTCTGCTGAGTCATATAGGGAAGTGAATTCAGTAACAACCATGATTACAGAATAAAGCACATTAAAACCTGCATACTAAAGCAACAGTACAATGACAGTAAATAAACAGCAATTTTCCTGGGTATCACAAATGTACCCACAAAGTTGGAAGCATACAATTGTCCAAAATGTCTTGGTATGCTGAAACATTAAGAATTCCCTTTACTGAAACTAAGGGGCCTAAGCTAACCCCTGAAAAACAACCCCATAGCATTATCCCTCCTCCACCAAACTTTACAGTTGGCACGATGCAGTCAGGCAGGTAACATTCTCATAGATTCACCAAACCCACATATGTCCATCAGACTGCCCTATAGAGAAGGGTGATTTGTCACTCCACAGAACACGTTTTCACTGCTCGAGTCCAGTGGCGATGTTTGCGTCGTTGAAAGGCGCTGATTGACAGGGATAATCATTCTGCCCTGCCAATCACCACCTTTCATAGACGCAAGTGGCGCAATCACCTCATCGCACTGCTTGCGTTGTTCAACCCCAGGAGACCTGCGCAGAAGAGAGCAGGTCTCCATTGCCGCCAGACGGCGCGGGAACATGATTAAGGTGAGTTGTATAGTTCTATGGTAGGTGGCTTTATCTACAGGGGGGGCTTTATCTACGGGGGGGTTTATCTATGGGGGCTCTATCTACAGGGGGCTATATACTGGGGTGGGCTATATGTGCAGTACTAGATACAGGGGTGGGCTATATCTACATGCAGGCTATATTCAGGTTTCGGCTATATGTGGAGCACTATAGGGGGAGCTATATGTGGGACACTATATACAGGGGGCTGTATGTGGGGCACTATCTACAGGGGGCTGTATGTGGGGCACTATATACAGGGGCTGTATGTGGGAAACTATATACAGGGGGCTATATGTGGGCATTATCTACAGGAGTGGCTATATGGGGGGCACTATCTACAGGGGGCTCTATGGAGAACTATCTACAGGGGGCACGGTGTGTGTGTGTGTGTGTGTGTGTGTGTGTGTGTGTGTGGCACACAGTGTATGGTGCTATTATAATTAGAGGTTCAGTATATGACCCTATTATATTTAGGGGCATAGTGTGTGTGGTATAATGAGAACTTTATCTTTGTTTATAGGTATAGAAATGTTTGAAAAGTGAGAAGCTGAAGACATCTGAGTGGCAAACTGCAGAAATGGGCTGTGAACCGGAAAAGTCATCATAGAGGTCTGGACCGGATAGAGAAAAAGAACTAGAATCTGAGACGCCACTGGTGAGTCACTTAATGTAAATGTTTATTCTGCCTCTAATCAGTACTGTAGTCACTGTATGGTCTGCAGCGAGATGATGGGTGGTATGATTATGATATCATTTTTTTTTTTGTGAAACAGTAACTCCCAGCATATACTTACCATTGTTCGAGCCATGTTGGGTGCTGGAAACAATTTAGTGCAAACCTACTGTAAATGGCAGCGGTTGCACTAAATTGAGCTATATTTGTGCTGGTGTTGTATATATGTTCTGAGCTTGGTTCTGATGCTGTATTTATGTACTGAGTGTAATGTCTATGGCCGCGGACCGTCGTTCTGACTTACCCTCCGATGGCCGCGGCCATGGACATGTGAGTTCCCTGCAGTGTCTTCCTCCTGTGAGACGCCGGCACTCACTTCCTGGATCTGAGACAGTCTCCCGCAGGAAATCTGCAATCAAGTCATGAGTGCTGCTGGACTATAAAAAGGGTTCTGCCTTCTTGATCTGTGCCTTGTTGTGTACCTTATCTTCTGCCTGAATCACCGCTACTGTCTGCATTGCCTCAGGTACCCTTTCTGGACTATAGACTTTGTACTGTTTGGCCAGCTGCTATCCCGCTATGCGGTACGGCCCAATGGGTCTACACTCAGTGCCGTGACAGTACGCTCAGGCCATGGACCCCACTGGTCAATTCAAGGGCATGTCACCCTCCCAAGCCATGCAGGCGTACCTGCAGGATCTGCGAATCAGACAGAGTCAACTTCAATGTGGCAGTAGACTCCATGGCACAGCAGCTAGAGGCGCTAGCTACTTCCTCCTCTGCACCTATCCAAGCTCCTCCGATCGACCCTCCTGCTACACCTCCTGGCAGCTCCGGTTTGGATCCTCGGTTCTCACTGCCATTGCCACCTTGGTTCCATGGAGACGCAAGTACGTGCAGGGGGTTTTCTGAACCAATGCCATATCCACTTCACTCTGCTCGCCCGAGCATTTCCTTCGTACGGAGCCAGGATCGCCTTCATTATGTCTCTACTTGCTGGCAAGGCCCAGGCGTGGGCGAACCCAATCTGGGAACGACAGGAACCCGAGACATCCAGAGGTTCGTGCGGTTATTCCGTACTGTAGTCGAGGAGCCTTGACAAGTCTCGTCGGCAGCCACTGCTATCTTTAACCTTCGCCAGGAGGACGCCTCCGTGGGCGAATACACCATCCAGTTCCAGACCATGGCAGGAGAACTGTCCTGGAACAATGAGGCCTTGGTAGCATCCTTCTGGCATGGTCTATCGCCCGAGATCAAGGACAAACTTGCTGCTCGAGATCTACCATCTGCCTTGGACAACCTGATTCTACTTGCTACTCGAGTGGACATAAGGCTCAGAGGGAGATCTCAAGAAGTTCGACAGGAGAGACGGCTTCCTAGACTGGCGCCCAACTTCCAGCAACCCCTCTTGCCTTCTTCTACTGCTCCACTCGACGTTCCGATGCAGGTGGATCGGCTTAAACTGTCCGTTCACGAGAAACAGCGCAGGCGCACCTCTGGGCTCTGTTTATATTGCGGTCTCGCTGGCCATGTCGTGCGTCTGTGTCCCCAGAAGCCAAAAAAAAAACAACGCCTAGGATTAGTTGGAGAGACAACCCTGGGCGATACTGCATTTAATAGAGAACTCTCCTCCAAACTGTTCATTCCGTGACTATTTTCGCTGGCGAGAGGGCCCATCCGGTCTCTGCCTACCTGGACTCTGGCTCTGGAGCAAATTTCATCTGCCAAGACCTTGTGGATCTTCTTCAGTTACCCATTGTTCGTTGCCTCGGTAGATGGACTGCCTTTGCCTGACCCAGTTTTGTCTGTGACCAAGCCGTTAACACTGCAAGTGGGAGTTCTTCACTCTGAACTCATCTCCCTGTTTGTCCTGCCCAAGGCCATCAACCCTGTGCTGCTGGATTTGCCTTGGCTCTGTCTACATGCCCCAGTCCTGGATTGGAACTCTGGAGAGGTTCTCCAGTGGGGTTCCAAGTGTCTCGACCGCTGTCTGGTGCATATCCATCCGCCTCATTCTCCTCCGCATCTGTTACTGGCAGTGTTGCCTCCTTGTTACTCTCTATTCTCAGATGTCTTCAACAAGAAGGAAGCAGAGACATTGCCACCAAATCGAGTATTTGAGTATTTGCCCTATCTAATTGGTTCCTGATTCGTCCCCTCCTTGCGGTAGAGTATACCCTCTCTCCTTGCCTGAGACCCAGTCAATGTCAGCCTGCATTAAGGAGAATCTGGAGAGGGGCTTCATACGTAAATCCTCATCCCCGGCCGGAGCCGGGTTTTTCTTTGTCAAGAAGAAGGATGGATCCCTCCGACCCTGCATTGACTACTGGGCCTCAACCAGATCACGGTGAAGAACAGGTACCCATTGCCATTGGAATTGTTTGATCGCATACGGGGGGCAAATTTTTTTTTCTAAACTAGACCTACAATTTAATCCGGATTCGTCAGGGTGACGAGTGGAAGACTGCATTTAATACACGTGATGGACACTACGAATATCTCGTCATGCCATTCGGCCTATGTAACGCCCCGCGATGTTTCAAGAATTTGTCAATAAAATTTTTCGTGATCTCCTCTATGTCTGTGTTGTGGTGTGTCTCAATGACATTTAGGATTTTTTTCCTCAGATCTTGTAACTTATTAGAGTCACGTCTGCCAGGTGTTGCTTCGATTAATGGAGAATCATCTTTATGCCAAGCTGGAGAAGTGCGTGTTTGAAAAGAAGTCTCTACCCTTCCTGGGCTATATCATCTTCGATCAGGGTCTCAAAATGGACCCTGAGAAGGGAAAGGCCGTCCTGGAATGGCCACGCCCCCAAGGCTTAAGGGCCATACAACGCTTCCTGGGATTCGCCAACTTCTAACGGCTTTTCATCCCCAACTTCTCTTCATTGACATCTCCCATCTCTACCCTCACTAAAAAGGGCAGGAATGCCAAGGTGTGGCCTTCACATCAGCCTCTATTCTTCATCACCCTGATGTATCCCTACAGCTTTCATGGACTTTGTCTCCTCCTGTATGGTATGCGCAGCAAACAAACTTGCCTAATCCAGACCAGACGGTCTGCTCCAACCACTGCCTGTGCCCGATGCCCCCTGGCAGCATGTTGTTATGGACTTCGTCACAGATCTGCCTCTCTCTGCGGGATGCATTGTGATCTGGGTGGTGGTGGATCGATTTTCTAAAATGGCTTATTTTGTTCCCCTGACTGGCCTGCCTTCTGCTGCTCGACTGGCCGACCTCTTCGTTCAACACATCTTCCGTCTGCACGGCTTGCCCCTGCATATTGTTTCGGATCGAGGGGTCCAGTTCACCTCAAAATTCTGGAGAGCACTTTGCGGTCTCCTTGGTGTAAAGTTAGACTTCTCCTCGGCCTATCATCCCCAGTCCAATGGTCAAGTCGAGAGGGCTAACCAGATTATGGAGAATTATCTGCAGCACTTTGTTTCCAGGCGGCATGATGACTGGGTGCAGCTGCTCCCGTGGGCTGAGTTCTCCTATAATAACCATACTAGTGAGTCCACCACCTCCAGTCTGTTCTTCGTCTACGGCCAACATCCGCAAATACCTCTTCCTGTCTCTACTATGTCCCAGGTGCCTGCAGCTGACACTACCTTCAGGGACTTTCTGCAGATATGGTAACAGACCCGATCTTCTATTCTGCTGGCGGTGGACCACATGAAGAGAAAGGCAGACACTAAAAGACGAGAGACTCCTCAGTTTCTTCCAGATATGAATGTCTGGCTATCTTCCAGGAATATCCAGCTGAGTGTGCCATCCTGCAAGTTTGCTACCAGATTCCTCTGACCCTTCGAGATCCTGCTACTGTTTAACCCTGTGTCTTACAAGCTTCGGCTGCCTCCTACCCTCAAGATCCCTAACTCCTTCCATGTCTCCCTGCTGAAGCCCATGGTCCTGAACCACTACTCCAGGACTCCTAGTTCCGCAGTGGCTTCTGGCGGCTCGTCAGGGACTTTCGAAGTAAGGGAGATCCTGGCCACCAAGAAAGTGGTAGGAAGGATGTTTTATTTGGTGGATTCGAGGGGATTCGGTCCAGAGGAGAACATTGATGCCCCTGTCCTCGTGAAGAAGTTTCTCTCCCGCTTTGGTCCCAAGAAGAGGGGATGTAAGAGGGGGGATACTGTAACGTCTATGGCCGTGGCCCGTCGTTCTGACTTAACCTCCGATGGCCGCAGCCATGGACATGTGAGTTCCCTGCAGCAACTTCCTCCTGTGACACGCCGGCACTCACTTCCTGGATCTGAGACTGTCTCCCGCAGGGCACGTGCGCCCGCGCGTGCAAGGCCTTAAAGGGACAGTGCGCGCATAATTGCAGGAAATCTGAAATCAAGTCCAGAGTGCTGCTGGACTATAAAAAGGGCTCTGCCCTCTTGATCAATGCCTGAGCATTGCTGTGTACCGAAAGTTTGTCTTGCAAATGGTCTCCTAGTGCTTTCCAGGTCCCAGTGTTACCCGTTCCTTCTGCCTGTACCCTGTATCCTGTGCTACTGTGCTACCATGCCTCTGTGCCATCTGGAGTTGAAGTCAAGTTGTGTCTTCCGCTGCATCTACTGCGTCACACCACGCCGGGTGTCCGTCTACTGCCAGAGCCTTATCTTCTGCCTGAATCACCTCTACTGTCTGCATTGCCTCAGATACCCTTTCTGGACTATAGACTTTGTACTGTACCTGTTTAGCCAGCTACTAACGCGCTACGCGGTACGGCCCAGTGGGTCCACACCCCGGGCCGTGTTACTGAGCTTTGTTCTGGTGCTGTATATATGTAATGAGCTTTCTTCTGGTGCTGTATTTATGTACTGAGCTTAGTTCTGGTGCAGTATATATGTTATGAGCTTGGTTCTGGGGCTGTATTTATGTACTGAGCTTGGTTCTGAAGCTGCATTTATGTACTGAGCTTGGTTCTGGAGCTGTATTTATGTACTGAACTTTGTTCTGGTGCTGTATATATGTAATGAACTGGGTTCTGGTGCTTTACATATGTACTGAGCTTTGTTCTGGTGCTGTATATATGTACATAGCTTGGTACTGGAGCTGTATTTATGTACTGAGCTTGGTTCTGATGTTGTATTTATGTACTGAGCTTTGTTCTGGTGCTGTATATAGTAATGATCTTTCTTCTGGTGCTGTATGTATGTAATGAGCTTGGTTCTGGTGTTGTGTATAGAACTATATTGCTTGCAAAATGTACAAATGTTTTTATGCTCGAGTTACATTAAAAAAAATGTGGAAAAGAGATGATACGTCATTAATTGGTAGAGAAAACAAACATGGCCAGGGGGAAGGAGATGTCGGGAAAGCGGTTGGGGGGCGCCAAACTGAATCTTTGCCCCAGGTGCTGGGTTCCACTCCTGGTTTTAGTTTACAAATAGTAATACAAAATACTGACCTAAATACTGTCGTGTTAGGGTATGTGCACGCGCCTGAAAAGACGGCTGCAATACATCGGCAAACATCTGCCCATTGCTTGCAATGGGTCTTACGATGTTCTGCGCAGACGAGCTGTCATTTTACGCGTCGCTGTCAAAATACGGCGCTTAAAATGACGGCTCGTCAAAAGAAGTGCAGGACACTTCTTGGGACGTTTTTGGAGTAGTTTTTTCATAGACTCTATTGAAAACAGCTCCAAAAACGGCCGTAAAAATGCAGCGAAAAACGCAAGTTGCTCAAAAAACATCTGAAAATCAGGAGCTGTTTTCCCTTGAAAACAGCTCCGTATTTTCAGACGTATTTTGTTAATCGTGTGAACATACCCTTAAAGTGGCCTTAAAGAGGCTCTGTCACCAGATTGTGCAACCCCTATCTGCTATTGCAGCAGATCGGCGCTGCAATGTAGATTACAGTAACGTTTTTATTTTTTAAAAACGAGCATTTTTGGCCAAGTTATGACCATTTTCGTATTTATGCAAATGAGGCTTGCAAAAGTACAACTGGGCGTGCTGAAAAGTAAAAGTACAACTGGGCGTGTATTATGTGCGTACATCGGGGCGTGTTTACTACTTTTACTAGCTGGGCTTTCTGAAGAGAAGTAACATCCTCTTCTCTTCAGAACGCCCAGCTTCTGGCAGTATAGATCTGTGACGTCACTCACAGGTCCTGCATCGTGTCGGCACCAGAGGCTACAGTTGATTCTGCAGCAGCATCAGCGTTTGCAGGTAAGTAGCTACATCGACTTACCTGCTAACGCCGATGCTGCTGCAGAATCATCTGTAGCCTCTGGTGCCGACACGATGCAGGACCTGTGAGTGACGTCACAGATCTGCACTGCCAGAAGCTGGGCGTTCTGAAGAGAAGAGGATGTTACTTCTCTTCAGAAAGCCCAGCTAGTAAAAGTAGTAAACACGCCCCGATGTACGCACCTAATACACGCCCAGTTGTACTTTTACTTTTCAGCACGCCCAGTTGTACTTTTGCAAGCCTCATTTGCATAAATACGAAAATGGTCATAACTTGGCCAAAAATGCTCGTTTTTAAAAAATAAAAACGTTACTGTAATCTACATTGCAGCGCCGATCTGCTGCAATAGCAGATAGGGGCTGCAAAATCTGGTGACAGAGCCTCTTTAAGTGTAGATTTTACCTGCGGAATTACCTGCGTTTAAATGCGGATTTTCCCGCATCAAATTCCGCAAACAAGTGCATGTAGCCTTACAGAAATTATTATCTTTTATAGTGCAGCTAGATTTACATAATGGAATGCAACACTCAGTTTACAATGTATTCATACATTTCCAGGAGGAATAACAGAAGACCAGCAAAAGATAGAGTTCTAAGTAAAGATTTTTCAGAACATGTAATGTGTTTTTTATGTGATTAGTAACAAGAGTCCAAGGGCTGTATCAGGTTATGCAGTTCAGTCCTATTTACTCCAATACAAGACACAGACAGCTTGTGGGGTGGCACTGTTTTTTGGAAAAGAAGCAGACCCTTTAATCTTATATGGCTATATTTTAATTTGTAAACATTATGGTCAGCATTTTTCTTTCATTCTCTGGTAGATCTTATTTGGTGTAATGTCATAGAAAAATCTGCAATATGTGACACGATATTCTTCCCTTTGTTTTGGAATGGTAAGGAATATGCAAAGGAAATCAATCTCAGATTACCTGTCAACTCTAATACATCTAAACCTGACAATATACAAGCCAATTATACTGCATGATATGGTCAATGTGATTTGACCATAAATATACCATGAAAGTCTTCCAGATCCATTTAAACTATACTGCATGGCTCAAAGATAACTGCACTTTTTCAATTGTAAAAGAATCATTTGTTCAAAGCAACTGTCAGTTCCTTCCCATAAACATGAAAATAAGAGGAGCTAGAGTTCTAGAATAGAAAGAAGGCAACTCCAGACTAGAATAAATTTGAATGTGACTTTCCATTATTTCCACCTGGATATATATTAAAAGAACAGCATATATAGTTATTCTTTGCTGATAAAAGATAACTTGATCCTGCACCCAGAACTTGTCAGATAATGAGAAGACTGCTTATCTTGCACCCAAATTACACAGCGCAAGCTGAAAAGTGACATGGAGTGCAAGGCCGAGTTCACACGTTGCGTAAATACTGCGGTTTTTCCATAACGTATTTTGTTGCAGAAAATCCACAGAATAATACAGTAGCAGCAAAGTGGATGAGATTTGAATAAATCTCATCCACATGCTGCATAAAAATAATAAGCGGGAAAAAACGCTCAAATTGGCCTGCGGTGTGTTTTTTTAACCCCTTAAGGACGCAGCCTAGTTTGGGCCTTAAGGCTCAAAGCCCATTTTTCAAATCTGACATATTTCACTTTATGTGGTAATAACGTCGGCATGCTTAAACCTATCCAAGTGATTCTGAGATTGTTTTCTTGTGAGACATTGGGCTTTATGTTAGGGGTGAAATTTGGACGATATATTCAGTGTTTATTGGTGAAAAACTGCAAAATTTAGAGAAAATTTATAAAAAATAGCATTTTTCAGAATTTAAATGCATCTGCTTGTAAAACAGATGGTTATACCACCCAAAATAGTTACTAGCTCACTAGTTCCCATATGTCTACTTTAGATTGGCATCGTTTTTTGAACATTCTTTTATTTCTCTTGGACGTTACAAGGTCTAGAACATAAACAGCAATTTTTCATATTTTTAAGAAAATTTCAAAAGCCTTTTTTTTAAGGTACCTGTTCAGTTCTGAAGTGGCTTTGAGGGGCCTATGTATTAGAAACCCCCATATAACACCCCACTTTGAAAACTAGACCCCTCAAAGTATTCAAAACAGCATTTACAGAGTTTATTTAACCCTTTAGGCATTTCACAGGAGAGGAAATGTTCCCCTCTGACCTGTACATCGACGTAGCACGTACGCATTGTATAATGCCATCTGTATGATGTGCACGGCCAGCTTCTTATACCACACCGCATGGCGCTGTAGGGCTTCAGGACTTGATCTGACAAGTCCACCCCTCCCATGTACCTATTGTAGTCCAGGCTGCAGTCTGGTTTGGGGGTCTCTGTACTGGTACCTCGTACGGGTACATGGGTACTGGTGTGGCCATGTATTGTTGTCAATACAAGGACATCTCTCTTGTCCTTGTACTTGACACACAATATGTTGCTGCTAGAATGTGCCCTGCTCTCACCCCTTCTGAGTGTTTGCCCAAGCAGAGTCTTAGGGAGGCCTCTCAGATTTCTTCTAGCAGTGCCGCATGCCGCAGTACTTCTGGAAGCGAGGCAGTTGAAGAGTGGGAAGCTGGTATAAAAATTATCCAGGTGGAGGTGGTAAACCTGGTCCAGCAGTGGGTGCATCAAATCCCAAACAATTTTTGCATTTGTAGGTATACCCTGATGCACTCTCGCACAGCTTATACATCTTCACGCCATACCTTGCCCTCTTACCTGGCAGGTACTCGCGGAATTGAACCCTCCCTTTAAAATGTACCAAGGACACATCAATAGAAATACAATTCTCGGGGGTGAATGCTTGGGAAAACCGGGCACTGAAACGGTCTAATAGGGGTCTCCGTTTATACAAACGGTCAAAACTGGGCTCATCTCGGGGTAGGCACTGCTCATTATCAGTATAATGTAAGAAGCGAAGTATTGCCTCATTTTTTTTTTTTTAGGTTCAAGTTCAGTTCTGAAGTTGCTTTGAGGGGCCTATATATTAGAAACCCCTATCAAACACCCCATTTTAGAAACTAGACCCCTCAAAGTAATCACAACATCATTTAGAAAGTTTATGAACCCTTTAGGTGTTTCACGGAAATTTAGAGCAAAGTAGAGGTGAAATTTACATATTTATTTATTTTTTGTCAGAAAATCCTTTTTATACCATTTTTTTTTATAACACAAAAGGTTTTACCAGAGAAACACAACTCAATACTTATTGCCCAGATTCTGCAGTTTTGAGAAATATCCCACATGTGGCCCTAGTGCGGAAATGGACTGAAGTACCGGCCTCCGAAGCAAAAG
This sequence comes from Rhinoderma darwinii, assembly GCF_050947455.1. Lineage (NCBI taxonomy): Eukaryota > Metazoa > Chordata > Amphibia > Anura > Rhinodermatidae > Rhinoderma > Rhinoderma darwinii. The sequence continues at coordinate 212,170,185 of NC_134688.1, read as the reverse complement.
GAGCACCCAGTGGATTATGAGGCCTCCTTTTTATTAGGCACCATGTCCGGTTTGAAGAGGTCTTGTGGAAAACCTCCCAAAAGTGACCCCATTTTGGAAACTAGACCCCTTGAGGAATCCATTGTAGTTTTCTTGGGGTGCATGCGACTTTTTGATCAGTTTTTATTCTATTTTTAGGTGGCGTGGTGACTAAAAAACAGCAATTCTACTATTGTTTTTTCATTTTATTTTTTTTACAGCGTTCACCGTGCGCTATAAATGACATATTCACTTTATTCTGCGGGGCGATACGATTACGGCGATACCATATGTTTATAGTTTTTTTTATGTCTTATGGCGTTTTCACAATAAAATACATTTTCTAAAAAATCATAATTATTTTTTGTGTTACCTTATTCTAAGCGCCAGAACTTTTTTATTTTTCCATCAAGAAAGCCGTGCGAGGACTTATTTTTTGCGTAACGAACTGTAGTTTCGATCAGCACAATTTTTAGGTACATGCGACTTTTTAATCTCTTTTTATTCCATTTTTTGGGAGGTGAAGTGACCAAACAATTGTGATACTGGTACGGTTTATTATTATTTTCTTTTACGGCGTTCACCGTGCGGGATAAATAACGAAATAATTTTGTAGTTCAGGCCGTTACGGACGCGGCGATACCAATTATGTATAGTTTATTTGTTTGTTTATATATTTTTATTAATAATAAAGGACTGATAAGGGAAAAGGGGGGATTTTTACTTTTATTACTTTTAAAACGTTTATTTTCTTATTTTGACACATCTTTTTTTTACTTTTTTTTTACTTTATTACTTTCTCCCACTAGGGGACTTGAGGGCAGGAGGCCCTGATCGCTATTCTAATACACTGCACTACATGCGTAGTGCAGTGTATTAGAACTGTCAGCTACTCACTGACAGCAAGCATAGTGGGTCCTGACTTTGTCAGGACCCACTAGGCTTCCGTCGATGGCATAGCCGGACGCCATTGTTTGATGTCCGGTTTCCATAGTCACCATCGCCGGCCGCTATCGTGTAGCAGGCCGGCGATTGTAGCTTAACCCCTAAAAAGCCGCGTTCGGTATTGAATGCGGCTTTCAAGGGCTTAATCAGCGAGGACACAGCGATCGGTCCCCGCTGTAGGAGCTGCGGCAGCTGCTGTACGAGACAGCAGCTGTCACAGCTCCTGCCTGTGTCGGGAAGACGGCCGAAATGGCCGTTAATCCCGCGACGTAATATTCCGTCGCTGAGCGTGAACGGCATGGTTAGCGCGATGGAATATTACGTCGCTGAGCGCGAAGGGGTTAAACCGCAGCATGGCAATTGTATTTGCATAATCACTGCTTTTTTGTTGCGGGTTTTCCCTATTGAATTAAATGGGAGGTAAAACCCACAACAAATTGCAGATATTGCGATTTTTGCACCTAAAAAGCTGTGAATACGCTACAAAAATCGCAAATTCCACAAAGAAAAAACTCTACCTCAATTTGGTGTGGTTTTTCCAGCCGGAATTCCCTGTGGACAACAGGGCGGATACACTATGTACCTCTTAGGTCTTATTTACATGAACGTGTTTAACGTCCGTGATACGCGCATGAAAATCACGCGCGTCGCACGAACCTATGTTAGTCAATGGGGCCGTTCTGACTGTCCGTGATTTTCACGCAGCGTGTGTCCGCTGCGTAAAACTCACGACATGTCCTATACTTGGCCGTTTTTGGCGCATCACACACTCATTGAAGTCAATCGGTGCGTGAAAACTGCGCCCGGCACACGGAAGCACTTCCGTGTGTCGCGCGTGATTCGCGCAACAGTAGATAAAGAAATTAAGGAAAAAATAAAATCACTTCCTTCATTTATTTATCTAAACATCAAAACCGCGTGTCATAAGGATGGCATATGCGTGAAAATCACGCAGCCACGCACCATTCACTGATGACACACGGAACTGCAACGCACGCAAAACGCACACGTTCGTGTGAATAACGCCTTACACAGTGTATCCACCCTGTGTGAACTTATTCTAAGGCTATTGTGAGAGCTCAATGTGAAAAATCCAATATTCCAGTATTGCTTTTCAAATAGAGAATGTAAAAATTTAAAATAAAAGTACCAAAAACTTGATTTAAAGAGTAGGTCATTTTCTGACAATGGATTTCCTTTACACAGCTCTTCAGTGTGTGGACCCTTCAGGTCATTTGCAGCAGTTAGTAAAAAATATTAACCTGGATAACCCCTTAAAGCCCCATTCAAACCTTAATTTTTAGATATTGTTGAAAGTGTGCTTTGTTTTGGTTAGTTTATCTTACTTTATGGATCCTGTTTCCATAAAACATCTTTATTTGTTTTAGTCATTTAGAAGTATATCTTATTCAACCATCCAAAATCAGGAAAGAGAACCAGTTCTGAATCCCACTACCTATACTGTATCTATTTAAGGTGTTGACCTGTTTGGACAACCCCATACGTATCTAAAAAGGTCCCCAACAATATGCTGATCAGCTGTTACCTCCTACAGCAACCATCTGTGTAAGGTCTCATTTACACGAGCGTAATATACGCGCGTGCGACGCGCGTGCTTTTCACGCGTGTCGTACGCACCTATATTACTCTATGGGGCAGTTTAGACGATGCGTGAATTTTGCGCAGCGTGAGTGCGTTGCGTAAAACTCACGACATGTTCTATAATCGTGCGTTTTTCGCGCATCCACGCACCCATTGAAGTCAATGGGTGCGTGAAAACCACGCATGCCGCACGGAAGCACTTCCGTGCGAACTGCGTGATTCGCGCAAGAGCTGTCAAAAGGATGAATGTAAACAGAAAATCACCACGTGCTTTTCTGTTTACAAGCATCCAAACGGAGTGTCAAATTAGAGATGAGCGCACCGAACTTCACCGGGTTCGGCCGAACTCGTTTTGACCGAACCCGGCAAAAAATGTTCGGGTACGCGACGTCAGGAGACAGTCACTGCCCACGGTGCTGAAAGACTTAAAATGTTTCAGCACCATGGACAGTGACTTTCGATCACAATATACACATACGTGAAACAAAAAACAGAAGTTCGGACTTACCGATAAGTCCCGGCTCCTTCCTCCAGTCCGACCTCCCGGGATGACAATTCAGTCCAAGCGACAGCTGCAGCCAATCACAGGCCAAGCACAGGCTGCAGCCAATCACAGGCTGCAGCGGTCTCATGGACTGCCGCGTCATCCTGGGAGGTGGGGCCGGATGACAAGAGAGGGACGCGTCACCAAGGCAATGGCCGGGAGACCGGACTGGAGGAAGCAGGCAGTTCATGGTAAGTTTGAACGTCTTTTTTTATTCACAGGTTGGTGTATATTGTGATCGGAACTCACTGTCGAGGGTGCTGAAAGAGTTACTGCCGATCAGTTAGCTCTTTCAGCACCTTGGACAGTGACGGGCGTCGACTAGCCTCATCTCTATGATGGCGGCTGCGCGAAAATCACGCATCATACACGGATGACACACGGAGCTGTCAAGTGCCTTTTGCGCGCGCAAAACGCACACGCTCGTGTAAATCTGGCCTAAAACACTCTTTACAATGGCTCTCTGCTCTAGTTAATATAGGGTGGCGCCAATCTGGGACCTTTCTCCATTACATCCATATGCCCTAATGGGGCATTTGAAAAAGTGTTGGGGGGCATTTGAAAAGGATTGTCTAAAACAGACGGCCCCTTTAACATTTCTGAATTTAAAGGTTTTCAAATACTTGCATTATATCATATGAGTAAGTGTAAAAACATGCTTTTATAGTGCATAATATAATAGTAGTTATGTGGAGGGTATTTCAAATCTACATTCATTAAATTGTGTCACCGGCATACGCATAACGGTATAGCAGAACTTATTACTGTAAAATGGAAGAAACAGGCACTAATGATGTATTGCGAGAACAGAATCATAAAACAAAAACAATGTAAGTGGGAATGTGCTGATTTGTGAAAACAGAGTAGGTGGAAGGCATTCAACAGTTATGTTAGAGGTTCTCTCAAGTAACTCAATCAATTATATCAACCAACAGAGAACGTAAATTCACTCATTAACCATTTTACGTTTAAATAATATGGTTATTCAAAAGTCTAAGCACTAACTAGAGGTTTATGACATAATACTTTCCAAAATCCATGCTGTTTTAAAGCTCAAATCATTTAAAGGTTTATTCCCAACGTATACTTTAATGTCCAAGTGTCCAGGATTGTAAATGTATTAATATTTGTAAATCCCTTCTTTCTGTAATGATTTTCACAGCGTCGCTTGCTGGCGAAGCGACACGCCCACATTTCAGGAGATATCGGGGAACAAGACGAGGGGCAAATAGAATGGAACCATGTGACTGTGAGTGGTGCAATTACTGTATTTTTCGGACCTTAAGATGCTGTTTTTAGCAAGAATAAATCTTGCTAAAAAGTCCCTGCGCCGGGCCCTCTAACCGATTCTTACTTAACCCCTTCCCGACCCATGTTGTGTCAGCACATCATTGAGTGGGGAGGGGATGATGTTTGGAGGGGGCTCACGCACTGAGCCCACTCCATACACTGCAGGTGTCAACTGTGTCTTACAGCTGACACACTGCTCTAACGGCCAGGAACAGCGATTGCGCTGTTCCTGGCTGTTTAACTAGTTAAATGCCGTGGTCAATAGCGACCACGCCATTTATAGGGGTCTTCACATGAAGGACATTTATGTCATGTCCACAGGATATGAAGCAAAGTAAAAAAGATTTTGAAGCAGCACAAGTCCCGAGTCTGGTGCGGTGCTCGCTGTCAAGCCAGACAAACCCACTCCGGCATAATGTAAATTCCAATAAAAGTAGTAGGACAACAGCACACGTCTCCAGATCTTGAAAGTGGTTTTATTGTCAAAACATCCACAGCAAACAGGCAACGTTTCGACCCATAGTGAGTGTAGGGTCTTTGTCAAGCCTAACATTATATCTAAAAATATAGATGAAAGAAATTAAAATGCGGCACTCACCCGTTTGCAAATCATCTCAAATTTATTGTGTCACCTTGGCGAGAGTAAAAGCATTACAGGAAGGACAGCTAGTTGTAGGTTACAGCCTTGTTCGCGCTGGAGATCGCACTTCTTCTGGTCAGAAGACAACTAGCTGTCCTCCCTGTAATGCTTTTACCCTCGCCAAGGTGACACAATAAAGTTGAGAAGATTTGCAAACGGGTGAGTGCCGCATTTTCATTTCTTTCATTTATATTATACTACAAGACCGTCTGTTTTTATGCTGAACACCGCCCGAAGTTTGCTTAACTGAGGAAACCCTGACTCCACTTGCATCTATCTGCCTGTTCCATGCTGTGAAGATTGAGAGTGGTGCCGACTTCCTTCTACTGTGCTTGATTATATCTAAAAACATCATCTTTAAATAGGTGAATACAAAAAATCACATGGTACATTTCAGCCTGAGAAAATTGTGATCAGTGTCTCCCAGGTGAATTATAAATTAGTGTCATCAACATCAATCAACTTGTTACATAATAAAAAAAACTGTGTATAAAAACGACATACAATACATCTTCAATAATCAGTTGATATATATACTTCATTGTTCTACCAATGAAAAAATGAAGAAGAGAAGTTCACCACACTACAGCTCCCAGATCCGATCCTAGAATGTTACTGCACATGATCTGCAATCCATGAATCACCGAAGCACAATCAAAGCAGCAAATAGAGTCTCATCGACTCATAACTAAACAGATCGGTCAGGACTGTTAATCAGGTATGTATACGAGCCATAATTTCATCAATCCCACTCCTTGTGACCCAAATATATTAATCACAATATAATTGTGATTTGTAAGAGACGCTGTTAGTAGATCATGGTCACATACTGTGTTGGTAAGGACGCCATCACTAGGCAACAATAAGTCACATGTTAATTAAACCAAAAAAGAATACCTATAAATTCAAGGTCATATATCAATGAGTATAGTTGCATATATGGGACCCCATGCAATAGAAACACCGAAAAGTTATCCCTATATGCTATAATGAGACCAAATCAAACGTATCTAATACAAAATGACTTTATTGAAAACAGACAACACAGTTGATCAAGACACTTTAAAAATTACCACCCATAAAAACAATGTACAGACAGTACAAAGAGAATAGATAGTGTTGAATATAAGGCAGGGCAAACAATGGTAGTACTATGCATACTATATCATAGATTATAAAATATGTATCATGAGTATAAATGTACTAATATCAATCACCTCAGCAAATGCCTGGAGTATGACCACAAAGAATGTATGGTAACAGTCATGAAACCGAAAAATCACTAAGACCTCAAGATACGCATACCAAAAACCCACCATGAGCCATTCCACTGCCACAACACTGTCAGAACACCCCAACGCGCGTTTCGCACCTGGCTTCGTCAGGGGGTGCTGGAAGAGTGTGACCAGAGGATTTAAATAAGGGGTACACAGCTGAGCAGTGTACCACACTTACTTGCCCATAGGATGTTCAGCTGGCGCCTGCACGAGGAGAGGCAGCACCTCAATCACGCAGTACACGGCGTCCGGAAGTGAGCAATGCGCAACTGCACAGAGCCCAAGTCCATGTTGCGCCGTGAACTGCGTCATGAACGGCCCCGCGCATGTGCACAACAACCACAGACCACCGCATCCATCTTGGGCAAGGGCAAGGCATCCGCAGTTGCCCATGTCCAAGAATAGAAAGCGGTATGTATACAGGAGCGCTATTGTCAATTAGAAAAAATATATACATTTAGAGAATGACAAAGATATTATAAATGAGAGCATATTTTGACATTTCAGAATATAAATATATCATGGATCAAACATTGGTTCCGACAGATAAAATTATGGCAACAGCACATCAAGCAATAATGTAAGTGAAAAGAGTGTACAGAGGGGGACCCAATGCATGCCTAGGAGCCCACTGTGCACACAAATCACAGAGATTATAGGGTGAAATATCACCAAATATATATAGGATTGTATGACCAAACATCATACCAAATTGAATAGATGGATCAAAAAATATGTAAAATAAAAAGATATATGAAAATATATGAGTTGAAATGTGACATAAGTGGTTTAAAAGTATATACGTGAAAAATAGGTAAATATATGAAAAAATATATTTAAATAAATATATATAGAAATAAGTAATCATGTATATAAACGTGCATAAATAATTATATGTGTATATAGCCACATGCATGCACACATAAAAATGAGTGAAGCAATATTTAATAAATGTGCATAGACGAACCAAATAGGTCACAAAAAAATAATACGTGAAAACAAATCAAAAATAAAGTCACATGTGTCTGAATACCCAATGGGTCAATGGGAGAAAAGGCATCGACTCATAACTATATGTATGGATTGATAAGTTGCCTAATCTGTGCTCACATCATAAGTAATCTAATAGGTTAGATCGCCTATATAAACTAGATCACAAAAGTGATCAAAATACAGTTGCAGGGAACGCTCGTAACATATATCCGAAAAAAATCATCAGATAGATGTACAGCGTAATCCACACCAGACTTATAAAGGGCTCCTGAACGACTCCTATAGTATCTCTCTTGGGACCCGTGTATACTCTTCAATTATTACAAAAATATAATAAAAACGAACAGTAGATGGACAAATAAAGGAGAAAGAATGCAGTCTTTATCCTGGTCGTGTGTTCGCTGGTGTGTGGTGAACGAATCTCCATGTAGCGCAATCTTCTACTGTAAAGAATAAAAATAAAATGAGAATATATCGAAAATCACCAAATGATGTACAAAATATTAGATAAAAATGTTAAAAACAACAATGAAGCCTCAGAGTCCAGGTGTAATCTTATACTCTAGATTCAGACCTCTGGGGTACAAGGTGTCATGCTCCGAAAAAATCCAACGTAATTCCTTTCTTTTTAGTGAGGAAAAAATACAGCCTCATCAAAAGAAGTGCAGGACACTTCTTTCAGACGTAATTTGAGCCGTTCTTCATTGACCTCAATGAAGCACAGCTCAAAATTTACGGCTGTCAGAGAAGCCTCGCAAAATGCGAGGAGGAGCATTTACGTCTGAAACGAGGCAGCTGTTTTCTCCTGAAAACAGTCTGTCTTTTCAGACGTAAAAACCACTTCTCGTGTGCACATACCCTAATATATCCCTATGTTTCTGCACAAGATTCCTAGGGTATCCCCTCCTCTGAAATTTATTGCACATCTGTGTCAACCTAACCTGTTTCTGTGTTGTATCCGACACAATTCTATCAACTCCTACTAGTTGACTCCATGGTAAACATTCTATCATGTGTCTAGGATGATTACTGCTATATAAATCCGTACAGAACAATCCATCTTTCCATTGCACCAATGTATCCAGGAACTGCAGCTCATGGTCAGAACAAACCATTGTGAACTGCAGGGCCGGGATATGGCTATTCAACTCCAAAAGGAATTGATCTAAACTCAATCTGTCGCCATCCCAGATGACAAAAATGTCATCGATAAATTTCCACCAGCAGCGGATGTGACCCATATGTGTGGAGTTGCAGACATGCTCCTCCTCAAACATGAAGATGTTAGCATACGTTGGGGGCCACATTGGACCCAATCGCAGTCCCTCTGAGCTGCAAATACAACTGGTCACATGGCCGTGAAACATGGATCGCACATGGGTGGGTTCCGTGTGCAGTCCGTTGTTTCACGGACCAAATCAATGAAAAGGCCGTGACTGTTCCATAAAAAAACGGACAGGAGTAGGACCTGTCCGATTTTTGACGGAACGGCCACACGGTTCCATTAGAACAACGGAAGTGTGCATGGCCCCATTGAAATGAATGTGTCAGGGTGCTATCAGTTAAAAACATGGATAGCACCCAGACGAAAAAAACTGAAGTGGGCATGAGGCCTAACATTGAGAGCTTTCGGTTCGTGTTGTGAGGTCTACCATCTGCAGTACTGCATGATATGAAATTGCAGTACTAAGGATAATATAAATATTCCACGAACTTAAAGAGGTTTTCCCATCAGGGACATTTATGGAATATCCACAGCATATGCCATAAATGTCAGATAGATGTGGACCCCTTTTAACCCGTTCTACCTTCCTGTGTTGGGGTATGTTCACACACTTAACATAAAACGGCTGAAAATACGGAGCTGTTTCCATGGGAAAACAGCCCCTGATTTTCAGCCGTTTTTTAAGCAACTAGCGTTTTTTGCAGCGTTTTTTTACGGCAGTTTTTGGAGCTGTTTTTCTATTGAGTTAATGAAAAACATGCACTTCTTTTCACGAGGCGTGGGAACAGAACGTCGTTATTCCCATTGAAATCAATAGGCAGATGTTTGGAGGTGTTCAGCCCCGCATTTTTAGCCATTTTTCAGGGCGTTTACGCCAAAATATTGGACGACAGTGTCCTGGAGTCAATTTTACCTAGAAAGGTGGGCTTGGAGTTACTGAGTGAAAAGGACCTGGAAGTATAGGACCGGAAGGTGTAGAGAGGGATTCTCTTCTCAGTCATCAGATTAATGAAGTGACATTGATCTTCACAGTAAAGTTACTATCACATATGTTTATGCTAAACCAATTTAAAGGAAATTATAATTTTTAAGCTTTTCTACTTGTAACATGCATGGCCAGCCCTTGATATTCACATTAGTACTGTATCTGCTAGGATACTAATTAGGCAGGATGCAAAATAAAATTTATTCCAGAAAAACATTGAGGTTGTGGTAATCCCAAGATTTAACTCTGATGCACATGCAACCAAATGTTACCCATGCTTATGCTTGTGCTGCGACTGTAAGCTCTGGACAACATAGTGGGGCTCATTTCAAGATTTGCTATAAAACCCTTTGAATTATATTTCTAATTCTGCCCATGGAAAGCTGTTTTTTATGGTCTAATTAATGCAATTATTTATTCTATTTTCATATAATTTTAACAAAATGAATAAACCCTTTGACAAAATCAGTTATTGGTTGGGTAAGATATAACATCCAAATTTTCTTCCATCATATTCAAGATTGTAAAAGTTATTCCACCTCAGTCTATTGAAAGACAAAATATGTCTCACTGATACATCCAGATAATAAAGTAACTGATTTATTAAAAGTGTTTAACTGTAAAATTTGTCAGGTACGCTATATTTTACATGGACACTTACTTTTCAACAACTTATGCTAATTGAATCGTATACCTGATATACTGTGTATCAACTTTGTAATTTACTTACTGTTAAAGTTTGGTTGTTTTATCCATGCAAACTCTGCGTGAATTCCACTAGGTGTCTCGCTTCCTGTAATCTGCTGTCCACCCCCTGTTGTGATTCAAAATCTGTCCCCAATTATATGTGGACTGCAGAAGGTGGGTCTCTTTACTGCCTGCGATATTGGACAAAGAAACTCAGATGTGCAGCAGCTTCTAGTGTTATATCTCACCCCAGTGCTGGATTCACAGCTACACTGCTCATTACCGCTGTACGATGTCCTCCGTGCTGCTGCTTCTATATATGTGATAGATAGAGATAGGGGAGCACGATTCTCCTCTTCTCTGTATGCAGCGTATAGAAGACATAAGAGCAGTTAAGCTCCATCCACTAGTTCAGAAAAAACTGAGAATTAGAGATAAAGCCTACAGAGGGAAAACCGGCTAAATAATGCAGAATACAAATCATTTAATCTCAAGAAATGGCGTTATTCCTCATGTATACACATATGACAGCTTATTCTGAACAGTCACCTGAAAAGTTAGGCAAGCTTTAAGTGATAGTTGGCACAAAATTGAAATTATTTTTTTTATCTGTTATTAGGAACAAACTGTGTTTGATTAAGATATCCAGCCTGTACTAATATTTAAATACACATTACAGAAACGTTACAGTATTCTATCTGGAATGGAGCCACTACTAAGAAAAAAAATTCTCATGTTACACAGTACACCATTATTAATTGCTCTACAGCTATGTATTCTGAATACAATGTAGAGTGTGTAGTACGGGAACACCTTTAGATAAGTGTACAGTTTTCTGGTGACCTTTTCGGCTATATTGGAGATATAACTATTTTTCTTTTATGTTAATCTAGTAACAAATCCCAAAGGTTATTAGTTTTCTTAAATCTATAAAAATTGCTTAGTGTTACACTGTTTCAAATACCTCTGTATAAATACGTGTATTCAGAGTCCATAGGTTTTAACTCCTTTATGGCCAGATCTAATTTAATTATTTGTCTAGGTGTCTGTTTTTAGCTACAAAAAGGGCTTGTCTAGGTTCTAGTAGGTAAAGTTTCATGTGACAATCATAGAAGTAGGTAATAAATAGTGTAAATATTAGAAACGTTTTCCAGCATGCAATAAATGAAAGGTTGGTGGAACATAGTGGTATAAATAAGAGCTCATAGAAAATGATTGATGTGGATTTTGACAAAACAGGGACAACAGGCTCTCAGGGATAAATGTTCAGCAACAAGGAAAATGTAGCAGTGAGTATAGAAATTGTCAAGGTATGAGTGAAAATAATAGATGATCTGGGGGGTTGTCTCAGTTCAGACATTGATTGAATATCACTAGGATATGCCATCAATGTCCAATCAGTGTGAATCACAGCAGTTGGACCCGCACTGCCTAGACATTGATGGCATATCCTAGCGATATGCCATCAATGTCTGTACTGAGACAACCTTTTTAACTATACATATACTAGAGTTTCTAATACTTGTTATGCATAATCCAAACTTGATACAGGCAAACTATTTCAATAAATGAAATGATTGATGGTGTCTTAAAGGGGTTGGCTGGTTTCATAAAAATAGATGAATTGTTGCTAAAAAGTTATGACAGTTTCTAAATTATTTTCTATATGATTCCTGTGCTATCTGTTAGATCTACAACATTAACACAGCATATAAAGCGGATATGTCAGCATAATATTGTGCCATTTTGCTAAAAGGAGCTCATATTTATAAATTCAGTATATCCATGAGGGGAAAGCACCCCCGCCCTCTCCCTGCAGCCCCGCACCTCTGTCAGCGGTCCCTAATGGACTGATATGTATCTGCATGTATACAATATTTACATTTTTTCACAAGTCAGGAAATATTATAAATAAGATTCTAATTTATAAAATTTCCATGTGCTGGCCACTAGATGGAGAGGTTCCCAAAATTGCAGCATGGTCACTGTGGTAAAGCAACCTCATTGATGTATGCTGCAAATTTGGGGTGGACACACTCTTCTCTAGTGTCCTCACACAATCCCCCCATCCTTTCTTCTGGCTAGTGCCAGGAGAAGGAAGGGTTTGAATGTCTTCAAACCTCCTACACTGTATGCCGCCATTTTCTGAGCGACTGCACAGTGCTAGAAGGATTAGATACAGGGTTCAGTAGACAGTATCACACGAACATAAACGACCATAATACACACAAACATACACGAACATAAATTACCTGCTCCTGCCGCCACATCCGCTAGTCTATGCTCCTCTTCCTTGCACATTCGCTTCGTTGAACATATGGCCGGAAGCCGCGGCCGGAAGTCGTCATCTTACTGTTCGGTAGCGGCTTCCAGTCCAAATGAAAATGGGGCCCGATTTCTCTCTACGAACGAGCTTCGTATTGGTCTGTGTGGGAACGGCTCCCGTTCGCATTCTCTATGGGGTTGCATGTGCCATATTCCATCTCTATATGTGTCGTTAATTGACACATACGGAGATGAAAAAAAAATTGGCAGCCCCCATAGAGAAGTAAAAGTCCAAAAACATTAAAAAGTAAAACATGAGAACACAATTAAACCAAATTTTTGAAAATATTATATTAAAAGCAATATGATTTAAAAAAAAATGGTACTGAGCTTCGGGGAGCTGCAGTACCAGGCAGAGGTGCTACAAATTCTACGACCCTGTGCCTGGTAAACAGTGAGAGGGATGTGGTGCTGATTGGAGCACCTTGACCCCTTCACTTAGCTAATTGTTGGAGTGATGGGAGTTGGAGCCCCACCAATCTGACATTGATGCGTCACAAAATTGATGTGTCACAAAATATTGCATACCTCCCAACTTTCAAGTATCGCAAAGAGGGAAGCGTCGTGGCAATTTATTCCTTTTTAAGCCACGCCTCTAACTCCGTCCAATCAGTTGGTTCAGCCCACCCAGTATTATGCTCCGATAGTGCATCCCCACAGTATAATGTCCCCATAGAACCCCACACAGAATAATGCCACTCTAGCTGCCCCCCACAGTATAATGCAAATAGCTTCCCCCCACACAGTATAATGCCAAATAGTTGCCCCCGCACAGTGTAATGCCCCCATACAGTATAATGCCCCCATAGATGCACCCATACAGTATAAAGCCCACACAGATGCCCTCCATAGAGTATAATGCCCCATAACTGTCTCCATACTGCACCATGCCCACATAGCTGCCTACATACAGTATAATGCCCACACAGATGCCCCTATAAAGTATAATGCTCCATAGTGCCACAATGCCCTGTAGATAGTGCCACAGTGCCCACTGTAGATAGTAGCCACATATATGGTGTCAGTGCCCACATAACACCACAGTGCACACATATAAAGTGCTAGTATTCACATATAAAGTGGCAGTGCCAAAATATAAAGTGCTAGCAACCAAATAGTGCCACAATGCCCATATAGATGGTGCCTATATAGTGCCACAGTGCCCATGTAGATAATGCCACAGTTTCCACATAGTACCACAGTGCCCACATATTAAGTGCCAGTGCTCACATATAAAGAGCCAGTGTCCATGTAGAAGATAGCGCCACCCCACCAGGAGATATCGCTAACCCCCCTGTCGATAGCTCCACCCTGCCTGTAGATAGCGCTAACACTCCTTGTAGATAGCTCCATTTGGGATCACTCCAGGAGCGGAATCCCCAGCCAGAGCATCGGCTATGCTGTGGCCGGGTATTCCGCTCTAGGAGGAGCCCCTGACGTCACTGTCAATATATATGGAATCCCAGGCCAGAGCATCAGCAACACAATGGCCGGGAATTCCGCTTCAAGAAAAGCCCCTGACGTCACTGTCCATGTATGGACAGTGACGCCAGGGGCTTCTCCAGGAGCGGAATCCCCAGCTAGAGCATCGGCAACACTCTGGTCGGGGATTCCGCTACAGGAGGTGCCCTTGTCATCACTGTCCATATTTGGACAGTGATGTTAGGGGCTTTAAGATGTCAGAATCCCCGGCCAGAGTGTCGGCAATGCCCTGGCCGGGGATTCCGCTCCAGGAGGTGCTCGTGTCATCACTGTCCATATTTGGACAGTGATGTTAGGGGCTTTAAGATGTCGGAATCCCTGGCCAGAGCGTCAGCAATGCTCTGGCCGGGGATTCTGCTCCTGGAGGAGCCACTGATGTCACTGTCCATATTTGGGCAGTGACGTCAAGGGCTTTCCCAAGATATAAGTCCCCGGCCAGAGAGCGTGTGCTGCTCTGGCCAAGACACCATAGCTGAATGCTGGAGCAGGGAGCTGATGGTTCCCTGCTTCAGCATTGGATTCAACTGTATCTGTATCCTGAGGATGAAGATAGAGTTGAAACCAGGATATACCACAGGACTCCCGGGACAGCGGGACAGCGGGACACCGCCCGGAATCCGGGACTGTCCTGCTGAATCCGGGACAGTTGAGAGGTATGATATTGTATTGTACTGTGTGTCACTGTGGAAAGCTCAAGCTTATCCAAGGATACTCTGACCAGACTAGCTCCTCCCAGCACAAGTAATTATAAAATAAATAAAACATAAGGCTAAAAATTATTTATAGAAATGTGATTTATTGATGCTGACTTAAAAGGTATAAAAATAAGGTATATATATATTTAATAAAATAAATATGTAACAGTAAAGCGGGAGACGCTGGCAGGTGAATAATATACACAGCATGCATCCTCTATGCTCCATTTGTGCCCTACATTGTTCTTGACTACAAATGACGTTTGTACGATCTTAGGTTCATGCCACTAAGTCTACTGCAAGAGCTCTTTTTAAAGTATAACATAACTTTGTTCTCATCCATTTAAAAATCACAGCTTTGACGAGTGTAAATTGAAATTCAGAAACCTAAAAGTCCCCCATGAAATTTAGAGCACTGAAAGTATATCTTAAGTTACACTTCACCGAAATTGTCTGACATAATTCTTTGTAAAATAAAACCCAGGATGAACGCCAGGAGAAATCCCTGATAAACAGAATTTATTGAAGTAGCAAAGAATGCAACAATTGGCAATTTTGGCTAATAATATTGACCCATGTCAGAGAAAAATACAAATTACAGGAAGAGGCATAGCTAGGTTCTCCAGCACCCGGGGCAAAGATTCAATTTGGTGACCCCCCAACCTCTTTCCCGACATCTTCTTCCCCCTCGCCATGTTTGTTTTCTCTACAAATCAATGACGTGTCATTTCTTTTCCACATTTTTTTTTTATGTAACTCGAGCATAAAAACATTTGTACATTTTACAAGCAATATAGTTCTATACGCAACACTAGAACCAAGCTCATTACATATATACAGCACCAGAACCAAGCTCGGTACATAAATACAGCCCCAGAACCAAGCTCAGTACATAAATACAGCCCCAGAACCAAGCTCAGTACATATATAGTACAAGAACCAAACTCAGTACATATATACAACACCAGCACAAATTCATCCCAATTTAGTGCAACTCCTGCCGCATAGGTTTGCACTAAATGGTTTCCAGCTTCCAGCATGGCCCGAACAATGGTAAGGATATGCTGGGAGATGCTGTTTCACAAAAAAAAAATCATATCATAATCATACCACCCATCATCTCGCTGCAGATCATACAGTACTGATTAGAGGCAGAATAAACATTTACATTAAGTGACTCACCGGTGAAGTCTCAGATTCTAGTTCTTTTTTTCCATCCGGTCATAGTTACATAGTTACATAGTTACATAGTTAGTACGGCTGAAAAAAGACACATGTCCATCAAGTTCAACCAAGGGAAGGGAAAAGGGAAGGAAAAATTTCTACACATAGGAGCTAATATTTTTTTGTTCTAGGAAATTATCTAACCCTTTTTTAAAGCCATCTACTGTCCCTGCTGTGACCAGCTCCTGCGGTAGGCTATTCCATAAATTCACAGTTCTCACTGTAAAGAAGCCTTGTCGCCTCTGCAGCTTGAACCTTTTTTTCTCCAGACGGAGGGAGTGCCCCCTTGTTTTTTGAGGGGGTTTTACAAGGAACAGGATTTCACCATATTTTTTGTATGTGCCATTAATATATTTATATAAGTTAATCATGTCCCCCCTTAGTCGTCTTTTTTCAAGGCTAAATAGGTTTAATTCTTTCAATCTTTCCTCATAACTTAAATTCTCCATGCCCCTTATTAGCTTCGTTGCTCTTCTTTGTATTTTTTCCAACTCCAGGGCATCCTTTCTATGAACTGGAGCCCAGAACTGAACTGCATATTCTAGATGAGGCCTCACTAATGCTTTGTAAAGTGGCATTATTACATCCCTGTCCCGCGAGTCCATGCCTCTTTTAATACACGACAATATCCTGCTGGCCTTTGAAGCAGCTGATTGACACTGCATGCTGTTATTGAGTTTATGATTTACAAGTACACCCAGATCCTTCTCAACAAGTGAATCCGCCAGTGTAGCGCCCCCTAGGACATATGATGCATGCAGGTTGTTGGTACCAAGATGCATAACTTTACATTTATCTACATTAAACTTCATTTGCCAAGTGGACGCCCAAACACTTAGTTTGTTTAAATCTGCCTGTAATTCATGAACATCTTCCATAGTCTGAACTATATTACATAGCTTGGTGTCATCTGCAAAAATAGAAATAGTGCTATTAATCCCTTCCTCTATATCATTAATAAATAAGTTGAATAATAGTGGTCCCAGCACTGAACCCTGGGGTACACCACTTATAACCGGGGACCATTCAGAGAAGGAATCATTGACCACAACCCTCTGGATACGGTCCTTGAGCCAATTCTCAATCCAATTACAAACTATATTTTCTAAACCTATAGTCCTTAATTTACCCATTAGGCGTCTATGGGGGACAGTGTCAAATGCCTTTGCAAAGTCCAAAAACACTAAATCCACAGCGGCCCCTCTGTCTAGACTTCTGCTCACCTCTTCATAAAAACAGATTAGGTTAGTTTGACAACTTCTGTCCTTAGTAAAACCGTGCTGGCTGTCACTTATAATGCTATTTATTGTCACATAATCCTGTATATAGTCCCTCAATAGCCCCTCAAACATTTTCCCCACGATGGATGTTAAGCTTACTGGTCTATAATTACCCGGGGAAGACCTAGAGCCCTTTTTGAAAATAGGCACCACATTTGCCCTGCGCCAGTCCCTTGGCACTATACCTGTCACTAGAGATTCTCTGAATATTATGATGACCTCTATGATGACTTCTCCCGGTCACAGCCCATTTCTGCAGTTTGCCGCTCAGATGCCTTCAGCTTCTAACTTTTCAAACATTTCTACACCTATAAACAAAGATAAAGTTCTCATTATACCACACACTATGCCCCTAAATATAATAAAACCATACACTGTACCTCTAATTATAATAGCACCTGTAACGTCCGTGGTCGCTGACCACAAACTCCTTCCATCCAGTCGACGCCCTTCACTCCAGAGATGTCTGCACATACGGCCGTCCTGTTCTACAATGACCACCAGGGTGCACTCGCGAGCTCAGTCCAGACTTAAGAAGCCAAAGCGCATGCAGGTGGGAGATTGAGCGGATTGCTCCCAGAGCACCTTGGGCTATAAGAAGGTCCCAGCCCCTTCCTCCCATGCCTGAGCGTTGTTTGTCTTATCCTAGTTTGTCTATGCAAATGGTCTCCTAGTGTCTTTCAGTACCCAGTGTTTCCCGTACCTGTATCCTGTATCCCGTGCTATCCTAGTCAAGTGCCGTGCTGAGATGTAGTCATGCTGTGCTGCATACCACGCCTGTCCTGCTACACCACGCCTGACGTCTGCCTGTTGCCTAGTCCCAGCCAAGCCTGCCTTGCTACTGTCTGAGCTGCCACAGGTACCCTATACGAACTATAGACTGTTTCCTGTGCCCTGTTGGCCAGCTGCCATACCGCCAATGCGGTACAGTCCAGTGGATCCATGAACCAAACGTGACAGCACCATACACTGTGTCCCACACACACACACCGTATCCCCTGTAGATAGTGCCTGCGATAGAGCCCCTTGTAGATAGTTCACCCCATAGAGCCCCCTGTTGATAGTGCCCCCATATAGCCCACCCCTGTATATGGTGTCCCACATATAGCTCCCCCTATAGTGCTCCACAGATAGCCCACCCCTGTATATAGCCCCCTGTAGATATAGCCCACCCCTGTATATAGTGCTCCACATAAAGCCCACCCCTGTGTATAGTGCTCCACAGATAGCCCACCCCTGTATATATCCCCACTGTAGATATAGCCCACCCCTGTATAAAGTACTCCACATATAGCCCACCCCAGTATATAGCCCCCCTGTAGATAGAGCCCCCATAGATAAAGCCCCCATAGATAAAGCCCCCCCTGTAGATAAAGCCCCTCCCCCATAGATAATGCCACACGCTTTTTTTATTACGGTAAGAAAACAAACCATACAAACTCACCTTAAAACCCGTTCCCACGCCGTCCGGCGGCAATGGAGACCTGCTGTCTTCTGCGCAGGTCTCCTGGGGTTGAACGAAGCGTCTATGAAAGGCGCTGATTGGCCGGGCAGAATGACTTTCCCTGTCAATCAGCGCCTTTAAACGACGCATGCGGCCCAAAGTATCGCGCCGCTTTACTTGTAGAAAGGCGCTGAATGGCTGGGCAGGGAAACGTACCCGGCCATTCATTACTTCTAATTGTACTTGTGTCCTATAGACGCAGGTACAATTATAGTGCAGGAGGGGGTGGCGCTGGCGCCCCCCTCTAAGTTGCACCCGGGGTACATGCCCCGCCTGCCCACTCTAGCTACGCCCCTGCTCTGCCATATGAGTAACTACAGCCTGTAATATTGGATTAAGTATATATTGTAGTCACTGGTATTTTTTGATGGTCTCAATAGAGGTTATGGTTTTAATTATGTTTTAATTTTTGTATGTAATTGAAGGAAGGGGGTGTACATGTCTATGGACAAATAAAATATATATTTTGGACTATATAGTCTGATTGTGTAATTGTTTTGAGACATATTTTGGTTTAGAGGTTGCAGCGGCAGCCTGCAAGGGAGGCCAGAAGCTCTACACTCGTCATCTGAATGGCTCCAGTTGCGTCACCATGTCCCTCCATGTGATCTTTTCACCTATGTGCAGCATGAGACATAAAAAGCTCTGCGCTGGCACAAGCAAAACAGAGCTCAGCCTTAGCAGCACAAGGGTGGTGCGTGGTGTGGCAGCAAGGGCAAGCTGAGGGAGACCTGGCCGAAGCACACAGTAGAAAAAAAAAAAGACACATAGTACTCTGCAGAGGAGCAGAACTGGTAGTAGAACTTGGAAGGCTTTGTTTTTGTGTGGCCCTTCTCTTGCCCGTTCTGATGTCCTGCGTCCCACCTCTCTCCACTATCTATCAGCTTCGGTGGCAGCGGGAGAGGGGTATACTAAACACAGGAATGAGTTCAATGTCGGACTCCCACATTAAAGTGTAGAGTATTATTGGTGGATGTATATAAATATGTGGTGTACCCTATATATGCTACGTGTATTTGTGTGTAACGTACACTACCGTTCAAAAGTTTGGGGTCACCCAGACAATTTTGTGTTTTCCATGAAAACTCACACTTATATTTATCAAATGAGTTGCAAAATGACTAGAAAATATAGTCAGGACATTGACAAGGTTAGAAATAATGATTTTTATTTGAAATAATAATTTTCTCCATCAAACTATGCTTTTGTCAAAGAATGCTCCATTTGCAGCAATTACATCATTGCAGACCTTTGGCATTCTAGCTGTTAATTTGCTGAGGTAATCGGGAGAAATTTCACCCCATGCTTCCAGAAGGCCCTCCCACAAGTTGGATTGGCTTGATGGGCACTTCTTGCGTACCATCGGGTCAAGCTGCTCCCACTACTGCTCTATGGGGTTGAGATCTGGTGACTGCGCTGGCCACTCCATTACAGATAGAATACCAGCTGCCTGCTTCTTCCCTAAATAGTTCTTGCATAATTTGGAGGTGTGCTTTGGGTCATTGTCCTGTTGTAGGATGAAATTGGCTCCAATCAAGCACTGTCCACAGGGTATGGCATGGCGTTGCAAAATGGAGTAATAGCCTTCCTTATTCAGAATCCCTTTTACCTTGTACAAATCTCCCACTTTACCAGCACCAAAGCAACCCCAGACTATCACATTACCTCCACCATGCTTGACAGAAGGCGTCAGGCACTCTTCCAGCATCTTTTCAGTTGTTCTACATCTCACAAATGTTCTTCTGTGTGATCCAAACACCTCAAACTTCGATTCGTCTGTCCATAACACTTTTTTCCAATCTTCCTCTGTCCAATGTCTGTGTGCTTTTGCCCATATTAATCTTCTCCTTTTATTAGCCAGTCTCAGATATGGCTTTTTCTTTGCCACTCTGCCCTGAAGGCCAGCATCCCGGAGTCGCCTCTTCACTGTAGACGTTGACACTGGCGTTTTGCGGGTACTATTTAATGAAGCTGCCAGTTGAGGACCTGTGAGGCGTCTATTCCTCAAACTAGAGACTCTAATGTACTTGTCTTGTTGCTCAGTTGTGCAGCGGGGCCTCCCACTTCTCTTTCTACTCTGGTTAGAGCATGTGTGTGCTGTCCTCTGAAGGGAGTAGTACACACCGTTGTAGGAAATCTTCAGTTTCTTGGCAATTTCTCGCATGGAATAGCCTTCATTTCTAAGAACAAGAATAGACTGTCGAGTTTCACATGAAAGCTCTCTTTTTCTAGCCATTTTGAGAGTTTAATCGAACCCACAAATGTAATGCTCCAGATTCTCAACTAGCTCAAAGGAAGGTCAGTTTTATAGCTCCTTTAAACAGCAAAACTGTTTACAGCGGTGCTAACATAATTGCACAAGGGTTTTCAAGTGTTTTCTAATCATCCATTAGCCTTCTAACACAGTTAGCAAACACAATATACCAGTAGAAAACTCGAGTGATGGTTGCGGGAAATGAGCCTCTATACACCTATGTAGATATTGCATTAAAAACCAGACGTTCGAAGCTAGAATAGTCATTTAGCACATTAACAATGTATAGAGTGTATTTCTGATTAATTTAATGTTATCTTCATTGAAAAAAACTGTGCTTTTCTTTCAAAAATAAGGAAATTTCTAAGTGACCCTAAACTTTTGAACGGTAGTGTATGTGTGGCGTCTCTGTATATACAATATGTGTCGTGACATGGCATGTCTGCCGTTTGTCGAGTAGGAAACTTGTTGTTTAAAATTTTTATTTGAGATTCAAGAGTGTAATGACATTTTCGTTATGCTAGATGGCTGAAGCATATGCTTTATTTTCCAGTTGGAATTCACTTTTTGGGGACATTTAAAAGAGATAGGTCAGATTAATCTGTACTTGTTGCCAACCTTAAGAACTGGAAAGCCTGTGCATAAATACCTATTCCTTGAACCTTGGCATCTCCTCTAATGACCCTTCTCCACATATTCTTGAAAAAATGACAAATATAATTATCTCTTCTGTTGTTTTTTGTTTTTTTTTATAAAGACTTTATTCGATTTTCCATCTATATAAAATATAGTCCACTTCCAGGTGGAAACTTATACAGCCAACTAATTCCTCTTGACAAAGAATATTACTACTAAAACGTACCCATAAGCTCTCTCTCCCTCCCCCATCCTACACCCTTCCCCCTTTCTGTCCGTGGTCCGTGCTCCCCCCTTTTTTTCCTTTCCTCTAATTTCCATACGTCTCCTGAAACTCTACACTAGATAATAGTCTTTTGGTAACTGGCTTCCACTTTTTCTTCCTTCTGGATTCTGTTCCTTTTTTGCTTTATTTTTATCTATCCACTGCAAATATAGAATATTTTTCCAATATATCTGTACCTGATAGAATATTTTTTTTTGCTGAAAGTAATATTAAATGCACTAGATCTGCAGACATATTCATTCATCTAATTTTATGTCCTTATTTATAACATAGCACATATATTTTTCTACTGAAATCCATAACCTTCTAATTGCCGGGCATGACCAGAAACAATGAACCAAGCCTGCATTGGCTTCTCCACACTTCGGGCAATGTCGGGTATAATTAATGATGTAATTTTCATATGGCATATTAAATGCCTATAATGTCTGGCTCCCACCCTCCATTGCATTTCCTTTAAATTTTCAGATGACATAGCTCTGCTAACTTGTGCCCAGCCTTTATCAAACATTCTTCTACTTCCTCATCCGAGAGTTGTGTACCCAAATCCCTTTTCCATTTTTGTGCTATATACTTTACATATTTATTTTCTTCCTTTACCATCCATCTCTTTCTAATAAAAGCAATTGACGGGCTACCTTGCATACCTCCTATTATACACGTAAATTATTTTTGTTTCATAAACAGGAGTCTTTACAGGATCCCATCTTTTCTCATTATATGTCCTAGTTGTATATATTGCAAAAAGGAGATCGGCGCTATAATGTAGGTGACAGCAGTGTTTTTTATTTATAAAAACAATCTATTTTTACCAATTTATGAGCGATTTTAGCTTTATGCTACTTAGTTTCTTAATGCCGTCAGACGTTGCGGACAACTCCGCTGCGGACCATAGGCTGCGGTGCAGAATTTGGTGTCCGCAGCATACACTGGCTGTTGCGGACTTGATGCATACTTGTGCCATAATTTCTCCATTGACTTCAATGGAGTTGCAAAATTACGCAATGAAATCCGCAGATGTTATGTGTGTTGCATTGCGGATTGCTTTCGCGAACAGGATATTTCATCATTCTGGCTGGACCTATGTGTTTCGCGGTCTATAGCCAGACTGAGATGGAATGTTTTAAAAGAGAGCAGGATGTACTCTTCACCTGAATCCGCAACGATTAATCCGCAGCATTTTACTTCACATTTTAGGCAAAGGCGCAACAGAATCTGAAAGCAGATTATGTGCGGCATTGATGCAGACAGTGTCTGCAGAATTCCGCCACGTCTGAACATATCCTTATACTGACATATTAACGTTACTGAAGTGTTTAGACAGTGAATAGACATTCCCTCCAGCCAGGACGGGATGTCTATTCACAATCCCGGAACTTCGTTAACGTTTCTGTGGTACTTACAGCAGAGCAAGCGTGATCTCGCGAGATCTCGTTGTAAATGACAGGTTACAGCGAGATTACGCTTTGCTCTGCTGTAAGTACCACAGAAACGTTAACGAAGTGCCGGGATTGTGAATAGACATCCCGTCCTGTCTGGAAGGAATGTCTAGTCACTGTCTAAACACTTCAGTAACGTTAATGCGTTAGTATAAGACAGCACATAGCGAACAACGCAGTGTCACTATGCGCTGACTAAATTAATGGAGAGAAGTGCATGACGCTGATTAGTCACTGATTGGTCAGCGTCATACACTCCTCTGTACAATGCCCACTTGGTCTAAAGTAAAAACACGCCCAGTATGGCATTAAGAAACTAATTAGCATAAATCTAAAATCGCTCCTAACGTGGTAAAAATAGATTGTTTTTCTAAATAAAAAGCACTGCTGTCACCTACATTACAGCGCCGATCTCCTTATGTAGGAAATAGGGCACTTATAATGTGGTGACAGAGCCTCTTTAATTTGAGTAAAAGTTTTTAAGTTTTCTATTTTCTTCGTCTATCAGATCCAAAATTCTACATATGCCTTTTTTTCACCATCTCTTTGTCCAACCTATACTCTCCTGATATTCTTTAAGCTGTAAATATTCACCAAGCATCAGAAGCCCCGACAAATTGTAAGACAGATTAAAGCTTTTTATAAACAACCTCCATACTACCGTAGAGTCTCTCAACAAAACTGAGTACCCGGCTCCCAGAGAACTCACCCCAGAGGGTTGATATAAAAATAACCTCAGGGACTCTGATCCTGTTAATTGATTTTCAATTTCTAAGTTGACAAATTTATTTTTACCGTTTACCCATTTTATGGCATATCTTGCGATACAGGCAATATTATATGCCCTAATATTGGGGAAATATATACCTTCCCCTCTACCATCTTTTTGTACATTTCTTATCAACATACAAGGTTTTTTATGTCTCCACAAAAACTTTTGAAAGGCTTTATTGATGTTATTTATATTATTATGCCTCAATAGAAGTGGGATCAATTGAAGATGATAAAATAGCCTAGTAAAGATCACCATCTTTATCAAAATTTTCCTCCCATACAGTGATAAAGGCAGGTCCTTCCAAAGGACCAATTCCTTCCTCGCATCATCCAGAACCGGTGTGAAGTTTAGCCTATAAATATCGTGTACATCCCTCCCAATATAAATCCCTAGAAATTTAACCCCCTAATGACCGTTGATAAGCCTTTTCACGGCGGTCATTAGTGGGCTTCATTCTGATGCAATAGCCGTTTCACGGCGCTGCATCCGAATAAAGTAAACAGAGCAGGGAGCCATTAAATCTCCCTGCTCTCAGCTGTCAGAGGTAGCTGAGGGCTGGGGGCATCCCTGCTCGAATGTGTAAGATCGATATTAGTATCGATCTCACCTGTTTAACCCCTCAGATGTGGCGCTCAATAGCGTGCGCCGCATCTGAGTGGTTTTGGAGAGAGGGAGGGAGCTCCCTCTCATCCCACTGACACCCGGCGATAAAATCGCCGAGTGTCTGTGTCTCCGAGGGCAGCCGGGGGCCTAATAAAGGCCCCCAAGTCTGCCTGTAGTAAATGCCTGCTAGGTCATGCCGGAGGCATGTCCTAGCAGATGCCTGTCCGTTTTAAACGGACAGGCAGTAATACACTACAATACAAAAGTATTGCAGTGTATTATAAAAGCGATCGGATGATCGCATAGTAAAGTCCCCTAGTGGGACTAGTAAAAAAGTAAAAAAAAGTTGAATAAATTTAATTTAAAAAAAAAGTGAAATAAAAAAAATTAAAAACCCACTTTTTCCCATTACAAAATGCTTTACTATTAAAAAAAACCACAATAAAGCAAAAAAGTTACACATATTTGGTATTGCCACGACCGTAACGACCCCGACTATAAAGCTATTACATTATTTAACCCGCACGGTAAATGTCGTAAAAAATAAATAAAAAACAATGGAAAAATTGCTGTTTTCTGTTAATCCTGACTTTAAAAAAATGTGATAAAAAGTGATCAAAAAGTCGCATCTACTCCAAAATGGTACCAATGAAAGCTACAAGTCGTCCCGCCAAATAAAAGCCCTCACACAACTGCATCGGCGGAAAAATAAAAAAGTTATGGCTCTTCAAATATGGAGACACAAAAACAAATAACTTTGAAAAAAAAAGTGTTTTTACTGTGTAAGTAGTAAAACATACAAAATCTATACAAATTTGGTATCTTTGCAATCGTAACAACCCGTTGAATAAAGTTATTGTGTTATTTATACCACACGGTAAACTACGTAGATTTAGGACGCAAAAAAAGAGTGGCAAAATATCAGGTTTTCTTCTATCCCCCCCAAAAAAAGTTAATAAAAGTTAATGAATAAATTATATCTACCCCAAAATGGTGCTATTAAAAAGTACAACTTGTCCCGCAAAAAACAAGACCTTATACAGCTATGTCGACGCAAAAATAAAAAAGTTATAGCTCTTCGAATGTGACAATGGAAAAACGTAAAAAATGGCTTGGTCATTAGGGCCCAGAATGCAAGCAGGGGGAAGGGGTTACGTTTATCCTCTACTATATTCAATCTAATCTCCTGATTCCAACTAATATCTATTTGTTAATTTAACAACAGAACTTCTGTTTTTGTTCTATTCATTTTATAACCTGCTAAATTTTCAAACTGGTGCATTATTTCTAATATTCTACCTATTTGACATTGTGTACAAATAAAACCAGATCATCCGCAAATAATGCTATTTTAACTTCCTCTTCCCCAACTTTATACTTTTTATCTGCGAGGTCTGAGAAATGAATCTGGCTAATGGCTCAATGGCTAAATTCAATAATAGTGGTAACCGGGGACATCCCTGTCTAGTGCCCCTATACAATCGAAATTTCTCTGAGATTTATCCCTGTGTAACAACTTGCGCATACGGATGGTGATACATAGCATTAATTGCTCCTAAAAAAATAACCCTTTATCCCTACCTTTTTCATCACTTTATTGAGCCAGGGCCAGACCACACTATTGAATGCTTTCTCCAAATCAAAGGAGATTATTGCTACACTTTGTACCACGGATGGCCTGGCTCTAGTCCAATCCAAAACCCAAAACACCTTTCTGACATTCCTTACCCCATGTCTTCCTTTTATAAAGCCATTTTGTGAGTTCTGGATGATGCTAGGAAGTACTTTTGCTAATCTATCCGCCAATATTCTTGAAAACATCTTGGCATCAACATTGATCAATGAGATTGTCCAATACAAGACCGGATCTAATGGATCTCCTTTTTTCTTAGCGGTCACTTATTCCATTATTCCAGCTTTTTTTTAAAGTTTGTTATATGCTTCAGCCAAAATCTCTCCTACCTGGCCTGACATTAGTTTAAAAAAACTCTGTGTGTACCCATCGGGCCCTGGGGCCTTTTGCTTCCGGGTCTTTTTAATTGCTTCATTAACCTCTTGTCTTGTTATCGGGGCTCCTAGTTGCTCAATCTGCTCCTGTGTGATTAAAGGCATATCCACCTTATCAAGGTATTGATTTATATTTTCTATGGTCACTTGTTTTCCTTCATATAATTTCTGAAACGTCTACGGCCACGGTCCGTCGTTCTGCCTTAATCCCCGACGGCCGTGGCCATGGACATCTTACCTGCTTGCAGCATTGTCCTCCTGTGAGGCGCCGGCACTCACTTCCGGACTTCGAGTGTCTCCGGCGGGCGCGCGCGTGCCCGCGCGTGCACGGTCTTAAAGGGCCTGGGCGTGCATTTTTGCAGGAAGTCTGCAATATAGCCCAGGATGCCCAGGGCTATAAAAAGGGCTCTGCCCTCTTGCTCTTTGCCAGAGCGTTGTTTGTTTCCCAAAGTTTGTCGTGCTTATGGTCTCCCAGTGTCTTCCAGTTTCCCAGTGTACCTTGTTCCTGTATCCCGTATCCTCTTTCCGTGCTACCCAGTCCTAGTGCCGTGCTGTGCTGTTGCCGTGCTGTGCTATAGTCTACGCTTGATTTGCTACGCCTCACCTGACGTCTTCCCGCCTCCTGGTCCTGGACGTGCCTGCCTCGCTACTGTCTACGATTGCCTCAGGTACCATCGCTGAACTATATGAACTCTGTACTTACCTGTTTGGCCAGCTGCCATCCCGCTACGCGGAACGGCCCAGTGGGTCCACACCCCGCATCGCGACAATTTCTTATAGTAATTTGTGATAATTTGGTTTATGCCTCTATTTTGTGTTATTTTCTTTCCCTTTTCATTGAGATACATATACCTGATATTGGCATCCATTTAAATCGGTATGAGGTGCCGTCCATAATGTGCATAATAGTAGTAAACCAATGAGAAATTAACAAAACAAAATAGTGTTTTCTGTTGTCAAAAATGGAGGTAGGTTTCAGGTATAGGACTGAAAATGTCACTATCATAATTGGGAAACGATTAATTCAGAAAATAGAAGCAATTCAACTCTGTGTAATATTTCATACAGTTTTGTCTTAAAGAGTACCTGTCAGCTCTCTTGATATGTCAGTTTTCATAAACACTTGCACTCCCCATAAAAAAAAAAACAATGCTTGAGCACCTTTTCCAGTAACACAGCAATAGGACATTCCTTTTGTTATTCTCCCTGGAAATTAATAAATAAATTAAAAACTTTGTGTTACCATTCACCTTTTAAATAAGGTGAATATCTGATTGGATAGTGTCAGAATGTGTAGGGACACACCCCATTGGCACAGGGAATGGTAACACCCAGTCAGGGCTGTCCCTACAACTGGATGGGGAGTGCGATCATCAGGGAAACCTTTAGTGAGGGTGCGGGGCACACTCCTAAAACTTGTCAATTCTGTTCAACTGCCCAGTACTTGATTGGAAGCAAGCCGGCGGACAGCTGAACAGCAGTGGCAGGTTGAGTAGTATATATTGTATTGCTTCCGAAAAAACGATGGAACCAATGCACAACAGTGAAAAACGGAAACCATTTGCACCGGATCCATCGCCATTGAAATCAATGGTGATGCAAATTATAACGTATAATTTCAGTTTGTTTCAGTTAGGGTTCCGTTCATGGGTTCCCGTGACGGAAAGCTCTGACGGAACCCACGAACGGAACCCTGACGCAGATGTGAACAAAGCCTAACACATACAGTATGTTACATGGAGTACTGATAATACATATTTATTACAAAGTGAGGCTCTACAGTATGCAAAACAATTGTATAGGAACTGCATAGCATTATTATTTAGGCAACGTTATTTAGGTAATAGATGACACTATTTTGTATTATAATATGGGAACTTTATGGTAGTATTATTTAAGTACTGTTGTTTGTTCTTTATGGCAGTATAATGTGGACTGTATCACAGTAATACTGGGTCTTGAATAGTTTTTATATCACTTTATATGTTTATGGGGCACCATATAGACATGGTAGTAGGGCATTACATGACATAGTCAATCAGGCACTATATTTTGGTGTAATTGGGACAGGCTATGATGGTGTTATTGGACAACTCTATAAAAGTATTAGAAATGGAACACTGGCAATGTGTCGGACAGTGGTTACTTTGGCCCACCAGAGGAAATAATTCTAAGGGCGCACCCACCATCTATACAGAATTTGTGTGGGTTTTGCTCTTAACCCTTACCCATCACAGACATTTTTAAAAATTTTTTACATTTTCATATGAGGGCTTGTTTTTTGCGGGACAAGTTGTCGTTTTTCACGTCACCATTTATTGTACCATATAATTGGAAACTGGAAAAAAATCTTTGTGGGGTGGAATAGGAAAAAAATTGAGGATTCCTCAATCTTTTGAGGGTTTTCGTTTTTACGCTTTCCACCGTACGGTAAAAATGGCATGTTAGCATTATTCTACCAGTCAATAAGATTAGGGCAATACCAAATTTATATGTTTTTTTAATGTTTCTTTTACTACCTTTACAAGGAAACTGTTAAAAATAGAATTTGTGTTGTCGCCACATTCTGAGAGCCATAACTTTTTTATTTTTCCATTGATTAACCCCTTCCCGCAAATGGGCGTTACTGTACGTCCTTTTTAGCGGGTCGATCCCGCAAACGGGCGTACAGTTACGCCTTGAGGATGAAGCGGGCACAGGAGCTGTGCGCGCTTCATCTTCAGCGGGTGTGGGCTGCAATATACAACATCCTGCTGCAACGGCCATGATCACAGTTCTCTCCGATCGCCGCCGTTTAACCCCTCAAATGCCGCTGTCAATAGTGACAGCGGCATTTAAGTGATTGACACAGAGGGAGGGGGCTCCCTCTTTACCCCGTTGGCCCTCAACGAAAAATCGCAGTGTGCTGATGGTTGCAATGGCAACCAGAAAGCCTAGCAACGGCTTCATGGTTGCAGGTACGGGTACGTAATAGGCTCAACTGTCAGTTGTAAAATGACAGTTACAATACACTGCACTACACAAGTAGTGCAGTGTATTGTACAGGGGATCAGAAGAGCAGATCTTCCAGTCCCCTAGTATGCGTAAAATAAAAAGTGAAAAAAAAGTTAAAAAAAAAAAGTTTTCGATAAATAAATAAATAAAAGTTTTAGATAAATAAAAGTTTTAGATAAATAAATAAATAAATAAATAAATAAAAGTTTTACGTAATAAAAACAATAATCGCCTTGTTTCCCTGATCAAGCCCTTTATAATTAGAAAAAAATGGAAAAAAAGACAAAAACTAGACATAATAGGTATCACCACGTTTGAATCGGCCTGACCTATAAAAATATCATATTATTTATCCCGCACGGTGAACACCGTAAAAAAAAAATACACTAAAAAAACAATGGCAGAATTTCAATTTTGGTCACGTTGTTTCCAAAAAAAAATGGAATAAAAAGTGATAAAAAAGTCGCACGTACCCAAACATGGTACCAACAAAAACTAAAGTTTGTCACGCAAAAAACAAGCCCTAACACAGCTCCGTCAACAAAAAAAATAAAAAGTTATGGCTCTGAGGATAATGGTGACACTAAAACCTTTATTTAGAAAAAAGGGTTTTTATTGTGTAAAAGTAGTAAAACATATAAAAACTATATAAATTTGGTATTGCCATAATCGTATCGAACCGCAGAATAAAGTAAACATGATGTTTATACTGCACAGAGAACGCCGTTAAAAATGTATAAAAAAAACAGTGAGAGAATTTCTGTTTTTTGGTCTCCTCACCTCCCAAAAAATGTAATAAAAACTGATCAAATTATCACATTTACCCCAAAATGATACTAATAAAAACTACAGCTTGTCCCATGAAAATCAAGCACCCACACAGCTCGTCAACGGAAAAATAAAAAGTTAGGACTCTTAGAATGCAATAATGCAAAACGACGGGCCAGACTAATTTATATGTGCAGTTCTTCACCTAAAACCCCACGTCATCATTTGCAGCCCCCACTGGTAGACCCTGTAATGCAGTGGAAACTATGACATTTTGGGGTCTGTGCTACATATGGGGCTAGTGAAGAAGTCAAAGATTAGACGATGCTGGAGTGCGAATATTTTGTACAATACCATGGACACCCTTTGAACTCCTGCACCCAAAAATCCGCATAGCTTACATATCCCCCCACATTATAAACTGAAACACCAGTAAAACACTAAACAAAACTACTACCAAGCAAAATCTGCGCTCCAAAAGCCAAATGGCGCTCCTTCTGGGCCTGGCAGTTTATGATCACATATGGGGTATTACTGTACTCTCGAGAACCGCTTTACAATTTATGGGGTGTGTGTCTTCAGTGGTACAAGCTGGGCACAACACATTGGGCACTGAAATATCATATCTGTGGAAAATGGCAATTTTAAATCTAATGAGCTTGGTCCTCAAGGGGTTAAGTGGTATGAGGGTTTTGTTGTTTTTTTTGCGGGGCGAGCTGTAGTTTCTTTTGGTCTACTGGTTTTTGCTACACAAGTCTTTTTGATCACCTTTTATTTAATTTTTTTGTGTGCTATGAAGTGACCAAAAAACAGCGATTCTGGTGTATTACATTTTTATTTTTTACGCATTCACCGTGCGGGTTAAATAATGGTATATTGTAACAGTTCGGACTTTTACGGACGTGGCAATGCCAATTTTTTATTATTATTATTTTTTACATTACTTTTAGAGTAAAAATGGGAAAAGGTGTTTTTTTTTTAACTTTTAATATATATACTGTATATATTTTTTTACACTACTAAAAACGTTATAATAAAAATTATTTTTTACACATTTTATTAGTCCCCCTAGGGGACTTGAACCATCGATCGTTAGGTTAGATCGCTAGTACAATACACTACAATACTGATGTATTGTAGTATATTGTCATTTTTACAGGCTCCTGTTAAGCCCTGCCAGAAGCAGGGCTTAACAGGAGATGAAGAAAGGCAGTCCTGGCCATGGCAACCATCGGCACCCCCGATCGCATCGCGGGGGGACGGACGATGAGCTGTCAGAGGGGGGGCGCCCCTTTCTTTCTAACGTTTTAGATGCTGCGATTATGATTGATCGCAGCATCTAAGGGGTTAAACAGCCAGGAACAGCGCAACTGCTAGTTAGTCCCGGGTGTTACGTTAGTAAGAAGCGGGCTCAGCGGGTGGGCTCGGAACATCTACCCCCGCACCATGACGTGCTATTACGTCGTGCTGCAGGTAGGGGTTAATTTCATCCTTTTGAATTCAGGACAGCCTCACTGATCTCCAACTTGGTTGGTGCAGTCCAGATCCATCTGACATGGAAGGGTGTAAATAAGGTTACTGCTCTCAATGATAAATATTAATTTAATAAATTACCATCAAATTGAGTCAATTTTCCTTTCCAAACATTCTTCAAATCCATTACCACAACACTTATTCATGTAAATGAAGGAAAGGAAATAAAATGTGAAATTTCTCCGCATGCATGTTAGTCTCTAATGATTCCATTATCCCCAAAATGACCTGTTTAGAAGAAATCAAACAATAATCCAAATCAAATACATGGGTAATTTTTTCACCTCTGACACCAATATATATTACAATTATAGTGGCTGTGATGTTTCCAGATTCAGGATCACAGTGCACTACAGAACAGATATGCCCTGAGGAAGCAGACTGCAGTCTTCAGATCTTTTAAAACTGACAATGTCTGAAGCACAAAGCTTTTATGAAAACATGACACAGTACTACTTACTGTATATCAGCTGTCTGATATACATTGCAAGCATTTAAATAACAGTGGAAGAAGAAACTACTATTATCTAAGCATTCCATGCAGAAGTCTAGACGTGCAGGCTGCTAGGAAAGTTATTCTCCTTTTGATGGGGCTAAAAAGAAATATTTCCATTGAACAGAGTACATGATAAAAGAGAATATTTATTGTTCATTCATTGGTGAAATACAAGCCTGGCAGTCTGTTGGAGACGTATTCTGATAGAAAGCCAGCATCCAGGACATGCCAAATACAAATGCAATTATTTCAATAATATATTCAGCTTATCATGTCATTAGACCCTTGTGTATAGTGCCTCACAGCTCCCCCTTGTGTGTAGTGGCACACAGCTCCCCCTTGTGTATAGTGCCACACAGCCCCCACTTGTATATAGTGCCACAAGGCAATAGCGCATCCAAGAAAGTTGTATCAGCCAGGGGGATGTCAATCAAACATGGAAAGTTGGAATTGGAGGCAGGACTATGTGACACTTCAGGATAGCAGCACCGTCCCATGACCCTTTAATGAGTAATTAGCATATAGTGTGCGCCGTTTTAAAAGTGGATTTGAAAGATTTTGCTGCATCTGAAAAAATTCTACATTTGGAAATATTGTCAGGTCATGTATTTCTGCATAGTGGTGGTTTAAGGGGTTAAAACTACCAGACAGGTTCCCATGAAATATACAATGAATTGAGAACAATTCTATCTGCCCTGCAATTTTGTTATTCTAAATATATTCAATATAATTACAGCTCCAGAACCAAGCTCAGTACATATATACAGCACCCAAAACAAAGCTCAGTACATAAATACAGCACCAGAACAAAGCTCAGTACATATATATAGCACCAGAACCGAGCTCAGTACATAAATGCAGTACCAGAACAAAGCTCAGTACATATATACAGCACCAGAACAAGGCTCAGTACATAAATACAGCACTAGAACAAAGCTCCTACACATATACATCCCCAGAACCAAGCTCTGTGCATAAATACAGCACTAAAACCAAGCTCTGACATATATACAGCACAAGAACCAACCACAATACATATATACAGCACCAGAACAAAACTCAGTACATATATACAGCACCAGAACTGAGCTCAGTACATTTATACATCCCCAGAACCAAGCTCACTACATATATACAGCACCAGAACAAAGCTCATTACATATATACAATACTAGAACCAACCTCAGTACATAAATACAGCCACAGAACCAAGCTCAGTACATAAATACAGCCACAGAACCAAGCTCAGTACATACAGTGGAGGAAATAAGTATTTGATCCCTTGCTGATTTTGTAAGTTTGCCCACTGTCAAAGTCATGAACAGTCTAGAATTTTTAGGCTAGGTTAATTTTACCAGTGAGAGATAGATTATATATAAAAAAAACTGAAAATCACATAGTCAAAATTATATATATGTATTTGCAATGTGCACAGAGAAATAAGTATTTGATCCCCTACCAACCATTAAGAGTTCAGCCTCCTCCAGACCAGTTACACACTCCAAAGCAACTTGGTGCCTGCATTAAAGACAGCTGTCTTACATGGTCACCTGTATAAAAGACTCCTGTCCACAGACTCAATTAATCAGTCTGACTCTAACCTCTACAACATGGACAAGACCAAAGAGCTTTCTAAGGATGTCAGGGACAAGATCATAGACCTGCACAAGGCTGGAATGGGCTACAAAACCATAAGTAAGATGCTGGGTGAGAAGGAGACAACTGTTGGTGCAATAGTAAGAAAATGGAAGACATACAAAATGACTGTCAATCGACATCAATCTGGGGCTCCATGCAAAATCTCACCTCGTGGGGTATCCTTGATCCTGAGGAGGGTGAGAGCTCAGCCGAAAACTACATGGCGGGAACTTGTTAATGATCTCAAGGCAGCTGGGACCACAGTCACCAAAAAAAACATTGGTAACACATTACGCCGTAATGGATTAAAATCCTGCAGTGCTCGCAAGGTTCCCCTGCTCAAGAAGGCACATGTACAGGCCCGTCTGAAGTTTGCAAATGAACATCTGGATGATTCTGAGAGTGATTGGGAGAAGGTGCTGTGGTCAGATGAGACTAAAATTGAGCTCTTTGGCATTAACTCAACTCGCCGTGTTTGGAGGAAGAGAAATGCTGCCTATGACACAAAGAACACCGTCCCCACTGTCAAGCATGGAGGTGGAAACATTATGTTTTGGGGGTGTTTCTCTGCTAAGGGCACAGGACTACTTCACCTCATCAATGGGAGAATGGATGGAGCCATGTACCGTCAAATCCTGAGTGACAACCTCCTTCCCTCCACCAGGACATTAAAAATGGCTCGTGGCTGGGTCTTCCAGCACAACAATGACCCGAAACATACAGCCAAGGCAACAAAGGAGTGGCTCAAAAAGAAGCACATTAAGGTCATGGAGTGGCCTAGCCAGTCTCCAGACCTTAATCCCTTTGAAAACTTAAGAAGGGAGCTGAAGATCCGAGTTGCCAAGAGACAGCCTCGAAATCTTAATGATTTACAGATGATCTGCAAAGAGGAGTGGGCCAAAATTCCATCTAACATGTGTGCAAACCTCATCATCAACTACAAAAAAACGTATGACTGCTGTGCTTTCCAACAAGGGTTTTGCCACCAAGTATTATGTCTTGTTTGCCAAAGGGATCAAATACTTATTTCTCTGTGCGCAATGCAAATGAATATATATAATTTTGACTATGTGATTTTCTTTTTTTTTTTATATATATAATCTATCTCTCACTGGTAAAATTAACCTAGCCTAAAAATTCTAGACTGTTCATGTCTTTGACAGTGGGCAAACTTACAAAATCAGCAAGGGATCAAATACTTATTTCCTTCACTGTATATACAACACCAGAACAAAGCTAAGTACATATATACAGCACCAGAAAAAAGCTCAGTACATAAATACAACACCAGAACAAATGCAGCTCAATTTAGTGCAACCCCTGCCGTATAGGTTTGTACGGCGTAAAACTACAGCTCCCAGCATGGCCCGAACCATAGTAGGGATATGCTGGGAGTTGCTGTTTCAGGAAAAAAAATCATACCACCCATCATCTCGCTGCAGATCATACAGTGACTACAGTACTTATTAGAGACAGAATAAAAATTTACATTAAGTGACTCACCGCTGACATCTCAGATTCTAGATCTTTTCTTCTTCCTCTGGTCCAGACCTCTATTATGGATTTCTTCCGGCTACAACCCATTTCTGCAGTTTTCCGCTCAGATGTCTTCACTTCTGGCTTTTAAAACATTTCTGCACCTATAAATGAAGTTAAATTTCTCAACACCTGGCTCAACACCTCTAAATATAATAAAGTGCCATACACTGCACCTCTAATTGTAATAGCACCATACACTGTGTCCCTGATTATAATAGTACCATACACTGCACCTCTAATTATAATAGCGCCATACACTGTGTTCCTGATTATAACAGTACCATACACTTCACCACTAAATATAATAGCGCCATACACTGTGTCCCTGATTATAATAGTACCATACACTGTGTCCCACACACACACATCGTGCCCCCTGTAGATAGTGCCCCCCATAGATCCTATGTGCCCTACATAGAAGCCCCTGTAGATAATGCCCCACATGCAGCCCTCTGTAGATAGTGCCCACATATGGACTCCAGAGCTGCAAGGCAATAGTGCTAACCACTGAGCCACCGTGCTGCCCTACATATAGCTTCATCTATAGATAGTGCTCCACATATATGCCCACCTCTGTAGATAGTGCCTCACATATAGCCCACCCCTGTAGACAGTGCCCTACATATAGCCCACCCCTATAGATAGTGCCCTACAAATAGCTCCCCTATAGATAGTGCTCTACATATAGCCCACTCCTGTATATAGTGTCCCACAAATAGCTCCCCCTGTATATAGTGCCCCACATATAGACCCCCCTGTAGATAGTGCCCCACATCCCCACATAGACCCCCTGTATATAGTGCCCCACATATAGACCCCTGTAGATAGTGCCCCACATCCCCACATATAGACCCCCCCCTGTAGATAGTGGCTCACATCCCCACATATAGACCCCCCTATAGATAGTGCCCCACATCCCCACATATGGACCCCACTGTAGATAGTGCCCCACATACCCACATATATACCCCCTGTATACAGTGGCCCACATCCCCACATATAGACCCCCCTGTATACAGTGGCCCACATATAGACCCCCCTGTAGATAACGCCACTCACAGTTTAATTAGAAAAAAACAAAAAACTTTACATTGATCCCATTCCCACCCCGTCTGGTGGCAATGCAGATCTGCTTTCTTCTGAGCAGGTCTGCTGGAGCTGACGACGCATCGTTGAAAGGCACTAATTGGCGGGGCAAGTCATTTTGCCCCACCAATCAGTGTCATTGTAAGGAGCTGAACGGTCGGGCACAGAACGTGCCCGACTATGCAGCGCTGATGCATGTATTTGTACCGGTGTGCTATAGACGCATGGGTACAATTACTGCAAGAGGGGGGGTGGCTGTCGCTAGCACCGGGGCCCCCTCCAGTGCTAGCGACACCGTCGGGGATGAGGGGGCCCGTGTCGACTGGCCCATAAATGTAAGAGGCTTGGTGGCGCGGGCCCCATAGTAGCGGCGCTAGCGGCGCGTGCCCTGTAGTAGCGGTGCCACCGGACATATGGGGGGATGTCCCCTTAAGCCGCGGTCCTCGTAGCGGCCGCTACGCCTGCTACCGCGGTAGTTACGCCACTGTGGGGCCTCATGCAGCAACACGTGGAGGGCCAACAGCTTTACAATTTGGAACTATCAGTATTCCATTTGCCACCATACAGAGTCTGTGTACATGGCTTTTCCAAGTTCATGGCCCCTAAATACTTTCCTCATGTTTTGGATCTATAGAAAATTCTGCCCTAGAAGTTTTGTAAATGAAACAACTGCTCCAAAATGATGACACAAAACAAGTTATAACAATGATATATGTTAACTAACCAGGATCTGAACTGAAGCTTTTTCACTGTTAAAACTGGTACAATTTTGTATACACTACTTCATTTTTAAAAAGGTTAAAGAAGCACTCCACATTTTTCTTTTATTGCCCCCTCCATTTGTACATTGGTGTTTCAGTGGGGTGCTGTGTGCAGAAATACTTACCGATCGCTGCATCATGTCGTTTTCGGGTCCAGCACTACCCACAGTGATTCCATACAGGTGCGAGTGAAGATCATGACATGATGCAGGGATCGGTAAGGGTATGTTCACACGGCCTATTTTCAGCCATTTTTCTGGCCGTAAACGCCGCAAAAAAACGCTGAAAAAACAAGAGGGCTGAACGCCTCCAAACATCTGTCCATTGATTTCAATGGGAAAAGCGGCGTTTCATTCCCACGAGGCGTTTTTTTACAGGCTGTTTGTAAAAGCGTTGCGTAAAAAAAAACGCCCCATAAAAAAGAAGTGCATGTCACTACTTGAGCCGTTTTTGGAGCCGTTTTTCATTGTCTCAAACGCCTGATGCATAAAAAACAGCTGGAAATCACAAGCTGTTTTCCCTTGAAAACAGCTCCATATTTTACAGCCGTTTTATGTTAAGCGTGTGAACATACCCTAAGTATTTCTGCACACAGCTCCCCACTGAAACACCAATGTACACGTGGAGGAGGCAATAAAAGAAAAACGTGGAGTGCTCCTTTAAGAGGGAATTTATTACATACTCCGCCAGATTTTTGGCATAGAAAAGTTGCACAAAACTTAGATTTTGTGCAAAAACTTAGCTAAACTAGATTTGACTTTCAGGCGCACAGACAGCCAGAGATTCGCCTAATTTATAAATTAGGCCATTTTTCTCAGGCGTTCTTCATATTAAAGGGGTTTTAAAGGTAAATTCTGACCATGAAAAATGTTATATGGTCGTGAGTTACTTAAACAGCGTAGCTCTCTGAGATACGCAGTTTCCGTAAGTCTCATAGAACTTAAAGTGTAGCTAAACGTTCAACAAACGTCATAGAGACATGTCAGAAGTTTGGATTGTTGGGGGTCCGAGCACTGAGACCCCCACCAATCGCTAGAACGAAGCAGCTGAAGCATTCGTGTGAGCGCTCAGCTGCTTCGTGTCTGTTCGGCTCTTTCCGGAAAGCCGATGTATCGGAGTACGAGCTCATAGACTTTGTATTGAGTCCGTACACGATACATTTATTTCCGGTAAAAGCTGAACAGATACGAAGCAGCTGAGCGCTCACACGAGCACTTCAGCTGCTTCGTTCTAGCGATTGGTGGGGGTCTCCGTGCTCGGACCCCCACCAATCCAAACTTCTGACATGTCACTATGACATGTCAGAAGTTTGTCGAACGTTTAGATATACATTAATGGTAGTTACAGAAACAGCGTAGCTCGCATGCTACGCTATATCCGTATCTGCCATTTACTACTACTGGAGTTACGGAAACAGCGAAGCTCAGCGAGTTACTCTGTTTACTATAATCACGACCATATCAACTTTTTCATGGTCAGAATTCACCTCATTCAGCCGCAACACACAGTGGCTAAACAGGGATTAGGGCACCCCGTTCTGGAGAGAGGTGCAGCTCCCAGAGGTGGGACCCGCATCCAGTGGCGTTGCTATAGGGGTCGCAGTGGTCGCAGTTGCGACCACGCCCCTAAGCCTAAGTCTTGTTAAAAATTAATTTTCTGTGCCGTGAAGCCGGCACTTCCTGGTTACGGTCACA
Source organism: Rhinoderma darwinii (assembly GCF_050947455.1). Classification (NCBI taxonomy): domain Eukaryota; kingdom Metazoa; phylum Chordata; class Amphibia; order Anura; family Rhinodermatidae; genus Rhinoderma; species Rhinoderma darwinii. Next base: position 212,130,960 of record NC_134688.1, on the reverse strand, counting down.
TGGTACACTTAGTGTACCATGTGACCGTGTTGTCACGTGACAGGTCTTCAAGCCAGTGCAGTGGAAGAGCCAGTGCGGAGGACTCCAGGTGAGCTGCAGTCTGTAATGTAATGTATTGTGTTGTGTTGTATTGTGTTGTCTTGTAATGTAATGTATTGTAATGTAATGTATTGTGTTGCCTTGTAATGTAATCTAATGTAATGTATTGTGTTGCCTTGTAATGTAATGTAATGTATTGTAATGTAATGTATTGTGTTGCCTTGTAATGTAATGTAATGTACTGTGTTGTATTGTGCTGTTTGAGGTGGAGACTGGGGGCCCGTTAAATTACAGCCCCCCCCTCCTCTCTCCACCACAAACTGCACAATACAACACAAAATATTACACACTATGGGTCGCGTCCCCCGGGGGATTCGTGTGAAGACCTCCTGGGGGTCGCGAGTCACTCACAGAGGTCCCGGTTCCATTCAATGCTGGAGCAAGGAGCTGACGTCTCCTTGATCTAGCATTCACTGTGCCCTGAGTGGCTCGACGCAGGTAGGCAGGATCTAGCGACATCATCGCGCTTGCCTGCGCTGAGTCACTCATAGCACACACCGGAGGAGGCGAAGGAACGGGGATAGGTAAGTAATTATGCTATTTTTCTATTATGCAACATATGGGGGCATTATACTGTATGGGGGGCTCATATTGAGAGGGAGCATTATACTGCATGGGGGCAGATATGGCATGGGGGCTGATAAGATGGGGGCATTATACTGCATGGGGGCTGATATGGGGGAATTATACTGTATAGGGGCATTATACTGCATGGGGGCTGATATTAGGGAATTATACTGTATGGGGGGGCTGATATGGGGGGCACTATACTGTATGGGTAGCTCATATGGGGGGCATTATACTGTATGGGTAGCTCATATGGGGGGCATTATACTGTATGGGAAGCACATATGGGGGCATTATACTGTATGGGGAGCTCATATGGAGGGCATTTTACTGTATGGGGAGCTGATATGGGGGCATTACACTGTATGGGGAGCTCATATGGGGGGGCATTATACTGTATGGGAGTTGATATGGAGGGGCATTATACTGTATGGGGAGCTCATATGGGGGGCATTATACTGTATGGGAAACTCATATGGGGGGCATTGTACTGTATGGGGAACTGATATGGGGGGCATTATACTGTATGGGGAGCTGATATGGGGGGCATTATACTGTATGGGGGCTGATATGGGGGGCACTATAATGTATGGGGGCGGCTATGTGGTGCATAATACTGTGGGGGCTGATATGGGGAGCATTATACGGCATGGGCTGTTATGGGGGGGGCATTATACGTTATGGGGCATTATACTGTAGGGGGGGCAGCTATGGGAGCATTATACTGTGTGGGGGCATTATACTATGGGGCTGTTGGGCAAGGCATCTTGGCATAGGCATACCTCAGGTTATGTTCACACGCAGTGATTTTTAGGCGTATTTCGGGGTTTTTACGCCTCGAAAAACGCCTGAAAAAACGGAAGCTGAATGCTTACAAACATCTGCACATGTTAGTCAATGAAAAACAGTATTTAGTTCATATGAGGCGTCTTTTTACACCTCTTTTTTAAAAAGAACGGTATGTTCACACGCAAACTCAAAAATGTCTTAAAATACGGAGCTGTTTTCAAGGGAAAACAGCTCCTGATTTTCAGACGTTTTTGACGCTGAAAAGAAGGCTGTGTTCAAAAACTCGTCAAAAACCGCCCGAAAATGGCTCCCATTTATTTCAATGGGAGTTGGATGAGTTTTTTTACCTTAAGTAAAAAAAACGCGTCGCGATAAGCGTCATGACCCATCTTGAGGCGGTTTCCACCTCCAAAACCCCATTTCAATCAGTCAGAAAGAGGAAAAAAAAACCTCGACGAGTGTTTTGACGAGTTTTTGTCAAACCACTGTGCAAAAACCTACTGGAGCAGTTCTTGCAGGAGGAATTTTCCTCCTGCAAAAAACTCAGTTTGAACACAGCCTAATAAGGCTATGTTCACACGGGGTATTTTGCCGAGTTTTTTGACGCGGAAACCGCGTCGCAAAACTCGGCAAAAACGTCCCGAGAACGCCTCCCATTGATTTCAATGGGAGGCGTCGGCGTCTTTTTCCCGCGAGCAGTAAAACTGCCTCGCGGGAAAAAGAAGCGACATGCCCTATCTTCGGGCGCTTCCGCCTCTGACCTCCCATTGACTTCAATGGGAGGCAGGAGAAAGCGTATTTCTCGCTGTTTTATGCCCGCGGCGCTCAATGGCCGCGGGCGAAAAACGGCGCGATAATCGCCGCGAAAATCGGCGTGCAGGAAGAGGAATATCTGCCTCAAAGTTCCAAACGGAATTTTGAGGCAGATATTCCTCCCCCAAAATACTCCGTGTGAACATAAGGCTTTGTTCACACGGGGTATTTTGCAGGAGGAATATCTGCCTCAAAATTCAGTTTGGAAGTTTGAGGCAGATATTCCTCTACCTGCACGCCGATTTTCGCGGAGATTTTCGCGCCGTTTTTCTCCCGCGGCCATTGAGCGCCGCGGGCATAAAACATCGCGAAATACGCTTTCTCTGCCTCCCAGTTTTACTGCTCGCGGGAAAAAGACGCCGATGCCTCCCTTTGAAATCAATGGGAGGCGTTTTTGGGCCGTTTTTGCCGAGTTTTGCAAAGCGATTTCCGCGTCAAAAATCTCGGCAAAATACTTCGTGTGAACATAGCCTAAAGCTTCTTTTAATTTGGAGCTTCTTTTGAGGCTTCTTTTCAGGCTTCTTTTGAGGCGTTTGTTGAGGCGTCTTTCATAGTGTTCAATGGAAAATCAGCCCCAAAAAACGCCTCAAGAAGTAACATGCTACTTCTTTTAACGGAGCGTCTTTTAACCCTCCATTTTTAAACACAGTGGCGTAAAAAGACGCCCTGTATGAACTAAATGCTGTTTTTCCCATTGATTTCAATGGGCAGATGTTTGTAGGCGTTCAGCTTCCGTTCTTTCAGGAATTTTTTTAGGCGTAAACCCTAATACTGGAGTACGACTGGCCAGTCTTAATAAATTCCCCCTATGTAAGTTTATCTCTTTTAATAATAAAAACTATTACTAGGGTGCTGTGGATGAGCATGTAGTTCCACTGTTTAATAGCACTTAGCATAAAATGTTTTTTTCCGATCAAGAAATTTGCCGTAACAAAAGTCCATTATTGCCACATAGAAACAGCTGTGCCCAAAAGAATTCTCCTTTTAATGCCCATTAGATTTTTGTGGCTTTTCTGTAGCAGGAGGCTATTTACACTTCTGATGGTCTTGTGACAATACTTTACATTTATGGGTATGAAATCCCATGGTGGTCTGCAGTCATTTTCGAGGTCTAGATAGTTTGTTCCTTCAGGCAACCTACTCTTGATTTTGTGGGCTCATGCAATGCATTTACACAGTGGTGAATGTATTTCTCTTTTATATTTAGGCCCCTTGAACTGTCCTGACTGATTGTGAAATAAATTAGCAGGAATCTATGATATATATTATCTTGGGTCAGTAGACCAGGGCACATCTGCCGAACTCCACCTGGCATGGCATCCTGAGGTTTCCACTAATTATATTCAACCACAGCATTCATTTGTTTCTTGAAAATTGCCATCTGTGTAGTTAATGATTTCTTTGTGTAGGCTAGTTGTTGATTGGTGATAACCTGGCTATGATTTAGTATTAAGTCTTTTGATTGTTATTTGCGTTCAGAAGTCTTTAAATTATTCTACAACTCCTGTGATTGAAATTCAGTTTAAAATTACTTATAATTTGTGCAAATTTTCTTCCAGTACATTAAAGGGGAGTACAGTACCACTGTACCTTCGTCTGCTTAATTATGTAAAAAAAATAAAAAATGGCTGCTAATGTTATACAGAATATATTATAACCAAGTAATTTAGAGAATTTTCAATGAGGACTTCTGGATTTATGTAAATTATTGAGGTTTTATTTGTACATATTACAAGTTAAAGGGGTATTCGTGTCTTTAAGGGGTTGTTCGGACATTTTTTATTGATGGCCTATGCTTCGGAAATTAATATCAGATCGGTGGGGGTCAGACTTCCGGCACTCCTGCAGATCAGCTGATTTTCACAGTTTTACAGACACAGAGCCGTACACATCCGGAGCGGCTATGCCTGGATTGCAGTTCCGGTCCCAATCAAGTGAATGGGACTGAGCTGCAATCACAGACACAGCCACTACGGATGTGTATGGTGCTGTACCTGGTAAACACTGAAGAGGCTGCGGCAACGTACGTCAGCTGATCGGCAGGGGTGCCGGGAGTGGGACCCCCACCGATCTAATATTGATGACCTATTCTAGGGATAGGCTATCAATAAAAAAAGGTCCGGACAACCCCTTCACGCATTTATAACATATACACAGGATAAGCCATAAATGTCTGTGACCCTCACCTATCAGGAAAATGGAAATCCAGGGCCACACTTGCATGTAACCCTCTCTATTTAAGTCTAAGGAAGTTATGAAAAGCGTCTATACCCATTTAAAGTGGTTGTCCCACAAAAATCTCTTTTTTACTTATCCATTGGATAGATGATAAATGTTTGATCGTTGCAGGTCCAAATTGAGCAGTGGTGATGTGTGCGCAATACCACTCCACTCATTCTCTATGGGACTGATGGAAATAACCAAGTACAGTGCTCAGATATCTTCCCCAGTCCTATAGAGAATTAATGGAGCGGTAGTGCGCACGCATAACCACCGCTCAGCAGAGTATACTGTTTTTCAAAGTCAAGAGAAAAATGTATGCTTTATACATTTGCCAAAAAAATACATAAAAAAACCTACATTTTATGCCTCATGCCCACTTCAGTTATTTTCTTCAGTGTGCTATTAATTTTTTTAACGGATAGCACACTGGCACTTCCATTGTTTTAACCGAACCGTTTGGCCGTTCCGACAAAAGGTCTTACTCCTGTTCGTTTTTGACAGAACAGTCTCAGCCATTTCATTCATTTGGTATGTTGAAACAACGGACTGCACACGGAAGCCATCCGTGTGTGGTCCGTGTTTCACGGATCCGTCATTAGCGGCTGTACGACGGGCAACGGATGCACGTTTTGTTTTTAATGTTTTTAAATGGTCCGCTTCCCTTTTTTCTTTCTTTTTTTTTTCTAAATTTCAGAAAACATTTATGGAAGAAAAAGGACTCAAATGTATGCAAATGGCTGCCATATGTTTGCATAATTCACCTTCTTAAGTTTCATTATAAGGTATATGTCAAATATAAATTATTTTACCATAAACAATACCATTAAAGGCCTACGCTTTCCCCTACACGAAAAAAAATGTGTTCATGATGTATTCCACATAAATATGTTCCATTTTGCATACAACCAGACCATATAAAACTATGGGAATACATTTTTGCAATAGAAAAAAACATTTACTAAAATGCAGAAAATGAATTGGGTGTGAACAGGGCCATACAGGTCCTTCTCAATGAATTAGAATATCATCAAAAAGTTAATTTATATTTCAGTAATTCAATTCAAAAAGTGAAACTCATATTATATAGATTCATTACACACAGAGTAATCTATTTCCAGCATTTTTTTTCTTTTAATGTTGATGATTATGGCTAACAGTTAATGAAAACCCAAAATGTAGTCCCTCAGAAAATTAGAATATTATATAAGCCCAATTTCAAAAATGACTCTTAATACCGAAATGTTGGCCTACTGAATAGCATGTACAGTATATGCATTCAATACTTGGTCGGGGCTCCTTTTGCATGAATTACTGCATCAATGCGGCGTGGCATGGAGGCGATCAGCCTGTGGTACTACAAAAAAGTACAACTCGTCCCGCAAAAATCAAACCCTCATAGGACTATATCGACAGAAAAATGAAAAGTTCTGACTTTTGGAAGGTGGGGAGGAAAAAACTAAAATGAAAATTTGAAAGTGGTTTACGACAGGAAGTGGTTAATAGATAATGGTCATTAGTTGCAGCAGTAGTTGCAGTGATGTCCATAGATGTTAATGAGAGATTGACTTTTTTAGCATGGGTTTTTTAACAGGGTAAGGCCTCATGCACACGACCGTAAAAACGCCCGTTATTACGGGTCGTAATCACGACCCGTAATAACGGGCTCATAGACTTCTATTGGCCACGGGTGCCTTCCCGTTTTCTCACGGGAAGGTGCCCGTGCCGTTGAAAAAGATAGAACATGTCCTATTTCAGGCCGTAATAACGGCACGGACAGTCCATAGAAGTCTATGGAGCTCTCGTAATAACGGGTGGCTACATGTGTGCACCCGTCATTACGGCAGCGTTGCTAAGCGACGTCAGTAAATAGTCACTGTCCAGGGAGCTGAAAGAGTTAACTGATCGGCAGTAACTCTTTCAGCACCTTGGACAGTGACTACCGATCAGTATAAACCTGTAAAAAATAAAAATAAAAGACGTTCATACTTACCGACAACTTCCTGCTTCCTCCAGTCCGGTCTCCCGCCCGTTGCCTTGGTGACGCGTCCCTCTCGACATCCGGCCCGACGTCCTGGATGACGTTTCAGGCCATGTGACCGCTGCAGCCAATCACAGGTCAATCACAGGCTGCAGCGGTCACATGGACTGCCGCGTCATCCAGGGATGTCGGGCTGGATGTGAAGAGAGGGACGCGTCACCAAGACAACGGCCGGGTAAGTATGAATTTCTTTAACTTTTATTACTTAAAGGGCTGTCCCTTCTCTCTATCCTGCACTGATAGAGAGAAGGGGCTGCCGATTAGTGCAGTGCTATTTTGCCGCCAAAAACGTGCTCGTAAATACGGGTGGAATACGTGTGACACCGGACCCATATTTACGAGCACGGGTTCGTAAATACTGGTGCAAAACGGGTGGAATACGTGTGACACCGGACCCGTATTTACGCCAGTATTTACGGGTGGGAAAAAATACGGTCGTGTGCATGAGGCCTTAGCAACTGGTTTGTTCGTGTTTTTTTTCCCCTTTTTTTTTCCTTTTTCTATTTTTTTACCGTTATTAACACAGTAGGTTAGCACAATAGGTTTGTAGCTCTTAGAAAAAAATAAAGAAAAGAAAAGAGCATAACTATAGAATGAGAAAAAAAGAGTCTACTTATCCATGAATGAGTCGCTGTTTTTTCTCTGCTCTTATAGCTGCTTTTTCTCCGCCTCAGCCATGCCTCTTCACACTCCACTCCAATGACCTGCTTCTCAGTTTGTACCGTTAGTACAGCTATTTCATTTGTGAATAAAATTGCTGCTTTGCCACTTTGCTGCTTTAAGGTATGTTCACACGCTTAACCAAAAACGAACGAAAATATGGAGCTGTTTTCAAGGGAAAACAGCTCCTGATTTTCAGACCTTTTTTTAGCAACTCGCGTTTTTCGCTGCGTTTTTTGAGCTGTTTTTCTATAGAGTCAATGAAAAACGGCTCCAAAAACGGCTCTAGAAGTGACATGCACTTCTTTATCGTGGCCTTTTTTTACGCAGCCGTTTTTCAAAACGGCCTCGTAAAAAAACGGCCCGTCTGAACAGAACGCTGTTTTCCCATTGAAATCAATAGGCAGATGTTTGGAGGCGATCTGCTTCCGATTTTATTGGCAATTTGAAGACCGTTTACGTCCCTGAAAAACGGCCGAAAATAAGCCGTGTGAACATACCTTTAGGGTATGTGCACACACACTAATTACGTCCGTAATTGACGGACGTATTTCGGCCGCAAGTCCCGGACCGAACACAGTGCAGGGAGCCGGGCTCCTAGCATCATAGTTATGTACGATGCTAGGAGTCCCTGCCTCGCTGCAAGACAACTGTCTCGTACTGAAAACATGATTACAGTACGGGACAGTTGTCCAGCAGCGAGGCAGGGACTCCTAGCATCGTACATAAGTATGATGCTAGGAGCCCGGCTCCCTGCACTGTGTTCGGTCCGGGACTTGCGGCCGAAATACGTCCGTCAATTACGGACGTAATTAGTGTGTGTGCACATACCCTTACTTAGTTACTTAGTAGCACTTAGTAGCGCTGAGGTAGCACATTCAGGCTTCAGTGTTTCTCCTCACAATCAGGCCTCATTTACATGAGAGTGATATACGCGCGTGCGACGCGCGTGCTTTTCACGCGTGTCGTACGCACCTATATTAGTCTATGAGGCAGTGCAGACAGTGCGTGAATTTTGCACAGCGCGAATGCGTTGCGTAAAACTTACGACATGTCCTATATTCGTGCGTTGTTCGCGCATCACGCACCCATTGAAGTCAATGGGTGCGTGAAAAACACGCATGCCACGCGGAAGCACCTGCGTTGGATGCAAGTTTTTCACGCATCACTTGTTATGTCCATGCAAATGACTATAAAACTGGTCCAAACAAGCACAAACCAGGAAGTGCTTGAGTTTCCTCTGCGAGTTTGCCACAGTGAAAACTCCACCCAGACAAGTGCAGGCATGCCGCGTGGGATGGACGTCGAGAGGCTTATCTGCCTAGTGCAGGAGAGGTCCGAAATATGGGACACCCGTGCAGAGTTCTACCATAACCGCTCGGCCAAGGAGGACGCATGGGAGCATATAGCCCAGGCGCTGTTTAGCACAGAATGGGAGAGAAGCAGGACCCGCGACCGCACTAGAATGGGTGAGTACATGTCTTTCTAAACGATGCAATGTCAGCCCTATTGAAGTAGTGTGTCCCTGTCTTGGTCTTTTGCAAAATGCCCAACTTTCGTTTTGTGTTGCTGCCGCATTACCGTGTAGAATGTACTTTGCTGTGTAGGGCCCCTCATGTATTTGAGGGCCGATTTGTTTGTGCGTTACCACAATGTGTGACCATGTTCTTGTTGTTCATCCTACAGTCCGGGATATAAAAACACGCTTGCGGAGCTGCAGGGACCAATTCCGTCGTGAGATGGGCGACAGAGGCCGCAGTGGGGATGGGGCTTCCGAAAACGACCCTATATATACAGTAAGCAGCTCATGTTCCTGAAGGATATCATGGAGATGCGATCGTAAGTAAATGTGCTATTGCATGCGTAAATGTTTGTTTGCACATGTCATGGTCGCCATAAAGCATTTTTGGCCAATGATGTCTATTGGTTGCTCATTATGTTTTTCAATTACAGAACGACGGACAATTTGAACGACACAGAGGAGGAGAGTGACCAGCCTGAGTCTCTGCCGCATCCTCCCAGCAGTTGACTGGTGCCCCTAGCCCTGGAGCCAACACCCCAGGACCTGGCCCCAGTAGAGTCGGCCCCTGCCAAACTCTCTCCGTCAGAAAACCCCCTCCCGCGACCACCAGCAAGACGCCGACGCAGTCAGCAGGCAGCCGCTGTGGCCCAGGTTGATTCTCGGGTCCTGGAATACCTGCGTCGAGCGGCCGACGAAGACGGGCAGGATTTTTTTGCCAGGGGAATCGTGCCACTGCTGCGGAGGGTACCAGTGGATAGGGTGCCACGCCACCACTCGGCAAATATTTCCCTGATAGATAGCGCCACACCCCCCCCCCCCACAATCCTCACCACTGCTTCACAGCTATCGAGCAGTGGCGAGGATTCGCTGTGGCTTCCACCACATCAAATTACCCTGCCCCATACTACCCACCCACACCCTTATCGACCTGGGCCTGCCCGTTTTTCCCCTGGTCCTCTGCCTGCCCGCGAGCAGCATTTGCTGCAATACAGCAGAGGTCCAGAAACCTTCGCTCCCCCTTTCCCTGGACCCAGTTACCAGGCCCATAATCAGCACCACTATGCTGGAGAGGAACATCCTCAGCAGCTCCATGGCCAGCATAGTGGTGCTGAAATGCCCGCGTACTCTTTCCCGGGCCACCAATACCACCACTTATAAAAGTGGCTGAGGGCTGAGCCGACCAACGCTCATTTTTGAAGGGCTGCATAGTCTGCCCACATCTGTTTTGCACCATGTTGGTGTGCTGTTTATTTTTTTTTTGTATGGTTCTTTTGCACCCCGTTTTTGTTGTGCATTAAACATTAAAACGAAGGTGTTTACAGTTGCAATTGCGTGGTGTTATTTTTTAAACCCCCTCCCCAAAATGATTACCTAAAATGTATATTACTGTAAACTCACACACTGCTGGGCTTGTCCCAATATAATTGCACACGTTCAATGAGGTATTAGTTAATCTTTCGGGGTTTGCCATTGTTTGTAAGAGATGTGAATGTTGGCGTGCTGTCATGTGCCAATAGCCACAGAAAGGGCAGTCGCGATTGGAGGAGAATTTAATTTGGGTGACCATAATTCATTCTCATGCAAACAGTTTCAGGACTGGCAAATTGCAAGTACAAACCCCAATAGATGTAAGCTCGCAACCCACGTCAAGGGTCCTCATGTATTGCGAGTCCCTAACGCTACAAGCCCCTAACCTAAAACAACAAACACTGGCCACTTGGGACCTGTGGACACAATAAACAAAGAAATATGCGACCCTTTAAATGACATCAAGCCCCCATGGTGCGGCTTCTGATGGGCTCTCAAGATATGCAGCCAAACTTTCCCGCACTCGGAGTCTCCCTAGTGGAATTGCCGGGACAGTGTTGCTGGTGGGTGCATGTGTTAGTATATATTCTGCATCAAACGTTGCATCATAAATGCGGCAGAAGTTATGCAGAACTACACACGCTTATATGACACGTGTCACATTCTGCGGTGACAATTGCATTGTAGACAGAAACACCCGCCACCTGTTAGACATAATGCCAAAGGCACATTCCACACATCTTCGAGCTCGGCATAGGTGGAGGTTGAACATGCGTCGACGCTCATCCAAGCCCCTTCTTGCAAAAGGCCTCTTGTCAGGGCAAACCCCTCATCTGCAACTATGACATATGGTATTGGTGGGCCGCTGGAGCCAGGGAGGATGGAAGGTTCCGGCACCGCCAGTTGATTATTCCAAAGTCGTTTACCCATTCTGGATGAACGGAATATGCGGGCATCAGCAGAGCTTCCATACTAGCCTATGTCTACAATCGTGAAACAATAATTAGTGTCCGCCAAGGCCAACAACACGATGAAAAAAAACTGTTTGTAGTTATAGTATCGCGAGCCACTGCGTGGGGGCTTCTTCACACGAATGTGCTTGCCGTCTAGGGCACAAATACAATTCGGAAATTGAGTTGCTCGAAGAAATCCGTCCGAAATTCGAAGCCACTGTTCTGTCGTGGGCTGAGGCATGACCGTGGTCTTTAATCGCTGCCACAGCACAACACAGGTGGATGTCACAATCAAGGAAATGGTGGTCACTCCCAAAAGAAACTCAAAATGTAACGAATGGTAACTATTGCCTGTGGCCAGAAATCTAAAGGCAAGATAAAACCAAAACAATAATGAACACATGTTAGGGCGGACTTGTTAAACATACAGCGTCCTCGAAGAACTAATTGCAACTGCACACATACCTCAAGGTCACAAGCAGTCGTTCCTCAGGGGAAATGCAGCGTCTCATGTTGGTATTCTGGTAGGTGATTCCAGGGTGAATCTGCGCAAGCAGAAGATCAAAGGTGGACACAGACATGCGGCAGAACGCACAGAATTGTTCGGGGTGACGCCATAAGTCGTCATACAGAGTGTGAAAGTGGCCTTTGGAGGTTCGTTGGGCCACAAGTGGATGAACCCAAATCCGACTTCTTCTACGCGGCTGGTGCTGCAGCATGGCTCGCCGTTCGCCAAAACGACGCAAAATCATCCACGCAAGCAGCACACCTGCCAGCGACCGAGAAGGCATAAATGTGTCAACTGTTTAAACACACACTGGGGTTTCAGCAGAGGCTGCAATAAGGCGCACAACCTGTTCACCCAGCAAGCAGGGGTTGGGCCAGCCTGCCTATTTGTAGGCTGGCCTCGCATTAACTACCCCTGCGTTTTTTACGCGCGTTTTAAACGCAGGTCGCGCGCGCATTAAAAACGCAGCAACACAGCGTATACGCATGGCAAACGCAATGGCAACGCGCGCAATACACTGCTAGCGGTTATCACCTCCGCTTCTTTCGCCAGCTTCTAATGTCCTTCAGCTACACTGCTGCAATTGCCTTTCATGCTCCTGAGTGTCCTCCACACGCTTCACTTTTACCTTCCCCGCATTACTCTCTCTCTTCTCTTTCTCTCCTCGTACAAACCCCGCCCCGTGAAAGTGACCTACGTCATCACGTAACTCGCTATTTTATTGGCCACCTCACCTGGTGTGAGGTTTTTATTTAATTCTGGCCTCCTGGTCTGCCAAGCACGGAAGCCTTCCCGCGCATTGGCAGAGCCTGAAAGTCTTCCATAGCCGATGGCAAGATGGTGCCGGCTCAAGAGCTGAGCCGGCGTCATCAGCAGTGGATGTTAGCTGCTATTGACCCCTTAGATGCAGCGATCAAAAGTGATCGCTGCAATTTAGAGGTTGCTAGCAGATCGGCAGCCCTGCCATGCAATCAGGGCTGCCGACTGCTGCTATGGCAACAGGAGGCCTAACAATGGCCTCCTGCTCTGCCACTACATAGGTAGTGCAAAGTATAAAGTATTAGAAAAAAAAAAAAACAGACAGACCTTCAAGTTCCCTAGTGGAACTTGAAAAAAAAGTGTAAAAAAAAAGTGAAAAAACTTTTTAAAACATATAATAAAAGTTTCAAGTAATAAAATCAAACACAATCGCCCTTTTTCCCTTATCAGGTCCTTTATTATTGAAAAAAATAAATAAACCATACATAGTTGGTATCACCGCGACCGTAGCGGCCTGAGTATTAAAAATGTTATGTTATTTATTCCATGCGGTGAACAGCGTAAAACAAAAACCGTAAAAAAACTATACCAGAATTTCTGGTTTTTGGTCACTTTACCCTACAAATATTGAAGTAAAAAGTGATCAAATAATCGCATGTATCCAAAAATGGTACCCTCATACAGCTCCATTAAAATTAAAACGTTATGGTTCTCACAACTTGGCGACAGAAAAAATACATTATTTTTACAAAAGTAACTTTATTGTGCAAAAAGTTGTAAAACATAAAAAAGTGGTATAAATTTCTTTTCGCTGGAATTGGACTGACCCGCAGAATAAAGTTAACATGTAGTTTATAACGCATAGGTGAACGCTGTATAAAAGAAAAACTAAAAACCTATGCCAGAATTGCTGTTTTTTGGTCACCTTGCCTCCCAAAAAATAGGATAGAAATTGATCAAAAAGTCGCATGTACCCCAAAATGGTACCAATAAAAACTATAGCTTGTCCCGCAAAAAAAACAGCCCTCATGCCACTACGTCTATGACAAAATAAAATTAGTTAAGGCTTCCATAAGTCAGGAAATAAAAAATATGCAGTTGTGCATTTCTTCTGTTTCAAGAGGCAAATTATCAAGGCCCTAAAATTAGGGAACCAGGAAGGGGAGGGCCCAAACATATCTGCGAGAAGCGAGGGCACCCGTATTATACCAGGACAACACTTTCCCAGCAAAATTCCCCAAACTGCAAAGGTTCCGAGTGCGGACCAAAAGCGGGATAAGAAAGGACACCGTTTATCAGTGCGACAACGTCCTGTGCAGAAAGGATTGCTTCACAGCGTAACACATATCTATGGATTATTTTATTGGTTTTTAATAACCAAATTATTATACCACCTGTCTATGCCCCTTATATACTCTGCCTAGCTTACATATGCCCCCACATTATAAACACCAGCAATACTCAAACAAAACTTCTACCAAGCAAATCCACGCTCCAAAAGCCAAATGGTGCTCCATCCCTTCTGAACCCCACAGCGTGCCAAAACAGCTGTTTACTTCCACATATATGGCATCGCCATATTCGGCAGAACCCTTTTAACAATTTTTGGGATGTGTGCCTCCAGTGGCATAAGCTGGGCACTACATATTTGCCACTGAAATAGCATATCTAGGGAAAAAATGTAATTTTTACTTAGTTTCGAAATGGGGTCACTTCTCATGGGTTTCTTTTATTATTTCACATCTGAGCCCTGCAATTGAGAACCAATACTTTGTAAATCACCAAATTAGGCCTCGATTTTACATGGTACACTTTCACTCCTGAGCCCTGTCAAATGTCCAGGCAAAAGATTAGGGCCACATGCATGGTGTTTCTAAAACCGGGAAACAAAGCATAATAATTAGAGAGCTGTCTTGTTATGGTGGCACAAGCTGGGCACCACATATTGGCATATCTATTGAAAAAAATCACATTTTCACTCTGCAACATCGAGTGCACACTAATTCCTGCAAAACACTTGTCGGGGTTAACATGCTCACTCCGCCCCTAGGTGAATACCTTGAGGGGTGTAGTTTCCAAAATGTGGTCGCTTCTGGGGGTTTCAACTGTTTTGGTCCTACAGGGGTTTTGCAAATGCGACATTTCGCCCAGAAACCAATCCAGTAAAATCTGCACTCCAAAAGCCAAATGCAGCTCCTTCCCCTCTGACCCCATATGGGATATTGCGGTACTCCGGAGAAATTGCTTTACAGATGTTCGGGTTCTTTTTTTTCCTTTATTTGTTGAGAAAATTAAAAATTTTGAGCTAAAGCTACATCTTATTGAAGAAAAAGGTTTCGAAATGCTTACTACACCCCTCAAGGGGTGTAGTTTCCTAAATGGAGTCACTTTTTGGGTGTTTTCACTGTTTTGGTCCCTCAGGTGCTTTGCAAATGTGACATGGCCTCCGCAAAACATTTCTTCTAAATGTGATCTCCAAAAGCCAAATAGCGCTCTTTCCCTTCTAAGCCCTGCCGTGTGTCCAAACAGCCGTTTATGACCACATGTGGAGTATGGTTTTGCTCAGGAGAAATTGCTTTAAAAATTTTGCGGTGCTTTTTCCCTTTCAGTCCTTGTGGAAATTAAAAACAATTAGCTAAACCTACATTTCCATTCAAAAAATGTAGATTTTAGCGTTTTGCGCGCACAAAAGGTACTTAACAGATCCATGTATCAGCCACGTATGATGCGTGGCTGCGTGATTTTCGCGCAGCCGCCATCATTATGACACTCTGTTTGTATGTTTGTAAACAGAAAAGCACATGATGCTTTTATGTTTTTATTCATACTTTTTACTGCTGTTGCGTGAATCACGCGCGTCACACGGAAGTGCTTCCGTGTGCTGCGCATGATTTTCACACACCCATTGACTTCAATGGGTGCGTAATGCACGAACAACGGACAAATATAGGACATGTTGTAAGTTTTACGCAGCGGACACACGCTGCGTGATACTCACTGACAGTCTGCACGGCCCCATAGACTAACATAGGTCCGTGCGAGGCGCGTGAAAATCACGCGCGTTGCACGAACCTATTATACGTTCTTCTAAATAAGCCCTAATTCCAATAATTTCTGCAAAAAACCTGTGGGGTCAGAAACGCTCACTATAACCCTAGATAATTTCCTCAATGGGTGTAGTTTCCAAAATGGGGTCACTTGTGGGGGGTTTCCATTGTTTTTTCCCCTAAGGGGCTTTGCAAATGCAACATGGCCTCCGCAAACCATTCCTGCTAAATTTGAGCACCAAAAGACAAATAGCGCTCTTTCCCTTCTAAGCCCTGCCGTGTGTCCAAACAGCCGTTTATTACCACATATGGGGTATTGTTTTACTCGGGAGAAATTGATTTACAAATGTTGTGGTGCTTTTTCCCCTTTAGTCCTTGCGGAAATGAAAAAAAAATTGCCAAACTATACCCCTAGATAATTTCCTTGAGGTGTGTAGTTTCCCAAATCGGCTCACTTTTGAGGGATTTCCACGGTTTTGGCACCACAATAGCCCTTCAAACCTGACATGGTGCCTAAAAATATATTCTAATAAAAAGAAGGCCCCAGAATCCACTAGGTGCTCCTTTGCTTCTGAGGCCTGTGTTTCAGTCCATTAGCACACTAGGGCCACATGTGGAATATTTCCTAAATCTGAAGATTTGGGCAATAAATATTGAGTTGCATTTTTCTGGTAAAACTTTCAGTGTTAAAAAAAATGGATTAAAAATGAATTTCTGCAAAAAAAAAAATGAAATTTGTAAACTTCACCTCTACTTTGCTTTAATGCATGTGAAATGTCTAAAGGGTTAAGAAACTTTCTAAATGCTGTTTTGAATACTTTGAGAGGTGACGTTTTTAAAATGGGGTGACTTATTAGGGTTTTCTAATATATAAGGCCCTCAAAGCCGCTTCACAGCTGAACTGGCCCCTGCAAAAATAGCCTTTTGAAATTTTCTTGAAAATGTGAAAAATTGCTGCTAAAGTTCAAAGCCTTTTAACGTCCTGGAAAAATAAAAGGATGTTCAAAAAATTATGCCAATCTAAAGTAGACATATGGGGTATGTTAATTAGCAACAATTTTGTGTGGTATAACTGCCTGTCTTACAAGCAGATACATTTAAGTTTAGAAACATGCTAATTTTTGTAATTTTTCGCTACATTTTGGTGTTTTTCACAATTAAATACTGAATGTATCGAGCAAATTTTGCCAATAACAAAGTCCAATGTGTCAAACGTTCTCAGAATCACTTGGATAGGTAAAAGCATTTCAAAGTTATTACCATATAAAGTGAAACATGTCAGATTTGAAAAATGAGGCTCTGTCAGGAAGGACAAAAGTGGCCAAAGAGGAAAGGGGTTAAACATAAATCTCTTTATTTACCCTGACATTTTTGTAAAATTAAACTAATAATTCAATAAATATAAACTGCTAAAATATGTATGTATAGTATAAAGCAGAGCCCCCTAGTTATTGTTGTTGGAGAGGTGCAGCTGGGGAGGCAGTAATCACACAAGTGATCATGATATAGACAGGCCTTTCTCTGGCTGCACCAATCTCTGATTTAGCAACGTATTTGACTTCATTTGTGCTTATTTCACTTATACTGGGTTTAGGAGATAAATGAAATGTAAATTCAGCAATATAAAGAATTTTGGCATGGACTTCGCCCACTAATGGGAAGGCCCAGGCATTACCATGTTCTGACTGGTAAGGCCCCAGTAGAAAAAGTTTGAGAAGGTGCGCTAGAATAGGAACACCACTCGGTGATAAACCACATCCCGACAGTTTATTAAAACGGCTACATATCTTTCCTATATCATTTATACTTGGTGTTCAGTTTTATAACTAATATCTTTTGGTTAGGTTTTGAACAGCTGTATCTTATAACATACATTTTTTTTATGTGTTCCGGGAAAGTCCTAAATACCTTTCACTCAACATCGCACTTCACCTTTAACACTTATTTAATTCCACTGCGTGGGTTATTGCATGATGTATGCTGATAGCACAATCAACCATATACCTCTTCTTTCCATAAAGCTAAATAACAATAAAACATTTTAAAAAAAATCCCATACCAGCAGGTAGTAACAATTATCAAACAATTTTATGTAACATTTGCAGATTCTCAAACAGCAAAACTACCTTGACATACAGAGAGTTGTCTATTGTAGAATACAGCTGCAGTCATGAATATTTTAGGTGCATATGCCTATACTAGTGAACTGCCAGAAGAGCAGGATGAAGAAATGGAAACTGCCCCTTAATATGCCAGAGCAGATGTGCGAGTTCCACTACTAATCATAAGACAGCTTTCCATCATTACATGAACACAGGTGTTTCAGTTAAGTTACTAAACTATTGACCTAACTTTGTGCAAGCAGACATATTCCTAAATGCCAATCTGTTAGAAATGAAAAGCATGCTAGACTTGGATGACTGTGGTCATACTTGGAGCGAGCTATTACATTTTCTGCACTGCAGCTGAGCATCTCATTTTCTACTAGATCTGAATACAATCTAAGGCCTTATTCAGACGAACGTGTATTACGTCTGTGCTACGCGCGTGGAAATCATGCGCGTCGCGCGGACTTATGTAAGTCAATGGGGCCGTTCTGACAGGTCGTGATTTTCAGGCAGCGTATGTCCGCTGCGTAAAACTCACGAGATGTCCTATACTTGCCCGTGTTTTGCGCAGCACACACCCAATGAAGTCAATGGGTGCGTGCAAATCGCGCTTGGCACACGGAAGCACTTTACTTACAGTAGTAAAATAAATGAATGAAAACAGAAAAGCACCTCCTGCTTTTTTGTTTGCAAACTTAAAAGCAGAGTGTCATAATGATGCTGGCTGCGCGAAAATCACACAGCCACGCACCATATACAGAAGCCACACTGAACTTTTGGGCGCGCAAAACGCAACATTTTTTGCGCGCGCAAAACGGACATGTTCGTGTGAATAAGGCCTGAGGCTGGGTTCACACGACCTATTTTTACATCTGAAAATAAGGCTACAATACGTCGGCAAGCATCCGCCCATTCATTTGAATGGGTTTGCCGACGTACTGTGCAGACAACCTGTCATTTACGCGTCGTCGTTTGACAGCTGTCAAACGACGACGCGTAAAAATAAAGCCTCGTCAAAAGAAGTGCAGGACACTTCTTTCAGACGTAATTTGAGCCGTTCTTCATTGAACTCAATGAAGCACAGCTCAAAATTTACGGCTGTCGGGGGCGTGGCTTGGATGCCGAACAGAGCGGTCGCATCTCCTTGAGCTCCGCTCTGAGATCTCCAAGCGACGACCTTAGTGACACGAAATACTTACCGGATTACTACCGGATTACCAGTCCTGCTATCCTCGAAAGTGTGGCAGCATGATGACCCGGACGAAGTCTCTGAAAACGGGACCCAAGCGGCTCACTGACTTCTTCTCCGCGAAGGAGAACAAGCATGGCGGCGAGGCGCCTTCCTCTGCCGAGGTCCCGCCCATCTTTCCTTCCTCGCCTGAAGGAGAATTGGATGGAGAGCTCTCAAGGATAACAAGGGAGGGTGAGTCTATGCCCTGTGGGGACGGAGAATCAGATTCACCAGCCACAGCTCTCATAGGGAAAGGACGCTCTGCTGAAACAACAGCCATTCCCACACCTAAAATGGCGTCCTCCCCTCGTGCCTCAGGGGGTCTCCCCTCCCCAGTCCTGCAGGTCTCACAGCTGCCCAAAGCCCTTGTACCGAGGATATGTTTTCACAACCAGTGGCTATAGAAGATATACCTTCCTCTGATCAAACTGCTTCAGAAGCCTTTATTAAAAATGTGGTATTAGCCCTAAGGGGCTCCTTTCAAAGTGATCTTTTAGCATTCTCCACAAAGCTTTCTAACGCTATTGATGACCTGGGTGACAGAGTAGACCACAGGGAGTCTAAAATGAGTGAACTCACTAATGCATATAACGATATAGTAGACGCTCATGTATCTTTGGAAGAAGAAATGCAAACTCTAAATCACAAGCTGGCAGACTTGGAAGATCGCAATAGGAGGAACAATGTTAAATTTAGAGGAATTCCAGAGTCGGTCCAACCTGCCAACCTTACTGCATATTTGCAGCAACTTATAAAAGATGTGATACCTTCCTCCAAACCAGAGGATCTTATTATTGATAGAGCTCATAGGCTCCCTAAACCTAAATCTATTCCTACTGATCTGCCAAGGGATGTGATAGCAAGGATCCACTTTTTTCATACCAAAGATTCTCTTATGTCTGCTACCCGACGAATGCCTGCTCTACCTGCACCTTATGAGAAGATACACGTTTATGCGGATCTGTCCCAAATGACTCTGCAAGCTAGGAGGAAATTTCTGCCTATTACACTGGCCTTGAGGAAGAACGACGTGGGATACAGATGGGGATTTCCTACCAAATTACTGGTGTACAAAAATCTTGTGTCTTGCACACCATGGCAGATACGGAAGAGGGATCCGCCCTACTTCGCAAATGGGGACTCGCACCTATATCGCCTGCTGCAGCTCCTGCTAGGAGGTCCCCCTCGAGGCTCCCGCAGGAATGGATTGGGAACTCCCGACCTTGATTTCTTTCCGGAGTATTTGCTGCTGAATGGAGATCGTGATGGTGTCCAAGAGACTCTTTCCCCCACTTGTCTTTGGTGACTCTCAGCCAGGTTGTTTGGCGGAGTCACTCTTCTCACTAAGTGATGTTGATTTTTCTACAGTTTCTCAGTTTCTCCTTTCCTTCCCTGTCCTCCTCCCTTGAAACTGCTTCTCTAAGATTACTGTTATTTGTGTCCAGCATGATATGGTTATATATTAGCAAATATCTAATACCATTTTGGATATATAGAGGGAACTTTACATGTCTTATTTATGGCGGTTAAATTTATGTCTTTGAATGCCAGAGGGCTTAATTCTCCCTTTAAGAGAGCATCAGTATGGAGAGATGTTTTAGCTTCTAACACTGACATTGTATGTCTACAAGAAACACATTTTGCCAAGGCCCACTGTCCCAAATTCACCCATCATAGATTTACGTTAATATACACATCTAATGCTGACAAAAAAGGGCGGGAGTGTTGCTAGCCTTTAAAGACACAGTGTCCTTTCAATTGCAATCGTCGGTTATTGATGAGCGGGGGAGATTTTTGGTCCTGGTGGGTCTGCTCAACAATTGCCCAGTCACTATTGCTAACATCTATGCCCCAAACGCGTCCCAAATACGCTTCCTCAACAAAACTATGCGTAAAATTCGTAAGGTGATGCAAGGGAAGCTTATAATTTGTGGGGATTTCAATATAATCCCGGATGCTGAATGGGACTCTACTAATAAGGACAGAAGGTCTCCCCCGACTCTATCCCCATGGTTACTCAAGGAGGATCTATATGACACGTTTCGTTGCATGAATTCCTCTTCTAGAGAATTCACCTTTTATTCCACAAGACATCGTTCCTTCTCCAGAATAGACCTTTTTTTAGTGGACAGGACTTCTATATCAGGAATTAAAGCTTCTGAAATAGGACAAATAACATGGTCAGATCACGCTCCCACATATCTCCTTCTCTCTTTAGGATCCGCCCCCTCACCAAGATTTTCATGGCGGATAAATAACTTTCTTATTAGTCTTCCCAAGTATAAGGAGAACATCTCCTCCCAATTGCGGGAATATTTCTTATTAAATGGATTCCCAGACCTAAGCCCATTCACTCTATGGAACGCACATAAAGCGGTTATGAGGGGGTTCTTGATACAACAGGGGGCAAGATATAAAAAATTGAAAATGGCAGCTT
Organism: Rhinoderma darwinii; assembly: GCF_050947455.1. Lineage (NCBI taxonomy): Eukaryota > Metazoa > Chordata > Amphibia > Anura > Rhinodermatidae > Rhinoderma > Rhinoderma darwinii. The sequence continues at coordinate 212,109,898 of NC_134688.1, read as the reverse complement.
TGGCATCTTTACTGGCTGAAATGCGCTCTGTGGAACAGGAACTCCAACAAACTAGGACATCCTCCCTACATGATAAACTCATGACTCTTAGAAGGAATTTGAAGGCCCTCCTCATAGACGAATTCGACAAAAAAATTGCGGCCCTAAGGTTGAATTATTACACTTCCTATAATAAAAATAGTAAACTAATGGCGAGAAGAATGAAACAACGTCAACTTAAAACTAAAACCATACATCTAGACTCATTGGTAGACGGGTCAAGGATTATCAACCCCCAAACCATAGCGGACCAATTTAGCGCCTACTACTCTAAATTATATAATTTGCGGTCAGATCCCCAAACTCGACAACCATCAGATAGAGATATCCAAACCTTTTTAGAGTCGGTTCAATTGCCTTCCTTATCTCAGGACCAACTATCTAGTTTAAATGCCCCTATCTCTCCTTTAGAGGTATCTAAAACAATCCACTTATCTAAAACCAATAAATCCCCTGGCCCAGATGGGTTCTCTAACGAGTACTACAGAACCTTTGGTCATATACTGGCTCCCCATCTAACTGCAGTCTTCAATAAGGCAATGGCAGAGGGCAGTATGCCCCAGGAAATGCTGGAAGCCACGATAGTGACGATCCCTAAACCAGGGAAATCTCCTACAACACCGGCCAATTTTAGACCTATCTCCCTTCTTAATTGTGACACTAAGTTATATGCTAAACTCCTAGCCACCCGATTAATAGACATTCTGCACACACTAGTCCACTCTGATCAAGTTGGTTTCACAAAAGGGAGACAAGCTCCTGACGGGACTAGGCGGATAATCAATCTCATAACTAAGGTAGGACAATCTCGAGCGCCTTCTCTCCTCCTTACCCTGGACGCAGAGAAGGCGTTCGATAGAATACATTGGGGGTTTGCATTTTCGACCTTGACGAAGTTTGGATTTGTCGAGAACATATTTAAAGCTATACAAGCGTTATATACCCAACCTACGGCTAAAGTCCTTTCGAATGGTTTCCTGTCCACCCCCTTCCATATTACTAATGGCACTAGGCAGGGATGCCCGTTATCCCCCTTATTATTTACATTGGTTATGGAACCTCTGGCAGAGTCTATACGATCTAATTTACTAATTCGTGGTATTCCAGTGGGATTTCGACAACATAAAATTGGCTTATTCGCGGATGATATTATTTTGACTATTACTCACCCTTTGTCCTCCCTGAGGGAAATCTCTCAAATTATTTCTAGTTTTGGATTGGTATCTTACTATAAAGTGAATGCATCTAAATCCCAAATTCTTGGGCTTTTTATTTCCCCAAACCTGAAAAAATCCATAATAACCGAGTTCCCATATCAATGGGAAAATTCCTCAATTCCCTATCTGGGAATCCAAATTGGATATCCTTTGTCCCGGCTTCCCAAAATCAATTTTGAACCACTTCTAGCTTCTCTACAGAAAGATTTGGATCAAATTGCTACACACGAACCCTCATGGCTAGGTCGTAATGTGTGCTACAAGATGTTCATATTGCCCAAAATATTATATTACCTGCGAACACTGCCAATCCCTATGCCGCTCTCATGGCTCTCTAAATTTCAGAAGCAACTCCAGAATTTCTTATGGGGGGGAAGGAAACCTCGAATGGCAGCGTCCCTCTTGATGATGAGGAAACATAGAGGAGGGCTGGGAGTTACTAATTTGATATCTTATCATAGAGCATTAATAATTAAACAATCGGAAAAATGGTTTATTTCCCTCACGGGGGTTAGCTGGCCCTCAATTGAAAGCTATTTAATAGGAGGTCAACCTCTATCAAATGTCCTATTGGCCTATGCCTTGAGGCCTGAACTCCCTCTTCCCAATGTTCCTACAGTTAGGGTTGCCGTACAAAGTTGGCTTCACTTTATAGCAAAGCCCTCTAGACTTCCTGGGAGCAGTAAGATACAGATTCCGATAGGGGTGCTGGAGATATTAATTCCCAATCTGGGAATCAAACATTGGCCACTGACAGGCATCCACTATATTTCCGACTTACTCTTGGGGGCAAATATTAAGTCCTTTGATGATATACAGAAGCAATTTCAGATTCCAGATAGGGATATTTATAAATACACTCAGATTAAGTCTTACTGGGCTGCTTCTCCTCTGGCAGATCTTCAGTTACCCCCATCGATTAATGCACTTCTCTCTGGGTCTGGTTGGGGAGTTGGGAAACTTACGGCTAAAATATACGATAACCTGAATGGGGATGTGGAGACTTCCAGGCGAGCACACTTTTTAAATTGGGAGAGGGACATGGATAGATCCTTCACTCTGGCACAATGGGAAGTGGCAATTAATTGGACTCTGAAATCTTCAGTTTGTATGAATCTTTTGGAAGTCTTCCATAAGGTTCTATTGAGATGGTATTACACTCCGTCCAAATTGGCTAGGATATACCCTCACACTTCTAGCTTATGTTGGCGTAACTGCGGACACGAGGGATCGATATATCATATATTCTGGGGATGTCCCCGCCTGACAAACTTTTGGACCAACATTTTTAGGTTATTATCAGAGGTTATGAAACTTCCCATTCCCCAAGATCCAGGTCTGGCCTTGCTATCTTTAGGGATAGAGAAGATCCCGCCTGTTTCTCGACGCCTAGTGTGCCATGTTCTACTTACAGCCAAGCTGTTGATAGCTAAGGCCTGGAAGTCTCCAACGCCCCCCACATGTGAAGAGGTTGTGACCAAGGTGTCAACACATTGTGTATACAAACGCATTTTCTATCTTAAACAAAATAGATACACATCGTATATTGCCTTCTGGAACCCCTGGATACTGTATCATAATGTGGCTGTGGAAATGACACAGATATCTGCAATTTCCCCCTCCCCTCCCCAAGTCCCCTGATTTCTTCCCTTTGTTTCTAGTTTTCTAGTAAAGTTAAATGAACAAGAAGAAGCAATGCAGATGACAATGTTGAAATACATATGTATGTGGTACTAACTACTATGTCAAATGTTGTCTATTTTGAAATTCTCAATAAAAATTGAAAGTTTAAAAAAAAAACATTTACGGCTGTCAGAGAAGCCTCGCAAAATGCGAGGAGGAGCATTTACGTCTGAAACGAGGCAGCTGTTTTCTCATGAAAACAGTCTGTCTTTTCAGATGTAAAAGCCTTCTACCGTGTGCACATACCCTGAGGGCATGTGCACATGTAAACTCAAAAACGTCTCAAAATACGGAGCTGTTTTCCCTTGAAAACAGCTCCTGATTTTCAGAAGTTTTTTAAGCAAACTCGAGTTTTTCGCTGCGTTTTTGACGGCTCAAGAAGTGACATGCACTTATTTTTCGCTGGCGTCTATTTACGTGTCGTTTTTGGCAAACGAGGCGTAAAAAAATTCCCCGCCGTATTTCCCATTGAAATCAATGGGCAGATGTTTGGTGGCGTTCTGCTTCCTATTTTTCAGCCGTTTTTCGTGACGTTTACGGCTCGAAAAACGGCTGAAAACACTACGTGTGAACATACACTAACTGTGGTGGATTAAGTAGACCATAGGCCTATTCCACAAAGTTGGGCCCCCTTCCCCACTGCCGCTCTGCCGTGTCTATAGTGAACACCACCTTTTTGTGCGAGCATTGACAAATGGGTGTTACGATTCCTCTTGTCAAAGGGCTGTGTCCAGGGGTGGGATCCGGCCGGTTCGCCCCGGTTCTCCCGAACCGGTTGTTAAAATGACAGCCGGTTCTCAAAACCGGTTGAAGCGGGAAGCCGGAACCGGTCCGGTCCCCTGCACTCAATTGTATCCACGTCCTTAGGACGCGGATACAATTGAGTTGACCAGCGCTGCCCTGGCGAGATATATGATGCCTCGCCATTCGGCACTTTAGTGATGATGCAGTCAGCGCGATGACGATGATGTCATCGCGCCGCTGCATCGTTCTGATGGAGGATGACTGACGTCGCTGGAGGATGGCGCGGCAACGGGACAGGTAAGAAAATTTGTTTTTTTTCCTTCTACTGTGGGCACTATAGGGCAGGGACATATTAAAAAGAATTAACATTATTACTAATGGAAATAAAATTAAAAAAAAGGGCATAATGAATTTATGTTTGGTAGACATGGCATGAACAGATTTTCTTTGTGTTTATTTCCTCATTAACTACAAATTCCATATAAACAGACGCCTTTGGAAATTCCTGTGCTTGATAGACCTGGAAAGAACAGGATCTATGTGTAGTTTATAAGGGAATGAACACATATTCCATAAAGACAGATGCGTAATAATTTTCCTGTGCTTTATAGACCTGGAATGAATAGGATCTATGTGTAGTTTATAAGGGAATGAAAACATATTCCATAGAAACAGATGTGTAATAATTTTCCTATGCTATGGAATATGTGTTCATTCCACTATAAACTACACGTAGATCCTGTTCATTCCAGGTCTATCACGCACAGGAAAATAATTACGCATCTGTTTCTATGGAATATGTGTTAATTCTACTATAAACTACACATAGATCCTGTTCATTCCAGGTCTATCAAGCACAGGAAAATTTTTTACACATCTGTTGCTATGGAATTTGTTTTTATTTTCTCATTAACTACAATGAAAATCTGTCCATTCCATGTTTTCGAAACATAAAAAACTCATTATATCTTTTTCTATATTTTCGCCCATTACTAATATTGAATATTGTTCATTCTTTTTCTTCATTCTTTTTCTTCATTCTTTTTAGTATGTCCCTATAGGGCATAGGGGACTATACAGGGAACGAGAACTACAGAAGACTATGTAGGGAACTAACTACAGGGGACTATATAGGGGCCGTTATCTACAGGGAACGCCTCAGGGGGCCCTTATCTACAGGGAATGCCACAGGGGGCCCTATCTACAGGGTAATGCCACAGGGGGCCCATGTGGCATTCCCTGTAGATAGGGCCCCCTGTGGCGTTTCCTGTAGATAGAGCACCTTGTGGCGTTCCCTGTAGATAGAGACCCCTGTGGCGTTTCCTGTAGATAGAGACCCCTGTGCCCCTGTGGCAGTCCCTGTAGATAGGGCCCCATGTGGCGTTCCCTGTAGATAGAGCCCCATCTACAGGGAACGCCACATGAGGCCCTATCTACAGGGACCGCCACAGGGGGCTCTATCTACAGGGAACGTCACAGGGGGCTCTATCCACAGGGAGCGCCACAGGGGGACCTATCTACAGGGGGCACTATACAGGGAACGCTACAGGGGGCACTATACAGGGACCACTACAGTGAATGCCACAGGGGGCCCTGTCTGCAGGGAATGCTACAGGGGGCCCTATCTGCAGGGAACGCTACAGGGGGCCCTGTCTGCAGGGAACGCTACAGGGGGCCCTGTCTGCAGGGAACGCAAGCACCTACAGAGGGCTCTATGGGGAGAACTATCTATAGAGGGCTCTACTGGGAGCACTATCTACAGAGGGCTCTACTGGGAGCACTATCTACAGAGGGCTCTATGAGGGGCACTATCTACAGGGGGCAATGTGTGTGGTGCATTACCTTACAGTGTTTGACACAATTTTATTCAGGGTCACAGTGTATGTTACTATTATATTCAGGGGCACTGTGTGTAGCGCTATTATATTCGGGGACACAGTGTATGATACTATTAGATTTGGGGGCATAGAGTGTGGTACCATAAGAATTTGCTCTTCGTTTATAGGTGCAGAAATTTTGAAAAAGTGAGCTTCTGAAGACATCTGAGCAGCAAATTTACCCATTTCCGCAGAAACGGGTCATGGCCAGGAGGCATCATAGAGTTCTGGACCAGATGGAAAAGTAAAGAAAATGACTAGAATCTGAGAAGTCGTCACTGGTGAGTCACTAAATGTAAATGTTTATTCTCCCTGTGACTGCTCAGTACTGTAGTCACTGTATGATCTGCAGCGAGATGATGTGTGTATCGTTCTTTTTTGTGAAACAGCAACGCCCAGCATATCCTTGCCATCGTTCTGGCTATACTGGGAGCTGTAGTTTTATGCTTTACAAACTTATATGGCAAGGGTTAAACTAAATTTGCTAATTATCTCTGTACTGAGCTATATTTGTACTGGTGCTGTATATATGTACCGAGCTTGGTTCTGGTGCCGTATATATATGTACTGAGCTTGGTTCTGGAGTTATATTCATCATAACAACTAAGCTCAATACATATACATAGCACTAAAGAGAAGCTCAGAACACATATAGAACTCCAGAACCAAGCTCAATACATATATACAGCACCAAAGAGAAGCTCAGAACATATATACAGCACAAGAACCAAGCTTAGAACATATATACAACATCAGAGCCAAGCTCAGTACATATATACAGCATCAGAACCAAGCTCATACACATATACAACACCAGAACCAAACTCAGTACATATATCCAGCAATAGAACCAAACTCATACACATATACAACACCAGAACCAAACTCAGTACATATATACAACTCCAGAACCAAGCTCAGTACATAAATACAACACCAGAACAAAGCTCAGTACTTAAATACAGTACCAGAACCAAGCTCAGTACATATATATCAGAACAACCAGGCTCAAGTGTCTCTCATATATTCTATAGATTCATTACACACAGAGGGATCTATTTCCAGCATTTTTTTATTTTAATGTTGATGATTATGGGAACAGTTAATGAAAACCCAGAAAAATTGAATATTATATAAGCCCAATTTAAAAAATGATATAATTTTTAATACCGAAATGTCGTCCTACTGAAAAGTATGTGCAGTATATGCCCTCAATACTTGGTCGGGGCTCCGACGGCATGAATTACTGCATCAATGGCGTGGCATGAAGGCGATCAGCCTGTGGCATTGCTGAGGTGTTATCAATGCAGCGTGGCCTGGAGGCGATCAGCCTGTGGCACTGCTGAGGTGTTAACAATGCGGCGTTGCATGGAGGCGATCAGCCTGTGGCACTGCTGAGCTGTTATAGAAGCCCAGGTTGCTTCATCACTGACTGTGGATACTTCACAAAGTAAATTTTGCATTTCATTTGGAAATCTCGGTCCCAGAGTCTTGAGGAAGAGTGTAGAGGTGTCAATCCAAGTGTCATGCGGTGCAGTGTGACGTTTCCACAGTCAGTGATGGTTTGGGGGCCATGTCATCTGCTGGTGTTGGTCCACTGTGTTATATCAAGTCCAGAGTCAGCGCAGCGTCTAGCAGGACATTTTCCAGCACTTCATGCTTCCCTATGCTGACAAGCTTTATTGAGATGCGGATTTCATTTTCCAGCAGGACTTGGCACCTGCCCGCACTGCCAAAAGTACCAATACCTGGTGTAATAACCACAGTATCACTGCACTTGAATGGCCAGGAAACTCACCTGACCTAAACCCCACAGAGAATCTATGGGGTATTGTCAAGAGGAAGATGAGAGACACCAGACCTAACAATGCAGATGAGTGAGCTGGAGGTCGCTATAAAAGCAACCTGGGCTTCCATAACACCTCAGCAGTACCACAAGCTGATCGCCCCCATGCCACACCATTGATGCAGAAATTCATGCAAAAGGAGCACCGACCAAGTATTGAGGGCAGATACTGGACATACTTTTTAGTAGGACAACATTTCGGTATTAAAAATTATTTTTGTGAAATTGGGCTTATATAATATTCTTATTAACTGTTACCATAATCATCAACATTACAAGAAAAAAAAATGCTGGAAATAGATCCCTCTGTGTGTGTAATGAATCTATATAATATATGAGAGACACTTTTTGAATTGAATTACTGAAATCAATTAACTTTTAATGATATTCTAATTCATTGAGAAAGATTAGTGTATATATACTGAGCTTTGTTCTGGTGTTGTATATATGTAAAAAAAAAATAAATTAAAATATTGAAGGGAAATATCCAGAATCCCAGAATATTGTGGTTGGGAAGCCACACGGTGCCGTCCTAGTAACTAAACCAAAGAACAATAAACCAAAACACTATCCAGGACAAACCAGCACTCATCTGGGTAAGAAAATTAAATAATGGATATATAAATAATGAATATATCTATAAATGTAATATAAAATAAGTTTAATACATAGAAAAAAAGGGGGGGGGGGAGGGAAAAGGAAATACAAACAATTCCCACAATTGCATATACAATAATACAAAACAATTTAAAAACTACCTGGCCAGGAGGAATAATGGGTGTGTATAAATATAAGCATCAATATGCTCAAGAAAATACAAAAGGATATATCAAAGATACAGAAAGGATATATCGGCAAGGTGCATGTAGCAAATTACAACCTAAGAGAAACAGGTACATTCAGACCGGTTTAGACAGTAAATTAATTAGATACATCCAGGAATAAGCAATGAGAATATAGATGATCCACAGAGATTTTTCGCATACTCATCTATTGCGTGCAGATCAGTCCATGGATGGTCTTTATCTTTATTGAACTTTCAGTGCAACTTGAACAGCCATGTGCATCTGACCTTTAGGAACGAACTTTTGGTCATTTCAATTCCTTCAAACAAGCGGGTTCCTGATCATACACTGAGTGGATTTTTCCTGGTTACCTTATCCGTAACTGGATGAATCGATTCCCGGGTACAGGTGAGGGCTGTTGTAGCGTGCATGCAAAATCCTTGCTTCGGATTTAAAACAGCCAATAAATATCCTCTAGGTGTTGTGTCTCATACCTCGTAGGTAGTAGGGGTTAGGAATCTCAAATCCAGAGATCCAGAAAGAAAACACCGGCCAAGGTAGTAGGTAACAAACCAAGCGTGGTTTGAGGCATGGAGTTACAGGTAACCACGCCTGAGGAAAACGGTGTGATGACGTCTCTCACCACCGTGCATACATCTTACGCGTTTCATCCCAGCTGGGACTTCATCATAGACAGGAAATCATGTTCACAATAGTACCTGCTTATATAGCACAGGTATTTAAAGATACATGATTAATTTTAATAACTCAATCGTTTACATGCAGAAAAATGTTGGGAATAAACTGCAAATACAGGTTAAACAAATGTACAATACATCTTAAACCATTTTTAAGAAAATAATCATAAAAAAGGGAGAAAAATTTCATTAGAGTATTGCCGGAGTTGCCAAAAGCAAATATGACCAAAAATTTGGTCCTCATTAATAACTTTAAATAAGATGCAATGTCATTATCCTGGAGAAAGAGGCATCAATCTTATTTAAAGTTATTAATGAGGACTAAATTTTTGGTCGTATTTGCTTTTGGAAACTCCGGCAATACTCTAATGAAATTTTTCTCCCTTTTTTATGATTATTTTCTTAAAAATGGTTTAAGATGTATTGTACATTTGTTTAACCTGTATTTGCAGTTTATTCCCAACATTTTTCTGCATGTAAACGATTGAGTTATTAAAATTGATCATGTATCTTTAAATACCTGTGCTATATAAGCAGGTACTATCGTGAACATGATTTCCTGTCTCTGATGAAGTCCCAGCTTGGATGAAACGCGTAAGACGTATGCACGGTGGTGAGAGACGTCAGCACACCGCTTTCCTCAGGCGTGGTTACCTGTAACTCCATGCCTCAAACCACGCTTGGTTTGTTACCTACTACCTTGGCCGGTGTTTTCTTTCTGGGTCTCTGGATTTGAGATTCCTAACCCCTACTACCTACGAGGTATGAGACACAACACCTAGAAGATATTTATTGGCTGTTTTAAATCCGAAGCAAGGATTTTGCATGCACGCTACAACAGCCCTCACCTGTACCCGGGAATCGATTCATCCAGTTACGGATAAGGAAGCAAGGAAAAATCCACTCGGTGTATGATCAGGAACCCGCTTGTTTGAAGGAATTGAAATGACCAAAAGTTCGTTCCTAAAGGTCAGATGCACATGGCTGTTCAAGTTGCACTGAAAGTTCAATAAAGATAAAGACCATCCATGGACTGATCTGCACGCAATAGATGAGTATGCGAAAAATCTCTGTGGATCATCTATATTCTCATTGCTTATTCCTGGATGTACCTAATTAATTTACTGTATTGACCGGTCTGAATTTACCTGTTTCTCTTAGGTTGTAATTTGCTACATGCACCTTGCCGATATATCCTTTCTGTATCTTTGATATATCCTTTTGTATTTTCTTGAGCATATTGATACTTATATTTATACATACCCATTATTCCTCCTGGCCAAGTAGTTTTTAAATTGTTTTGTATTATTGTATATGCAATTGTGGGAATTGTTTGTATTTCCTTTTCCCTCCCCCCCCCCTTTTTTCTATGTATTAAACTTATTTTATATTACATTTATAGATATATTCATTATTTATATATCCATTATTTAATTTTCTTACCCAGATGAGTGCTGGTTTGTCCTGGATAGTGTTTTGGTTTATTGTTCTTATGTTGTATATATGTACTGAGCTTGGTTCTGGTGCTGTATATATGTACTGAGTTTAGTTCTGGTGTTGTATTTATGTACTGAGCTTTGTTCTAAAGCTGTATATAAGTTCTTTACTTGGTTTTGGTGCTGTATATATGTACTGAACTTGGTTCTGGTGTTGTATTTAGGTACTAAGCTTTGTTCTAATGTTGTAAATATTTACTGAGCTTGGTTTTGGTGCTGTATACACTACCGTTCAAAAGTTTGGGGTCACCCAGACAATTTTGTGTTTTCCATGAAAACTCACTCTTATATTTATCAAATGAGTTGCATAATGACTAGAAAATATAGTCAAGACATTGACAAGGTTAGAAATAATGATTTTTATTTGAAATAATAATTTTCTCCTTCAAACTTTGCTTTCGTCAAAGAATGCTCCATTTGCAGCAATTACAGCATTGCAGACCTTTGGCATTCTATCTGTTAATTTGCTGAGGTAATCGGGAGAAATTTCACCCCATGCTTGCAGAAGGCCCTCTCACAAGTTGGATTGGCTTGATGGGCACTTCTTGCATACCATACGGTCAAGCTGCTCCCACAACAGCTCTATGGGGTTGAGATCTGGTGACTGCGCTGGACACTCCATTACAGATAGAATACCAGCTGCCTGCTTCTTCCCTAAATAGTTCTTGCATAATTTGGAGGTGTGCTTTGGGTCATTGTCCTGTTGTAGGATGAAATTTGCTCCAATCAAGCGCTGTCCACAGGGTATGGCATGGCGTTGCAAAATGGAGTGATAGCCTTCTTTATTCAAAATCCCTTTTACCTTGTACAAATCTCCCACTTTACCAGAACCAAAGCAACCCCAGACCATCACATTACCTCCACCATGCTTGACAGATGGGTTCAGGCACTCTTCCAGCATCTTTTCAGTTGTTCTGCGTCTCACAAATGTTCTTCTGTGTGATCCAAACACCTCAAACTTCGATTCGTCTGTCCATAACACTTTTTTCCAATCTTCCTCTGTCCAATGTCTGTGTGCTTTTGCCCATATTAATCTTTTCCTTTTATTAGCCAGTCTCAGATATGGCTTTTTCTTTGCCAGTCTGCCCTGAATGCCAGCATCCCGGAGTGACCTCTTCACTGTAGACGTTGACACTGGCGTTTTGCGGGTACTATTTAATGAAGCTGCCAGTTGAGGACCTGTGAGGCGTCTATTTCTCAAACTAGAGACTCTAATGTACTTGTCTTGTTGCTCAGTTGTGCAGTGGGGCCTCCCACTTCTCTTTCTACTCTGGTTAGAGTCTGTGTGTGCTGTCCTCCGAAGGGAGTAGTACACACCGTTGTAGGAAATCTTCAGTTTCTTGGCAATTTCTCGCATGGAATAGCCTTAATTTCTAACAACAAGAATAGACTGTCGATTTTCACATGAAAGCTCTCTTTTTCTAGCCATTTTGAGAGTTTAATCGAACCCACAAATGTAATGCTCCAGATTCTCAACTAGCTCAAAGGAAGGTCAGTTTTATAACTCCTCTAAACAGCAAAACTGTTTACAGCAGTGCTAACATAATTGCACAAGGGTTTTCAAATGTTTTCTAATCATCCATTAGCCTTCTAACACAGTTAGCAAACACAATGTACCATTAGAACACTGGAGTGATGGTTGCTGGAAATGGGCCTCTATACACCTATGTAGATATTGCATTAAAAAACAGACGTTTGCAGCTAGAATAGTCATTTAGCACATTAACAATGTATAGAGTGTATTTCTGATTAATTTAATGTTATCTTCATTGAAAAAAACTGTGCTTATCTTTCAAAAATAAGGAAATTTCTAAGTGACCCTAAACTTTTGAACGGTAGTGTATATGTACTGAGCTTTGTTCTGGTGCTGTATTTATGTGCTGATCTTGATTCTGGTGTTGTATATATGTACTGAGCTTGGTTCTGGTGTTGTATGTATGTACTGAGCTTTGTTCTGGTGTTGTATTTATGTACTGAGCTTTGTTCTGGTGCTGTATATAAGTTCTTTACTTGGTTCTGGTGCTTTATATATGTACTGAACTTTGTTCTGGTGTTGTATTTAGGCACTAAGGTTGGTTCTGGTGTTGTATATATGTACTGAGCTTGGTTCTGGTGTTGTATATATGTACTAAGCTTGGTTTTGGTGTTGTATATATGTACTGAGCTTGGTTCTGCTGTTGTATTTATGTACTGAGCTTGGTTCTGGTGTTGTATATATGTACTGAGCTTGATTCTGGGGTTGTATATATGTACTGAGCTTGGTTTTGGTGTTGTATATATGTACTGAGCTTTGTTCTGGTGTTGTATGTATGTACTGAGCCTTGTTCCGGTGCTGTATATATGTACTGAGCTTGCTCCTGGCACCGTATCTGTGCATTAGCCGGGAGAGTTGTCGCGGCTTACTGCGCACTTCGCACTGATCTCCACCCTTCTCATGTGCACAGCCTAACTAAATAGGCTGAGCACGCTTAGGATATTGAATGTGCCCATATAAGCCTATAGATAATGGGTGAGTTTAACATAATGTGTGGGTAGGTCTGTACGCTTATGTACTTATATACATAGTGTGGCAATCCACACTAAAGCATTCTGGACAGGGAATTTCTTTATTTAGAGTCCACTTTAATGTAGGGGGTATTTGGAATATTGTAATTGTTTTATTCTATTATTAGATTTATTTTTAATGGCGCGATACACCGCAAAAAAACATGACCCCCCCCCCCCCCCCCCCCCGCAGCGGATATGTCTTCGTCCGAAAAACAGGGAACCTGTTAAAAATTTGAATCCCACCCCTGGCTGTGTCCCTGCATACTGACAGTCTCCAACCATTGCTGACAGTATAACACTGTGTAGAGACACATCCTCCTGACAATGGGAATGGTAACACGCATTTGTCTATTAGTCCTGGGTACACAAATACTTTATGTGGAATACAAGGATTTCCTATAACAGACATGTCAGGAGAGGGGACAGATCCTCTATAGATCCAGTGACTCACAAGTGACGTCTTCTCTGATGGAAGTCGTTCTCTTTCCTTCTCCATCTGACACAGACCAGTATGCGCGACTCCTCCTGACGAGATATCTTTGCCGCTCACTTCTGTAGCAATTTCCAGCCTCTATAGAAACACAAAAATTCAGACACCAAGGCCCAGGACCATACATTAAAGGGCTTGTCCGGTCATGGACCGGTTTTTCATACTGATGACCTATCGATGTGCCCGGACAACCCCTTTTACTCAGACTAATAAATTAGAATGCATACAGACCCCCGACCTTCTAAACTATTGCCATCCCCAAACCAGACCCCCTAAACAAATACAGACACCAGAACAAGCACCCTAAATACAGACCTCGGACCAGAACCATAAATATAGACCCCAGACCTGACCCCCTAAACTAATACAGACCCTAGACCAGACCCCTAAATACAGACCCCATAAACTAATGCAGACCCCAGACCAGACCCCTAAATACAGACCCCATACCTGAACTCCTAAATGAATGACCCCAGACGTGACTCCCTAAACTAATACATACCACGGACCAGACCCTCTAAACTAATAAAGACCCCAAACCAGGTCCCCTAAATACAGACCCAATAAACTAATACAGACCCCATACCTGACTCTCTAAACTAATACAGAACCCAGACCCCTTAAATACAGACCCCCATAAACTAATACAGAGCCCAGACCAGACCCCCTAAATATACAGACCCCAAACCTCCTAAATACAGACCCTTAAAAACAGACCCCAGACTAGACCCCTTAAATATACAGACCCCAGACCCCTAAATACAGACCCCCTAAATATACAGACCCCAGACCTCCTAAATACAGACCCTAGACCAGACACCCTAAATACAGACCCCTTAAACTAAAACAGAACCTCAGACCCCCTAAATACAGACCTTTTAAACTAACAGACCGAAGACCCCTTAAACAAATACAGACCCCCTAAGTACAGACGCCTTAAACTAATACAGACCCTAGACCTCCTAAATACAGACCCCAGACCAGACCCCTTGAATACAGACCCCAGACCAGACCCGCTAAACTAATACAGACCCCCTAAATACAGACCCCAGTCCTCCTAAATACAGACCCCTTAAACTAATAGACCACAGACCACCTGAATATAGACCCCAGACCACCTAAATGCAGACCCCCTAAATATAGACCCCTAAACACAGACCCCAGACCCCTTAAACAAATACATGATCCCCTTATACTTACCTAGCAGCTCACCTCATCTCACAGTCTTCTCTCTTGCTACTGTTGTAGGACCTGCGGTCATGTGACCAGAAGGTCTCTAATCAGTAACAAGAACTGCAGACATAAGGTCATGTGACCCACTGGCGTAGCTATAGGGGTCGCAGCGGTCGCAATTGCGACCAGGCCCCGAAGCCAGGAGGCCCACAGCCCCCCCGCACCACATAAATAAAAAGTTACTATAGTAACTCGGGCCGCGGGCCCCTGTTACTATAGTAACAGACTGTACTTACCTTCCTGGTTCCGGATCGCAGCGGAGGTCCTGACGTCAAGCACTGTGCGCAGCGCATGACGTCACAGCGCTATGCGCCGCGCACAACATCGAGAGGACAGAACTACCGCCGCGGCTGAAGAGGAAGGTTAGATTAGTAGCCCTGACTGGCGGGGTCCGACTCCCGGGACCCGCCAATCAGCTGTTTTGAAGGGGCCACAGCACTCGCACGAGAGCTGCTTCACCTTCATTCCGGTAACACTGTGAATCGGTGTCGGCGATTCACAGTGTGAGCGAGTAGTGAAATGAAGGGGAAGCAGCTCTCGTACGAGTGCTGCGGCCCCTTCAAAACAGCTGATTGGCGGGTCCCGGGAGACGGACCCCGACACATCAGCTATTGATGGCCTATCCTGAGGATAGACCATCAATGTTTAGGGACTGCACAACCCCTTTAAGCCTACGATGCAGCAGGCTTAGGGGGCCCATGAGACAGGATCACAGATTGTGTGATCCTGTCTGCTGGGCCCTGTATCTAAGCCAATCACATGGTAGGCTTAGATACATGGCCCATGTGTGATCCTGTCTGATGGGCCCTGTATATAAGCCTACCACACTGTAGGTTTAGATACAGGGCCCCAGCACACAGTAATCTTATACTGTATAAGATTACTGTCTGCTGGACCCTGTATCTAAGCCTACCTTGTGGTAGGCTTAGATACAGGGTCCCACAGACAGTATCACACATGGGCCCTGTATCTAAGCCTAACACATGTGTTACTAATTGGGTTTTTTTGTGTGTTTTCTTACAGGTTCGGTCGTTGGACTACGTCGGATTCCAGGACTACTTCGATGACGGCTTTTTTTATTATCAATAAAATGGTTAATGAGGGTTGTGTGGGGGGTTTTTTTTTTTCAATAAAATATTTTTTCTATGTGTTTTTTTTTTTAAACTATATTACTACCGCCTTAGTAATGGCCGCCGGCTGATTGACAGAATCCATTGCTAAGGCGGGGCTTAGTGTTAGCCGGTGCAGAGGCTAACACTAACCCCCTTTATTACCCCGGTACCCACCTCCACCAGGGGTGCTGGGAAGAGCCGGGTACCATCCAGTACTTGACCATCTGTAGTGAGGGTCGCCCACTGGGGTGGCCGCAGGCTGGTATTATCAGGAGGGGAAAGGACAAAAACAGTGGCCCTTCCCACCCTGGTAATGCTAGGTTGCTGCTGCTTTATTGTATCTGGCTGGTTATGAAAAATGGGGGGGACCCCACGTCATTTAAAAAAAAAAAAAAATAATTGGAAAGTACGATGTCGGGCCCCCCCCCCCCCCCCCCCCACATTTTCAGAACCAGCCAGATAGAACACAGCAGCAGCAGGCAGCATTACCAGTATGGTAGAGGCCACTGTTTTTGGCCTTCCCCAGCCTAATACTAACAGCCTGCGGCCGCCCCGGTTCCTGCCCGTCACTACAGATGGTCGGGTACTGGTTCGTACCCAGCTCTTCCCAGTACCCCAGGTGGCGGTGGGTACCGGGGTAATAATGGGGTTAGTGTTAGCCTCTGCACCTGCTAACATTAAGCCCCGCCTTAGTAATGGAGGTTGTCAATCAGCCAGCGGCCATTACTAAGGTGGTGATAATAACGTTTAAAAAGATACAAGCACATAGAAAAAATATTTTATTGAAATAAAAAAACACAACCCCCATTAAGCATTTTATTGAGAATAAAAAAACGCCGTCATTGAAGTCCTCATATCCGAAGTCCAACAACCGAACCTGTAAAAAAACACAAACACACAAAGAAGCAAAATTATTATTATTCTTACCTTTCCTGGGTCCAGCGCTGGAGCCGCAATGTCAGCGAGCCGAGTCCTGTATCTAATCCGATCATGTGTGATACTGTCTGCTGAGCCACTGTATCTAATCCTATCATGTGTGATACTGTCTGCTCAGCCACTGTATCTAATCCTATCATGTGTGATACTGTCTGCTGAGCCAATGTATCTAATCCTAGTCATAGTTTATAGGGTCGTAGTGCTATAGATATGCAATGCTGTCTCCTATACACACATTTTTTTTTAGGCGGACACATATGTATTGGGGCTATTTACCCTGACATTTTAAGCCCTCAGGGTATGTTCACACGGCAGCGTCCGTTACGGCTTAAATTACGGTGCTGTTTTCAGGAGAAAACAGCACCGTAATTTCAGCCGTAATGGCATGTGCAGGCGTCTTTCGCTGCGTCCATTACGGACGTAATTGGAGCTGTTTTTCCATGGAGTCCATGGAAAACGGCTCCATTTATGTCTGAAGAAGTGACATGCACTTCTTTGACGCGGGCGTCTTTTTTACGCGCCGCCTTTTGACAGCGGCGCGTAAAAAAAATGACCGTCGGCACAGAACATCGTAAGACCCATTCTAATGAATGGGCAGATGTTTGCCAACTCTTTTGAGTCGCATTTTCGGACGTAATTCGGGGCTAAAACACCCGAATTACGTCCGTAAATAGGGTGTGTGAACCCAGCCTTAGTGACGCCCCGGCTGCTAGTGCTGCATTGTTGTGTCACTTAGGAGACCCAGCGATGCAGCTGAAAGCTGCGGACCGTCGTCCATGAGAAGTTTGCGGGGGGGGGGCCCAATAAGAACTTTTGCATCGGGGCCCATGAGCCTTTAGCTACGCCCCTAATGTGACCTTTATGTCTGCAGGTCCTTTACAGTACATACACAATGACATTTTGACCTGTTTATTTCCGCGATTTGCAGCAGAAACGCATTATACTTAAGGTGGCCATGGGCCCCCCGGGAGCCTCGGGCTCCGGGCGGCCGTCCAAAATGCCCAATGATGATCCGCAATTGCACTCGAACAATACAGCATAGAAAACTCCATGATGTTTAATTACAGACAACTTCCACTGTCAGGACACAGGTAACCTTTTATTTCATTCCCACTAGATACCCCCTCCCCTAAGGTTTCAGTCCAGCATTTATTGCTAGTTGTAGACACTATGGGGAGAACTTATCAACTTTTCTACACCCATTTTTTTGGGCATAGAAAAGTTGCGAACTCAAAATTGTGACTTCTCAGGGATGTGTGCTTGGGCAAACTTGGTGCTATAATTATCAAAGATTGGCCTTATTTTAAATAGGCGGCTATATCTGGGGTCATCTCGGGGTGGGCAATGTACATTATCATTATTTCCTGCATGACTATGTTCGGGACATGGCTATGCGGCAAATCAGGGTGTTGTAAAATATATCCGTGCTCTGGTATTACCTTTAGTTCCACAATGCAGCACAAGGACCCAAAACATCATCATCTCAACTGCATCTACGAAGATCCACTTATGGGGTCTAACAAACGATGATGTGGGGCTTTAGGCGATAGATTGCTTGGCATTTAAATTAGTCTGGGCCACCATTTTTAATTACTGCTTTTTAAGAGCCATAAGGTTTTGATGACTTCCGGTTCCGGCGCTGGGGATGCAGGACGCGAGTGACTGAGCTCCCGCTCCCGTCCAGCCTGTAAGCTCGCAATAGTCGCTACGGCGACGATAATCAGCGGGGAAGTCACCAGCCCTGCACACGGCAACATCATCGGTGGTGCCTGTATGGACAGGTACCTCCTCAGAAGCGCGCAGAAGCCAGCCATGGAGGAATCAGCCGTGGCCGTGGTAAAGGGAGGTAAGATGGCGGCGCTTCCCGCCACTGCGACCCTGCTATACACGCAGGAAGATGAGCTGCAGCACCATCAGTCCCAGCTTTCAAGCCCGGCAGAGCATGTACTGTCCGCTCTTCCAGTAGCCATTGACTATGTAACCCTGGCCCGTGAAGTAGCCAAACAGATAGCGCCAGACCTGCAAAAGGCGCTGGAAAAAACGGTGCAAGATTCTCTAAACCGCGTGCATGCGGAGCTGGCACAAGTCACTATCAGAGCTGATGAGTTAGAACAGCGTATGACGCTGCTGGAGGATGAAAATGAACGCCTGCAATCCAAACTCAGAGGGGTGCTGTCTGTTACTACGCAGTTGGGGGACAAGGTGGAGGATCTGGAAAATCGCTCCAGGAGGAGCAACCTGCGGCTGGTGGGGCTGAAAGAAGCGGTGATATCTGCTGATTTGCAACGAGTGTGTGAGAGGACATTGCCGGAAGCCTTAGGTCTCCCCCGTCCATGCCGGGTGGAGAGGGCGCATAGAGTGGGGCCGGACCCCAGAAACCTCCCAGCAACAGCTGACCACAATTCACATCGTCCCAGACAAGTGATCTTCAAACTGTTGGATTACAATGACAAGGTGGCACTCATGAAAGCTTTCCGCAGCAGATCGCGTCCTTTGGAAATAATGGGCATGAAAGTGCTACTATTTGAGGATTTCTCGGCGGAGGTTGCAAAACGAAGGCGGGCTTTCAGCAAGATCTGCACCGCGCTGTTCCAAGCGAGAATACGCTTTAGCCTGCAGTTCCCAGCCATCCTGCGGGTGTTTCAAGAGAACGGGCGGAATAAGGTTTTCACCACTCCACAGGAAGTGGAGGACGCACTTGCGGAGCTTTGTGGGAACAGATCACAGCAAGAGGAGCGTCACAGTCCAGTACATAGTCCGCAGCGCAAGTCAAGAGAAGACAAAAGGAACCGGCTAAATATGGAGCATACCTGGGCAGAAGCCTTAATGCCCACACCTGGAAGATCCCGGGGGGGTCGAGCCGGAAATAGAGGGGACTCTCCGAAGCCGCAGAGGCGAACACGGGACCGCACCCGATCCACGTCTCCTGATTGACGGACGAAGTCCTTTTTGGCGCATTTTATTTAAGCTGTTGTGATGATGATTTTGTGGACGCTGTAGACCAATTGCAGATTCCGACCAGCTACAGATAAGTTTACAGATAATCTGAAAGTTATTGAGGGGGATATTTTGCGGTCTTATACAGCACTATGTACCGGTCAATAGTTGACCTATTGTTACAATGTTACAATGTTATCAAGGTTGAAGTATATGCATTCAGATATTTCCCTGCATTTTCACTGCAAGATATTTGTGAGGGAGTTAGATCAGGATCTAAGATTGTCCCTGGCGGGCGGGATTGACCGGGAGTGATACAATGCCTCCCCCACGCAAGGGATTAGTGTTATCTGTTACAATGGCAGACTGAGAGAAATTGTGGTAGGAGGTAGGGGACGCGGAGGTAGGGAAACCTTGAAGCGAAGCAAGGTTCATAGGGAAATGGGAGGATACAATCCTAACGGACTCTAGGCTGTTAAAGTAATGATAAGGGAATGTACATAAGGGTGCGCAGGCGACAAAGAGGTACTGAGGGGGCAAGGGCAGGTGTTACTTCCTCATGGAAGGAGCCATATAGGCTGGCTGGGGGGGAGGGGGAGGGAGGGGCGCGTTCAGGCATAACAGAAAAAAGTGAAGTCACATACACCAGTGGGTATTAAGGGACTGCTAACCCTTGCCGCAGGTGATTTTATGATTTTGTTAGGTAAGGGATGGTTGGCCTTGTTGGTTCTGGCTTACAAGCCAGGGTTTGGTTATGATGTTAATGTTAATGTTTGTACATGGCTCTTGGGAAAAGATGGATCTGACTCCCTGGACTCCA
The DNA here is from genome assembly GCF_050947455.1 of Rhinoderma darwinii. Lineage (NCBI taxonomy): Eukaryota > Metazoa > Chordata > Amphibia > Anura > Rhinodermatidae > Rhinoderma > Rhinoderma darwinii. The sequence goes on along the minus strand of NC_134688.1, from coordinate 212,089,438 downwards.
CACGACTTTTAGGCACTTTAGCTCATCTTAAACACGGTCCAATAACATGAAAATAGTTTCTTGGAACGTTAAAGGGCTGAGATCCCCACAGAAACGGACCAAACTTTTAAGGCACATGAAACGATTGCATCCTGATGTGGCCCTATTGCAGGAAACTCACCTTACCGAGCCGGAGTTTAAGTATTTGCAAAAGTTCTGGGTGGGTCAGGTTTTTGGCTCGTCGGCAAGGGAGGGTAAGGCGGGAGTTATAATTCTGGTACATAAAAACTTTGCGTTTACACTGGTGTCCCAGGAGCGGGATGACGAGGGCCGTTGGATCCATCTAGTGATGGAGCATGAAGGGGAAACCATCAGTATTTATAATGTATATGGCCCAAATACGGTTAACACTGGTTTTTTTGGTCACTTGGAAACCCAACTCCAGCAGGATCGCACTAGGTTTTTGATTTTAGGGGGAGACCTTAACACTGTAAGGTCTTCAAAGGAGGATAGGAGCGCAGGGACTAGTTCGCAGAGAAGCAGAGATAGGATCTTGCCCGACTTTTTAAGACACACGGCCCTAATAGATGCGTGGAGGAGTTTACACCCAGATGCGCGGGAATATACACATTTCTCTCATGTTCATCAGTCATGGTCGCGTATTGATTATTTGTTAGTTAGTGACGCAATGGCGCGACGTTTACGTGAAGCGGCAATTGAAGATCTAGTTATTTCAGACCATGCTCCGGTTACCATTACATTGGCTGACACAGTAGCTAGAGGAACGGATTTTATCTGGAGGTTTCCCGCTTTTCTGGCAAAGGATGAGGGCTTTACACAGAAGCTTAAGGGGTGGTGGATGGAATTTGATGGGGATAATGTAGCGCATCGCTCGGAACCGTCATTGTATTGGCGTACAGCCAAGGCGGTAATAAGAGGGAAAATCATGCAGTATATGTCTAATCTTAAACGTAAGACGACCGAAGGATACAAGGCAGCGAGCGACAGATTGCGGCGTGCGTACACAGCATTCCTACATTCGCCATCAATGCTATTGGGGGAGGAATGGAAGGAAGCCAAGCGACAGTTTGATCAATGGTTAGACAAAAGAGAGAGTATTTACCGGTCCCAATTTGATGCTGATTTAATGCGTTTCGGCAATAAGGCGGGCAAATTATTAGCGCGGTTAGCAAAGGGGAGGTATGCACCGGCACATATTTCAACACTTAAAGAATCAAACGGAACTCCTACCTCGGACCCAAAAAAAATTAATACCATATTAAGTAAATATTACCAAGCCCTTTACTCAGAAACACCCATAGATCTCCAAAAAGGGAGGGAATTTTTGGAGAAGGTGAAGTTGCCAGGGCTCACCCAGGAGCAGAATGGTCATTTGAGCACGGAGATTACACTAGAGGAAGTTTGGAGCGCCATTAAAACATTATCTAACGGAAAGGCCCTGGGTCCGGATGGATTCACAGGGGAGTTTTTCAAATCTCTGAGAGAAGAAATCAGCCCTACCTTGGTGGCATACTATAATACTTTACTAGGAACGGGAGCTTTACCAGCAGAGGCCAAGGTAGCGCATATAAAGGTGTTACCCAAGAAGGGGAAGAATCCTCTTGACCCGGGGTCGTACCGCCCCATCTCGCTGATAGATCAAGATCAGAAATTGCTCACAAAAATTTTGGCCAATCGACTGGCTATGTATCTACCCATACTGGTGGGAAAATCTCAGGTAGGCTTTGTAAAGGGCAGGGCTGCAGTGACAAATTTACGCAAGGTATTGACGGTGCTAGAAACAGTCAGGCACGATCCCCAGCCAGGTACCAGGCCGGCACTTTTAGCGCTAGACGCAGAGAAAGCCTTTGATAACATACAATGGGAATGGCTGGGGATGGTGCTAGACAAAATGAACATTCAGGGAGATTTCCGGGTCTTCCTGAAGGGAGTCTACAATAGCCCGCAAGCACGTGGTCACTCCTCGGGGTTCCTATCAGATCCCTTCCAATTACATAAAGGAACACGACAGGGTTGCCCCTTGTCGCCCCTGCTATTCAATCTAGCACTGGAACCTATGGCCAGATTCTTGGAGGAATCGGATATGTTCAGAGGCATTCAAGTGGGATCTTGTGCAGTGAAATTAGCCCTGTTCGCTGATGATGTCATACTTTTTATGTCAAACCCTCAGGAGCATTTAGGGAAGGTTTTCCAATTTTTGCAGGAATTTGGGCAATGCTCGGGATACAAAGTCAATATAGCTAAGAGCGAACTGCTGGAGTTGGGCAGGCCATTGCCAAAGACCTTTTGGCAATCGTTGGGTTGCGGGATATCACCGGTGGAACACTGCATTACCTATCTGGGTATCAAAATAGGGAGGGTACCAGACACTCTGTATGGCTTAAATTATCCCCCGTTAATTAAAAAAATACAAGCGGAACTCACTAGATGGGGCCAATTGCCGTTGTCCCTCTTGGGAAGATGTCATCTGATCAAGATGGTTAGTTTTCCTAGATTGCTATACCCCTTTCAAACGCTACCTCTCTTATTGAAGCATGTGGATGTCTCGAAATTGACGGCTTCATTCACTAAATTTATATGGGCAGGAAAAAGGCCGCGTATAGCACTCACCAAGTTCATGATGGGTAAACAAGAAGGGGGTGTGAACTTTCCGAATGTCAGGGGTTATAGCGTGGTCTGTCTTTTGTGTCATGTAGTAGATTGGCTTCATGAAACAAGCAATTATTCCAATTTAGATCTGGAAGGGGAGTATGCTTCACCTTGGAACCTGAAAGCTTTGTTACATTGTAGAATCGCTTCTCTTCCGTGCCGTCTCAAAACCTCCATTGTATTGAGAGATACAGTTCTAGCTTGGAAAGTGGTACGTAAGCAGTTTGGGTTACCCCACCTGGTATCGAAGTATATGCCGTTGAGCGGTCATCCGGAGTTTTTACCAGGAATAGACAAGGGGGAAGGAATTGCCTCATGGGGGAGGGTAGGCATTGATAGCGCAGGGAATCTTATGCATACAGAGGAAAAGAGGTGGTTAACTGGGGAGGAAATCACCGCTAAACTCAGACCCATAGTAGATAGAGTCAATTTTTTGCAAGTACTTCAGGTACGAACATTTTGTACCTCCAGGCTCAGGGATTTGAGTAAGGAAGCTACTACGCACACTCTGGATGAGGTCATAGGTCCAACAACTGGGCGGGCGACCATTTCAGGAATGTATAGAGCATTGAGAGAGGGTTTTGTTCGTCCGCAATTAAGGATTAGTTTTAAAAGCTGGGAACGGTGGACTCAGGATCCAGATATAGGAGAGACCATACTGGGGGGTTGGGAGACGGTACGGAAGAGTGTGATAAATGAGAGCTGGAGGGAAACCTATTTCAAGTTGATGCATGCAGCTATATATGGCTTTAATATCTTGCCCTCACAATCTTTCCCTGATCGCATTACAAGTTGTCCCAAGTGCAATACACCGCTGACAAATTTGTGGCATGGAGTGTGGGGGTGTGTACATACGAAACGATTTTGGGGGATGGTACAGAAATATATTAAGGACCATTGGAAAACGAATCTCCCAATGACGCCTCAAGCGCTACTATTCCATCAGGCGCGGCCGCCAGAGGAAGAGGGTGCTCGAGGAGTAAGATCACCTCCCGTGTTGGTGCACACGATTTTACTGGTAGCTTTGAGATGCCTCCTGAGTCACTGGTTAGAGGCAGACACGCCGGGGTTAGAATTGATTGTGTCACGGCTGAAACAGTTATTGGTTCTTGAGAGGGTGGAGGTGGAAAGGCGGAAGGAAACGGGAACCAAGAAGCTATTTGATAAGTGGCAAGTATTTATAGAAACGCAATGTACAACAGCCGAAATAGCGGAAATTGTTAGGCCTTTGCAGTACACAAAGTGGTACTGCACGCAGCTCTTGGCAGGCGTTTTAGGGAGGATGCAACTGTGAACCAGCTGGGGGAGAAAGTATGAGTGGAAACTCATTGATGATCTAGGTGGTGTTGGAGTTGGGGGAGTCATGTTTGTTTGGTCCATCTGAAGATCGACAATTATGCCATGTTTCTATGTTGGTGTGTTTATATGTTATGTTGAATTTAATTTAAAAGTTAATCCCATGACAGTTGAGTGCTGCGCACTCATGATGTAACTCTTACGTGAAATGTTTGTAAGAAAATGTGAAAACTGACAATAAAAAGGATATTTAAAAAAAAAAAAGAGCCATAAGGTTTTAGTTTTTCTGCCGACGTATAATGGAGTATTTTTTTGCAAGACGAGTTGTACGTTTTAATTGCACTATGTATGTATTATGGGGTTCATACACAAAATGGCCACATTATTAGAGACACCAGCTCTTTTACGATTAATGCTTCCCTGTATGGAAATGAGACATGTGGCTCCTGAGTGCAGCATAAAATCAAGTGAGCAAGTTTCCGCAGTTCCGTTTAAGAGGGAAACAACATTAGAATGCGAAAGTCAAGTGATCTGATTGTCTTAGAATGAGGTATGGTTATTGGTGCTAGAGTAGCCGGGCCCAGTATTTAAAAAAACGACCAACCTTGTGGGGTTTTCTTGTGCAACGGTGTCGAGAGTAAAGCGAGATAGTATGATCTATGAAAAATATCCTGCAAAAGGGGATCCTGTGGATGTGTAACAACTCGTCGACGAAAGGGGTCAGAGAAGGATGTCAAGAATCGTTCTGACGAACAGGTGGTACACAGTCAAGCAAATTGCAGTCGAACAGCGCTGATATTCTAACTAACGCGTCGGAACGCACAACTAGTCTTTCCATAGCACAGATAAGCTATAACAGCATACGACCAGTTCGAGTGCCATTGCTGTGTAAGGGAAACAGAACGCCAAGACTCCAATAGGCAAAAGAGTACAAAAATTGGATCACTGAGCAGAGGAAAAACATTGCCTGGTCAGATGAATCCCGATCTCTGTTGCGCCATGCTGATAGGAGGGTTATAATTTGGCGCAAGCAGCATGAATGGATGAACCCCTTTCAGTCAGGTGTCAACAGTTTGAGCTGGTGGAGGTTGAGTAAAGGTGTGGGGCCCTCTGATACCTGTAGATGGACGCTTGAACAGTAGGGCATACCTAGGCATTGTGGCTCACCAAGTTTATCCCTTCATGGTAGCTATGGCAGAAGGACACTTTAAAGAGGCTCTGTCACCAGATTTTGCAACCCCTATCTCCTATTGCAGCAGATCGGCGCTGCAATGTAGATAAGAGTAACGTTTTTTGTTTTTTTTAAAAACGAGCATTTTTGGCCAAGTTATGACCATTTTTATATTTATGCAAATGAGGCTTTCTAAAGTACAACTGGGCGTGTTTAAAATTAAAGTACAACTGGGCGTGTATTGTGTGCGTACATCTGGGCGTTTTTACTTCTTTTACTAGCTGGGCGTTGTGAATAGAAGTGTATGATGCTGACGAATCAGCATCATCCACTTCTCTTCACAACGCCCAGCTTCTGGCAGTGCACAGACACACAGCGTGTTCTCGAGAGATCACGCTGTGACGTCACTTCCTGCCCCAGGTCCTGCATCGTGTCGGACGAGCGAGGACACATAGCCACCAGAGGCTACAGTTGATTCTGCAGCAGCATCAGCGTTTGCAGGTAAGTAGCTACAACGACTTACCTGCAAACGCCGATGCTGCTGCAGAATCAAATGTAGCCTCTGGTGCCGATGTGTCCTCGCTCGTCCGACACGATGCAGGACCTGGGGCAGGAAGTGAGTGACGTCACAGCGTGATCTCTCGAGAACACGCTGTGTGTCTGTGCACTGCCAGAAGCTGGGCGTTGTGAAGAGAAGTGGATGATGCGGATTCGTCAGCATCATACACTTCTATTCACAACTCCCAGCTAGTAAAAGTAGTAAACACGCCCAGATGTACACACACAATACACGCCCAGTTGTACTTTAACTTTAAACACGCCCAGTTGTACTTTAGAAAGCCTCATTTGCATAAATATAAAAATGGTCATAACTTGGCCAAAAATGCTCGTTTTTAAAAAAAAAACTAAAAACATTACTCTTATCTACATTGGAGCGCCGATCTGCTGCAATAGGAGATAGGGGTTGCAAAATCTGGTGACAGAGCCTCTTTAACGGCAACTGGGAGAAGCTATCCTGTCCGCATGGGCCAATATTCCTGCAGAACAATTTCAACACCTAGTGGAATCTATGCCACAACAAATTGCTGCGGTTTTGAAGGCCAAAGGAAGTTCAACTAGATGTGTATCTCTAATAAAGTGGCCATACAGTGTATAATGTATTGAAAACCTTTGATACATATTTTTTTATGTAGGAAGGTAGAAAAAAAAACAGCAATTCCACCATTGTTTTTTGGGTTTAGTTATGTTACCTTTATTCTGCAGGTCAGTCCTTATGCACAATGCCAAGTTGATCTAGTTTTTATTTTTTATGTTTTACTACTTTTACACAATAAAAACACTTTAACAAAAACATGTTTTTGCATCGCCATACTCTGAGAGCTTTAACTTTTTTATTTTTTTTGTCCACAGAACTGTGTGAGGAGTTGTGTTTGCGGGATGATTTGATATTTCATTTGTACCGCTTTGGTGTACATACCACTTGTTAATCTTATTTATTGTTTTTTGGGTTTCTTTGGGAGGCCGGATAATCAAAAAAGAACAATTTTGTGATTTATTTTTGAAATGACGTTCACCATGCAGGTTAATTAATGTGATGATTTTATAGTTTAGGTCATTATAGATGCGCTAATACCAATCACTTTTTTTTAACATATTTTTAAACATTTTATTTAACTCTTTTTATTTTCTTCTTTAGTCCCACTTGATAACTAGACTATGCAATCGCTTGTTCAATAATATAATACACTGCAATACTTCTGTATTGAAGTGTAATATGTCTGTCAGCATAACGCTTTCTCTGGCAGGTCTTAATTAAAGTACTAAGATGACAGACCTAGGGGCCATTGTTAGGCATCTAAGGGGCTAAATGACCAGAATCAGCGTTTTTTTCTATGCCGGACATTGCAGCAGTGTCAACTGTACTGTACAACTGACTGACACCTGCTGCTAATGGCGCGGGATCAGCTTCTGATCCTGTGCCATCACACTGCCTGTGCCATCACACTGCCGTACATGTATGGTGGAGTGTGGGACGTACTTCCGACAGCGCCATACAAGTACAGCAGATATAAGGCTTGCCCAGTACTTTAAATTGATGGTCTATTCTTTATCAACGCTTCAATTCCACTTTTACGCTTATGACATTTAAAGGGGTTTTCTCACAAAACACATGTATCCCCTATCCATAGGATACATGTGTGATCGCTGGGGGGTCCCACTGCTGAAATCCCCAGTTATGTAGAGAGCGGGGGACCGAAAGTCCCACAAAGTGCTTCATGAGAATGGTGCGCTGGTGCGCATGCTCGGCCAGCGCTCCATTCGTTTCTATGGAGTACTATGTCTCAGGCAGCTCCAGTCCTCGCAAGACCTTCCCCTCTATTATCCCCTAATCTGTTCCATGTATCATGGTCTCCAATATTTTGACTTTCTTGTGCATTGGCTTTAGCAGTGGCTTCCTGCATGGACAATAACCACCCATTACACTTCAATGCAGAATGCATCTTACTGTGCTCGATGAAACAATCGCTCCAGTTTGGCTTGCTACAGCTTTTGCCTTCTCTGAAACACTTGCGATTCTCCTGTACTTTTCTAAACCACAAGATAAAAGCTTACGATGGCCTGAATGTTTCGAGGAGCTTGTCATGAGAGCATCTTTTTTGAGTTTCTGTATTTCTCTTCCTTCTCTTGGAGGGGAGTCTCATTACCATGATTGCTTCTAATATGACGCCTTATGCCCATATCATTATATTCTAAAATAAATAGCATTTTTGAAAATGCTTATCTTAAAAGTAATCACTCCACTAACCTTCCATGACATCCTCTATGTTTGCCTGGGTTGCTATTGGAGCCATTCTCTAGCATTGCCCTGTAATAGAGGACATGCATGCACACTAAAGGTCAAGCCGTCCTCACGCTGTCCTCCCTGTGTCTGCCAGTGTATACTTGCCAACAGTCCCGAATTTCCAGAGACTCTCCCGAATTTACAGAGACAGTCCCGGCAAATTACTGTCCCGGGACTTGTCCCGGCAACTGCTATATTCAATTGTATCTACATCCTCAGGACGCAGCTACAATTGAATACTATAACACCCATGGCTACGGGCTATCGTGACTACTCAACTCCCGATGGCTACAGCCATGGATCTGTGAGCACTGGCCCGCATCTCCTCCTCAGGAGACGCCAGCGCTCAATTCCGCTTCATTCTGTGGTGTCTCGTAGGGTGCGTGCGAACGCTCGTACCCGGCCTTAAATGGCCAGCGCACATGAATTTAATGTGTAATTAGCCCATACTCTCCTTGGACTATAAGAAGGGCCCTGCCCCTTCCCTCATTGCCTGAGCATTGTTGTGTTTACCCATGTTAGTTTTTGAAAATGGTCCCTTTGTGTTTTCCAGTTCCCAGTGTTCCCGTACCTGCTACCTGTATCCTGTACCCCGTGCTACCTTGTTCCTGTGTCGTAGAGAGTTGGAGTCGTGTTGCGCCATATACTATGCCTGCTGTGTTACACCACGCCTGGTGTCTACCTGCTGCCAAAGTCCCATCCAAGCTACTGTCTGAATTACCACTGGTACCCTTATTCAAACTATAGACATTGACTTGGTATCCTGTTGGCCAGCTGCTATCCCGCTACGGCGGTATGGCCCAGTGGGTCCACATAACCACAGATCGTGACAAATACTATGGCAGAGCAGGAAACTATTTGCTTCCTGCTCTGCCAATCACTCATCCTGGAGCGCCAGAAACCCCGGAAAAAGCTTTGCCAACGCTCTGGCTGGGGATTCCGCTCAAAGACGGAGTCCCGAACTTCACAGTCTATATAAGGCCAGTGACATAAGGGGCACCACCTGTAGCGTCATTTCCAGCCAGAGCATTGCCGATGCTCTAGCCTAGGATTCTGCTCATAGAGGGAGCCACTGACGACGTCACTGTTTATATATGGACAGTGATGTCAGGGGCTTCTCCTGGAGCACCGGAATCCCCAGCCAAAGCGTTGCCAACAGGGTGGGTGGGTGGGGGTGGCACTATCTGCAGGGAGGTGTGTGTGGCATCATCTACAGGGGGGCTGTGCGGCATCATTTACTGGGGGGCTGTGCGGCATCATATACTGGGGGGCTGTGCGGCATCATCTACCGGGGGCTGTGTGGCATCATCTACATGGGGACTGTGTGGCATCATCTACAGGGGGGCTGTGTGGCATTGTCTACAGGGGGGCTGTGTGGTATCATCTACAGGGGGGCTGTGCGGCATCATCTACATGGGGGCTGTGCGGCATCATCTACAGGGGGGCCGTGTGGATTTATCTACAGGGGGCTGTGTGGCTTTATCTACAGGGGTGCTGTGTGGCTCTATCTACAGGGGGCTGTGTGGCACTATTTACAGGGGGCTGTGTGGCTCTATCTACAGGGGGCTGTGTGGCTCTATCTACAGGGGTCTGTGTGGCTCTTTCTACAGGGGCCTGTGTGGCTCTATCTACAGGGGCCTGTGTGGCTAAATCTACAGGTGGGCTTTGTAGCACCATCTACAGGGAGGATGTGGCATCATCTACAGCAGAGCTGTTTGGCATCATCTACAGAGGGGCTGTGTGGCATCATCTACAGAGGGGCTGTGTGGCATCATCTACAGGGGGGCTGTGTGGCATCATCTACAGGGGGGCTGTGTGGCATCATTTACAGTGGGGCTGTGTGGCATCATCTACAGTGGGGCTGTGTGGCATCATCTACAGTGGGGCTGTGTGGGTTCATCTACAGGGGGGCTGTGTGGCATCATCTACAGGGGGGCTGTGTGGCATCATCTGCAGGGGGCTGTGTGGCTGTATCTACAGGGGGCTGTGTGGCTGTATCTACAGGGGGCTGTGTAGCTGTATCTACAGGGGGCTGTGTGACATAATCTACAGGGGGCTGTGTGGCATCTTCTACAGGGGGGCTGTGTGGCACTATTTACAGGGGGCTGTGTGGCACTATTTACAGGGGGCTGTGTGGCTCTATCTACAGGGGGGGCTATACTTTATCTTTTAAACAGCCAGATCCTGTTAGCAATCCGAGCACGCTCATTACGACAGTCTGAGGCTGAGCAGTCTGCAGCTGCTGGCCCAACAAATTCAATTCACTCTCACTCTGTCCGGCAAGCATGCAGAGAGAGTGTTAATAGAGCGTCTGCTAAACTAATACTGGCTGGAAATTTTAATCGTCTGTGCTATTCGTCTGTGCTCATTGCATATGTCCCTATGGACATCTTTAGTGGTAAAATAATAAAAGTTATATTTTAATTCAACATATTTGTTAGTGGCTGGGAAATTTGGCTTCGCAGTGTGCTTCCTGCACATTCGTTCCCCTTTGTATGCTCTATCTACAGGGGGCTCGATCTACAGGGGGGCTGTGTGGCACTATCTACACGGGGGCTGTGTGGCACTATCTACAGGAGGGCTGTGTGGCACTATCAACAGAGGGCACTGTGGTATTATCTACAGGAAGTATTGCGTGTCAATATCTACATGGAGCAGTGTGTGACAATGTCTACAGGGAGCAGTGTGTGTGTGTGTCACGATCTGTGGGTATGTGGACCCACTATGCTGCACCGCCGTAGCGGGGAGGCAGCTGGCCGAACAACAGAGTACACAATCAATACAAAGTCCAGCACAAGGGTACATGAATAGTTCATACAGTCGCAGTGGCTAGGCACAAATGGAACATCAGACGGCAGAAGATGCCACACGTGGTGGAGGGTATCAGGCGTGGCAGATGACACCAGACGTGGTGTACGATAGCAGGCGTGACCAATGACAGAACATGACTCCAACACTCGATAGGGCTGAGGAACTAAAACAGCACAGGATACAGGAACAGGTAGTAGGGCACGGGGACACTTGGGAACAGGTTAACACTTAGTTACCATTTGCTAAGCCTAACATGGGAAACACAAACAACGCTCCTGCAGGGAGTGAAAGGGCAGGGCCCCTTTTATAGTCCAGGGTGATTAAGGCTAAATTGTAATATAATTCATATGCACGCGCTGGCCCTTTAACGCCAAACACGAGTGTGCGCGCACACCCTACGTGACACAGCCGAGCAGAGCGGAAGTGGGTGCTGGCGTCTCCTAGGAAGGAGATGCCGGCCAGCACTCACAGATCGATGGCCGCGGCCGCCGAGGGGTGAGTTGGAACGGCAGTCCGCGGTCGTTGACGCTAAGGTGTGGCACTATCTACTGGGGGCAGTGTGTGGCACTATCTACTGAGGGCAGTATGGGGTACCATCTACAAGGGGCACTGAGTGTGGCACTATCTACGTTGGTTTTTACACTGCCAGTAGTGGTCAGCACATATCGCCTAGCCCTAGTGATACATCGCCTGTAAACAACCAGATAACCAGAGACATATCGGCCACCATAGTAGTTGTTAAACCAACTAGTGCAGACATTTTTGTTCATTTATTTGTATGTAGAAATTCTGGAAAGAAAGCCACGCCCACTAGCCACACCCACCGGGTAAGCCATGTCCCATAAGACACACCCACCAAAGACGTCACCCTAAGTGTCCCTGGAAAAAAAATTCTAATGTTGGCAAGTATGCCAGTGCATAATCTGAGCATGTGCAGTATAATAAGCTCTGTCCTTTTGCTTTGTGGCTGCACAGTTCTCATCACGTCTAAGCCTTCTGTCAGACGTATATGCTGGGAGTATTCTTTGATGTATACGCCTATCGGTAGCCTCTGGCGTATGCCACTGTATAGGCATAAAGATGCACATGTAGCCCATAGAATCTCATCTTAAAAAAACGTATACCACTCTGTGTACGTCTTAGTGGGATGTCTTTGCATAGAAAAACATAGTAGACTATACAGCCTGACCATCTATTAGGGACTTCCCTAGGAACAGCATCCTGGGAATCTTACCGGCAAAGTCCATACCTCCTTGCGGGGATTAATGGTGAAAAACAGTGGATTTCTTAGATTCTGCACCTCAACTTAATTGCAGTCCCAGTCATTCATTGTTCCTGCCGGCTGACAAACTACTCCTGCACTGTGCAAAACTCCTTCTCCAACAAGTCTGCATTTTCCACTGAAGTCTTTACCAGCTACGCTGTGCCACTCTACTTCAGTCTTCAAAACGTCATCCATGTTCTGACTGTGCTAGCTGGAGACTGACATCCAGGTACGCCCTTGGGCTTACCGTATAGTCTAATGCAGAGTGTTACAGATTTGGTCATGTAGGAGAGAGGGCATGACAGCAGTAAGTCCTTTCCCAAACCAGGAAGTGAAGCACTGAGGGACCCAACTGGTGGCTAAAAGGGTTTGGTGAGTCCAAAAAACAAACAATGTAGATACCCTAAGTTTAGCATGATATGCCATTGGCTACCGATTTTTGAAAAAAATATGTGCTAAGACAGCCCCTTTTAAAACAGTGATTTGCTAATCTTCTTACCCTCTTTGGCGCGATTTAATCATTTTCCTTCTCGGGTCTGCAGACAATTCAGTGCAGTGTCATTGTTGTCAGAATTAAAGGGGTATTCCCATCTCTGATATTTATGGCATATCCACAGGATATGTCATAAATGTCCGATATACGCAGTTCCCCCCTCTGAAAACAGCACCTATCTCTAGAATGGGGCCCCTGACCACCGTCCTACCTTCTGCCACTGTCACTGGGCTCCGGCCACTGGATGACAAGGTAACCAGGTTTTCTGGGACCAGCCAAGCTCATTTTGCTACTTTTTTAGAGATAGAGAGTGAATAGCATATTTTAGTATAACAGTACGCATCTATTAATTCCCCCCTGAAGATTTTTAGCAGTGGTCTTCCATTGGTTAAAACTCAGGAAGCAGCTAATAATATTAGGTTGAAGATCGATGTTGTGAAGTGTTCTACAGGAAATTGGGAATTCATTGTGGTTTATTTTATGTACAGTATTATTGCTAAACCTCAGATATTGGAGTGCTGTGTGACTTAGTCTGATTCAGGCGGATCAGATTGATATTTGAAACTCTGTGTATCAGAGAATCTCAATTTATCCTTATGAAGCCATAAAACTTCCACAGGGATTTTACTACAGTCAAGATTTAAAGGCCTGTACAATGTAATAAACAAATATACCTTGAAGGTAGTAGATAGTAAAATGAAAGGTTAAATATCTGACTCTTTTACTGGACGCAAATCAGAACAGGATCATATTGGAGAAAACATTAAATAAATGATAAGCAATACTTTAACTAGCTCTGTTGGAACGGTTACTATTAAAAGGGGACCTTGGCTGCTATATTACAGGAGCAACGAGGCGGTCACTGTGGCTGGCATCATTACAGGGCATTGTTTCTGGCACTGTTACAGGGACACTGTGGCTGGTACAATTATACATACACACAACGAATGACACTATATATGTTACTATATACAGTTGACTTGTATGGGCAATATTAGGGGTTTCCTGTATAACTTATACCTGTGATTTGCTATAAAAAGCTACTGTATTCGATTAAAAATAATTTTGTTTGTCATTATCAAAAATTGTCTATATATGTGGTAATTAAATAATTATGAAATATAAAACTATTTTGAAAAACAACCTAAGGAATTAAAGAAATATTATTAGAGTGGGGAGAAATCTTAAGGGACAGCTACATTACCTTTTAAGGGGTTTTCCACTACCGGACAACTGATGACCTATGCACCGGATAGGTGATCAGTTTATGATCAGTATATGATTTGTGCCTGTCTGACACCTGGACCCCCACCGATCAGCTGCTCCGGCTGCCTGCAGGCACCGGTTGTCATTACACACTATGCAGTGTACGGAGCCGGAAGCAGTTTGCTCCGTACATTGCATAGCAGCCGTGCTGCAGAACTGCAGCTCTGCTCCTATTTACTTGAATTGGAGCAGAGCTGCACTACTGCAGCTTGGCCGCGATTCCATGACCAGAGCTATCTGCTTCCGGCATGGTCGTTCGGTGCCCAGAGGCAGCCAGAGCAGCTGATCGGTGCAGCGGTCCGGTTGTCGGACACGCACCGGTCATACACTGATGATCTATCTGGTGTATAAGTCTGTTGTCCGGTAGTGGAAAACCCCTTTAAGGGCATGACCACACGTGGCGGATTTCCTCCGCAACTGTCCGCATCAATGCCGCACAGAATCTGCGTTGCAGATTCTGCTGCGGATCTGCACAAAATGTGCCGAAAATTGATGCGGACTGGCCGCTGCGGACTGCAGGAAAAGTGCTTCCCTTCTCCCTATTCAGTGCAGGATAGAGAGAAGGGACAGCACTTTCCCTAGTGAAAGTCAAAGAAATTCATACTTACCGCCCGTTGTCTTGGTGACGCGTCCCTCTTTCGGCATCCAGCCCGACCTCCCTGGATGACGCTCCAGTCCATGTGACCGCTGCAGCCTGTGCTTGGCCTGTGATTGGCTGCAGCCGTCACTTAGACTGAAACGTCATCCTGGGAGGCCGGACTGGAGACAGACGCAGGGAGTTCTCGGTAAGTATGAACTTATCTATTTTTTTACAGATACATGTATATTGAGATCGGTAGTCACTGTCCCGGGTGCAGAAACAGTTACTGCCGATCGCGTAACTCTTTCAGCACCCTGGACAGTGACTATTTACAGACGTCTCCTAGCAACGCTCCCGTCATTACGGGAGCCCCATTGACTTCCTCAGTCTGGCTGTAGACCTAGAAATACATAGGTCCAGCCAGAATGAAGAAATGTCATGGTAGTAAAAACAATACGCTCCGCAGCACACATAAGATCTGCGGACTTCATTGCGGAATTTTGACTCTCCATTGAAGTCAATGGAGAAATTCCGCCATGAGTCCGCCACTGCTCCGCAACAGACAGAGCATGCTGCGGACACCAAATTCCGCTCCGCAGCCTATGCTCCGCAGCGGAATTTTACGCCTAGTCTAAACGAACACTGCTAAATTAAAGTGTAAGTCAATGGACAAACGGCACCGCTGCGGATTAACGCTGCGGAGTGTCCGCAGCGGAATTTCAGTGAAATTCCGCCACGTGTGAACCCGCCCTAAAGGAATTGGAAAAGTAACTTAGTACAAGGAGAACCAGACCAAGAATTGCATGCATAGCTGTAGATGAAGTAGTAGAAGTCGACTGCGCTATTCCGTCAAAAAAAATGAACCCTTTCACGACGGTGATAAACGGAAACCATTAGCAAAGTATCCGTCACCATTGAGATCAATGGTGATGCAAACGGAAGCTATGGTTTCCATTTGTATTTCCATTGAGTGGTTCTCCCGACGGAAAGTTCTGACGGAACCCCTAAACAGAAAGACAACTCTGATGTGAACAGGCCCTTACTTTTTTCATTAAAACTAAGCCCAGCAACTTCAGATCCCTTTGCTCAGAAATAGGAAATCCACATTCTGATCTTAAAGTAAAACTATAACAATAGCATTGGGAATCACAGTGCATTAGAGCGTGTTTAATTCACTTCAGCAGTTTTTACAGTATCTGCTGTTATACAAAATGTGCTGTCCAACAGTATTAGGCAGAACAGACATTTGGCAATGTTAGCAGTATAAAATAAAAGGGTGTAATGTAAAGTCCTAATACACTATAATACAATATATTATTACTAGTCGCTAAATTGATTTATAGAAAACTGAGCGACCAGGACAATATCTTTTCACTTAGAATTTCCAAATGTTTTGAATTACAAAAGAGAAAAATGAAGCAATAATAACATAGGATTTAATACATTAACTTCCGCTCCTGACAACCACTATTTTTCTGTATGATAGATGCTAAGCATAGAGAGGTAAATGTACTTGAAGCATTTTATACAGCCAATATTTTACTAATCTGAGCACATATATATTACTGCATTAAATCAGGGATCTATAAACAGCCAGAGCTGATTTTTGTAAATGCTCAATTTTTTATTTAAAGTTCTTTTGCTAACTAGTAAATATTAAAATTTTCTTATGCATCCGCGCTTTGCATTTTTTCTGTAGGCATTGTATTCGCATCTATAACCTATATATATATATATATATATATATATATATATATATATATATATATATATATATATATATATCCCGAGCATATATCTATAGCATAAGACAAAATAATTATATTCACGGAACCAATATTGTCTAATAAAACTAATCAATAATAAATAACTCAAAAATAATTGAATAATAAACTTTATTAGTCCCCCTCCTGAGGATAAAAATACGCCGGCGGTGTTCTTCCTATCGTGGTCCCTTCCACTACAGGCTCTCCCCCCTATGTTACTACATATGTGAGCTGCAGCACAGTAAACAATTTAGTAATCTTATATTAATATTTAGATTGTTATACATTCTTTATATCAATTTGTTGTACTGAGGATTTTTTCCTTTGTGGTTCACATTTGTAGTATGTATAAACATTTTTAGCTAATTTTGAGTGGGGGCAACTGCTGGGTCTTTGTGGGGGATATACACAGTTCGTGCTGAGCACGGATGGTGTTCTCCCTCCCATGGTCCCAGTTTTGTATGCCCTATATATATTTTTTATATTTTTTTGTCTTATGCATATTTGGTATTTTTCTGCATATGAGATTTATATATATTTTTCGATATACTTTATCTATTGTAGGACATGGTGACCTCTGTTTGGGGCTAGCATTTACCACCTCCTGACGAAGGTTGCGAAACGCGCGTCGAGGTGTCTCCTTAGGATCATACCTTTCATCTGCCATCATGTCCACAACAGGTAATTAATTAGTTTCATCAATATAATTACTTTTGCACTTTGTCACTTTTGATTGTTTAGAACCATGGTACAATCAGTGGGACAATACTAGGTATTTCCTGCCCTCTGATGCACTATTAATTAGATATTACAGTAGTGACTTTGGCATTGACTTTTGAAATGGTGTGGCTTGTATTCACCTGAGACCGTTTTTACTTATGTTTTTTAACTGTTTTTGTACTACGTTTGTCTAATAATTGTAGGACGGTATTTTTATCCTCTGGAGGGGGACTAATAAAGTTTATTATGAAATAATTTGAGTTATTTATTATTGATTAGTTTCATTAGACAATATTGGTTTTGTGGATTGTATTGGCATCTGTATTTTCACCCTCTTTGTAATGTACAGGGCTGGGCAATATATTGGCTCTAAGTAAAGGATAATATTAATACAGTGCAGAGTTCCAACAATTTACAGTGGGGGATATCTTATGAGCCAAAAGGATTTTTAACTAAATGAATGAAGATCCTCCCTCGTCTCCTCCATGCCGAGTATAGCGCGCAGTGCCGGCTCCGCCTTCATATGACCCCGCACCTTCAACCACAGATCATCATAGTGCCTCACCTCTGAACAATAGGCACCCCCTGCATTTTCTAAGGTCAGTGATGCAGTGTATGTACATCACTATTTATGTGGGCACTATGGGCATTATGTATGTTGGTGGTGTATGAAAAAGCTATATTGCTTTATTGGATGTCTGTGGCAGGACCTGTGACCGAAGCAATGCGTGGGGGCATCTGGGGCTAAGGCATTGTGTGGGCTAATCAGAGATTACATTTTTATTTACAATATGACGCCAGCATTTGTGGACATTTTACTATTTTATCTTTATTCAAACAGTATATAAAGAAAATTTTACTTTGCAATCATTTATTAAAAGGCAAGCTCCCAGATATGCCATTTCTGTGTAAAAAGTAAGTTTATCCCTAAGGCCTCATTCACACGACAGGGTTTCCCGGCCGGGTGCCGGCCGTTCATAAATCGGCCGGCACGCGGCTGCATTAGGAATAATAGACCCCTAATGGGGCTATTCACACGACCAATTTTTTGACGGCCGGGAGAACCGGCCGTCAAAAAATAGGACATGCTCTATTTTCGGCCGGGTACCCGGGTACCCAGCCGCCCGGCTCCCATAGAAGTCTATGGGGCTGGGTAATACACGGCCATCACCGGAACGTGTCCCGAGTGATGGCCGGATTTTCCGTGGCTTGCGCTCTATCTCCTCCTCCTCACAGCGCAGAGTGCATGTGAGGAGGAGGAGTTGATGCCATTCGGATGAATGGCTGTACACTGTGTGGCAGGGCCGGGGTGTACAGCAGGTGGAAGGCAGCGCTGCGCTGGCTCCCTTCCCCTGCTTGTTTTAAAAGCGCCCTGGCCCGGCGACACCTTCCATGGCGCCGCTAGCAGCTACTGCTGCTGCAGCTGCTACTACTGTAGCGACGCCACTATAGCAGAGCAGGGAGGTATCTCCCCGCTCTGCTATGTGCTAGCTCCATTTTAGCTCCCTGAAGGAGCGGAATCCCCGTGTGTTCGGGGATTCCGCTCCTGGACAGAGCGCTTGATGTCTCTGTCCATATCTGGGCAGTGACATCAGGGGAAACTCCTGAAGCGGAATCCCCGAACACATGGGAACAGATGCAAAAATAATGCAAACCGGCCGGGAAAAATGGCCGATTTTACCGGCCGATACTCGGGCTCAGGCGGGACCCGGTCGTGTGAATCCCGCCTAAATCTTAGGAGAGTTTTGTCACTTTTGATAATTGCGGCAAAACCACAGCGGCTTTTACAAAAACATTGCACAACAAAAATGACTCAAGGAAAAACACCCCAATGCCGCAACAAAACCCACTCCCACTCATGCATGTTATAGAGCAGGAGGAGCTGAGTAGACTGCTATATACTATCGTTTTGTGGGAAAAGATTTAGTAGAACTTGTAATTTATTAAACTAAATCTCTGCTCATTTGGGGCTTATGAGTCCAGTGGGTGGTCCTACTCAGTGATTGACAATCTTCCCTGTAAGCATATAGAGATACCTGTCAATCATTGAGTGAGTTCATCTCCTGGACTCCAAAGGGTCAGTTCACACTGAGCAAAAAAACGGCCTAAATCACCCCACATTGATTTCAATGGGAGGCAGATGCATTTTTTTCCCCGGGCAGCTTTAGAACTAGTTTCTGACCGTTTTTCCACTGCGTTTTTTGCCTGCGGTCCTTGCATTAGATTCAATGGCCACAGGCAAAAAACACAGGAAAAAAAAGCACAGGCAGTTGAAAATCTGCCTCAAAATTCCTGAAGGAATTCTGAAGCAGTTTTTTTTGTGCCTGAAAAAAACTGTGTGAACTAGGCCTAAGGCCCTGTTCACACAGAGTTTTTTTGCCGCGGTAACCGCGTTGGAAGCCGCAGCAAAAAACATCCGAAATCGCCTCCCATTGATTTCAATGGGAGCCAGAAAAAAACGCTCACAAGAAAAAAAGCGACATGCCCTTTCTTGGGGCGTTTCCGTCTCTGACCTCCCATTGACATCAATGGGAGGGAGAGAAAGTGTTTTTCGCTGCGTTTTTTTGCCCGCGGTGGTCAATAGCCGTGGCTGAAAACCGCAAACGGCGTGCACGCAGGTCAAAATCTGCCTCAAAATTCCGTCTGGAATGGATTTTTCTGCCTGCAAAAAACTCTGTGTGAACAGGGCCTAAAACGGTCTTATTTATGGTGTATTTTCATGTTCTGTTGTCTGTGGGGGATTTTGCCATAATTTGCACAAAATCACTGAAACACCGCAGGCGATATGCAAAACTGTGTCAAGAGCCCTGCAGTTTTGGAAAAAACTCTAAATTTTTGCCACGATTTTGCATAACCGCTGCATTTTACTTCCTGAGATTTTGTGCAAATTGTGAAAAAGAAACCCCAACAAAAACGTTGCATGTAAATACACCCTAAAGCCTCACATATAATTTGGTTAGGGCTTTGATGTTGAAATGTGTGGTATCACCATGTATAGATCCAAATAGCTCTCTGAGGCCTTCTGAAGGAGGGTGAGAGATGTCTGGAAGAGAATTAAAAAGAACACCACACAATTATGCATCAATCATTTCCCTATCCAGGAGATCATCTACAAGTGGAGGCGATTTCAAAGAACTGCCAACTTGTCCAGGTCAGGCCGTCCCAGCAAGTTCAACCGGAGAGCATGAAGCAAGATACTGAATAAATTCTTTTAGGAACCCCAGAATTTCATCATAGGACCGACAAGTAGCCCTCACCATTATTTATATCAAATTGTATGAGTCTACCATTAGAAAGAGGCTGCACACATTAGATATACTTAAGAGATGTGTTAGGGTATGTTCACACACAGTGTTCTCAGACGTAATACGGGCGTTTTACGCCTCGAATTACGCCTGAAAAAATGCCCCTAACACGCCTACAAACATCTGCCCATTGCTTTCAATGGGAATTACGATGTTATGTTCCCACGAGCCTTTATTTTACGCGTCGCTGTCAAAATACAGAGTGTAAAATGACGGCTCATCAAAAGAAGTGCAGGACACTTCTTGGGACGTTTTTGGAGGCGTTTTTCATTGACTCCATTGAAAAACAGCTCCAAAAACGGACGTAAAAAACGTAAAAAAAGCCGGGGATTCCGCTACAGAAGAAGTGAGTGACAACACTGTCCATATATGGACAGAGTGACGTCACTCACGTCTGAAGCGGAATCCCTGACCCTGTGGCTGGGGATTCCTCTCCAGGTAAAGTCAGTGACTACACTGTCCATATATGGACATTGAAGTCAGTGACTTCTGCTTGAAGGGGCGGGGGATGGGTGCAACCTACAGGGGGCTGGGTGGCATTACCTGCAGAGGGCTGGGTGGCATTACCTACAGGGGGCTGGGTGGCATTATCTACAGGGGGCTGTGTGGCATTACCTGCAGAGGGCTGGGTGGCATTACCTACAGGGGGCTGTGTGGCATTACCTACAGAGGGATGGGTGGCATTACCTACAGGGGGCTGGGTGGCATTACCTACAGGGGACTGTGTGGCATTACCTACCAGGGGGGCTGTGGCATTATCTACAGAGGGCTGTTTGTGGCAACAAATTTAAATGAAATTCATCCGATTTTAAAACGGACAGGGAAAAAAACGGATGCAAAACGGGTCAAAATCGGCCGTTAAAAAGGGCAACACGGCCCGGAACAGAATCGTAACGGATGCAAAACGGCCGGGAAAAACGTCCGACACTCGGACCCTGTCGTGTGATTAAAGCCTACCTCTACCACTCTCCGCTCTGGCGGCAATATGGCACCTACAGGGGGACTGTGTGTGGAGCTATCTACTGGGGGGCTGTGTGTGGAGCTATCTACAGGGGTGCTGTGTGTGGAGCTATCTACAGGGGGATGTGTGTGGCGCTATCTACAGGGGGGCTGTGTGTGGAGCTATCCACAAGGGGGCTGTGTGTGGAGCTATGTACAGGGGTGCTGTGTGTGGAGCTATCTACAGGGGGATGTGTGTGGCGCTATCTACAGGGGGGCTGTGTGTGGAGCTATCTACAGGGGGCTGTGTGGCACTATCTACAGGGGGCTGTATCTGACGCTATGTACAGGGGGGCTGTGTCTGGCGCTATCTACAGGGGGCTGTGTCTGGCGCTATCTACAGGGGGGCTGTGTGTGGAGCTATGTACAGGGGGGCTGTATCTGGAGCTATCTACAGGGGGGCTCTGGTGGATGATTTTTCCATTGAGCGGCAGCAGAGTTGCAATACTGGAAAAAAAAATCCCCATCATGTAACTCTGCTACCTGTCAATTGAAAAGTCATCCACCACAGTGTCTCCCTCTTGACTTTCAGGGTATGTGCACACACAGTAATTGACGGACGTATTTCGGCCGCAAGTACCGGACCGAACACAGTGCAGGGAGCCGGGCTCCTAGCATCATACTTATGTACGATGCTAGGTGTCCCTGCCTCGCTGCAGGACAACTGTCCCGTACTGAAAACATGATTACAGTACGGGACAGTTGTCCTGCAGCGAGGCAGGGACTCCTAGCATCGTACATAAGTATGATGCTAGGAGCCCGGCTCCCTGCACCGTGTTCGGTCCGGTACTTGCGGCCGAAATACGTCCGTCAATTACGGACGTAATTAGTGTGTGTGCACATACCCTCATTGTTCTCAGTCTTTTGGTTTGTCCAGCAGCTGCTGCCGCCGTGATGAACAAATGTTATACCCAAGATAGGAAAAGTAACAATAAGACGATATAACTGGATCCATAATATCTGTGATATCCAGAAAGTCTAGAGATCCGCAGTGAGAATGTGCGCTCGTTATTTTCAGAAGAATCTGGCTGTGATTTGATGTGTTTATGCGGGAAATTGGGTGTGGTTAGGGGCGTGGCTTAAAATGTCCCTTTTCCGACTTCAAAAGTTGGGAGGTATGATGCTACAGCTGGGTAGTGTAGCACGCATGCACAATGTTTTGAACGAGATTTAGCCATTTAAGGGCCGGATAGGTGGCGGTGGTGGGCGGGGTTAAGAAGCTGCATCACAGAGTGAAAAATAATTACCATAAAAGGCGCGAAGAGTTTAAACGACGATATTTACGGACAGAGGAGGACTTCAGGAGAGAAGAGAACAGAAACTAACTTTGGACAGCTACGGCCATTGAGGGGTCAGGCGAGTTTAACAGGTAAGATGTTGATGACAGGATCCCTTTAAAGGGGTTGTTCCACAAAATACATGTATCCCCTACCCACAGGAGAGGGGATACATGTGTGATCGCTGGGGGTCCGACCACTGGGACCCCCAGCAACAAGGAGAACGAAAGTCCCCCGAAGTGCTCCATGAGAAGCTTGGGACTTCTGGGGTCTGTGTCTGGCTTGTGTGTCTGGCAGCTTCATATAAATGAATGGAGCGCCGGTCACGCATGTGCACAAGCGCGACCGCCGCACCATTCATTTCTATTGAGCTGCCGGACACAACCTCGTAAGTCCCATGCTTCTCATGGAGCACTTCGGGGGACTTCGTTCTCCTTATCGCTGGGGTCCCAGCGGTTGGACTCCAGCGATCACACATGTATCCCCTATCCTGCGGATAGGGGA
This sequence comes from Rhinoderma darwinii, assembly GCF_050947455.1. Lineage (NCBI taxonomy): Eukaryota > Metazoa > Chordata > Amphibia > Anura > Rhinodermatidae > Rhinoderma > Rhinoderma darwinii. The sequence goes on along the minus strand of NC_134688.1, from coordinate 212,066,495 downwards.
TACATGTGTTTTGTGGGACAACCCCTTTAATGGACAAGCCGAAGGGTAAGTTTAGGTACATAAGCCATAACTCAAAAAATATATATAGAGCTATGACATCAGCATTAGGCTGTCCACATGGGTCAGATTTGCTGTGGATTTTTCATGCGGATTTGTGCAGGTAAAATCTGCAGCGCAGTACAGTAGCATGAGAGTGGATCAGATTTTAACAAATGCAAATGATGTCAATTTCTGTTGCAGATTTTCCCCGTTGACTTCAACTGGGGATTTCACAATCCACAATAAAATCCACACCAATGTGATGTTGCAAATTTTGCACTGTGTGATCTGACACCTTTCTATCATAGCGGGCAATAACTTTTTCAGCAATTTGTGCTACAGTAGCTCTTCTGTGGGATCGTACCAGATGGGCTAGCTTTCATTCCCCACGCGTATTAATGCACCTTGGTCGCAAATGACCCTGTTGTTGGTTCGCCGGTTATCCTTCCTCGGACCACTTTTGGTAGGTACTAACCATTGCATACCGGGAACACCCCACAAGACCTGCTGTTTTTGAGATTATCTGATCCCAGTTATCCGGCCATCACAATTTGGCCCTTGTCAAAGTTGCTTCGATCCTTACCCTTGCCCATTTTTCCTGTTTTCAACTTCAAGATCTGTCTGTTCCCTTGCTGCCTAATATATCCCACCCCTTGACAGCTACCATTGTAATAAGATAATCATTGTTATTCACTTCACCTGTCAGTGGTTTTAATGTAGTGGCTGAATGGTGTATATTTTATATGATATATCTTAACATTTCCCAGAAACTTGTCAATATCACATGCATTTAGGAAATAATTTCTTAGTATAATATAATTTAACAAAAGAGAATGATGTAGTTGTATTAATTGATAATCTATACATATCGTGCATTATTATCCTGTGTACTGTAGCTTGCGTTCTTTGTACATAAAAAACCTTTGTGAACTGATAGGATGATAATAAGAATGTATAAGGGCAAGACCGTTGGGTTTTCACATTTTCCCTAACGTTAGGCTCCTCTGCTCCATATCTGAATGCGAAATGCTGGGTTATGACCCCGCCACACATGGGGCCTGAACTGAACTCATTAAACGCAGTATCACTCCTGAGTCGGCCTGCTGAGCCTGCGCCTGCAGTTAGTCATGGGTTTCTTTTGTGCATGTTTCTCTTGGGACCCTTCATTCACAAAGACGTCTAGGCTCAGCTGTGTCATTTCCCTTTTCCAGGCGGCCCCAAGATATTGTTAAGGGGGGGTTCCATTATAATAGTATAAAGTAATATTCAATATGGTCATAGTCTAACATATTATGTTTCTTCCATTCGAAACATAAAATAGACTAAATGGCAAGCTACATAAACAATACCTTTGTCACATAGTATAATGATGTCTAGAAAGTTGGATGTGAATGGAGCGATATATATGTAAAACTACTAGTAACAGGATTACCTTATTATATAGATTACACTGCTAATGTGGCAGAAGTGAAGGGGTTAGCAGCGTGACCAGAGGTCGCCCCCTCCTTTTACTTCACAGCTTGTTTGTTGTTTTTGTGTCTCCTTCCTGTGTCTGCTTCGTTTCAGGACAGTATGGCTGTTGTCTTGGCTTATGGAAATCAGTCAGAAACATTTGCTTAGTAAGAAGTTGTAGGAGCCTGACTGTAAGATAACTAATGGCTGCTGCTATTCATCATTTGCCCGAATAAATAAATACATAACACGTATGCGTTACGTTTACTTTTTTTTTTTGTACTATGGACACCACACCATTCACAGGTCTACGTTATATTTACAGACTAGGGCCTATCCACACTGCCGACGTATACCTCTAACTTATCGTACTGTATAGGCATAAAATAACATACGTTGCCCATAGGCTTCCATTGTAAAAAAACAAAAAACGTATACCACGCGGTGCTTGTAAATGGATACCTCTGTATCAAATAACGCAGTCGACTACACTATTCCATACTGCGAAAAAGAACGTGTGCTGAATTATACCAGTCAGATGGATGTCAAAAGGACATTCTTTTTGCGTCCGTCGGGTGAATGGGGCCTATGGATACGTTGAACATATGAGCCGGACACAGTGTAAATAGAATCTAAAATACATTATTTAACGATGGAAAATAGTTATACTGTGACATTTTCTGATAATTGTATTGCTAGACAAACAGAATTATTATGTGACTTTATAACGATTTAATGTAAACCTTGTGGAGGTAAGTAACATAGTAACACGTTGAAAAATTAAAAAAAATGAATAAAAATAACTAAAAATACAAAAAGAATCAAAGACAATAATCGGTTTTCCCCCTATAATCACAGATAAGTTCATTTAAATAAGACTTATGCCTCATGCACACAGTGTCCTGCCTGACAGCGTGCGGCGGCCGGGTCTCCTCCGTGATCCGTGGAAAGATAGGACATGTCAGCTTTCATGGACCCGATTTACCCACTAAATTGGATGGGTCCGTGAAAACTATTGGGTGCCACTCGGATGCCGTGAAAAACGGCCCGAGTGGCACTCAGTCGTGTGCAACTGCACTTAGAGTGAATTTACATGCTGCAGAATTGCTGCAGATTTTCAGTTTAGATTCTGCACTGAAAATACACTATGCTATACACGTGGGGTTTCACATGTAGCGGAGTTGAGGGCATGCTGCAGATTTTGTAAGCCGCAACATTTTAATTCTGTTGTGGATTTGTAGCGTATTTTTACCAAAGATTTCACCTTTTGCCATGCATAGGGTATAATCTGCCTCAAAGTTTGTGTGTAACATGCAGATTTTGTTGCGAAATCCACAGTAGAAATAGTTTGCAGCATGTTTCGTTTTTTTACTGCTCAAACTGCAAGCCTTTCCATTGATACGTGAAAAATGGGGTTTAGGTCTATTTGAAGGTATGAAATTTGATAGGAAAAATCTGGATCTTTTTTAAAAACTGATGCCCCCTTCACATATGTTCGGCGATCCTGTGTTGTTTCCCTCCGGCGTGGTACAGTACATTGGAGGGAAACGGATGTCAGAACTGATCCTATGCTTTTCTATGGGAGCATTATTGGCACCCGATAAATCAGTTGTTGCGCCAGACCTCTCCACATTGCACAACTGAAGATTTAGGCACTCCAAATTTGAATGAGGCACATAGAAAATCACCCAATGGGTGATGTCCTCATACTTTAAAGGGGTTTTCCAGTCCCTAAAAATTGATGGCCTACACATCATTTCTGGCAATACTCCTGCTGAATGAAAGGAACTGTGAATATGACTATAGAAGACTTGTAAAATGACTCCTGATGTCAACAGCAAGAGCAAAAGGATGTGTGTCAGCCTGGGATTCATATACCGTCTGGTCTGTTCATGGCACTAATGTCTGACTATGTATCCTTTAGGGTATGTGCACACGATAGCAGGCATTTACGTCTGAAAAGACAGACTGTTTTCAGGAGAAAACAGCTGCCTCGTTTCAGCCGTAATTCCTCCTCCTCGCATTTTGCGAGGCTTCTCTGACAGCCGTAAATTTCGAGCTGCTCTTCATTGAGTTCAATGAAGAACGGCTCAAATTACGTCTGAAAGAAGTTCCCTGCACTTCTTTTGACGAGGCTGTATTTTTACGTTTGGCTCTTTTGTGCACCAGATCAGTAGTTTTGCCAGAAGCAACGGAAACCAGGGGCACCGGCTCCGTCATCATTGAAATCAATGGTGATGGAAACGGAAACCTTCTGGAATGGAGATAAATGGAAATTATTTGCAATGTCAGCATTTACCATTGAAATCAGTGGTAATACAAGCTTTGGTTTCCGTTTGCCTTTCCATTCATGGGTTACTCCGACAGAAAGCTGCAATGGAACCCGTGAACGGAAATGAAATGCAACGCTAATGTGAACAGGCCCTAACAGATGGGTTATTTTTATCATTGGTGTCAATGTAAAACGGATACAGACGGATTGTAAGCCATTTGCATCCCTTATTTTTATTTCAGTGGAATTTTTTTACGGTTCCGTTTTTATTCTGATCTAAAATCAGAACAGAGTAAAAGGATTATAGAACTCAAGTGTGAACTTAGGCCTCATGCACACGACCGTGTTTTTGCGTCCGCAATTCAACCGCAAATCCACGGGTTAATTGCGGACCCATTCATTTCTATGTGGCCATACCCACTATCCGTGTTTTCACGGCTCTCCGCATGTCCGCACATCCGTGCCGCAGAAACTCCGGACATGTCTTATTATGGGCCGCAAATGCGGTGCGGACATGCCAATAGAAGTCAATGGGCCCGTGGAAATTGCGGATACACCTCCGTGTGTCATCCGCAGTTTTGCGGATTTGCGGAAGTGTTGCTAGGCGACGACCGGGAATGAGTTCTGTCGTCATCATGTTTTACCTAGGCTTTTTTTTTTTCATCCGCATTTTGCGGATTACATACGGATGAACTGCGGAGGACATACGGATGAACTGCGGATGACATTTCACGGAACACGGTCCTGGAATTTGCGGACCAGAAAAACACTACGGTCGTGTGCATGAGGCCTTAGCCTAATACATATACTAATAAATTATAATACACAATAAAAAAATAACCCTTGTTGTGAACTGTTTCCATATAGTTAGGCCTCATGCACACGACCGTAGCCATGTGCACGGCCGTGATTTTCGGGTCGGCTGGCCGCGGAGTGTCACCCGCGAGCCGTCCGCAGGCTCATATTTTCTATGAGCCTGGACCGTAATAAGCCGTAATAACACGGCCGTAATAAGGCATGTCCGTTCTTTTTGCGGTCCAGGCTCCTGGGCCATGCACGGACCGTGGAAACCACGGTCGTGTGTATGGGCCCATTGAAATGAATGGGGCCGCAATTCACCCGTGGATTTCCGGGGGAATTGCGGCTGCAAAAGCACGTTCGAAAGTGTGTTTAGTTACATACACTATACCTGCTGGTGCAGCTGCGACTCTTTTTGCAACTTTTTATAATTTAACCACGTGTCCAAGGGCTGGTTCAGGCAGATTTCAATCGGCGCTACTTCCCAGGCCCTTTTACACGAGCCAATGCTATACTTAATGGGAACGAACTAATGTTAGTACGATCATTCGATCCCCATCAGTTTGCATCATTGTCGGCAGCACATCCCGTCGGCTGATCGGTTCCCTTTTTACACGGGCCAATAATCGGCCGAACGAGAGTTCTTAGGAACGCTCGCTCCCGTTTTTTGTCCCGTGTAAATGTGTCTTAATGTGAATTACAAAGTGACTGATGTGGTGGAAATGTTTTGGAGCAAATACTTAAGAAATCATATGCACAAAGTACACACTTTTATTTCCACACAAAATGCACCAGAAAAGTGCTGAACGGAGTTTGCGACCTGTGGGCCTATATTCGGGAATTGCTATCTATGCCGTTTCCTGGATCAGTAGCTTCCAGTATATTATATTCAATCTACTATATTTCAGGTGGAATAATGATACAAGATGCTACTTCTGAGGGATGATAAGTGGAGGGTAAGACATGATACAATCCACAGATGACTTGGGGAAGTGAGATGGTTACATTGAATAATCACCAGCAATAGTGTATAAACGAGAAAACCTCCTCTAAGCCCCGCCATCTGTCTGACTAGCCACATGTTCCCAGCTGGCCCTGCCTCATTTGCTTGGTGCCCCCTCCCCTGGTTGGAGCACCTCTCTGCTCCCCACCTGCCCTCCCCCTCATTCTAGCGCCGCTGGCTTTAGCTGAGGGACACACTTGAGGTAACTGGCGCTTTAAAGGGGCCGTGCAGGATTAAACCAGCCCTGCTCAGCTCTTCCCATCCTCCTCCTCCGGTGACCTCACTACTTGCTCAGCCTGCAGCTCGGATGAGAAGGGGGAAAGGAGGGGAGAGAGAGTTCCTAGAGCCCGGCAAAAGGGGCACATACTCGGCGCCGGGTGTCTCATGACCAGCGGCCACTCCTGCACAGACACCCGCTACACCCTGCGTTTTGTGTCCTTGCGGAGATTCAGGCCGCGCTTCCTTCCTTATTCCTGTCTCCAACACCATGGCCAGCAGCGGAGGCAGCAATAGTACAATCAGCAGCGCCCCAACCGGGCGTATCCTGGGTGCCCGGAGCGCCAACCCCCGCAAGGCCCGCATCCAGGGCTTCATCGATGCCATTCAGGATGCTGTGGGACCCCCGAAACAGGCGGCGGCCGATAGGCGGACAGTGGAGAAGACCTGGAAACTAATGGACAAAGTGGTAAGAGGAGGGCGTCATGTGGTTGTCACGGTGCCCATTCATGTCATGCTCTGCCCGGGAGAGTTGTAGAACATTGTACGGGGAAACAACATAGTTTGGGATCTTTAACCTCCTCCCCTCTTCTCCCTCTCCCTAGTAAACTTTATTAACCAGTGCGCTGCCTGAGAGAATAGCATTGTGTGAGAGGGAGCAAACTTTATATACCGCTGGACCTGTCATCACACTACTGTATTGGGAGAGGAGATCGATAAAGTACACAACATTACACAGGAGACAGGATTACTACATGTAATGACTATCCACTACATGTAATGACTATCCTCTACATGTAATGACTATCCACTACATGTAATAACTATCCACTACGTGTAATAACTATCCACTACGTGTAATGACTATCCACTACGTGTAATAACTATCCACTACGTGTAATGACTATCCTCTACGTGTAATGACTATCCACTACGTGTAATAACTATCCACTACGTGTAATAACTATCCACTACGTGTAATGACTATCCACTACGTGTAATAACTATCCACTACGTGTAATGACTATCCTCTACGTGTAATGACTATCCACTACGTGTAATAACTATCCACTACGTGTAATGACTATCCTCTACATGTAATGACTATCCACTACATGTAATAACTATCCACTACGTGTAATAACTATCCACTACGTGTAATGACTATCCACTACGTGTAATGACTATCCACTACGTGTAATGACTATCCACTACGTGTAATAACTATCCACTACGTGTAATGACTATCCACTACGTGTAATGACTATCCACTACGTGTAATGACTATCCACTACGTGCAATGACTATCCACTACGTGTAATGACTATCCACTACCTGTAATGACTATCCACTACGTGTAATGACTATCCACTACGTGTAATGACTATCCACTACGTGTAATGACTATCCACTACGTGTAATGACTATCCTCTACGTGTAATGACTATCCACTACGTGCAATGACTATCCACTACGTACAATGACTATCCACTACGTGTAATGACTATCCACTACGTGTAATGACTATCCACTACATGTAATGACTATCCACTACATGTAATGACTATCCACTACGTGTAATGACTATCCACTACGTGCAATGACTATCCACTACGTGTAATGACTATCCTCTACGTGTAATAACTATCCACTATACGTAATATCTTTATCCACTTCTGTTCATGTAATAACTCTGTCCAGTAGACTTAATAACTCTTTCCACTACTGTACATGTAATAACTATATTCACTACATGGAATAACTCTATCCACTACTGTACATGTAATAGCTATATTCACTACATGGAATAACTCTATCCACTACTGTACATGTAATAGCTATATTCACTACATGGAATAACTATCCACTACTGTACATGTAATAGCTATATTCACTACATGGAATAACTATCCACTACTGTACATGTAATAACTATATTCACTACATGGAATAACTCTATCCACTACTGTACATGTAATAACTATATTCACTACATGGAATAACTCTATCCACTACTGTACATGTAATAACTATATTCACTACATGGAATAACTATCCACTACTGTACATGTAATAGCTATATTCACTACATGGAATAACTCTATCCACTACTGTACATGTAATAGCTATATTCACTACATGGAATAACTATCCACTACTGTACATGTAATAGCTATATTCACTACATGGAATAACTCTATCCACTACTGTACATGTAATAGCTATATTCACTACATGGAATAACTCTATCCACTACTGTACATGTAATAACTATATTCACTACATGGAATAACTATCCACTACTGTACATGTAATAGCTATATTCACTACATGGAATAACTCTATCCACTACTGTACATGTAATAGCTATATTCACTACATGGAATAACTATCCACTACTGTACATGTAATAGCTATATTCACTACATGGAATAACTCTATCCACTACTGTACATGTAATAACTATATTCACTACATGGAATAACTCTATCCACTACTGTACATGTAATAGCTATATTCACTACATGGAATAACTCTATCCACTACTGTACATGTAATAACTATATTCACTACATGGAATAACTCTATCCACTACTGTACATGTAATAACTATATTCACTACATGGAATAACTCTTTCCACTACTGTACATGTAATAGCTATATTCACTACATGGAATAACTATCCACTACTGTACATGTAATAGCTATATTCACTACATGGAATAACTCTTTCCACTACTGTACATGTAATAGCTATATTCACTACATGGAATAACTCTATCCACTACTGTACATGTAATAGCTATATTCACTACATGGAATAACTCTATCCACTACTGTACATGTAATAGCTATATTCACTACATGGAATAACTCTTTCCACTACTGTACATGTAATAGCTATATTCACTACATGGAATAACTCTATCCACTACTGTACATGTAATAACTATATTCACTACATGGAATAACTCTTTCCACTACTGTACATGTAATAGCTATATTCACTACATGGAATAACTCTATCCACTACTGTACATGTAATAACTATATTCACTACATGGAATAACTCTATCCACTACTGTACATGTAATAACTATATTCACTACATGGAATAACACTTTCCACTACTGTACATGTAATAGCTATATTCACTACATGGAATAACTATCCACTACTGTACATGTAATTAATATATTCACTACATGGAATAACTCTTTCCATTACTGTACATGTAATAGCTATATTCACTACATGGAATAACTATCCACTACTGTACATGTAATAGCTATATTCACTACATGGAATAACTCTTTCCACTACTGTACATGTAATAGCTATATTCACTACATGGAATAACTATCCACTACTGTACATGTAATAACTATATTCACTACATGGAATAACTATATTCACTACATGGAATAACTCTATCCACTACTGTACATGTAATAACTATATTCACTACATGGAATAACTTTATCCACTACTGTACATGTAATAGCTATATTCACTACATGGAATAACTATCCACTACTGTACATGTAATAACTATATTCACTACATGGAATAACTATATTCACTACATGGAATAACTATCCACTACTGTACATGTAATAACTATATTCACTACATGGAATAACTATATTCACTACATGGAATAACTCTATCCACTACTGTACATGTAATAACTATATTCACTACATGGAATAACTTTATCCACTACTGTACATGTAATAGCTATATTCACTACATGGAATAACTCTATCCACTACTGTACATGTAATAGCTATATTCACTACATGGAATAACTCTTTCCACTACTGTACATGTAATAGCTATATTCACTACATGGAATAACTCTTTCCACTACTGTACATGTAATAACTATATTCACTACATGGAATAACTCTTTCCACTACTGTACATGTAATAGCTATATTCACTACATGGAATAACTCTTTCCACTACTGTACATGTAATAACTATATTCACTACATGGAATAACTCTTTCCACTACTGTACATGTAATAGCTATATTCACTACATGGAATAACTCTTTCCACTACTGTACATGTAATAACTATATTCACTACATGGAATAACTCTTTCCACTACTGTACATGTAATAACTATATTCACTACATGTAATAACTCTATCCACTACTGTACATGTAATAGCTATATTCACTACATGGAATAACTATCCACTACTGTACATGTAATTAATATATTCACTACATGGAATAACTATCCACTACTGTACATGTAATAGCTATATTCACTACATGGAATAACTCTTTCCACTACTGTACATGTAATAACTATATTCACTACATGGAATAACTATATCCACTACTGTACATGTAATAGCTATATTCACTACATGGAATAACTCTTTCCACTACTGTACATGTAATAACTATATTCACTACATGGAATAACTCTATCCACTACTGTACATGTAATAACTATATTCACTACATGGAATAACTCTATCCACTACTGTACATGTAATAGCTATATTCACTACATGGAATAACTCTATCCACTACTGTACATGTAATAGCTATATTCACTACATGGAATAACTCTTTCCACTACTGTACATGTAATAACTATATTCACTACATGGAATAACTCTTTCCACTACTGTACATGTAATAGCTATATTCACTACATGGAATAACTCTATCCACTACTGTACATGTAATAGCTATATTCACTACATGGAATAACTATCCACTACTGTACATGTAATAGCTATATTCACTACATGGAATAACTCTTTCCACTACTGTACATGTAATAACTATATTCACTACATGGAATAACTCTTTCCACTACTGTACATGTAATAACTATATTCACTACATGGAATAACTCTTTCCACTACTGTACATGTAATAGCTATATTCACTACATGGAATAACTCTTTCCACTACTGTACATGTAATAACTATATTCACTACATGGAATAACTCTTTCCACTACTGTACATGTAATAGCTATATTCACTACATGGAATAACTCTTTCCACTACTGTACATGTAATAACTATATTCACTACATGGAATAACTCTTTCCACTACTGTACATGTAATAGCTATATTCACTACATGGAATAACTCTTTCCACTACTGTACATGTAATAACTATATTCACTACATGGAATAACTCTTTCCACTACTGTACATGTAATAACTATATTCACTACATGTAATAACTCTATCCACTACTGTACATGTAATAGCTATATTCACTACATGGAATAACTATCCACTACTGTACATGTAATTAATATATTCACTACATGGAATAACTATCCACTACTGTACATGTAATAGCTATATTCACTACATGGAATAACTCTTTCCACTACTGTACATGTAATAACTATATTCACTACATGGAATAACTCTATCCACTACTGTACATGTAATAGCTATATTCACTACATGGAATAACTCTTTCCACTACTGTACATGTAATAACTATATTCACTACATGGAATAACTCTATCCACTACTGTACATGTAATAGCTATATTCACTACATGGAATAACTCTATCCACTACTGTACATGTAATAGCTATATTCACTACATGGAATAACTCTTTCCACTACTGTACATGTAATAACTATATTCACTACATGGAATAACTCTTTCCACTACTGTACATGTAATAGCTATATTCACTACATGGAATAACTCTATCCACTACTGTACATGTAATAGCTATATTCACTACATGGAATAACTATCCACTACTGTACATGTAATAGCTATATTCACTACATGGAATAACTCTTTCCACTACTGTACATGTAATAACTATATTCACTACATGGAATAACTCTTTCCACTACTGTACATGTAATAGCTATATTCACTACATGGAATAACTATCCACTACTGTACATGTAATAGCTATATTCACTACATGGAATAACTATCCACTACTGTACATGTAATAGCTATATTCACTACATGGAATAACTCTATCCACTACTGTACATGTAATAGCTATATTCACTACATGGAATAACTCTATCCACTACTGTACATGTAATAACTATATTCACTACATGGAATAACTATCCACTACTGTACATGTAATAGCTATATTCACTACATGGAATAACTCTATCCACTACTGTACATGTAATAGCTATATTCACTACATGGAATAACTATCCACTACTGTACATGTAATAGCTATATTCACTACATGGAATAACTCTATCCACTACTGTACATGTAATAACTATATTCACTACATGGAATAACTCTATCCACTACTGTACATGTAATAGCTATATTCACTACATGGAATAACTCTATCCACTACTGTACATGTAATAACTATATTCACTACATGGAATAACTCTATCCACTACTGTACATGTAATAACTATATTCACTACATGGAATAACTCTTTCCACTACTGTACATGTAATAGCTATATTCACTACATGGAATAACTATCCACTACTGTACATGTAATAGCTATATTCACTACATGGAATAACTCTTTCCACTACTGTACATGTAATAGCTATATTCACTACATGGAATAACTCTATCCACTACTGTACATGTAATAGCTATATTCACTACATGGAATAACTCTATCCACTACTGTACATGTAATAGCTATATTCACTACATGGAATAACTCTTTCCACTACTGTACATGTAATAGCTATATTCACTACATGGAATAACTCTATCCACTACTGTACATGTAATAGCTATATTCACTACATGGAATAACACTTTCCACTACTGTACATGTAATAGCTATATTCACTACATGGAATAACTATCCACTACTGTACATGTAATAACTATATTCACTACATGGAATAACTATATTCACTACATGGAATAACTTTATCCACTACTGTACATGTAATAACTATATTCACTACATGGAATAACTTTATCCACTACTGTACATGTAATAGCTATATTCACTACATGGAATAACTCTATCCACTACTGTACATGTAATAACTATATTCACTACATGGAATAACTATCCACTACTGTACATGTAATAGCTATATTCACTACATGGAATAACTCTATCCACTACTGTACATGTAATAGCTATATTCACTACATGGAATAACTATCCACTACTGTACATGTAATAGCTATATTCACTACATGGAATAACTCTATCCACTACTGTACATGTAATAACTATATTCACTACATGGAATAACTCTATCCACTACTGTACATGTAATAGCTATATTCACTACATGGAATAACTATCCACTACTGTACATGTAATAGCTATATTCACTACATGGAATAACTCTATCCACTACTGTACATGTAATAGCTATATTCACTACATGGAATAACTCTATCCACTACTGTACATGTAATAACTATATTCACTACATGGAATAACTATCCACTACTGTACATGTAATAGCTATATTCACTACATGGAATAACTCTATCCACTACTGTACATGTAATAGCTATATTCACTACATGGAATAACTATCCACTACTGTACATGTAATAGCTATATTCACTACATGGAATAACTCTATCCACTACTGTACATGTAATAACTATATTCACTACATGGAATAACTCTATCCACTACTGTACATGTAATAGCTATATTCACTACATGGAATAACTCTATCCACTACTGTACATGTAATAACTATATTCACTACATGGAATAACTCTATCCACTACTGTACATGTAATAACTATATTCACTACATGGAATAACTCTTTCCACTACTGTACATGTAATAGCTATATTCACTACATGGAATAACTATCCACTACTGTACATGTAATAGCTATATTCACTACATGGAATAACTCTTTCCACTACTGTACATGTAATAGCTATATTCACTACATGGAATAACTCTATCCACTACTGTACATGTAATAGCTATATTCACTACATGGAATAACTCTATCCACTACTGTACATGTAATAGCTATATTCACTACATGGAATAACTCTTTCCACTACTGTACATGTAATAGCTATATTCACTACATGGAATAACTCTATCCACTACTGTACATGTAATAACTATATTCACTACATGGAATAACTCTTTCCACTACTGTACATGTAATAGCTATATTCACTACATGGAATAACTCTATCCACTACTGTACATGTAATAACTATATTCACTACATGGAATAACTCTATCCACTACTGTACATGTAATAACTATATTCACTACATGGAATAACACTTTCCACTACTGTACATGTAATAGCTATATTCACTACATGGAATAACTATCCACTACTGTACATGTAATTAATATATTCACTACATGGAATAACTCTTTCCATTACTGTACATGTAATAGCTATATTCACTACATGGAATAACTATCCACTACTGTACATGTAATAGCTATATTCACTACATGGAATAACTCTTTCCACTACTGTACATGTAATAGCTATATTCACTACATGGAATAACTATCCACTACTGTACATGTAATAACTATATTCACTACATGGAATAACTATATTCACTACATGGAATAACTCTATCCACTACTGTACATGTAATAACTATATTCACTACATGGAATAACTTTATCCACTACTGTACATGTAATAGCTATATTCACTACATGGAATAACTATCCACTACTGTACATGTAATAACTATATTCACTACATGGAATAACTATATTCACTACATGGAATAACTATCCACTACTGTACATGTAATAACTATATTCACTACATGGAATAACTATATTCACTACATGGAATAACTCTATCCACTACTGTACATGTAATAACTATATTCACTACATGGAATAACTTTATCCACTACTGTACATGTAATAGCTATATTCACTACATGGAATAACTCTATCCACTACTGTACATGTAATAGCTATATTCACTACATGGAATAACTCTTTCCACTACTGTACATGTAATAGCTATATTCACTACATGGAATAACTCTTTCCACTACTGTACATGTAATAACTATATTCACTACATGGAATAACTCTTTCCACTACTGTACATGTAATAGCTATATTCACTACATGGAATAACTCTTTCCACTACTGTACATGTAATAACTATATTCACTACATGGAATAACTCTTTCCACTACTGTACATGTAATAGCTATATTCACTACATGGAATAACTCTTTCCACTACTGTACATGTAATAACTATATTCACTACATGGAATAACTCTTTCCACTACTGTACATGTAATAACTATATTCACTACATGTAATAACTCTATCCACTACTGTACATGTAATAGCTATATTCACTACATGGAATAACTATCCACTACTGTACATGTAATTAATATATTCACTACATGGAATAACTATCCACTACTGTACATGTAATAGCTATATTCACTACATGGAATAACTCTTTCCACTACTGTACATGTAATAACTATATTCACTACATGGAATAACTCTTTCCACTACTGTACATGTAATAACTATATTCACTACATGGAATAACTCTTTCCACTACTGTACATGTAATAGCTATATTCACTACATGGAATAACTCTATCCACTACTGTACATGTAATAGCTATATTCACTACATGGAATAACTATCCACTACTGTACATGTAATAGCTATATTCACTACATGGAATAACTCTTTCCACTACTGTACATGTAATAACTATATTCACTACATGGAATAACTCTTTCCACTACTGTACATGTAATAGCTATATTCACTACATGGAATAACTATCCACTACTGTACATGTAATTAATATATTCACTACATGGAATAACTATCCACTACTGTACATGTAATAGCTATATTCACTACATGGAATAACTCTTTCCACTACTGTACATGTAATAGCTATATTCACTACATGGAATAACTCTTTCCACTACTGTACATGTAATAACTATATTCACTACATGGAATAACTCTTTCCACTACTGTACATGTAATAGCTATATTCACTACATGGAATAACTCTATCCACTACTGTACATGTAATAGCTATATTCACTACATGGAATAACTCTTTCCACTACTGTACATGTAATAACTATATTCACTACATGGAATAACTCTTTCCACTACTGTACATGTAATAGCTATATTCACTACATGGAATAACTATCCACTACTGTACATGTAATAACTATATTCACTACATGGAATAACTCTATCCACTACTGTACATATTCACTACATGGAATAACTCTATCCACTACTGTACATGTAATAACTATATTCACTACATGGAATAACTCTATCCACTAATGTACATGTAATAACTATATTCACTACATGGAATAACTCTATCCACTACTGTACATGTAATAGCTATATTCACTACATGGAATAACTTTCCACTACTGTACATGTAATAACTATATTCACTACATGGAATAACTCTATCCACTACTGTACATGTAATAACTATATTCACTACATGGAATAACTCTATCCACTACTGTACATGTAATAACTATATTCACTACATGGAATAACTTTCCACTACTGTACATGTAATAACTATATTCACTACATGGAATAACTCTATCCACTACTGTACATGTAATAGCTATATTCACTACATGGAATAACTCTATCCACTACTGTACATGTAATAACTATATTCACTACATGGAATAACTTTCCACTACTGTACATGTAATAACTATATTCACTACATGTAACAACTATCCGGGACATGTTCAGTTGGGAGAGTGGAATGCTTTGTATACAAACGCTGGCGGAGAAGGAAGTTGTAGGATAATCATTTAGAATAATTGGCGTTGAAGAGGGTCCACATGACATATGGCTTCTCTTGCTGAAAGAGGGGGTGGATACTTGTTAGAATATGTTTTTTGATGGCTTTGATCCCACCATAACCTTACTAGTTATCCTGTTAGATATGAGAACGGAAAGTTAATGAGTACACTGTATAGGGTATATGTTCTTAAAAAGATGTCACTGCTAGACATAAGTCCTAATAAAGAAAAGCTAGTGGGTGCATCTGCTGTAGACAATTGGTGTATCTGAACCTCATTGACCGGTCAGAAGGGACAAGTCTAAAATGTTGGCAGTTTCTTACTAAACCACAGAGTCCCTGTAAAGTCCATGATTCTGCGCAGACACGTGAAAGTACTTGTACTGTAATGTAGATCTAAGCATAAAGTAAGACGATGGGGAGCAAGCTACTTGAAATAAAAGTGGGCTTTGCTCACTTTCCTTTTAAGTAGCTTGCTCCCTATTTGTCACCTGGCAAACCTTTTATTATTAGGGCTAACAGACAAATAAGCTAGTGGGCACATGTGTGGGTCATAACATTGCCTCCTGCAAACTACACAGAGGCCCACACTGAGGGGTCGCACATCAGACCTTTCTAAGGGTTCGTCCATACGTAACGGAACTGCTGCGTATTTTCCATCCGTAATTGCGGACGGAAAATGCGCAGCCGAATACAGTAGCAGCAAAGTGGGTGAGCTTTAATAAATCTCATCCACACGCTGCGTACAATTTCGGACCAGAAATCCACCTGCGGTGCGTATTTTTCGTACTGTAGCATGTCGATTCCTGATGTGGACAGAATTGCTGCATTTTTCGGAGGAGATGTCTCCATCTCCCAGCATTGATATAAACGCAGCGAAATCCAAATGGTGCGGTTTTTCCGCAGCGGAATTTCTGTTAGTTTCTGCGGAATTGCTGCAGACATTTTCTGCAGAAATTCCGTTATGTGTGGACAAGCCCTTAGTCGACACATGATTCACCTTGGTGCCAGTATGCTTTTCTGATTTTCATGTATAGATTGAGACATAAGACCCATAATATTTAAATGTACGTCTATCTTTAGCGTGTCTTTCATTAATGTCAGGTATTGCGTTCCATGCAGTCCCGTGTTCCACCTATTGGTGCCCTGGTATAGATATTGCATCAGGTCCCTGGAGGTTCAAGCTTCACCTCTGTCAAGAGTTCAGTAGACGCATGAAATGATTTAGTGATGGTTGATGCTTGTTGTTTTGTCATGTCCTGATCATAATCACACTAAACTACAAAGTATCTTTACTGAGAGGAGCCATAAATACAGGAACTAAAGTGGCATATCCTGTACAGGAGCAATCACCCACCGAAAATTCTTATGAACCATAACACAGAGGACACATTTTATTGTCATTTTCAGAAACCCAATTGTGCTGTCATAGAACAAGGAAGTGTTTGACCCAGTTACCCTATTTTTGGGAACATAACAGAAAATGAAGACTTGTCTCTTCCTTTGGAGGACCCTTTTCATCTATGCATTACGCAGACTGCCCTTTGATTTTAATTGGTGTTGTGTAATGCTTCAATTTTCCTGAAGTGTTGCTGTGGTTAAACACTTGTTGATTAATTTCCCCAGAGATTGCAACTCATTATTTTGGGGGAAGGGGGTATAACAGCATGAGACCATTAGTTTGTCTTTGAGACTCTTCTATCAAACAGACTCTCCAAAAGAGCAACCCCTTTAAATCTGATTACTTCATCATGCTTCCGGCGAGGCCCCGTAGATAGTTCTACAGGAGTTCCCGATATGTCATGGTCAGTTGGCACAAGGATACAAATAAACATTCCTTCTATTTAGGGCAATTATTTCCCTATTGGTTTGGGATGTATCGGACATTTTTATTTTGTGAGGATCCCTGTCTGGGCTGGAGAAGCTTTGCATCCTGCTCATTACAATGGAAGTAAACGGCTACAACTATATACAGGTACTATCTTTTGTAGGTAAATTCAGGTAGAGGATAGTTGTATAGACTTTAATTTAGGCCCCAAAAATAGGGAATCTGAATAGTTTTATTGGAATCATTGTAGATATGAATACACTATAGGAACCTGCTTTGGAGATGTGCAGTATACTTCTCCTTCGGATCGGCCATTAATATTAGATTTGTGTGGGTCACGATGAGCTTCTTGAGCGGGATGCAAGGCTCTTACAAACAATGCAGCATCATTGTTTACCTACAGGTTTCAGACTGTTCGTACTTGCACATGCTATTACTTTCATAGCGAATTTGTAAGGTATTTCAGCACAAAAGTATCTTTGTGTGCAAGAATGAACAAAAATGAAACCTATGTAAACAATGGAGAGGCCGAAGCGTCGCAACACCTTTAAACAGCTGATCGGTGACCCCCTCCAATCTGATATAATGGCCTATCAATCTTGAAATCCTGGATAGGCCCTTTAGGCTAGGATCACACGCACCGTTTTTTTGGCCAAACACGGAAGTGGACACGAGAAAGGAGATGCATTTATTTTTTCTATATACCTTTCCTTCCTTTTTACATCCACCTCTGGCTTTGGCTCAAAAAACTGAGCAAAAAATGTCATATGTGATCTTGGCCTTAAAAAGACGATCCGTGAGTAGGTTCAAACACACAGTTCTGATGCAGTTTTTGGTGCAGTTTTAGGCTCCATATCCTAAAAGAAGTTTGAGGAAAAAACTGATATTCCCTGTCACTGCTAACTGGTAAAACCCTTCTTGAGTAAATACAAATGCTATCATAGCATTTGTATTTTACCTGATGAAGAGGCCGGTCCGGCCTTGAAGCGCGTAGTAATTAAAACAATATCTGATATTACATTTGATTGTTTTAAATCCTCATTACTCAAGAAGGGTTTTACCAGTACCAGGGAATATCTGTTTTTTCCTCAAACTTCCAAAATTACCATTTACCACTGGATCCGGATCGGAACCTTGGCTGCAGCAATATTTTAAAACACGTTTTCAAGGATGTTGTGCTCCTAGCGCAACTAACCAGGTCAGCAGAACTGATCACCGATCTGTGGCTTTTTTATTTTATCATTTGATGCACTGTGTGCGCTTTGTGTTGTTTTTTCTCCTCTACTGTTTAGATATCCAAAAGGAAGGATAGGTATATGGTTGAGTTCACACAGGGCGGATAACAGGGCGGATACTCTGCGTAAAAGCACGCAGCGTATCCGCCCTGTGCACCGCAGGGAATTATGGGCGAAAAACAGCAGCACTTGCTAGCAGTCCAGCCTCCTGGGATGACGTTTTATCCCAGGAGACAGCTGCAGCGGTAGTCACATGGGATGAAGCGTCATCCAAGGGGGCCGGCTCTCTGACGTCATCCAGGTTGGCCTTCTCTGATAACATTTCTTCCCATGTGACTGCCGCTATTGCCTGTGATTAGCTGCTGCGGTCACATGGGATGAAACGTCATCCCAGGAGGCCGGCCTGGGCGAAGAAACAGTCTTCTGTGTAAGTATAAGGTTTTCTTTTTTTCCTGAGTTGTGTTTTTTGCGGCGGAATCGATGTGAACACGCTGCAAAAAAACGCAACAACTGCTATTTGTTGCAGGTTTTACCCATTGAATTCAGTGGGGAAAACCCGCTACAAATAAGCAGTGATTACGCAAATACAATTGACATGCTGCGGAATAAAATTCCGCACCGCAGGTCAATTTCTGAGCGTTTTTTCTACTCAGTATTTACGCTTTGTGTGGATGGGATTTGTCCTATCTCATCCACTTTGCTGCTGTATTTGCTGCAGATTTTCGCAGTATTTACGCAATGTGTGAACTGACCCTTAAGAAAAGACTGATGCATCTGCTTCCTTTTGTGTCCACTCCAGTGTTTGGCTAAAAAACTGAGCCAAAAACGGCAGGCCTTAGAGTATATGCATATGCTTCTGCTTCAGATTTTTGCATCGTTTTTGTGGTTGGAAATATTTATCTGTAATTTTTTCACAAAATATGTGATAAAACTTTGTCGGAAACAATGAGGAAAGTGTGAACAAGAAGAAGAGGCACTAACTGAAGACTACTGTGGTGTGGTGGACACTTGAGGGTTGTACGACTGCTTTATGAAACATCATGTTTTACTTGTCAATGTGTTGAGTTGTTTCTAGACTATTTGTCATAAAACATTGTTGCAGAAAGCATGGGAACATTGTCTTTTTTGGGTGGGCCGACCAGAAGGTTCTTTGTGTTTAAATCTCCCCGGTTTCCTGAACGTGGGAGATGGTACATGAGACCTGGTTATGTAGTAAGTCAGGGTTAATTTTTAACGTTAAACCAAAAAAGAATATCTAAAAAAATACACATTTATTTAATCAATAAATATAATTTAAATTTTTATGAATTCACAATTAGGCCTCATTTACACGAGCGTGTGCGTTTTGCGCACGCAAAAAAACGCAGCGTTTTGCGTGCGCAAAAGGCACTTGACAGCTCCGTGTGTCATCAGTGTATGATGCGCGGCTGCGTGATTTTCGCGCAGCCGCCATCATAGAGATGAGGCTAGTCGACGTCAGTCACTGTCCAGGGTGCTGAAAGAGTTAACTGATCGGCAGTAACTCTTTCAGCACCCTCGACAGTGAATTCCGATCACCATATCGAGTAACCTGTTAAAAAAAAAAGAGGTTCGTACTTACCGAGAGCTTCCCGCCCGTTGCCTTGGTGACGCGCCTCTCTTGACATCTGGCCCCACCACCCTGGATGACGCGGCAGTCCATGTGACCGCTGCAGCCTGTGCTTGGCTTGTGATTGGCTGCAGCTGTCACTTGGACTGAATTGTCATCCCGGGAGGTCAGACTGGAGGAAGAAGCCGGGAGTTATCGGTAAGTCAGAACTTTTTTTTTTTTTTTACACATTCACGTATATTGGGATCGGAAGTCACTGTCCATGGTGCTGAACCAGTTTAACTCTTTCAGCACCCTGGACAGTGACTGTCTCCTGACGTCGCGTACCAGAACATTTTTTTGCCGGGTTCGGTCAAAACGAGTTCGGCCGAACCCGGTGAAGTTCGGTTCGGACGGTTCGCTCATCTCTAAGAAACTCTGTTTGGATGTTAGTAAACAGAAAAGCACGTGGTGCTTTTCTGTTTACATTCAGAGTTTGACAGCTCTTGCGCGAATCACGCAGTTCGCACGGAAGTGCTTCCGTGCGACCTGCGTGGTTTTCACGCACCCATTGACTTCAATGGGTGCGTGATGTGCGATAAACGCTGAATTTTAGAACATGTCGTGAGTTTTTTTCAGCGCACTCACGCTGAGCAAAACTCACGGACTGTCTGCATGCCCCCATAGACTTGTATAGGTCCGTGCGACCCACGTGAAAAGCACGCGAGTCGCACAGACGTATATCATGTTCGTGTCAATGAGGCCTTAAACAAACCTAACCCCCCTACAAATATGTACTACAGACATATAAGAAACATTTATATAAAATCAACCAGGTGTAACACCATCATAGTCATAATTCATAGTTGATCCACAGATAACAATAGTTACAAGCACGGGCAGTTAATCAAAAAATGTTAGTAATAACCCACGCCTGTAGAGTACTCGAGGCAGTGATCCTCAAAAATACAAACCATTGCAAATAAGTATACCTGTGGAAGACATGATGGTGGTTGGACCTTACACCAGGAGAAAATGCACCTTGACGCGCGTTTCACAACCTTCGTCAGGAGGTGAATGTGCTACTCAAAATCCTGGTTTAAATATTAAGTGGAGAGAGTGATTGCCAATGGCGCATGTCACATCACGTCCACAACATACGTCACTACGTCACTACATGCAATATGCCCATAATGGATGTCCGCCAATAGTATGACAAATTCCGGTCTGCGGCAGAGGGGTAGAGCAACGCGCATGCGCACAATCGCTGTAAGTATAATCGGTGCTTAACGTTTTTATTATTAAATGTTTTTAGAAAAAGGTAATCTATTATACAAAATAACAACCGATCCATCTGCCATCATGCCTCCACAAACAAAACCTAGATCAATAAGAATTGTATTAATTTATCAAACATAGAGCACAAGGGGGGGACTGAACCAGTATATCGATCCGTGAGAAAAAGACAAAATATTATAATAAACCCAAAAATCCAAAGAAAAAGAGGGGGGAAAAATAAAATAATTTGTGCTATAAAAAAAATAATAAAGTAAAATAATAAAATATAATGTATAAAAAATGTATAAATAAGAGTAGGGGGAATAAGAAACCCTGAAAATATCGCCATTGTTGAACAGTGGCATTGCCAGTCACTACATCACTATTAATAATACATATTTATATTTATGCATATGAAAAACTTGTACAAGTGTAAAGGTAATTTAAGAAGGCTACCATTGTTGTTTATACAAAAATAACCTAAAAAGTGAAAAATAATTTAATTGTTAACATCGCCAAACATTGGATTTTTTTATTGATGGTCACTTCTTTTTTTCCCCAAAGGGAAACTTTGAGGTCAGGCTGTGATAAACATCAGTTCAGGTGTACCAGCATGCCTTGCTCCACATTCTCCATTTGCTTCATATTCTAAACACTTTCAGTTTAAAACTCCGCGCGTGAGTGCTCTTCTTTTTATATATAATGGTCCAACAGTTTGCAACTTACACTTTTTTCATGAACAACTCCTCCAGTCTGTTATACTTTTTCATCTGATTCAACCACAGCAGTTATCCAAAACACATGACATACCAAAGCTGTTGGTCGGTGCTCAGTGTAAGGCTACATTCACACGAGCGTATCAGATTTACGCGCGTGAATCTGGTCCGTGTGTGTTACGTTATGCATCAGTGTGCTTTGTGAGTGGCATGCGTTATTCACGCACTTGCAAAGCACATTTTTTATTATTT
Source organism: Rhinoderma darwinii (assembly GCF_050947455.1). NCBI lineage: Eukaryota > Metazoa > Chordata > Amphibia > Anura > Rhinodermatidae > Rhinoderma > Rhinoderma darwinii. Next base: position 212,043,033 of record NC_134688.1, on the reverse strand, counting down.
TTCAATTGAATTGATGCGCAAATCACACAATCATTGACTTCAATGGGCGCGTAGGTGCGTGAAAATGCACCAATATAGGACATGCAGTGAGTTTCACGCAGCAGACACACGCATGTGTGAACGGCCCCATTGAAATCAATGGGTCCATGTGCTGCGCGTGATTTCCATGCGCAGCACATGGACGTTATTCACGTTCGTGTGAATGGGCCCTAAAACACTGAGCATGGCAGCAGTGAGCATGGTCGCTGGAGGTTGGCACACAACCTGGTCCCCTGTGGCTCTGCTCCATGTATAACTAAATACTGTTGCAAGAGACTTGAGAAAATGATTTTTTGCAGAGAAGGGCTGTTTTTTTCTTCTTTTAGGAATGAAGGTACACTAATAGGGAAGCTTTTAGTTTTTGTCTGGAACCTTAATGGAAACAACCGAAAGGAAATAGATACCTACTTGTAATTGTGCGATGCCTTGGCTTGTTCGAGATATAACTGGCTGTGCACATGCTAAATGTTTGGGCCACTGTAGGGTTCAGAGCAGAGGGAGCGCCATTTGGCTTTTGGAGAGCGGATTTTGCTTGGTAGTAGTTTTATTTGAGTATTGCTGGTGTTTCCGTTTATAATGTGGGGGTACATGTAAGCTGGGCAGAGTACATCAGGGGCATAGTCAGGAGGTATAATAATGGGGTAAAAAAACAATAACATAATCCATAGATGTGTGTTATGCTGTCAAGCAATCCTTTCTGCACAGGCCGGTGTCGCACTGATATATGGCGTCCTTTCTTATGCCCCTTTTGGTCCACACTCCGCACCTTTCCAGAATTGTGTTTTTTTTTTTTAAAGTTTTTTTTTTATACAGCGTTCACCACGCGTTATAAATTACATGTTAACTTTATTCTGCGGGTCAGTACGATTCCGGCGATACATATTTTATAGCACTTTTTTATGTTTTACAACGTTTTGCACAATAAAATTACTTTTGCAAAAAGAATGTATTTCTCTCTGTCGCCAAGTTGTGAGAATCATAACTGTTTAACTTTTTAGTCGACGGAGCTGTATGAGGGCTTGTTTTTTGAGAGGCGAGCTATAGTTTTTATAGTTACCGTTTTTGGATATGTGCGACTTTTTGATCACTTTTTATTTCAATATTTGTAGGGCAAAGTGACCAAAAAACAAACTCTGTTATAGTTTTTAACTTTATTTTTTTTGTTTTTTTTATGCTGTTCATCGCGTGCAATAAATAATATAATATTATTATACCTCAGGTCGTTACGGCCGCGGCGATACCAAATACGTATGGTTTATTATTTTTTTCAATAATAAATGACTTGATAAGGGAACAGGTCGATTGTGTTTTATTTTATTACTTGAAACTTTTATTATGTTTTCAAACTTGTATTTTTTTCCCTTTTTTTGTGACACTTTTTTTTTTTTTTATATTTTTTTTATACTTCTTCTTTTTTTACACTTTTTCAAGTCCCACTAGGGGACTTGAAGGTCCAACGGTCGGATGTTTTTTTTCTAATACATTGCACTACCTACGTAGAGCAATGTATTAGATCTGTCAGTTATTCACTGACATCAAGTCGATTAGGCTTCGCCTCCCGGTGGGGCCTAATCGGCTTCCGTAATGGCAGAGCAGTAGGTCATTGTGTCTCCTGTTGCCATAGCAGCAGTCGCCAGTCCTGATTTCCTGTCAGGGCTGGCGATCTGCTAGCAACCGCTAAGATGCAGCGATCGCTTTCGATTGCTGCATCGAAGGGGTTAATGGCAGGGATCGGAGCTAGCTCCGGTTCCTGCCGTTACAGGCGGATGTCAGCTGTAACATACTTCTGACTTGCACCACTCCTGAGCCGGCGCCATCTTGCCGGCAGCTATGGAAGCCGATCAGGCTCCGCCGCCTGGTGGGTCCTGACCGGCTTCCGTGCTAGGCAGACCGGGAGGCCAGTATTAGGCCTCTGGTTGCCATTGCAGCCAACGGAACTCCGGCAATTTCATTGCTGGGGTTCCGATGGGTTCCGATGAGCTGCAAACACCTTAAGTGGTTAACACCTTAAGGGGTTAATGGCGGGGATCGAAGCTAATTTCGGTCCCCGCCATTACAGCCGTTTGTTAGCTGTAAGATACCGCTGAGATCCGGCGATGATGGCATCGGCTCAGCTTCTGAGCCGGTGACAAACATTTGGCGTATGGATATGGCAATTTGCGGGAAGTCATGGCTTTCCATGGCATACCCATACGGCAAATGCCGGGAAGGGGTTAATATCTGAGATTTGATTAAATGTTGCATCTTTAATGTTTATGGATTAAAATGTGAAAACTAACAATACAGTTCACACATTTTTTACAGGCAGAAAAATCTGCTTCAAAATTCCTTCAGAAATTTTCAAGGCACATTTTGACCTGCCTGCAAATTCTTGCCGCGATTTTCACTGCGTTTTTCGGCTGCGGCCATTGAGCGCCATGGGCAAGAAAAGGCAGCGAGAAGCGCTTTCTTCCTCCCATTGATTTCAAAGGGAAGTCAGTGGCAAAACTGGGGCAAGAAAGCATGGCGCTTTTTTTACAGCGGGTGGCTAAAAAGCGCCGTGGGAAAAACGCCTCTGCCTTCCATTGAAATCAATGGGAGGCGGTTGCGGATGTTTTTCTGACGTATTTTCTGCGTCAAAATCCGCATAAAAAAAACTTTGTAAGGGTAATATTAAACGGCTCGACGTACGCCGTGTAAATGAGTGCCGATTATCGAGACAAAGATAATAGTTTTGTTATTTAAAATGATGCAATCAGCCGATGACTGATCGTTTACGCGTTCATCGGCTGATCGTTGCCCTGTTTACATGGGGCAATTATCGGGAATGAGCGTTTTGTGAACGCTGGTTTGCCTGATAATTGGCCGGTGTAAAAGGGCCTTAAAGTGTAGCTAAACGTTCGGCAAACTTCTGACATGTCATAGTGACATGTCAGAAGTTTGGAAGCGTGGGGGTCCGAGCACTGAGACCCCCACCAATCGCTAGAATGAAGCTTTTGAAGCGCTCATGTGAACGCTCAGCCGCTTCGAGTCTGTTCGTTTTTTTTTCCGGAAATCAATGTATCAGGTGTGTGGACTCCATAGAAAGTCTATGAGCCTGTACACCGATACATCGGCTTTCTGGAAAAAGCCGAACAGACACAAAGCGGCAGAGCGCTCACACGAGCGCTTTAGCTGCTTCGTTCTAGCGATTGGTGGGGGTCTCAGTGCTCGGCCCCCACCAATCCAAACTTCAGACATGTCACTATGAAATGTCAGAAGTTTGTCAAACGTTTAGCTACACTTTAAGGCCATGGCTACCTGGTGTACGTCTTTTATATTTGGGAGACAGCACCCTAGCAAAAGCTGATGAGCACTGTTGTTGGGTGGCTGTCCTTTCCCTAGAGAAAATGTAGTTTACAGGTCATAGATTCCTGTGAACTCTTTAATACAGGCAGGTGCTGTCTTGTGATCATTACAGCACATCCTACCCAACTTACTAACAAGAACCACAAAAGGTATTGTATAAGGCCCAATATAACTGTGCAAATTTGTATTGACTGCAACTTCACTGTGATTCCATATGTGGGAAACTGTCTTCTTTTATATTCCAAAATCACACTACAACTACATGTCATTCTGTTGGTTGTACTCCACTTCCCCTTTTCTCATAGAATAGGGAACTAGGGCACATTAGACTACTCACTGCCATTTGTGTATGGCCAGCTTAAAGGGAATGTGTTGCCAGAAAAACATGTTTTTTTTTAAAAAATTAAACATTTAGTGTGTGGGTGATTAAACATTGTTCAAATTTTTTTTATTTTTTTCACGAGTCAGGAAATAGTCAGGAAATATTATAAATTAATTCTAATTTATAATACTACCCATTTTTGGTCACTAGATGGAGCTATTCCCAAAATTGCAGCATTGCAACAATGGGTTAAAAGCCCTCGCTCTAGTGAGCTCTCAGCATCCCCCCCCTCCTTTATCCTGGCTAGTGCCGGGATAAACGAGGGGTTTGAACGGTGTAACCTCCTACGCTGTGTGTCGCCATTTTTTGAGCTAACACACAGTGTAGTAGGTTTACATACAGTAGTAAACACACAAACACGAACATACATTGAAATCTCTTACCTGCTCCTGCCGCCGCGGCTCCCTCCGGCCCGTCCGCTCCGTTTGCTGCCGCTGGTCCAAGTGCACAAATCCGGAAGCCGCGACCGGAAGTAGTAATATTACTGTCCGGCCGCGACTTCCGGTCCACAGGAAAAGGGCGCCGGACGGCGCCAATTTCGAATTGGACTGTGTGGGAGCGGCGCATGCGCAGTTCCCACACAGACGCCGTACACTGAAGTCAATGGGACGGGAGCCGTTCGCAGTCCCTATGGGACTGTGGCTGCCGTATTCCATGTCTGTATGTGTCGTTAATCGACACAGACAGAAATGGAACAAAAAATGGCAGCCCCCATAGGGAAGAAAAAGTGTAAAAATAAGAAAAAGTAAAACACAAACACACAAATGAATATAAACGTTTTTAATAAAGCACTAACATCTTTAACATATAAAAAAATAATTTGTGATGACACTGTTCCTTTAAGGAGGCTGTGCACTTGGTACAATCTCTTTTTATTAGAAGGGTCACCCAATGATAAGCTGATCAAGGTGTCCCGCCCCAGGGGCCAGTGCCAGATTAAGTAGACCATAGGGCCTGGGCTGTTTCCCAAACGTGGGCACTCCCTTCCTCACCACCGCCGCCCTTCAACGCAGTGTCTATAGTCAACACCGCCTTTCTCTAGTAACATGGATTACCATTCCCCTTGTCAAAGGGCTGTGTCCCTACATACTGACATTCTCGAATCATTGCTGACAGTATCATACAGGGTAGGGATGACACGATACCAGAATTTGGACTTCGATACCGATACTTCGTTTAGTATTGCGATTTCGATACTTTGCCAACAGTAATAAAAAAAAAAAGTTCTTCCGTTTTCTGATGTGAGGCGTGACGTGTGATGAATTTTGAATGCGTCTCACATTAATAGTAATTAATCCCATCATGTTTCTCAGGTCATAATGGGTTAATGTGCGAGGTACATGATGGGGTTAATCACTATTAATGTGAGGAACATGGAGGTTAAATTCATTCATCGCACCTCGCGCTTCACATTAATAAGTGAAAGAAAGCAGTGTTTATTTCATTTTTTTTTTACAGCGTACACATCATAAATGATGCAAAAAAATTGTTGTGCGCGCCATTACTGAATGTGTATATTTTATGTATTGAGACTTATTTTAATGTTTATTGTAAAAAAAAGGTGAATGTGTATTTTTTTAAAATTTAGCAATACTTTTGTTTTTACTTTATTTGTAAACTTTAATGTACTGACATATATCAGATATGTGCCAGTACATTAGCCTGTGGACGGATAGCACACAGGCTGTTGTTAGGACATACCCAAGTATGCCCTAACAACAAGAAATATGGTAAGACCGCCCTGGGGTCCGTCAATAGACCCTGGGCTGTCTGCCCATATATGGTATGGCCCTCGATCGCGTCACAGGAATTCCCTGTGACGCGATCCAATCGGCATCCCCCCTTCTCATTTTCTCCTAAGTGCTGCAGTCAGCTTTGATGGCAGCATTCAGGGGAATAGCGGCGAAGATGAGAGGTTTCTCTGATCTCCGCCGTTATAGAGCGGGGCTGCGGCTGTGTAATACAGCAATTGCCCCGCTCCTGACAGGAAGTGCATGCACGGTCAGCATGAGGAGATGCGGCCGGCACTGCACTAATGAGCGGCGGTTCAGGCATTGAAGACAGAACATGGGGGTGTTTTGTAGAGCGCCCGCCATGTTCTGTCTTCAGTGCCGCCGCTCATTAGTGCAGCGCTGGCCGCATCACATCATCCTGACCCCGCGCACTTATCAGGACTCAGGAGCGCGGCAATGACTATTACACAGCCGCAGCCTCGCTCTCATACATTCATGTATTACTATACTTAGATGTGCGGCTGCGCAGCTAAGTATTAAAATACAGGAAATAGCGGTATCGAACCGTTTGGGGGATGCACAGTATCGAAACAGTATCGACGTTTCGATGCATCGTGCATCCCTAGTGTAGGGGCAAATCCAATATACAAGTCTTTCCTATGACAGACATGTCAGGAACGGTGACATCTCTATAAATCTAGCGACACACAGGTGACATCTTCTCTGATTTGTAGATGTTCTATTTCCTTTTTTCTTCATCTAGCCCAGACCGCTATGATGACTTCTCCTGACGACTGTAGAGTTTCCTGCTGAGACATCTTTGGCTCCTCGCTTCTGCAGCCATTCCAAGCCTCTATAGCAACACAAATAAATTAAGACAACAGACCCGTAAATTAATGAAGGCCTCAAATCCCCTAAATTATTCCATACCCCAGGCTAGACCTAAGTAAATATCACAATTAATTGAACATGTAACCTCGATTACGAGTAATGAACGATTATTTAGGTCACACCCCTATTTCCATGCTATGCCATTGAATTAATATATATATTCCCTGAGCCTGCTATCTAATATACCGCCTGTCACTGCCACCCACACAGTATAAAGCCCCCATAGCTGCCCCCTCACAGTATAATGCCCCACTTTTTTTTTATTTATTTTTTTAGTGCCTAATAAAAATAACAAAATACACACTTCCCTAACCCTGTTCCAATGACGAGTGGAGGCGATCCCTCTGCTCCTCCGTTCTGTGTGGTTCGGCGCAGACAGGCGCTATGACGTCACTGCCTTGCACCTGTCTGCGCCAAGCTGTGTGCGGCCAGTTTTATATACACCGTGTTCCAAATTATTTTGCACATTGCATTTAAGTGTCATAAACATTTAATTATTAGTTTTTCAATTAAAGAGGCTCTGTCACCAGATTTTGCAACCCCTATCTGCTATTGCAGCAGATCGGCGCTGCAATGTAGATTACAGTAACGTTTTTATTTTTAAAAAACGAGCATTTTTGGCCAAGTTATGACCATTTTTGTAGTTATGCAAATGAGGCTTGCAAAAGTCCAAGTGGGTGTGTTTAAAAGTAAAAGTCCAACTGGGCGTGTATTATGTGCGTACATCGGGGCGTTTTTAATACTTTCACTAGCTGGGCGCTCTGAAGAGAAGTATCATCCACTTCTCTTCAGAACGCCCAGCTTCTGGCAGTGCGGATCTGTGACGTCACTCACAGGTCCTGCATCGTGTCAGACGAGTGAGGACACATCGGCACCAGAGGCTTCAGTTGATTCTGCAGCAGCATCGGCGTTTGCAGGTAAGTCGATGTAGCTACTTACCTGCAAACGCTGATGCTGCTGCAGAATCAACTGAAGCCTCTGGTGCCGGTGTCCTCGCTCGTCTGACACGATGCAGGACCTGTGAGTGACGTCACAGCGTGATCTCTCGAGAACACGCTCTGTGTCTGCACTGCCAGAAGCTGGGCGTTCTGAAGAGAAGTGGATGATACTTCTCATCAGAACGCCCAGCTAGTAAAAGTATTAAAAACGCCCCGATGTACGCACATAATACACGCCCACTTGGACTTTTACTTTTAAACACACCCACTTGGACTTTTGCAAGCCTCATTTGCATAACTACAAAAATGGTCATAACTTGGCCAAAAATGCTCGTTTTTTAAAAATAAAAACGTTACTGTAATCTACATTGCAGCGCCTATCTGCTGCAATAGCAGATAGGGGTTGCAAAATCTGGTGACAGAGCCTCTTTAAGACTCATGGATGGTATTGTGTCTTAGGGCTCTTAGGATCATTGTAATCAATCTCAGACACCTGTGATAATTAGTTTGCCAGGTGTGCCCAATCAAAGGAAAACTACTTAAGGACGTTCCACATTATTAAGCAGGCCACAGGTTTCAAGCAATATGGGAAGGAAAAAGGATCTCTCTGCTGCTCTCTCATGAGTGGTATAGTGCCAAGGGACTGGCGCAGGGCAAATGTGGTGCCTATTTTCAAAAAGGGCACTAGGTCTTCGCCGGGTAATTATAGACCAGTAAGCTTAACATCAATTGTGGGGAAAATGTTTGAGGGGCTATTGAGGGACTATATACAGAATTATGTGACAATAAATAGTATTATAAGTGACAGCCAGCATGGTTTTACAAAGGACAGAAGCTGTCAAACCAACCTGATTTGTTTTTATGAAGAGGTAAGCAGAAGCCTAGACAGAGGGGCCGCTGTGGATATAGTGTTTTTGGACTTTGCAAAGGCATTTGACACTGTCCCTCATAGACATCTAATGGGTAAATTAAGGACTATAGGTTTAGAAAGTATAGTTTGTAATTGGATTGAGAATTGGCTCAAGGACCGTATCCAGAGAGTTGTGGTCAATGATTCCTACTCTGAATGGTCCCCAGTTATAAGTGGTGTACCCCAGGGTTCAGTGCTGGGACCACTATTATTCAACTTATTTATTAATGATATAGAGGATGGGATTAATAGCACTATTTCTATTTTTGCAGATGACACCAAGCTATGTAATATAGTTCAGTCTATGGAAGATGTTTGTGAATTGCAGGCAGATTTAAACAAACTAAGTGTTTGGGCGTCCACTTGGCAAATGAAGTTTAATAACACAAACAGAAAAAATGGGACATAAATATCAAAACCACAAAAAAGGCCATACTCACTAGGTAGGTGGGTGGGTGACGACCATGCCTGACGACCAGCACATTATCCCTCCACGTATTACACATAGTACTGACACCCCATGTACTATTCACAGCACTGACCCCTATTCATCACATTTATTTTATTTATTTATTTTTATTACATTATTACACAGTTCTGACACTTTCATGCATACATATTTATTTTTTACCATCCATTCACACCCTAGCACTACACTGACACACATTTATCACACACCTTTGAGCACTTAGTCTGCCACTCCCCTCAAGACTAGTGGGAGGGGCTATCACTATTTAATGCACACTCCTTCTGCAGCATTCTTTGACCCGTCTGCGTCCTGATGGGAACGGGTTTTCACCCACCCACCTACCTAGTGAGTATGGCCTTTTTTGTGGTAAATGAAGTTTAATGTAGATAAATGTAAAGTTATGCATCTGGGTACGAAAAACCTGCAAGCATCATATGTCCTAGGGGGAGCTACACTGGGGGAGTCAATTGTTGAGAAGGATCTGGGTGTACTTGTAAATCATAAACTAAATTTCAGCATGCAGCGTCAATCAGCTGCTTCAAAGGCCAGCAAAATATTGTCGTGTATCAAAAGAGGCATGGACTCGCGGGACAGGGAGGTAATATTACCACTTTACAAAGCATTAGTGAGGCCTCATCTACAATATGCAGTCCAGTTCTGGGCTCCAGTTCATAGAAAGGATGCCCTGGAGTTGGAAAAAATACAAAGAAGAGCAACGAAGCTAATAAGGGGCATGGAGAATCTAAGTTATGAGGAAAGATTAAAAGAACTAAACCTATTTAGCCTTGAGAAAAGACGACTAAGGGGGGACATGATTAACTTATATAAATATATGAATGGCGCATACAAAAAATATGGTGAAATCCTGTTCCATGTAAAACCCCCTCAAAAAACAAGGGGGCACTCCCTCCGTCTGGAGAAAAAAAGGTTCAACCTGCAGAGGCGACAAGCCTTCTTTACTGTGAGAACTGTGAATCTATGGAATAGCCTACCGCAGGAGCTGGTCGCAGCAGGGACATTAGATGGCTTTAAAAAAGGCTTAGATAATTTCCTAGAACAAAAAAATATTAACTGCTATGTGTAGAAATTTTTTACTTCCCCTTTCCTATCCCACTTCCCCTTTCCCATCCCTTGGTTGAACTTGATGGACATGTGTCTTTTTTCAACCGTACAAACTATGTAACTATGTAACTATGTAACTATGAAATAGTGCAATACGTTGGACAAGGTATGAAAACATTGGATATTTCAAGAAAACTTAGGCGTGATCATTGTACTGTGAAAAGACTTGTGGCTGATTCAGAGCACAGACGGGTTCGTTCAGATAAAAGCATAATGAGGAAGGTTTCTGCCAGACAAATTAATAGGATTAGGAGAGCAGCTACTAAAATGCCATTGCAAAGCAGCAAACAGGTATTTGAAGCCGCTGGTGCCTCTGGAGTCCCGCAAACCTCAAGGTGTAGGAACCTCCAGAGGTTTGCAAGTGTGCACAAAGCTATTATTCGGCCACCCATAAACAATGCCCACAAGCAGAAATGGTTGGAGTGGGCTCAAATACATGAAGACTAATTTTCAAACCGGGTTGTTTACTGATGGGTGCCATGCAACCCTGGATGGTCCAGATGGATGGAGTAGTGGATGGTTGGTGAATGACCACCATGTCCCAACAAGGCTGCGACGTCAGCAAGGAGGTGGCGGAGTCATGTTTTGGGCTGGAATCATGGTAAAAGAGCTGGTAGGCCCCTTTAGGTTCCCTGAGGTGTGAAAATGACCTCTGCAAAGTACGTAGAGTTTATGACTGACCACTTTGTTCCGTGGTACAAAAAGAACCGTGCCTTCCGTAGCAAAATTATCTTCATGCATGACAATGCACCATCTCATGCTGCAAAGAATACCTCTGTGTCATTGGCTGCTATGGGCATAAAAGGAGAGAAACGCATGATGTGGCCCCCATGTTCCCCTGACCTCAACCCTATTGAGAACCTTTGGCGCATCCTCAAGCAAAATATCTGAGGGTGGGAGGCAGTTCACATCAAAACAGAAGATCTGGGAGGCTATTCTGACATCCTGCAAAGATATTCAAGCAGAAACTGTCCAAATACTCACAAATTCAATGGATGCAAGAATTGTGAAGGTGATATCAAAGAAGGGGTCCTATGTTAACATGTAATTTGGCCTGTTAAGTTTTTTTTTTTGATTGAAAGATCTTTTGATTTCTGTAAATATGACCTCCTGATGCTGCAAATTCAACAAATTAGCATTTTAGTTCTCTTTACAACCTTTAAAATGCTTTGATCTCTGTTGTGCATAATAATGTGAAACAGTGCATTTTGAGTTTACTTCTAAAAAAAAAATCTGTTATCATTAGGAGATTTGTTCAATAAAATTTGCATTATACTCCAACGGTTGATGGCTTGAAGATTATACTGACTGTCATTTGCATCGACTATTTAGGAAAATCAGCGAAAAATAACATTTGCATAATAATTTGGAACGCGGTGTAGTGAATGGTAGAGCAGGGACCTAAAGGTCTACCATTAATTTGAAATGTATCTGCACAGTTGAAACGGGAAAAAAAAAACACAAAATGTGCAAGATGGCGTCTGTTATCTGCACTGAACATCCGTTTCGTTTTTTTAGATTAATTGCCAAACCATAGACCAGACCCATACATTACCTCAGACCTCTAAATTTAGACTCCTTACCAGACCTTCGAATACATTCAGACTTCCTAAACTGTTAGTCCCCAGGCCAGACCCGGTAAACAAATACCGACACTCTAAATTAATACAGGCCCCCTAAGCTAATAAGAACTCCAGACCCCCTAAATACAGACCCCAGACTAGGGCTGGGCAATTGACCTAAATAAAAATCACGATTAATTGAACATGTAATCTCGATTACAATTCATGGACGATTATTTAGGCCACACCCCCTATTTTCATGCTACACCATTGAATTAATATTTATCCCGAGCCTGCTGTATACTACTGTATATAATATGCCCCCTGACACTGCTCTCCACACAGTATAATGCCCCATAGCTGCCCCACACAGTATAATGCCCCTATTACTGCCTCCACACAATATAATGCCCCTATAGTTGCCCTCCACACAGTATAATGCCCCCCATAACTGTCCTCCACACCGTATAATGCCCCCCATAAATGCCCTCCCCACAGTATAATGCCCCCATAGCTGTCTCTACATAGTATAATGCCCCCATATCTGACTTCCAAGCAGTATAATGCCCCTATAGCTGCCAAGAGGTAGGGACGGATGTGGGAGGAGGGATCCTCCAGCGCACCAGTCCAGTGGAATCAATATTGGATGCGCATGGATCCTCATGCCGGCACACGTATTGGTAGAAGCAAAAAGGAAAAGATCTGGAACCAGCGCTTTATAATAAAAAGAAGTCTTCCAATTTTATTTCTTTAAAAAATTTCCAGCTGCAAATGGGGTTGGTTGCAAACAGTTAGCCTACGCGTTTGATGTAATTCACGTCCTTACTCATGGCCTGTTATGACCATGGCTATGAGTAAGGACGTGGAATACGACTGAAACGCGTAGGCTAACTGTTTGCAACCAACCCCATTTGCAGTTGGAATTTTTTTAAAGAAATTAAATAAAGTTGGAAGACTTTTTCATTTTATTATATGGTTCCAGATCTTTTCCTTTTGCCCTATAGCTGCCCTCACAAAGTATAATGCACCCATAGCTGTATCCCACACTGTATAAAGTCCCCCATAGCTGCCCTAATGCTGTATAATGCCCCCACAGCTGCCCCCAATAGTTCCTGATAAAAATAATATACATACTCCCCTAACCCCGTTTCAATGACGAGTGTTGGATATCCCCCTGCTCCTCTGGTCTGTGCAGCTCAGCACAGACGAGCGCGATGATGTTGATTAATTGCGCTGAATTTCGATTTCGATTATTTTTCGATTTAATTGCCCAGCCCTAAACCAGACCACCTAAATTAATGTAGACCTCGGACCAAACCCCTAAATACAGACCCCAGAGAAGGCTCCCTAAACTAATATAGACACCAGATACCCTAAATACAGATCCCAGACCAGACCTACTAAATAGAGACCTCAGACCAGACCCTCTAAACAAATACAGACCACAGACCAGATCCCATAAACTTGCATAGCAGCTCACACTCTTTTCTTTGGAGCCTTGCTGCTCTACCATCTGACTTCAGGACTTGTAGTGCCACCACAGGTGCCCTCTGTTATGGGCAGTGTAATGCACAGACATGTCTCAGTCCTCCATAGTGAAAAATGCTCTTTCTATCTGCATTCCTCATTGGTGAATGGAGGACTACACTCTATAAATTCGGAATTCCCTAATAGGCTATTTGAGAAAAGTTTGATAAACCAGACAACCCCTTTAGGCCTTATTTACACGAACGTGTTTAACGTCCGTGATACACGCGTGAAAATCACGTGCGTCACACGGACCTATGTAAGTCCATGGGGCCGTTCAGACAGTCCGTGATTTTCACGCAGCATGTGTCCACTGCGTAAAACTCACGACATGTCCTATACTTGGGCGTTTTTCGCGCATCATTCACCCATTGAAGTCAATGGGTGCGTGAAAATCACGCGCAGCACACGGAAGCACTTCCGTGTGTCACGCGTGATTTGCGCAACAGTAGATCAAGAAATGAAGGGAAAAATAAACACTTCCTTCATTTCTTTTTCTAAACATCAAAACCGCATGTGATAAGGATGGCATATGCGTGAAAATCACGCACTATTCACTGACGACACACGGAACTGCAACGCGCACAAAACGCTGCGTTTTTTACGCGCGCAAAACGCACACATTCGTGTGGATAAGGCCTAAATGTAATTTTTATTTAACCAGTGTGGAATTTCATATTGAACAGTATTACAAGGAGCCGCGCAGTGTCATTATTATACAAAAACCGGTCTCCTTTTTTCTAAGCTGTTCTTATGATTTGAAAAGTGGGATGTTGATATGATCAAGGCTTAGACAGGCCTCGCACGTCATCCTAGAGAGCCATTGCTGCAAGTTGTACCAAGGACTGATCACAAAAGTGCTACAATTACTATGTTGGATTTCCCCCAGCCATTACATATGTGGGAAATATGTATATCCTGGAGGCATATAGACTTTAAATAGAAGAAAATAATGACTATGATAAGAATGAATGGAATAATAAATAGTATCTTGCTCTTGATGTCTGTGAACACCTCGGCTATTTAATAGTAATGTCCTGTATTTGCATCATTTATCTTTTCACAAAGTATGTTTTCAGCTACAAAATGCCATGAGACTTCTCACTAGAATATTTGTTTGATTTGTAGGTAGTAACATACCATTCATGCGAACAAGAGATAATTGTAGTATATGCTACTATGAGTTATAATTATTATTATTTTTTTGATCAATTATTTTTACAAAGGAAGTCAATGGCAGATGTAGGCATATAGTTGCATATGTTCAGTGGCACTGAGTATGCCAATCTCCGTGCCCCTAATTGCCACTTTCTGCCTATTATAGATTGCCACTCTGATGTGTGTTTAATCCTTTTTCATCCCAGGATGACACAGCGAGTGTGTCCGTGATGATGCGGACTCAATAAGTAACAGCCGACATATCGTTGCAATGGCTGGGATTCTAAAAAAACCTCAGATTTCATTCATTTAACACCTTCCTTGGCACTCCCTCTGCCACCCCATTGGCGCCTACTGTTTTTTTTCCCACGGAAACAATAGCGTAGACGTCTACACTATATTATTTATGTGGAAAAAAATGGAAACCTAGCGGAACGAATGCAAACTGAATGCAAAAGGCAGCGATAGTTTCCATTTTGCTTTCCGCTCATCTGTTTCTCTGACGGAAAGGTTGAATGGAACAGATGAACGGAAAGACAACGCTGATGGGAATGGGCCCTATATATTTCATCCACCAGCTTGTTGGTTTGAAAACTATTGAGCCCTCGATTTATTTCAGTTATTGACATTACTATGCATTGTCTAAAATAGTAGGTATGAGACCGCACTAGCGCCAGGGTATCAGGCTGGTGCCACATTGTATCCACGGAATAATCCCTCAGCCAGTCCCATCAACAAACACTTATTCTTCACAACACCGATCCGATTAAATGCAAAAAGCATTTATTGTCCGTTTGCTTTTACAATACATGTTTTTTGCATTTAATCAGATCTTTGTGCTCTTTTGAGGAAGTGGCGTATGACTGCATTGCTCTTTATCTTTAAAATATTCAGAAAGAATTAAATTAAAAAAAAAAAAAAAAAGGGAAATAACAGTAGTTGTCCAGTTTTCACAAACTAATGTTCTTTTCTGTATAATTAAAAGCGAAACATTTTTTCAATATACCTTCAGTATTAATTCCTCACAGTTTTGAAGAACTCTGCTTGTTATTCGGTGGATAAAATTCTGTCCATGGTCATATGATGGACACATAGGCGCACGGCTCGTTGCAGTATGTGTATCCGAGCAATGTCTTGTAATACTGTGAACCGCTGCTACAAGTGTGTCGGCGATTCACAGTACGAGCAGGTTGAAATGAAGGGGAAGCGGCACTGATCGGCAGGGGGTGCTGGGAGTCGGAACCCCTCCCATCATGTATTGATGGCCTATCCTGTGGACCCCCACCGATCATCTGTTTTGAAGGGGCTACAGCGCTTATAGGAGTGCTGCTTCCCCTTCGTTCCGGTCACTGCCCAGACTGTGAATCGGCAACATATTTGTAGCACGCGTTTCACAGTATTACAGCCTTCTGTAATACTGTGAAACGCTGCTACTGCTGTGTCAGCGATTCGCACTACGAGCAGTGAGCACTGCTTTAAAACAGCTGATCGGCAGCGGTCCCAGCAGTTGGACCCTTAGCGATCAGCTATTGAGGGCCTATCCTGAGGATAGGCGATCAATTTTTAGGGACAGGAAAACCCCTTTAAATGTGCTTCTACCTATTATGATATCTCATGCATGTCTTCATATTGATTTTGTACAGGGTATAGCCAGTGCCACCCATGGAGTTTTATAAGTAGAGAGGAGTTTTACCAAGTTTTTGTTGAGTGTTTTTAGTATTGTGTTTGGGTGGGGGGACAAATTTAAGATTTACTATTTACATATTTTCAGGATCCTGCAATTCTGAATGCTGAAATTATTAGGAACTACTGGTGGACGTGTTTTAGTTGTGTATGTATATAATCTATAGAATCTGGAAATACTTTGTCACGCTGTTTGGCAAGTAAACTCACATGGATGGCACGACCGTCAGGTAGCGCTCAAAAAAGAAATCGGGTAATAAAACCTGTGTCACTCATTGCTCATCTTAATCTTGTTGGAGCACTCTAGATCATATGAAGATTTCTTTAAATATAAAAGATTTCTTATTACAGAATTAATTGAAAGTAATTCTTTAGTTGCATAAATTTAGCACTCTCGCCCATTGATGTCTCTGGTTACTTTAGAATGGTTTTCTGAGTACAGAGCAAGATAACATTAGTATATGATATGCCATTAATGTGTGATCGGTGGGGGTCTGCAGGGGCAGAGCAGGTCACCGCGTCATTGTAATTGTTGAATTCAACAAAAATGGAGAATAGATTTAGATGATGTACAGTTGGACATAACAAATCTAAAAAAAAAACTAATTAAAAAATGAATTGGTTGTCATGAATTTCTTTTAATCACTGCTAAACCTTTCATGAAAAAAACAGGTCTCACACAAAAGAGCTTGTTAACGAAGGGCAAATGAAGTCACTGCGCAATTACCTTTCCTTTTTTTAATCTGTAGCTTGGCTTGCAGAGTACTTAGAGGCTCTGTCACCACATTATAAGTGGCCTACCTCCTACATAATGTGATCGGCGCTGTAATGTAGGCGACAGCAGTGCTTTTTATTTTAAAAAAAACGATCTATTTTTACCACTTTATGTGCGATTTTAGATTTATGCTAATTAGTTTCTTAAAGAGGCTCTGTCACCAGATTTTGCAAGCCCTATCTCCTATTGCAGCAGATCGGCGCTGCAATGTAGATAAGAGTAACGTTTTATTTTTAAAAAACGAGCATTTTTGGCCAAGTTATGACCATTTTTGTATTTATGCAAATGAGGCTTGCAAAAGTCCAAGTAGGCGTGTTTAAAGTAAAAGTCCAACTGGGCGTGTATTATGTGCGTACATCGGGGCGTGTTTACTTCTTTTACTAGCTGGGCGTTCTGACGAGAAGTATCATCCACTTCTCTTCACAACGCCCAGCTTCTGGCAGTGCAGACACAGCCGTGTTCTCGAGAGATCACGCTGTGACGTCACTCACAGGTCCTGCATCGTGTTGGACGAGCGAGGACATATCGGCACCAGAGGCTACATTTGATTCTGCAGCAGCATCGGCGTTTGCAGGTAAGTCGATGTAGCTACTTACCTGCAAACGCTGATGCTGCTGCAGAATCAACTGTAGCCTCCGGTGCCGATGTGTCCTCGCTCGTCTGACACGATGCAGGACCTGGGGAAGTGACGTCACAGCGTGATCTGCCAGAAGCTGGGCGTTGTGAAGAGGAGTGGATGATACTTCTTGTCAGAACGCCCAGCTAGTAAAAGAAGTAAAAACGCCCCGATGTACGCACATAATACACGCCCAGTTGGACTTTTACTTTTAAACACGCCCAGTTGTACTTTTGCAAGCCTCATTTGCATAAATACAAAAATGGTCATAACTTGGCCAAAAATGCTCGTTTTTAAAAAATAAAAACGTTACTGTAATCTACATTGCAGCGCCGATCTGCTGCAATAGCAGATAGGGGTTGCAAAATCTGGTGACAGAGCCTCTTTAATGTCCAAGTGGGCGTGTTTTTACTTTAGACCAAGTGGGCGTTGTACAGAGGAGTGTGTATGGTACTGATTTGTCTTCATCAAATCTGCCTCGCGGTTTTCAGCAGAATCTAATTTTGACTACTACATATATGGGTACCCCCTTAAACTGGGCTCACACGTCGTGGTCAAAATAAGTTTTTTGCTGCTAGTTTTCCAGAGATTCTGTAGCAAAATCTGCATTTGTTATGTGCAGATCTAGGCTATGTTCACACAGAGTTTTTTTGCAGGCGGAATTTCTGCCTCAAAATTCCGTTTGGAAGTTGAGGCAGATTTTCCTCTCCCTGCACGCTGATTTTCGCTGCGTTGTTCACCCGCGGCCATTGAGAGCCGCGTGCATAAAACGCAGCGAAATACGCTTTCTCTGCCTCCCATTGAAGTCAATGTCCATACTTTCTCCCGCGAGGCAGTTTTACCGCTCGCGGGAGAAAACTGCCCCCGCCTCCCATTGAAATCAACGGGAGGCATTTTCGGGCCGTTTTTGACGATTTTTTTGGGTGCGGTTTTCCAGTGAAAAAACTCAGTGTGAAGATAGCCTAACAGTGGATATCATCCCTTCTACATTGAAAAGGGGGAACTCTGCGGTGAAAATTACAGAATGAGCATGCTGCAGGCTTTCAAATTTGAAGGATGCTCTGATTTCCGCGTGGAAAAGGTTCTCAAGTATATGGATTAGATTTATTTAATATCTCATCCACATGACTGGTACTCTTCAAACTAGTCACGTTTATATACCACGTTGTCCGAACGACCAGTGATTATTTTTATGTTCACAATATTTGCACAACCAACGAGTGTTTTATCGCTCATTGGCTACGTCTATTAACTTTAAACAATAATCGTACATGAACGTTTGTTAGTATTGGAATCGAACGGGTTATCTGCTCATAAAAGGATGTATTCAGACGTCGTGGTTTATGTGCGGTTCTTGCCCCGCCGACAAGAACCGCACATCAAAAAAATGCACGCGGTTTCATGGCGAATTAGTGCAGTTGCCCTGCTAGCAGAATTTAACTTCCTTAAAATTGCAAAAAACGGGGCTTTAACTTGGGAAAGACGAGTAGACCCTACAAGAGCCACAATCCTAGTTTGCAAATGTAGCGTACTGGAAAGGGTTAAGAGCATGTTCGTCGGTATTCTTAAAAACACTATTGAGCATCTGTGAGTGATTTTAGCAGACTGGCGAACACACGTGTTGAGCTCGGAATCATAAACAACTTTTTTTTTTCACTTGACCTTTTGTTACGGTACATCCTGTTTACAGAAAAACAAAAATATAGTAAAGAATTCTCTATTAGTAGATTTTATTGTGCAATATAAATGTAATAATTCTCTTATACATAACCTGTGAAGCGTCTCTAATCTGCAAAATGTTTTAGACGCTATGAAACTTAAGCTTTATAATTTTTTCCGCAATGGCCAGATCTCATTTATTATCTTGTAATTTGCATAAAATGTATAAAAGCCACATAGGAAGATTTATTAAGATGACGTGTCTTCATACGCCAGTCTTGGTAAGAAACGAGCTGGGATTAGATGCCACGTTTGTCGCTTTTTCGACTGTCCATGTCCCACTGATTGAAAATGACACGAGCTAGGAACTGGCGTAGATCTTCGCTATCATTTCCGCCAGTTTCTGGAATAAATTCTAGGAAATGCGGCACTTTTTTAAACTGGTGAGAGAGGCAGAAATGTCCAAAACACAATTTGTTTGCGACTCTGGGGCCGTTTGTGACTTTTCTACGCCTGAAAACTGGAATCGATACCTTGTTAAATTCCCTCCACAGTGTTTGCTTCCATCCGGCTATCATAGTTTTTAGGGTATGTTCACACGCAAACGCCAAATACGTCTGAAATTATGGAGCTGTTTTCAGGCGAAAACCGCTCCTGAATATCAGACCTTTTTGCATGTACTCGCATTTTTTGCGGCGTCATTTACGGATGTAATTGGAGCTGTTCTTCATTGGAGTCCATGAAAAACGACTCCAAAAACATCCCAAGAAGTGTCCTGCACTTCTTTGACGCGGGCGTAATTTTACGTGCCGTCTTTTGACAGCGATGCATAAAATGACACCTCGTCTGAACAGAACATCGTAAGACCCATTGCTAGAAATGGGCAGATGTTTGCAGATGTTTTGGAGCCGTCCTTTTCAGGCGTAATTCGAGGTGTAAAACGCCTGAATTACGTCTGAAAATAGGTTGTGTGCAAATACCCTTGGATGTGATCAATATTATGGTTGTCCCGTGTGTTAGGGCCGGTTTACATCAGCATTCGCTTTCCGTTCAGGGGTTCCATCGGAGGTTTGCGTCGGGTGAACCCCTCAACGGAAAGTAAAACGGAAACCTTAGCTTACGTTTGCATCACCATGATATCAATGGTGATGGAAACATTGCTAATGGTTTCCGCTTGTCCATTTTTCCGACTGAATCAATAGAGCAGATTTTGCTCAAAGATTTTGGTGCCATGTCATTTTAGAAGTATAACATTTTTAATCCAGTGAGGTGTGGAAGATGCGGAAGCAGTCCTCCATGCACAGTCCGGGTTTAGATGGGCGAGTGTCGCGCTGATATGTGGTATCCTTACGGATACACTTTTTTTGTGCAGACACGGCACCTTTTTTGTACCATGCTTTTTTTTCAGTTTCTCTCCCGGTTCCCGGTGCACACAGTCACCAGCTGTGTACACCGGGAACAACTCATTAACTATACGTCCTCGTGCGGGTAGGGGCTAATGATCAAAAAAAAATATTTGCAAAAGTGTACACAGCCTTTAACCATATTTTTTAGAAGTAAAGGGGTTGTCAGGATTAGAAAAAAGGGTCCCATAGATTTTTTTTCCCCTCAAACTTCACCACTCATGTCTCTTTATTCTGTCTGATTTTGCAGCTTAGCCCCATTCACTTGCATGGGGCTGTATTGCAATACTGGCACAGCCCATGGACGAGAGTGGCGCTGTTTCTACTTTGGTCTCGATCAATCCCTTGAAAACACGGTACAGTATCTTAGCGCGTTTGTTGTGGTGTTTTCGGCCACAACATTGTGCGTCTCATGTAAAATCTTACAAAAAAGTCGCCATCGCTTATAATAAAAATGTGGAGTTCTACTCGATGTATTTTAATATTTGCCAAGCATTTCTTTTGAAATGCTCCTTGTTTTCTCAGTGATATGTTCAGAATTCTGTAAAACGATTAGCCCGTGCTTACTTGTGTTTATCCCAGATAAACAGCCTCTAGTATTTGCCCGGTTTTGTTGTACAGTTTATGATTACAGGAGCTGTGCGGACAGGGACTCTTGTAGCAGCGACGTTCTCATGGGGGCTCGGGGGCTTTTGATCTGTCTTGAGTCAACATTTTGCTGTTTGTCAGAACATGTACAGTGCCAGCAATTTAAGCTTCAGAGCAGACGAGCTGAACCACAGCCAGTCAGCAGGCACATTCTATCTGTCTAGTCCAGAAGAGTGAGTTTCATGATGGACTGGTGACCTTGTCATTAATCCCGTCTAAGGTTGACATTTTCATGTTCCAGATCTCGAATAATGCAGGTCAAGTAGAAAAAAAACAACTTTACATCTATATAAACCAGTCTTGTTTACATAGAATTTTCCATATACAGTTTAGTATATTTGGGACGATAGCACTTGCTATACATGATTGAATTCTTGGAGAAGCAGCCGTAAAGCGGTTTTCCCACAAACAAATGTCGTGACTACATGCAGAAGGTATTTTACACATGGGCATATAGTTTTGTAAAAATTCTTACTGTTTCACAGTTTTAGTGTAACTATGGTTTTCGCGTACTGTTTCTGGGAAACGTGGGTGGACTGTGTGTCTTCCCTGACAAGCTGCCACTCTCCGACAACTCCTCTGCGCAGGGCTTCGACATGACATTGTACGCTCAGTACAGATACTATGCACAGAGTTCTACAGGGAGTGGGAGTGCCAGTTCAAGTGCCACCTGTGGACATTACCACCGGCAACAGATTTTATAAACACAATAGGGACATGGAGGCACGGGTAAATCAATACATTTAGAAAGAAGCATTTTCAAAAATAGAATTAAATGAGAAACCGTAATATTTTAGCAAGACCTGATAATTTAGCTACATTTATGGGGGGAAGCCAGGGATCTGGACATATTCATTTCTAGGTTTTAGCCTGGGTTCAGCAGGTGGAAATTCTGCCTCAAAATTCTGTTTGGAAATTTGAGGGAGATTTTCCTCTCCCTGCACGCCGGTTTTTCGTGGCCTTTTTCGCCCGCGCTCATAAAACTCCCTGAAATACGCTCTCTCTGCCTCCCATTGATGTCAATGGGAGGTCAGAGGCGTAAACGCCCGAAGATAGGGCATGTCCCTTTCTCCCGTGAGACGATTTTACCGCTTGCGGGAAAAAGACGCCTCCGACTCCCATTGAAATCAATGGGAGGCATTTTCGGGCCGTTTTTGACGAGTTTTGCGGCGCGGTTTCCGCGTCAAAAAACTCAGTGTGAACCCAGCCTTAGTGCCCCTTTAAAGAGGCTCTGTCACCAGTTTATTAATTCCCTATCTCCTAACTAATCTAATAGACGCTATGATGCTGATAACTACAGTGTGATTTGTTTAAAAAAACAAACGTTTATTATTAGCAAAGTTATGAGCATTTTTCTAAATATGCTAATTTGGCTATAATAGCCAAATAGGAGGTGACTTTCTTTCCACTCTGGGCTATGTAATGTTTTCTGTATGACGCTGTCCAATCAGCTTACAGCTTCTCCCCTACCCCGTCCAGCAACACCGTGTGATCTTATAGTATACAGCTTCCAATCCCCACTGTGTATTCAACTGGTGATACGTCCGGTTGTGTCACAGCTAGAACTGCGATCCTGGTGTCATATGAAAGATTAGAATCTCCTCTTTCATATGACACCAGAATCACTGATCTGGATATTTGAAATAATCCCCCTTCCCTCTACTGTCTCTCATGCTGTGTGAAGCAGCTTCATCCTGATAGGACAGCGTCAGAGGCTGTGACTTGGCTCCACCTCAGGAGAATAACTGCTGTTAACTCCGACTTGTCTAGTTTAGCCTCATTTACATATTTAGAAAAAAAGCTCATAACTTTTTTTTAAATAATAAACGTTTTGGGACACAATTTTCTCTATCATTATCAATGTGACAGCGCCTATGAGATTAGCTAGGTGATAGGGCATTATTAAACTAGACAGATCCTCTGTAATGTAATATATGAGGTGTATAAAAAAAAAACTGACAATAAATACATTCCTATGTTTCAATCTGCAATAAAAAGCTGACCCATCTTCTGATCTCCTCCATATTCATAGCTAGGGTTTAGTGCGTGCGTGCGTGTGTTGGCAAAATGTATTCCTCCAAAGACACATATAGGAAAAGTTTTTTTTTAGTCAGTTCACAAGTAGATTTTTTTTTATTTTTTTTGAAAACTGCTGTTTTTCACGTCCGAGGTGCACACATTATCACGCATCCCTCATAGACTAGATTCTATGGAGGGATACGTGAAGCACAAAAAATAGGAGATGTCCTATTTTTTCACGGTCCCTTTACATGCTCCGTTGAAAGAACGGTTGTGTGAACGGCTCCATTGAAATATGAGTCCGTGTGATGGCCGTTGTTTTAACGGCCGTCACACGCACGCGGTACACGCTCGTCTGACTGAGCCCTAATATAGATGAAGTAAACCGTAGTGTAGATAGTTTACCTACTGATCGCTGATTTGAGTTTTCTTCTCTGTTGCTTTCGTTGTCCCACGTGACTGCGCTCAGGCTATCCGAATCCTACATCCTCTTATATGCGGAGCGGAAGTTCGTTTTCTCGATGCATAAGAGCCACATTGAGCTTCTCCATAGGAATGCATAGAGAAACTGACTTCTGGTCCACACATAAGAGGCTGTAGGATTCGGAGAGTCTGAGCGCAGTCACGCGGGACACTTTTCACTGGGAGTGCTTCTTTGTAACACAACATTGAGGCTTGTAAATAATCAATTGAAAATGTACCTTCATAGACCGCTTCTGCCCCGCAATGGTAGAAATGGGTGGTTACACGTACTGCAGTACAATGGTGGTGAAATCCTCCCACAAGTTATCCGGAAGTAGTTTGTGCAATATGTACTCTATGTAAAGCATTTATTACATGTCCAATCTATAGCAGGCGTTTGATCTTCAGGACTAGGGCCACATAGGCAATTTTTAGTGTTTTGTAAATGGTTTGCTTTTCTAACTTCCAGCATTAGGTCCCTATGATGCTGTTAGTTCCAGTCATCATACCCACGGTTGGGTCAGGAATTGCAGCGGTAATACAGGCGCAGAAATGTACCCATATTACGCTTGTGTGGAACCGGCCTTACTCAACGATCTGGGTGGATTTGTCTTGTGCTTTTTAAAGAAGTCTACCGTCATTGGTTCTTGTGTTTTTCAAGGAACCGTATCGCCCCATTCCATTCAGATTTGTAATCGTATGATGATGATTGTCCTTACCTGTAGATTTTGTTTTGAAAGTTTTTATTGTGCAGTGAAAATCTATTTTAGTATCTAAACTGATAAAATGGCTACAAATCTGAGGTACAAGATTTAATCTGATATTTTACTTGATTAAGTGATCTTCAATTAATTGCAATCATACTTTAAGTGGCAGTTGGCACTGAGTAATATGCAATTTTTAAGTGGTTTTGACTACTTTTTATATAGATTATGACAGAATGATAAAACTTGTATACAATGCATAATTTTTACACATTATATGGGTCATCAGCAAGCACCCCCATGTTAGGTTGCCAGTGGGACGGCTGATTTTGTTATCTACTTTTTTTTTTTTCCATAATAAATAACTACAAGGCTTTGATTCTGAGTGGTGGACTCCTTTTAGTGGCTCCTATTAAATATTTGAGAGGCCTCCTTCAGACGGCAGTATTTTGGCGAGTTTCGCTTCAGTATTTGTAAGCCAAAACCAGGAATGGGTCAACCACTAATATATTAATCCTTACTTTATACTTTTTCTCTGTGCAGGTTGCGCTCCTGGTTTTGGCTTCAAAGTGGCCTATGATTCGTATTATTATTGTAATTGTTTGATGAATAAACGTCAGAGAAGGATTTTGAGCGCACAAGCAATGTGTCTGTGTCTTCCTCCTCTCCGATATATCGATAATCTATGATTAGGGTCTGGATAAATTCACTGGGGCTATCGGTTGATGTACCCATTACAAATTTCAGTCTAATATATATATTAGTGTTTTTACGCCCAGTTGTCTATTAAGAAACTAATTAGCATAAATCCAAAATTGCTCATAACTTGCTAAAAAAATGATTGTTTTTCAAAATAAAAACCACTGTTATCTACATTACAGCGCCGATCAGATTATGTAGGAGATAGGGCACTTATAATCTGGTGACAGAGCTTCTTTAAGGTCGCTATGACAACCTTTCTATCTACTGGGCGGTTCTTCTTTTAATTTGAGCCTATCTCTCTTTTTCTCTGTCCTTCGGCCAATCAGCTGTGGGTTGTTTTTATACCTGTCTTTTCCCACCTGTCTTTACTTGGAAATTTTCCTATCTCCTGCTTTCTGGTCAAGCTCCTGGCTGCTCCTGCATTTCTGTTTTCTGGACCTCGTTTTGTCTCTCATTAACACTTTGCTTACTGATTCAGATTATCCGCTCCGTGGCTTGTCTGATTACCTCTACTCCGTTTCTGGACTTTCAGTTAACCTATTGGCTCTCTGGTTTCCAGGTCAGGTTTGCCTGCATTGCACCTCTTATGCAAAACTACACTCTGTTAAGACAACCTAGGTTCTAAGCAGCAAAAGTCCATCCTTGCGGTCGGCTCTAGGGAATACCTTAGAGTCGCCTTAGACACTGTCCATCAGAGTGATTACGGATTTGGGGTTGCGGGTTTAGGGTATGTTCACACGGCAGCGTCCGATATGGCTGAAATTACGGAGCTGTTTTCAGGAGAAAACCGCTCCGGAATTTCAGACGTAATGGCATGTGCAGGCGTTTTTCGCAGCGTAAATTACGGACGTAATTGGAGCTGTTTTTCCATGGAGTCAATGGAAAACGGCTCCAATTACGTCCCAAGAAGTGGCAGGCACTTCTTTGACGCAGGCATCTTTTTTACGCGCCGTCTTTTGACAGAGGCGCGTAAAAAAAATGACCGTCGGCACAGAACATCGTAAAGCCCATTCAAATGAATGGGCAGATGTTTGCCGACGCTTTGGAGCCGTATTTTTGGAAGTAATTCGAGGCTAAAACGCCCGAATTACGTCCGTAAATAGGGTGTGTGAACCCAGCCTTACGTGCACGCTCTCACCTGGCAGACTCCAGCAGCCTTCAGGTGTCGCTCCACTTGGATTTTCGTGAGAAAAGCATCGAAGACCTTAAAAATAAGATTTTACAATAAGCAGGGTTGCTGTCAATCGAGCACTGATTCACATAGTATAATACTTACAAAAAAGTAATGATGATTCAATTTATTGTAGGAAAAACACTGTTTAGCCCTGACTTGCCCTATGTGATTGCCCCCTTAGCTACTAGATCAACCAGTCAACCAAATTCAATTGCCAATTGGGTTAAACTTCACTAGCAACAACCAGTCATCATTACTGCAACACATGATGTCACGTTCTAAAGAATATACATGTGAAAAGTCATTGAAAGCTACCAGTCTGGAAAGGGTTACATAGTTATTGAAATCTACCAGTTAAGAAAGGGTTACAAAGCCATTGGTAAGTCTCTGGGACTCCAGCAAACCACACACAAACCATTATCCACAAATGGAAAAACTTGGGAACAGTGGTGAACCTTCCCAGGAGTTGCAAGGTGCCAACCACTGCTGACCAAAATAAACACAAAGGCTCCTTTCGCATATGCCAGAAAACATCTATATGGCCGCCAAGACTCTTGGGATAATAATCTGTGGAATGATGAGTCAAAGGTGGAACTTTTTGGAAGACATGGGTCATGCTACATCTGGTATAAAGGTAACACCGCATTCCACAATAAGAACATCAGGCCATGGTCTGGGGCTGCTTTGCTTTTGCAGGACCTGGACGACTTGTCTTTCTTAATGGAACCATCAGTTCTGATCTCTATCAGAAAATTCTGAAGGAGAATGTCCGCCAGTCAGTTTGTGACCTAAAGCTTAATCACGCTTGGTTTATGCTGCAGAACAATGATTCAAAGCACACAAGCAAGTCCACCTCAGAATTGCTAAAAAGTAACAAAATTTGGTTTGGCCATGTCAAAGTCCTAACTTGAATCCCGTTGACATGCTGTGGAAAGAAAGGTCAGTTCATGCTCTCAAACATTTCAATGTAGCCGAATTAAAACAATTGGGCAAAAATACCTCCACAGCGATGTAAAAGACTCAACGCTAGTTATATCAAATGTTTGATTGCAGTTGTTGTTGCTAAGATTGACATAACCAGTTATTTGCCCCCCTGAACCTATTGCTTTTTGACATGGGTGGTATAGGTGGTTTTGAATAAATCCTTATCCTCAATAAATGGAATGATCATTTAAAAACTGCATTTTGTATTTTACTATATTTGCGAATAGTCCCGAATTTGCCGGGAGTGCCCCAAAGTTACAGAGACGGTCCCAGCAAATGACTGTCCTAGACGTGTCTCTGCAACTGACATATTCAATTGTATTTTTGTCCTCAGGACGCAGATACATTGAATACTATGGCAGAGCAAGAAACTATCCGCTCCTTGCTCTGCCGCTAACCCGTCCTGGAGACTAAATCTCCGGCCAGAGCATTGCCGACGCTCTGGCCGGGGATTCTGCTCATAGAGGGAGCCCCTGACGTCCCTGTCCGTATATAGACAGGGACGTCCGGGTCTCATCCTGGAGCGTTGCCGACGCTCTGGCCGGGGATTTTCCTTCTAGAGAAGCCCCTGACATCAGTATCCATATATGGACAGTGACTTCTAGGGCTCCTCCAGGAGAGGAGTCCCCAGCCAGGGCGTCTGCAATGCTCTGGCTGGGGATTCTACTCTTAGAGGGAGCCCCAATGGCGCAATCTACTGGGGGCAGTGAGGAGTACCATCTACAAGAGGCACGGAGTGTGGCACTACCTACGCTGTTTTTTACGCTACCAGTAGTTGTCCGCACATATCACATATCACCTAGCCCTAGTAATAAAGTGAGACATCACCTGCCTGTAAACAACCAGATAACCAGAGAGAGATACTGGCCACCATAGTAGTTGTCAGCGAAACTAGTGCAGACATTTTTGTTTTTCTACTTATATGGAGAAATTCTGGGAAGAAAGCCACGCCCCATTAGTCACACACACACCAAAGAAGCCACACCCTAAGGCTCTGTTCACACAGAGTTCTTTGACACTTTTTATTTGCTGAGGAAACCGCTGCAAAAAGCGGCCAAAATTGCCTCCCACGCGGGCCGCGTGCTTGAGAGTCCTGGTATAGAGACTGAACTTATGGCTGAATGGAAAACTCCTGAAGGGCTTAGTGTTATGTATCCAGCGCGTGATTCCCCAAACATATTTCATTCATATTACATTGGGTCTATTATGTGTTATCGAATACAATGCAGTTCAGATAATGTGCCCCTGCGTTCAATTAATGTTCTAACATTTATCTTACACTGTGTATTAATTAGGTCAGAAAATAAGATACCGAAGTATATTCACAACTTCCATTATTTCTTACTACTTTTTCACGGGTCCCCCTTCACCTCTCTAGGGTTGTCACAATACCAGAATTTGGACTTCGATACCGATACTTCGTGTAGTATTGCGATACTCTATACCAAACGATACTTTTATAATAATAACAAAAAAATAAAAAAGGTGTCCAAAATAAGTCATTATTTAGCATAAAATATATTTTATTGACTATACATTACATAAAAAAACACCTACATATATTAGGTATCTACATGACCGTAATAACCTAAATAAATAATTTAACAGGTTATTTAGTGTGAAACGTGAACAGGATTAAAAATAGACAAAAAAAATAATGCCGAAAATCGCCTTTCTCTATATTCATTCTGCAAAAATAAACTGACTTACACAATAAAAAAATTTCTACCCCCAAATGTGCAAAAAAAACAAAAACTTCTCCTGCATAAAGCAAGGCCTCATATTGCCATGTCAATGAAAAATTATTTTTTAGCTGGTCATAGAGGCCTTTTTAGTCCTGGTCATATAGTTGTATTTTTCATTTTATTTTTTAACCAAAATACTTTAGGAAATGACCATCAATACAGCTCCAACTGATGTTAGGCCTCATGCACACGAACTTATTTTTGTCCTCCCGTACACACGCATTCGACCCGTATTGCACCAGTATTTACGGACCCGTGCACGTAAATACGGGTCCGGTGTCCCCAGTATTCCACCTGTATTTACAGGCACGTTTTCACTGCAAAATTGCACTGCACTAATCGGCAGCCCTACTCTATATCCGTGCAGGATAGAGAAAAGGGACAGCCCTTTCCGCAGTAAAAGAAATTCATACTTACCCGGCCGTTGTCTTGGTGACGCGTCCCTCTCTTGACATCCAGTCCGACCTCCCTGGATGACGCAGCAGTCCATGTGACCGCTGCAGCCAGTGATTGGCCTGTGATTGGCTGCAGCGGTCACATGGGATGAAAAGTCATCCCGGGAGGCCGGACTGGAGGAAGAAGAGGAGTTCTGGGTAAGGTAACTTTTAATACTATTAACTCCAGCGGTAGTCACTGTCCCGGGTGCTGAGAGTTACTGCTGATCAGTTAACTCTTTCAGCACCCTGGACTGTGACTATCCCCTGACGTCGCCTAGCAACGCTCCCGTAATTACGGGAGCCCCATAGACTTCTATGGGCCTGCCCGTGCCGTTATTACGGCCTGAAATAGGACATGTTCTATATTTTTCAACGGCACGGGCACCTTCCCGTAAGCATACGGGGAGGTACCCGTGGCCATAAGAAGTCTATGGGCCCGTAATTACGGGCCTTAATTACGGCTCGTAACTACGGGCGTTTTTACGTTCGTGTGCATGAGCCCATAGTATGGGTTCCGTTATGCATAAATAGTGTCCAAGTGCATCCACCATCACAATTGGCATCCTTTGTTTATATCAACCATTCTTATTCCAGCTCTTATTTTTAAGCGATCCTCTGGAAAAGGAAAACTTCAACCTCATTGGTTACTCCACTTTTACTCTGCACCAGTTTTGCTACAATTCCCCAGTGTATGTAACTTTTTTTTCCTATCTAGTGCAAATGACATTCTTAATCCCTTCCATTCATTGTTCCTTTCTCAAACCTAAGTGGCACATGACATTTATTGCGATCTATATCCTGATGACTACAGAGCTTCCATCATTTTATATTTTTATATTGAGGAGAAAAGGACAATAGTACTGAAACAGGGGTAAGGCAAAGGATATTTTTCCTTAGAATCACACCAAAGAGGAATGGTGCAGTAAATAATAGAGCAGGAGACACGGGATGCAGGGCAACAGGACCCAACTTTACTCCTTAGGCCACAAGGTTGGCGGTTCCATTGTGTACAGTTCTCAGCTTGGTGGTTCTCAAATTGATACACAATCTCTTAGTTACAAGCAATTTAACAGTCCTAATGGCCTGGTTGGTGTCAGCCGCCCCGTTGTAGGTATTTATACTTGAATTCTTTTTAGCTCATTCACTTGCCCGGCCTCCCCTATCCCACAAATATGCCGTCCTTGACACTTGGTTTATCATGATACGTAGGACCCTTCTCTCAGGGGGTGTCAACCTACTTCCAGCATGGATCAGAACACTCATCCGTCCTCCTCACAGGAACCTACTGCGGCACACACCACTGGCAGGAAAACTCACGTATTTGTAGAGGTGGAAAAACTGATGCAAAGACTCTGTCATCAGTCTCGTCAGTTCTTAACTTGTTTGTCATTTGTTAACACAAGTTAACGGAAAGGATGACCGGTGTAATTAAAATACATTTTAGCATAACCGCCACATTGTGTTAGGATTTTCCCTAGGCTGTATTTCTTTTATTCAAGTTTTAAAAGATTGAAAATACAATCAATTTGTGGGTATGTTTGTTCTGTCTCTGTGTATATCTCTCTCTCCTCTACTCTCTTCTTCCTTCTCTCTTCTCCTCTCTTCTTCCTTCTCTCTTCTTTCTTCTCTCTCCTCTCTTCTCTCTCTCTTTCATCTTTTTGTTACAAGTCCGCTGTTTAGAGCAGGGTAAGAGAAGGAAATGTGTTAAAATAACCAGGACCTGATTAACTCCCGCCGCTCTTTGATTTTTGTTAACTTGGCTGCAGCAATGATGTGCCCGTATACCAACGTGACCTCTGCAACCAAGTACTGGCCTCGATCTCTTGCAGTACATAGATGAGGGCAGTGGTCACGTGGGTATACAGGCACGGCATCTCTGCAGCCAAGTAAACAAAAAACAGCGGGGAGCACAGGAACAGCGGTTCTGGAATGGCAGGGGATTTAGCAGGTGAGTATTACATATTATTTTTAACACATTTTCTGCTCTTTCCCCAGTTTTTCCTGAACTCGGAAAAGCCCTTTACAGATGTTTGTTCACATTTGGCAGATTTCCATTGCAGAAAATTGCCCCATACATTTGAATGTGCTTTGTAATCCTCTTACTCACACGATGCTAAAACAACCTGGCACATATATATGGAACAGATCTTCTGCAACACATCTGTTACATGTGAAAAATGCGTCCGATCCCCTCCCCCCAAGTAAGGCCATATATCTGCTGGGAATGGGAACCGCCGTTCATAGAACCAGCAGAGCCCCAAAATCAGAGTTTTATGGCAAATCCAGCAAACCCTCGGAAGGAATAATATTTTTTTTCACCTTGTCCTAAGAAACCAAAAGAAGCCAAAACCAGGATTGTTTTTTTATGATATTTTTCATGTCTTAAGTGTACAATCCTGACTTAGGCCCCATGCACACGACCGTGCCCACAATCACCGCCTGCGATTGCGGGCACGGCCGGCCGCCGACTGCCACCCACATTTTCGGGCCGTGCTCCCATACAAAGTATGGGATCACGGTTCGCAAAATGCAAAAGAACGGACATGTTCCATAATTTTCAGAACATTTCTACAGCACGGACACCCATCCGTAGCGCTACGGAAAGGTGTCCGCGTTCAATGAAAGTGAACAGGTTCATTTTTGCGGACTGCAATTGCGGTCCGCAAAAACGGAGGTTTTTTACGGGCCTTAATGAGTTAAAATTGCAGTAATAACTTCCCTCCAAAGAATAGCTGTGTGGACCGTGATTTAACTACAATTTGAACAGACATGAGGTTTATTTACCAACCTGCTCTTGAAATTTACGGTCAGCAGTGATGTCGATCTTAACTTGGCCTTCCAATATATAAGAGGATTTGTCATCAGACTGCGGTGCCCTATTAAAGGGAAATAAATATTGTGCCATTTGGCTGATAGGCGCGGTCAAAGATCACCGGATCATTGTATGAATGGAGCCTCCAACACTAATGTGAACATACCCTCAATGATAAACTACTGTCCCTTATCAATCAATCCTGAATGGCAATGCATCCTATTATTGTATGCGCTCGCTTTCCATTTCTTTTCTTCAGTTCTGTTTAATGGGAATGTGATTGTTCCAATGTCGTGTGTTTATTTTTTTTTCCAGGTAAGATTATGCCAAAGTCCAAAGCTTCAGCTGAAGAATAGTCCCCCTTACATACTTGATATTTTACCTGACACATATCAACATTTGAGACTTATTTTGAGCAAGTATGATGACAACCAGAAACTTATGCAGCTCAGTGAAAATGAGTATTTTAAAATCTACATTGACAGTCTAATGAAAAAGTCAAAGCGAGCTATTAGACTCTTTAAGGAAGGAAAAGAGAGAATGTATGAGGAGCAATCACAGGAGAGGTAAGTCATTTCTGTTCATATATTGGGAGTCTGGCTACTCTACATGATAAAGGGGATTATAGATACTGGTTGGCTGATGTGTTGCTGAAAGTTATTTCAGCCAAAGATTATTTGGTGTACAGTCCGTTTTAGTCAATGGTGGCAAAGCAGCCAGCAGACCTCGGCATTTTGTACTAGATTGCCAATCCATTTACTACAAAAACGAAGCAACTTTTGATTTGTAGTCCTTCTATTCTAAATGTAGAGCAACAATATTCACTCAGCAAGCTACGGTGCCTAGCAAAAGTATTCACCCCCCCCTTTGTTTTCCTGTTTTGTTGCATTACAGCCTGGAATCATATTGGATTTTAAATTAGATTTTATGTAATGGACCTGACCAAATAGTCTAAACTGTTACAGTGGAATGAAAAAAAAACAACCTTTTTTAAAAAAGAAAAATCCTGAAAAATTTTGAGTGCATATGTATTCACCCCGTTTTGAGATCTGGTAAAACCAATTCACTTTGGAAGTGCGAATATTAGTTGAATAATGTCACCTGTGTGCTATCAGTGTCACATGATGTCCGTATAAATACACCTGTACGGATAGGCCCCTGAGCCTACACCACCACTGAGCAACATGAAGACCAAGGAGCTCTCCATACAGGTAGGAGACTAACCTGACGAAAAGGCTGTCCACCAAAGCCGGCAGATCGGGCAAGGAGGGCATTAATCAGATTCAACAAAGACACCAATGATAACACTGAAGGAGCTCTAAAGATCCACAGCGGAGATGGAAGTATTGGTGCATAGGACCACTATAATCCGTACACACCACTGCGGAGGCTTTATGGCCAGAAAAAAAGCCATTGCTTAAAGAAAAACATGAAAACACATTTTAAGTTTACAAAACAGCATGTGGCAGATTCCCCAAACACATGAAAGGAGGTTCTCTGGTCAAGACGAGACTGAAATTGAACTTTTTGGCCATCATGGGAAACACTATGTGTGGCGCAAACCCAACATTTCCCATTCCCCCAGTGACGCATGATGGTGGCGGCAGCATCATGCTGTGGAGAAGCTTTTCATTGGCAGGGACTGGAAAGCTGGTCACGATTGAAGGAAAGATGGATGGCAGTAAATACAGGGCAGTTCTAGAGGAAAACCTGTTTGTTTGCCAGAGATTTGAGACTGCGTCGGAGATTCACCTTGCAGCAGGACAATAACCCTCAACATACTGCTAAAGTTACACTAGAGGGGAAACGTTTCAATGTCTTGGAATGGTTTAGGCAGACCCCAGACTTCAGTCTTAATGATAATTTTTGCCATGGTAAAAAATATTTTGCGCCTTCAAAGTGGTAGGCATTCATGTTGTGTAAATCAAATGGTACAAACCCTCCAAAATGCAATTTTAATACAAGGTTGCAATGCAACATAACAGGAAAAAACCCATGGGAAGGGGGGGGGGGGGGTGTGAATACTTTTGCAATGCACTGTGCGTGCGTGATGCAATCTTCACTTGTGCGTAAAGCAATCTTCACTTGTTTTTCCAATTTTGAACCTCTTCTGCCATACAAGACATGAAGCCTGCTAGTGGGAGGCATTACACTGTTCTAGTCCTCTTTTATGTTACGTTTAGCCCACAGTGTGATTTCGGTATCACTTCAGCTACGTAGCTGCCTGTGTGTCTGTACATTATCATATCAGCCTTTTTTCCATCTTCTACTTTATTGTTATGAAAGTGTACTGAAGTTGCTATTGAATTATTTTATTCATACAAGATGCAGTTTCTTCAGAACGTTATCATTTTCATAGAATGACTGGCTGTTTATAAAGACAAGCAACTGTTTTTTTTTTTTACAAAACTACTGGCTAATGCTTTGTTTCTTTCATGCTTGTTTTAGAAAAGTGCAGGTATGGGACTTGTTGGTATCACGGAAGAACTTCTAGGATATGCTAATTTCTGCATTGATTGTTTTCATCTTCCTAAACAAATAAAACTATTTTTGAGGAATTCGTGGTACCTTACATACAGACATTTAACCCCTTAACAACCACCCACTGTCTTGACGGCAGGCGTTGCAGTTGATTTGTCTACAGCGGCGTCGCTGTACAAAAGGCTCATGAGCGCTCCTTCTCTTCTAAGCAGGAGCTGTAACATACAGCTCCTGAACGTAGAGCAGCCTGCTGAACACAGCTGGGATCGGAAAACATTCCGACCCCATCTGCTTAATCCTTTGATCGCTGCGATCAGTGTCCACTGCATGATCAAAGGGGACTCCCCTCTTCGATCGCGTCACCGGCAACCCAGGGACGCAATCAAAGACCGAGGAATCGGTCTGCAGTCAGCCCTTGGGACCTGCAAAGGACCCCAGGGCTGTCTGCTCAGCATGCCTGCAGTTAGGGCACACTATGTTCTGCCCTAACAGAAGCCATAGTGATACAGTGTAATGTATTCGCATACAGGAGTATGCTTATACATTATGAGTAAAAAATAAAGTTAGAACTAAACTTCTCCAATAAATAAATAAAAACATTTTTGTTGCCCATACATTACATAAAAACAAAAAACCTACACATATTAGGTATCTACACGACCGTAATAACCTGAAGAATTTATTTGTTATTTAGCGTGAAACGTGAACGGGATAAAAAATAAACAAAAAAAGAGTGGCAAAAATCGCTTTTTCCTATACTCAGACTGCAAAAATAAATGAGGACTTACACAGTAGTTTTATTTCGACCCCAAACCGTGCAGAATTTTTTTTTCTTCTACATAAAACAAGGCCTCACACAGCTACATCAGTGAAAAAATAAAAAAAGTTATGTCTGCTGAAAGGCAGAGAGGCAAAAACGGGAAAATGTAGCTGGTTTTTAAGGCCTTTTCGGGCTAGGTCATTAAGGGGTTAAATAATGTAGCCTGTCGTGAACGCAACGCTTGTCATCACAGACTTATGTATAGTGTTGTGGGGGACATTTTGGATTATTTGTTAGTTATTTTATAGCTTAGTCCAAAATGGTGTACTGATTGGTTGGAGTGGCTTAGTAGCCAGATTCTAACGTATTTGGCCAATATAAACTAAGATTAAGCATTGTGAAAAGATTGATGTGTTGCCCTGCATAAATTGCAGGTAATGAAAGTCAGTGTAGCCGCGTTGCAACCTGCGGGTTGCCGTGATTGCAACACAACAGTAACAAGAAATCCGTACCTGCTGGTCGCGTTTGCAGCAACCCAAGGAATTGCAACGTGGCCACAATGACTTTAATTGTGTCGCAGCCAATGTCACCATATAGCCCTAGCCTAATGCAGCACAGTGGGCAATTGCCCTTCTAGGCTTCAGGCACAATTAGTAGCTGCTAAGGTCGTAAATCATTGCAAGCTTTATTAGTACATAACAAGTAAAGAACGTGGGAGGGAGGGATGTGAAAATCCACTGCGTGGCACATGGCTTAACGCAGCATTTTATAGGAAAAATACTATGTGGGTTTTTTCTTGGTGTATTTTTGCTGCAAAAAAACACTACAGACAGGTGTTAGTTTGAAGTCAATGGGGAAATATAAAATGCACTACACACACACCCACACACACACACACACACACACAGTGTTTTCTAGGTGGCGTTTCTTTAACTTTTGTCTTTGTTTTTTTTCAAATCGCAGCAAGGTTGGCTTTGGCTTTTTTTTTTTTTTGTCTACCATCTTTGTATCGCATGATCTTTCAATCAATTGTGTGTGTGAAGGAAGCCAAAGGCTGGGGCTAGAGCTACACTTTTTTTTTTTTTTTAAAGAGCATAAAATCTCTATCCATACAAATGTATTTGGCTATAAGATATTGCTGTGAAAAATCGTCCATAGTCAAAAGATTTTGCTAGCGATTCATTGATTTATTTTTTCTTCTCCGTCTTTTTGCCACATGCTGGAAATTTTAGAGCCGCACACTTGTCAGGAGTGATTTTTAGGAGATTTCCGATGTTCAAGCTATTCATTGAATTCCTATGAACAGCGATTTATCCCTCACTACTAAACAAAAGTCTAGGGGAGGAATTGAAACAATATTTCTACAATCGTATTCTAGCATAGAAATGTCGCAAACGGCCCAAAAGTCGCAAAAATTGTGACTTTGAGTCGTTTCCACCGCTCTCGCTACTTTTCAAAATAGTCGGCTCAACTTTGTGGAACAGGGCGTTTCCACTTGCGGCCTAACCCGTTTACTATAATTTTCGCCAGAAACTGGCATAAATTATGGTGGAAATTTCTGTATATGTGCACCATGCTTACAAACATCTATCGGGACCTATGATACTGTGCGTTCATGTCACCCGCCCCGCAGTCGGGCCGGTGTTTGCAGCCGTAATACTGGAGCAGATGTGCACTTATATTATGCGTCTAACAAACTGGCTTAAATATATATTCATGAATTTAATTTATGCTGGAAAAATTGAAAAAAATGACTGGAGATGCGAAAGTATTAGGGTATGTTCACACGCAGAGTCAAAAATGTCTCAAAATACAGAGCTGTTTTCAAGAGAAAACCGCTCCTGATTTTCAGACGTTTTTTGTGCCACTTGCGATTTTCGCGGCATTTTTTACGGCCGTTTTTGGAGCTTTTTTCAATAGTCTATGGAAAACTGCTCCAAAAACGTCCCAAGAAGTGTCCTGCACTTCTTTTTCGCGGCCGTTTTTTTTACGCGTAAAAAAAAAATGCCACGAAAAACGCTCCGTCGGAACAGAACGCTGAACGCTGGGCAGATGTTTGGAGGCGTTCTGCTTCCGATTTTTCAGGCGTTTACGGCCCGAAAATAGGCAGTGTGAACATACCCTAACTGGTTGTGAATGACCACTGCTGAGTAATCGGCTTATCTAGTTTCAACCGTTCACACAGTCCTTTTTTTAATTCTTGGTGAATTCCAAATATTAATGTAAAATGGATGCTATACGTTATTTAATGTCCTTCATTTTTTAGCCATGCACCGTTAATTCTTGGTTGCTTTTATCACCGTCCCATCATAATCATTAGACTCGGTAATCTAGGCAGAAATGAATAAACCCGCTGTATGTTTGCTGGAATAATGAGCGGTGGTGCGTTGGTTGCTAAGCAGCAGCATTTGAACAGAGTGACGGATGTGCGCCGGCACGTGCGCTATGTCTGTGCAATAATGAGGTGTATTCCTTTTATTTTTCTTTTATATATATTTTTTCAACTAAATAAAATATTCCGTTGAAAAATCTACTTGCACAAGTTCATTATTTAGCTAAAATCAAGGGAGGAAATGCATTTAGCCTAGTTTTATTTTGAAATCAGACTTCATAGAACGTGATTTCACAATAAGCGTCTTCTATCCGTACAGTCCTGTAGAAGAGATTGCTGATGGCTCCTGTGCATTGGAGTTCTGGACACATTTGAATAAGGTTCTTCTGTGGCCAAGGATGTTGTGCTCATCTCAGTTGGCCTATATAGATGGAATAATATTTATGGCCAAACTAAAACTAAGGCACTACGGGACTCACCATATGGTAAAACATCTTTAGGCCTCTTTCGCACATCAGTATTTTGCATCCGTATGTGGAAGCCAAAACGAGGGAGTCAAAAACATGGATGAGGTGCAAATGAAGCCCTTCCCGCTGCAGCCCTTTTTCAGATTTTCATTTTCCTCTTTTCCGCCCCACCTTTTCCGTCGATATAGTACTGAGGGCTTGATTTTTGCGGGACGAGTTGTAGTTTTTCGTTGCACCATGTATTGTGCCATATAATGTACTAAGAAACGGGGAAAAAAAAATATTTGTGGGGTAGAAAATTAAAAAAACAGCGATTCCGCCATTGTTTTTTGCGTGTTTTTACGGAATTCACTGCAATTAAAACATGTTAACTTTATTTTGTGGGTCAATACGATTATGGCGATACCAAATATAAATAGTTTTTTCGATATTTTACTATTTTTAGGCCTTATTCACACGAACGTGTTTCACGTCCATGATACGCACGTGAAAATCACGCGCGTCTCACGGACCTATGTTAGTGAATGGGTCATTCAGGCAGTCCGTGATTTTCACGCAGCGTATGTCCGCTGCGTAAAACTCACGAGATGTCCTATACTTGGCCGTTTTTCGCGCATCCCGCACCCGTTTGAAGTCAGTGGGTGCGTGAAAATCACGCACGGCACGCGGAAGCACTTCCGTGTGACGCGAGTGATTCACGCAACAGTAGATAAAGAAATGAAGGGAAAGAAAAAGCACTTCCTTCATTTATTTTTCTAAACTTCAAAACCGCGTGTCATAAGCATGGCATATGCGTGAAAATCACGCAGCACATACTGATGACACACGCAACTGCAACACGCAAAAACGCAGCGTTTTTTTTGCGCGCGCAAAATGCACATGTTCATGTGAATAAGGCCTAACAAGTAAAAACCTAAGTGTTAAAAATAAAATGTATTTTGTGTCGCTAAATTCCAAGAGCCATAACTTTTTTTATTTTTCTGTCGATTTAGTGGTATGAGGGCTTATTTTTTGTGGGTTAAGCTGTAGTTTTTAATGATACCATTTTGGGGTACATGCAACGTTTTGATCACTTTTGTTTGTGGTAGATGAGGTGACCAAAAAATAGTGATTCTGGCGTTTACTATTTTTTTTATTTTATGGCGTTCACTGTGCGGATGCGGCGATACCAATTATGTTTATTTATATTTTTACTATGCTGTAGGGGGAATATGTGAAAAGGTTTTTTTTTTTTTTTTACTTTTAATGTTAAAAAAAATTTCACATAAAAAAAAAACTTTTATTTTACACTTTTTATTTTTTTAACTTTTTATTAGTCCCCCTAGGGGACTTCAACCAGCGATCGTTAGATCGCTCGCACGATATACTGCAACACTAAAGTATTGCAGTATATCGCCTTTCTGACAGGCCGGAGGCAGGGCTTAATAGGAGCACAAAGATGGCTGACCTGGGGGCTTCATTAGTCCCCCAGGGAGCCATAGCAACCACCCCCCCCCCGCAATTGCATCGCCGGGGGAGTGATGAGTTCTTAGAGGGGGTCGCCCCCCTCTTTCTAACGAATTAAATACTGCAGTCGCTATTGACCGCGGCATTTAACGAGTTAAACGAGGGGGACAGCGCTCGAGCGCGATGCCGCTCGTTACTCTGAAGTGTCGGCTGTAACATACAGCCGACACCGGCATCGTATGGAGCGGGTTCAATCCGTGAGCCCATTCCGTACTTCCCCCTACCCGACTTTGGCATATGCATATGTCAAATGTCGGGAAGGGGTTAAAGGCTACGCACACCTTTGACATAGTTTTTGTTTGTTTTTGT
Organism: Rhinoderma darwinii; assembly: GCF_050947455.1. NCBI lineage: Eukaryota > Metazoa > Chordata > Amphibia > Anura > Rhinodermatidae > Rhinoderma > Rhinoderma darwinii. Next base: position 212,003,297 of record NC_134688.1, on the reverse strand, counting down.
TTTTTAAATAAAATTGTGCATCAGTGTGATTGGTGCAACTTCTTAAATACACTTTATTAAAAAAAAAAATACTTTTAGAGATACAGCTTCTCTGTATTATGTATACAGAGCAGCTGTATCTTGCACTGAATCCTGTATTAGTCAGGTCTGCGGGACGTTTGGGTTCAATGTCCGCAGGTCCTGCGTGTCTCTTACACGCAGGATCGAGCTGCTATCGATCACATCTAAGTTCATAACTTAGATTTGATCGATTTACAGGTGGATCCTGTGTGTCACAGGACCCGCTGACACTGAACCCGTAAGTCCCGCAGACCTGACCAATACAGGATTCAGTTCAAGATACAGCTGCTCTGTATACAGAATACAGAGCAGCTGTATTTCAAAAAAGTAAAAATAATTTTTAATAAAATGTATTTAGGAAGTTGCACCAATTACACTGATGCACAATTTTATATATAAAAAAACAAAGGTGTTGTAATGATGGGGGTAGGGAAACGGACAAGTGAGCCCTAATCTACCCGCCACTCTGTCCCTGCCTACTTGCAACGACCCGCCCTAGGCGACGGGGTACAACTGGGCAGCGATCCCTACGCTCAGTAAGTGCACGAGACAAACAGACAAGGGTACACAAAGCTAAGGGAAATGGGGAAGTTTCCCACGGCAACACCGTGAGCAACAAGAGTGGTGAACGAGCCGAGTCAAACCAGGAGTGAACGAGGTACCAAACGCAGAGCAGGAGAGTAGTCAGTAAGCCAGGGTCAGTATGGAGCAGGATCAAATAGTAAGAAGCTGTAGCTGGGCCAGGAAACCACACGAGAAGAATCACAAGCAAAGGAGGAACAGGAAAGGCAGGTATAAATAGACAGAGGGCGGGAGCTAGCTCCGTCTGGCCAGGCTGCGATAGGCTCTCCCGCTCCTAAGCCTGCCATCCTGAGTGGTGGAAGATGGAGTCCGTCTCAGAGACATAGACTCAGGTGCAGACTGATTACCTATGGGCATAGATACAGAAGTTGTGCCTGGCAGATCCTTTACAGGTGTACATAGCCTTTAAGGCTAACAAGTGATCAAAAACATGGACATCTTGATAACCCATAAAGATAGCCAGGCATCTATAAATTCATAGTCCGTCCATAAAAATGAAGAACTGGTGGCTAGCATGTATTTTTTTGTTTTGAAGAGGCAGGGGTTATTTAATTTTTGTTTTTCTAATCCTGTAAACATTTTTGGTTGTCTGATTTTTAGTTAGTTTTCCAGAAAAATAGGGTTGGCAAACCTGCTCAGAATAGAATGTGGTAAACAAACTACATGACTTAATACAGGGACACAGATACGCGGTAGGAGCCAAGCAGGCAATATGCCCAGAAATTTGCTACTGACACCCACATTTTTTTTTATTGATGCCTATGACCGTGCTTATTGCTATGGGATTGATATGACTCTTCTTTCATCCACAATTTGTAATGTCTTTAACTGTCCTTTGATGTTAGATATTTTTAGTTGGATCCCTCTACATTTGAATTGTCTATTGGGGTTGGCTGACTCTTGTCAAAGTCTTTTGTCAGAGGCCAGATGGCTAAACTTGGCTGCATTTAGCCGGGAGGGTTTATCGTAAGACACAAACATATTTAGTGAGAATCTTCCAGTGTGATGAATAATTATGGCTAAATTAAAAGTTAATAGAGTTATTGCTACTTGATAATTTTTCCTCATCTGTGTTTATTATCGTTTGGTTGGTACATGTTAATAGTTGGCTAATAATTGGTTACCCTAGTGTAGTATGGGAGTTGTGACCATTTCTGTATTCTTGCAATAATATGTGCTTTTTTCTAGTAATGAAAAGGCCCTGTTCACATCAAGTTTGTGATGTACTCTAAGTGTATATGCAGGGAATGCTCTCGGCATACAAAGAATGTCTATAGGGCTCCATTCGCCTTTGTCAGGCCGGTATACACGTCGGTATACCGCAAATAAAAGGTATGGAATAGTATAGTACAGGGCTTCTTAAACTTTTTATACAAGGGTCTCGCCACAAGTCCATGATGATGACGGGGCCTCACCGGCGAACAAATACTACTATGCAGTGCCCAAATTAACTCCAACAGCGCCAATGGTATACCAGCATGCAGCACACATAATATCCCCTAGCAGCACCAATTATCACAGTGCAGCCCAACATACCGCCCCACAGCAGGCATACATACTACAATGCAGCACAAAGAACGGGGAAGTGGTACCAAATGCTACAATGAATTGAAAATACACCCCAGGAGACCGATAAAATAATCATTACATAGTGGTATATAAAATGTACTTATTTATGAAGGATGAATACTTGCAGTGGTGGACAGTGTGGAATGCCCGCTATTGCCCACCTATCATCCCAGTCCGTTCCCTTATCACATACAATTAAACAGTACTCCCATTCCAATTATTGTCACTTCCCTGATTCGCAGGCTTAGGCTAACTGCCCCTTTATGGCAGCCAGTGCTTGGCTGTATAAGTCTCCAGTTGGTCTGACAGATGCTCTGCCTCTTCCTCCTACTGCCCGGCTTCTCACCCGGAAGTGAGCTGTGCCTCCCAGTTTGAGAAGCGCTGGTGTAGTAGGCTACACCTTTCCACAGAATGGTATGCAGGAAAACAGAGGTATACCAGTCCTGGCCAAAACTTTTAAAACTGACACAAATTTTGTTTTCCACAAAGTCTGCTGCTTCAGTTTTTATAGTGATAATTTGCATTAACTCTAGATTGTTATGAAGAATGATCAGATGATTTGCAATTAATTGCAAAGTCAATCCTTGCCATGAAAATGATCTTAATCATAAAAACCCCATTTCCACTGCATTTCAGCCCTGCCACAAAATGACCTGCTAATATGTCAGTGATCTTCTCGTTGGCTCAGGGGAAAGGCTTGACAAGGCAGCTAATATAATTCATTCAGCATGACAGAGTGATAAGGGCAGACTGGATGTTTTAAAAGGGGGATGGTGCTTGAAATAATTTTCTTCTGTTAACCATGGTTACCTCCAAGGAAACCTGTGCAGTCATCGTTGCTTTGCATCAAATAGGCTTTACAGGCCGGGACATTGCTGCTTGTAAGATTGCCCCTAAATAAACTATTTATCGGATCATTAAGAACTTCAAGGAGAGCGGTTCAATTGCAGTGAAGAAGGCCTCAGGGCGCCCAAGAAAGTCCAGCAAGTGCCAGGACCATCTCCTACAGAAAATTAGGCTACGGGATCGGTTCAACACCAGTGCAGAGCTTGCTCAGGAATGGCAGCAGGCAGTTTTCAGTGCATCTGCACGCACAGTAATGTGAAGTGTAGTGCCGGTGACCGCTGGTCCCACTCATCCTTGTGGCTGCCATACTTATTATCCTCATTGCCGCCGTCTCCCTGCTCAGGGACGCCAGCGCACTCTGCTCTCTCCTCCGGTCTATGCCCGTAGGGCCAGTTCTTAAGGGGCCAGCACACGCACCAGGAATATTGCCCCCAGCCTATCCCAGCACACCCTGGACTAGTTAAGGAACTCTGCCCACTTCCTCTTATTTCTAACTCCGAGTTAGTCTGCAAAGTTTCTGTATCTTGTTCCCTGAAACCTGTGTCCCTGGCTATCCTGTGTCCATGTCCAGTCCTGTATCCCGAGTCCAATGTCCGTGATCAGTCCAGTGTCCGTGATCAGTCCAGTGTCCGTGTCAAGTCCTGTATCCTGAGTCCAGTGTCCGTGACCAGTCCTGGTTTCGATAATCCAGCACAAGCCAGTTTCCAATAATCCAGCACTAGCCTGCTCCCAGCTATCCATCACAAGCCTGCCATCTGCCAGTGACTGTCCTTCACTTGTCTGGCCAGCAGCTACTCTGTTATGGCGGAGTAGCCCAGTGGGTCCACATACCCTTTCGACATCATACTAAGGCTTTTGGAGACTGGCCTGGTTTTAAGGGCAGCAAAGATGCCACTTCTCTCCAAGAAAAACATCAAAGACAGACTGACATACTGCAGGAAGTACAGGGATTGGATTGCAGAGGACTGGGGTAAAGTTATTTTCTATGATGAAGCCCCCTTCAGACTGTTTGAGACATTTGGAAGAAAAGGTGAGCACTACCATAAATCCTGTCATGCCAACAGTAAAGCGTCCTGAGACCATTCAGGTTGCTTTTCATCCAAGGGAGTGGGCTCACTCAGTTTTGCCAAAGAATACTTCCATGAATAAAGAATGGTATCTAAACATCCTCCAAGAACAACTTCTTCCAACAATGCAGGAGGAATTTGGTGATGAACAATACTTTTTCCAGCAAGATGGAGCATCATGTCACAAGGCAAAAGTGATAACAAAGTGGCTCGGTCAACAAAACATTGAAATTTTGGGTCCATGGCCATGAAACTCCACAGATATCAATCCCATTGAGAACCTGTGGTCAATCCTCAAAAAGCAGGTGGACAAACAAAAACACAGAAACTCCAAGCACTGATTAGACAAGAATGGGGAATTCCCATCAATCAGGATTTGGTCCAGAAGCGGATATCCAGCATGCCAGGGAGAATTGCAGAAGTCTTGAAAAAGAAGGGTCAACACTATATAAATATTGAGTCTTTTGCATAAACTTGATGTATTTGTCAATAAAATGTAAAAATTTATGAAATTCTTATAATTGTATGATCTACTGAAGTGCGAACATCCGACCCAAAAAAACTGAAACGGCAAACTTTGTGAAAACCCAAATTTGGATCATTCTCAAAACTTCTGCCCAGGACTGAACTCTCTCCTTTTTTTTTATTTTATTTTTCAAAGGGACCCCATGGGCGACGTATACTACTGTATGCCTATACAGTGGAATATTTCACAGCCTTCTGTTTTAAGGTATATAAGTTGGAAGTCCTCCCATCGTATAATTCAGACGTAGGCTCAAAACGTGATGTGAACAGTGCCTAGTTGGCCATCTTGTTGATCTGTTATACGACTGCAAAATAATGTTTCTTATCGTAAATCATTCAAGCTAAACAGCGGACAACAAATTATGGTGCTTTTACATACAATAACGTTTGCAGAATGCAACAGATACTGGTTGTTAAGGTCCTCTTACACGGCTCGTTTGCTCCTTTCTCAAGGAGCTATGTATGGGGACGAGCGCTCGTTACTCCGATCGCTCGTTACTCAAATCGCTTGCCCCCATACATTAATATCACGTCTCCCTGCTTACACACCAAGATGTGCTGCCGACAACGATAATATTTTTCATTTTTAAAACTATGCGATCAGCAGAGGCTGGTAAATTATCGGCAACAAGCGCTTGCCCGCTAATTGGCCCATGTAAAAGGGCCTTTACTGGTGGTGATTGCTGTGGAAAGGAAAATAAGTCGATATGGGTGCTCCTTATAATAGAAATGTATTCCTTCTGCCAGAACATTTATCTGACCTATTTACGGAGAACCTGACACTTTTTCACATCAAACTGAGAAAATATATTTGGGTAAACTGAACGGTAGGATTAGAATGCTAATGATGTACAAGGTCTTAATTCCTTCCTTTCAGCTACCAACCAATGCCAATACTGGTCTGTGCTTACACCAAGGTATGAGGAATGGAAAAGCACTGGTCGCAATTAGCATGAAGACTAACATACTAAACCATTAACATGATGAACGTCCCATGCATTTTTTGGGCTTTAATCTTTTATTCAGAAATGTAAAAAATAAGGAGGATTATCATCCAAATCAAGTGTAACCTTTCACTTAACCCCTTAGTGACCAGCCCATTTTAGGCCTTAATGACCAAGCTATTTTATTCGTTTTTCTATAGTCGCATTCAAAGAGCTATAACGTTTTTATTTTTTCGTCTACATCGCTGTATGAGGACTTGTTTTTTGCGGGATTAGTTGTGCTTTTTAATGGCACCATTTTTGGGTACATATAATTTTTATATTAACTTTTATTAACCTTTTTGGGGGGGATTATAAACAAAAACTGAAATTCCGCCATTGTTCTATGCGTTTTTAAATTGACGCCGTTCACTGTGCGACGTAATTAACATGATACCTTTATTCTATGGGTCGGTACGATCACGGCGATACCACATATGTGGAGGTTTTTTTATGTTTTACGACTTTTGCACAATAAAAACACTTTTGAACTAAAATTATTTGTTTTTGCATCGTCGCTTTCCAAGAGCCGTAATTTTTTTATTTTTCCATCAATGTAGTGATTTTTTGGGCTTGTTTTCTGCGGGACAAGACGTAGTTTTGAATGGTACTGTTTTGGGGTACATGGGACTTATTGATTCATTTTTATTATGACTTTTTTGGGGGGCAATGGAAAAAAATTGCAATTTCGCCATAGTTTTTGGCGTTTTTTTTTTACGGTGTTCACTTTGCGGTTTAAATTACATATTAACTTTATTAATGGAGTCATTACGGTCGCGGCGATACCACATATGTGTACTTTTTTTTTTTTTTTACACTTTTACTAAATAAAACCACTTTTTATGGAAAAAAATGGTTTTATTTATTTTTTTACTGTACTTTTTATTAATAATCTTTATTTCACTTTGATGACTGATTTTATTAGTCCCACTAGGGGACTTTACTGTGCGATATTCCGATCGCTGCTATAATGCTCTGGTATACTTCGTATACCAGAGCATTATTGCCTGTCAGTGTAAATCTGACAGGCAATCTGTTAGGACGTGCCTCCGGCGCGTCCTAACAGGCATATGTCCAGGGCAGACCTGGGGGCTTTTATCAGTCCCCCGGCTGCCATGACACCCCATCGGAGACCCGCGATTGCATTCGCGGGCCGCCGATGGGTGAGAGAGGGAGCTCACTCCCTCTGTAAACAAAGTTAAATGCCGCGGTCGCTATTGACGGCGGCATTTAACGGGTTAAACGGCCGCGATCGAAGTAAACTTCGATCGCGGGCGTTGGAGCAGGAGCTCAGCTGTCATCAGACAGCAGAGCCCCGGCACCAGCCTGCACGGGAGACCCGTGCAGGACTTAGACTAGGCTGACGTGAAAAGGCGTCAGCCTAGCCTAAAGCCCAGTAGTGAATGACGTTAAAAGGCGTATTAGTGGTCACTAAGGGGTTAAAGCTCAAATGTCCAGACTGTAGTGGTCTTATTTTGGACATATATTTCACAAGAAAAGACCATTATGCTAGTAAAAGTTAAAGGGGAAAGAGGAAGAGGAGGGCCATCAACAAGGTGGCTGGAAACAATGTCGAAAAAGACTAGATGGCGCTGCATAATCATAATAATAACCCATTAGGCTTTATTTAACCCCTTCGCGCACCTGGACGTAATGGCATGCCCTGGTGCGGGAGGTGATATATGGTGCGGGCTCACGTGCTGAGCCCACTCCATACGCTCCGGGTGTCTGCTGTGTATTACAACTGACGCCAACACCAAAATCTCTTTTTGGTCACAATTGCTCTAAAAAAAAAAAATGTAATAAAAAGTGAACAAAAAGTTGAAAATATTGTACCAGTAAAAACTACAGCTCATCCTGCAAAAAAAAATAAGCCCTCACACCGCTAAAACGACAAAAAAGTAAAGTGATGGCTCTCAGAATGTGGTGAAGCAAAACTATTTTTTATTTTTTTTGACAAATGTTTTTTTCTAGTAAAATGTAAAAAAACAAAAATTTGGTATCACCGTAATCATATTGAGCAGCAGAATAAAGTTAAAGAGGCTCTGTCACCAGATTATCAAATCCCTATCTCCTATTGAATATGATCGGCGCTGCAATGTAGATAACAGCAAAGTTTTTTTTTTTTTTAAACGATAATTTTTGCCCAAGTTATGAGCAATTTTATATTTATGCAAATGAGCTTTTCAATGGACAACTGGGTGTGTTTTCTCGTTTTACCAACTGGGCGTGTATTGTGTTTTTACCAACTGGGCGTTGTGAATAGAAGTGTATGACGCTGACGAATCAGCATCATACACTTCTCATCGTTCCCACCCAGCTTCTTTCACTGCAGAAATACAGCGTGACGTCACCCACAGGTCCTTCACAGGTGCGCTCGTTTGCTCCAGTCACAATAACTTTTGCACAATTCAACAGATACTGGTTGTTAACCCCTTGAGTACCCAGCTCATTTTGGCCTTGAGGACCAGACCCATTTTTTCAAATCTGACATGTATCACTTTATGTGGTAATAATTCCGGAATGCTTTTACCTATCCAAGAGATTCTGAGATTGTTTTTTCGTGACATATTGTACTTTAGGTTAGTGCAAAAATTTGAACGATAAATTTATTGCTTATTTGTGAAAAACACCAAAATTTAGAGAAAATATGAAGAAATTATGATTTTTTCCAATTTTAAATGTATCTGCTTGTAAAACAGATAGTAATACCACACAAAATACTTACTAATTAACATTTCCCATATGTCTACTTTATGTTTGCATCGTTTTTTGAACATCCTTTGCTGTAATTATTACAGACAGAGTAGCGAAGTGCAGAGAATGTGAATAGACATCCCGTGGAATGTCTATTCACTCTCTAAACACTTCAGTATCGGTAATGTGTTAGTATAAAACAGCACATAGCGATCTAAAAGGATCCCTATGCACTGCCTAAATGAATGGAGAGGAGTGCATGATGCTGATTGGTCAGCGTCATACACTCCCCTGTACAACGGCCACTTGGTCTAAAGTAAAAATCTGCCCACTTGGGCATTAAGCAACTCATTAGCATAAATCTAAAATCGCTAATAAAGTGGTGAAAATAGATCGTTTTATTGAATAAAAAGCATTACTGTCACCTACATTATAGCGCCGATCTCCTTATGTAGGAGATATGGCACTTATAATGTGGTGACAGAGACTCTGTAAGTCAATAAAGGAAAAAATGTGACCTGACCACAACTAACTCCCAACTTGACTGAAACCATAGCAAGTCTCAAAAACTAAGATCTATAAATTATATTCAAAGAAATCTAAGCTATAATGGAAAGTTTTTCTGCTATGACTTTGTGAGTAAAAACTGCAACAACATTTTTTTGCCTCAATATATTGGAATATACAGTAGTATGAATTCTATACAAAGACTAACCTTTTATTTTGTGAAATCGGAATACATCTTTATATCTACATCGTAATGTAAATATTTTTCTTCATTGATAGTGGATGAGATCCTGTTTTTCCATGTTAAATTCAACACTGCTGGTTGTCCGTTTCCGGACTTCAGTGCATTGTGGGAGTTCAGGTTATAGTTACATGCCGTATAGATTCTGAGTAGCAGCAAGCCAAATTGTACTTGCACACAATAACAGTGTAAAATTAAGGGCCTGTTCACATCAGCGTTGGCTTTCCGTTGAGGGGTTCTGTCGGAGGTTTCCATCGTGGAACCCCGCAACGGAAAGTCAAACAGAAACCTTAGCTTCCGTTTGCATCACCATTGATATCAATGGTGACGGAAACATTGCTAATGATTTCCGTTTGCCACCGTTCCGAAAGGTTTCCGTTTTTCCGATGGAATCAATAGCGCAGTCGACTGCGCTATTGATTCCGTCGAAAAAACAGAAACCTGCCGGAGCGGTGACAAACGGAAATCATTAGCAATGTTTCCGTCACCATTGATCTCAATGGTGATGCAAACGGAAGCTAAGGTTTCTGTTTGACTTTCCGTTGCGGGGTTCCACGACGGAAAGCGAACGCTGATGTGAACCGGCCCTTATAAAGCAAAGTGCCCAAAAGGCTTTCCTAACCTCCTCTCTTTCTGTCAGGTAAGGCCATGTTATTAATCGTGGTATGTAGAGATCTGTGTCGTATTAATGACACGATTCCCACAGCACGTATACTGGTCATGTTAACTTCACCTGTGTCCCATTCACTGTAAAGAATATACTTTACTTTGTAAATCGACTTAGGATCTGTCATATATTTATGCTGCCCTGTCTGAGAGCAGTATAAAGAAGTGACAGACACATGGATTTCAGCGGCCTGTCAATTTGTCAGTAATGGGGCATAGGAGAATTTACACTATATAATTGAGGCAAGCTTCTAATTGTTTCGGGCTTGAGCCCAATGCTAGTCATGTATTTGCGCTTACCCTCCCCACCCCCTGCCCTCCAACCGCTGGTTGACACATATTTCTTATTACTGGCATAGGGAGAAATGTGTCAATCAGCAGATGGAGGGCGGTGGGAATGCTAATATATGAACATTATTGGACATAAGCCCTGAAACGCCAGATATACGCCACAAATCTAAAGTATAAATTCTCCAAAACTAAAGCTCTTACAGAATACGTGACGGACCGCTAAAGTCATCCCTGAGGAAGCCACATTGTGGCGATAATTGTGGGGCCTTCAAACCCCCCCGCCTCCTTGGACACTACGCGATCACGTTGCAAACGGTTTGATGCAATATTCTGTTTTTCTATATTCATGCGTTAGCTACGTATGCTGAGGGGTCCTAGGTGGTTGTGGGGGGGCTTTGTGTTTGGCCGCTTATCAGGGTGGGGTTGCCAATAGATTAGGTCTAGCATGTTGTTGCTATTTTAAATGGTTTTTAATAGTCTATGTGGTGCATTAACTTTAAATGAGTTATATTGTTGTGGAATACATTGTGACTTTAAGGGCACGTTCAGACGTGGCGGAATTGCTTTGGAATTCCGCTGCGGACAGTCCGCACTGGAAATCCGCAGCAGACAGTCTGTCCATTGGTTTCCACACCTTTTTAGTTATCTTCGTGCAGACGTTGAGGAAAACTCTGCTGCGGACCATAGGCTGCGGTGCGGAATTTGGTGTCCGTTGCGTACTTGTGGCGTAATTTCTCCATTGACTTCAATGAAGTTGCTAAATTACGCAATGAAATCCGCAGATGTTATGTGTGTTGCGTTGCGGATTGCTTTCGCGAACAGGATATTTCATCATTCTGGCTGGACCTATGTGTTTCGCGGTCTATAGCCAGACTGAGATGGAATGTTTTAAAAGAGAGCAGGATGTACTCTACACCTGAATCCGCAACGACTAATCCGCAGCATTTTACTTCACATTTTAGGCAAAGGCGCAACGGAATCTGCAACGCAGATTATGTGCGGCATTGATGCGGACGGTGTCTGCAGAATCCCGTAACATCTGAACATGCCCTAAAAGTTATTTTGACTTATACATACCCATTTGTGTTTCGTTTTGCATTTCTGAAGTTTTTCAGGGTATGTGGCAATACATGTGCTGTGCCCACCGGTGGTTATTATTTGGACTGCTAAAGTCCGCGTGTCTGTCACCACATTATGCTGCCCTCAGACGGGGCACCATAAATATGACAGATCCTCATTAAGGTTGGAATCACACATGAAGTTTTCATGGTAGTTGTTTTTGGGAAACGCCCATCTCTTTAAGATTGTCATGACTACTAGCCTAGCTTCTGGGTGGCTATGGTTTGAGCTGCAGAGCCAATATAATTTCTCTGTCTAATTTCCATCAGATTCTAGGGTGGAGTATTTAAAGAGGCTCTGTCACCAGATTATCAAATCCCTATCTCCTATTGAATCTGATCGGCGCTGCAATGTAGATAACAGCAAAGTTGTTTTGTTTTTTTTTAAAACGATCATTTTTGCCCAAGTTATGAGCAATTTTATATTTATGCAAATGTGCTTTTCAATGGACAACTGGGCGTGTTTTCTCGTTTTACCAACTGGGCGTGTATTGTGTTTTTACCAACTGGGCGTTGTGAATAGAAGTGTATGACGCTGACGAATCGGCATCATACACTTCTCATCCCACCCAGCTTCTTTCACTGCAGAAATACAGCGTGACGTCACCCACAGGTCCTTCAACATTGTCGTCGGACAAAAAAGATACATCGGCTCCAGGCGTCCAAAAGGTTAATATGCTCGTCTCTAGGGAGTTTGCTATGCTTACCTGCACATACTCTGCACTTTCCCTTAGTGACGTCACGCTGTGTGTCTGCAGTGAAAGAAGCTGGCTGGGAATGATGACGTCACCCACAGGTCCTTCATCCTTGGTGTCGGAAGAGAGAAGACACATCAGCTCCAGGCGTCTTAGGGGAAAGTGCAGAGTATGTGCAGGTAAGCATAGCAAACTCCCTAGAGACGAGCATATTAACCTTTTGGACGCCGGGAGCCGATGTATCTTCTTTGTCCGACGACAATGTTGAAGGACCTGTGGGTGACGTCACGCTGTATTTCTGCAGTGAAAGAAGCTGGGTGGGAACGATGAGAAGTGTATGATGCTGATTCGTCAGCGTCATACACTTCTATTCACAACGCCCAGTTGGTAAAAACACAATACACGCCCAGTTGGTAAAAACACAATACACGCCCAGTTGGTAAAAACACAATACACGCCCAGTTGGTAAAACGAGAAAACACACCCAGTTGTCCATTGAAAAGCTCATTTGCATAAATAGCAAATTGCTCATAACTTGGGCAAAAATTATCGTTTTTAAAAATAAAAAAAAACCTTTGCTGTTATCTACATTGCAGCGCCGATCACATTCAATAGGAGATAGGGATTTGATAATCTGCTGACAGCCTCTTTAAGTCTGGTCAGATCTTTCATTATTGCTTGTGAATTTCTTTGATCAAGCACCTGGCTACACCCTGTATCACCTGACTATTTGGATTATTGGAACTGGACCTCGGCTTTTTCTTTAGATTACCCTTTTGCTCACTGATTTGGACATTCTGCTCTTGGTTGGTTTTGACCTCTGAAACTCCTGGTGTTCTTCTGATTTGGACGTAGTCTCTCCTTGTTGTGTACTCTGTTTGCAGTTACCCTCTGTCTTCTGGTTTCTGTTCTGATATTGCCTGCATTGCACTTCCTGTCCAACACTGTATTCTGTTAATGCAGCCTGTGTTCTATGCAGCCAAATCCAACCTGCCTTGCGGTGGGCTCTGGTGAAGACCACAGAGTAGCCTTAGACTCTGCTGACCAGAGTAGTGACGGACTTGAGGTAGCGGATTACCTGCACGTTTTATCCAGATAGTCTCCTGCTGCCTTTTGGGGAATTGTTTACAAAGCAATTTCATAACTTTCACTCTGGGGCATTGCTCAACTTGTGATTGTTACAGTAGTTTTTGATGCAGTTTTTTTGTGTCAAAGGATCTAAAAAGAATGAAAATAAAGAAAAATTTATGTTTTGTCTCTTTTATATGCACTGCTGTGTGTGGCTCAAAAAAGATAATCCTTGTTCATGCGACATTTCTGGACTATGTCAGAAGTATGTCTGTATACCAAAAGAAAGTGTACAGGTGTATCTGTTTGCTTTTTTTTTGGTGAATGATGCCTTACATAGGGCACAAACGTGGTGTGCATATCGGCTAATTGACCAGATGCTGTTAAGGCCCTTTTACACCGGGCGATTTATTGGGCAGACGAGCGTTCATAGAAAGCTCGTTGGCAATAATTGCCCTGTGTAAACAGGGCAGCGATCAGCAGATGAACGAGCAAACGCTCGATCATCTGCTCTTCGTCTAGTTTTAAAAAAGGGATCGTTGTCGGCTGCACATCTCCCTGTGTAAAGAGGGAGACACGCTGTTGACATGATGATAACATATGGAGACTAGCGATCGGAGTAACGACCGCTCGTTCCCACACATAGCTCCGCGTGATTGGAGGAAATGAGCTCCGATCAAGGCCCTTTAGTGTTTGGGGTTAGAAATAGAGAGACAAGCAAGCTGACCCTCCCACATCATCTTTCTGAGATGACAAGAGGAAGCAGCAAGGGACCCTGGCTTTATGTAACCATTATGAAGTTTGAAAAGCAAGTAAATAGATTTTTCTAACATTTTACGCAATTTCAAACTAATTTTAAGACTTTCGATACCCCCTACACATTTTTTTACATTTTTTTTGTACTGTATAAATTGCAAATGGAAACCGAATAGCTGTAGGAACTATGAGGATCAGCCTAGGAGAAATAAAATAATCTTCAAACGAGTAACGTCCAGGTGTATTATTCCTCTTTAAACGCTACCCTGGAGTCCTTGTCTTTGTAGTCACTCATTGCATTATTGCCTTTGCTTAGTTGTTTAACACTTTTGTATGTGTGCACAGTCTGAATTCTGCTTGCCCTAGTTTTTGCATTCTAGTTGAATTTATAACAAAATTGGAGCGTTTGTGTTGCTTTTCAGTACGTGTAACCACCTTCTCTTTCAATTAAAATGTAATTAACTTAAAACAACTTTCATAGAAAGAAACCGGCAGGTCCTAATAATACTTTCTTCCCTGTGGAGTTCCTCCTAATATAATTGCTACCGGCATCTAAGAAACTAGTGTGCATCAAGAATAGAACACCTACGTTGTTCAAAGCTCCACATTGTTCATTTGTATTTGAAACGAAAAAGTAGCAAAGCTCCAAATTTGAAGCCATAATTGAGACTACCGTATTTCTACATACAATTTACAATGTCACTAAAGGGATGAGGGGGCTCTGGGTGAAAAGCAATATATAGTTTTTATAATCTGTATATGTACTTCTTTCCGACATAATCACTTTTTTTTGTAACAAACTTCCTAATCTGACAGTTTTTAGTCTGGCATGTTGATGGTGGATCATTTGCATTGCGAAAATCTTAGGTCTATGGCCAAATAAAAAAGATTTTAAAGTAAAGAAAACGATAAAATCCAAAATAGACGGGAAAAAAAAGTTATGGCACTCGGAAAGTAATGCAAAATCTACTTTCTTTCTGTCAAAAATGCTTTTATTGTGTAAAACTAGTTAACTATAGAAAAAAACTGTAAATATATTGTATATGCGTAAACATGATCAGTCGAATAAAGTTACATTTTTATTTATACTGCATGATGAATGATGTAAAAAAATAAAACAAACAAAAAAAAACAAAAGCAACAAAAATAAATTAATCAATGAGTTATATAGGTACCCCAAAATGATGTCCATAAAATATAACTGGTCCCACAAGTAACAAGCCCCTATATGGCTAAGTCGACATAAAAATAAAAACGGTATTACTCTCTTGGAATATGGTAATTAAAAAATATAAATCTGTGTCCTGAAGGCCAAACTTTGGCCGCGTCATTGAGGCTGGGTTCACACGAGCACATTAATGTCCGTAATGGACGGACGTATTTCGGCCGGAAGTCCCGGACCGAACTCGGTGCAGGGAGCCGGGCTCCTAGCATCATAGTTATGTACGACGCTAGGAGTCCCTGCCTCTCTGCAGGACAACTGTCCCGTACTGTAATCATGTTTTCAGTACGGGACAGTAGTTCCACGGAGAGGCAGGGACTCCTAGCGTCGTACATAACTATGATGCTAGGAGCCCGGCTCCCTGCACCGAGTTCGGTCCGGGACTTCCGGCCGAAATACGTCCGTCCATTACGGACGTTAATGTGCTCGTGTGAACCCAGCCTAAGAGGGTTAATGATTACTTATATGTTAGGGCATTAATTAGGTGTGTAAAATAATTAACATTTGAGAATAGGTTGGATTCCATGTCCTTTTGTAAGGTATAGAACAGGATGTCTCGAGTGCATGTGGATAATAGAAGATGTATTTGTGAATGCACATATAACCCTGTATTAAAACCTCCATGCTCCTTGTTTAGAATGTTTTCTACAGGGTAAGGGTATGTGCACACGGCTTATTTTCGGCCGTTTTTCGGTCCGTAAATGGCCGAAAAATGGGCGAAGAATCGTGAACAGAACGACTCTAAACATCTGGCCATTGATTTCAATGGGAAATACGGCGTTCTGTTTAAAACGGGTTGTATTTTTACGCGGCTGCTTTGAAAAAAATGGCGTGTAAAAAGAAGTGCATGTCACTTCTTGAGGCGTTTTTGGAGCCGTTTTTCAGTAACTCTAGAAAAACAGCTCCAAAAACGTCCGTAAAAAAAATGCAGCGAAAAACGTGAGATGCTACATCTGAAGATCAGGAGCGGTTTTCCTTTGAAAACAGCTCTGTATTTTCAGACGTTTTTTGCTTATCGTGTGAACATACCCTTAGCATAGTACCACAAGTGCAGGTGCAATAAATCTGTCTAGGATATTTGTGATACGGAGCAAGTAGAAAAGCACAAGATCAAAAGAACAGGATGTCACTTAAAAAGTATGCGATGTCTGGAAGTGCTATGTGAATGTGTCATTACTGGTAGGAACCTTCGTATGTTTGTAAGTTTTAGCTTAGTTTTACATAAAGAAAGAGTATCTGAACTTTTGATTTGTCATAGAGACATACCAAAATGTTGGATCGGTGGGGGTCTGGGTGCTGATACCTCCACCGTCGCTGAAACTAAGGTGTAATAGCGCTCAACTGAGCGCCCTTCTCCTTCAGCTGTGATCTGTTCTCCTTGTTAGGCTGAAGACGACTCACGTAGGCTAAAGATGGCTGATCTAGAACATCTATGTGAGTCGTCTTCAGCCAATCACAGCCGCAGGTGCAGGGCGCTCATCTGACCCCTGCTGTACCTTAGTTTCAGCGACGTCGGGGGTCTCCGCACCCGAATACCCACCGATCGAAACTTTTGATATGTCTCTGACATATCAAATGTTGGCAGAAAGTGCAGTTACTTTTTAAACCATAGTTTTCTTTGTAGAGATTTCTGTAAAAATCATAAGACTGACAAATAAATATTTGCCTTGTAACGCTGCAGATTGTGTAAATTAAAGTGATTAATCCCAGGCCTATCTTATAATAAGCTTTGCCCGCGCGATAAAATGCAGCCGACGTCCTACTGCAGTGGCCAGGATTGGAGATAACCATTTTTAACTCTCTAGATGCCACGGTTAATAGGAACTTTTTGACACCCTGCATGTTGTGGTCGCACTGTGTCGATGGGTCACCGTGACAGCCGGCCCCTAACAAAGACTTTAATGCCCTTACTCTGTTCTATTACTGGAATGCTCAAGATTGTAACTACGCTATTTTATATTTATTATGTTTCCTATTTTATTAATTTAGGCAAAACTAAGTTTTTGCTACAAACTGGCCAACTGTTCTCAATAATGAATTAAAAATATGTTATATATATATATATATCATTTATTTATTTATTTTAAAGCTGGCATGCAACCCTTAACATATTTTTGTTTTTCAATGCAGAAGAAACCTTACAAAGCTTTCCTTAATATTTAGCCATATGTTGGCAGAAATAAAGGCGATATTCCCTAATGGACAGTTTCAAGGGGATACCTTCCGTATCACGAAAGCAGATGCTGCAGAGTTCTGGAGAAAGTTTTTTGGAGAGAAGTAAGTTCAATAGAATGACTGAAATCTCTAGCGGATGTTTTTGTTTTTACTATATTAGAAAACTTTTACATATTAAAATTACAAAATGTGCATGAACATATTTCAAGTTGCTCTCCGTTTGAATGATCATAAATGCAAGTACCTACAAGCATCTGAGCGAAAACAAAAAATACTGACGTGAAAATGCCATTTGTCCAAGGGTCTGACGTCAGCAGCTTATAAACCATTATTGTTGTGGTTTATTAAAGCTTTGAGGTTTTCCTGTTTATCACACGAGGACTGTGTTCGCTAATGCTTCATAAAAGTAGTGCCTCTATGAATTCACCAAGCCAACTTTAGGTGATGTAGTTACTCGTGTGAGAGGCTTTGTAATGGACTATTCTACTCTAGTGCATGCTAAAAAGTCAAAGGCTTGTACTAAACTTTTACCAGTCCTCTAAATCTTCGGCGTCACATTATTCTAACTGTAGGGAACGGTTTGTATGGAGATCAAAAAATGACAAATTAAACCGGTATCCTGCTAAGACCCATTAAAATTCCCATATTAAGCTTCATGCTCCCGACTGTGCCTTGATCACTGACCTGTATGGCCGTAGTGATGCCCCAAATTCTCTCCAAGAAGCAATGTTCCTATAATACAGCATGTGTTCGCATGTCACAATTTTATGGGTTGAATTTCAACCTTTCCAATTCTCTGTCGCCATTTGCCCATTGAAATAAAAATTGCACACGGTCGATCTGAGCATGCATGTTTACACAGCGTTTGGGGGAAATTTCAGTTGGATAGAAGCTTTGTTACGTGTATGGCTGACTTTAGTTGTTTGCTACTGGTACTTAAAGGGGTTGTCCATGACCGGATAACTGGTGACCTATCCCCAGGATTTAAGTGAATAGGAGCAGAGCTGCAGTTCTGTAGAACGGCCACTATGCAGTAGTGAACTCCAACTACTGCATACCGTTCAAAACATCCAGTGCCCGGAGGCAGCCCAAATGGTGGATCAGTGCGGGGTCCGGGTGTCAGACCCGCACCGATCATATACTGATTACCTATCCTGGGGATAGGTCGGTCGTGGACAACCTCTTCAAGAGGGGTTGTTCGATTTCAGAAAATTAATGTTGTTTTTGTATAATTTAAGTTGTACAATTTTGTAATATACTTTGTGTTAATTTCTAACGGTTTTCAAGATCTCTGCTTGCTGTTATTCTTTAGGAACATTCATTGTTTACTTCCATTGAATATAATTTTGCATATGGTCATGTGAGGGACCCACACAGGTGCAGGGATCATTACGGTAATCCCCCACAGAGCGTTATTGATGCGGCCAACAGTCGCATCGGCACCATGTTCGGCACAGTTGTGTAAAAGCCACGCGTTGTTGTTGTTGTTGAAACATCTGTTTACTTGCAAAATCGTGCAGCCTTTAAAGGGTGTGTTCAATAAAAGGGCTGGTGCAGCTACTAGCGGCGTGGCCGACGCATCCATGCCAGTCTGTGGGGCCTTGCCCTTGCAAGACACTACTCTGATAAACATACTGTAACTGTAATGAGCTGTGTAACTGCGTGTCCATCACATGACAGAACTTTATCCACTGGTAGTAAACAATGAATGTCCCTACTGAGTAATAACAAGCGGTATTACAATTTTTTATAAATTTATTGCAGAAAGTATGTTGGAAAATTGTATACGTTTTGATTATACAAACAAATAACATTAATTTGCTGAAAGTAGACAATTCCTTTAACTTCGTGGTTTGTTGCTGTCTAAGAAATCTCTTCTTTTACCTTCTTAAACGCCTAAAGTCTACAGTAGTTTCCCATTCCTCATGTATGTTTTATCTTGCATGTCGACTTAAATGACACCATGCGTTTCATTAGTTCAGTTATATGTGCACTTCTTACACTATATATTTCCAAAGTGGCGTCGTAGAATATATGTGTGATTGTACATGAGATACTTCTGTATCCTGAAGCATTGAATTTGAGACCCGTAAATCCGTGTACTGGAATACCATCAACTGTACCCGCGCACCTACTATGACTGCACCGCATGATGACCATGGGCCGGGTCATAGCTATACTTTCCTCAGAGCAGGGCATAAACGTAGATGTTATTTTTAGGGTGTAATAGACTATCTTTTTTTTTTTTTTTCCTCGTACATTAACAGAACCATTGTGCCCTGGAAAGTCTTTAGACAGTGCCTTCATGAAGTCCATCAAATTACATCTGGCTTAGAAGCAATGGCTCTTAAGTCCACCATTGACTTGACGTGCAATGATTACATATCTGTATTTGAGTATGATATTTTTACAAGACTATTTCAGGTAAGTTATGATTATTAAACATCTTGGTGTTTCTGATTTTTGTTTTTATATGGCTCTTGCTTTATATTTTGAGGATATACTCTGGAAGATCTAACTGGTCTTCCAGTCTGGAACCTTCTAGATGGATATCTTAATCTTTAGTGACCACTTTACCACCAGGAGGTGTAGGCTTCACCTTTACAAAATATGGAAAATATCCTATTATCCATCTCTTGCCCAAATTGCTCCCTCAGGAGTAATTTGGGTTATAGAGAAGAACAGCAGTGGGCGAGTGAAGTTTTCCTTGGCTGCCCTCCCATTTCCATAGAGCTGAATGCAGGCATTGTTTATGTCGCCTGTGTTTTTTGAGCAGTATTTATAATGTTGATAGAGCAGCCCGGGGAATTTGATTTCTCCCCAGCTGCTTTCTGTACGTTACAAGGGCAGGTGATTGATTTCAATAGGCTTTATGAAATCTTCATTTCCTATACCATGGCGCTGCGGGAGGGAATTGGCTGCCTGTGATCCTTTTTCATTTTAGGCGATCCTACTAACAAAAAGGAATTGCCTAAAGCAGGCGTAGCTTCACTTTAAACTTGATATTTTTTGTCTATTTCCGTTTGTCAGAAACAGAATAACGTATGCAAACTAGTAATATTGAAATGGATAGAATCAAATGGGGAAGTGGTATGTGGTTTGCATTAAATTAGATTCTACTGCATAGGATTACTAATGGATTTCCCTTTGTCATCACAATAGTGGTTTTCATACCCTTTACAAAGTTTTATGCATTACAATTGTATGGTATTGTATATATTTTTATAATTATTTTTTTTTGCCCTTTTAAGCATTAAAGAGTCTCTGTCACCAGATTATAAGTGCCATATCTCCTACATAATCTGATTGGCGCTGTAATGTAGATAAGAACAGTGGTTTTTATTTTGAAAAACTATCAGTTTTGAGCAAGTTATGAGCAATTTTAGATTTATACTAATTCGTTTCTTAATGACCAACTGGGCGTGTTTTTACTTTTGACCAAGTCGGTGTTATACAGAGGAGTGTATGACGCTGACCAATCAGTGACCAATCGGCCTCATACACTTCTCATTGTTCCAGCCCAGTGTTACAGTGTGATTGTGCAGTGAAAGAAGCTGGGCTGGAACAATGAGAAGTGTATGACGCTGATTGGTCACTGATTGGTCAGCGTCATACACTCCTCTGTATAACGCCGACTTGATAAAAAATAAAAACATGTCCAGTTGTCTATTAAGAAAGTAGTTAGCATAAATCAAAAATTGTTCATAACTTGCTCAAAAATTGTTTTTCTAAATAAAAACACTGTTGTTATTTACATTACAGCGACGATCAGATTATTACGAGATATGGCATTTATAATTTGGTGACGGGAATAAAGAATCTGGAATGTCTAAATCCAACATGTCCGATCTTTCTTTCCTCTCGACATCTGCCGTCGGAGGGAGAGCCAGGTGGCCAATTAATAATCACCATTATGGCCTAAAGTACCCAAATGTATGAAAAAAACAATGGATGCTGCTTATCTGTGGCGTTCTTTTTTTATTTATTTATTTTTATTTTGTGCTGCGTCTGTGTGGAGTCGTGGTTTTTACTTGTATCAGTAATAATATAATACTAAAAAATGTCAGGGATAGGATATGTTGCAGTTTTTCTTTTGTTTCTCTAAAACTATTATTCTGAAAATCTGTGTAAGATTTCTCACTTCCGTCTTACATATGACCCGCATGCCTATTGGAATCATAACATTAAATGTTTCTTTTCCCCCTTTAGTAAAAAAAGAGAGAAAAAAGCTCTATAATTAGTTACTTCAGACTATTGTTGTCACAGAATTAAGGCTGAATTGTTTATCTTTCTCACAATACGCAGACTCGTTGGTGTTTTTGGCTCTGTCTTTCTGCAGTGGATATAAAAATAATAAATTTTTGAGGCCATCATGGCAGAAGCTTGTTAAATGCATTTCTACTACATCCAAATACTGTTTGCTTGTTCCATCTTGACCGGTATTTCAATTAAGGCTTCGTTCGCATCTGCGCTAGCGTCACATTCCGACATTCCGTCAGAGCTTTCCGTTGGAACGGGACCCTGACTGACACAAACGGAAGCCAAAAGTTTCTGTTTCCATCACCATCACCATAGATTTCAATGGTGACGGATCCGGTGCCAATGGTTTCTGTTTGTCTCAGTTGTGCAAGGGCTCTGTCGGTTTTATGGAATGAATAGTGTAGTCGACTACGGTATTCATTCCGTCAAAATGATGGAACCCTTACACACAGAACGTCGGAATGGGACCCTAGCGCAGATGTGAGCGAAGCCGAAGCTGATTTAAGGGGCATTCTGCTAAAAGCAACTACAGATGTAGCGATCATTACCTCGATTTTTAATGCGTTAAATACAGTGGCAAGAAACGTTAACTTGACTTTTTCATACGTTTACATACACCTTAGCAACATTAATTCAAAACTCAGTTTTTCACAATTCTTGACATTAAATCCTGGTTCACATTCCCTCTCTCAGATCAGTTAGGATTACTACTATATTTCAAGAATATGGAGGGGAGTATGGAATATTTTTTTTTCACTAGGTTTCATTTTATAAATTGGACCTACAGTCCTTGATATTTACTCCCGGACTAGTATGCCTATAAAGTGGCTTAGCCTGCTATAGCACATCTTATTATACATTATTGCACTGCCAAAATGCCATATTGTACTTAGATGAGGAGTGAAGTATCTCGCCCAGAGTGTACCATGCTTTGCCCAGATAAATAGTACACTGCTCAATTAGTGTCCACATAATACCTGCAATTCACACTGATGTGTTAATAAACCGTGCCCCATCACACAGTAAGCACCGCTTACCCAGGGCCGTATTTAGAGTTTGTGCTTCCCTAGGCACTTTTAAGCTTGACGCCCCCGATAACGCAGCTTTTCTGCTGCAAAAATTGCAACATGTGCTAATTGTTGCGGGTTTTACCTCCGCATTGAATTTAATAGGGAAAACCTGCAACAGAAAATCAGCGATTCCACAACATAAATTGACATGCTGCGGATTAAAAAAATGCACCGCAGAATTTATGAAAGTTTTTTCGGTGGGTTATTCACGCAGCGTGTGGATGAGATTTGTTCAAATGTCATGCACTCTACTGCTACTGTATTATGCTGCGGATTTTTCGCAATTAAATCCGTTGCGTAAAATCTGTAGTGTTTACCCTACGTGTGGACATACCCTAATAGGGTAATCAGGTCAGTTTATTATTCTTTAGAAAAAAAAAACAATCCTGCAGCGCCCCTCCTTTCCCGACTGGAGCAAAAAAATCGCCCTGCCGGTTACCTCAGTACATCGTCCTACTTTTAAAAGAAGGCCAATGAACGCAGGTAACCTGGGACCATGTGATGTAAACTGACCAATGACCGATTAGAGTTGTCACTACTTAGTTTACTGTCACAGACCCAGGAAGGTAAGTATAATAATCGTTTTGCTTTTTTAGTTGTTAGTTTTACTAACGTGTTAGGGTTGTTTTTTTTTACAGGTTTGGTTGTTGGACTACGTCGGATTCGAGGACTACTTTGATGATGGCGTTTTTATTTTCAATAAAACGGTTAACGAGGGTTGTGTGGGGGCTTTTATTTCTATAAAATATTTTTTCTGTGTAGGTGTTTTTTTTTTAAAACTCCATTACTTCTGCCTTAGTAATGGCAGCTATTAGTAATGGACGCTGTCTTTCAAAGGCAGGGCTTAGTGTTAGCCTATGAAGAGGCTAACACTAACCCTCCCCCCCCCCATTATTTCCCCCATACCCAGGGGTGCTAGGAAGAGCCGGGTACGATCCAGTATCTGACCATCTGAAGTGATGGTATTATTAGCCTAGAAAAGCCCAAAAACAATGACCCTTCCCACCCTGGTAATGCTAGGCTGCAGCTGCTTTATTGTATCTAGCTGGTTATGAAAAATAGGGGGACCCAAAGTTTTTTTTTCAATTATTTATTTAAGAAAAACGACATGGGTGTCCCCCCATTTTTCATAACCAGCCAGATACAACATAGCAGCAGCAGCCTAGCATTACCAGGGTGGGAAGGCCCATTGTTTTTGGGCTTTCCCAGCCTAATACCAGCCTGCGGCCGCCCCAGTGACCGACCATCACTTGTGATGGTCAGTTACTGGATCGTACTTGGTTCTTCCCGGCACCCCTGAGAGCGGTGAGTACCGGGGTAATAATGAGGGGATTAGTGTTAGACTCTGCATCAGAAAAAATATTTTATTGAAATAAAACCCCCTACACAACCCTCGTTAAGCAATTTATTGAAAATAAAAACGCTGTCATCGAAGTAGTCCTCGAATCAGACGTAGTCCAACGACCAAACCTGTAAAAAAAAAAACAAAAAAAAAAACATTAGTAACATTAATAAGTGAAAGAGAGACATTTTTTTTTCATTTTTTTTATACTGTACACATGATAAATTACGCTATAAATTTGTTGTACAGGTTATTACGGTCACGACTATACCGAATGTGTGTGTGTATTTTATGTATTGAGTCTTTTATTTTATGGTTTATTGTAAAAAATGAGTTTTTTTTATTTTATTTTTTATTTAACATTACTTTATATTTACTTTTTTTATTTTTAAACTTTAAAGGGGTATTCCAGTTAAAAGAAGTTACACCCTATCCATAGGGTAAGGGGTAACTTGCTGATTGGTGGGCGTCCGACAGCTGGGACCCCCACCGTTTACGAGTGCAGGGGTCCCTTACTCGCCTATCTCTGCCGCTCCCATAGAGAATGAATGGAGCGGCAGTGCGCATCAGTGACCTGCCGCACGGTCCAAACAAGGGGTACAGGACCCTTGTTCTCATAAACGGTGGGGTTCCCAGCTGATGGACACCCACCGATCAGCAAGTTACCCCCTACCTACGTATAGGGGTAACTTGTTGAAACCTAAATACTCCTTTAATGTACTGGCATATATCTAAATGCCAGTACATTAGCCTGTGTACTGATGGTACACAGTCAGTTGTTAGGACATACCGAAGTATGCCCTTGCAACAGGAAATATGGTTATACAGCCCTGGGGTCCTTCAATGGACCCTGGGCTGTCTGCCCATATATGGTATGTTCCTCAGTCCAAGGGGCATCCCCCATCGCATTTTCCCCTTGAATGCTGCGGTCAGCTTTGATCGCAGCATTCAGAGGATAGCGGCGGAGATGAGAGGTTTCTCTGATCCCCGCCGTTAGAGCGGTAATACAGCCATTGCCCTGCTCCTGACAACAAATGTGCACGCGTGGTCAGCATGAGGTGATGTGACCAGCGCTGCACCAATGGGCGCCAGCCCTGAAAATAGAGAACATGGGTTTTTCAGTGTTTTTTCCGCCATGTTCTCTGTCTTCAGTGCCAGTGCTCAGTGCAGCGCGGGTAGCATCTCCTCATGCTGACTGCACGCACACTTGTGTCAGAAGAGGTGCAATGGCTGTATTATACAACCACAGCCCCGCTCACTACATTCATGTATTACAATACAAAGCTGTGCGGCCGCACAGCTTAGTATCGGAATACATGAATTGACGGTATTGAACAGTATCGGCATCGAAATAGTATCGGTGCAACCCAACACTACACTACATTACATTAAACATGTAACAATACTTACGTGACCTTCTGCGCTGCCGTCCGCTCCCCCTACAGCGCTTCTTAGACTGAATCTAAGACACGCCCACTTCTCTTGGATTGCCCACAGCTACTCTAGGCAATCCATTAACCGTGGGCCTGTCTTACAGACTAAGGAGCGCTGGTGAAGCGCACACCTGCCCTGTGATTGACCTGGCCGCAGGCCGGTCAGGTCAAAAGTTAAGTTTTTAATAAAAACAAAATATGATCCTCCAGCCCCCCCCTCCCCCTGCTGGACGCCGTAGGCACTTTACCCCTAGTGCCAAATGCAGCCCTGCACTTACCTCAACACGTTCCTGCTCTCACAGAATGAATTCTCCTGCAATGTGCAAAAGAGTTATGCTGCCCTCTTTTGGCAACAGCTGGTAAAATAAATCACGACTTCCCAGCATCAAGATTTGGAGAAACAAGGAAGTGGGCTATTTACATTTGGCCGGTATACATCATTATATCATTGTCACAACTGTATTGAAAATTGCAGTCCTTTATGCCTTTTAATACAACAGCGTTCCAAAAAAAAAAAAAAAAAAGTACTGTACGGTAAACTTTCTTTTTTCTTTATAAATTGAAGTTCGCAGCAGGCATATGGAACTGAATGCCTATTCATGATTGTTTCAAACACTGGTGCGAACGTAGCTGCCAAATGTGGCGTGAACCTAGCTTAAAGAGCAACTGCACTTTCTCAAAACTTTTGATATGTGTTAGACACATATCAGAAGTTTTGATCGGTGGGGTCCGGGTGCTGACTTTGTACCCGCATTGTTGCTAAAATAAAGGTGCAGAAGTGCTTGAACTGTCTTTGGCGCTCCTTGGTAAGCTGAAGACTGGCTCATAGACATTCTAGACAATCATAGATGAAAATGCAGATCGCTCAGCTTCTGCACCTTCCTCTCAGTGGTGGTCGGGGTCTCCTCTTCCGGTATGTCTCTATGACATATATCAAACGTTTTGTGAAAGCGCAGTTACTCTTTACGTTTTATTTAAACAGAGATGTGCTTTAAAGGGGTTATCTTTGTTTAGACATTGATGACATAGCGCTTGTGTGCACACTTTGTCTATAGCAATCATTCTCAAACTGTGAGGCCCCCCCAGGCCCTCGTTGTTGGGGAGGAAATGATCATAAGCGGCACAGGCCTTTCTCTGGTAGCAGCCATCATTGCCCTAGCTACGTAATTGACTCCCTTTGTACTTATTTTAATGTTAAACTGGTTTCAAGAGAAAAATGACCGATAACTTGAGGCCCAGATATAACCATGTTCTGGCAGGTGAAGCCCCAGTACAGAGGGGTGGAGAATGTCTCTTATGTAGCACGCTAAATGTATAAAGAGGATCTTATGAAATCTGTCTGATTTAAAATGAGTAAGGTACAGTGATTTATAGGACGCCAGGCCTCTGGGAATACCATGCTTAGATAATGGACTGCTGCCACCACTTCTTACCACTATGAGCCACGTACATAGGAGCATAAGTAAAGTAAATCCGCAATGCACTTGTACATATCTGGAAGGGCACCACGCCGCCTACAATAGTTGATCTGTAGTTTGGATTTTTTAGTTAATTGTCGGGTGCAGTCATTGGCAATACTTAGAAGGTCACTTGTGTCAAACTATAGATATGAATCCCTTCCATAGAATCCCGGCTCAGGTCACAAAGGAGGCAGAGATCGATCTGACAATTATCGACAATGTATCTTTTTAACAAATGACATTGTTGTCCAGAACGACAATCTTCACAGATCAACCGTGAAAGGCTCAAATTACGTGTAACTTGTGTCCAAAATCTGTGACTATGGTGATGGAGCATGCAGTTTGGAAACTCTCACCTCATGTTTATTTAAAAGAAAAGGAAGATGTGTGTAATGACAGGGATAGGGAAACAGACAAGTGAGCCCTAATCTACCCGCCACTCAGTCCCTGCCTACTTGCAACGACCCGCCCTAGGCGACGGGGTACAACTGGGCGACGGTCCCTACACTCAATAAGTGCACGACAGACAACAGACAAGGAAACACAGAACAAAGGGAAACGGGCAGTTGCCCACGGCAACACCGTGAGCAACAAGAGTAGTAAACGAGCCGAGTCAAACCAGGAGAGTACGAGGTGCCAAACGTAGAGCAGGAGAGTAGTGATCAAGTCTAGTCAAACCAGAAGTGTACCGAGGTACCAAACGCAGAGCAGAAGAGTAGTCAGTAAGCCAGGGTCAATACGAAGCAGGGACAAGTAGTTCGAGGAGCTGCAGCAGGGCCAGGAAACCAACAGAGAAGAATCACAAGCAAGGAGGAACAGGAAAGGCAGGTATAAATAGACAGAGGGCGGGAGCTAGCGCCGTCTGGCCAGGCTGTGATAGGCTCTCCCACTCCTAAGCCTGCCAGCCTGAGTGGTGGAAGATGGAGTCAGTCTCACAGACATAGAAGCAGGTGCAGACTGATTACCTATGGGCATGGATACAGAAGCTGTGCCTGACAGATCCTTAACAATGTGTGTACACAGCAACCAATCAGATTCCAGCTGTCATTTTTCGAGTGCATGTTAAAAAAAAAAATCTATTAAAAGCCTTGGTATGGACACTGCCCTCTTTTTCATATGCCCTAATGCTCATCATCTCCTTCATTGATGCATGCACATAAGAAAGGTTTGGAGATTGACTCTACTATTCCTCTTGTTTCTCTTCCCCTCAGCCCTGGGGCTCCATACTAAGGAACTGGAACTTTTTAGCAGTGACTCATCCTGGCTACATGGCATTTTTAACCTATGATGAAGTCAAGGCACGTTTACTGAAGTACAGCACTAAGCCAGGAAGGTAAATCATTACTAAAAAATTTATTTTTTTTTTAAATAATTTTTTCTTTTATGTGTTGATATATTTATGTGTTCTTCTCTTGGGCCTTCACTTTTTTTCTTTTTTTTTTGTACCTTTTTTAGTTACATTTTCAGATTGAGTTGCACAAGACTGGGTCAGTGGGCTATTGGCTATGTGACTAGTGATGGGAATATTCTACAGACAATACCTCATAACAAACCCCTGTTTCAAGCTCTGATTGATGGCAGTCGAGAAGGATTGTAAGTACATGTGTGAAATGCAAATAATAATGCTTTGTATAGCTAAATACAGATGTAGCGGATCTGAGTTCGTAATTTGGCACCGCTCATTGTGATGTCATGAAGCATCTCCCTCGGTTTTCTACGGTTGTGCAGGTAAACCTACAGTTATCAAAAATCTGTTCTCTTAAGAAGCCGTTAAGACAAATTCATCTCTAAAAATATCCAATTAGATGGGCAGGGCCCAGAGCTTTAGGTCTTTAATTTGTCTACAATTATTTTAGTTGGGGTTAGTAATATCCTCACTGAAAATTAGGGATTAAAGAAAACCGTTTCAGTGGTAAGTTAATAATAAAAAATGATCGTAAATTCCAACCACCACACCGTATGATAAAAATAAGGAATCTAAAATATGCTGAAGAACGGTTTGTGAATGAAGAAGAGTTAGAAATAGTGAATGGCACAGTTGTCCGGATATTCCCGGATCTTTTTGACCGTGTTGTTCATGTGAAGATTCTCTTACTATGGGGTATGCTATTTGGGAAGCTACAGAGGTATAATTGTAGAAATATTTTCCTCAGATTGCTATACCAATATCTTACACATTGTCACTTCAGTTAGACATTTTGTCCTGCCATGTCTTAATCTGCTCTTTAAAACGATCTGTTAAAATCCTGGCTTTTATCAGCTTGTGTTTTCTTCTGCCATGTCTTCTTCATGAATGACTGTACAACTAGTAACACTCCCGAGGAGCTTGTTGCGGCTCATGTCATAATCCTCATAGATTAAAAAAGCGGGGGAATATGTTGATTGAACACAGACTTGCTTTTGCTCTGGAATGCTTGTGTGTGTCTAGCCAGACTTGGCATTACCCTAAATACGTTTATGACATTTTATTCTCTCCGCTTGAATCATTTTAACTTGACAGTGATACTTTTTTTTAATTATTCAATGACCTATTAGATATATCATGACTTCTCACCTCAATAATGAGTCCCAGATTGCATCTCTAGCAATATTCAAAAAGGGAGTCGCATGATAATGTGACTTCCTAGGTCATGCATTGGGGCCAGATTTTGGTTGGGCAGGGTTACCATGATCCAGAGGTCCATTCATCTATAGAAACTAATAGGGGGCAGAGATTATATCCTGCCTTCCAAAAAATCTAAGGCTAAATTCACACGGGCATGGGCAACCTCGGACGTGAAAAGCTGCCGTTTTTCACATTCCAGGTGCACCCGTGCGGAACCTATTATCACAGATCCCTCATAGATAAGTCTATGGAGGGATGCGTAAAAACACAGGAAAATAGGACATGTCTTCTTTTTCCACGGACCCTTCACACGCTCCGTTGAAACAACGGCCGTGTGAACGGCCCCATTGAAATACATGTGTCCGTGTGACGGCCGTTGTTTTAACGGCCGTCACACGGGCGAGTTACATGCTGGTCTGAATGAGCCCTTAGGCTGCATGGAAAAATCTCGTGACCTTAGCCAACATTGGATCACGGAACTCAAGTTTGGAGTTTTATACACAATTTGGGTCATGCAACTTTTCTGTTTCCTGTAGTTGCAGTTTGTGCTACAAGTCATGCCAAAGTTGAAGGTTTTTCACTAGGTTGCTTTTAAAGTGCAGTCCTAGGAGAACAAAAAAGATAGTGTGACTCCAGATGCTGATCATTATTCTGCATCTGAGGTTATCGTGTATCTAAGGGTGCAAACGTTTTTTTCTTTGTACTTTTTTATGTGGGTTAGAGAATGAGCTATTGCTCAGCTGTTCATTCCCTATTGTTAATCAAACAACCGTTCATGGTAACCCATAGATCCAGAATTTGCCCCTGTAGGGTACTATGGCATGGCACATGTTGTCCACCCCTTTGGTAGGGGGCCTGTCAGAAAATTACCTGTTCTTGTGCAAACCTATATATTTATTTATACTATGCATGTACACCTACGCTTGGAAATTTAATTTGTGTCCTTTTTTAAAAGATATTTCTTGTAGAAAACTATATAAAGCGGTGTTCACATCTGTGGTGGAGGCTCCGTTAGGCGCCTCCTTCTCAGATTCTGTCATATTTAAATTAAACCCTTCCGGAAACACGATTCAAGTCAGTGGGTGCCATTCGTGTCCATTATGCGACAGATCCGACGCCTCCGTCATTTTTGTTGTTCTGCTCCTATCACAAAGCAGAGTAACAGAAATAGTGACGCAAGTGTGAACAGAGCCTAAATAGTGTAGCGTACCAATGCAAATGTATTAGATTAAAATTTTACAGAATATCATTCGGAAATAACACCATTGTGGGGTTTGTATTGGGAATTGTTGAGGTTATGATCCCTTTTAACAAGACTTATCAGAACTATGTAAAATGACTCAGCCACCAGAGGTTTCATATTTGCAGAAACCTTGTACAGATCAAATTACTTTTCATGTATTTTTAAATCTACCATCAAGAATCATTGATAATATAAGTAAGTTTATGGCTAATGACCTTCATGTTCCACTTTTTTCTGTCTATTCGGTCGTTCATTACAGAAAAGATCCACCTGGAGTGCTATTCATCCATTCGCAGCAAGACGAAAATCACCCAATCTATTCTCTATAGTCTATTTATACAGACTTTAATAGTGTGGGTGGAGAAGAGGTTTAATTTGATCCTTTTCTTTCCTATAGACACCGCAATCTAGAATATGTTTCTGCTCTGTTTATAGAGCATGGTATTTTTTTTTATTTTAACTGTATGCCAAATGTAAAAGCGAACATAGTTTATCACAAAAATAATCCTTCAATTTCCTGTTTGGAAGATGTCCCTATCATGTACAATGTAGCAGAAATATCAAAGATTTTATCACTATGTGAAATAAATTGTACTAGGTGTCTGAAGTGACAGACTTGTGTTGGCAACTGGGACTGCTTCATTTGCTGAATAATGTGCACAACGTACTATTGATGCCATATTTTACTTGTTTCTTTATCATCTGCAGTTTTTCAAACTTGTACTATAGTATTGAGTGTTTTTAGTAGAGAATGGGGTATTAAGCTGGAACACTATTTTACCTAATAGACCTCTAATCCCTAAGTGGGCTTCTTTTGTTACATCCGGAATTTGGACATTTAAACCTGTGTATGATACATCCCTCTGAATTAGGCCTGGGGCTGGGTTCACACTGTGCACTTTTGCTGCGTTTTTAACAGGCTTTTTTTTTTTTGGTAGATAAACTCTTATGTTCACCAACAAAAACACAGTGTGAACCCAGCGTTATTGTTAGTAGGGTTACCGCCTGAAACCTTTTGCTTGCAACTGCATCCCTCAGATAACAGGCACTAAATCACTAGATTCTGGCAGAACAGAGGGCTTTGTGGTTAGGTAAAGGTT
Organism: Rhinoderma darwinii; assembly: GCF_050947455.1. NCBI lineage: Eukaryota > Metazoa > Chordata > Amphibia > Anura > Rhinodermatidae > Rhinoderma > Rhinoderma darwinii. The sequence continues at coordinate 211,971,716 of NC_134688.1, read as the reverse complement.
AGAAACCGCAGGAGAAACAAAGCCATTCGAGATAGATTTATAGAAAAAAAAATTATATATATATATATATATATATATACTAGTCCTTCTTAATGAATTAGAATATCATCAAAAAGTTAATTTATTTCTGTAATTCAATTCAAAAAGTGAAACTCATATATTATTGATTATATATGATTATGGTAACCGTTAATGAAAACCAAAAATTTAGTGTCTCCGAAAGTTAGAATATTAAATAAGCCCAATTTCAAAAATGATTTTTAATACGGAAATGTTGGTCTACTGAAAAGTATGTCCAGTATATGCCCTCAATACTTGGTCGGGGCTCCTTTTGCATGAATTACTGGATCAATGCGGCGTGGCATGGAGGCGATCAGCCTGTGGCACTGCTGAGGTGTTATCAATGCGGCGTGGCATGGAGGCGATCAGCCTGTGGCACTGCTGAGGTGTTATCAATGCGGCGTGGCATGGAGACGATCAGCCCGTGGCACTGTTGAGGTGTTATGGAAGCCCAGTTTGCTTTGATAGCGACCTTCAGCTCGTCTGCATTGTTGGGTCTGGTGTCTCATCTTCCTCTTGACAATACCCTATAGATTCTCCATGGGGTTTAGGTCAGGCGAGTTTGCTGGCCAATCAAGCACAGTGATACTGTGGTTATTAAACCAGGTATTGGTACTTTTGGCAGTGTGGGCAGGTGCCAAGTCCTGCTGGAAAATGAAATCGGCATCACCATAAAGCTTGTCAGCAGAGGGAAGCATGAAGTTCTCTAAAATTTCCTACTAGACGGCTGCGTTGACTCTGGACTTGATATAACACAGTGAACCAACACCAGCAGATGACATGGCTCCCCAAACCATGACTGACTGTGGAAACTTCACAATGGACAACAAGCAACTTGGATTGATGCCTCTCCACTCTTCCTCCAGACTCTGGGACCTGGATTTCCAAATGAAATGCAAAATGTACTTTAATCCGAAAACAGGACCACTGAGCAAGAGACCAGTCCTTTTTCTCCTTCGCTCAGGTAAGACGCTTCTGACGTTGCTTCAAGGAATACGACACTTATAGCCCTTGTCCTGGATACGTCTGTGTGTGGTGGCTCTTGAAGCACTGACTCCAGCCGCAGTCCACTCCTTGTGAATCACCCCCAGATTCTTGAATGGCCTTTTCTTAACAATCCTTTCAAGGCTGTGGTAATCCCTGTTACTTGTGCACCTTTTTCTACCACACTTTTTCCTTCCTCTCAACTTTCTATTAATATGCTTGGATACAGCACTCTGTGAACAGCCAGCTTCTGTAGCAATGCCCTTTTGTGGCTTACCCTTCTTGTGGAGGGTGTCAATGACTGTCTTCTGGACAAATGTCAAGTCAGCAGTCTTCCCCATGATTGTATAGCTACTGAACCATACTGTTGCGCCATTTAACCCCTTCCCGACATTTGACGTATCCATACGCCAAAGTCGGGTAGGGGAAGTGTGGAACGGGCTCGCGAAGTGAACCCGCTCCATGCGATGCCAGTGTCGGGTGTATGTTACAGCCGACACTTCAGAGTAACGAGCGGCATCGCACTGTAGCGCGATCCTGCTTGTTTAACTCGTTAAATGCTGCGGTCAATACCGACCGCAGCATTTAAATCATTAGAAAGAGGGGGGCAAGCCCCTCCAACAGCTCATCGTGTGCAACGCAATCGCGGGGGTGGTGATGGTTGCTATGGCTCCCTGGGGGCCTTATGAAGGCCCCCAGGTCTGCCATCTTTGTGCACCTATTAAGCCCTGCCTCCGGCAGGGCTTAATAGATGCCTGTCAGTCACGATCTACTGCAATACATTAGTATTGCAGTATATCATGCAAGCGATCTAACGATTGCTGGTTGAAGTCCCCTAGGGGGACTAATAAATAAATTAGAAATTAGTTAAAGGGAATGTGTCGCTAGAAATTATTTTTTTTTTTTAGTTTAACAATTATTATTTGAGTGATTTACACATTGTTTTAATTTTTTTATTTTTTCACAAGTCAGGAAATATTATAAATTAGATTCTAATTTATAACATTTCCATGTGCTGGGCACTAGAGGGAGCACTTCCCAAAATTGCAGCATTGTCAATGTGGTAAAGCAACCCCGTTGCTTTATGCTGCAAATTTGGGGTAGACACACTCTCTAGTGTCCTCACACAATCCCCCCTCCCTTATTCTGGCTAGTGACAGGAGAAGGAGGGGATTTGAATCGTCGAACCTCCTACACTGTGTGCCGCCATTTTCTGAGCGACTGCACAGTGTAGGAGGATTAGATACAGTGCTCAGCAGACAGTATAACACAAACATACACGAACGTAAAACACACATTACATACACGAACATAACTTACCTTCTCCTGCCGCCTCCGCTCCTATTCCTTGCGCCTTCGCTTTCTTGAATATATGGCCGGAAGTCGTCGTCTTACTGTCTTGCCGCGGATCCCGGTCCACATGAAAATGGCGCCGGATTTCGCTCTGCGAACTAGCTTAGTTTTGGTCTGTGTGGGAGCGGCACGTGCGCCATTCCCACACACACGGCGTACGCTTCTGAGAATGGAACGGCTCCCGTTCGCATTCTCTTTGGGGTTGTATGTGCCATATTCCATCTCTGTATGTGTCGTTAATCGACACATACAAAGATGAAAAAAAAATGGCAGCCCCATAGAGAAGTAAAAAGAAGAACAAAGTAAAAAGTTGAACATGAGAACACAAATAAATACAATTTATGTTAATATCATATTAAAAGCAATATGGTAAAACAATTTCAAAATTTCATGACACTTTCCCTTTGAAGGAAAAAAATGCTGGAAATCGATCACTCTGTGTGTAATGAATCTATAATATGAGTTTCAGTTTTTTAATTGAATTACTGAAATAAACCACCCTTTGCCTCAAAAACAGCATCAATTCTTGCACACTTGCACACAGTCAGTCATGTGTATGACTATTATACCAAACAGGTGATAATGATCATCATTTTCATATTTAGGTTGAAACATTGTCATTAACTGTAACAGAAACTGTTGTGTAGGAGGCTCAAAACTGGATGAGAACCAGTCAATCTCTTCTGCAAAGGTGAGGTTGTGGAAGACCGTTTCATGTCACAGGTCTACCATGGCAAGACTGAGCACAACAACAAGACACAAGGTAGTTATACTTCATCAGCAATGTCTTTTCCAGGCAAAGATTTCAAAGCAGACTGGGGTTTCAAGATGTGCTGTTCAATCTCTTTTGAGGAGGCACAAAGAAACGGGCTACGTTGTGGACCATAGACACAGTGATCGGCCAAGGAAACTTAGTGCAGCAGATCAAAGACACATCATGCTTACTTCCCTTTTGAGATCGGAAGTAATGAGTGTCTGCAGGCAACAGTGAAGGATGGTGGAGATTCCTTGCCAGTTTGGGGCTGCATTTCGGAAAATGGAGTTGGGGATTTGGTCAGAATTAATTGGTGTCCCCAATGCTGAGAAATATAGGCAGATTCTTATCCGTCATGCAATACCATCAGGGATTTATTCTTCAGTAGGTCAACGACCCCAAACATACAGCCATGTCATTAAGAACTATGTTCAGCGTAAAAATAACAAGGAGCCCTGGAAGTGATGATATGGCCCCCACAGAGCCCTGATCTCCACATCATCCAATCTGTCTGGGATTACATGAAGAAACAGAAGGATTTGAGGAAGCCTACATCCACAGAAGATTTGTGGTTCATTCTCCAAGATCTTTGGAACAATCTCCCTGCCGAGTTCCTTAAAAAACTGTCTGCAAGTGTACCTGGAAGAATTGATGCTGTTCAAAATGAAAAGGTGGTCACATAAATATTGATTTGATTTAATTTCTCTTTTGTTCATTCACTTAATTTTATTTTGTTAATTGATAAAAAACGTAAAAAAAACTAACACTTCTATTTTTGAAAGCAGTTTTTAGAGAGAGAGAGAGAGAGAGAATTACACACATATATACATGCGCTAGGTAGTTAATGCCAGGCATCGTGTATATATACATACGGCGCTGGGATGGCACGGATGATGTTGATATTACAGCTGCCACTTTGATGCAAATGATGGGATCGAAGATAACTCAGATCCCAGACTTTGACCCCTTAGATATCTTGATCAATAGTGGAATAGTGCACTGACTACCAGCCCAACTGAGGCCAAAAGGACACTCGTTTGGCCTTTGACAGGCTAATGGAGCCCTATGTACACGTTTAGCGACGTATATACTAAGCATAGGGAACAAACGTGATGTGAAGGGGGGGGGGGCCTAATTATTAAGGCTATAGAACCTTCAGAAGTAATCCCGGAATAAAATGCCACTATCTCTCCCCGTGCAGCAAATTTATCAACAGGCCGTATGGGAAAATCAAAGGCTGTCGTTTTCTGATTAGAAACATTTCTCAAAACTTTGATAAATAAAAAATCTGCCAATTACGTGTGAATATACAAATAACATATGCATTGGTTTGTATTTATATATAGTATTATCAAATCATTAACAGCCTCAAGAATTCAAGGTAGAAGTTGCTCCGTCTCTCCAGTTAGGTATGTGGCACCTTCTAGGCATTTCACTTTTATCTTCTTTACTATTTGCTGTCTGAATGGAACCTCCACTATAGACCTGCAAGGCAAATACAGATATCAAAGATGTGGACTACGAGGCATCAAACCGCAAAGCATTGCGTTATGTTCTTTACAGAGCTTATAAACCGTACTAGTGTCCTAGAGAGTTGCATCCATCTAATACCATGAAATACGGGAAATCCTAGCATAACTGTTAGGAAGACCAGTTTTATCTTTTTCAAACATGTTTATTTATTTATTTATTTGCCTTAAAGCAGCAACATGTTCCACGACACTCTGCAAAGATTGTCACATTAGTCCTTGTTTCGAGTTCTAATTTTCCTTATCTGAGACACACAAACGCAGACACACGAGGGTCAATTTTTTTAAGCCAATTATCTTTTCGGTATATTTTTAGATTGTGACTCTACATTTTATCTTTGGTTTTAAGATGCACAAGAGTGGTAATGAGTAACACAATTAGCTGAAAGTTAGATTGTAAGCTTCATTATTTTAGGTTCAATTTGGAAAGCTCACTATACAGAGCTCCACAATATTACAATGCTATATAATTAACGAGAAAAACAGATTTTTGTAATGTACCAAATATACACCATTCAATCATAACATTAACGGTACTTGTACACGATGCGGCCACGCAGCAAAAACTAAAGGCCGTATACAGAGAATTGCCACAGTTTCCTGGCAAGTACATGTGAATCACATCGTTTGTGCTTCACTTGTACTGGCTGCAAAACCATGGAAATTCATGGTAAACTGTGAGCGGTCTTTGCCTCGCTTTTCTACTTGGCGCAACAATTATTACGGCTCGGCCACATCGTGCACAGGCACCCTGAAACCACTAAAAGGTGAAGTAAATAGCATTGATAATCTTGTTACTATAGCATCTGTCAAGGGGTGGGATATATTCGGCAGCAAGTGAACAGTCAGTTCTTCAAGTTGATTTGTTGGAAGCCGGAAAAATGGATTCTTACCCTTCCCAAGTGACTTTGACAAGGGCCAAATTGTGATGACTAAATCACTGGGTCAGAGCATCTCCAAAACGGCAGGTCGTGCGGGGTGTTCCTTATATGCAGTCGTTAGTACCTACCAAAAGTGGCCCAAGGAAGCACTAACAGTGAACTGTCTACAGAGTCAAGGGCACTCAAGGCTCATTAAAGCGCGATGGGAGCAAAGGCTAGCCGTCTGGTCCGAACCCACAAAAGAGCTACAGAAGTAGCACAAATTCCTGAAGACCTTAATTCTGTCTATGATAACAAGGTGTAAGAACATTTAGTGCAGCACAGCTTGCTGTGTTTGGGGCAGTGTATCCGCAAACTGGTCAGAGTGCCCATGTTGACTTCTGTCTGCCACTGAAAGTGCCTATAACAGGCACATGATCATCAGAACTGGACCATGGAGCAATGGAAAAATGTAGCCTGGCCTGATAAATCACATTTTCTTTTAGGCCTCATAGACACCACCGTATTTTTGCAGCTAAATGGTGCACACATTCTTTTCTATGGCCCCATGCACACGCCTGTGATTTTCACGGAACGGTGCGGGGGTCGCAAATCAGTCATTTTACGGTCCGGATTTTCGGATTCACCAATACTGGTGAACTGTGGATCCATGAGTCCGGATGCACAACAAGGTTTTTTTGCGGTCTGACTAACTGCAATGGACCCGTGGTTTTGCGGACCGCAAAACCAATAGGTCTGTGTGCATGAGGCCTTGCATCATGTGGATGGTAAGGTGTGTGTCTCGCTTACCTGGAGAAGAGATGGCACCAAGATGCACTGTAGGAAGAAAGCAAGCTGGCGGAGTCAGTCTGATGCCTTAGGAAACTTTGGGTCCTGGCATTTATTTTGAATGCAAAGTCCACCCCTTCATGGCAATGTATTCCCTATATGAAGTGGCCTCTTTCAGTAGGATAATTCGTCCTGCCACACTTCAAAAACTGTCTAGAAACCTCCAAATTCCCCAGATCTCAATCCGAGTGAGCATCTGTTAGACGTGCTGGAAAAAAAGTCCATTGCATGCACAGAGGCCCTAACTTACAGGACTTAAAGAGGCTCTGTCACCACATTATAAGTGCCCTATCTCCTACATGATGTGATCGGCGCTGTACTGTAGATAACAGCAGTGGTTTTTATTTTGAAAAACGATCATTTTTGAGCAAGTTAAGAGCAATTTTAGATTTATGCTAATTAGTTTCTTAATGACCTACTGGGCGTGTTTTTACTTTTGACCAAGTGGGCGTTGTGGAGGGAAGTGTATGATGCTGACCAATCAGTGACCAATCAGCGTCATACACTTCTCATTGTTCCAGACCAGCTTATTTCACTGCACAATCACACTGTGCTGTGGATCATCCTGGGCTGGAACAATGAGAAGTGTAGGACGCTGATTGGTCACTGATTGGTCACACATCATTGTTGGGGGGGGGATTTCCATTATAAAGGCGGTAAAAACGATCGCTGCATCAAGTCCCCTAGAGGGGAAAATGCAAAAATTTAGTTTTTAATAACCAAAAAGTCTCCCCCCCCCCCCCCAAATAAAAATATTAACTATACATTTTAATAAGTAAACACATTTTTTCATTAAAATGATTTATTCTTTTTTTTTATTTTTTTATATAGTTATCCATAAAAAAAATTACATATTTGGTATTGCACTATCATAACGATCCCTAGAATAAAGATAACGTATAATTATTACTGCACGTAAAAAAAATAATGCAAAATACGATGGCAGATTTTTTTTCCCCCCACCCTCCCCCACACAATAATTATTATTTTTATTTTTTTAGAACAATTACAAATATTTGTTATGAGTCTCAAAATTCGGCAACACAAAAATGACTTTTTACATAAAACATGTTTTTATTGTGTAAAAGTACTAATGTTTTGTATTGATATTTTCGTGCAAACCTGTAGAATAAAGTTAAAAAGCGGGGGGGGGGGGAGGGCGCTTGCTCCTAAAGGCCAAAATAGGCTGGTCATTAAAGGGTTGTGTATATAGACTTACAGGGTAGTCCTCTATAGGTCGCACATGAGTTGTATTCCCTCTGGAAGTGAGCTTTTTGCATAATTTTTCCCATGGAGTATTTATGGCTGGGATAGCCAGTACAGGGGGGATTGTCCCACCATTAAATATTATATGAACTCTATAGATCATAAATAATGATCAATCCTTTAGATAAGTTTTTAAACCGCATGTAAATGGCGATTTAAAACATTTACTTACATAGTATGACGACACCTCATGTTTACAATGTAAAGTAATGTGCACATCCATTGAGCAGCCAATAGAAATAGCTTTCTGCCCTGCTTGTCAGGGAAGGAAAAGAGCCTGTACAGTAGCATGGCAGTATAGCTGAGGAGACTCCTTCTTAGCCTGTTAGGACTGTGAAACTCTGCGTCTTGACAGCAGAACCCTGCACATGCCCACTCCGTCTTCTATTTCATTATATTTTCATTGGTTTTTAAGGAAGTGCACACTGTGGAAGTCACTCAGTATATATCTTCACTACTCTGGATCTGCAGGGAAAGTAAAAGGGACTATATTGTCAACTGCCAGAGAGATGAGACTGATTCTACCCTCCCCGCAGCAGTACCAATGGGGACACAGGGAAGCAAAAAACATGGGTGTTCTTTTTGGATGCAATAAAATGCTGCAAATTACTTTAAAACCGGCTGTTAACAGCATTTCTGGAACTTATGGTATAAAAATTATTCATGGATTTATAGAATATATTTATTTCTTCTAAAACTGGCTATTTACCACGTTTAGTCTTGTACACAATCGACTGTCTACTGAAAACTGTATGCAAAGTAAGACACGCTTCACAGCAAATCACACTTCATTCCTATGGTTTCCATTTGTTTCAGTTTGGATTCCGTTCATGTGTTCCCCTGAAGGAAAGGTCCGACGGGGCCCATGAACGGAATCCCGATGCAGATGTGAACGAAGCCTTACTGGTATAAGGTTTTTGTATATGTATATATAGTTTTACTCTTAAAGGTGCTTTTTCAGTGTTTCCACTTCATTGTGTACTGATTCTCATACTGTGCGATTTAATCTTGATTTTATGTTTTCAGTTACCTATTTCCTGATGGACGTAGCTACAATCCAGACTTGACAGGTCTATGTGAGCCCACGCCACATGATCACATCAAAGTTACCCAGGTATCCGGCTTATTTCCTGCTTTTTATTCTTATCTGTGAAGCTTTCCATCTATTGATTACATTGTATTTTGTAAAATCTTTATGAATTATATTCTTAACCCCTTCCCGACATTTGCCGTACATGTACGTCATGGAAAGTACTGACTTCCCGCATCTTGCCGTACATGTACGCCAAATGTTTGGGACCGGCTCAGAAGCTGAGCCGGTGCCATCATCACCGGATCTCAGCTGTATCTTACAGCTGACATCCGGCTGTAGCGGCGGGGACCGAAATTAGCTTCGATCCCCGCCATTAACCCCTTAAATGCAGCGCTCAAACGCGATCGCTGCACTTAAGGTGTTTGCAGCTCATCGGAACCCCAGTAATGAAATTGCCGGGGTTCCGGTGGCTGCAATGGCAACCGGAGGCCTTATACTGGCCTCCCGGTCTGCCTAGCACCGAAGCCGGTCAAGATCCGCCCGGCGGCGGAGCCTGATCAGCTTCCGTAGCTGCCGGCAAGATGGCGCCGGGTCAGGAGCTGATCCGGCGTCATCAGCGGTGGAAGTCAGCTGTACTGTACAGCTGACATCCACCTGCAACGGCAGGAACCGGAGCTAGCTCCGATCCCTGCCATTAACCCCTTCGATGCAGCAATCGAGAGCGATTGCTGCATCGTAGCGGTTACTAGCAGATCGCCAGCCCTGACAGGCAATCGGGACTGGCGACTGCTGTTATGGCAACAGGAGACACAATGGTCTCCTGCTCTGCCATTACGGAAGCCGATTTAGGCCCCGCTGGGAGGCGAAGCCTAATCGGCTTGCTGTCAGTGAATGACTGACAGATCTAATACATTGCACTACATAGGTAGTGCAATGTATTAGAAAAAAAAAAATCTGACCGTTGGAACTTCAAGTCCCCTAGTGGGACTTGAGAAAAAGTGTAAAAAAAGTATAAAAAAGTGTAAAAAAAAGTGCACAAAATAAAAGTTTGAAAACAGTAAAAGTTTCAAGTAATCAAATAAAACACAATCCCCCTTTTACTCTTATCAAGTCCTTTATTATTGAAAAATAATAATAAACCATATGTATTTGGTATCGTAACGACCGGAGGTATCAAAATATTATATTATTTATTGCACGCGGTGAACAGCGTAAAAAAAAACGTAAAAAACGTTACCAGAGTTTCTGTTTTTTGGTCACTTTGCCCTACAAATATTAGAATAAAAAGTGATCAAAAAGTCGCACGTATCCAAAAATGGTACCTATAAAAACTATAGCTCGTCCCGCAAAAAACAAGCCCTCATACACCTCCGTCGACAAAAAAATTAAAAAGTTATGGTTCTCACAACTTGGCGACAGAAAAAATACATTCTTTTTACAAAAGTCATTTTATTGTGCAAAAAGTTGTAAAACATGAAAAAGTTCTATAAATTAGGTATCGCCGGAATCGTACTGACCCGCAGAATAAAGATAACATGTAATTTTATAACGCATGGTGAACGCTGTATAAAAAAAAAACCCGCAACAAACCAGCCCTCATACCGCTACGTCTATGAAAAATAAAATTAGTTATGGCTCCAATAAGTCAGGAAATAAAAAAATATGCAGTTGTGCCCGAGGGGAACATTTCTTCTGTTTGAAGAGGCGATTTTTCAAGGACCTAAAATTAGGGAACCAGGAAAGGGAGGGCCCAAACATATCCGCTGGAAGCGACGGTGCCCGTATTATACCAGGACAACACTTCCCAGCAAAATTCCCCAAACTACAAAGGCGCGGAGTATGGACCAAAAGGGGGATAATAAAGGACGCCATATATCAGTGCGACACCGGCCTGTGCAGAAAGGATTGCTTCACAGCGTAACACACATCTATGGATCATTTTATTGTTTTTTTTTACCCCGTTATTATACCAGCTGACTAAGCCCCTTATATACTCCGCCCGGCTTACATATGCCCTACATTATAAACGGAAACACCAGTAAGACTCCAAACAAAACTACTACCAAGCAAAATCCACGCTCCAAAAGCCAAATGGCATTTCCTCCCATCTGAACCCTACAGCGTGCCCAAACAGCAGTTTCCTTCCACATATATGGCATCGTCATACCCGAGAGAACCCTTTTAGCAATTTTTGGGGTGTGTGTCTCCAGTGGCATAAGCTGGGCACGACATATTTGCCACTGAATGGCATATCTAGGGAAAAATATACATTTTTAATTTGCACCATCCACAGCGCATTCATTTATGGAAAAGATCTGTGGGGTGAAAATGCTCACTACACCCCTTAATAAATGCCTTGAGGGGTGCAGTTTCCATAATGGGGTCACTTCCCAGGGGTTTATTTTTATTATTTCACATCTGAGCCTCTGCAGTTGTGAACCAATACTTTGTAAATCGCCAAATTAGGCCTCAATTTTACATGGTACGCTTTCACTCCTGAGCCTGGTCGACTGTCCAGGCAAGAGATTAGGGCCACATGTAGGGTGTTTCTAAAACCAGGAAACCCAGCATAATAATTAGAGAGCTGTCTCGTTATGGTGGCACAAGCTGGGCACCACATATTGTCCACATATCTGTGGAAAAAATCCCATTTTCACTCTGCAACATCGAGTTCACACTAATTTCTACAAAACACCTGCAGGGTTAACATGCTCACTACACCCGTAGGTAAATGCATTGAGGGGTGTAGTTTCCAAAATGGGGTCACTTCTGGGGGGTTTCCACAGTTTTGGGCCCACAGGCGCCCAGAATCCAATCCAGAAACATCTGCACTCCAAATGGCGGTCCTTCCCTTCTGAGCCCTGCCGTGTGCCCAAACAGCAGTTTATGACCACATATGGGGTATTGCCGTACTCGGTAGAAATTGCTTTACAAATGTTGGGTTCTTTTTTTCCTTTATTTGTTGCGAAAATGAAAAAATTTGCGCTAAAGCTACGTCTTATTGAAGAAAAAGGATTGTTTTTATTTTCACTGCCCAATTCTAATAAATTCTATGAAACATCTGTGGGGTCAAAATGCTCACTACGCCCCTAGATGAATTCCTGAAGAGGTGTAGGTTCCTAAATGGTGTCACTTTTTGGGTGTTTTCATTGTTTTTTCCCCTCAGGGGCTTTGCAAATGTGACATGGCCGCCGCAAACCATTCCTGCTCAATGTGATCTCCAAAAGCCAAATAGCGCTCTTTCCCTTCTAAGCCCTGCCGTGTGTCCAGACAGCCGTTTAATACCACATGTGGGGCATTGTTTTACTCGGGAGAAATTGGTTTACAAATTTTACGGTGCTTTTTCTCCTTCAGTCCTTGTGGAAATGAGAAAAAATTAGCTAAACCTACATTTTCTTTGAAAAAATTTAGATTGTCATTTTCAGGGCCTATTTCCAATAATTTATGCAAAAAACCTGTTGGGTCAAAACGCTCACTATACACCTAGATAATTTCCTCAATGGGCGTAGTTTCCAAAATGGGGTCACCTGTGGGGGGTTTCCACTGTTTTGTCCCCTCAGGGGCTTTGTAAATGTGACATGGCCTCCACAAACCATTCCTGCTAAACTTGAGCTCCAAAAGCCAAATAGCGCTCTTTCCCTTCTCAGCCTCGCCGTGTCTCCAAACAACCGGTTATTACCACATGTGGGGTATTGTTTTACTCGGGAGAAATTGCTTTACAAATTTTACGGTGCTTTTTCTCCTTTAGTCTTTGTGAAAATGAGAAAAAAAATCGCTAAACCTACATTTTCTTTGAAGAAATGTTGATTTTAATTTTCACGGCCTACTTCTAATAATTTCTGTAAAAAAGCTGTGCGGTCAAAATGCTCACTGTACCCCTAGATAATTTCCTTGAGGTGTGTAGTTTCCCAGATGGGGTCACTTTTGGGGGATTTTGACTGTTTTGGCACCGCAAGAGCCCTTCAAACCTGACATGGTGCCTAAAATTTATTCTAACAAAAATAAGGCCCCAAAATCCACCAGGTGCTCCTTTGCTTCTGAGGCCGATGCTTCAGTCCAGTAGCACGCTACGGCCACATGTGGGATATTTCCTAAAACTGCAGAAACTGGGCAACAAATATTGAGTTTCTCAGGTAAAACCTTCTGTGTTATAAAAAAAATTGTACTAAAAATTTATTTCTGCAAAAAAATATGAAATTTGTAAAATTCACCTCTACATTGCTTTAATTCCTGTGACATGTGTAAAGGGTTAAGACATTTTCTAAATGCTGTTTTGAATACTTTGAGGGGTGAAGTTTTTAAAATGGGGTGACTTTTTGGGGGTTTCTAATATATAAGGCCCTCAAAGCCACTTCACAACTGAACTGGCCCCTGTAAAAATGGCCTTTTGAAATTTTCTTGAAAATGTGAGAAATTGCTGCTAAAGTTCTAAGCCTTGTGAGGTCATAGAAAAATAAAAGGATGTTCAAAAAACGATGCCAATCTAAAGTAGACATATGGGTGATGTTAATTAGCAACAATTTTGGGTGGTATAACTGTCTGTCTTACAAGCAGATACATTTAAATTGAGAAAAATGCTAATTTTTGCAATTTTTCGCTAAATTTTGGTGTTTTTCACAATTAAATACTGAACATATCGAGCAAATTTTGCCAGTAACATAAAGTCCAATGTGTCACGAGAAAACAATCTCAGAATCGTTTGGATAGGTGAAAGCATTCCGGAGTTATTACCACATAAAGTGACACATGTCAGATTTGAAAAATGAGGCTCGGTCAGGAAGGTCAAAAGTGGCTAAAGAGGGAAGGGGTTAAAGAGGCTCTGTCACCAGATTTTGCAACCCCTATCTGCTATTGCAGCAGATCGGCGCTGCAATGTAGATTACAGTAACGTTTTTATTTTTAAAAAACAAGCATTTTTGGCCAAGTTATGACCATTTTTGTATTTATGCAAATTAGGCTTGCAAAAGTCCAAGTGGGCGTGTTTAAAGTAAAAGTCCAACTGGGCGTGTATTATGTGCGTACATCGGGGCGTTTTTACTTCTTTTACTAGCTGGGCGTTCTGACGAGAAGTATCATCCACTTCTCTTCAGAACACCCAGCTTCTGGCAGTGCAAAGACACAGCGTGTTCTCGAGAGATCACGCTGTGACGTCACTCACTTCCTGACCCAGGTCCTGCATCGTGTCGGCCACATCGGCACCAGAGGCTACAGTTGATTCTGCAGCAGCATCAGCGTTTGCAGGTAAGTAGCTACATCGACTTACCTGCTAACGCCGATGCTGCTGCAGAATTAACTGAAGCCTCTGGTGCCGGTGTCCTCGCTTGTCTGACAGGATGCAGGACCTGTGAGTGACGACACAGCGTGATCTCTCGAGAACACGGCTGTGTCTGCACTGCCAGAAGCTGGGCGTTGTGAAGAGAAGTGGATGATACTTCTATACACAACGCCCAGCTAGTAAAAGTAGTAAACACGCCCCGTTGCACGCACATAATACACGCCCCGATGTACGCACATAATACACGCCCACTTGGACTTTTGCAAGCCTCATTTGCATAAATACAAAAATGGTCATAACTTGGCCAAAAATGCTCGTTTTTTAAAAATAAAAACGTTACTGTAATCTACATTGCAGCGCCGATCTTCTGCAATAGCAGATAGGGGTTGCAAAATCTGGTGACAGAGCCTCTTTAAGTGAATGAGCAATTTAGGGGGACACCAACCATTTGATAAATGAGCTATAAAGGAAAGACCGATCATTCAGTGTGACTCAAACATAGCATTCATTTATCTCTGTGGAGATCAGCGTCCCCTTAAGTTTTTTTCCTTCTTGACACAGTGAAACTGTCGTCCATGGCCTGTGTGGGTATGTTGCAACTCTGCCCCATTCAAATGAAATGATTTATTTTTCTTCTTATTTTAATTCAGATTGGTATATTAGTCTGGTACAATGTGGTGTGCTTTCAAATTCTATCAGGTAGTGCTGTCATGCAATATAGCTATAGATCACCCATTAGGGCTGGGCGATTATGACCTAAATCCAAATCACGATTAATTGAATGTGTAACCTCGATTTTACAATTAATGAATTATTATTTAGGCCACACCCTTTTTGCACACCACGCCCACTATTTGCATGCTACACCATTGAATTAATGATATGGTAGAGCAGGGACCTTACGGACAGATACAGTTAAAACCGGAAAAAATAATCGAAGAACCCGATCTGCGCGAGATGGCGACGGTTAATTGCACTGCATTTCGGTTTCAGGTTTTTTTTTATTAATTGCCCAGCCCTATCACCCATCAAACACAATATCAGGATTTTTTTTTGTAAAAATAACTTTACTTCCAAGCTGAAGTGAAATTTGCAACACATACAAGTCCATTATAGGTTCTACTATAAGTTCCCTTCAGAGAAGCGCTATGCTGATCATATCATGAACGGTTTACACACAGGTGACACCTTTATTTGGGGATTAGACAGGGCATTGACTGATTGTTATTATGCAGCTACTATTATTATAATGATCTATTGTCCATTTTTATCACTTCCAGGAACAATATGAATTGTACTGTGAAATGGGTTCAACATTTCAGTTATGTAAAATATGTGCAGAAAATGATAAAGATGTGAAGATTGAGCCATGTGGACATTTGATGTGTACTTCGTGTCTCACGTCTTGGCAGGTACTGTCATTACACATTACACACATTGTAGAATTCTCCGCTTTGTGAGCAGAAGATTTGTTATTTGCTGACTCCTCTCACTTTTAAATTGTTAGGATGTATTTTTGTATGGTTACATTAATTGTAAAGCACTGTAAAAAAAAAAATGTTTCTAAACAATGTTTTATTTTTTTTTATTTCATTTAATCAGAATCAAAAAAAGATGACAAATATTATCAGTTAATATTCACTAACATTATTTGCTACATTTCCAAACCTTTTACTTATGAAATCCTCAACTGTGAACAACATCTACAGAAATCAATTTTGCACAGCACAAAATACCTGCAGAAAAAGTCTTGCCTCTCCCAAAAATACATTGGCTCTAGGAACTTGTGAATATTTTCTTTCTGGGATCTTCCTACCTTCTCTGACCGTGTAAAAACCTAATTAAAAAAACAACAACTTGTGTCCATATTACAGTAGTGAACACTAATATAAATTGTCCCTGGTACCTTCATGACTTCCTCACCTGGAGTATTTCCCACCTCCGCAGGGACGGAAAGAAGATTTTTAAATTCCCCTTTAAATTCTTTACTATACTCTTGGACACATGGGAGAGCAGATGGTCAACATAATCCAGAAGACTGGGTGGGTTGTTGTCAAAGACTGGATCAGGGCTGGATTGGGTTGAACACGTTCCTGCACCCAAGGCTTCTGGTATAACAAAACCTGCAATTTCCTGACTGCAGTTCTTTTTCTGGAGCTTTTCGAGACTTGGCAAGGGGATCTGTGCCAGCATTAGAGACCTTGTCATACATTGTGACAGCGGATCCTTCTTAGTTAAGTGGGGCACTATCTGTATTAATGTCTTTAGCGGCATTGTTGTTTTGTGGTTGGGTACTTTTTTGCATTTAAGTGCATTCCTTTTTCACTACCTATTGGTACTTTGTGGCCTCTAAATTTGTATGTGGTCTGCCAATTGTTTGTGTGCTGCTGTCTTTATGATAACATTTGGCTGACCATGCAGAATATGCTGATTGTAGACTTGTATGCTTATTTTACATTTTTCTACTCCTCCCTGCTCTGATTTCCTGAGTAAAAATTGGACAACCCTAATTCCCGCCTGCAACTGCCGCCAGGGAAAGTTAGGAGCTTACTGCATACTATTTTATTATGGGGTTTAATGTATAAACCGTATGAAGTGAGCTTCTAACTTGCGCCAGAGGTGTCTGCAGGCAGAAAGAATTTTGTTTAACTTAACCTTTAACCAGAGTATTTGCAGCCCTGGTTTAGAAATAGTGAGCACCCACCTCTATAAAGATACATTAAGAACTTCATCAAAATCTACTGTTGGACCTAAAATGTCAGGAGTGGACATTAAATTTACTGCGATGGTCCTTGGGAACCGTAGACCAAATGGCTCTGCTCCAGTAGGAAGAAGACAGTCTCTTGCGCTACCTTTATGTCTGACCCCTTTACGAGCTTTGGAACATGGTTCTCCGCCAAACCAGACACCCATCTGTAGATATTAGCGAGTTTCTTTTCTCCCCATCATTGCAGAATAGCGTACCTTATAAATGTGAACTCGCATGGTAATCTCGTGATGTGGTGGAGCCTTTTGTGTGTTATTTTTCTTCTTTATGGATGACTGTATTTATAGGTATTAAATGTGTTCCTCATATTGTAGAAACTCTCCTCACTAATAATAGATGGCATAGCGGAACAGAAAATCAATGGCAGATTTATGTATCTTTTAACTTGTACAGTGCCAATCAAAGCTTGTAATTCATGCCATACCTGGGCCCCCTTACCAAGGTGATCATGTGACTAGCTGGCTGTGTTTAATCATTGTGCTGGGTCATCATATTGGTCAGGATACTCTGATTGATCAAGTAGGGATCTTTGCACACTATTCAGATTTTGTATAGACCGTGTTTTGTAATAGAAAATAAGACAAAACCTTCCTTCCATTACTGTACGTATCTGCATTACCATTGCTTTGGAGATGGAGCATAGTATAATTGTGTATATGGAGTTAAAAAAGAAAAGCCTGGTTCCACTTAGTACACAAGATGCACTCTAAGCAACTCCTGACAGTCATCTGGTTTACATACATTTTGAACTACACAGCAGCCAGAACAAGATACATAAACTGTACATTTCTTGCACGCATATAATTCCTCTAACTAGATGCAATGAATAAGACCAGAAATTAATTAAATGACTATTTATAAAAATTTCTAAATTAGTTAATAGGGCAAATAAAGAACGACATTTTCTGCTAATTTTTTATATTATACATTTACCTTCAAAGTGCCTTTACAACTTAGTCCTCGATAGCATGCTCCATTGAATGCTGTACAGTTCTCCCATTGAAGCACTGAATTTAGTTCTTCTAGAGGAAAACTCCATATGTAAAATTAAATGTCAGTCGGAACCCAATATCCACCTTGTAAGTAGCATTCCATAGCAAGAAAAAAATGCTTATGTCAAAAATTATTCATGCATGATAGCATGCAGTTGTAGTAGAAATGGCATTCTTGTTTAAAGAGGCTCTGTCACCAGTTTATTAATTCCCTATCTTCTAACTAATCTAACAGGCGCTATGATGCTGATAACTACAGTGTGATTTTTTTTTTTCAATTTTTTTTTATTATTTGCAAAGTTATGAGCATTTTTCTAAATATGCTAATGTGGCTCTAATAGCCAAATAGGAGGGGACTCTTTCTTTTTACTCTGGGCAGTGTAATGTTGTCTGTATGGCACTGTCCATTCAGCATCATACAGTTGTCCCCTTTCCCAGCCCAGCAACACAGCGTGATCATATAGTATACAGCTTCCATTCCTGACTGTGTTTTCAACTGGTGATAACTCCGGTTGTTTCACAGCTAGAACTGCGATCCTGGTGTCATATGAAAGACCACAACCCGAGATATAGCTATTTTAAGTGATCCCCCTTCCCTCCAGCCTCAGTCTCTCACACTGTGTGAAGCAGCTTCATGCTGATAGGACAGCGTCAGAGGCTGTGAAGTAGCTCCACCCCGCTGGTGTTGATGCCCACTTGGCTAGTATAGCCTCATGTGCATATTTAGAAAAAAGCTCATAACTTTTAAAATAATAAACTTTTTGGGACACTATTTTCACTAGCATTATCAATGTGACAGGGGCTATTCGATTAGCTAGGAGATTGGGCATTACTAAACTAGTGACAGATCCTCTTTAACCTCTTGCCGCACCGCACTGTGATAGTATGTTGTGAGGAGCGGGTAGGTGAATAAATCAATATTACAAGTGAATATAAGAAACTTCGTAATATATCTTTATTAGAGAAAAATGCCTATTTTTTTCCACTTATCAGACTCCTTCCTCCAGCCCTCCACTAACTGTTCACTAACTGAATTTGCTGCTATATCCGTGTCCTCAAGCTGAAACGCACTATCCGCTCACTGAGGGATCAGGTTATATCTGCCTATAGAAGTTTTTGGAGAGGGGGAGGAAGAGGGCAAGAGCAGAGAGAGTGAGACAGACAAGAGAGGCACACAGAGATGCTGCTGCATCGTCTAGTAAGTGTTTTATCTCAACCCAATGATGGATTCTCAGCTATACTGCTCATTACTGCTGTATAATGTCCTCTATGTTACTGCTTCTTTATATATGTGATAGAGATAGGAGAGCAGTATTCACCTCTTCTTTGTGCAGGGTGTAGAAGACATGATAGCAGTTTGGCTCTGCCCACTAGCTCAAAGACAACTGCGAATTAAGTAGAGAACCTGCAGAGGGGAAAACTGCTAAATAATGCAGAATACAAGTCATATAATGGCCAGAAATAGTTATATTCTTCAGGTAAACATACGACCGCTTATTCTGAAAAGTCACCTGAAAGGTTAGGTATGCTTTAACGCCCAAACTAGGCCGTGTCCATAAGGTGTCAAACATATACTTGGGTGACGATATGTTGTTTGTTTTTTTCATTCCATATGCATTGCAACTAATTTTTGTGAAGTGCATATACATATATACAATGTGTTTTAGTCTTTTATTGTTCTTTGCAGGAATCTGATGGACAGGGCTGTCCTTTCTGCCGTTGTGAAATTAAGGGTACAGAACCAATTATAGTTGATCCTTTTGATCCAAGAGATGAGCACAGGAGTAGTAATATTTTAGATAGTTTATGTACGCCTATGCTGGATTTCGATGATGACGATGATCGGGAAGAATGCTTGATAATGACCCGGCTAGCCTTTGTGAGAAAGGTAATTCTAGTATAATATATTAAATCATTCATAAACCTGCACATTTTACTACAGCTCACAGTTTACCAAGTTACTAAACTTGGAGCACATCCAATATTAAACCGTAAATAGTATTAGATTTCATGTGGCCTGCCCCTTTGGTAGTGCCACTTTAGGGAATATTCAAAGATCCCATTTTTCTGTGCCCTCTGTAATTTACTTTATGTAATTTATTTTTGTCAATTTCTGCTCTCACAATGCAGTGTAAAAATTTGTGACATCGCAGTCGTGGTACCGCAAAACTTCATACATGGGAACATGCCTTGTGTGCCGCTCTGACTCTAATTTTAGTTTAAAAAAAACAGTTGCATCTAATTAGACCATAAAGGGACCTACATAATTATATATTAATACCTATATACGAAGTAAGAAAGGACGGAATGCCCAAAGTATATAACAATAATTTATTAAGTATAAATGACAATCGTATCACAAAGACACCGTTAAAACAATGTAAGAAACTGTATAGACCGATTGGAAGAAAAATTCAAGGACACAGAAAAATTGCATCCCTCTAACCCAGGCAGGACTAAGTATGAGCAGCAAAATGGCCTATATAACGATAATACCAGTTATAACACATCTGAACATAGAGGAGCATTGTGCACCAAAGAAGAGTACTATAAATACGCGGCTATGTAATAATCACAGCAAAGAAATGAGATTACTGTACCTGGGACAGCATGAGCCCCAAATATTATCATGAAAATCAGACCGCTCAAATGTTCATTACACAAGAGAGAGAAAAAAAAAACACAAAATGGGCAAAACGAAAGCTGTAGAATGGTCACTAAGATAAAGCTAGCCCAGATCGTGACAACCTGTAGAAATAGTGAAACAAATTAAATTTATGTATGCCCAAGGACGACCTCTGCATGGAGTTTGTATGTTGTCCCTGTGTTTGCGTGGGTTTCCTCCCGGTACATCCCACACTCCAGAAACTTACAGATAAGGAATTTAGATTGTGAGACCCACTGGAGACAGTGAGTAACCACAACTTCTATAGAGTGCTGTGTAATATGTTGTTCTATATAAGAAACTTAAATAAAAGTGTTTTGTAACATGTCTTACTACTTGTGAGCAATGCCTTTTTCTTTTGTAGATGAATGAAAGACAGAATTCGCCAGTGGCCTCTCCAGGTTCTTCTCCCCTTTCCCAAAGAAAAAAAAATCCCACTGATCCTCTACAAATCCCTCATCTCAATTTACCACCAGTTCCTCCTCGACTGGATCTTATTCATAAAGGAGTAGGTCGCTCCCCTTGTGCCAGTCCTACTGGGTCACCAAAGGTAAACTTCAGAAGGGGTGAGGAGCATATTGTACTGTAACTTATTGTACATAGTAAGTACTTGATGCCATTCTTATTAATACAATATAAGCCAGGTATAATAGTATCAACAGTTCATTTTATACCAATAGGCATCACATAAAGCTACATCATTTTTTGCCTATCTGTTCAGCTTAAAGTGAGTCTGTCACCCCCTGCCCCCACATCGCTTACACCACTAGATAGGGGTAAAGGAGACAGGTTTAAACATACCTACGTCGGCGATCCTGCTGCAAGCCACACTAACGAAATTAACATGTAATCCCCACGCACCGAATGAAGTCTCTGACTTCTCCGCTGTAACCTCTCTCCATCCCCTTCCCTCTGCTCTTGGTGCCCTGCCATGCCAGTTGAGCTAGCCTATGTGACATCATGCAACTTCAGCTGCTGAAAATCATCATGCTGGCAAAGTTGCCATGTAGCACTGCCCTTAAAGATACTTCTCTTAAGATTTACTATCTTAAAATAGATTTACAATATTAGGAATCCAACAAATTAAGAATCCAACAAATGGTGGTTGCTTTCCATTGTTATATGTAAATCTAACATACAAAGTTAATGTCTTATGTTCTTTTATGTTAAGAATGTATATTACTTATTGCATAATGTGTTAAAGTAATGTTTTGTTTTTCAGTCTTCTCCTTGTATGGTCCGAAAACAAGATAAACCTCTTCCTGCACCGCCGCCTCCTATAAGAGAACCACCACCCCCACCAGAGCGACCACCTCCGATCCCACCTGACAGCCGAATGTGTAGACATGTACATCATATGGAAAATGTGCCTTGCAGAGACCAGCCAATGCCGGTTGAAGCCTGGTGTCCAAGAGACATTTCTGGTGCCAGTCACTTAGCAGCTTGTCGTTTAACGCTTAATAGCTCTCCCAAACTTGGGAAAACTGCTAACTCTATTATAAATGGGAGACATATCAGACACTTGAGTTCAGAGGCAAGGTTCTTGCACAAACAACACAAGCATCATGATTTATCTTCAGAAAATGTCAGGGTAAGGATTTTCTTTTTTTTGTGCATGTATAAATGTACAAGTATCAGAATAAAGTGAACAAAAACACCAGTTTTCGTGGAGACTATGAAGAACACTATGGTATAACCTTCAACAACCGATCTAACTGTTAAATTACTGGTATTTTGCAAGGCAATAAAGCAAAAATTGGACTTCCTGTGTTGCAAATTTAGTATTTTTTTAAAATCCGAATATAAATTTTAATATTTAGAACCAAAATACAAATTTGCCTCTTATATATGTTGTTTTTTTTGTAGGTTTTATCAAATGTCCTAATGGAAGAGTATGATGTTCCTCCACGACTTTCTCCGCCTCCTCCATCTATTTCTATTCACTCTGCAATAAAGTAAGATTTGCAAACCAATCTAAGCATTTGAATGAGTTCTATGATCCAACCACAGGAAAGTGGCTGTTCTGTTTAAATGCAATGTGGCACCTGCACACTGAACAGTTTGCCTCACTTTCCCTAACGCCGCAGTTAATAATTAGCAATTATTTCATGTAGCATTTGCAGAATGACCAAATACCAGCGGCCTTGAGACACTCCTGCTCCGATCCCCTCTTGGCAGTATAGGCACTTAAGTTTTTAGACTTTTTTCAGATCGTGTGTGTGCTATTGCAGGGTCAACTGAAACTGAGAACCATATTGGTGTCTACTGAGATGTGGTGCTCACCTTAGATACTTCACTTATGGAGTATCACTACTAGATATAGTCCTAAATACTAGTATGATAAACTGCATGTCGAGGATGGGACAGGAGTTTCCCAAATCTGCTTATGCTTAGAAAATTGTGTGAGCGGGTCGTGATAGGATCTGTAATTCCATACCACTAGTGCCGAAGTACAGGTCTGGTGATGATGTCAATTCAATCTTCACCAGCCCTGGTTTTCTTTTGCGTTTTTCTTATGCCGTGAAGCCCCAAATGACTGCATTGGGTCGTAACACCCTATGCAGCTTATATAGTAATTAAATAATAGCTTTTAATTTAATACTGTGATAGATCAGTCGCCTGATGCAAAACACGGCGCCCAACATACCCCTTTTGACTTTAATGGTTCCGTCCGGTTCCCGTGATGTGTCCCATCATTTTTTGCCTAAGGTTGGGTTCACACTGCGTTTCCAGCTAGGTTAACGTGCACACCGGGAAAGCTCCCAGCGCATGCGCTAAACGTGTCCATAGACCCCCATTCACCCAACAGAGGCCAAAAGAGTATCTGGCTGGTATACATCGGTATACCTTTTTTCTTGCTAGATAGAATAGTGTAGTTGACTATGCTATTCCATCCTGAGGCATTCGCCACGGCCTCCATTGAACATAGTCAAACCGAAACTACAAACGTAGTGTGAACACAACCTATATTTTTTATTTTTTTTGGGGGGGGGGGTTTATTGCTATGAAGTATGTTTCTTTAATGAAAAATATGGCACACACGAGTTTAGAATATTTAGTAATTAAATTGTTAAGGGATGGAAATAAATCCAGCATGGTATTCTTTTCTCCAGCTCTCTTATGCCCAACAGTGGAGACGTTGAGGACTAAAGCATGGGTTGCTGCATTGCTGCTATTTGTAGGGCTACACGAAGTGAATGCTCCGGCACATCCCATTTATTATACATTATTTCCTACACTTTATTTAGTCTTTTAAGGGATAAATAGAATACTTTGAATTTGTACAAGTTAGTCTATTTTTGGTATAAAAACTAAACTTCACTGCTTGTGCTCCTTTGTATGGCCTCAAAGCCAGTTCTTGAATTCCAGGCGAGTGGAAATAGTTGATAACTGGGCATTTTAATTGAAATGTAACCTCCCGTCCTGTCCACACATGGAGACTGTTTTCATGGCATATTGAAAAGGGATCTAAAAGTTTTCAGAGTATTAATTGCCCTCCCCGTGCTGCTCTTGGAATGGCGAGTACATGGATTATTTTAATCAGTTGTTGACACTTCACTTAGAGCAGCAGCAGGAATGTTCTTTACGTTTTATTTGTGCCAGTGTGATTGTATTGTTAAAGTAAACTATTCTTCCAGCACTTTGCAAATCTGCTTCTGTTCAGCTGTAGTTGTGGGCTAACGGGATTATGTTCCAAATGACTGGATGCCAGCTGGAGTCTTAAAGTGACACAGAAGAGGAGAGCGCTAGAGAAGATTGTGCCAGGTCATTGCTGTGTACCAGGATTTGTGCCAGGATGTGGCGGTGGTCCAGTAGAGTATTTGGCTACACACTCGCTCTTAATGAGCCTTGTTAGGAACACAATGGCTCGAAGAATCAAAGCATTGGTGTGTCCTGCCCAAGTAGAGCAAATTAGACAGATTTACTTCTGCGATGTGCTGCAGCCCTCGAATGCTCTACGGCAGTGGACAGCAGAGATTTCTGGGAATTTGTTCATGTCTTGGCAAAAGTGGACATATAGGGGTTTATAACCAGATCCAAATATCTGCCAATAGTGGTTCATGGTTATTCATGGCTTATAGGATTCAGTTGTAATGCTTTTGTGTCTGACACGCAGGTTTCTAAAAGTTCAGATCCTTTAAAAGTATTTTCCAATCTGGTGCATGCTGATGGCATGTACGGAGCAAACATCGAGTAAACTGACAATTTTCTCAGCATATGCCATCCATTTGCAGCAAGGTAGCTTAATGCAACCTTCACACGACTGTATTTTGGCCAGTATTTTGCTTCAGTATTTGGAGTAGGGACAAAACACAGAAGTGGTGCAAATCTTTCCATTATACTTTTTCTCCGTGAATGTGCCACTCGTGGTTTTGTCTTACAAATACTGATCCTAAATCCTGCCATGTGAAATAGACCTTATATATGTATAATATTTATATATTTTTCAGTCTGCAATACAGGGCTAATGTAAATCTATGGGGTTATTCACGCGGGTATATATAACTTTTTTTAAATGCAGCATGCAATATTGTCATCAGTTTTGCGGATGGAAACGACCAGCGTGGAGAAAGTTTAAAATACATATGCATCCCTATGTGATCCGTATTGCATAAGTATGTCATCAGAATTTCATCCGTATTGCATCCGTTTTTCAAAGGCTCTGTCTCATGTAATTTTATTTCCTCCCTAGAAAACAGCCCGTCAGTATAATCCTGATAAAATACTGATGACACACTGTATATCATCCGTAATATGTCGTTATTGCAAATCCATTTTACGGAGGTTTATCAAAACGCTTGTGTGATACCGGCCTAACTCAGTCAGTAAACCACTTTTTAATATCCGATAACTGCTTTAAAATAGCCATTGCTGGTTCTTTGCTTAGTCACTCTGCATTTAGATTTACCTATGATTTTTTTCTGTGTTGCTGACAATGTTATTTGTACAGTTATTTTGTATTGTGAAAATTCAATAAAACAGACAATTTAAAAAATACGTTGGCCTTTGAAATTGGAATTATCCAGCCGCATGGTAGTTGTGGCAAGCAGCTGAATTGCAGGGGGGATTATTAATATTAAAGGGGTTATATGGAGACCAAAAAGTATTAGCAGTGTACTCACTGCACTATGTAAGTACCATCGGTAATATACATTCCAACCCCCGTCGCGCTGACTCTGAGATTATCATAGAATATTATAGCGCTGTCCGGGGATCGAAAGTCTAGTTGCACAGCCTTCTTTGATGACGATACGATTCTTCGTCACGTGACTGACCCCGCTGTACTACTTCTCCTGATTGTACAGGGGGTCGGTCTCATGTCGTATCGACCTCAAAGAAGGTTGTGCAACTAGACTTCCGGTCCCCCACCGGCGCTATCAAAATAGTTGAAAATCTCAGAATCCGCGCGACGTGGGACCGGAATATATATTCGCGACTGTGCTGATTTACTGAAGGGAGTACACTGCTAATAATTTTTGGTCCCTGCATAACCCCTTTAATGCGTTAGGGCTTTGTGCACATCATGTTTTGACCCTACGTTTAGCGTGTATGTCAAGAAAGCTCCCGAGGTACATGCTAAACGTGTCCATAGGGCTCCATTAGCTAAAAGAGTGTACCTGTTTTTTTGGGAATGGAATATCATGGTAGACTATGCTGTTCCATACCAAGGGATCCCGCAAAAAAATGTATGGTGTCTGGTACACGTTCCTAAAAGGCGCATTCATCACCATCTAGACTATGATGGTATCTGTTTAACGTATACGTTATGAACACAGTCATGACCGTTCATGATGTATACGTTTAACTTATACCATTTACTATATTGCAAGCTATTTTTTTTTTTTATTGATTTACCCTACTTTGTAATGGCGACTAGCCCTCTGTCACGCCACACAAATGTTTTCATGACTGTTCTGTTTATTAAGAGCATAAATAAATACTTTTTAAAAAACATATTCCATTAAATTCTATGGTGACGGATGCCGCTGTTAAGGCTGACTTATATGTCGGCAGCTTTTCCCGGTGTACACGTTAAACGGAGGCCAAAAACATGAATTGCACAAAACCTTATTGTGATCACCTTCCAATCTATAATTTTATCAAATCCTGGGTTATTATGTAAAGCCATTACATGTGTGTGTATGATCAATATAAGGGAATTAAAACTGTCCATCAATGTATAGCATCCAAGGGTACTATGAGATTTATTTAGGCTCCTCTGCTGCTCAGAAAAATTCTACCAAAAATGTCAAATTAACCATATACAAGTAAGTCTGAAGTTTTGTTACCATGGCCAGTCACTTTTTAATTTGCTTCTCAGCTCACCTTAACATTGTCCTAAACATATTTAACAAACTGACTTTTGCTCCAACTAAGAACTTAAAAATAGTCATACATAAGTAAGTCATGAGTGGCGATCATCTTTATTGCTTAGATTTATTAGCCCATATTAGTCCTTTTTCTGAGGGATATAACAAATGGTGTTGGGTAGTAATATAACGTTTGTGAGGGTAAATGTGTGTCTATGATATAATAGCACCGCAGTGCAGCAATGCAAGTGATCTTGATGAACAATATATGTAGTGCTCAATGTTGTGACATTTGACACTATTAACTGCAGGTATACTATGGATTGAATTCCCTTGTAAATAATGTTACCCTGTTAAAAATAAATAAAACAAAATGATGATTTCGCCAAACACATTTGACATGGAAGAAGTAATTATTAGTGTTTTTAGTGACTTCTTAGTGATGGCCTTTAAATGTCGTCTCCACCCAAACCATTTTGGCCATACACATGATACATTTGAGGGGAGAAGCCGCTGTCAGATGCCTCCGGCAGTGCTTATCTCCCTGTGGAACAATGTTTCGGGCATTGTATGGACATTTTAGTTTATAGTTCTAGTTCAGATTGGTCCTGGGGGATGCACTTTCATGATCTGGCAGAACTCTATACTGTCTTTTCAAATTTTTTCCTATAGTAACAATTAGTCATTAAAGGCTATGTACACCTTTGAAAACGTATATTGTGTGTGTGTGTATGTGTGTGAATATATATATATATATATATATATAGCTACATAGTTACATACATAGTTACATAGTTTGTACGGTTGAAAAAAGACACATGTCCATCAAGTTCAACCAAGGGATGGGAAAGGGGAAGTAAAAAATTTCTACACATAGGAGCTAATATTTTTTCGTTCTAGGAAATTATCTAAGCCTTTTTTGAAGCCATCTACTGTCCCTGCTGTGACCAGCTCCTGCGGTAGGCTATTCCATAGATTCACAGTTCTCACAGTAAAGAAGGCTTGTTGCCTCTGCAGGTTGAACCTTTCTTTTTCCAGACGGAGGGAGTGCCCCCTTGTTTTTTGAGGGGGTTTTACATGGAACAGGATTTCACCATATTTTTTGTATGTGCCATTCATATATTTATATAAATTAATCATGTCCACCCTTAGTCGTCTTTTCTCAAGGCTAAATAGGTTTTGTTCTTTTAATCTTTCCTCATAACTTACATTCTCCATGCCCCTTATTAGCTTCGTTGCTCTTCTTTGTATTTTTTCCAACTCCAGGGCATCCTTTCTATGAACTGGAGCCCAGAACTGGACTGCATATTCTAGATGAGGCCTCACTAATGCTTTGTAAAGTGGTAATATTACCTCCCTGTCCCGCGAGTCCATGCCTCTTTTGATACACGACAATATTTTGCTGGCCTTTGAAGCAGCTGATTGACACTGCATGCTGTTATTTAGTTTATGATTTACAAGTACACCCAGATCCTTTTCAACAAGTGACTCCCCCAGTGTAGCTCCCCCTAGGACATATGATGCATTCAGGTTGTTCGTACCCATGTGCATAACTTTACATTTATCTACATTAAACTTCATTTGCCAAGTGGACGCCCAAACACTTAGTTTGTTTAAATCTGCCTGCAATTCACAAACACCTTCCATAGACTGAACTATATTACATAGCTTAGTGTCATCTGCAAAAACAGAAATAGTGCTATTAATCCCATTCTCTATATCATTAATAAATAAGTTCAATAATAGTGGTCCCAGCACTGAACCCTGGGGTACACCACTTATAACCAGGGACCATTCAGAGTAGGAATCATTGACCACAACTCTCTGGATACGGTCCTTGAGCCAATTCTCAATCCAATTACAAACTATACTTTCTAAACCTATAGTCCTTAATTTACCCATTAGATGTCTATGAGGGACAGTGTCAAATGCCTTTGCAAAGTCCAAAAACACTATATCCACAGCAGCCCCTCTGTCTAGGCTTCTGCTCACCTCTTCATAAAAACAGATCAGGTTAGTTTGACAACTTCTGTCCTTTGTAAAACCGTGCTCGCTGTCACTTATAATACTATTTATTGTCACATAATTCTGTATATAGTCCCTCAATAGCCCCTCATACATTTTCCCCACAATTGATGTTAAGCTTACTGGTCTATAATTACCCAGCGAAGACCTAGAGCCCTTTTTGAAAATAGGCACTACATTTGCCCTGCGCCAGTCCCTTGGCACTATACCAGTCGTGAGAGACTCTCTAAATATTATGTAGAGGGGGACAGAAATAACTGAACTAAGCTCCTTAAGAACTCTAGGGTGTAGCCCATCTGGTCCTGGGGCCTTGTGTACGTTTATTTTATTTAATTTAGCTTGCACCATATCTACATTCATCCAATTCAGTATATCAACAGATATATTAACAGCACTGGCAGCTGCTACATCAGCTGCTCTTTCTTCTGTTGTATATACAGAGCGGAAGAACCCATTTAGTAACTCTGCCTCCTCTTGATCCCCTGTGACCAACTCCCCATTACCACTATCTAAGGGTCCTACATGTTCAGACC
Organism: Rhinoderma darwinii; assembly: GCF_050947455.1. Lineage (NCBI taxonomy): Eukaryota > Metazoa > Chordata > Amphibia > Anura > Rhinodermatidae > Rhinoderma > Rhinoderma darwinii. The sequence goes on along the minus strand of NC_134688.1, from coordinate 211,942,460 downwards.
TTGGCTTTTTTGCATTTATATGCTTGAAGAATTTTTTAGGATTTGTTTTACTATCCTTTGCCACCTGTCTTTCATTTTGTATTTTTGCTAATTTTATTATCTTTTTACAGATTTTATTAAGCTCTTTATATTTTACAAAGGCTATAACTGTACCCTGAGATTTGTATTTTTTAAATACCCTTTTCTTGTCACGTATTGCCCTTTTTACAGAAGGTGTAAGCCATGTGGGGTTTAATTTTAGTCGTTTATACTTGTTACCTGTAGGAATACATTTTGCACTATAATTACCCAAAGTAGATTTGAAAATCTCCCATTTATCATTTGTTCCATTATTTGACATTAGTTCTTCCCAGTCCATATCCTGAATTGCCGCCTTCATCCTGGGGAAATTGGCTTTCTTAAAATTAAATGTTTTTGCCCTCCCAGCCTGCGTTTGTTTTTTACAGTATAGGTAAAATGTAACTATATTGTGACCACTGTTACCGAGGTTTTCACGAACATTGACGTTCCCAACAAGCTCTGCATTATTAGAAATGACCAGATCCAACAGAGCTTCACCTCTAGTCGTGTCTTTCACAAACTGGCCCATAAAATGTTCCTGCAACAGGTTGAGGAAATGTCTCCCCTTTGCAGTTGAAGCCGAACCATGACACCAATTAATATCCCGGTAGTTAAAATCTCCCATTATCGCAGCCCGCTCCATTTGTTTATATATTTGACCTTCTATCTCTTCAGTTATATAGGGGGGTCTATAGATTACACCAAAAGTAATTTTCTCAGTGTTTACCTCCCTTTGTAATTCCACCCACAAGGTTTCAACCTCCTCACAATCTTCACCCTCTAATGTCTCATTCACACTCACCTTCATATCGCTTCTCACATACAGACATACACCACCACCTTTCCTATTCACCCTGTCTTTCCGAAACAGTATAAAACTCTGTAGATTTACAGCCCAATCATGTGAAGAGTCCAGCCATGTTTCAGCAACACCGACTATATCTATATTTTCTTCCAGTATCAAGGCCTTCAGCTCCCCCATTTTGCTTGCTAGACTTCTTGCATTTGTGAACATATACTTTAACTTGCCTTTAAATGTTTCACTTTCAGTATCAGAAATGTGATTATTTGACTTTTTTATTTTCACTGTGTGTGTGTGTGTGTGTGTATATATATATGTGTATATATAGTGTGTGTGTGTGTGTGTGTGGTGCAACTCTCTCATTACATTTTATAAAAAATTATTTTTACTTTTTGAGATATAGCTGTATTCTGTACCCATCAGGTCAGCGTCACTGACTCTAATTGCTAGCGGGTCCTGTGTGTCTCTGACATGCAGAATCGAGCTATTATCGATCACATCTAAGTTCGTAACGTAAGATGTTATAGATTACTGAACCTGTCAGTCCCACTAACACTGACTGATTCCGGTCTTAGCACACAATTCAGCTGCCCTGTATACAGGACACAAAGCAGCTGTATCTCAAAAAGTTAAAAATAATTTTTAATAAAATTGTAATGAGAAAATTGCACCAAACACACTGAACACGTTTTTATACAAAAAAAAAAAAAAAAAGTTTTCAAAGGCGTCCATAGCCTTTAATTTCAATTAAAAACTAAAGTAGTTGTCGGAATTAAAAAATGGAATTGCCAAGTCTGCACTTTATGGGCACATTATACACTGTGGTATGGACCAGTTTTTAAGAACATGGCAGTATAGAAATGTGCGGCGTATGTAATGTAGTCCATTATTAGATGCATTCCGTTCACTGTTTCTATATTGTAATGTCTGATATCTGTATCTTATGGGAGATGACTCCAAGAAGCGGGGCAATGAGTTCAGCTCTAGTATAGCTATGATACTAATGTTGTGGATCCGGCTAGACCCCTTGTTATCTTCCCAATAGAGGAGGATGTTATCTTGTAGCTGCATACACATGGAAATTCAGCAACTAAATGTGCTGTGGGTTTCTTTTTGAATGAACCTGGATACATAATAAGCTTCGAGCATTACTTGCAAAAGTGCAATGGGTGTTTTGACCTTGAATACAAATGCTGCAGAAAGTCTAAGCTCCGTGACTGGGATGTGTGATGGCACTGTCGTTATGCAGATATGTTGGTTGAATATTTAACGCTCTGGCATACAGCTTTCCTAGATATTTAGGATGTTTTGTTTGATTTACTATCCAGAGATGTATGTAAGGACACATCTATGTGAAATCCTCTTCCCATGTTGTCATACTGTCCGGATAGTTTGTCTTTCATATGTACTTTAGCTCCCTCTACAGAAACTAAATGGAACTGCAATTATCTTAAAGAGGCTCTGTCACCAGTTTATAACTTCCCTATCTCCTACCTAATCTAATAGGCGCTTTGATGGAGATAACTACTGTTTTGTTTTTAAAAAGAAACAAAAAATTTTATTGACCAAGTTATGGAAATTTTTAGATTTCTGATAATTTTTTCTAAATGCCCAAGTGGGCATTTTTTTTCTATTCACCAAATGGGCGTTGCATAGAAAAGTGTATGATGCTGACCAATCAGAATCATACATTCCAGCCCAGCTTGATACACATCACAGCGTGATCTCGCGAGATCACGATGTGACGTGACTGCCTCCCGCAGGTCCTTCACCGAAGCGATGGAAGACTGAACAGACATCGCCTCCAGCTGCTGTACATTCTGACAAACGTCCTGGCACAGCTGGAGGCGATGTCTGTTCACTCTTCCATCGCTCCGGTGAAGAACCTGCGGGAGGAAGTCACGTCACAGCGTGATCTCCCGAGTTTACGCTGTGCTGTGGATTTAATTGTAGTTAACCTATTTATTGTGACTATACCAACGATCATGGTGGTTTACAAACGTTTGTCAAGGCAGCCCTCCAATAGTTGCAACTAAGTAACATACAGTGCCAAGATATTTTATTTTTATTTCTTGCTGCTTTTATAGCATCAACATATTCCACAGCTTTGTACAGAGGTTGTCATCACGTAAATCACTAGACACCTAGTCGGTGTAAAATCTAGCATCTTATTATGTTCATCAGTACTCTTGATTAATTTTCAGTTGTTTTTCACACTGTAAAGCGCAGAACAAAAACTACTACCTGGAGACTACCAATAAGCTGCTGTGGATGGATATGTTATTGGGTTTCCGTGGTTAGCACTTTGAATGCATAATGGTGTAATGCCGTGAACTGGATTCACACATACAGTTTTTTTTATTATTATTTTTAAATAAAACTAGTAGTGGATATAACAAAAGGGGAAATTTAATTCCCACTTTCTACTTTTTAATTCCTTATGATCCTCTCCTAACGTTGACTAAAATACTGCATCAAAAACTGCATGTGTGAATCCAGCCTGAATCCTGATAATATTTCATGGAAATTAATAGGATCCGTCGATGGAATTGTCATGCTCCGTTTGCATTCATGTGTTAATGAACAGGGCAATCATTAGAATAACAATAAAGCTATACTACCATCTGTCAGCCTGATTGTCGATGGTTTCCAGGTAAGAATAGATTCCTTTAGAATTGTATAAATTAAACAAATGGAAATATAGGCCAATCTACAAAGGTGTTTTCCAGGAAATATCCATTGATAGTCCACTCTTCTGCATTCTCAGAGGGGTCTGAACCCTGGGACCCCTACCAATCAGCCGATCAGTTGGGGCTAAGCTGCAGGATCAGGCACAAACACATTTACGGATGATTTTGTCAGGGGAAACCACGGGCAGCCAGACACTCTCTGCAGTGCCAATATGATTTAATAATTCATTTTCCAGAGACCCCCTTGGAAAATGAAATTTAGAATCGGATTTGGTTGGTATCGGCAACTTCACTTTCCTATTTTCGATGAATCTATCCAATGTCTTTTTTTTTTCTACCTTGCTGTGCAACGTCATTTGCTTACAATATCCTATTGCATAGTGTCAAATTGCCATTTCATGAATTATATTGCACTGTCCCCTATACAGATCTCACAATTGTGCACAGGGCAAGTAAGACAAATGCAAAAATAAAAGCTCTAAACAGATGATATACAAAAGGGAATATAAATCTACACACATGCATTTTCTGAAAAGATATGATGAGTTGGTGTTAAAAATTTGTTTTTCAAATATAAAGGTTATAAATAAAATTGTGGAAATCACAAATGCATTGTGTTCTGTATTATTAAACTGTAATTGCTGATTGAGAAACCAATATTGTCATGACTCCCTCACAATTGTGCATTGCAGCTGTCTTTTTGTGTAGAGCTCTGTAAAAAATGTCTTTCTGCATTGTATAAACTGTTATACAATTGGTTTACACTTTTCCAGTTTATTAACATATAGTTTATTTTTATGTGACCATGTTTTGCATGGGGCCTTATAGCTTAAATGTGCCCTTCACCCTCCCCCATTAAAGACCTCCTTCTCTCTTCCATGATGACATTTTATTATAAGATTTATCTTTGTACAGTGCAATGTTTATTAAGGATTTTTACATATATAATACACAGTAACAAAAGAAATGTAAAGTAAAACAGCATGTAAATCTAAGGTAGAGTTCACATATAATAAATAAAATTAGTCAGCACAAAGGAGTCCTATAGAAGTGGTCGAAAAAAGATAAGTATAGTACACAATAAGTGTAAAAAGAAAGGCGAAGACAACTGAAAAAGAGTGGACAGGAGAAAACCTCTACCAGTAGATCAGTGTATGCAGTGGTCATAAGGATTACACCATTAATGAGTTAGACAGAGGAAAATAGGGCAGGATGAACGTAGTTATCCTGGGAGGATCAGATAGATTGAAATATGTCATGCTTATGCTGTGAGCTTTTTGTTAATAATTTTCCAGGAAATCTGCTTTTTCGCTTCTAGAAAATTCAGGGATTTTAAAGATATAGCTTATTATCTGCTTAAAGGCTTTGTACACCTTTTTGAAAACATTTTTTAAATAAAACAGTGCATCAGTGTGATTGGTGCAACTTTGTAATGACTTTTTATTGAAAATTCTTTTAACTTTTTGAGATACAGCTGCTTTGTATCTTGTATACAGAGCAGCTGTATCTAGCGCTGAAACCTGTATCTGTCAGCGGGACTGAGGGGTTCAGTGACAGCGGTCCTGCGTTTCTCTAGCTGTTATCGATCACATCTAAGTTCATAACTTAAGAGGCTCTGTCACCACATTATAAGTGGCCTATCTCTTACATAATGAGATTGGCGCTGTAATGTAGGTGACAGCAGTGTTTTTTATTTAGGAAAACTATCTATTTTCACCAAGTTATGAGCGATTTTTAGCTTTATTCTAAGGACTTTCTTAATGCCCAACTGGGCGTGTTTTTACTTTTGACCAAGTGGGCGTTGTGGAGAGAAGTGTAAGACGCTGACCAATCAGCGTCATACACTTCTTTCCATTCATGTAATCAGCGCATAGTAATCCTGCGTTGTTCACTATGTGCAGCTACATACACCCACATTAACATTACTGAAGTGTCTTGACCGTGAATAGACATTACCTCCAGCCAGGACGTGATGTCTATTCACACTCCTGACACTTCGGTAACGTTTGTGTGTGACTTACAGCACAGCAAGTGTAATCTCGCAAGATCACGCTGTAAATGACAGCACAACGTGATCTCGATGTGCTGTGTTGTAAGTCCCACACAAACGTTACCGAAGTGTTGGGATTGTAAATTGACATCCCGTCCTGGTTGGAAGTGATGTCTATTTACTGTCAAGACACTTCAGTAACGTTAATGTGGGTGTATGTGACAGCATATAGTAAACAACGCAGGATCAGGATGTGCTGATTCCATGAATGGAGAGAAGTGCATGACGCTGATTGGTCAGCGTCATAAACTTATCTCAACAATGCCCACTTGGTCAAAAGTAAAAACACGCCCAGTTGGGCATTAAGAAAGTCATTAGCCTAAAGCTAAAATTGCTCCTAACTTGGTGAAAAAATAGATTGTTTTTCTAAATAAAAAACAGTGTTGTTACCTACATTATAGCGCCGATCTCATTATGTAAGAGATAGGGCACTTATAATGTGGTGACAGAGCCTCTTTAGATGTGATCCATAACCGGTGGATCCTGTTTTCACTGATCCCGTCAGTGCCGCTGACCTGATGGATTCAGGTCTCCGCGCTAAATACAGCTGCTCTGTATACAGAATACAAAGCACCTATATCTCAAAAACTTTAATAAAAAGTAATTACAAAGTTGCACCAATCACACTGATACACTGTTTTATTTAAAAAAAAATTGTTTTCATTAATAATCATTTTTTTTTAAAATGTTGCAATAAAGTACAAACGTAAATAATTATAAAATTTGGATTTTAGATAAGGATGTAAAAAACTAAATTTGATCACAAGCATAATAAAACTTTATTACAATAATGTGTGTGATTAATCATTGTTAAACTCAATACAAAGGCCTGTTTGACACCAGCAGTCATGGGGTTAGAAATATTCTGGGAATGTTCGAATTCTGTATAGGCTAACCCCCATTGACAAGGAATAGTCCCAAACATGGTACTCTGCTTCGGGATGTCTTGCACATCTGGGGGCAATTCCCAAATCATTCTGCTTGTGGATCAGAACCTATAATTCAATAACCATAGTCCACTGTTAGAACCTACCCAATACAAAAAAAAGAAACCGAAGGCTCTATATAGAACAGAAAAAAAAAATCTACATTTCTGCTTCAGTCCACAAGCAGATTATTTTTCTTCCTTACTTAAAGGGGTATTCCTATCTCAGATATATATGGCATTTCCACAGGATATGCCATAAATATCTGATAGATGAGGGTCCCACCTCTAGCACCTAAATCTATATCGAGAACAGACGTCACTCAACCCCCATTCTGCCTGGGGAGGTGGTCACCGATTGCAGGCAGGGACTATGTGGAGCGGTGGCCTCTCCATTCTGTTCTATGGAAGTTATGGAAACAGTCGAACAAATGATGGGAATTATCGTTTTAGTGAGGAAGAAATATAATAATCTTGTGAGCTTAAGCAGAAATTTTGATATATTTAAAAAAATGTTCTGTTCTAAAGAGCCACCTATTTTTTCTTTTTTTTTGTATTGGGCATGTTACAACAGATTACTGTGTTTACTGAAGGATATGTTCTGATCCACAAGCAGAATGCTTGGGGCACTGCCCCTCGATGTGCAAGGCACCCTGAAGTGGAGAACAATTGGGACTATTCTTTGTCAATGAGGGTAGCCCTTCTGACATTACCAGAATATTTCTAACCACATGACTGCTGTCGTCAAACAGGAATCAGTATTTGGTCAAACAGATTGATCACATGCTATTATTGTAATAATGTTTTATTATGCTTCTGATCAAATTTAGCTTTTTACATTCTTAGCTAAAATTTAATTTTATAATTATTAACGTTGGTTTGTTCTTTACTGCAACATTTTACAACTGATTATTGCTCTGAAATATTTTACTGTCTGTATCATAACTATTTTTTAGCTATTATCTATTTGTACTGTGTTATGTTTCAACTCCTTTTGTACCCATTGGAATTGGCTATACAACCACAATTGAAATGTCAGGTCCAATTGTGGTCTAATTTTTTTGATCAGCTTTGTTGAATTGAACAAAAAATGACAAGTCTTTATTAAAAAGCAGGCAAGAAATAATACTAACTCCTACTCGACACAAAAGTGTTTTGACCTTTTTACCATATTACAAATGTGAACATGTATTTAATTGTTAACACAAAAAAATACTATTTTTATCGGTGTGCTCTATTTTGTGTCCTAGGGGGAAAAAAGATCAATATTCTCTGTTCTTTTTGTTTTGTATGTGTCAGACTCCTTTGTATTTAGAACTGTATTCTACCATTTTAAGAAATGTATCTTTAAAATTCCCTCTTTGTATCTATCTATTAAGAGAAATCCGTGATGAAATGCACTTCTTCCATTAGTTTTGAAATTGGTCTGCCAGTGAGCCCATTTCTTGTGGAGTCCATTAACTGTGTTTGTTAGAGGTAATATTTCATCATTCAGTAGAGAGCTTCTGTCTTCATTGTCGTCTTATAAGAAGAATTCTATCTGTCAACCACACATTGCTGGAGTAGGACAGCCTATTATCGCTTTGCCTCCCAGTTGTAGAGCTTTGTGTTCTACTGCATTGTATTATTTTTCATAAGTCCTGTAAATTTAAATTCTGTTGTACTGAAATGATTTTTATTCACCACTTAAACTGTAAATTGTGTGCCTTTTAGGAGTTGGTGGTTGTTTAGGGTCAGAAAATGTCACAACCTTGTCCAAGTTGATATAATCTCAGGGGCAGAATAGGATGCTTTAGGGCCGCATGCAGACCCTGAGACTGTCATTTGTGGCCGACGGTGCAACGAAGCTCCCAAGACGTCCTCAGGACAGCAGAGAGCAGTCCGAAAGAAGAGCGCTGCACCCCCTGTAGATAGTGCCACCCCCTTCCTCCTGTACGTAGCGCAGGGTTGGCGTCTGCACCCGGCAAACCTGGGCAAGTGCCGGGGCCCACTACTCTTGGGGGGGCACTCGGCCTCTGGGTGCTAATGCAGCCGTCGTGACTCCATAAGGGGTGAAATCCCCAGCCAGAGCGTTGCCGTGGATTCCGCTCCTAGTAGAAGCTCCTGTCTCGGAGCGGAATCCCACCCTCCTTAGTAGTGCTACACAGCCCCGCTCCATGGTAGTGCCACCCAACCCCCTCCCTGTAGGTAGCGCCTCTGGGGCTCCCTCTAGGAGTGGATGCCCCAGCCAGAGCGTTGCATACGATTTGGCCCGGGATTCTGATCCTAGAGAAGCCCCTGACGTGACTGTCCATATATGGACAGTGATGTTAGGGGCTTTTCCTGGAGTGGGCTCCCCGGCCAGAGCTTTGCCGAAGCTCTGGCCAGGGATTCCGCTCCAGCAGATGCCCCTGACGTCACTACCCATATATGGACTGTGACGTCTGGGGGTCCTCCTGGAGTGGAATCCCCGTCCAGAGCATCGGCAATGCGCTACCTACAGGGAGGGGGGCTGTGTGGCACTACCAGGGAGGGGGGCTGTGTGGCCCTACTAGGGAGGGGGGCTGTGTGGCCCTACTAGGTAGGGGTGCTGTGTGGACCCACTAGTGAGGGGTGCTGTGTGGCCCTACTAGGGAGGGGGGCTGTGTGGCCCTACTAGGGAGGGGGGCTGTGTGGCCCTACTAGGGAGGGGGGCTGTGTGGCCCTACTAGGGAGGGGGGCTGTGTGGCCCTACAAGGGAGGGGGCTGTGTGGCATTACCTGGGAGTGGGACTGTGTGGCACTACCTACAAGGGGGGCTTTGTTGCACTACCTACAAGGGGGACTGTGTGGCACTTTCTACAGGGGGCACTATGGCATTATCTACAGAGGGCACTGTGGCATTATCTAGGGGGTGTTGTGGCACCATCTACAGTGGGCACTGGCGCCATCTGCAAAGGGTGCTGTGCCACTATCTAATAACTAATTGAAATAACTAATTGATTAACAATATTTTGTATTGTATCAAATTGGAAAGTAATGCGCCCTGTCAACTTCAATTTTTTTCTGTGTGGCTCATTTACTCGGCCGAGTTTGAGACCCCTGCTTTAGACAGTCTACCCCACTTACTAAGAAAAGGTAGGGGGTTCATGTAGACACAGAGGACCAAATCCTACAAGGGGCAACCTTTTATATTTTATTTGGAAGTATTTTTTGTTTTTGCTAGAATTTAAGTATAGTAAGTTCTTTAGAGCTATTATCTAATTACTTTTTCATAAAATATGGTATGTTTAAAATTTTATTTAGAAGGGTTGTCTAGTTTAGAGAAATAATTTTCATATATCCAATAATAGAATTTTGAGTTAATCGAGAGGTTCCCCTGTTCAGGATCCTCATCTTTTGGCCCCGAGTTACAAAGGGCATCTTTTTGTTTTGAAGGACTAACCCATTGATTTGAATGGGCACTCTGTAATGCCTTATTTCCCCTGTGGTGGAGCTGCAAGAAAATTGAACACTCAGGGTATGTTCACAAGATTAACAAAATACGTCTGAAAATACGGAGCGGTTTTCAAGGGAAAACAGCTCCTGATTTTCAGACTTTTTTGAGCAACTCGCGTTTTTTGCTGCATTTTCTACGGACGTTTTTGGAGCTGTTTTCATTGGAGTCTATGAGAAAACTGCTCCAAAAACGTCCCAAGAAGTGTCCTGCACTTAATTTGACAAGCCGTCATTTTACGCGCCGTATTTTGACAGCGACGCGTAAAATGACAGATCGTCTGCATAGAACATCGTAAGACTCATTGCAAACAATGGGGAGATGTTTGCCGACGTATTGGAGCCGTCTTTTCAGGCGTAATTCGAGGCGTAAAACGCCTCCATTACGTCTGAAAAGATGTCGTGTGAACATACCCTCACTGTCATGTTCCCTCACAGATTACAACTGATTCCTAGCACGGGGACACTTTGTGATCAGCTTACTCTCAAGGGACCCTTCTAATGAGTAGGGATTTTCTAAAGGGGACAACCCCTTTAAACACGTCCCTTAATAAAAATCAACAAAAATCTGAACTGGCATAAAAAAAGTGCATGGAATTACTGTTGCTCATAACAACTAATCAGGTTTGAATGGGCCCTGTTATTTTCTGGCTTTGATAAAAAAACCTTTAAGAACATTTGTACTTAAGTTATCTAATATTCAATAGGGACATTAATAGATTTCTTGAGTTGCACCTCCTGTAAGAGTTGCCACAATATTTTTTTGTAGGCCCCAGAATGACAAATCCGACTAGTTATGCTATGATATATGAGTAAGAGATGTATCACCGTATAACTAGAAGGGTCTTATCATTACGAAATGTGGAAAGTCATTGTCAACTCCTATGTGGGTTGTATTAATCATTTCCTATTGCGACTTTTTAAAAGCCGAGAGAAAAGAAACCAGTGTAATGAAAAAACATGTGTAAAAGCATTTCAGGAGGTCTTTCACCAAAAATGAGATTTAGAAATATGTGGTTAACATCGCAGCCTGGGATGTGTAGAAGTTTGCTTTTTCCAAGCTTCTTTTCCCACGTGCCAGTACAGTACCATTCCAGCTCTGTGGGTCAGCTGACTCTTGACAGTCTGGATGATAGGGATACTCTGAATAACAACCACAGTCTTGGCAGGAACTCATTAACCACATTATAGTAAAAATATGAGAAGAAGCTCTGTAGCAATTTATCGGAGGAGGTCCCCTCCAGAAACTCTGTTTTCTTTTTACTTGCATACATTTTCTTGTGTGTGTGTGTGTGTGTGTGTGTGTGTGTGTACATAGCCTGAGATAAGGACCCCAGGATTGGTCATTCTCCCGGTATTTAACGACTGCAAACTCTCTCTGCACTGTGTGTGTGAGTGTGTGTGTGTGTGTGTGTGTGTGTAATTTATTTGACTAAAGTACAGTGAGTGACCATAAATATAACTTATTCTTATCTTCCAACTGTGTATTTAGGGAATCAGGTATATTAAGGGAATGATCTAAATAATTTAGTGCAATATGAGGGTTCTGCTTATATAAAAGGTTATATTTTCAAAATAACTAACTAAATATGAATTTGTTTTTATTAATAACCTTGACACTGAAACTCAGAACTGGAGTTCAGCACTCACATGCAAATATATTGAAATCTTTTGACTTTTTTTTTTTTTTTTTTCTAGGTGTCCTTTATCATTACATTCCCTGTCAGATAAAGTGAGACGTTCTATAGAAGATGATGATGGAGAATACAAAATACCTTCCTCTCACCCCGTATCCGAATCAAGACCATTGCCTTTGCATTGTCATAGTGTAAAATCCTTTTCTAGGTAAAAACATAGTTTTTTTTTTGTTGTTTTCTTGAATTACTTTTAGGGTTATTGTATAATCACAACATATCTAGTACTAGGTCCTTAAATGTGTCACCTATGTTTTTTTATTAAACAATTAAAACAATATACTAAGATCCATTCTTTATTTATTTTTTGATTTATACATTTTTTTTGGGTTATACATGCGTGTGGCTCTATCCATTCTGTTCTATGGGAGCTCTGGAAATAGCTGGGTAGCCTCCTCTCCACCAGTCCCCACCTGAAATCGGCAGCCAGCCTCACTAGGCGAAGTGGGGGTGAGGGGACTCCTATTCTCGATATAGGTGTGGGTCCCAGAGCTGATGATATGACATAAATGTCAAATTTGGAAATACCCCTTTAAAAATGTTTAGTCTCTGAATGCTGTCAACAAAGCAGAGCACCGGCTCCGGAAAGATGGCTGCCCCCTAATTATGCATAGAAAACAAAAATCTACATTCAGAAAAGAAAAACTGATCCGAAAACTCTAATATGATTCACTGTGGTTTTAATTAGGCAAAAAAAAAAAAATAGACAGTACGTTCCCCTTAAAGAGGTCTATCTGGGGACTAATCCTCCTTTTAATGAATTTTAATTTTGGTTATTTCACATTTATTAATTATTTCGCTAAATAAAGCACAGAATTCTATAGATGGCTATGTCTGCTTTGTCAGCTGATGATTGGCTAGGTTGAGTTTACAATTGGTTTTATGATATTAAGCAATATATGAATTGCATTGTTTCTTACCCCTCTTAGGCTGTGTGAGAATGGCCCATGTTTGACAAATGGCACGCACAATGACACATCTGAAACGAAAAAACTAAAGACTCCAGATCTTGGTAAGTGCAAAATAACTATAAATAGCTACAACCATTCCAATGTATCTGCATAAAGCTTGAATTATTTGTGGTAAAATAAATTAGCGGATCAATTTTACTTTTGTTCTTTGTTGTGTGATGATCCTTAGCAGGAAAACATACATAGAATCTTTCTAGCATAGGTGTGAAAACTTCGCTATGTATATGTTATGGTACAAGCTCTGGAAACATCTATAAGATTTCATTAGTAAGATAAGCAGAGATATGCTCTTTAGGGCAGAAATTGTTTATTTTTAAGACAACGGGGGGAATTTATTAAGACTAGAGTTTCATGCACTAGTCTTAATCCTAAACACGTTGGAGTAAGATGCACCTGAATTATTAAGAGGCGAACACCTCTTAACAAATTAGGTGCATCTCTTGCTCACAAATCTACGCCTAGATTTTCACTATAATTTATGCCGGTTTCCAGCGAAAATGATAGTACATTTTTGTAAGGCTGCATGTGGCCACGCACCCTCCAGATAAGGCCTACCTGTTTTTTAAAAAGTGGCGGCGGTAGCATAGGAATGAGAAAATTTTCATATATTTGCACAGAAAAATTGGGACTTTGACGGAAAACTAGCCTAAAACGTCTAATACATTCCCTCAGTTGTGTTTTTGCTTTTCTGCTTGTTTTTTTGGAGCCAAATGATGCATCATCTTTCCTTTCCAAATTTCTTTTCAATCACCTCAAAAATAAAAATTCACATTTTGTTTAGAAATGCCTTGAGTCTCTGAATTCTGTTTCCTGCTAACAAATGTTACTGTTAATTAGCATTTGCAGAAACTTGGAAGAGACTTTCAACCATTAATCCTAACCTTCCATGATGATCATATTCACATAATACAACAAAAACATCCAATTAGCTAAATACGCAAACATAGATTGAAAAAAATAATAATAATTTCTTGGCAAACAAAGCCTTGTTTAAAGAAATGAATGCGGCCAAGTTTGACTTTTATGTATTTGTGCTTCTGGGATATTAATTTATCAACACAAGTGCTTACTTTGACTTTCAAGTTTTATTTCCTCTCCCAATCAATGATCTATTCCATTTACATAAAACTCCCCCTATTTTGTTATACCGTATATGTCTTTATTATTTTTCTGCATTGTATACCAATCATTTTTTTTTTAAAGCATTTTGACCGCATTATGTTTTTTCTATAATATTTAGGAGAACCAGCGAAATAATGGATATTTACTAGGACAACTGACTCACTCCTTACTGTCGTGTCCTGCAGTAAAACAACTGGCTGGTGCAGGAGCCTCCCACCTCTGCCCTGTCTACTGTAGGCAAAAATATTGTCCCTTATTAAGCCCAGAGGCAGGCCTTTAATAGGAGTATGTAAAAACACAATATACTGCAATATATAAGTATTGCAGTATATTGTGCAAGCGAGCCAGTGATCGATTTTTCACGTACCTTAGGGAGACTAATAAAAAAAAGTAAACTGTCAATATTTTATTGTTTTAAAAAAATTAATTTAAGTTAAAAAAAATAAACACCCGTTCCCATTTTCTTCCTAAAGTAATGAAAAAATAAATACACAATTGGTTTCGCCATGTTCGTAAAAGTCCAAAGTATTACAATATAATATTATTTAAACCCCCTCGGTGAACTCCATAAAAAAAATTGCCAGAATTGTTTTTTTTTGGTCATCTTTTCTCCCACAGAAAATAGAATAAAAAATGATCAAAATTGCTGACCCACAGGATAGGTATATCATTCTTGCAGGGATCCTAAAGGGTGTCCCAATCACTTTATGTAATGTATATGCCCCTAATACGCTACAAATCCCCTTTTTGGAAAGAGTTTTGGCTAAGATCTCCCGTTTGCCATCTACCACTTTATTTATAGGTGGTGACTTTAACCTCCCTCTTTCTGACACCATGGACAGACAATCCCTCAGTACACCTTCCCTGCCTTTAGAACTACGTAGGCATACATTGACTTTTCGTCGATTTGATCCGTAAATATAACTTGTGTGATTTATGGAGAGTCTCCAACCCATCGGCTAGGCAGTATACCTTTTATTCCCACCCACATAGCACCCATACCCGGATATATTTATTCCTAGGTAATCTCCCGGGTCTTCGTTCGTCTTCCTCTGTTGACATTGGCCCTATTACATGGTCAGATCACACTTTGATCATTCTAGACCTGCACTCTGACTTATGGGCTACCAGGGTGTGTCATTGGAGACTGAACGAACGCCTACTTAAATCCCCAGTCCATAGGGCATCCCTTGAAACTCATATTGACTCATATTTTACTCTTCACAAAGATTCAAACCCCACGTTATCCACAATATGGGAGGCACACACAGCAGTTCTCAGAGGGCAATGTATATCGCTTTCCTCTCACCTCAAATGGGATGTGCTTCAACAAGATTTAGACCTGATGACGACTTTAAATCGGAAAATAAAATGTCCCTTTTCCCCTCCACATCTACTCTTCGACTTATTTTTGAGACACTGGCAATAGAGAGATCCTTCAACCTGCCCCAAGTAGAAAAGTAACTAATGTATACTAAGCAACGATATTATGAAAGAGGGAATAAGGCACATTCGTTAGTTGCGGACCAACTACGTATGAGAGCTGCTCAGTCTGCCCCTTCTGCACTCAAAGATACACATTGTCAGATGCTATTTGATCCTAGTCTATAGGCTAATATGTTCCACTAATATTACACAAAATTATGCTCCCTCACATCACAACTTCCCGCAGATCCATCCACCCATGCCCAATGTCTAACGGATTATTTAAACTCATGCCCTCTCCCCACGGACATCTACCGACTCACTTATGCTCAATTACTGTAGAAGAACTACATGACACTATAAAGGAACTTCCTAATGGTCTTTCAAGACTCCTTAATTTTCCAGATGTTAGATCTCTTTAACTCTTGTCAGGAGCCTCGACCCCCCCCCCCCCTTCTATGCTTCATTCTTTTATTACGGTCATTCCTAAATCGGGGAAGGACCAGTCTGACTGTGCCTGCTATCGGACAATATCCTTGTTGAATGCTGATCTCAAAATATTTACCAAGATCTTGGCCAATAGACTTGGCTCACTTCTCCCTGGTTTGATACACAAAGATCAGGTTGGGTTTGTCATGCATAGGCAAGCCAGAGATAACACTAGACGTACAATTGATTTGGTTGACATTCTCCCTAAAACTGATTCTTCAGGCTTACTCCTTAGTTTGGATGCCGAGAAGGCCTTTGATCGGCTAGATTGGTCCTTCCTCTTTGCCACTTTAGAAACAATAAGTATCTCCTGCCCTTGTCTTACTGCAATACACTCATTATACTCCTCTCCAAATGCTTGGTTAAACTCCCACACGCAACCTTTTAGAGTCTAAATATTTACAATGGCACTCGACAGGGTTGCCCCCTCTCCCCCCTTCTTTTTGTGTTATGTGTAGAGCCACTGGCCTCCCGTATAAGGAATAATCCAGACATTCAAGGAATTCTGGTGCGGGATAGGGAATTCAAAATTTCCCTATCCGCTGATTTTGTCCTCCTGACTCTGCGCAACCCACAAATTTCTCTACCTAACCTGCACTTGGTCCTAAATGAATACAGCCGTTATTCAGGATATAAGATTAACAATTCTAAGACAGAAGCCCTACCAATTAATCTTTCTCCGTCGCTTACCTCGACCCTAAAGTCCTCCTTTAACTATACGTGGAAGGAGGACACAATCAAATATTTAGGTATTCAACTTACTCGCTCCTATAACTCCCTATACAAATTACATTTTTTCCCCCCTTTTTCAGGAAATTAATAGATTATGATCCAAGTGGTCCACCATTCCCCTCTCTCTGCAGTTAATGATATTTTGGCAAAATAGTAATTTTATCTCTTAGAGACCATCCCGGTGCCCATACCGTGAACTGATATTCATAAGTTGCAAACATCTATACTGAAATATATTTGGGCGGGAAAACACCATAGAATCCCGAAGTCAGTCCTACTTTTTACCGTTTCATCGGGTGGACTGGCAGTTCCCGATGTCTACCGCTACTATCTAGCTGTACAGCTACGCAGGATCCCTAGTTGGGCTTCGCTGCATGCATATAATAAATGGACTGAGATTGAGAAGCTCTGGACTGCCCCTACCCACCCAAATGCATTCGAGCTGTAGACATTTTGGCGATGTCCTTACTTAGCTCGATGACATTTACTAAGAACATTTGGAAGCTTTCTAATACCCACTATTCTCTGTCCTCACTGCGAGGATGACTCAGCCCTGGTCGAGAGCTGTCCTTTTTTATTTTGCTGACATCATAGACACGTGTTCGAAGACCATTCTACCATTCCAAACTTTACAATCCAAATATAATTTCACCATTTAATGCGTACTTCAGCTATCTACAAATTGGCCATCTTGCCAATTCTCTTTATATAAATACGGTAATAGCTTTTCTAAACCCACACCTTTTTGAATTTCTCTGCAAAACTACCACCTCAACTAGCGGTTTAATCTCTGAGATCTATGATATTCTCTCCTCTCCGAATATGCATACAACTCCCAAACATGGATATATGGTTAAATGGGAGACCTATCTAAGTAGGGAACTCCCCCCTGTCCCTGTGGCAAATTATTTGGTCTCATGCAGCGAAGCCATCTCTCTGTGCTTCTTATAAAGAGAACCAATATAAAATTCTGATGCACTGGTATCATACGCCGGCATTCCTTCATCTAATTTACCCGCTAGTCTAAGACAGGTATTGGAGATGCCGCAGTGACAGGGGGACACCCCTCATATCTTGTGGGATTGCCGATTGCTTCGCCCCTTTTGGAGAGAGGTCAATGATCTACTCCATCGATTATTAGATGTCCGGCTCCCTCTGACAGCTATGACTTTTCTCCTCAATGTTCCACCTGAGGCATTCAAGAAAGTACACTGCCGATTGGTGTTGCATGTTACTGCAGCTAAATGCCTTATATCTGCCCACTGGAAAAGAGCTAACCCTCCTACGATGGATCAACACAATAGAATTAGGCCTAATTCACACGAATGTGTTAAACGTCCGTGGGACGGCCGTTGAAACAGCGGCCGTCCCACGGACCTATGTTATTCAATGTGGCCGTTCACACAGCTGTTGTTTCAACGGACCGTGTGAAGGGTCCGTGGGAAAATAGGACATGTCCTATCTTTTCACGCATCCCTCCATAGACTCTCAACTATGGGGGATGCGTGACATCGCATCCCGCAGCGCTGAGCACGGATGCACCTCGGACATGAAAAACTGCAGTTTTTCACGTCCGAGATGCGCAGCGTTCGTGTGAATCAGGCCTTAGGGAGGTTAGGAGAATGGAGTCCCTGACAACCTCCATGAACAATCAACTAGATTGTTTCAATACTGTTTGGTCACCATGGTTCATGTATGGCTCTTCTAGACCACCCTGATCTTATAGAATACCTATACTAACCCCCTCTTATTTACCCATGTACAACTAGGATATCTCGTGGCCCCCCCCCCTTTAACTTTTTGTGCCAGTCTTTTGTCTTGTTATATATGTTTTATATATTCACTACTCTTTGTTGACAGAGTTTACCTACACAATCAGGTAGTATGTGGAGTTCATGTGACTTCAGATCACATTCACCACCGTAAGTTTCTGCATTTTTGTCTACTTACTATAAGCATCTCTGCAGAACATGCACTATACTTGAATTAAGCTTGTCATGACTTCCTACCATTCTTATCCTGACTTATACTCTTTATTATTGTGATACAACTTGTATTCCTTTTTAATAGCTCGTTACATGTTAAGTATCTTCTTTTTTCTTTTCCAAAAATAAAAAATACACAATTATAAAAAAAAAGTGATCAAAAAGTCACATGTACCATAAAATAGTACCAATAAAAACGACAGCTTATGCCGCAAATAGTATTAGGTCTCAGAATTTGGCGACACAAAAAATATAATTTTTTTTAACATTTCGTTTCTTCTCTGTAAAAGTAGCAAAACTTAAAAATAAACTATATAAATTTGGTATTGCCGTAATCATATTGATTTGCAGAAAAAAGTTATGTTGTTTGTACCACATTGTGAACACTGTTAGGCCTCATGCACACAAACGTATGTTTTCCCTCCCGTGAATACTGGCGTAAATACGGGTCCTTGGTCACACGTATTCGACCCGTATTGCACCAGTATTTACGGACCCGTGCCCGTAAATACGGGTCCGGTGTCACCAGTATTCCACCCGTATTTACGTGCACGTTTTCGCTGCAAAATTGAACTGCACTAATCGGCAGCCCCTTCTTTCTATCAGTGCAGGATAAAGAGAAGGGGCAGCCCTTTCCGTAGTAAAAGTAAAAGTAAATTATACTTACCCGGCCGTTGTCTTGGTGACGCGTCCCTCTTTCGACATCCAGCCCGACCTCCCTAGATGACGCGGCAGTCCATGTGACCGCTGCAGCCTGTGATTGGCTGCAGCGGTCACATGGACTGAAACGTCATCCTGAGAGGCCGGAATGGAGGAAGAAGCAGGGAGTTCTGGGTAAGTATGAACGGCTATGTTTTTTACACGTTGATCTATATTGTGATCGGAAGTCACTGTCCAGGGTGCTGAAACAGTTACTGCCGATCGTTTAACTCTTTCAGCACCCTGGACAGTGACTATCTCCTGACGTCGCCTAGCAACGCTCCTGTAATTACGGGTGGACACACGTAGTCACCCGTAATTACTGGAGCCTCATAGAATTCTATGGGCCTGCCCATGCCGTTATTTCGGCCTGAAATATGACGTTCTATATTTTTCAACGGCACGGGCACCTTCCCGTAATCATAAGTGATTACGGGCTTTTTTACGTTTGTGTGAACCCAGCCTTAGGCCCCATGCACACAGAGTTTTTTTACTAGTTTTTTGGTGCAGAAACCGCAACGCAAAACTAGCCAAAAAAATGTCCGAAAATGCCTCTCATTGATTTCAATGGGAGGTGGGTGCGGTTTTCTCCCACGAGCGGTAAAATCAGCTCGCGGGAGAAAGAAGGGACATGCCCTATCTTCGCGCAATTACGCCTCTGACCTCCCATTGACCTCAATAGGAGGCAGTGAAAGCGTATTTCGCTGCGTTTTATGCCCGTGGCGCTGAATGGCTGCTGGCGAAAATCGGGGTGCAGGCAGAGGAAAATCTGCCTCAAACTTGCAAACTGAATTTTGAGGCAGATTTTCCGCCTGCAAAAAAAACTCCGTGTGAACCCAGCCTAAAAACTAAATTAAAAAACTATGGAGGAATCACTATTTTTCTTTCCCATTCCACCCCACAAATACATTTTTCCAGATTCCCAGTACACGAATAGGAGAAAAAGCTGCCAGAGATTTTGTTGTGGTGGTGGGAGGGTGCGTGCATAGAGAACCTTGAAATCTTCGCCACAGTGGCATTTATTTCTAAAGTGACTTTAAGTTGCTTTTACAGAGACACCAGCGATTGCACTGGTGCTGATCACCAGGAGAGAGAGTGGCGGTTTATTATATGCTTGTCAGCACTGCACACCAGAAGAAAGAGTGGTGCTGCATTGTGTGCTCGCCAAGCACACACCACAGCACCGCCAAGTGTTTAACGCCGACAAACTCAGAATGAAGCCCCGCTGGGATCACCTGGTGATCCGCCAAGCTCATAATGAAGCCCCGCTCGGTTCACCTGGTGATCCGTGCCGCCAAGCTCATAATGAAGCACCCACCGCTCACTCTCCCTGTGTTTAGCCCCGCCATGCATACAACAGCCCTGGACACCAGGAGAGGGAAGCGTGCCAGTAATCCATGTGCCAGCTGTGCCACGTATGTCTCTTGCTGATTTTCTACAATTTTACAGTGGGCTAAGTAATGATGATTATTATACTATCCAGTGTAGTTTAGATGATCTGTCTGATATTGCATTCACAGAACACTTTAGGCCATTAAAATAAATCATTTTATTTCCTAATTTACTGGATATGCTATACACAACTGTTCACATATTGGCTTATTTTTACAAGTCAGTCAGCTGACATCCGCATCAGATTTCCTCTTTCATATTTATATACTCTGTATTTTGTTAAACCGTTTTAGCGACTGAAGCGTCATGCTTTCTACATTTGATTTTTTTTCTTGGCTTCTGTTGACTATACTTTTTTTATACTTCTCACACCTGTACAATGTTTGGAAGTGTCACGTCACTTGGAATATTAAATCCTTTACCAAATTCCACATTTCCTTGCTAGAAAATGATATCCCCCCTTTTGTAAGCAGTACAATAAGATTAGATAACGTTTCTCCAAGGACTTCTGACAGCTGAAAGTAGGACTTGTTCTTTTTCTTCTTAAGTGCTTTATCTCTGTTTAATGCTTCAGTCTTGGAATTTGCTGACTACATTGTTTTTCACTTGCTTTACTTCTGTGCGGTGTGGTTATTTACAGTGCTAGCTGTATCATGTTTGGCCACTCAGCAAAGTATGTTTTCTGTAAAGCTTCCATTTTGTTATTTGTCACTTTAGAAAATCATAGCTAAAAATATCTGTTTTAGGTTAGGAGTTTGCTTTGTAGCTCTTCTCTGTAACACTTCTCTGGACCTGATCACAGTTTGGCAGATTTAAAGTTCCTAATGCTAAAGGGTCATTTTAAGAAGGACAGAGAAAATTTTGGGAATTCAAGCTGATGATGACATTTTAGTCATTGACACAAGGCCTCAATCTGACACCTGGATTTATGAGCCACTACATGGGCACACGTCACGTCCCCCATCAGACGGACTCCAGATCTCTTAACTCATCACCCCCTATAACCTCAGTTTTATGCCCCCGGCTTATTTTAGTGATCTATCACCTCATGTACTAATTGTCTTTGTATAACATCTTAGGCTGTGTTCACATCACCCCTCATTTCTGCTGAGGGGTTCCGTCTGAGGTTTCCGTCGGGTTAACCCCTCAGCGGAAAGGCAAATGGAAACCTAGCTAATGGTTTCCGTTTGTCATCGTTGTGACAAGGGTTCTGTCATTTTTGACGGAATCAATAGCGCAGTCGACTGCACTACTGATTCCGTCAAAACAGAACCCTTGTCACATTGATAACAAACGGAAACCTTTAGCAAAGTTTCCCTCACCATTGAGCTCAATGGTGAGGGAAACGGAATCTAAGGTTTCCATTTGCCTTTCCGCTGAGGGATTAACTCCGACAGAACCCCTCAACGGAAGGGCAACGCTGATGTGAGCAGGCCCTAAAATGTTGTGCTTTTTTCTAAGTCATTAATTTGGAAACTTGCCTGAAGAAGGGGCCGATGCGCTCTAAAATCTTGCATATATAATTTTTATGGTTAGCCAATAAAGGTATCATACCTACTATATTTTGTATTTTTTGACATAAAAGTATTTAACATTGCATATTATTTCTGGCTAACACGGTACAACTCTATTTTTTACTTGAGCAGTACAAATGTATCTTGGGCTCTGTTCACATCATTCTACGTAACCATAGACCCCCATTCAGTAAGTCACCGCAAGAAAAATATAGAACATGCGGTTTATGTTGTTGTTTGTTGTTTTTTTCTTAACATTGTGACCAATGGTCGACATATGCTGCTATATAGTGGTATACATTGGAGGTATACGCATAATGTGATGTGAACAGAGCCTTATAGGGGTTGTCAAGGCAGGGGGCTGTTTTTTTATACTGATGACCTATACACGGGATAGGTCATGAGTATATGATCGGTGGCGGTCCGGCACCGATCAGTTGTACCGGCTGCCTACAGGCGCCGCAAGCTATGCAGTGATTAGTGCCAGAAGCAGATGGCTCCGGTCTTCGTATAGCGGCCAAGAGTGGAAAAGTTGTGCCATCCACAGCTTGCTGGGTTTGTGCAGCTGATGCTGTAATCTATCACTGAACCAAAGAAGTGCTGCTACTTTCTAAATGTGTCTACAATCTCCATTTTAGGAGTGAGCTTATTACGCTCTCCAATGAGAAACCGGATTCATAGGAACTTTTTCATAGGAACTGCTTTGTACACAGAACATACTGCCCTGTATGCAAACCAACTGCTGATAGGTCTCTTTTAATGTGTCTGTAATTGAATGCTGTTTTGATATAAATACTATAGAGGGGGACTTGTTGTTTACGGCTGATTTTCCAAGCATGGTATTTCCTAGCGCTCCTTATAATTACTGCCATGAAATGGTGATCAAAATCAAAAGGCCGTAAAGTATAATATTGGTAATGAAGCTAATAGGTGTATGAACTTTTTCCATATGTAGGTGATGATTCATTTGACGGTTCCCCTCCTCCACAACCCCCACCACCACCCGCAGCACGTGCCTGTGGCTCAGAACATTCAAAACCCACTGCGTCCGGAAGCAGACCAAACTCTGCCACAGACTTGTTTCTTCTTCCTATGGGTAAGATTTTTTAATATAAGTTAAATGAGGGAATGGAAAGCAAAACAGATTAAATCGAAAACCATTACCACTATTTTCCATTTGATGTATTTTATTGATTCCGTTCTGGACTGTCAGATACCATCATGCATTAAATTGAAAAACATTAAGATTTGCATTAAATCTCCACCACTTACAGGGACTTGCCACCAACAGGCACACTAAAGAGGTGCTGATTCTCCGCACTTGTGAATTTCTGATGGCTATTTAAGGAAAATAAGCAGAAAATTAATCTGTCTGTGGGTCAAATAAACAACATAAGGAACCATTGAAGTGGCACAAATTAAAAACTCAAAAGGGTCCAAAAAAGATTCCGTACACATCTAAATTATTTGAGAGTAACTAGGAATTAAGAGTTAATCCCATACGGGTCAATGAAAGTCATGCTGTAAATACGCTTGGTTTGTTGATTGTGTAACTTCTCTGGTAAGAGTCGTAGCTCAGCTAAAGTATACATCATTTTTTCTTTATAAATCATTAGTAACATTCAGTAAAGCTGTAAGTTCTATGATTTGGAATCTGTTGCGTTACATAAAGGTACAACTTTGCTTGTAATTTGTTTGTAAGTCCAGTCCGGAAAGAGTTAAAGTGTCACCTGGAGGAGGATTGTAACAGCATTTTGACATTTGATAGTATAAAATAGATTTCCTGGGAGATAATAGCCATCAGATGATTTAAAGGAATCAAGTTCTCAAAGACCAGCATTCTATATGCGGAAACCTATTTATTAATCACAGCGGTGCTGCGATTTCAGAGCTGTAATATTGTTGGATCAGTTTGTGCTTTGCTAACTTGTTACCCATTTCATAGTTTTATGTTACACTCTTTTTAACATTTAAATTGCAAACACCACGAAGGAAAAGTTTTAGAATTGTGGAAATCACAGGATCGATAGACATGTTAATGATATGCAAATGATAAAAAAATGGAAACAAAATATTCCAAGCAACTTGATTTATTCAGTATCGACTAAGAATGCCACGCACAGAAATACACAGACTTATACCCCTTGGCATGCTATCTATCAATGAGGTTATTCATGGTTGTCTGAGGAATGTTATGCCACGCTGAATCCACTTGGACACGCAAATCACCACGACCAATTCAATGTAACTCCGAGCTGTTATTGTACCTAAAATGAAGACTAGATAGGTCCGGCAACGGTGTATTATGCCACCCCACACCATAATCCAGATAGTAGGTCTGGTGTGACGTTCCCTTTTGAAGGCCTTTTCATGGCGTTGCTCACGTGGTCTCCAGACCAATCTCCGGGACAAATTGCTGAAGAGTATAGACCTCCATTCCAGCCTTCATTGCCGTCTTGTTGTGTTTCATGATATATATACAAAAGAAGACATGGTGTCCTGCACTATTTATATATAAAAGTAAAAAATCTAAAGTTTTATTGTATCTCAAAAAATGGGGTATATAAAATACACAGGAGATCCCAACAAGATTAACTATATGTATGGGTTACACGGAACAGATAAATATGAAAATATCACAGTGATACATAAATAACACCTGAATCTGTGACTATCCCTGAAATATATAATATTGGTTATACAAAAAACATCTGAGTATAGGATACCCTATATAGGACATGTATATTAGTCAAGTAGAAACACAATACAAAAATTTAGATTGCACAGCCAACACAGTATTCAGAATTATGGAAAGAGGTATACATATCCACAGAAAAGAAGGGCATGATAAGTTTCACTGCAAGTGCAGTATGTGGCAGAGAGAAAAAGTCTGCATATGTGCATGAATCACAAAATTACTTAATCTACTGCCACTATTAAGGAGTCTTAACCACTGCACATCTAAAAAAAAGTCCTACATAGGTACCCTAGGCATAGTGTCTTACTCATTAGTGAAGCGTGGTCTGTGTGCCCAAATAGCACCCCCCCCCCACATGTTTCGCATAGATAGCTTTTTCAAGGGGTACTGGCAATGTGTTAGTGTCCTAGTTTAAAAAGGACGTTGTATAAATCATGTGATGAAGAATAGACCAATGATCGGCCTGGTCAACGGTGCATGGATGGGATTTGTCGAGATGTCGCGAGAAAACCGTCCCAAGCTATCAAAAGCTACTGCGCATGCGCCGCCCCCCCGGACGCATCATTGGGGAGGTGGTGCAGAGCATTGGTACTAAAGACCAGAACATTGACTCCGCAAATCAGATCCACATCGCGTTCGCTACCCCAGGTAAACATGGATCAGAAAAAATATGCATAGTTGGCGCTGATAAAAGCTATATATCAATATGACGGAAAGTGGAGATGCTGTAATGCCCTTCCATACTAAAATTACCTTCCCTTCTATGGATATATAAAGTGACAAGTGCATCATAGTAAAGCTAGCAATTATAACCAAATATATATTGCCATATCATAACAATCCAATTACTCAATACGTGTTGCTACACCTACAAGGATTAGTGCATATTTGTGTTGCTACAAACTGCACTATAATACATAAAATAAAAAATTTGTATGAAAATAAATAAAAATGCAAACCACAAAATATGTAGTTCTCTATTACTATATTACTAATAATAGAGGAGAAGTTAATTCCATAAGTGCAAAATAATAGTGAAAAAAAATGTAGAAAAAAACAAAAGTGGAAAGAATGAAAAAAAAACGTAATAAGAAATAGGGTAAATCATTATAAAGGCAGGGGTAGAAAGCGCATCACCATCCTATCCAGTGTAAAAACACTAGCGCAGCATTGTAGAGGTCTTGTATTTTTTAGATCCTAAACGGTAGATGTTCACCGATCTGGTTGAAATCAGATGTTTTATTTACAATATACAGCATCTGGCATATTGGAATCTTTAGAGCAATATCCAGCACTCATTCCAGTAAAATTTTAATTTATTGGATCATGTTTGAAACAATCCCGGTAGGACGCTTATGTGTTTCCAACCACTGGGGTTCTTAATCATAGCTATGACCAGCTATCATTAAGAAACCCAGTCTTTCGAAATGCGTAAGCGACCCCCTGAATTGTTTTAACTCCGTTTGTTTTAAACATGATCCAATAAATTTTAATTTTACTGGAACGAGTGCTGGATATAAACTTTCTCAGAATTTTCTACCTTTTGCATCTGCTGCCAACGCAGAAAATACACAATATATACGAGTACCAACAGAGTCATATCGTGGTACGAAATATTGGGGAATACGGTGAGCGAACCTATGTTTTATACTATCTTTAGAGCAATAACTAGATATCTAAAAATAAAAACCGAACACAAACAAAAATTAGTAAAGACAGTAAAAAAAAAAAAAAAAAAAGGCAAAGGGGCTACACAAACACAGCAAAGCTCAATTTTTCATTAAGGCCAGCTGGAACCATTGTACCCAGGGTTATTATCCATTTGCACTCCCTCTGGGCTAACCGATTCCTCACATCTCCTCTTCTGATACCACAGTGTATCTTGTCGATCCCTCGAACTTTAAAAGTTCTTGGGACGCATCCATGGCACAATTTAAAGTGTTTAGTTATTGTTTCAAGGAAGGTTAAATCCTCAATTTCTTTTGCAGCAATGATGTCAAGTACCGTACGTGTTCCCTAGTCCGGACTAGTAGTTGTTTCGATGTCAGACCAACCTATCCTTTTCTAACAACCACAAGTAGCATAATATATCACAAATGTAGTGTTACAAGATATATAGTGCTGTATTTTAAATTGTCACTCACTAATTCAAAAGTAGTTGCCACACAGTCGCGACAAAGCTGAAACTAGACCCCATGAGGAAAAAGGATTCTGTTTTTTAGCTACATAATGGCTTTTAACCAATATGTCTTTGAGGTTCCGGCTTCTGTTTGGGACAAATTAGTTGCAAGGGTCGGCTACATCTGCAATATAGACCAATGTCTGTTCAATATAGATCTCATTGTTTGCCACTCATTATTGAATGTGGAGATAAATCTAATTGTAGTATTAACCATTTTTTTACGTTCTGACGGATGTAGTAGGGATTTACGTTCAGTGGTACTTGCACGTCTCCACCCTTGTTGGATGTTTCTACGGCTATATCCTCTCTCCAAGAATCTCTCTTCGAGATCCCTGGATTGGCTTTCAAATTTGGCATCTGATGAGCAGATTCGCGTCATCCTAAGGAATTTACCAACTGGGACAGCCCTTATTGTGGACTGGATATGTGCCGATGTAGCAGGGAATTGACAGATGTCTTTTTTTCTAAAGACCTCCGTTTGTAGAGATTTGGTATCCTGTTATGATAGCTTTTGAGAGCTGTGTCGTGTGGTCATTGGAACACCTGTAGCTGGACGTCTGGCTCGTAGCTCAAACTCGTGCAAACACCTTCTGATGGTTTGTGTCAACACTGGTTGCCGCCCTAGGCTTGAGATGTGACGTCCAATTTCACTTGCAGTACAGAATGCATCACCATTGTTCCAATCAGACGAGCCGTCTGTTCAGAGGTTCGCCTCCGCATACCTCTTGCTGTCATTCCCGTTCTTTGTTGTTTTCCCAACCTCTGGGACATGCAGCGTTGAACAGTGCTGACATCTCAGCCTAGGCGCGTATCGATCTGCCAGAGTGATAAATCAAGGTCTCTTAGTTCAACGATCCTGTCTCTCTCAGTTTGCGACAAGTGGCGATAACTGGCACGTCGATGAACAGGAGGCATTGCACAATCATCCCACACCACTTGATCCGATTTTTGAGGTTTCATGTGGCTAAAAAACTTGTCTTTCGATCTGGCTTTTATGCCCCTCACACATGCCACAGATTGGAGCTAGGTGCTTGAAAATGTGATCATTTGCAGATGTTCGACACCTGCTACTTCCTCCATTTGCATAACCTTATGGCTTGCCCTTCTTGGAGTTGCAATTTCAATGTTGAGGAGTGTATATCACCACCGAACTGTTAACAAAAATGCTTACCCAAACTAATTTAAATATATTTTTTGTATGATTCATCTTTCTAGGATACTTTGTGTTTGAATTCTCACCATTTTAACCCCTTAACGCTCCAGGACATACTATTATGTCATGGTAAGTGCATCGTTCGCGCTCCATGACATAATAGTATGTCATGGAGTAAACACGGCGCCGTTCGCGCGGGGCACGTTCCTTAGAATAAGGTAACACAAAAAGTGAATGATTTTTTACAAAACGTATTTTATTGTGCAAACGCCATAAGACATTAAAAAAAACTATAAACATAGGGTATCGTCGTAATCGTATCGCCCAGCAGAATAAAGTGAATGTCATTTATAGCGCACGGTGAACGCTGTAAAAATAATAGAATAAAAAAACAATAGTAGAATTGCTGTTTTTTAGTCACCACGCCACCTAAAAATAGAATAAAAACTGATCAAAAAGCTGCATGCACCCCAAGAAAACTACAATGAATTCCTCAAGGGGTCTAGTTTCAAAATTGGGGTCACTTTTGGGGGGTTTCCAATGTTTTGGCACCACAAGACCTCTTCAAACCTGACATGGTGCCTAATAAAAAAGAGGCCTCAAAATCCACTAGGTCCTCCTTTGCTTCGGAGACCGGTGCTTCAGTCCATTACCCCACTAGGGCCACATGTGGGATATTTATCAAAACTGCAGAATCTGGGCAATAAGTATTAAGTTGTGTTTCTCTGATAAAACCTTTTGTGTTATAAAAAAAAATGGTATAAAGAGGATTTTCTGACAAAAAAAAAAAAGTTAATTTCACCTCTACTTTGCTCTCAATTTCTGTGAAACACCTAAAGGGTTCATAAACTTTCTAAATGCTGTTGTGAATACTTTGAGGGGTCTAGTTTCTAAAATGGGGTGTTTGAAAGGGGTTTCTAATATATGGGCCCCTCAAAGCAACTTCAGAACTGAACTGGAACCTAAAAAAATAGATAAATTAGGCAATACTTCGCTTCTTACATTATACTGATAATGAGCTGTGCCCACCCCGAGATGGCCCCAGTTTTGACCGTTTGTATAAACGGAGACCCCTATTAGACCGTTTCAGTGCCCGGTTTTCCCAAGCATACACCCCCGAGAAGTGTTTTTCTATTGAGGAGTGCCTGGTACATTTTAAAGGGAGGGTTCAATTCCGCCAGTACCTGCCGGGTAAGAGGGCAAGGTATGGCATGAAGATGTATAAGCTGTGCGAGAATGCATCAGGGTATACCTACAGATTTAGGATATATGAAGGAAAGGCCACCCCCAAACCAGACTGCATCCTGGACTACAATAGGTACATGGGAGGGATGGACTTGTCAAATCAAGTCCTGAAGCCCTACAGCGCCATGCGGTGTGGTATAAGAAGCTGGCCGGGCACATCATACAGATGGCTTTGTACAATGCGTACAATCTTTAGGGACCAGGAAGGGGGGGCACCCAGTACTTCTGGAAGCGGGGCCACACGCATCGTACCAGGGCAACACTTTCCAGGAGAAGTTCCCCAAACCGGTGGAAAGGGAAAGAGTCAAAAGAGGTGCAGAGTCTGCTATAAGAGGGGGATAAGGAAGAACACAATATACCAATGTGACACGTGTCCCGAAAAACCAGGGCTCTGTATAAAAGATTGTTTTAAAATGTATCATACATCCCTTGATTTTTAATTTACCCTGATGCAGTCCGCACAGCTTACCCCCTCATCTTTCCCTTCTGAGCCCTGCCGTATGCCCAGGCCGCTGATAACAGCCACATGTAGGGTATTGCCGTACCCAGGAGAACCCACATTACAATTTAAGGGGTGTATATCTCCGGTGGCGCATGCTGGGCACAATATATTGGACACTGAAATGGCATATATATATATAAAATTGCAAATCTCACACTGCACCATCTGCTGCACATTATCTTTTACACAGTACCTGTGGGGTCAAAATGCTCACTACACCTCTAGATGAATGTCTTAAGGGGTGTAGTTTTTAAAATGGGGTCACTTCTCGGGGGTTTCAACTGTACTGGTACCTCAGGGGCTTCTGCATACATGACTTAGCACCAGAAAAGCTCCAGTAGGCCAAATGGTGGTCCTTCCCTTCTAAGCCCTGCCGTGTGCCCAGGCAGCTGATAACAGCCACATGTAGGGTATTGCCGTACCCAGGAGAACTCACATTACAATTTAAGGGGTGTATATCTCCGGTGGCGCATGCTGGGCACAATATATTGGACACTGAAATGGCATATATATATATAAAATTCCAAATCTCACACTGCACCATCTGCTGCACATTATCTTTTACACAGTACCTGTGGGGTCAAAATGCTCACTACACCTCTAGATGAATGTCTTAAGGGGTGTAGTTTTTAAAATGGGGTCACTTCTCGGGGGTTTCAACTCTACTGGTACCTCAGGGGCTTCTGCATACATGAAAAGCTGCAGTAGGCCAAATGGTGGTCCTTTCCTTCTGAGCCCTCCCATGGGCCCAAACGGCAGTTTATCACCACAAATGGGGTATTGCCGCACTAAGGACAAATTGGGCAACAAAATGGGGTATGTTGTTCCTTGTGAAAATAAGAAATTTTGATAAAAAATGACATCTTATTGGAAAAAATATCATTTTTTTCATTTCACAGCCCAATTCAAATAGGTGCTGTGAAAAAACTGTGCGGTCAAAATGATAACAAAAACCATGAATGAATTCCTTGAGGGGTGTAATTTCCAAAATGGGGTCACTTCTGGTGGATTTCCATTGTTTTGATACCTCAACACCTCTTCAAACCTGGCATGCTGCCTAAAATATATTCTAATAAAAAAGAGGCCTCAAAATGCACTAGGTGCTTCTTTGCTTCTAGGGCTTGTGTTTTAGTCCACGAGCGCAGTAGGGCCACATGTGGGACATTTCTAAAAACTGCAGAATCTGGACAATACATATTTAGTAGTATTTCTCTGGTAAAACCTTCTGTTACAGAAAAAAATTTAATAAAATTGAAATTCAGCAGAAAAAATGAAATTTTCAAATTTCATTTCCACTTTGCTTTAATTCCTGGGAAATGCCTGAAGGGTTAAAAAACGTTCTATATGCTGTTTTGAATACTTTGAGGGGTCTAGATTTTAAAATGGGGTGTTTTATGGGGGTTTCTAATACATAGGCCCCTCAAATCCACTTCAGAACTGAACTGGTACCTTCAAAAAAAGGCTTTTGAAATTTTCTTAAGAATATGAGAAATTGCTGTTTATGTTCTAAGCCTTGTAACGTCCAAGAAAAATAAAATAATGTTCAAAAAACGATGCCAATCTAAAGTAGACACATGGGAAATGTGAACTAGTAACTATTTTGGGTGGTATAACCGTCTATTTTACAAGCAGATGCATTTAAATTCTGAAAAATGCTATTTTTTGTAAATTTTCTCTAAATTTTGCAATTTTTCACAAATAAAGACTGAATATATCGACCAAATTTTACCACAAACATGAAGCCCAAAGTGTCACGAGAAAACAGTCTCAGAATCACTTGGATAGGTTTAAGCATTCCGACGTTATTACCACATAAAGTGAAATATGTCAGATTTGAAAAATGGGCTCTGAGCCTTAAGGCCCAAACTAGGCTGCGTCCTTAAGGGGTTAAGTATCTGTGTTTGTTGTCCGCGAATATAAACATAATTGTTTCCATTCAGAGCCTTAACTCCGTCCTGGCCATGTTTTTCTTCACTCCTCACAGCTTCACTGATGCACTATGACAAACTGCAGCTACAGGCTATGAGTGTGGCGCTCAGGACAGTAGAGAGATTTGTGATGTTGCTGTGTTTAACACATGGAGCATTGTCTAGACTGGAAATATTGTAGGAAAGTCACAACTGTATGAGCAGAACTGGGTCATGGTATAAGAAGGCCAAATATTAAAGTAGCAATATTAAATGTATGAAAACGTATTTACCATTAGCCTGTTTTGATCCCCTTTGCGGCTGTTTCACTTTTCTGTATTTGTGGTTGCATCGTACCTTGCCACCACATAACTACAATGTTAAGTGGGTATTTTGGCACCTGGAATCTGCTATTTGTTGAAACGATTGTTTTCCCAGAAAATTGCTCTCAGACCAGCAGCCAGATTACCATCATATAGAACACAATGAGACCGCTCCAGGCATTGGCATTCGCCATTTGCCATCCTGCTTGTATAAACATTCAAAAGAGCAGGACGGCTCTTGGCTATCGCACGTGGCTGAAACTATATTTATCCTCCAAAGTCGATCAGTGGCAAGCTTATTGTGGTTGTCTCACAAAGAAAACCCTGTTTTGACTAGAAGCTGGCTTCTTTAACCCCTGTCGATTGGCTGTTATCGCCAGGGGAAGCTGCATCTGGCCATGAATGTTGCATTACAATGAATAGCCAACCATGTAATACTTGGATGGACCAAGTCCGCTAGAGCAGGGGACCCTCTTACATAGCAGCTCTCCTTTCTTCCTCATAGATTCGGTCCCGAATGACGTCAATTTGCCATTCTTTGTCTCATAATTGCAGGATTAAGGTTTATTACTTAATATTAGAGATTTATTGTTAGCTGAAAATATTAACATAGAAGATAAATTATTTCCAGAAGCTATCTTCCTCATTATTCTGTTTGTTACCTTAGTTTGCCCACTTTTTAAAGTACATTAAGTTCATCTATTTAAGCCTTTTCTGACAAATGTTTGTTTCGACACTTTTAGAAGCACCTTTACCACCTACTCGCAGAGCAACAAATGATGTCAAGCTAAATCGACTTTCCCAAGAATATGATCAGCTGCCATCATGCTCAGGTAACTTGTATGTACATTTACAGAATATTAAATGTCTCACATGCTGTTTGTGCTGGATGTGGCATTTTCTCTGACAGCATCAAATTGAAGGAATACTAAACCTAGAAATGAATGATAAAAGTAAACCAGTGGGTAAACTCGCTTACATTGTCTATCAGTCTGCATGATTTACTGCATGTTCCTGAAATAAACCATCTTGTAGAAATTTTGTAGCGAACACAGTGGTTCATTTTCTCCTGATCTTTTCCATTTGCGTTTGGGGCTGCGTAGCCGCAGACTGGTCAGAGTTCCCATTCTGACCGCTGTCCACCGCCAAAAGCGCTTACAATGGGCATGTGAGCATTAGAACAGGACCATGGCGAAATGGAAGAAGATGGCCTGGTCTAATGAATCATATTTTCTTTTACATCATGTGGACAGCCAGGTATGTGTCCATCATTTACCTGAGAAGAGATAGCACCAGGATGCACTATGGGAAGATGGCAAGCTAACGGAGGCAGTGTGATGCTCTGGGCAATGTTCTGCTGGGAAACCTTGAGTCCTGGCATTCATGTGGATGTTGCTTTGACATGTACCACCTACCTAAACATTGTTGCAGACCAAGTACACCCCTTCATTGCAACTGTATTCCCTACTGGCAGTGGCCCCTTTCAGCAGAATAATGTGCCCTGCCGTACTGCAAAGCTTGTTCAGGAATAGTTTGAGGAACATAACTTTGAGTTCAAGGTGTTGGATTGGCCTCCAAATTCCACAGATCTCAATACAATCAAGCATCTATGGGACTTGCTGGAAGAACAGATCTTCGCCATGAAGGCCCTTCCTCGTAACTTACAGAACTTAAAATAATTGCTGCTAATGTCTTGGTGCCAGATAGATAATACAGGACACCTTTTATAGGTCTTGCTGAGCCCATGCCTCAAATGGTCAGATTTGTCAGATCCATTTTATTTTAAATTTCGGACTACATTAAACTGATTAACCAGTAGAATAATGTAGCAAAATACCACATTGTAGAGTGCAGAATTTTAAGACTGACTAGAATATATAGGCATGAATACTATAGTTGTAACTGTAAAGTGACAATAGATTTAACCAGTGTTTAGTCTTACAATCCTATAAGAACCTGTGTTGCATTGTACACCTTTTGAAATCGTTTTTTTTGTTTTTGTTTTTTAAATAAAAGTGTTTATCAGTGTGTTTTGTGCAACTTTCAAAATACCTTTTTATTAAAAATGATTTTAACTTTTTGAGATACAGCTGCTTTGTATACTGCATACAGAGCAGCAGGTATGTTGCACTGAATGCTCTATCTGTCAGGTCCACGGGACTGATGAGTTCAGTGTCAGCGGGTCCTGCGTGTCTCAAACTCCGGATCGATCGGTTACTGATCACATCTACGTTCATAACGTAGATGTGATCGATTACAGCTGCTTTCACTGAACTGAATTCAAGTCTTAGCGCACGATACAGCTGCTCTGTATCCAGAATACAAAGCCTCTGTATCTCAAAGTAAAAAATATTTTTTATATTATGTTTTGCATCTCAGTGTATGCTGGTTATGTCCTGGAATGGTTTATTTTTATTTGATTTTGAAAAAAAAAAAAAAACCAATTTCAAATGTGTACATAGCCTTTTAAAACAAACATTAATTCTTCAAAGATTTTTTCGAAACGGTTATTGTAACTTGTAAACATTTATTGAACACACAACACAGTTTATAAGGCTGTAAAACAAGAGGCTAGATTTCTATGTAGCAGTTTGAGAACATTCATTCTTGCAAATTTTTGAACTTTTTACATCTCTTGAATGTATCGTCAGAAAGTTACATAATATTTAAGTATATGTCTATCCACATAAAAAAAAATCAAGATATACTGCAGTTTTCACACTGGCCATTAGAGCAATCACAATAAGCTGATATTTCCTGTAGCTCACTTGTAGCTTGCTGTATTTTCAGGCATAGGATGAGGAAAATCATCTCATCATTAGGGGATGGGCAAGTTAGTGACCGCTCTTTTGTACTGCTGTAAGCCTAGATAAGGTGGCATATCAATACTATACACTTTGCACAGAGAGAAGGCTATATTTGCATCTCCTTTGGTTACTGGGGGAGGGGCTGTACTCCATCACTTCCTGGAGACAGTAAAAATATGCGATTTCTCTTTCAATTGACTCCCTTTCATTTCAGCTGCCAAAAAGCGCACACACCCTGCTGTACTGACTATATAGGAAGTACAGAAAGGAAGTGTGTATCTCCAATATGGCCACCCCCAGGGAAGGTTTTACAGATAAAAAGAAAATCAGCTACAACATTAAAGAGGCTCTGTCACCAGATTATAAGTGCCCTATCTCCTACATAATCTGATCGGCGCTGTAATGTAGATAACAGTTTTGAAAAACTATCATTTTTAAGCAAGTTATGAACAATTTTAGATTTATGGTAATTCGTTTCTTAATAGACAACTGGGCGTTTTTAACTTTTTACCATGTGGGCGTTGTAAAGAGAAGTGTATGACACTGACCAATCAGCGTCATACACTTCTCTCCATTCATGTCCATTTGTACTCCGCACAGCGTGATTTGAAATTTGGAGTAAACTCCCCCTATCTGTATCTGGATGCTTAAATTTTATAAAGGTGATCCTACTCCATAAATTCCTATACCCCCCCCCCCTAAACAATAGCTAAACTATAGTCCCCAAACCTTTCTTTAAATCTCCCAATTCCTTACTCCCTTTTTATTTGAGGCAATTCAAGACTTAAGCCTAAATTATCCACTCTACAGAGAACCAAGATGATAGCCGGTACTGCGCTATGTGTATTATTTTGCTGGACAGTTGAAGGATATAAGCAGGTGGATGACAAAAGTACTGCACCGAATTCAGAACACCATTTAGCACATGTGGTAGACTGCAATTCCTTCTACATTTTTGCTACTCGCCTCATTAAGAGCCCTTACATTATTACCCTTACATAAATGAGTCGGGTTAACTTGAAGGCAGACTAAGAAAGTACTGTGTTTTTTGGCAAAATCAATAATTTTGATCTTTACAATCCCAATCATTTTCCCTCTTTTTTTTTTTTTTTAAATCCTACAATGTTTACTGACTGGGTGACCCTTATGACCAAAATGTATTGATGTCAGTATGCCAGCTTCTGATATCCAATGTACTCACTTTTTAGATACTTGCAAATACGACATGCATTGCAAAATCATCCACCCATTATGGGTGCAAATGTAGGGATCTCCACTTTCCCTCTGATTGGGACTTTGAAATCTCAGGGCCCCCAAGATCTTATATAGACATCTTCTGTCAACTACAGTTGACTTGCACCCTCTTCCGGTCTAATCCAAATGGAAATCATTCGTACCTAGTATTAAACCTGGTGACTGGGCTGAAATTATGGAGTCAAACCGGCATGTATCCTATTCTGATAACCACAAGATGATTTAGTTATGTATTATTCATCAGTCCTATTTAACCCCTTCTAGGTTGCCCTCTACAAATTGCTTTCGCTGCAGATCCCCTTCGGCAGATTTTTTAAATTTTATCTGGCACTTTGATCCCATGCAATCCTATTTGTTCTGCGCATTTCATCCCTTTTTATCTACTTTATTAAACACAATGATACTCCGAGACCCCAAAATATGTATTTTTTTATTTATTTTTTCGGTGTATTTGACGGATAATTATGGCAACATTGCACAAATCTTTTTAAGTCATTTTTATTGTTACCCATGTAATGTATTGCATTGTTTTAAATTAATGAGTGATTCCTGACACTTAGAATATGGATTCGCTTAGTTATATCAATTATTCCATAAATGCAAAAATTGCCCACAAAAATTCTAAATAATTTGGGAAATCTGGAATAACTCCCCATCGTGCTTTCCTCTTCAGATCGTTTCTGAGAGGTGATCTCCTCTTTTAAATTTGGCCCCTTCTCCATGTTTACCTGTGTCAAGAAAAATACAGTGCTGGTCGCAGAAACCACTGTGGCAGGTCATTCATCCAGCTAATTCGAAATGTTGGCACTTTTCAATGGTTTGTTTCTTTCCCTTTCTATTTTTATATAATAGGTGACATCCCTAATATATTTTCTTTGTGTACTGTTTTTTTCCATTAAGAAGGGATATGTTAAATGTATTTGTTCTGCCTTAGATGTCAGTTAAAAAATAAATAAATATCCAAATTGTGGAAAATGCATGCATAAAAGAAAACTCCCACTTTAAACAGAATTCACATGTCCTAGTTTGTCCTGCAGCCACCCAGTGGCGAAAACACATTTCCTGCTGTTGCAAAAATCCAGAAAAGCTGGTCCTTGGAGATCAGTAGGGAACAAAAGTCGAAAGCAACCGGCAACTTCTGGAAATATAGTCACGAGTTAGTCATTAATCTTTTACATTTTTTGTACCCCCAGAATCGAATAAACATTCAATAAAAAAATTCATAATTAAACGGTTTTGCTTATTTTTTAACTTTTTTCACTCTTTCATAGACATTGTAATTATTTTTCAACTAGATAAGCTAAAAAATAACTTTCATTGAAGTACAGAAAACTGGCTTGTGATGAGAGATCAGCACACATCACAGAAAAATGATAATGCACGGATTGCATTGCATGGAAATAAATGAAAAGTTATCTCCCAGTCCTTCGTTCCCCATCCTGACAGCATGTTTCTGCTCTGTACAGATGGATTTGTAGACAAATGTCTTCTATCCTTGGAAAAAGATAATTGAGCAATAACATCTTGATAATGGTATAGGAGAACCAAATTAATAGGCAGTTTTGAATCTTAAATGGCAGTCATCTAGATTTATATATAAAGGAATTGAAAATATAGTAATGCCCTATTGAATATTTATTACCAGATCCAAAGTGTTACATGTATTCTACTCCAGATTAGATGGAGGAGTCCTTGGTTCAGGACCTTTATCTTTTAGCTAGAGTCTAAGAGTGGCTCTGGAGGTATTGAGAAGTCCAGGCAAAATTTGATTTCAATAGTAACGGTGTAGTGCTTCATTTATCCTGTGGTGGTGCTGCAGGGAAACTGAACACTTGCTGCTAGGTTCTCCCGCAGATTACAGCTGATGCTTTGATAAGTTTATCATCGAGGACCCTTTTATTTAACAAAAAAAAGATTGTCTAAAAAAGATACCCCTTTATTTCACAGCTTTCCAAAGAGCAATCTTGTTGCTATTCGTTTACATTACACTTGATACTGTGAGTATTGATCTAAGATTGATTTTACATTAGTTTAATCATTTTTTGTCTGTGCTTTTACAGATTGTCCACAAGTACCAGTCAGACCACCCAAACCACTTCCCCGCAGAACTGCACCGGAGATTCACCACAGAAGACCATACAGCGCTGATTGTACAACAGAGAATGTAGATGCAAAAATAGCTAAATTAATGGGCGAGGGCTACTCTTTTGAAGAAGTTAAAAGGGCTTTGGAAATCGCTCAGAATAATGTAGATGTGGCCCGCAGCATACTTAGAGAATTTGCGTGCTGTCCTCCTCCGCTCTGTCCACGATTAAACCTATAACAAAATGACATAGCTTTTAAGACTTCACTGTTGGAGCAAAGCGGAAGAATGGATATCATTCATCAACTTAATTTAAAAACTGTCATTCCAGCATTTTTATTTCTCTTCAAAACACATGACAATGCTTACGGGCCTGAATCCGAGCTTGCTTGGTTTATATGTCAAAATTAAAGATGAAAAAATCAATTGTTCATTTGGAAAATATGGTATATACTGTTCATGCATAAAGGAAAACCTATTTCGTTCTCTGAAATCTGTGAATTATTTTTTTCTCTTGTTTAGAGCTGGTAAGTTTTTTTTTATGATTATTCTTCTACTTTTTTTGTTCTCTGATGTGTTTTTAAATAATGAATAATTGTGTTGTAGACGTTCAGCAGCACTTTCTGACCTCATTGCATTCTGGAAAATGCTTTTCATTCTTTTGATTTTCTTTTCTTTTTTATAGATTATAATTTATCCAAAAATACTGCAAAAAAGTGGCCTTTACTACTGACATACTGAGAATTATTTTGTATTAGGCTAAATTGCATTTAAATGTGTAATGAATACAATTTTTGTGGAACAATTGCCTTTACAGATGTATTTTGATATTGTTGTATAGCAAAGCCGAATTACTTTGGATATGACAACTTTTAATCTTCTATTATCCTAGAAGAAAATTCATACAAGCAAAGCATACAGTAAGAATCGGGATCAAGATTTTGTGTTCTGGTGCTTGTAGAAAATAAGCATTAAAGTACCAAACAATTTAAACAGCTTAATGCCATCTTTGCCAGGGTGTTAAGTGTTGAATGGTGCTTTGTAAAAACCAATCAATTGCCAATCTGTAAATCTTTTTGGGAATTACAACATAACTTTAGATTTTACAGTTCTTCAAGCATGTTATGTTTGAAAGCAAGATGAATAAATGGGTTTTGTAACTTCTCTAGCATCACAACTGAACTTTAGGCAAAACTATCAATGCATTGGCTGCAAACAACTAATTCAATGTAATATCCTTCAAATGGTACTACACTGCCATTTATTATGTATGTGCTTGATTTCTACAGGCTAACTCTTTCCATACTTTGTGATGCTGCTTCTGTAAACCAGGTTTGACATTAATGTTTGCATTGCTAGTGTTTCTAAAGTGTTTTTATAAGCCATACTACTTGAACAGGTCAATTTAATGCAATAAAGCACCAATGTAAAGTCCGCATTAAAATGCTGGGTCATTCATTTTAGATCATTGACTTTTGCAAAATTGGCTATTTAAAGAAAAAAAAAAAGGTACCAACGTAATAAATATCTTAACTTAATAAACTACTGTCTTTTTAAAAAAAAAAAAAATATCCTAAAGATATCTGTCACTCTCTCTTTTTATAATCCGATTTTTAGGTAATTTTCAGAACAGGGCAATAGTTATAGATGGAATTATTCTTTTTTAAGATATACACTCAGTATTTCATTAGGTAGTACTGGGTACTTTTAGCCTTCGAACAGACTGAATTATTTGTAGCATGGATTCATCAAGTTGCCCTATCTTTACCCCATGCAGCAAACAGCCGCTCGGTTTACTCAAATTTCTAAAATGTTGAGCTGATATTTCTACCAGCAAGGACATAATAAATGTAAATTACAAGAAAGTGAGAAAAAAAGTGATTACCACGTAACTGCCATACCTATACTGAAGCGAAGGAGCCTCAGAAAGTTGAGGTGGGAAAGGGGGGTGCATGATTTCAGGGGCGTTACTAGGAAAGACTGCCCCATAGCAAACTTTTGACTGTGCCCCTCCCTCCCCTGGGTGACCCACACAGCCCCTCCTTTTAGATAGTGCCCCGCTGTAGATTGTCACAAAAAGCCCCCACTGTAGACAGTGCTATATAGCCCCCCTGTAGGTAGTGCCATACAGCACCCCCTTGTAGATAGTGCCATACAGGCCCCCCCTGTAGATCGCGCCCCCGCCTCCCAGTGAAGATAGTGCCATACAGCCCCCCCCCACAAATAAAACAAAAAAAGTTATACTCGCCTATCCCCGTTCACATGACGAAAGGAGCTGTTCGAAAGAATCAACACCGATGGGATCCTTGTGTAGGCCGGCGTGATCTAGTGATCACGCCGGCCTGCGCAGGGATCGTGATCCTTATATCTCCCTACTCTACCAGAGTGTTCAATAGTATCTGCATCCTAAGGACGCAGATACTATTGAATGTGATGTCGATACCGTGATGTGATGTCGATACCGCTGTAGCAGCCATAGCGGCTGCTAGCGGCACCACCGGGCATAGGAGGGGGCCATGCAAGCCGACATGGCTGCTACAGCGGTAGTTACACCACTGCATGAGGTTCCACATTAAAGAGCAACATCTACTAGAGAATATTAATGTGTGCCCACCATATAACTCACCGAACAAGCTGAATTTGTTAGCTTGGCTAACCCTGTGTGAGGGTATTCCTTGCCTGCAACCCTCATTTGATTTGCTTTGAGCTTGATCTACAATGCTTATTTGCCAAGAGCCGTGGACAAAAAAAAGGATTTGTCATGCTACACCAACCAGCTGTGAAATTCAAGGGGTTGGCAGAAGCTATACATAGTACCCTGAAATTCAGTTTGGAAAGTTGTATAGTGTGTGTGCACAGTAAAGCCCTTTGTAGATATCCATGTTTTAATAGACTCATCTCAGGTGCAATATAAGCAACACGTTGCATTCACATTGCATTTACTCTGGTATGGTTAAGGCCACGAAATTTAGTTTGTGTTCTTTAACCCCTTAACCATATACCACATACATGTACGTCGCAGCCGTTATGGGGATGTATGGAGCGGGCCTCCGGCAGGGCTTCAAATGAGACTTTCAGTATCCTGATATACTGTAATACATTTGTATTGCAGCATATCATGCAAGCGTTCCAACGATAGCTGGTTCAAGTCCCTTAGAAGGACTAATAAAATAAGTAAAAAACATTTAAAGTTTGTTTTTATAATGCTCCAAAAATATATATATATTAAAAGTTAAAAAAAAACCTCTACCCATTATTTTCCTAAAGCAATGTTAACAAAACTAAAAGTTAACATAACTGGTATCGCCACATCCGTAAAAGCCAGAACTATCACAATATAGCATTGTTCAACCTGCTCGGTGAATTGCCATAAAAACGATATATATATATATAACATGCAAATTGCTGATTTTTGGTCACCTTAGCTCTCCAAAAAAAATTAGCAAAAAGTCGCATGTAACCCAAAATGATATCGGTGAAAACTACAGCTTGCCCCGCAAAATGTAAACCCCCTCACCGCTAAATTGATGGAAAAAATAAAACCGTTATGGCTCTCAGAATACGGTGATACACAAAACATTTTATTTTTTTAGCAAATAGTTTTCTTTTTTTAAAAGTGGTAAAACATAAAACAAAACATATAAATCTGGTATCGCCGTAATCGTATCAACCTGTAGAATAAGGTGAATGTAATTTTTACCGCCTGATAAACGCAGTAAAAACAACCCCCCAAAAAATGGTGTAATCACGTTTTTTTTTCCCGTTTCACCCCACAAATGTTTTTTTTCAGCTTCCCAGTGCAATATGCGGTACAATAAATGGTGCCATGAAAAACTATAGCTTGTGCCGAAAAAAACAAGCACAAAGATGGCTATGTCGTCGAAGAAATAAAAATGTTATGGCTTTTGGAAGGCGGGGAGAAAAAAGGAAAATTAAAAAGCGAAAATTGGTTTGGTCTTTAACCCCTTCCCGCTCCTGGACGTACTATTAGGTCATGGCAGCTGTATCGTTCGCGCTCTATGACCTAATAGTACGTCTCGGGAGTAACGGCCGTTTCGGCCGTCCTCCCGACACATACAGGACCTGTCACAGCTGCTGTCTCGTACAGCAGCTGTCACAGCTCCTACAGCGGGGACCGATCGCTGTGTCCCCGCTGATTAACCCCTTAAAAGCCGCGTTCTATAGAGATCGCGGCTTTTTAGGGGTTAAGCTGCCATCATTGGCCTGCTACACGATAGCGGCCGGCGATGGTGACTGGCAACCGGACACCAAACAATGGCGTCCGGCTATGTCATGGACTGAAGCCTAGTGGGTCCTGACAACGTCAGGAGCCACTATGCTTGCTGTCAGTGAGTAGCTGACCGTTCTAATACACTGCACTACGCATGTAGTGCAGTGTATTAGAATTGCGATCAGGGCCTCCTGCCCTCAAGTCTCCTAGTGGGACAAAGTAATAAAGTAAAAAAGATGTGTAAAAATAAGAAAATAAAAGTTTTAAAAGTAATAAAAGTAAAAATCCCCCCTTTTTACCTTATCAGTCATTTATTATTAATAAAAATATATAAACAAACAAACTATACATAATTGGTATCGCCGCGTCCGTAACGGCCTGAGCTACAAAATTATTTTGTTATTTATCCCGCACGGTGAACGCCGTAAAAGAAAATGATAATAAACCGTACCACAATCACAATTGTTTGGTCACTTCACCTCCCAAAAAATTGAATAAAAAGAGATCAAAAAGTCGCATGTACCGAAAAATGGTACTGATCGAAACTACAGTTCGTTACGCAAAAAATAAGTCCTCTCACGGCTTTATTGATGAAAAAATAAAAAAGTTCTGGCGCTTAGAATAAGGTAACACAAAAAGTAAATGATTTTTTACAAAACGTATTTTATTGTGCAAACGCCATAAGACATAAAAAAAACTATAAACATGGTATCGCCGTAATCGTATCGCCACGCAGAATAAAGTGAATATGTCATTTATAGTGCACGGTGAACACTGTAAAAAAAATAGAATAAAAAAACAATAGTAGAATTGCTGTTTTTTAGTCACCACGCCACCTAAAAATAGAATAAAAACTGATCAAAAAGCTGCATGCACCCCAAGAAAATTACAATGGATTCCTCAAGGGGTCTAGTTTCCAAATTGGGGTCACTTTTGGGGGGTTTCCAATGTTTTGGCACCACAAGACCTCTTCAAACCGAACATGGTGCCTAATAAAAAAGAGGCCTCAAAATCCACTAGGTGCTCCTTTGCTTCGGAGGCCGGTGCTTCAGTCCATTACCGCACTAGGGCCACATGTGGGATATTTCTCTAAACTGCAGAATCTGGGCAATACGTATTAAGTTGCGTTTCTCTGATAAAAATTTTTGTGTTATAAAAAAAATGGTATAAAGAGGATTTTCTGACAAAAAAAATGTAAATTTCACCTCTACAGTGCTCTAAATTTCTGTGAAACACCTAAAGGGTTCATAAACTTTCTAAATGATGTTGTGAATACTTTGAGGGGTCTAGTTTCTAAAATGGGGTGTTTGATAAGGGTTTCTAATATATGGGCCCCTCAAAGCAACTTCAGAACTGAACTGGAACCTAAAAAAATAAATAAATAAGGCAATACTTCGCTTCTTACATTATACTGATAATGAGCCGTGCCCGCCCCGAGATGACCCCAGTTTTGACCGTTTGTATAAACGGAGACCCCTATTAGACCGTTTCAGTGCCCGGTTTTCCCAAGCATACACCCCAAGAAGTGCATTTCTATTGATGAGTCCCTGGTACATTTTAAAGGGAGGGTTCAATTCCGCGAGTACCTGCCGGGTAAGAGGGCAAGGTATGGCGTGAAGAAGTATAAGTGTGCGAGAGTGCATCAGGGTATACCTACAGATTTAGGATATATGAAGGAAAGGCCACCCCCAAACCAGACTGCATCCTGGACTACAATAGGTACATGGGAGGGATGGACTTGTCAGATCAAATCCTGAATCCCTACAGCGCCATGCGGTGTGGTATAAGAAGCTGGCCGGCACCTCATACAGATGGCTTTGTACAATGCGTACGTGCTACGTCGATGTGCAGGCCAGACGGGAACT
This sequence comes from Rhinoderma darwinii, assembly GCF_050947455.1. Classification (NCBI taxonomy): domain Eukaryota; kingdom Metazoa; phylum Chordata; class Amphibia; order Anura; family Rhinodermatidae; genus Rhinoderma; species Rhinoderma darwinii. The sequence goes on along the minus strand of NC_134688.1, from coordinate 211,898,208 downwards.
TTCCTGGAATTTCAAGAGGTGATTATCAAGAACCTAATCTTTAGGGACCAAGAATCTGGACTCCAAAGAACAAATAGCGCTCCTTTCCTTCTGAGCCCTCCCATGGGCCCAAACGGCAGTTTATCACCACAACTGGGGTATTGCCGCACTCAGGACAAATTGGGCAACAAAATTGAGTATTTTATTTCTTGTGAAAATAAGAATTTTTGAGCTAAAATGACATTATTGGAAAAAATATATATTTTTTTAATTCCCAGCCCAATTCAAATAAGTTCTGTGAAGAAACTATGGGGTCTAAATGGTCACATTACCCATAAATGAATTCCTTGAGGGGTGTAGTTTCCAAATAGGGGTCACTTCTGGTGGGTTTTCATTGCTTTGATACCTCTGAGGCTCTGCAAATGCGACATGGCACCCGAAAACCAAACCAGCAAAATCTGTACTCCAAAGAACACACAGCGCTCCTTCCCTTCTGAGGCCTCCCATGGGCCCAAACGGCAGTTTATCACCACAAATGGGGTATTGCCACACTAAGGACAAATTGGGCAACAAAATGGGGTATTTTGTTCCCTGTGAAAAGAAGAAATTTTGATCACAAATGACATTTTATTGGAAAAAATTAATTTTTTTACATTTCACAGCCCAATTCAAATACATGCTGTGAAAAAACTGTGCGGTCAAAATGGTAACAACAACCATAAATGAATTCCTTGAGGGGTGTAGTTTCCAAAATGGGGTCACTATTGGGGGATTCCTACTGTTTTGGCACCTCAACACCTCTTCAAACCTGGCATGCTGCCTAAAATATATTCTAATAAAAAAGAGGACTCAAAATGCACTAGGTGCTTCTTTGATTCTAGGGCTTGTGTTTAGTCCACGAGCGCAGTAGAGCCACATGTGGGACATTTCTAAAAACTGCAGAATCTGGACAATACATATTTAGTAGTGTTTCTCTGGTAAAACCTTCTGTGTTACAGAAAAAAAAATGAATAAAATTGAAATTCAGCAAGAAAAATGAAATTTGCAAATTTCACCTCCACTTTGCTTTAATTCCTGTGAAATGCCTGAAGGGTTAAAAAACTTTCTAAATGCTGTTTTGAATACTTTGAGGGGTCTAGTTTTTACAATGGGGTGTTTTATCAGGGTTTCTAATACATAGGCCCCTCAAAGCCACTTCAGAACTGAAGAGGTACCTTAAAAAAAAGGCTTTTGACATTTTCTTAAAAATATGAGAAATTGCTGTTTATGTTCTAAGCCTTGTAACGTCCAAGAAAAATAAAAGAATGTTCAAAAAACGATGCCAATCCAAAGTAGACATATGGGAAATGTGAACTAGTAACTATTTTGGGTGGTATATCCGTCTGTTTTACAAGCAGATGCATTTAAATTCTGAAAAATGCAATTTTTTCAACATTTTCTCTAAATTTTGCAATTTTTCACCAATAAACACTGAAGAAATCGACCAAATTTTACCACGAACATGAAGCCCAATGTGTCACGAGAAAACAATCTCAGAATCGCTTGGGTAGGCTTAAGCATTCCGACGTTATTACCACATAAAGTGAAATATGTCAGATTTGAAAAATGGGCTCTGAGCCTTAAAGAGGCTCTGTCACCAGATTTTGCAACCCCTATCTGTCGATCTTACCTGCAAACGCTGATGCTGCTGCAGAATCAACTGTAGCCTCTGGTGCCGATGTGGCCGTCACGATGCAGGACCTGTGAGTGACGTCACAGATCTGCACTGTCAGAAGCTGGGCGTTCTGAAGAGAAGAGGATGTTACTTCTCTTCAGAGCGCCCAGCTAGTGAAAGTATTAAAAACGCCCCGATGTACGCACATAATACACGCCCACTTGGACTTTTACTTTTAAACACACCCACTTGGACTTTTGCAAGCCTCATTTGCATAACTACAAAAATGGTCATAACTTGGCCAAAAATGCTCGTTTTTTAAAAATAAAAACGTTACTGTAATCTACATTGCAGCGCCTATCTGCTGCAATAGCAGATAGGGGTTGCAAAATCTGGTGACAGAGCCTCTTTAAGGCCAAAACTAGGCTGCATCCTTAAGGGGTTACGTAGTCAAAGAATCACAAATCTGTTATGAATCTTTGAACTTTCTAAAAAGTAATTATTCTCGTGATCTCGTCAGTTATTTTATTTTTTTTATTTTTTTTGCCTGCACATTGGTCCACAAACGCTTGTTGATAAAATGTATGGAAGGTAAATGAGCAGTTTTTCTGTTACAGTAAAAAATTGATTCCTCACACTCGAGCTTTTAAAATTTATTTATGTTGACATTTTTCAATCATTACTCATAGTTGCAGATTTTCCTTTAAGCTTCTTTGGCACATTTCCACTTTTGAACACCAGTTTACAATTTACATCTAGAATTTACCTATATTAGATTAATAATGTTCTAAATACATTGCTTTACTCATTTTGCACTAGTCCTCTCAATGTGCCAAATTTTCCAAATAGCCTAAAACTGCTCTAATCGGTTCATTTTATTCTGAGTTCACATGGGGCAGATACAAAGCATGCGGCGTATCCGACCTGTCTGCAGCAGGGAATTCCTGGCAAAAAAGCACACCAAACTGCAATTTTTCGCCCAGAATGTCCACTGCGAAAAACTGCAGCACTAAAGCCGGCCTGCTAGCATTATCCTGGCAGATAAATTAGACATCAAGTTGCTGCATTCAAATTGTTTTGGACAATGTGGGGAGTGAAATTTAAGGCTAAATTCACAGGTTGCGGAATTTGATTTAGTCTAATTTAGACTTAAACCTTGCTGATTCCTATCCGACATGACCAGACGGTGCAAATCCAGGACAAAAGTACAAAAAGACAAAAAATTCTACAGCTGCTAAATTACAAATACCAATGTCTTAAGAAGGCTGGGAGTTAATTTGTTCTTCTAATTAACGACTCTTTTGGGGGTTATCACAAACCTGTGATCTATAATTTTATTTTAAATAGTCTTTTCTCCCTGTTATGTGCAGGCAGTTTTGTTTTTTTGTGGCCATACAACTCTGTAGGCTGCACCTTGATCAATTCATTTTCATTGAAAACTGGTATGAAATCTTAAAGTATAGCTAAGTGACATGTCAGAAGTTTGGATTGGTGGTGGTCCGAGCACTAAGACCCCCACCAATCGCTAGAATGAAGCAGCTGAAGCGCTCATGTGAACGCTCAGCCGTTTCGTGTCTGTTAGGCTTTTTCCGGAAATAAATGCATCGGTGTATGGACTCAATAGAAAGTCTGAGACCGTACTCGATACATCGGCTTTCCGGAAAAAGCCGAATAGACACGAAGCGATATAACCTATTTGTACATCAGTCAAAGAGGATTTAGCATGTAACACAGTAAAGACGTGGTGCGCTGACCTATTATATTCAAGATATATCCTATAAATGAGGTCAAGTGGGAAAAATACAAAAAATCCTTTATTAATGAACATATATTAGACAAAACAGATTTAAAAATAAGGCATACAATGCAACATCACGTCCTACAAGGCATGAAACATATGGGTATACAAAAGTATATAGATATAAGCCACATAGGAATGACATCAAATACATGCAGCATAAGTAATCGGCAGATATCCCCCATGCATAAAATTGATACTGGCCAAAGAAAAGTATGAAGTGATAGTTCAAAATAGTATGAACGTTGTGTAATATAAAGAACCTCTTGTATCAAAACCCAGCAAAGGTTCCATGAACTTTGAACAGCTGTTGTTACATACCTCCTCCCAACTAGTAATAACATTTTCGTCGTCAATGTGAAAAGATGGAAAAATTTGGACTCTCAAACATCTGGGGATGAGTTTTCTTTGTATATAATTCTCTAGGAAAACTTTATTCCACCAAATCTTCATTCTACGGTGGAGTAAATTTTTATATTTGTTTTGAAGTTCACTCACATCTCCCTGACCATTAAAACCAAGCAAGGATGATTCATTATTAAAAACCTGATCCATTTGGGAGCGCTAGGCTCACACGAGCGTTTCAGCTGCTTCATTCTAGTAATTGGTGGGGGTCTCAGTGCTCGGACCCCCACCAATCCAAACTTCTGACATGTCACTATGACATGTCAGAAGTTTGTCAAACGTTTAGCTGCACAAGCTAAAGCCCTTGTGGTTAAATATGAACAAACATGAATTTTTGAGTATCTACCTTATGGATAGGCTATCCTCTCCTCGTTGCCTATTCAGTATGCGTGAAATTATTTAATGGAGCGTATTTATCCTTCAACTCTACCCCAAATTCTGAGGTACCTTAGGCTTCATGCCCACTTCAGTCTTTTTCTTCAGGGGGCTACAGTTTTTCAGACGGCTAGCACCCTGACCCATTTATTTAAATGGGGCCATGCACACTTCAGTTTTTTTTGACGGTCCCGTTGCTCCGTTCCGACAAAAGTAGAGCATGTCCTACATTGGTCCGAGATTCCGTGACCGTGAGGCCCATGCAAGTCAATGGGGCCATCCAAAAAACTGAAGGCACACGGAAGGCATCCGTGTGCCGTCCATGTGTGACGGTGCTGTTGCCTAGCAACGGCCGGGCTGGCAGAGGTACACATACAGATAGATACTGCACTGCACTGATCGGCAGCCCCTTCTGTCAGCACTGATAGAGAGAAGAGGCTGCTGATCAGTGCTGGAACGCAGCGATATTAAGAAAAATAAGTTCATACGTACCCTGGCCGTTGTCTTAGTGACGCGTCCCTCTTCTGACATCCAGTCCGACCTCCCTGGATGATGCGGCAGTCCATGTGACCGCTGCAGACTGTGATTGGCTGCAGCGGTCACATGGTCTGAAACGTCATCTCAGGAGGCCGGACTTGAGGAAGAAGCAGGCAAGCAGGGAGTTCTGTGTAAGTAGTAACTTTTTTTTTTTGTTGCAGGTTTTTTTTTTAATGAACCATTAATCTATATTGTGAGCGCCGCACATGGTATTCCCTGTACAGCGGTAGTCTCTGTCCAGGGTGCTGAAAGAGTTAAAGGGCTGCACTGATCGGCAGTAACGCTTTCAGCACCCTGGACAGTGAGTACCGCTGGACAGGGAATAGCGTGTGTGCGGCACTCAAAATATCGTGTACATAGTGTGAATGGGTTTCAGTTTCCAATCGGAAACACGGAAGTGTACACTGAGTACACACGGAAAGCACACTGTTCCAATCACGAACACACGGATCCGTGAAAAACGGCCGTGAAAACGGTGATAGAAGTGTGCATGAGGCCTTAGTCTTAGTAACAGGGCTTATAGATAACATCAACATGACTGTGAAATATCACTGAAGGTATTGACCATATTTGCTTGCTGTATATGATGTAATTGCTGCACTTTGATAATGTTTCCAGTCTTGTGTGCCTTAAAATTCCATATTCCCAAATTCATTTATCAAGTTCTGGCTGTTACTGTATTTTACGATCCAGCTGTATCACTTCCACTGTGTGAACTTTGCAATAATAAGAACAGGGATAAAAACTGATTTAGTCGAAGAATGAAAAAGTATGTATATATACACAATGAGGGTGATTTGATCAAAAATGTTCTTAAATGCATAATTTTTTGAGACCATAAATTGTGCCAAAGTTAGGAATGAAAATGATAACCTACTAGACATGCCCTTTTAATTTTTCCTATGCCACCTCATAGAGGGCATAATTGACACCAATAGTTCTCACCAAAAAGAAGTGAACGTAGTTAATATATTTGCTGTGTTTTAACCCTTTCAGGACTAAGCCTGTTTTAACCAAAAAGACGAAGACGATTTTTTCAAATCTGACGTGTAAATTTATGTGGTAATATCTTTAGAATGCTTTTACCTATCCAAACGATTCTGAGATTGTTTTCTTGTGACAAATTGTACTTTGTCAGAGGTAAAATTTGGTCGATAAATTCATTGCTCATTTTTAAAGAACGCCAATATTTTTTTAAAAATTGCAAAATTTAGCATTTTTCTAAATTTGATTGTATCTGCTTGTAAGACCGGAATACCACAAAAAATAGTTTTCTAGTTAACATTTCCCATACGTCTACTTTGTATTGGCATAGTTTTTTGAACATGCTTTTATTTTTCTAGGACATTGCGAGGCTTAGAACTTTAGCAGCAATTTCTCACGTTTTCAAGAAAATTTATAAAGCCTATTTTTATAGGGTTCAGTTCTGAAATAGGTTTGAGGGGCCTGTATTTTGGGAAACCCCCATAAATCACCCCATTTTAAAAACGGCACCCATCAAAGTACTCAAAACAGCATTTAGAAAGTTTCTTAACCCTTTAGGCATTTCACAGGAATTGAAGCAATGTTGGGGTGAAATGTACAAATTTCATATTTTTTTTTTATTAAAAAAATTACATTTTAATCAATTTTTTATGTTACACAGAAGGTCTTACCAGAGAAACGCAAATCAATATTTATTGCCCAGATTCTGCACTTTTTATAAATAGCCCACATGTAGCCCTAGTGTACTAATTGACTGAAGCACTGGCCTCAGGAGCAAAGGAGCACCTAGAGGATTCTGGGGCCTTCTTTTTATTAGAATATATTTTAGGCAGCATGTCAGGTTAGAAGAGGTCTTGTGGTGCCAAAACAAAGGAAACACCTAAAAAAAAGACCACATTATGGAAACTACACCCCTCAAGGAATTAATCTAGCTGTGTAGTGAGCATTTTGACCCCACAGGTGTCTCATAGATTTTATTAGAAATGGGCAGTGAAAATTAAAAATATTTTTTTTTTTCAAATAAGACGTAGCTGAACTTCCAAATTTTTAATTTTCTCAACAAATAGAGGCGAAAAAGCACCACAACATGTGTAAAGCAAATTCTTCAGAGTAGGGAAATACCCCATATGTGGTCACAAACCTCTGTTTTAGATACATGGCAGGGCTCAGAAGGGAAGGAGCACAATTTGGAATGCAGATTTTGCTGGATTGATTCCTGTGTGCCGTGTTGCATTTACAGAGCCCCTGAGGTACTGGTACAGTCAAAACCCCTGAAAGGTGACTCTTTGGTAAACTACACCCCTTGAGGAATTAATCTAGGGGTGTAGTGAGAATTTTGACTGCACAGGTTTTTGCTGATTTTATTATAATTGGGACGTGAAGATAAAAAAAATACTATTTTTTCCAATAAGATGTAGTTCTAGCTCAAAATTGTGCATTTTCACAAGGACTATAGGAGAAAAGCACCTCAGTTTTTAAAGCATTAGTACCGAGTACAGCAATACCCCATATGCGATCACAAACTGCTGTTTGGACACAGAAGGGAAGGAGCACATTTGGCATTTTGAGCGCATATTATGCTGAATTGGTTTCTGGGCGCCATGTCGCATGTGCATAGCTTCTCCAAGTACCAGTACAGTAGAAATTCCCCAGATGTGACCCAATTTTCAAGACTTTACCCCTCAAGGAATTAAATTAGGGTTGTAGTGAATATTTTGACCCTACAGGTGTTTTATAGATTTTATTAGAATTGGACCATTAAAATTAAATCTTTTTCCAATGTTTTAGCTCAACAATTTTAATTTTTAAAAGGAATACAGGAGAAAAGACACCCCAAAATTTGTCACGTAATTTCTCCCGAGAGAGGCAATACCCCATATGTGGTCGTAAACTCATATTTGGACACACCGCAAGGCTCTAAAGGGAAGGAGCGCCATTTAGTTTTTGAAGTGGCGATTTTACAGGATTTGTTTTCTGACACCATGTTGCATTGAACTAAGCTACCAGTACAGTGGAAACCACCCAAAAATTACCCCATTTTGGAAACTACATCCCTCAAGGAATTCATCTAAAAGTGTAGTGAGCATTTTCACCCTGCAAGTGTTTTGCAAAAATTAGTACACAATAGATGTTGCAGATTGAAAATTGCCATTTTTTTCACAGATCTGCCATTTTAGTGCCCAATGTGTTGTGCCCAGCTTGTACCACTGGAGACACACTCCCCCTAAATTGTTAAGTGGGTTCTCCAGAGTACAGTAATACCCCATATGTGGTCATAAACTGCTGTTTGGGCCCACTGCCAGGCTCAGAAGACCGCCATTTTGCTTTTGGAGCGCAGATTTAGCTTGGTAGTAGTTTTGTTTGGGGTTTTACTGGTATTTCCACTTAATATGTGGGGGCATATGTAATCTGTGTGGAGTATATCAGGGTATATGTAAGCTGGGCAGAGTACATCTGGGCATAATAGGATGATGTAATAATGGGGTGAATAAATAATAAAATGAATAATCCATGGATTGGTGTGGTACGCTTTGAACAAATCCTTTATGCACAGGCCGTATTTTTTGGGTATTGTACAAAATATCTGCACTCCAGTATTGCCTAATCTTTGACTTCTTCACTAGCCCTATAAGCAACACAAGGCCCTAAAGTCTCCTCATCTCTGCTGCATCTACAGGGTCCACCTGTGGTGTCTAGCAAATGATGATGTGGGGATTTTAGTGAAAAACTACTGGACCTAAAAAAAAATTGTTTGGGCCGTCGTTTAGCATCATTGCGATCTGAGAGTCATAACGTGTTATTTTTCCGTTTACCGAGCTGTGTGAGGGTTTGTTTTTTGTGGAACAAGCTGTAAATTTTCTTGGTTTCATTTTGGGGTACATGTTTTGTTTTTTTATCACTATTAATTCAATTTTTTGGGAGACGTGGAAACCAAAACACAGCAATTCTAGCACGGATTTGTTTTTTCTTTTTTACAGTGTTCACCGTGCAGTATAAACATCATGTTAACTTTATTTTGTGGGTTGATATGATTACAGCGATACCAAATTTATATTGTTTTTTTAAGTTTTACTACTTTCCCACAATAAAAATACGCTTTCTAAAAAAAAAAATCATGTTTTAGTGTCGCCATTTTCTAACAGCCATAACATTTTTCCATTTTTTTTTTAGACCAGAAGACCAAAATAAGAAATGCTGTCATAGATTGTTACTTAATTTTTTTTTTTACGGTGTTCACCATTCGGTAAAAATAACATGATATTTTTATAGATCAGGCTGTTTCGAACGTGGTGATACCTATTATTATTATTATTTATAGTTTTTTTCATTTTTTTTCAATTATAAAAGACTTGATCAGGGAAACAGGGTGATTTATTGTTTTTATTACTTAAAACGTTTTATTTATTTTTCTTAAACATTTATTTTTTTTACTTTTTTTCACACTTTTTTTACACTTACTTAGGGACTTGAAGATCTGATCTTCTGATCCCCGGTACAATACACTGCACTACAACATAGGCTTTCGTACCTGGCCAACCAGGAAGCTGTTGCTAGGCTTCCTGGCTGCCATAGCAAACATCGGCACTCGTGATCAAAGGGGGGGTTGGGGTACAGTGGTAGCCCCCTCCCTCTGCCAACCACTTAAATGTGGCAGTCGCTATTGACTGCTGCATTTAAAGAGTTAAACGGCGGCAATCGGTGGAAACTGCGATCACCGCGGTTGCAGCGGGATGTCGGCTGTATATTACAGCTGACACCCACTGAAGATGAAGCGAGCACAGCTCCTGTGTCCGCTTAATCTTCAGGATGTGTCTGGTACGTCAGAGTGCAGCCGACGTACCAGACGTCATTTTGCGGGAAGGGGTTAAGTTTATTTTTGGCCACTCCCCTTTTTTTTAATAGACTTTTCAAAACTGTCTGGAGAGGTGTAAAAATGTCCTAAAACACATATATAAATTTGACCCACTCCATGTACTTTCTGCCACATTTTGCATGGTAAATCTCCCTCTTAATCTCCTAAAATAAGTTAATTGTTTGAGGCATTATAAAATGTCCCTTTCTTCCTTAAGTCTAGTATACATTACCAGTCTCTGTGTACGGGGTCATTACATTCTGGAATAAAGACTTCATTATAAACGTATGATGGCTTGTCCCCTCGGAAAATAGTCCTATGAATATAAATGAATGTGTCCCAGAGGGAGAATTTTTCTACACAAAGATTCCTAACTTTAAACTTTGGCATTACCAATAATTTCTACAATATCAATACTTCATATGAATATATTCCAGAGGAAATTATAATTTATTTTAGAACGTGAAAATGTAAATGTCTCTTCCCCATTTTGTCCTTCTCTTCACTCCCCTTTGAACCCTATTGGTTCATTATGTTGAAAAACGTTAATAAAGACAGTTTAAAAAAAATTAAAAATGTTTAGAATATATTCTTTGCTGACATTCGATTGCTTAAAGCTACAGACCCAAAGCCTCAAGAGATTGCGAAAACAATGTCACCTTCTGACTTCTATCAGGTGCAGTATTGTCATAGGTTCCTTTTATGGATTGAAATCACCCAATACATGGATGTGCCCAGATATACACACATTTATGGTGCTATTCAATGCAGGTAAGGGGTATAAATTACTGTATTTGGTAATTCAGAACCACACAAAGTCTCCATGACAACACGGCAAAAGACAGAAATTAGAGCAGGAAATAAATGTCTTCAGAAATTCTGATCAATGCATCCTTGGACATTGGTTCTTTTAACTACAAGCAATCCTATATCCGCATAGAAGTACAGTGTTACATTAAAAAAGGTTTTTCACATATCTAATGTATATTAAAGGTAGAGTTTTTATATTCCGGTATGTATACTTTACTGTCAATGCTAAATATTCATGTATAAACCTGTCCAGATCACCCAGTCCAGGCTTGAAGCTCTTGAGCACAAAGCGCATCACTAGAAGAAATTATCGACAGAGCCGGCTCTTGAATCTATGCAGCCCACTTGACTGATACTGGAGACTAAACAGCTCCGTTGGCCAAATCAGCCAATGTTTCCATTTTTATATATAAAACATAAATGTAGGGTGAGCTGCAAATAATACCAACGTGCTGGAATGGTTCTTCTTTGTGACATCTAGATGTATTTCCGTGAAATTACGACATGCTTTAAGATAATGAGGGGGATGCACTCCACCAGCGTATTTTTCTCCCCATCTGGTCTGTTGTCTATGGCCATTTTCTCTAAATACTGGCAGAGGGTAAAAAATGCTAAAACTGGTGGCATGCTGATTTTAAGTAGATTACGCTAAATTCTATGCAATGGCCAACATGTAAGACCAACTCTATTACGTTAGAAATGTAAATCACATCACTAAGACTATAGGCATCTCGTGTTACATTCAAATATGTATTGTATAATGTAATGACTTTACCTTTCTGTTCTGTGAAAATCATCAACTTAGTAACTACTTTCAAAGAAAAGACAAAGGGACGCATGCACAAAAGTATTCTATTCTTTCTCCAGTCTATGCCTTGTTACATTGTATCTCATCCATACTAAGAGCTACAACTGAGAGTAAGTTTTATTACTGTTAAACAATCAAACAAATGTTTAAAAAATATATATATTCTAAGAAAAAATGTCCGTGTTGACCATCAACCAATCCGATCACCTCTATCATTCTTGGAATCTTCATAAAAACTTTAGGCATCACTGGCACTTGCTTTGAGGTATATAAAAACAAAGGAGTGTTCTTATGATGTAATATAGTAAAATATCTGTCATATGCATGTTTTTTTTTTATATGGAATATTCAAAAAGTATTCCTAGTGACTTCGTCCCCATGATGGTACCGGGATTTTGAAGGTAAAAATCATTCATTGTAAAATAGTTATGAGTCTCTATATAGTATAAAGTTTGTATTTGTAAGTTTAATCCAATACTATACAGAAACAATGTAGCTAAATACCAACTTTTACCATTTAAGGTTCTTAAATATTATTAATTTGTGAATTATCTCTTAAAGGTACACTCCTTCCAAAACTAAACTTTCCCATGTGCACCATTATGGTATTCCATATTTCAATCTCTCAACTCTTATTTTTCTTTCTGCTTCTATCTCTATATACGGTATCAGACTTGGATGGTTGCTTAGCAGCAGTGTGAAACAGGCTCAGTGACACGCTTTCTCTACTTGATTCTATGGAGATCCTTGTGTCACCCATCGCACAATTCAGCTGTTCCTGTACCACACTAGTTTTGCACTGGAAGGGGGGGGGGGCAGAAACTTCTATCATCAGCTACCACTGATACTGTCACACAGGTATAATGTAGAAGAATATAGTGCCGCCTCCGTGTCTGTATACTTATGGTTTCTCAGCTTATTTAGGAGAATATAGAGAGAATGATAATCAGTATCCCCCAGCATGCAGAAGTGGTATGGTCTTTAGCTGGTCATGTGATGCTGTGCTGAACACCATGGGATTGATAGCAAAGCAGAGAGGAAGAGAAAGCTGGGGAAATCTATGAATCAAGATGGAGGCTTTTTAAAGCACAGACAAGGCAGCAGTTCAAAAAGTAAGTACAGTATACAGTCAGGTGGGGGAATGCAGACATGGAAAGTTGTGTTTCTACTAAAGGTCTTCTTTGATTTGCATGACCATTCATTTAGTAACATTGAGGAAGTGTATTTTGCAATGGCAAAAATTTTTAAGCTATTTGGATAAACCATACCTATGTGTATCCTCATTCCTTTGTTACTTCAGCATAGGATAATTCCATACAGTGTTTCCATCTATTTTTCTTGTTTTGTTGGTTTATGATTCTGGGTCAAACATCCAGGATCAAGCATTTAGCAGAGTCTCTGGTGATGGAACCAAATGGCTTTTCTGTCACCACTTCGCAGAACAAGTCTAATTGCTGGTGGCAATGCAAAACTCATTAGCTGGAAATACTTGGTTAACTGATTTTTATCCATAATCTGTGGTGTACACAGAAGACAGTGGAATTAAATTGGGCCCCCTTATTATGATGCTGGACTTTGTCACCCAGCACACAAGGGCCGGGTGTTTGTTTTCCCCTCTGCAGCTTTTCAGAACCCTTGGACTAATTTTTACCCCTTGTTTTCTCACAATGCAGGTCCTCTGGCAGTACTGCATAGGTTCTCACCGCCTAATAGCTAATGTAAAAAGACCATCAAGGATCAAGCTGCCCCAATAGCAGGCACATGGTTGGTATGCCTTTGTCCGTAATAGAGGAGGGGGCAAAGTTAATCATTCCAGGTCAGTAACAGAAGGACTAAGAAGCTTCAAGGATTGTAGATGAAATAAAAAGGAGTCCTACCAGAAATCAGGACAGTATATGAACCAGAAAAGCAAGTGGTCAATACCGGTGGTATGCATTCCAGACCGCAACAAGGGCATGGTGCAGGACAACCACAACAGATCTTCAGGATCATAGAGCTACCTGACCGGACTCATAACCACAGGGCTTGGCTAGATACAATATTGTAGCAGTCCTATGCGCTACGGATGTATAAAGCCAAAACAGAACACACCAGATGCAAGATATACAGCACAAAACAAAGTATTTCTCTGCGTCAGACAGCTTGGTGGACTCATCGGTTAGAGAGACTGTTTTGAATCCTTGCAGGAACCTTACATGTATATCTACTTTCTCTTGATCTGCCTATTTTTATTTTTCTGCATACAGGTGCTAAGGAAGCGAATGTTCTATTTGAAGATTGGCATCGCTTCTCTGTATAACTATACTTCGTTTTCCTTCTTTATTCCCTTTCCTTCACCTTTTATTCTCCTGTTCTTGACAGTAGACTTGGCCTTTCTTTCTGAGTGCAGGTGAGTATTATGTGTGTAGCTTTTCATTTAAGCTCTATCATTTATAACAATGCAAACACGTCAACTGGTTTTAATTGATCTACTCAATACAACACATGAAAGTACAAATCTTTATATTGTGTGCCTTTTTGTTTTCTACACATTTTATTTTGAATCAAGTAATAAAAACTGCAGCACAGTGAAGAATACATTTCAGCTGGCATTCCTGTATTAACATAAAAGACAAACTGAACTTGTAAAGGATCTGCCAGGCACAACTTCTGTGTATACGCCCATGGGTAATCAGTCTGCACCTGGTTCTATGTCTCTGAGACTGACTCCATCTTCCACCACTCAGGATGGCAGGCTTAGGAGTAGGAGAGCCGATCGCAGCCTGGCCAGACGGAGCTAGCTCCCGCCCTCTGTCTATTTATACCTGCCTTTCCTGTTCCTCCTTTGCTTGTGATTCTTCTCGTGTGGTTTCCTGTCCTTGTTGCAGCTCCTAGCTATTTGACCTTGTTTCCTACTGACCCCGGCTTACTGACTACTCTCCTGCTCTGCGTTTGGTACCTCGTACATTCCTGGTTTGACTCGGCTCGTTCACCTCTCTTGTTGCTCACAGTGTTGCCGTGGGCAACTGCCCCATTTCCCTTTGCTTGTGTCCCCTTGTCTGTTTGTCTGTCGTGCACCTACTGAGCGTAGGGACCGTCGCCCAGTTGTACCCGTCGCCTAGGGCGGGTCGTTGCAAGTAGGCAGGGACTGAGTGGTGCGTAGATTAGGGCTCACTGTCTGTTTCCCTACTGCCCTGCCATTACATAATCACAAGCCCATATACCTAGGCTACCCTTTCCCTCACTCTATTATGGACCCCCTTGAGACCCTGGCTCAGCAAATGCAGGGTCTCTCCCTACAGGTCCAGGCCCTGGCTCAGAGGGTCAACCAGCCTGACGCTGCCATGGTAGTACCCCTCACCTCTTGAACCCCACCTCAAGTTGCCTGACCGGTTCTCAGGGGACCGGAGGACTTTTCTCTCCTTTCGGGAGAGTTGTAAGCTCTACTTTCGCTTAAAGCCCCACTCCTCAGGATCTGAGAGCCAGCGGGTGGGTATAATTATGTCCTGGCTCCAGGAAGGGCCCCAAGAATGGGCCTTCTCCCTGGCTCCTGACGCCCCTGAACTTTCCTCCGTTGACCGTTTCTTTTCTGCTCTCGGACTCATTTATGACGAGACTGACAGGACTGCCTTTGCCGAGAGTCAGCTGGTGACCTTACGTCAGGGTAAGAGACCTGTGGAGGAGTATTGCTCTGACTTTAGGAAGTGGTGCGTAGCTTCTCGGTGGAATTACCCTGCCTTAAGGTGCCAGTTTAGGTTGCGTCTGTCGAACGCCCTGAAAGACCTGCTAGTTAGCTATCCCTGTTCTGACCCTTTAGACCAGGTTATGGCTTTAGCGGTACGACTTGACCGACGTCTCAGGGAACGACAACTTGGAACGGTTTTGTGTTTTCCCCTCTGACTCCCACATTGAGCATGTCAGGAAGGTGCTCCAGGTCCTTCGGGAAAACAAACTGTTTGCTAAGACCGAAAAATTTGTGTTTTGGGTGCAAGAGATACCATTTTTGGGTCAAATCCTCACCCCTCATGAATTCCGCATGGACCCCTTCCAAGGTCCAGGCTGTGGCGGAATGGGTCCAACCTGCCTCCCTGAAGGCGTTACAGTGTTTCTTGGGGTTCGCTAATTATTACAGGAGATTTATTGCTAACTTCTCGGTCATCGCTAAGCCTCTTACGGACCTCACTCGCAAAGGTGCTGATCTCCTCCACTGGCCTCCTGAGGCTGTCCAGGCATTTGAGGTCCTTAAGAAGTGCTTTATCTCGGCTCCGGTGCTGGTCCAGCCCAACCAAATGGAGCCATTTATCGTGGAGGTTGACGCATCCGAGGTGGGAGTGGGGGCTGTCTTGTCCCAGGGTACCTGGTCCCTCACCCATCTCCGTCCCTGTGCCTACTTCTCCAGGAAGTTCTCGCCCACTGAGAGTAACTATGATATTGGCAACCGTGAACTCTTAGCCATTAAATGGGCATTTGAAGAGTGGTGCCACTTCCTGGAGGGGGCTAGGCACCAGGTAATGGTCCTTACCGACCACAAGAATCTGGTTTTCCTAGAATCTGCCCGGAGGCTAAACCCGAGACAAGCTCGATGGGCGCTATTTTTTACCAGATTCAACTTTTTGGTTACCAATAGGGCTGGGTCTAAAAATATTAAGGCCGATGCGCTGTCGCGTAGCTTCACGGCCAGCCCTCCTTCGGAGGAAGATCCTGCTTGTATTTTGCCTCCTGGTATAGTCGTTTCTTCTATTGATTCTGATTAAGTCTCTGAAATTGCGGCTGATCAAGGTTCAGCTCCCGGGAACCTTCCTGAGAACAAGCTGTTTGTTCCCCTGCAACTCCGGCTAAGGGTACTTAGGGAAAATCATGACTCCGCACTATCTGGTCATCCAGGCATCCTGGGTACCAAACACCTCATTGCCAGAAACTATTGGTGGCCTGGGTTGCCTAAAGACGTTAAGGCCTACGTCGCCGCCTGTGAAGTTTGTGCTAGGTCCAAGACTTCCAGGTCCCGACCAGCGGGCTTACTATGTTCCATACTGAGCGTAGGGACCGTCGCCCAGTTGTACCCCGTCGCCTAGGGCGGGTCGTTGCAAGTAGGCAGGGACTGAGTGGTGGGTAGATTAGGGCTCACTGTCTGTTTCCCTACTCCCCTGCCATTACATAACTGGAGTCAAATATAATGACTGTGTGATAATGAATGTTAAGGGCTTTAAGACGTAATTTACTGTCATACAGTATTATTGTGTAGCAGAGTAATTTATTTCCACAGGGTACACTGAACACAAAGTGTATAATATGACTGTGACCCTGCATCTTGAGTTCATGTCTTAACCCCTTCCCGCATTATCATGTACATGCGAACGGTCCCTTTCTCGCATTTGGACGTGTATGTACATGATGTTGTTCGCGGGAGCCCGCTGTGGCCAAGCCTCCGATTTTGGCCGTTTAACCCCTTGAATGCTGTGGTCAATAGAGATTGCAGCATTTAAATGGTTTGACAGAGGGAGGGGGCTCCCTCTGTCACCCATCAGCGGCCCTGGAACGCGATTGTTGGCCGCCGATGGGTTGCCATGACAGCCAGTGGCCTAACAAAGACTAAGTGGCCTGCCCTGACTATATGACCATTAGACTGTGACAATTAACTGCCTATCGGTTTAATACTGTGAGGCAGTAATGCTTTGGTATACTGAGTATACCAATGTATAATATCAGAAGATCGCATTTGAAGTTCTCTAGTCGGACTAAAAAAAAAAATTACAATTAAATAATGTTTATTAAAGAAAAATCAGTTTATCCATAAAAAATTGGTTTTAGTTTGTAGAAGTGTAAAAAAGACAAAATACACATATCCTTGCAATCGTAATGACCTGAATAATAAAGTTCAGATGTTATTTAAACCGCCTCGTAAACACCGTACAAAAAAAAACAAAACAGCGGAATTGCTTTTTTTTCTATTCTTCCCCCAGAAATATAATAAAAGTTAATCAATAAGTCCCATGTACCCCAAAATAGTACCAATGTAAATTACACCTCATCCCTTGTTGCTATATAGACGAAAAAATACAAACGTTATAGCTCTTGAAATGCAATAATGCAAAAACAAATATTTTTTGATTAAAAAGTGTTTTTATTGTGCAAAAGTAGTAAAAGATAAAAAAACATATATTTGGTATTGCTGTAATCGTACTGACCCATAGAATAAACATAACGTTCAATTTAAAACGTGAAGAACAATGCGGGAATAGCTGGGTTGTTTTTTAGTTTTTTTGCGATTACCTCACAAAAAAAGTTTATAAAAGTTAATCAATATATTATATGTACCCAAAAATGGTGCCAAAATGTCCCACTTTTCTGCAAAAAAACAACCCTAATTATACTGCTATGTTGGTGGAAAAATATAGTTATGACTCTTAGATCCGACCATGAAAAAACAAATAAGAATGCATTGTCATTTAGGCCAAAAATAGGTCTGGTCAGAAGGGGGTTAAGGTGACACTGAACGTTCCTTTTATAACATTTTTTGTTGTATAACATGCCAATGCAAGCAGTCCTACCTCTTGGCTAGTGTAAGAACATGACTAGTGTGTACGCAGGAGTGGTTTTTCATTTGAGTTTTATTTGGGGGTTAATTCAAAACTGAGAACGATCGTTCACCTGTTCATCGGTCCATGTAAAAGGGTCTTAACACCTCTATTATACAGCTGGAGGAAAATAACACCATTGACCATAGGTGATGGACACAGTGGGCTTCTAAAACAAGGGGTTTGTATATAAAGTGGAGCTACAAAACTGGATTGACTTACTGTGTTGTGTGTGACAAAGTGGGGGCCAGTCTTACTTCCTGCTGAGCAGCTGACTAGGGGAAGGGGTTAACTGGTCCCATGTGGTATAAATTAGCCCTCAGGGCTCTAGAGAGCCAGCTCTAGTGGGCTTGTAAAACAAGTGGTTTATATATCAAGTGGAGTTACAAAACCGGAGTTAAAAAGAGGAGTTAAAGCCCCAGTAAGTACTCTTCTTTTCTTTTTGCATTAACAACTGTTTTTTTGTAACTGGGATAATGGACAGCAAGATTGGAGGTTTTCTCCAGTGCACAGTTTTCCATATGTATGCACGACTGGAGCCGGAGTTCCAGGGTGAATACCTCTGTGGCAGATGTGAGCATGTTGGTCACCTGGAAGCTCGCATTAGAGATCTGGAGGAGCAAAATGCAACACTGAGGAAGATAGACAATCTTGAGCAGAGCTTGCTGCTCACAGAGCATGCAGTTAGTTGGTTAGAACTGGAGGGTGAAGACATGGGTGAGCAGGATCAGGCAAGTAGCTGGGTTAATGTAGTTAGGGGCAGTAGAAAGGGGTCCAAGAAAAGGAAGGCCAATCCTGTTTCTGACATTCCAAGCAAAATTGCCAAGTTGGGTAATGATGTGAGGGTGTCGGTCTTAGAAATGGCAGCCCTAGTGGATACTGATCTAATTAATAGCCGGGAGAACAGCCCAGCTAGTAGTCGGCGGGATGGTAATGCAGGTAAGCCAAGACCATTGATAGTCGTAGGGGATTCTATAATCAGGAAGACGGATAGAATAATTTGTCGCCAAGACCGACTCAACCGAATGGTTTGCTGTCTCCCTGGTGCCAGGGTTCGGCATGTGGTGGAACGGGTGGACAAATTGCTGGGAGGGGCTGGTGATGATCCAGCTGTTGTGGTCCATGTCGGTACCAACGACAGAATAAATGGTAGGTGGAGGAGCCTTAAGAATAATTTTAAAGAACTAGGCTACAAGCTAAAGGGAAGGACCTCCAAGGTAGTATTCTCAGGAATACTGCCTGTGCCATGCGCATCACAGGAAAGACAGCGGGAGCTCAGGGAGTTAAATGCATGGCTGAAGTCTTGGTGTAGAGGAGAAGGCTTTGGGTTCCTAGAGCACTGGGCTGACTTTTCATTGGGGGTACAAACTGTATCTGCAGATGATTTGCACCTAAATGGAAGGGTGTGCGCTGTGCTGGGGGAGAGAATTCTAACTGGTGTGGTGGAGTATTTAAACTAGGGCTGAAGAGGGAGGTCAATGTAGAAAATAAAGGGGTAGTTAGGTTAGAGAGCGGTCAGACTATATTGGTGGGGGGAGAAACAGACTGTGGGGAGAGGACTAGACAACAGGATAAGGAGATCCTTTTGTTACAAAACAGCAGTGTAAATAAAAAAGTCCAAATAATGTCAAATCACATTTCTGATAATAAAAGTGAAACACTTTAACTTGCCTTTCGGTTTATGTTCACAAATGCCAGAAATCTATCAAGCAAAATGGGGGAGCTGGAGGCCTTGATACTGGAAGAAAATATAGATATAGTTGGTGTTGCTGAAACATGGCTGGACTCTTCACATGACTGGGCTGTAAATCGACAGGGTTTTACACTGTTTCGGAAAGACAGGACAAATAGGAAAGGTGGTGGTGTATGTCTGTATGTGAGAAGTGATATGAAGGCGAGTGCGAAAGAGACGATTGTGGGTGAAGACTGTGAGGAGGTTGAAACCTTGTGGGTGGAACTAGAAAGGGAGGTAATCACTGAAAAAAATTACTTTTGGTTTAATCTATAGACCCCCCAATATAAATGAGGAGATGGAAGTTCAGCTATATAAACAGATGGAGCGGGCTGGTACTGTAGTAATAATGGGAGAGTTTAATTTCCGGGATATTAATTGGTGTCATGGTTCGGCTTCAACTGCAAAGGGGAGACATTTCCTCAACCTGTTGTAAAGGATCTGCCAGGCACAGCTTCGGGGTTAACGCCCATAGATAATCAGTCTGCACCTGCTTCTATGTCTGTGAGACTGACTCCATCTTCCACCACTCAGGGTGGCAGGCTTAGGAGTGGGAGAATCTATCACAGCCTGGCCAGACGGAGCTAGCTCCCGCCCTCTGTCTATTTATACCTGCCTTTCCTGTTCCTCCTTTGCTTGTGATTCGTTTGGTTTGCTGGCCCTGCTGCAGCTTCTTGTACTATTGTCCTTGCTTCATATTGACCCCGGCTTGCTGACTACTCTCCTGCTCTGCGTTTGGTACCTCGTACACTCCTGGTTTGACTCGGCTTGTTCACTACTCTTCTGCTCTGCGTTTGGCACCTCGTACTCTCCTGGTTTGACTCGGCTTGTTCACTTCTCTTGTTGCTCACGGTGTTGCCGTGGGCAACTGCCCCTTTCTCCCCCTAGCTCTGTGTACCCTTCTCTGTTTGTCTGTCGTGCACTTATTGAGCGTAGGGACCGTCGCCCAGTTGTACCCCGTCGCCTAGATCGGGTCATTGCAAGTAGGCAGGGACTGAGTGGTGGGTAGATTAGGGCTCACTTGTCTGTCTCCCCACCCCCGTCATTACACCTGTTGCAGGAAAATTTTATGGGCCAGTTTGTGGAAGACCCGACTAGAGGTGAAGCTCTGTTGCATCTGGTCATTTCTAATAATGCAGATCTTGTTGGGAATGTCAATGTTCGTGAAAACCTTGGTAACAGTGATCAAAATTTAGTAACATTTTACCTATACTGTAAAACACAAACACAGGCTGGGAGGGCAAAAACATTAAAGCAACATTAAAACCAAGCACACCATTGTTTTTCTTGTGAAATTCTCGATAAGTTTGATGTGTCACATGACCCTCTTCCCATTGAAAAAACTAAAGTTGGATACAAAATGGCCGACTTCAAAATGGCCGCCATGGGCAACACCCAGCTTGAAAAGTTTCCCCCCTCCCATATACTAATGTGCCACAAACAGGAAGTTAATATCACCAACCATTCCCATTTTATTTAGGTGTATCCATATAAATGGCCCACCCTGTACAACAGAAGAAAGAGCAGCTGATGTAGCCGGTGCCAGTGCTGTTAATTTATCAGTTGATATACTGAATTGGATGAATGTAGATATGGTCCAAGCTAAAATAAATGTGCACAAGGCCCCGGGACCAGATGGGATACACCCTAGAATTCTTAAAGAGCTTAGTTCAGTTATTTCTGTCCCCCTCTTCATAATATTCAGAGATTCTCTAGTGACTGGTATAGTGCCAAGGGACTGGCGCAGGGCAAATGTGGTGCCTATTTTCAAAAAGGGCTTTAGGTCTTCCCCGGGTTATTATAGACCAGTAAGCTTAACATCCATCGTGGGGAAATACAGGATTATGTGACAAAAAAAATAGTATTATAAGTGACAGCCAGCACGGTTTTACTAAGGACAGAAGTTGTCAAACTAACCTGATCTGTTTTTATGAAAAGGTGAGCAGAAGCCTAGATAGAGGGGCCGCTGTGGATATAGTGTTTTTGGACTTTGCAAAGGCATTTGACACTGTCCCTCATAGACGTCTAATGGGTAAATTGAGGACTATAGGTTTAGAAAGTATAGTTTGTAATTGGATTGAGAATTGGCTCAAGGACCGTATCCAAAGAGTTGTGGTCAATTATTCCTACTCTGAATGGTCCCCGGTTGTAAGTGGTGTACCCCAGGGTTCAGTGCTGGGACCACTATTATTCAACTTATTTATTAATGATATAGAGGATGGGATTAATAGCACTATTTCTATTTTTGCAGATGACACCAAGCTATGTAATATAGTTCAGTCTATGGAAGATGTTCGTGAATTGCAAGCGGATTTAAACAAACTTAGTGTTTGGGCATCCAGTTGGCAAATGAAGTTTAATGTAGATAAATGTAAAGTTATGCATCTGGGTACCAACAACCTGCATGCATCATATGTCCTAGGGGGAGCTACACTGGGGGAGTCACTTGTTGAGAAGGATCTGGGTGTACTTGTAAATCATAAACTAAATAACAGCATGCAGTGTCAATCAGCTGCTTCAAAGGCCAGCAGGATATTGTCGTGTATTAAGAGGCATGGACTCGCGGGACAGGGATGTAATATTGCCACTTTACAAAGCATTAGTGAGGCCTCATCTAGAATATGCAGTTCAGTTCTGGGCTCCAGTTCATAGAAAGGATGCCCTGGAGTTGGAAAAAATACAAAGAAGAGCAACGAAGCTAATAAGGGGCATGGAGAATCTAAGTTATGAGGAAAGATTAAAATAATTAAACCTATTTAGCCTTGAAAAAAGACGACTAAGGGGGGGACATGATTAATTTATATAAATATATTAATGGCACATACAAAAAATATGGTGATATCCTGTTCCATGTAAAACCCCCTAAAAAAACAAGGGGGCACTCCCTCCGTCTGGAGAAAAAAAGGTTCAACCTGCAGAGGCGACAAGCCTTCTTAACTGCGAGAACTGTGAATCTGTGGAATAGTCTACCGCAGGAGCTGGTCACAGCAGGGACAGTAGATGGCTTTAACAAAAGGCTTAGATAATTTCCTAGAACAAAAAAGTATTAGCTCCTATGTGTAGAAATTTTTCCCTTCCCTTTTCCCGTCCCTTGGTTGAACTTGATGGACATGTGTCTTTTTTCAGCCGTACTAACTATGTAACTATCTCCCCTCCCCGGACCGTGACTTCTGCAAGACAACAGTCCCGTACGTTCTATTATATACACTAAACATCTGATCAGCTGCCCATTTGCAACATAACATTCAGACTACAGCTGACTACTGGCCAAAAATCCAACATGGTAGAACATTTTTTTAGATTGTTAGTTGGTCTGTTGTGACCAATTAATGGCCGACATTCGGGTGAAAACCAGACAGAATCACATTTCTATCAATAATTCTCTCCTGTAACCCTTTTTAACAAACTGAACAATACCGGTACTCCATAGCTTTGTGTAAAAAAGTCCAGGATTAGAAAAATAAAGGTCTGCTTTTTTCCAGAAACAGCGCCACTCTTGTCCATGGGTTGTTTGTGGTATTGCAGCTCTGCCTCATTCATTTTAATGGGTATGAACTGCAATGCCACAGACACTGCCTATTGTTTCTTTTTGTTTTCCTACCTTCTAGTTGAATGATTATTACAATGAAACACTGAAGTAATTTATTTTGTCTAACCAAATAATTTATAGCAATATGAAGCTGTTTTGCATGGTAACAATTATAGACCACTCATTATACTAAGCGACTCATCAAGCTTTTACAACTCTTAATTGCACTCTCTAACAGTCTCATCATTTCTATTTTAATCCAATGCCGGAGTTAATTTATATGTCATCAATTAGATCGAAATGGTCTGTATTGCAAATATCACAAGATAAGTAATCCTGCACAGATTAATGGGTTGATATTAAGCTACAGGGGACATATCTGTGCATTATACCGCTGCACGGCGTCTTGATGGTAAAGGACTGGTGGCCACCAGACACGGCTGTATATATTGTATGTAGTTGTCTATGTGAAACCGGCTGTCGGTGACATTTTCACACTTCAATGAGAGAGGTCAGATGATATTTATAACCACCGATATCTACACATTTGTACGACTAACATCCTGCAGAGTTTTGAGAACGACCCGAATGAGCTTAGTGTAAGAAAATTAAGATTTATGTACTTGCTCTAGCTGTAACTGTAGATCAGTTTTTAACGTAGTATATTTCTACTGCCACTAAAGTCACTTCATATGTGTCTATTGTGACCTTTCTGACGGACTCAGGAATCCAACTATTATATCTATGATAATAAAGGGGAAATATAGATGTGTTTATAGGAATTAGAAAATCATTTGAGCATAATTGAAATTAATGAGACATAGCTCATTTGGTTTATCTCATTTGGCTTTGATGTGTCAATTCACAAATGGTTAAAATGCTTATTTAGCTGTATACGAAGACTTCTGACTACTGCCACCTTGATATTTCTTCTCGACTGAATAACGGATTGCCTAAATCCTATTTCATGCACAACTCCTATATTATCATTCTCTTTTTCTATTTCTTTTTTTAATTTTCTGATATGTATATTTTGTTTTTTTATTTTCTATACGTAATTATGGGAGGAGCCATCTTGCCTGGGCTGCAGCTCGGAGCAGTGAACGTGATCTTTGTACGTGAGTGTATATAAGCTTCCATGCATGGGAGATCCTTCAAGTTGTTAAGCAGGTTCCATCAATTTACTCAATGATGAATTATAGGTTTAATGTTCATTGTTGATTTCTCATTTACATAGGGCAATTATCATAAATGCTTGTAATCATTTCATTGTGAGCAGTAATTGCAGGCGGACCTTAAGATTGTTTATAGCCTAATCTTCATAAAAGTATTTTCTGTGTGGTGGAGCATTGCTAGTCTCCTTTATTATTAAATTGAGGGTCTATATCACCTTAAAGACCGCCCACAGTCTTTTGATGGCAGGCGGTACATGTCCTTAGTCTATAGCAATGTCTTTTGGCCTTGCTGTAGAAGAGGCTGATGAGTGCTCATCCTCTAAGCAGGAGCTGTAACTTACTTCTCCTGATCTTAGAGCAGCCTGCTGAATACAGCTGGGGTCGGAAAACATTAGGACCCCAAGATCAAAGGGAGCTCCCCGATTTGATCTCCTTATCGGAAACCCGGTGACGTGATCAAACACCGGGGAATTCCTCTGCAGTCAGCCCTAGGGACCTACAAAGGACCCCAGGGCTGTCTGTTCAGTTTGCCTGCTGTTTTCTTATATTCACGCCGTAAAAATATTTTTTATGCCTCAAAACTATGAAAAAAAAAATACAATTTCTCCCGCATAAAACAAAGCCTCATATGGCCACGTCAATGAAAAAATGAATAAGTTATGGCTGCTGAAATGCAGAGAGGTAAAAACTGAAAAATGGAGCTGGTCATTAAGACCTTTTCAGGCCCAGTCATTAAGAGAATATATTAAATATTTATTATTATTTATATAGCATGGTCAGCTTCCATAGCACTTTACATAGCACAATATTGGTTTAACACATTGTAATAATTACAGGGGACCTCTTACTTCCTGGGTAACCTTATTAGGTAATAGGAAACCAAAATATAAAGCCTTTCTAAAATATCTATAATTGGGAAAAATTAGAAGAAGAAAATCCTTTACAATTTAATTATTAAAGCTCTGGCCCTTTAAGAAAGGGAGAGCAGGAGCAGTCCATGTTAGGAGATTTTGATTGTTCTGTGAGATTTCCTACTTCTGAGCTGGGAGAGCCAACTGTGGGGGGAGACAGTGAAGCATGTAAACAGGGGAGATCTCTGTTACTATCTACATGCTAAATGTTGTTATATTAGCAGCAATAGAAGATGGATTCCTGTGTATTATGGAGCAACAGGAGGAGGGAAAGGCTGGAAGAAACAGCAGAGGAAAATCCTGTCACAGCTTTCTATTCAGTGGCTGCTGCTGGCTCCGTGTGTATGTAGTAAAACTCACAGTAAGGGTATGTTCACATGCTATGTTTTGAGGCGTAAACGCCCCGAAATACGCCTGAATGCCTACAAACATCTGTGCATTGAATTCAATAGAAAAAACTGCGTTTCATTCAGACGGGATGTTTTTTTATGCCGCCGTTTTAAAAAACGGCACATAAAAAAACGCCCCGAAAAAGGTGCATTTTACTTATTGAGCCATTTTTGGAGCTGTTTTTCATTGTGTCAATGGAAAAACACCTCAAAAACATTTTCAGTTTAAAAAACGGCTGAAAATCAGATGCTGTTTTCTCTGATAACCGCTTTGGAATTTTCTTCCGTTTTTGTCTTTGTAAAGGGTAAGTGTATGTTCATACACAAACAGCTATTTCCTCCTCCTCTAGCAGATTAACCCATTAAAACCATCAGTCACCTCCTCTAGCAGATTAACCCTTTACAAGCAGCTGTCTCCTCTAGCAGATTAACCCATTAGGGTATGTTCACACGTAGTCAACAAAAACGTCTGAAAATCCAGAGCTGTTTTCAAGGGAAAACAGACCCTGCTTTTCAGACGTTTTTTTACCAACTCGCATTTTTCGCTGCGTTTTTCGCGCCGTTTTCGCAGCGTTTTTTATGTCCGTTTTTGGAGCTGTTTTCATTGGAGTCTATGAGAAAACAGCTCCAAAAACGTCCAAAGAAGTGTCCTGCACTTCTTTTGACGAGGCTGTATTTTTACGGGTCGTCGTTTGACAGCTGTCAAACGACGACGCGTAAATAACAGGTCGTCTGCACAGTACGTCGGCAAATCCATTCAAATGAATGGGCAGATGTTTGCCGACGTATTGGAGCCGTATTTTCAGACGTAAAACGAGGCATAATACGCCTCGTATACGTCTGAAATTTGGCCGTGTGAACATACCCTTACAAGCAGCTTTCTCCTCTAGCAGATTAACCCTTTACAAGCAGCTTTCTCATCTAGCAGATTAACACTTTACAAGCAGCAATTTCTTCCTCTAGCAGATTAAAGGCGTTTTCCAGTCCCATAAAATTGATTGCCTATCCTCACGAGAGGTCATCAATATGTGATCTGTCGGGGTCTTACTCCCTGCAGGCCCGCCGATCAGCTGTTTTGAATGTGGCCGCAGCGCTCATACGAGCTTCCCCTTCATTTCTACTGCACACACTAAATCGCCGAGACACATGTAGCGGCGGTTCACAGCATTACAATCTTCCCCAATTCACTTTTTCACCTCCCATCTCCACTATCTGATTAACCCTTTACAAGCAGCTGCATCCTCCTCCTTCTGCAGATTAATCCATTACAAACCGTTGTCTCCTCCTTTAGCAGATGAACCCATTACAAGCAGCTGTCTCCTCCTCCTCTTGCATATTAACCCATTACAAACAGCTGTCTCCTCCTCCTCTTACATATTAACCCATTACAAGCAGCTGCCTCCTCTTCATTCAGATTAACCATGTATAAGTATCTATTTTAGACTATTTGCATTTTGCTAATTCGCTAACCATTAGGCTGGGTTCACACGACCTATTTTCAGACGTAAACGAGGCGTATTATGCCTCGTTTTACGTCTGAAAATAGGGCTACAATACGTCGGCAAACATCTGCCCATTCATTCGAATGGGTTTGCCGACGTACTGTGCAGACAACCTGTCATTTACGCGTCGTCGTTTGACAGCAGTCAAACGACGACGCGTAAAAATACAGCCTCGTCAAAAGCAGTGCAGGACACTTCTTTCAGACGTAATTTGAGCCGTTCTTCATTGAACTCAATGAAGCACAGCTCAAAATTTACGGCTGTCAGAGAAGCCTCGCAAAATGCGAGGAGGAGGAATTACGGCTGAAACGAGGCAGCTGTTTTCTCCTGAAAACAGTCTGTCTTTTCAGACGTAAAAGCCTGCTACCGTGTGCACATACCCTTACAATGCATTGGAGTATTCACACCAGGTTTAAGATTAGCATTTGGTGAATTTATGAGAAAAACAGTGAAGTTGATTTTATTCCATTGACCAGCAAATCTACAAAACAGGGAAACGGGTGAATTGATTTGCTCTTCCCAAATCTTGGCCAGCTTTAATGCTGCGGGACAAATCTGGACACATTTTGAGCATATCCTGGTATTTTCAAAAAACATTACAGACACTGTGAGGGAAAAGTTATACACTATGCTAAGCTCCTGCTTGTGTTACATGTCTCATTGAGTTTCATTATTAGCTCACTTATGTAATCCAGGTTGTATTTTAGATTTAACTAGCTATAGCTTTATGGTCCGCAAAGTTTTATTTAATGCTGTCTGATATGATAAATATCTTAGGTGTGGTGATCCCACAACATGACATTGTTATATGTATCGTTTTACAGCAAAACGAATAAGGGAATAAAGGACAGAAGAGCTTTAGAAACATGTAAGTGGAAGGTGGATTTAACAGTTGTCATAAATTCCTCTTAAATAAATCTGCGGTTTAAGGCCTATTAGAATTTCATGTTAAGATAAAAGATGATGTGGGAGTTGTTGACTGTACCTGCTAATCACTGGAATTCTATAATTACAGCCTACTGATACATTGCACAGGAAACTTATCATGTCCCCTAGTTTTCTGTATATTAAGAGTATGTGTTAAATATAATGTTCTTGTCAAGGTTGATAAGGCAATTATCACATTATCGGCAATGAAGCGAGCATCTTATTTTACCCATCTTTACTTGCTGTATTATTTCTTGGATAGACATTCTCCTACCCTGTTATTATTCAGCACAGCGCTATGTTCTTGTTCCTGGGTTGGTCTTCACACGTGTTCAGATGACTGCTATCTCTCCGACCTGGATCGTCCAAGCATGCATGATTATTTCCATAATGTGGCGGGAATAATCGGCTGCCGGATACCTCTTGCAGCGATTATTTCCCAGAAGAAAAAGAATTGCGGGACTTCCCCGATGCTCCTATTCACATTAGATTGTCAGCTGATCCCACTGACATCTGTGGGTTCATGCACACCACTGTATTTTGGATCCTTTTTGTGCAAACCCTAATAGGGCTGCTATAGGTGGACATGGGGCCTCTACTGCACCTCGGTATATTTCTGTTTTCATACAGAGGTTTTTTCTGTCAGATTTCGTACAAATCCAACAGAAAGAAATAGTTGCTCCTTGGGACTCCGTATGGAGGAAGCATTGCTTCTGGGGAAAAATATATCTGTACATACCGCAACTTATTTAGTCAGTGTGCATGAACCCTAAGGGTAGGTTCACACAGAGTTTTTTGCAGGCATAAAATTCTGGCTCAAAATTCTGTCTAGAATTTTGAGGCAGATTTTGATCTGCCTGCACGCCGTTTGCCACGTTTTTCGCCCGCGGCCATTGAGCGCTGTGGGCAAAAAACACAGCAAAGTATGCTTTCTCTGCCTCCCATTGATGTCAAAGGGAGGTCAGAGACGTAAACGCCCGAAGTTAGGGCATGTCATTTATTTTTACCGCGAAACGGTTTTTCCGCTCATGGGAAAAAAACGCCTCCGCCTCCCATTGAAATCAATGGGAGTCCTTGTCGGCCTTTTTTGGCGCGTTTTCCAACGCGGTTTCCACGGCAAAAAACCTCTGTGTGAACTGGCCCTAAATCACAGATTTGGTATATGGCCATGTGCATGACCCCTGTGTTGAGTTAATACAGTGAGGTTTTGTTACAGTGTTTTTTGTTTTTTTTTTAAACCAGGAGTGGAATTAAGAAAACAGTAAGGCCCTGTTCACACAGAGTTTTCTGCAAGCAGAAAAAAATCTGGCTCTGAATTCCTTTTGGAATTTTGAGGCAGATTTTGAACTGCCCGCACATATTTTTCCACGTTTTTTTGCAGATTTTTTAGCAGTCATTGAAGCTAATAAGGGCGGTGCAGGTTTTTTCTGCCTCACGTTGATTAGTATTATAGTAATGTAGTATTGTTATAGTAGTTCGAATAACAAATTGATTAACAATAATTTTGTATTGTATGAAATTTAAAATGCGGCCCGTCAATTTCAAATTTTTTCTATGTTCGGCCCATTTACCCAGCCGAGTTTGAGACCCTTGATCTACATGATCATTACTAACGTGATGTAATCAAGTTAATATTGACTATGTGCGGTCATATACCATACTGAAATTGTTAGATATTTTAAACTTTGCGTATAAAGCTTGGATATAAAGTCTTCTCACCACACACTAAATTACAGTCTCTGATGATCTGAGAAATCAAAATGAAAGCCGGATTGGCACACAATCTTAATGTTTTCTAATGCTTGGGTATGAATGAGAACAGACATTCGTTCCAGTACATAGGTTCTCCAGGATTAATAGTTTACGGTAATTGCATTGTATGTATTTAATTAAAACATATTTACAGTTGGTTTTAAAGAAAACATTTGTAGTGTTTCTCTTCTGCAGCTTGCATGTATTACAATACAATACAAGCTGCTTGGTGCTGTTCAGAGCTCATTGCATCAGACAAGCTTACGGACTCAGGTCAGTCTCCATATTTATGTTGCAATGCTAGAGTTTGGACCTACGTAGCGGTGGCCACACGCGGCCAAAGACCATCTCGCTTAAAATTTTGCTAGGTCACAATCGTACGGCCATATGCCATTGTATGTGTGCGTGGTTTCATCCGCATGTGACTGCCGCTACGTGGCACTGTGGCAGAGTTTTGGTTTGCTCCCTTAGCTAATCGTATTAACACCGTTAAAAACTATATATCAGGAAATTGATGTTCAAGATATTCACTAATGTATTTTACAAACTAGGTCTAAAGTGGAGTTACAGTTTAAGGCTTCATGCACACAGCAGAGCTGTGTGCAGAAGGCTGTACGGCTGTACGGCAGTACATGAAGTCCCAAGCTCAGAAAAGGAATTTGAAGCGATGAACTGGATCACTTTAATCTTATTTTCTGTTATGTCATTTTTCAGAGCATTTAGCACAATATTTGATACTGGAAACAATAATTTCTCTCTCAGTTTGTAGAAAATATCACTTAATTCTTAGAGATTTATATAAAGTCATGGTGATGTCCAGTACAGTAGCTATAGGGGTTGAAGTTGTGATCGTGCTCTGAAACCAGGGGTCCACGCACCACATCTGTTAACAGTTATAACTGTGGCCAACGTAGTTTCCAATAGGTGAAAGTACATGAGCCCCTGTGAGAAAGTACTATGCACACCAGTTGGAGTAAAAAAAAAATTTTTATTTTCATGCCAGTGTGGACGTTTCATTACAATCCTAGACTTTCATCAGGCTGTATAAATTAATGTTATGAATGAACATATATTCGCTATATATATATATAACATAATGTCAAAAATAATATATATGTACAAGGGGAGGGCAAAGCAAGAGGGATTTGTCAGACAGACTCAGTTGTCACAAATTAGCTTAGATATGATACAGTATAATGATTGCTGAAAGATTAAAGACGTTCAATGTAGATTAAGTTTCATGTTTATCCATATAATGGTGGCATCATGGGTCATAGATTGAATAGAATGCAGGAAATATATTGTTTGTGCATTCCTTTAAGAAATAATGATAAATAAAGTTGATGAAATAAAAGAATTATGCATATGTGAAAAATTACATATCCGTACACGTAAAAGACATGTATCACTATAAATCGCTCAGTCTTATGGATATGCTGTCTCCGATAGATAGATAGATAGATAGATAGATAGATAGATAGATAGATAGATATAAATATTTATGCATACAGTATGTAGAATATATATATATATATATATATATATATATATATATATATATATACATACACAGAACTGTGCAAACGTTTAAGGCAGTTGTGGAAACATGCTGCAAAGCAAGAATGCTTTCAAAAATAGAAGTGTTAATATTTATTTTTTATCAATTAACAAAATACAAAGTGAATGAACAGAAGAGAAATTTAAATCAAATCAGTATTAGTTGTGACTACCCTTAGCCTTCAAAGCAGCATCAATTCTTCTAGCTACTCTTGCACACAGTCATGGATTTTGTAGGATTATAGTCAGGTGTATGATTAACCAATTATATCAAACAGGTGGTAATGATCATCATTTTCATATGTAGGTTGAAACAGTCATTAGCTGTAACAGAAACAGCTGTGTAGGAGGCTAAAAACTGGGTGAGGAACAGCCAAGCTCTGCTACAAAGGTGGGCTTGAGGGAACACCGTTTTATGTCACAGGTCCACCATGGCAAGACTGAGCACAGCATCAAGACACAAGGCAGTTATACTGAATTAGCAATGTTACTCCCAGAGACTTCAAAGCAGACTGGGGTTTCAAGATATGCTGCTCACACGCTTTTGAAGAAGTCCAAAGAAACGGGCAACGTTGAGGACCGTAGATGCAGTGGTCAGCCAAGGAAACTTAGTACAGCAGATAAAAGACACATCATGCATACTTCCCTTCAAAATTGGAAGATGTCCAGCAGTGCCATCGGCTCAGAACTGGCAGAAACTAGGATCTAGGTGCACACATTTACTGTTCGGAGAAGTCTGGCCAGAAGTTGTCTTCATGGAGGAATTGTGGCCAAAAAGCCATATCTTCGACATGGAAACAAGCTTAAAGAGGCTCTGTCACCAGATTTTGCAACCCCTATCTGCTATTGCAGCAGATAGGCGCTGCAATGTAGATTACAGTAACGTTTTTATTTTTTAAAAACGAGCATTTTTGGTCAAGTTATTACCATTTTTGTATTTATGCAAATGAGGCTTGCAAAAGTACAACTGGGCGTATTTAAAGTAAAAGTCCAAGTGGGCGTGTATTATGTGCGTACATCGGGGCGTTTTTACTTCTTTTACTAGCTGGGCGTTCTGACGAGAAGTATCATCCACTTCTCTTCAGAACGCCCAGCTTCTGGCAGATCACGCTGTGATGTCACTTCCCCAGGTCCTGCATCGTGTCAGACGAGCGAGGACACATCGGCACCAGAGGCTACAGTTGATTCTGCAGCAGCATCAGCGTTTGCAGGTAAGTAGCTACATCGACTTACCTGTAAACGCCGATGCCGCTGCAGAATCATCTGTAGCCTCTGGTGTCGATGTGTCCTCGCTCGTCTGACACGATGCAGGACCTGGGGAAGTGACGTCACAGCGTGATCTACCAGAAGCTGGGCTTTGTGAAGAGAAGTGGATGATACTTCTATACACAATGCCCAGCTAGTAAAAGTAGTAAACACGCCCCGATGTACGCACATAATACACGCCCAGTTGTACTTTTACTTTTCAACACGCCCAGTTGTACTTTTGCAAGCCTCATTTGCATAAATACAAAAATGGTCATAACTTGGCCAAAAATGCTCGTTTTTTAAAAATAAAAACGTTACTGTAATCTACATTGCAGCGCCTATCTGCTGCAATAGCAGATAGGGGTTGCAAAATCTGGTGACAGAGCCTCTTTAAGCAACTCAACTATGCTTGAAACATAGGAACTGATTGCAGAAAAAGGGCAGCAGGTGCTCTGGACTGATGTTTAATATTTGGCTGTAACAAAAGGCAGTTTGCTCGCCAAGGGCTGGAGAGCGGTACAATTATGAGTGTCTGCAGGCAACAGTGAAGCATCGTGGAAATTCCTTGCAAGCTTAGGGCTGCATTTCAGCAAATTTCAGTTGGGAATTTGGTCAGGATTAATGGTGTCCTCAATGCTGAGAAATATAGGCAGATACTTTTCCATCATGCAATACCATCAGGGAGGCGTCTGATTGGCTTCAAATTTATTCTGCAGCAGGACAAGGACCCCGAACATACAGCCAATGCCATTAAGAACTATCTTCAGTGTAAAGAAGAAAAAGGACCCCTGGAAGTGATGAGATGGCCCCCACAGAGCCCTGATATTAAGAACATCAGGTCTGGGATTACATGAAAAGGATTTGGGGAAGCCTACATCCACAGACGATTTGTGGTAAGTTTCCCCAAGATGTTTGAAACAACCTCCCTGCCGAGTTCCTTCATTAACTGTGCAAGTGTACCTAGAAGTGATGGTGTTTTGAAGGCAAATATTGATTTGATTTAAATTTCTTTTCTGTTCATACCCTTTATATTTTGTTAGTTGATTAAAAAAATATATATTAACACTTCTATTTTTGAAAGCATTCTTACTTTGCAGCATGTTTCCACAACTGCCTAATACTTTTGCACAGTAGTGTATATATAAAAAATGTTGGGTGGGGGGACATGTCTTGGGGCTTGTGCCTCTGATCTTTTCAGACCCTAGCAACCCCCCTTGTTGCTAGTACAGCATCAACGGGTCACTTAAGTTACGAGCTGGCCACGACCATTGGCCACAAAGAAAAGTTGCATGGGGCAATCTGGGTGTATAAACTTTACCTATGCCCTTGTTGATATTATATATGTTTTGACAGCAGCAAATGTCCTACAAAGGCCTTTAAGAAGATGTACCTATAGAGGGAGCTGTGTCACAGATGAGAATTCTTCACGCTGCTTGCAGTGGTGTGGATACTATTGTACACTAGGAAAAGGTTAATATTTGCATAAGGAAAAGGAACAATATCCACTCTCCAAACACATCCTGGTGGATCAAATCATCTATATGTATTTTCATCAGAATGTTGTCATTTAATATCTTATCTTGTTTTTCACTTGTACAATTTATCTTTCTTGCAGTGCTCAAACAATTCCCCTTTGTATTGCTATCAGTAATGAGCGTTTTCATGTTCTAACCCCTAAAAACCTAACAACTGGTCTTTCTGCTTTGCACGGTGTATGTGAAGAATATAGATTGCTTTGGTACCTATACATCCGGGTATACCTGCGTAGTCAGCTTTTCTTTCCCTGTTCTTATCTCCGCTCTGTTGTCTGAGGTATTTGCAGAGAATCAGTCACTTTAGAGCGTATATTTCTGTATGTAATTAGCACATGACAATTAAAATTGTAAGTAATAAACCAACAAACAAGGGCATCAATATAAGTGCTACAGATGTGTAATCCAATTAAAATGACAACTCCTGCAAAATAAATACTACACAGCATCCTCTTGGAAAAAGCAAACGGCAAAATGTACGTTGGGGTGCGACTGCATTGTTGGTACGTATCCACACTATGGGGGAGATTCCTAAAAACTGCTTAACAGAAAAAACTGTCTTTGTTGCCCAAAGCAACCAATCACTGTGCAGCTTTCATTTTTTGCACTGCTCTTAAACAATGAAAGCCGCGCTGTAAATGGTTGTGATGGACATCATAGGTAGTTTTTCTGTTAAGCAGTTTTATGAATATCCCCCATTGTGTATTTTATGTTAGATTTGCTACATTTTTATAAGTCTGTGTAGCGCTGGCAGCTGTTGACAGCCGACGTCCCCCTCCTGCTGGCGGTCTCTGACACCAGCTGGACTGTGCTCACCGGCGCCTGCCTCCTCTGGGACGTCAGCGAGCTCCATCAGACAGTGAGCCAATCTGTGTAGGCAGTGCATGCACGTGCTCAGACGGTCTCTTAAAGGGCCAGCGCACGCACCAGTAAAATTGTCCCCAGCCTTCGCTGGATACCCTGCTCTATTTAAAGGAATTTTGCCCACTATCCCAGTGCCTGAGAAATGTTGTTACTAACCCAGTGTTAGTCTGCGAAGGTTCCGTGTCCTGAATCTTGTGTCTGTGACTAGTCCTGTGTCCGTGACCAGCTTGTATCCGCTACCTGCAATCTGACTGTGTCCAGCTGCCACCAAGGTACCATCTACCAGTGACTATATTATACCTGTCTGGCCAGCAGCTACTCCGTTGCAGCAGAGTAGCCCAGTCGATCCACAACCCCATTGGACTTTACAGTCTGTTTTGGAATTGATTGCCTTATATATTTGTTCGCTGGTAGATGTTCATCTGTGTATTGTACCTGGTCAATATATATGATGTGTACGTAACACCTGACCACTTCCAATCCCCTTTTTTTTTTACACCTTCTTATTTAAATTGCTTTTTATATATTTTTTAATATTCATTAAAGACTGTCTGCTGTTTGGATTTCGTTGTGTTGTGTTCCATTTTTTTTGTAGGAGTCATAGTATAAATCAAAAGGAAAAGACTATGGCACTATGGCAACATTTGTGATACTCTAAATCAGGGGTCTCAAGCACGCGGCCCGCGGGCCGCATGCGGCCCTGGGGCTGTCATCTGCGGCCCGCGGGACACAGAGCCGCTAGTATCGGCTCTGCTCCGAGACTCTGGAATTCCCTGACATCGCTGTCCACATATGAACAGCGATATCTGGGGCTTCCCCAGAGCCGGACTCCCGAGCAGAGCGCTGGTGTCGGCTCTGCTCCGGGACTCTGTGGAATTCCCTGACATCGCTGCCCATATATGGACAGTGTGTCAGGGTCTTCCCCAGAGCGGAGTCCCGAGCAGAGCGCTGGTGTCGGCTCTGCTCCGGGACTCTGTGGAATTCCCTGACATCGCTGCCCATATATGGACAGTGTGTCAGGGTCTTCCCCAGAGCGGAGTCCCGGGCAGAGCGCTATTATCGGCTCTGCTCCGGGACTCTGGGGAAGCCTCTGACATCGCTGTCCATACATCGACAATGATGTCAGGGGCTTCCCCAGAGCAGGAGTCCCAGTGATGTCAGGAGCACAGCTGGAGTCCCAGGAAGAGCCTACTAGCGCTCTGCCTGGGACTCCAGCTCTGGGCAAGCCCATGACATCACTGGGGCAGCCTCTACAGAGGGCACTGGGGCAGCCTCTACAGAGGGCACTGGGGCAGCCTCTACAGAGGGCCCTGGGGCAGCCTCTACAGAGGGCACTGGGGCAGCCTCTACTGAGGGCACTTTGGCAGCCTCTACAGAGGGCACTGTGGCAGCCTCTACAGAGGGCACTGTGGCAGCCTCTACAGAGGGCACTGTGGCAGCCTCTACAGAGGGCACTGTGGCAGCCTCTACAGAGGGCACTGTGGCGTTATCTACAAGTGGGGGTGTGACAGTATCTGAAGAGGACACTGGCATTATCTAGGGGTGTGTTGCATTATCTACAGAGGGCACTGTGGCCTTATCTACAGAGGGCACTGTGGCCTTATCTACAGAGGGCACTGTGGCCTTATCTACAGAGGGCACTGTGGCCTTATCTACAGAGGGCACTGTGGCCTTATCTACAGAGGGCACTGTGGCCTTATCTAGGGGTGTGTTGCATTATCCACAGAGGACACTGCGGCAGCATCCACAGAGGGCACTGCGGCACTATCTAAAAGGGGGCTGCCCAATCTTGACATGTGTGCTAACTGAGCCGCCGGACTGCATTTAGCGACACTTAAACTGGAAAGCTGGATTGTTGAAAT
Source organism: Rhinoderma darwinii (assembly GCF_050947455.1). Lineage (NCBI taxonomy): Eukaryota > Metazoa > Chordata > Amphibia > Anura > Rhinodermatidae > Rhinoderma > Rhinoderma darwinii. The sequence continues at coordinate 211,861,471 of NC_134688.1, read as the reverse complement.
AAGCACGTTTAGAAATATCTCAAATTTTAAACCTAGCGCTATTATTATAGTAATGTAGTATTATTATTCTAGTAATATAGTGTTATAGTCGTTCAAATAACTAATTGATTAACAATAATGTTGTATTGTATCAAATTTGAAAGTAATGCGGCCCGTCAACTTCCCATTTTTTCTATATGCGGCCTACTTACCCGGCCGAGTTTGAGACCCCTGCTCTAAATAAAAGGGGAATAAAGGGATGGCCCCATGTGGAAAGGCTTTTTCAGATTGCAGGTCCTGCTGTTTAGACACCACAGGGGTTAGCAACATACTTAGTGGGTCATAATATGAATGCTCATTTTCTTTCAGTGTCCCTGCAGTGGTGTAGCTATAGGGGTCGCAGCAGTCACTGTTATGACCAGGCCCTGAAGCCAGGGGTGCCCATTTTCTCCCACCCCATGTCTGTCAACAGAGGTACTGTACTAACTGGGGCCTATGTAGTTTCCATTAGGTGAAACTACACGAGCCACAGTAACTCCTATGTCCTTACGCTGTTCAGTGTCAGGACGTTGCATGTGGCACACACATCGTTCTGACACTGAACGGCATCAGGAACCAGTATGGCAATTCCCGGAACTGAAGAGGACTCAACTCTGAAACGAGGAGCTGCAAGTAATTGTAGGTGTTTGGCTGTATGTATGGTAATCTCACAGCAGGCAGCCTCCTGCCAGCAATTACATTTCCTTCTCAGGCTCTGAAGTTGGTTGCTTTTGTGAGTGCCATTTACATAAGATACATAATGACACATCAGTTATTCCATTTAGTGACAAGTCTGGTAATTGGAATAAACATGGAACATCTCCACTTATTACTCTCTAGAGCCACACATAGCACTAATAAGACTATAAGAATAAATTTTGGGGTATGGATATATTATAACGTCTGGGTGGTCTGGATTTATGTTAGGGTCTGATTTAGGTTCTAAATTATCTTTGGGGTCTAGTCTGGGGTCTGAATAAATTTTGGGGTCTGGTGTTTTACCAAAAGCACAGCAATAAAAAGGGCACATTAGACTAGCACAACTGCAGAACAACCACAGGGGCCCTCTAATCTCTAGTATTTACAGCATGGTATTACATAGGTATTGTCCCCTAGAATACCGCAGTAATGTGGCATGCGAGGAAGCAGCCACAATTATTTTTTGACACTTCACATAGAATCCAATAGAAAAAAATCTCTGAATGCCTCCTTATGAAATCAAAGGTATGGAGGTACAGCACGGCCTCATATAGTACTATGGGAGCCTTATTACAGTTTCCTACAACTTGAAGTTGTACAGAGCCATACCTCCCAACCGTCCCGGATTCAGCGGGACAGTCCCGGATTACGGGGGTATGTCCTGCTGTCAAACTAATTCTGAAGCAGGGAACCATAAGCTCCCTGCTTCAGAATTAGTTCAGAGCGGAGGAGCAGAGGGAGCTCCTCCGCTCACTGAGGACTCCGCAGGCACAGCGCTACTGTAAGCGCTTTGCTCGGGGAACCCCTAGATGTTACTGTCCATATATGGACATTGAAATCAGTAGCTACTCTTGGAGCGGAATTCCCAGCTAGAGTCGGTAACGGGGATTCCGCTCAAGGAGTAGCCACTGACGTCACTGTTCATATATGAACAGTACCGTCAAGGGCTTCCCAGGGCACAGCGCTTACAGTAGCGATGTGCCCGGGGAGTCCTCGGTGAGCGGAGGAGCTCTCTCTGCTCCTCCACTCTGAACTAATTCTGAAGCAGGGAGCTGATGATTCCCTGCTTCAGAATTAGTGGCTACTCCTTGAGCGGAATTCCCGTTGCCAATGATCTGGCCGGGGATTCCGCTCCTAGAGGAAACCCCTGAGGTCACTGTCTATATATGGACATTGACGTCAGGGCTTCCCTCGAGGAGCAGAATTCCAGGCCTATGCTCCTAGAGGGAGTACTAATGGCGCTATCTTCATGGGGGTGTGGCACTATCTACATGGACATTGGGTCACTATCTACAAGGGACACTGTGGAGCTAGATACATGGGCACTATTTGCATGGGCACTGTTTCGCTACAGTGAAGGAAATAAGTATTTGATCCCTTGCTGATTTTGTAAGTTTGCCCACTGTCAAAGACATGAACAGTCTAGAATTTTTAGGCTAGGTTAATTTTACCAGTGAGAGATAGATTATATATAAAAAAAAAAACAGAAAATCACATTGTCAAAATTATATATATTTATTTGCATTGTGCACAGAGAAATAAGTATTTGATCCCTTTGGCAAACAAGACTTAATACTTGGTGGCAAAACCCTTGTTGGCAATCACAGCAGTCAGACATTTTTTGTAGTTGATGATGAGGTTTGCACACATGTTAGATGGAATTTTGGCCCACTCCTCTTTGCAGATCATCTGTAAATCATTAAGATTTCGAGGCTGTCGCTTGGCAACTCGGATCTTCAGCTCTCTCCATAAGTTTTTGATGGGATTAAGGGCTGGAGACTGGCTAGGCCACTCCATGACCTTAATGTGCTTCTTTTTGAGCCACTCCTTTGTTGCCTTGGCTGTATGTTTCGGGTCATTGTCATGCTGGAAGACCCAGCCACGAGCCATTTTTAATGTCCTGGTGGAGGGAAGGAGGTTGTCACTCAGGATTTGACGGTACATGGCTCCATCCATTCTCCCATTGATGCGGTGAAGTAGTCCTGTGCCCTTAGCAGAGAAACACCCCCAAAACATAATGTTTCCACCTCCATGCTTGACAGTGGGGACGGTGTTCTTTGGGTCATAGGCAGCATTTCTCTTCCTCCAAACATGGCGAGTTGAGTTAATGCCAAAGAGCTCAATTTTAGTCTCATCTGACCACAGCACCTTCTCCCAATCACTCTCAGAATCATCCAGATGTTCATTTGCAAACTTCAGACGGGCCTGTACATGTGCCTTCTTGAGCAGGGGGACCTTGCGGCACTGCAGGATTTTAATCCATTACGGCGTAATGTGTTACCAATGGTTTTCTTGGTGACTGTGGTCCCAGCTGCCTTGAGATCATTAACAAGTTCCCCCCGTGTAGTTTTCGGCTGAGGTCTCACCTTCCTCAGGATCAAGGATACCCCACGAGGTGAGATTTTGCTTGGAGCCCCAGATCGATGTCGATTGACAGTCATTTTGTATGTCTTCCATTTTCTTAATATTGCACCAACAGTTGTCTCCTTCTCACCCAGCGTCTTACTTATGGTTTTGTAGCCCATTCCAGCCTTGTGCAGGTCTATGATCTTGTCCCTGACATCCTTAGAAAGCTCTTTGGTCTTGCCCATGTTGTAGAGGTTAGAGTCAGACTGATTAATTGAGTCTGTGGACAGGAGTCTTTTATACAGGTGACCATTTAAGACAGCTGTCTTTAATGCAGGCACCAAGTTGATTTGGAGCGTGTAACTGGTCTGGAAGAGGCTGAACTCTTAATGGTTGGTAGGGGATCAAATACTTATTTCTCTGTGCACAATGCAAATAAATATATATAATTTTGACTGTGATTTTCTTTTTTTTTTTTTTTTATATCATCTATCTCTCACTGGTAAAATTAACCTAGCCTAAAAATTCTAGACTGTTCATGTCTTTGACAGTGGGCAAACTTACAAAATCAGCAAGGGATCAAATACTAGGGGCAGCTAAGAGGGCATTCTGCTGTATTGGGCAGCTAGTGGGGCATTACGCTGTATGGGGGAATTTGGGAATTATATTTCATGGGGGGCATCTGTATGGGAATTATACTGCATGGGAGAATGCGTGGGCATTATACTGTATGGGGGCATCTGTCTTGGCTTCACTCTGTATGGTGGAAGCAATGGGGGCATTATACTGTATGGTGGCAGCTATGGGGGCATTATATGTGTGGGAGGCACTATGGGAGCATGATACTGTGTGGGCTGAATCGAGTGTGTATGAGCGGAGATTGGGTGGGATTAGAGGTGTGGCTTAAAAGAAAAAAAATTCAGCTGCGGACAGTGTCAGAGCGGCTTCTACTGTGTGATCTCTTTGCTGTGCGTGCTCTCCTCCTCTCTCCTGCTACTGTCAGCAAGTGATGAGAAGACTGTGATTTCGCGAGAGAGGAGGAGAGTATGTGCGCGCACACACGCAGCAGAGAGATAACACAGTAGAAGCCGCTCTGACAATGTCCGCAGCTGATTGGACAGTATCAGAGCCAGGGGCGTAACTAGGAAACACTGGGCATACAGCCCCTCCTGTAGACAGTGCCATACAGCTCCTCCTGTAGACTGTGCCATACAGCCCCCTGTGGACTGTGCCATACAGCCCCCTGTGGACTGTGCCATACAGCCCCCTGTGGTCTGTGCAATACAGCTCCCCTGTAGACAGTGCTATACAGCTCCCCTGTAGACAGTGCTATACAACCCACCTTGTAGACAGTGCTATACAGCCCCCCTGTAGACATTGCTATACAGCCCCCCTTGTAGACAGTGCTATACAACCCCCCCTGTAGACAGTGCTATACAGCCTCCCCTGTAGACGGTTCTATACAGACCCCTGTAGACGGTGCTATACACCCCCCCCCCTTGTAGATAGTGCTCTTGCCTCCCTTGTATATAGTACAATATATCGCCCCCAAATACATAAAAATGTTACTCTCCTAGTACTCATGACGAACGTAGCAGCTCCTCAACGCCAACGGGATCCTTGCGTAGGCCTGCGTGATCCAGTGACATCATTCCGGCCTGCACAGGGATAGTGACCATGCGCCTGACAGGCTGCAGACTGAATTCGGCCTGTAGTCTATGATCGTGCAGGGAGATACCTCTCTGCTCTGTCATAGTCTACAATAGTATCTGCATCCTAAGGATAGGATGCATCCATAGCAGTTGCTAGCGGCACCACCGGGCTTGGGGGGCCCATTCCGGCGGGCGGCACGGGCCTTCTCACGCCACGGGCCCCGTAGCAGCCGCGATGACAGCTACAGTGGCAGTTACGCAACTGGTCTGAGCTCTGACTATCACGCCCCCCTGCCTGTCCATGTACAGAAACGCCCCTCTGACAGTACAGGGGCTAATTTATATATCGGGCGCCAATTATAACGGCACCAATATCTCCAGAATGGCTTAGACTACACAGCAAACTCAAAGTGCCCCAAGGTCTGTGCAGCAGCAGCGATAAGATGGTGCACTCAGCTGCACAGGTCTGGGGTACTGAAAGGTTCTATTTAACTATGCCTTAGTGTCCCCGCATTAAAAATGAAACATTACATAGAACTCATTGAAATTCATGGGATTCCGTGGATTTCAATGGCCACCTATTGTCCTCAGAGAGCCACCTAGATGCACTCTTGGCTCTGGCTACTAGAGAGAGAGGTTACATAGAAAACCCTCTAATCAGCTCAGCATGCCCTAATAGTGTAAGTAAAAAGGGGTCGTCTAACACGTAAACTAGTCACCCCATTCTGTATCAATGTATTATCTGGCCAAACATTGTTCTGCTATTTGTCTCAAATCTGGCAGGGCAGAAGGATGTTGACAGTTGTTTTATGCTGTTGGGAGTCTTGGTTTTAAGAAATTCAAGGTTTTGGAGAATATACAATAGAATATTCAGTATTAAGGGAATATATTGAGAAGACACTATTGAACGCAGCTATATGGGTTTTCCACCTTTGCATCATCCTTTGCTGGACTATATAACCATGAGTTGTTTATGTTGGTTCACACTGCAGGGCTGCTTCCAGAAAAAGCTTGGTAGTCAGTCAAATTAAATGGCTACGGCTCAATACAGCTCTCAGCTTTAGTTTATGGTAGAAGGATTTCTGTGTGTGGATCCAATATTAGTAAAGCCATTTTGAAATAGGGCTGTATAAAGGTAAACAACCCACTACGCACTATATTTGCTTTATGGTTTTGACTTGAACAGAGTAGCTAGAGTTTTTATACATTATATCAGACATGCAGTAGTGGCTTTCTGCCTTCATATGTAACAATGAGCCTATAATGGAAACTTACTTTAGATAGTTATCCATGAAGTTGACAGTTCACACACTTTAAATATCCAATATATGTAGCATTTACCACAGTATTATGTGTAAATTCCCCTGTATTATTATGGCTGTGGAAATCCTTGGTCAATCTGCAATGCAAGATATATCACTTCTTATTATTCCTCAGAGATCAGTTGGCAGCTAATCTTGGTTCTAGAAATGTCCTGCTGAATGAACTGTTCCTTAATATAAAACAGAGAGAATGCACAGAATTCTCGTTCTGTACTCACACGAGGAAATTATTAATCTTATAAGGAACTAAAGTCAAAGGAATATAAACTACGGAGAGATACTATAAATGAGAAACAACGGTGGGAGGGGGTAAAGTAATAACAGATCCACTAAATAATAAAATATCATTGCAAAGAATGGTATTGGCACTCAAGCATCACACAAAAATCTGGCATCAATTGTAGGATTGCATTAATAAAAAATAGGTAAAAGCAAACAGACCAATAAGTACATATGATATATTACAACAATTAATCATCAATCTGACCGAAAAAGCATGATCGACATCCTAGATGAAAGTGGTACTAACTATATTGGACCATCTAAACTAAGAATCCACACTTAAAAAATAATATGCTTAAGAAAATGTACCGAATTGGTTGTATTATATATATAACTGAGAAAAATAGTCAAGGTTAGCCACAAAATTACTCCGTGTATGGAAGTAGCTGCCAATGAAAGTGATGTGTATATACAAAACAGCAGTTCTATGCAATATAGCGCAACAGTGCTTCTCACCAGTCCCGGTACCTCAGATTGCAGTCCAACCAGGTAGTACTAGTGTATGGCTGGAGCACCTTGGGAGGTCAGCGGTGTGGTGGCGGCAATCTAACTAGTCTCACTTGGCCAGACGGAGATGTGCGACTGCGCAATGCAGTTGAGATGTTCAGTTGTCCTGCAAGCCGTCCGGTGTTGGTACGCCTGTGCAGTCGACTGTTGGGTGAAATATTTCCTATGTACTTATTGGTCTGTTTGCTTTTATCTATTTTTTTTATTAATACAATTCTACAGTTGATAGCAGGTTTCTGTGAGATGCTTGAGTGCCGGTACCATTATTTTCATTTTCCTAGTTGATATAGATTTCTTTGGGATATAGAAACCACCAGTGTCACTCACACACACAATCATTACAAGGCTGCTAGTGAGTCCCGCTCCAAAACTGTATACAATAAAATAACATTTTGGTAAAAATTGCAAAAATTATTGAAAATACACTGGACATTCTGAATTGCTAATATAATTTTTTTTTCTGCTGTACAGAAATGTCCGACCTTAACCACATTTTACTGCATATGATCAGGTTCTCTAAACTCTTTTTGAATTGTGATTAAAGGGAATGTGTTGCCAGCAAAACATGATTTTTTTTTTTTTTAGTTAAACAATTAGTGTATAGGTGATTAAACATTGTTCTAATTTTTTTATTTTTTTTTCACGAGTCAGGAAATATTATAAATTGGATTCAATTGGATTCTAATTTATAATATTTCCCATTGCTGGTCACTAGATGGAGCCATTCCCAAAATTGCAGCATTGCATGTGGTAAAGCAACCACATTGCTTTATGCTGCAAAATTGGGTAAAAAGCCCTCGCTCTAGTGAGCTCTCAGCATCCCCCCTCCTTTATCCTGGCTAGTGCCGGGATAAACGAGGGGATTGAACGGTCTAACCTCCTACACTGTGTGTCGTCATTTTTTGAGCTAACACACAGTGTAGTAGGTTTACATACAGTAGTAAACACACACAAACACGAACATACATAGAAATCTCTTACCTGCTCCTTCCGCCGCGGCTCCCTCCGGCCCGTCCGCTCCGTCTGCTGCCGCTGGTCCAGGTGCACAAGTCCGGAAGCCGCGACCGGAAGTAGTAATCTTACTGTCCGGCCGCAACTTCCGGTCCACAGGAAAATGGCGCCGGACGGCGCGCATTTCAAATTGGACTGTGTGGCAGCGGCGCATGCGCCGTTCCCACACAGACGGCGTACACAGAAGTGGATGGAACGGGCCCCGTTCGCAGTCCCTATGGGACTGGAGCTTCCGTATTCCATGTCTGTATGTGTCGTTAATCGACACATACAGAAATGGAAAAAAAATGGCAGCCCCCATAGGGAAGAAAAAGTGTAAAAATAAGAAAAAGTAACACACAAACACACAAATTAATCCAAACGTTTTTAATAAAGCACTAACAACTTTAACATATTAAAAAAAAAATTGTGGTAACACTGTTCCTTTAAGTCTACCGGGGAGAATGTTAGCAACATATTTACAACATTATCCTCTGTCACATCATAATATCAAGGTTCCAAGTTTACTTCAAGGAGTTTTATATAATACATCCTTAGGATAACCCATCAATGTGGGATCTGTGTGGGTTCGACAATAATCAGCAATACAAAGGGGCTAAAGAGCTTGCAGGGGGCCCCTTCACTGTAGTACCTGACACAGTGCTCTCCATGTTGGTGCATCTGTGTCTGGTACTACTGCTCAGCCCCAGTTAATGCTCATTGACCTATATTGGCCCAGTACTGGTTGGTCCCATCCTTTTTGTATTACATGGCAAAAGCCTATGCAGGACTCAACCCACCAGAAAAACAGCATAGAGGTTGGAAGGGGAAACAAACATCAGGCTTTTATGTCCTGGGTGGCAAAACTTGGCACCATAACGGTAAGCCCAGCTGCAACTTTGCTCTATGCCCTCTCTTCTGTGAACACCACTGTCCTCTGAATAATTCTTAAGTAATATCATGGATAGTACCTGTCTCCAATCTCTAATATTGGGGGGTTTTGGTGGTCCTGTATAAATTAAATGACATTTGATGTATCAAACATACAAAATATAAATATAATTTTGGAAGTTCTGTGACTTTTAGACTTTTTTTTGTTGCTGCCATGAAAAGAACAGTTGTCAATTTGGACAGAATGATTTATAATGCATGATTTGGTCTTTCAAAAACATTCACAGTCCCTGTCAATAAATATAGCAAGAGTCTACATCGGAAAACTTGCTTGACAAAAAACTAATCATATTGCAAAACTTTAGGAAATAATTATCACTGTGGTCTCCATGGATGAAGCATACACTGATCCATTCTGCTCTTAATGTTACATATCCTATCTACATTTTATTATAATTATAATGTGAAATGGAGCAGAAAGAAATCAGCACCAGCTTGAAGCTTCACTTTGCTCTGGTTCATCATCTGATCTGTTTTCATTTGTGTCTTATGCTTTGACAAGCCTTTAAGTCATATTTTTTTTCTTGCTAAAACTAGTTCAGGTTCTACCTGTCATAAAATAAATTATTGTGTCCAAGAGGGATTAATAAAAAGAGACAACAGTCGTTTCCATTGCAATATGATGGTCAAATAATTCTACCTGAAAACACTTAAAGCCTTGGAATCTAATACCATAAAGTTATATAGAAAATATTGTATATAATTCATCATATGCTTTTTAATGTTGTTTGTAACTTCCAAGGTATTTTGAAAGTACAGTTTGCAGTGAACTAGAACAATTCTATTTCATATCTTTATTTATATCTGTAAAACCTTCATTGTTTTGAAAGAAGTTGTCTACAATGGTCACGTTACACACACTAAATTATTACATGCAACCATTGACGCATCACTTAGAATTTCAGAAAGAGCACATTAGTTCAGTAAGGAAACCGATAATATTGGCTGCCCGACACCACTGGCGTCACTTGTCTTGCCCACAGAAACAATAGGATCAATTCAGAAAAGTCAGTGCTATATGAACTTTGTGTCCCCAACTGCTGATGAAATACTCCCAGGTCTCATGAATATTAGACTGTACTGCATCCATTTTTTTATGCATATAGCCATTAGAATTTTGTCAGTAAAACACAGTAAATATGGCGCCATCTGCTGGCAGTTAAATGTCTATGGGGACTAGCGAATCCTCATTCCAGATAAAATGTCTGAGGAAACATAGCTGAGACATGTTTAATTTTTCCTGATCATTCTTAGGGTACGTTCACACGGCCAAATTTCAGACGTATACGAGGCGTATTTTGCCTCGTTTTACGTCTGAAAATACTGCTACAATACGTCGGCAAACATCTGCCCATTCATTTGAATGGGTTTGCCGACGTACTGTGCAGACGACCTGTTATTTACGCGTCGTCGTTTGACAGCTGTCAAACGACGACGCGTAAAAATACAGCCTCGTCAAAAGAAGTGCAGGACACTTCTTTGGACGTTTTTGGAGCTGTTTTCTCATAGACTCCAATGAAAACAGCTAAAAAAACGGACGTAAAAAACGCCGCGAAAACGGCGCGAAAAACGCCACGAAAAATGCGGGTTGGTAAAAAAATGTCTGAAAAGCAGGGTCTGTTTTCCCTTGAAAACAGCTCTGGATTTTCAGACGTTTTTGTTGACTACGTGTCAACATACCCTAAGGGTATGTTTACACGGCTTAGCAAAATACATCTGAAAATACGGAGCTGTTTTCAGGCGAAAACATCTCCTGACTTTCAGGCGTTTTTTTTAGCAACTCACGTTTTTCGCGGCGTATACGGACGTTATTGGAGCTGTTTTTCAATGGAGTCAATGAAAAACGGCTCCAAAAACGTCCCAAGAAGTGACATGCACTTCTTCTGCGCGGGCGTCTTTTTACGCGCCATATTTTGACAGCGACACGTAAATTGACACCTCGTGGGAACAGAACACCGTAAAACCCATTGCAAGCAATGGGCAGATGTTTGTAGGCATATTAGAGGCGTTTTTACAGGCGTAATTCGAGGCGTAAAAGTGCGTGTGAACATACCCTTATTGTTTCCACAGGAGATAAACTGCGATACCTTTCACCCACCACGTCCGTTGAAATAACAAGCACATTCTGTGAAGTTGACTCAACAAGTAACTATTTTCTCATGTAAAAAAAATAAATATGGGCATGAGTCCTGTATACTGTAGCCCTGCACAATGTATATACTATAGACAGAAGAGAGATGCGAATTAGTCTTTCCTAGTTCAAATGATAAATATTTCTTCATACTGTTTGTCCTGACCCAGCAGCGCTATCCTCATCATTTACATAGGGTATCTTCCGCATTAAATAAGAGGCGGTGTAACAACCGGTTACAGAAGGGACGCCACGCTTGTCACGCACAGTACACTGCTGTATCATTTTCCAGAGGTATACTGCATGTCTGGGAATGAGAAAGATGCAAATATATTTCTATATTTGTATATGAAAATAAATTGTAAGTGGCTGGCGGAGCCGGAGATCAGATAAGTCCCACATGCTGGTTGGTCTCACTGGCTTTCTTCAAGCTCTCTAATCATTAGTTGAAGTGGCTATAAACTCTTACGATAACCCCCCCCCTGCTAGTCCCTTATGCACTGCAGATAGCTTTTGGCTCACACTTCTCCACTATTCGCATAGGGATTTCTAGCACAGAATAACCTTGCATTCTTAATGTAGAAAAGCTCTGTTTTCATACCTACTTTTCTCTTTGAACATGGAAAACTGAGCCCATTCTTTCCATCTATCTAATGATTTATAGGAACATTCTGCAGTCATTGGCGCTGAGTACCATATGGCTGCTGGAAATTGAATGTACTTATTTAGCTTAAACTTTAGCCTGTTTGTTGTAGCTGGATCACAGTGGAGAACATTCTACCCATTATAAGCCATGCATGGATTTACAACTTTACTGAATTATTTAATGGGTATTTGCCTCTCTTACAACACTACATCACCATAAAGCTCAGATTTATCCACGTGCGGCATTACCAGAAAAGCTCCCCCATTCTCACAACACTTTGCATTCTCTCTTTCGGGAACCATTAAGCTTGTTGTAATATTAGCTTTAGATGGGAAGTACTGTACTCTGCTCACTGGTGCCAGATAAGTGTTTATGTCTTGGGGCATTTATGCATTCTCCATCAATACTCATACGTCCTTTTAAGTAGCAATCTTTTAAAGATATTTGTATTGCTATAAAACGTTTATACTGTATATGTATTACCACAAACCACACATTTATTGCAGATAGGAAAACATTTATTATGGAGCCAAATAGACCTCATAGATAAACAATCTGTTATATGGTTTGATGACAGTGATTTCACTTATTGTTTGAGATATAGTGAACGTGTACTGTTTTATCCCTGAATTATCTTGAATTATATCCTTGTCCTTAAAATATAACAATAACAAATGTAAGAATATTTTTTTCCCTTAGCTGGTCACAGTTTTAGCAACCAGAGGGGAGCTAGTTTGAGGGTCATGACAATTTTCTCACTTGTAATCAAGGCGTACATACTATAGACACAGACCATATATCTGCTATGGGGTCCTTGGATTAGGGGGCCTAACCCTGGCTGGTCCCATCCCCTTTGTACTAGGTGGAGAGAGCGCGTAGAGGACTCCCCTCTCCAGGGAAACTGCACTGTTAATAAGCAATGTTGCATTTTAATTTGTGTCTCTACTCTATGTATATACCTCAATCCATAAATAGAGCAGAGCCGCTAAAGCTAATTCTGACTGACCAGTACACTATAGATTACCACTATTGGTAGGCTACAGCATGCCTGAAGGGTATAATCTGTTGACAATGCGCGTAAAGGCAATAGAGAATTTGGTGCCTGCAGCAGCTAATTCATATAATGACAGGAAATTAGGGAATAGCCTATAAAACCCAAATAAATCAACTTAGGGTACTTTTACACGGCCCGTCATGGGCCGTGTAAACAAGCGCCAATCAACAAGACAGATCAGCGCTCGTTTCCTCCCTTCACAAGGAGCTATATATGGGGACGAGCGTTTCTTGCTCCGATCGCTCGTCCCCATACATTATTATCATGTCGTCAGCGCGTCGCCCTGTTTACACAGGGAAATGTGCTCCTGACAACGATAATATTTTCGGCATTTAAAATGATACAATCAGCCGATGAACGAGTGTTTGCTCGTTCCTCGGCTGATCGTTGCCCTGTTTACACAGGGCAATGATTGGGAACAAGAATTTTGTGAACACCCGTTTGCACGATAATTGACTGGTGTAAAAGGGCACTTAAGGGTGTCTTAAACAGGATGATTATCGGGCAGACGAACGTTCATAGAACGCTCGTTACCGATAATTGCCCTGTGTACACAGGGAAACGATCAGCAAATGCTCGATCATCTGCTGGTCGTATCATTTTAAAAAAGTGAAGTATTATCGTTGTCGGCAGCACATCTCCCATGCCGACATGATAATAATGTATGGAGTAACGACCGCTCGTCCCCATCCATAGCTCCGTGTGAGAGGAGCAAATGTTCGCCGATCGACGATGTCTCGTTGATCGGCCCTCTTACACCGGCCGCGTATCGGCCGGTGTAAGAGGGCCTTAAAAGTCCGACATTTCCGTTTGGCTGATTACTGAGCATTATCCCATTAAACACAATTTTTCTCACCAGGGGTCCTGCAATACAAAGATCTCTGTCTTCTCCTCTCCTGCTTCTTTTGGCTCATACCACTTAGAATGTATTATCATAATCCACCTGGTCATCTGCATAAAGAGTTTCACAAAATCTGAATGTCATAAATAAGAAGATGCAGGTTAGAAGAATCCTACTGATGTCCACATCTCAGGATCACAGGTAACTTTGATTTTGGTGGTAGGAGATTGAATTTACAGTTTCGCCCACTTTTAAACATTATGAAGCTTTATACCCCAAAATACCACATTACAAAACACCATTTTCATCCTTCTTTGTGATTATATACATATAGTTACCCAAAAGCTTTTAGAAAAAATGGCTATTACCTCCAAATTATAGCATAATTTAAAGTGTGATTAAAAAAACTAAATGAATTAATAGTGAAGTAAAGATATGTCTGAAAACAGAAGAAACCACAAATAAAATCCATGTGCTTAGTCAAAGCTTAAAGGGGTTGTACAGGATTAGAAGAACATAGCTACTTTCTTCCAAAAATAGCGCCACACCTATCCACAGGTACTGTGTGGTATTGCAGCTCATCCCCATTCACTTCAGTGGAACCGAGCTGAAATACCAGACAACCTGTGGACAGGTGTTGTTTTCTGGAAGAAAGCAGCCATGTTTTTCTTATCCTTTATAACCTATTTAAGGAAACTGCAGACGTGGAGACTATGCCTTCTTTGCTGGGGATATGCTGCTAACCTGCGGGAATCAGTCCGAGGACACGGAAGACAGTGCCGGCGTCTCCCTGAAGGGAGCTGGCGCCGTGAAAAGAGATGTCCATGGCCGGGATCGTCAAGGGGTAAGTCTGAACGACGACCCCCGGCCATAGACGTTACACCCTCCTGATCCGACTACACTCCCTTCACCATCTCCACCAACCAATTTAAAAAAAACTATACTTACCTCACGACTCCTCTTTGCTTCTCCACTGCAGGTCTGCTCAGCCTCCCTCAGCATTCCGCGACTCATACAAGGTTGTGACACCGGGCGGCGTCAGTATGTTAGATGTGGCACAGAATTTAGGATGTTGAATGCTTTGTTGCATATAAGGTCCTTACACTGCTCGCCATCAGGATCTTGTTTGAGCCGAGGCATGCTGAGGGAGGCTGAGGGGAGAAGCAAAGCGAAGCGGTTAGGCGAGTATACATTTTTGTTCTAGTCCGATGTCCGATGGGGGTGGGCATTTGGAGCACATCCACGGTCATTACGCCACAATTATGGACCAGTGTTCCTCTTAATAAATCTGTCACATCAATGAAGAACAGCTGCAAATTACGGCCGTAATTGACGCCTCGCAAAACGCCAGTGCATGCAATTACGTCTGAAATTACGGAGCTGTTTTCTCCTGAAAACAGCTCCGTAATGTCAGACGTAAATGCAGTTATCGTGTGCACATACCCTTACTGGCCATCAAGCTGGCTCTGCAGGAGTGGAGTCACCTACTGGAGGGCGCAGCTCATCCTATCCTGGTCTTCACGGACCACAAGAACTTGACCTACCTACAGATGGGTCAATGGCTGAATCCTCGTCAAGCCAGGTGGTGTTTGTTTTTTGCACGGTTCCGGTTCGTACTCCACTACCGACCTGCCGACAAGAATGTGAGGGCTGATGCCTTGTCTAGGTCATTTGAGACAGAGGACACTGTGGAGTCCCCACAGAATATTATCGATCCTTCCTGCATCTACTCTGTTAACCCTCTGCAGGTTAGAGACATTCCTCCAGGAAAGACTTTTGTACGGCTGGCAGACAGAAGAAGAATCCTTCGCTGGGGTCACAGTTCCAAGCTGGCAGGTCACGCGGGTGCCAGTAACACCCGAGACCTAATTGCCCATCAGTTCTGGTGGCCCATGCTGCCCAAAGACGTCATGGACTTTATTTCCTCCTGTACGGTGTGTGCAGAAAACAAAGTTGCCCACTCCAGACCAGCCTCTACTCCAGGACTCCTAGTTCCGCAGTGGGTCCTGGCCGTTCATCCGGAAATTTTGAAGTGAGGGAGATCCTGGCCACCAAGAAAGTAGGAGGCAGGACATTTTACTTGGTGGATTGGAGGGGATTTGGCCCAGAGGAGAGGTCTTGGAAGCCAGAGGAGAACATCGATGTTCCTGTCTTCATGAAGAAATTTCTTTCCCACTCTGGTCCCAAAAGGAGTAAGAGGGGGGATACTGTAACGTCTAAGATCTCTCTTCACAGCGTCAGCTCCCTCCAGGGAGACGCCGGCGCTGTCTTCCGGGTCCTCGGACTGATTCCCGCAGGGCGCACGCGCCCCCGCGTGCACGGCCTTAAAGGGCCAGTACGCGTCCAGCTGTCACCCATCAATTATCAGCCCAAATGGCTGCTGTACTATAATAAGGGGCTCTGCCCACTTGTTCCTTGCCTGAGCGTTGTTGTATACCTACGTTTGTCTTGCTAGTGGTCTCCCAGAGTTACCCGTTCCTGCTGCCTGTATCCCGTGCTATCGTATCTACAAGTGAAAGTCAAGTCGTGCCTTCCACTGCACCCACAGTGCCACCTGCTGATACAGTCAAGTCGTGTCTTCCCGCTGCATCTGCGGTGTCACCTGCTGTGAAAGTCAAGTCGTGCTCCCGCTACTGTCTACATTGCCTCAGGTACCCGTTCTGAACTAGAGACATTGTTTTGTACCATGTTGGCCAGCTGCTACCCCGCTACGCAGTACGGCCCAGTGGGTCCACATCCCGCATCGCGACAGTGGGCAAGTTAAGGGGCCTTTCACGGGTCTCTACCTTGTAAGCCACACAGAGTTAAATTCTATGCCAGCTGTGATATTTCCGCTATAATTTCCGCCAATTTAATATAATTTGGGCGTAAATTCTAATAAATTTTTCGGCCCGCTCTGGATCCGCACACTTCTTATTGAAAACACACCCTTTTTTTCAAAAGTGGCAAGGGTAGCATAAAATACCCAAAAGTTGCAATTTTCAATGCAATTGCAACTTTTAAGCCCTTTTGCAACTTTTCTACACCAGAAAACTGGTGTAGAAAGGTTGATAAACTCCCCACCAATTGTCTACTAGAGAGTCTGAAGGACTCCATAATGAATACTTCTGGTGGGATCTTATACTTTTAACTATAGTTTCCCTATAAGGCTCAAGTATTTAAGATAAATACCAGTAAAATTGGGAAAACTCATTCTCCTGCTGAATAGAATGACACGAAACAGGTATTAATGAGAAAGCAGCTTCTATATATTTCCTCATCATCAATTATTTATGACTGAGTTTTTCACTGATGTCACAGGTTGTAACCACATGTTAGGCTGGGTTCACACGACCTATTTTCAGGCGTAAACGAGGCGTATTATGCCTCGTTTTACGACTGAAAATAGGGCTACAATACGTCGGCAAACATCTGCCCATTAATTTGAATGGGTTTGCCGACGTACTGTGCAGACAACCTGTAATTTACGCGTCGTCGTTTGACAGCCACGTAATTTGAGCTGTTCTTCATTGAACTCAATGAAGCACAGCTCAAGATATACGAGCGTCACAGACGCCTCGTATATTACGAGGAGGAGCATTTACGAGTGAAACGAGGCAGCTGTTTTCTCTTGAAAACAGTCTGTCTTTTCATACGTAAATGACAGCTAGCGTGTGCACATACCCTTAGACTTATTACTGTGTTGGCAGACAATATCGATGTCTTTCTAGTGTATAGATAAAAGATTTACGAAAAATAACTTCTGACCCCTACCTAGTATAGTATTTGGGATTTACCCACAAATGTTTTTACTGCATGGTATATTGTAAGTGATTTTTTTTTACAAACGTTTAATAAACACAATACACTGCAACCATTTCTCAATTGCCAATGTGTGGCCTAACCCCATATTAATGCTTCTAGCCACCACCTCAGATTGGCTTGATCAGAGACGCACAATCTTTAAGAGGTGTTGAGAACGTTGTCTCTGACAGCATTCTTGTCATGTCCATGGCCGTGGGCCGTCAGGCTCACACATCTCCCGACGGTCGCAGTCATGGGTCTGCGAGCGCTGGCTTACCTTGGCTGGGGCCCGTAGCGTGCGCGCACACGCTTGTGCCCGCTCTTAAAGGGTCAGTGCACGCACTGGAGTTAAATGTCAAAATTAGCCCATGAGTACCCTGGACTATAAGAATGGCCCAGCCCCTTCCTCCCATACCTAAGCGTTGTTGTCATACCATAAGTTTGTCTAATCAAATGGTCTCCTAGTGTTTCCCAGTTCCCAGTGTTCCCCATTCCTGTACCTGTATCCTGTATCCCGTGGTACCTGGTCAGTTGCCGCGCTGAGCTGTAGTTGTGTTGTGCTGTATTCCACGCCAGTCCTGCTACACCACGCCTGACGTCTGCCTGCTGCCTAAGTCCCAGCCGAGCCTGTCATTGCTACTGTCCGAGCTGCCACAGGTACACTATAGGAACTATAGACTGACCTGCGCCCTGTTGGCCAGCTGCCATACCGTCAAGGCGGTATGGCCCAGTGGGTCCACGGACCGAACGTGACCATACGCTCAGGCCATGGACCCCGCTGGTCGATCCAAGACCAAGATGACGTCACAAGAGATACGGACGGATATGCTAGACCCTCGATCTCGACAGGACCAACTCCTCCAGGTCATGAACATTCTTACACTTCGGCAGGAGGTACAAGCTGCCATTCCTCCTACTACACCTCCTGGCAGTGTCGCTTCTCAGACTATACCTCCTGGCAGTGTGGATCATCGATTTTCTTTGCCACTTCTTGACCGCTATGATGGAGACGCAGGGACCTGTCGTGGATTTTTGAACCAGTGCCAGATCCACAAAACCCTGTATGCAAGGGCATTTTCATCTCATGGTGCAAGGGTCGCTTTCATCATCTCTCTCCTCACTGGCAGAGCCCTTGCATGGGCGAATCCTATCTGGTAGAGACAAGGACCAGAAACCCGTGACTTCCAGGGGTTCCTCCGGACATTTCGCACGGTGTTTGAGGAGCCTGGACGAGTCTCGTCTGCAGCAGCCTCCTTGCTGAACCTACGCCAAGGAGACACCTCCGTGGGCGAGTACGCCATCCACTTCCGCACTCTGGCGGGAGAACTGTTGTGGAACAATGAGGCCCTGGTGGCTACATTCTGGCAGGGACTGTCTCCTAAGATTAAGGACGAGCTTGCCACTCGAGATCTACCGTCTACCCTGAATGACCTCATCCTTCTGGCCGCCCAGATTGATATAAGGATCCGAGAACGGCTCCAAGAAGCTCGTCGGGAGGGAGGCCTCCCTAGTCCGGTCCCTACTTTGCAGCAACCCCTGCTATCCTCTGATGTCGATCCTCCTAAGGAGTCTGTGAGGATGGACCAGTTTAAGCTATCTACTCAAGAGCGGGAACGCAGACGCACAACGGGACTCTGTCTATATTGCGGCCTCGGATGCCATCTAGTGCGTCTGTGTCCCCAAAAGCCCCAAAGCCTAGGGTTGGTAGGAGAGACAACCTTGGGTAAAGAAGGACTTCTGTCTAAATTGTCCATACCCGTGACCATACTGTCCGGCGAGAAAACGCATCGGGTCTCTGCGTATCTGGACTGCGGATCCGCTGCTTATTTCATTTGTAGAGACCTGGTGGATCTTCTCCAATTGCCCACTACCCCTCTGGAGAGGTCGTTGATGGTTGCATCCTCCCCGGCAGGAGTTCTTGTTCATCAAGAAGAAGGATGGTTTTCTGCGTCCTTGTATTGACTACCGGGGTCTCAACCAGATCACGGTGAAAAATAAGTATCCGTTGCCACTGATCTCAGAACTGTTTGATCGTATACATGGTGCCAAGATTTTTTCCAAACTAGACCTGCGTGGGGCTTACAATCTGATCCGGATTCGCCGGGGTGACGAATGGAAGACGGCATTTAACACCCGTGACGGACACTATGAGTATCTAGTAATGCCCTTCGGGCTGTGTAATACTCCCGCGGTCTTCTAAGAGTTCGTTAATGACATTTTCCGTGACCTCCTCTATGTTTGTGTAGTGGTCTATCTTGATGACATCTGATTTTTTTTCTCCAGATCCTATGACTCATCAGAGACATGTCCGTCAAGTTTTGCTGCGGTTAAGGGAGATTTATCTGTACGCGAAATGGAGAAATGCGTGTTTGAGAAAGATGCTCTACCCTTCCTGGGCTACATCGTCTTGAATCGACGTCTCAAGATGGATCCTGAGAAGGTAAAGTCCGTCCTGGAATGGCCACATCCAGCGCTTTCTGGGATTCGCCAATTTTTACAGACAGTTCATTCGAAACCTCTCCTCACTGACTTCTCCTATCTCTAACCTCACCAAGAAGTGCATGAACGCCAAGGTGTGGACTCCTGAGGCAGAGTCCGCATTCAATAGGCTGAAGAGTGCCTTCATGTCACCCTCTATCCTCCATCATCCAGATGTTTCTCAACAGTTCTCGTTGGAGGTGGATGCCTCCTCTGTCGGTGCTGGTGTACTCCTGTTTCAGAGAGGTTCCAAGGGCAAGTCAATGGTATGTGGATAATTCTCTAAGTTCTTCTCTTCCGCAGAAGGCAACTACTCGATTGGGGATCGGGAGTTACTGACCATCAAATTGGCACTGGAGGAGTGGAGACATCTACTAGAGGACGCAGCTCATCCCATCCTGACTTTTACGGACCACAAGAATCTCAGCTATATTCAGATGGCCCAACGGCTGAACCCACGTCAGGCCAGGTGGTCGCTGTTTTTTACCAGTTTCCAATTTGAGCTCCATTATCGCCCCCGGACGACAAGAATGTGAGGACCGATGCCTTGTCCATGTCATTTGAGACAGAGGACACCATGGAGATTTCACAGAATATTATTGATCCATCTTGCATTGTCTCTGTCAATCCCTTTCAAGTTAGGGACGTCCCTCCAGTGAGGACCTTTGTGCACCTGGCTGACAAAGGGAGGATCCTCCGCTGGGGACACTGCTCTAGACTGGCAGGTCACGTGGGTACCCGTAAGACCCGAGACCTGATTGCCCGTATTTCTGGTGGCCCACGCTGCCCAAAGACATTATGGACATTGTTTCTTCCTGCTCAGTGTGTGCAGCTAACAAGGTCGAACACTCCAGACCTGCTGGTCTGCTCTAGCCACTGCCTGTGCCGATGCTCCCTGGCAGCATATAGCTATGGACTTTATTACTGACCTGCCTCGCTCTGCTGGATGCAGTACTGTCTGGGTGGTGGTGGATCGATTTTCGAAAATGGCCCACTTCGTTCCGCTGACCGGTCTTCCTTCTGCTGCTCAACTGGCCAACCTTTTCATCCAACACATCTTCCACCTGCATGGCTTGCCGTGGCATATTGTGTCTGATCGGGAGGTTCAGTTCACCTCGAAGTTCTGGAGAGCCCTCTGCGGACTCCTCGGTGTGAAGTTGGACTTTTCCTCAGCCTACCATCCTCAGTCCAATGGTCAGGTCGAGAGGATCAATTAGATCTTGGAGAACTACCTACGCCACTTCATCTCCAAGCAGCATCATGACTGGGTGCAGCTGCTTCTGTGGGCTGAATTCTCATATAATAATCACACCAGCGAGTCCACAAGGAATACACCGTTCTTCATTGTCTATGGCCAACACCCACAAATTCCTCTCCCGGTGCCTGATACGTCTGAGGTACCAGCAGCTGACACTGCTTTTAGGGACTTCCTGCAGATCTGGAAGCAGACTCTATCCTCCATCCTACTGGCAGTCGACCGCATGAAACGGTAGGCAGACACAAGGAGAAGAGAACCTCCTCAATTTCTCCCTGGCATGAAGTTCCGGCTGTCCTCTAGGAATATCCAACTGAGGGTGCCATCATACAAATTTGCTCCCAGGTTCCTCGGAGCCTTTGAGGTCCTACAGCAGATCAACCCTCTCGCCTACAGGCTTCGGCTGCCTCCTACCATCAAGATCCCCAACTCCTTCCATGTCTCACTCCTGAAGCCGGTGGTTCTGAACCGCTATACCAAGACTCCTAGCCCTGTGGTTGCCTCCAGCGGCCCTTCTGACACCTTCGAGGTTAAGGAGATCTTGGACACCAATAGGGTAGGAGGAAGAACTTTTTATTTGGTGGATTGGAAGGGGTTTGGTCCTGAAGAGAGGTCCTGGGAGCAAGAGGAGGATCTCAATGCTACTACCCTTCTGAAGAAGTTTCTCTCCCGCTCTGGCCCCAAGAGAAGGGGGCGTAAGAAGAGGGATACTGTCATGTCCATGGCTGCAGGCCGTTAGGCTCAGTCACCTCCTGACGGCCGTGGGTCTGCGAGCGCTGGCCCCAGTCTCCTCAGGAGACGCCAGCGCTCACTTCCGCTTACCTTGGCCGGGTCCCGGAGGGCCCACTCTTAAAGGGCCAGTCCACGCACCGGAGTTAAATGTCAAAATTAGCCCATGAGTACCCTGGACTACAAGAAGGGCCCAACCCTAAGTTTGTCTAAGCAAATGGTCTCCTAGTGTTTTTCAGTTCCCAGTGTTCCCCGTTCTTGTACCTGTATCCTGTATCCCGTGCTGCCTGGTCAAGTGCCGTGCTGAGTTGTAGTCGTGCTGTGCTGTATTCCACACCTGTCCTGCTACACCACGCCTGACGTCTGCCTGCTGCCTAAGTCCCAGCCAAGCCTGTCATTGCTACTGTCCGAGCTGCCACAGGTACACCGTACGAACTATAGACTGTGACCTGCACCCTGTTGGCCAGCTGCCATATCAAGGCGGTATGGCCCAGTGGGTCCACGCACCCGTGACAATTCTTACATTACTGCAGCACTTTGGCAGGTTTATTGTCCATCGCAGGGAGGCACTTAGTGGAGGGGAGGTCCTAATTTATGAAAAAACCCCTCTGAGCAGTTCAGGAAAATTTATCTAGTTAAAGAGGCATTCCTAAAAGGATAAGTCATCATTTTCTTATCACTGGGTGCCCCACCACTGGGATCCCCACCAATTGGGAGAATGGGGATCCTTATCCCCCGAATCCTCCTCACTGCTCAATCACAGTGAGGAGGAGCTTGAATGGAGCAGTGGTTGAACATTTGCCCGCTGCTCTATTCACTGTCTATGAGAATGACGGAAACTGCCGAGCGCTGTACTCGGCTGTTGCCGTCATTCTCATAGACTTTGAATGAAGCAGCAGCTCGACCACCACTACTTTCATTGTCCTCACTGTGGTCGAGCAGTAAGGAGGGGGTCCCAGTGGTGGGGCCCCCAAAGATAAGAAAATTCTTGCCTGTGGATACGTGATAATTTATGATTTTTGGAATCCCTTTAAATGCTGAAATTGTACCTGCCACCACTAGGGGAAGCTCACTGCATACAAATGTATTATTAAGTTTAAAGAGGCTCTGTCACCACATTATAAGTGCCCTATCTCCTACATAATGTGATAGGCGCTGTAATGTAGATAACAGCAGTGTTTTTTATTTAGAAAAACAATCAATTTTCACCAAGTTATAACCTATTTTAGCTTTATGCTAATGACTTTCTTAATGCCCAACTGGGCGTGTTTTTACTTTTGACCAAGTGGGCGTTGTACAGAGGAGTGTATGATGCTGACCAATCAGCGTCATACACTTCTCTCCATTCATTTACTCAGCACATGTGCTGTCCCTTACTTACACATTAACGTTACTGAAGTATCTTGAGAGTAAATAGACATCGCTTCCAGCCAGGATGCAATGTCTATTCACAATCCCGACGCTTCGGTAACGTTAATGTGTGTCACTTACTCGAGATCACGCTTGCTGTCTTTTACAGCGACATCTCGCCGCTGGATAACCCCTTTAACCACTAAATCACTATAGACCACCAGGAGTATGACAGGAATACTATCACTAAGGGTATGTTCACACGCAGAGTCAAAAAGGGCTAAATATTCCGGAACTGTTTTCAGAGAAAACAGCCTATGATTTTCAGCCGTTTTTGAAGATGAAAAAGTTTTTGGAGCCGTTTTTGGAGCTGTTTTTCCATTGACAGAATGAAAAACAGCTCCAAAAACGGCTCAAGAAGTGACATGCTCCTTCTTTTTACGGGGAGTTTTTTTTAAATGGCGGCGTAAAAAAACGCCCTGTCTGCGCGAAATGCTATTTTTCCCATTGAATTCAATGGCAAATGTATGTAGGCGTTCAGCTACCGTTTTTTCAGGTGTATTTCGGGGTGTTTACGCTCTGAAATACGCCTGAAAACACAGCGTGCGAACATACCCCAACCGGGAAAACTCCCCATGTAAAAGTGTATGTAGTTTGTGTAGAAAGTTGGCAAAGTCTGTATAATCCCCTTGATAATTCACCTGGAGACCCCCTTTAAAAACCCTGCATTTGCCCCTGCATCCCTTCACTTTTCCACGTCCAATTTGAGGAGGGATGAACCTGGCTTTCTATTTATCATCTCAGGCAGCAAAAAGGCTAAAGCCATCTCAGATCTCAATATTTCATGGGATTATTTCAATCCTCACTCCATTAACAGACATGCTTTTAATTTGAGCCTGCGCATTTACGCAGCCAAACTAGAACCACAAGTCCTTGTCATTTTGCCAGGTGTCCTGCTCTTCTTATTGATCCTCTAGGTATGCAAACAAAGAATCTACATGGAATTTGCATGTCCTATCTATGTTTTCAGATGATTTGGTTTCCTTTAACACATATTAATATATATAAATTTATTATAACTAATGTATGTGCATGAGTGAGCAGTGTGGAGACCGCGGTAGTATGACATCTTGGTGCCCAACTATTGCTGTATGTGCACAAAACCTTGGTCTAGTTCACTACTGCTCCCAGCTTTTTACTATTATTCTTCATTTACGTACTCTAGACAAAATTTACAAAAATATTAAGCAGTATCGGTGGTGGGACAAAGTCTCCTTGTTCCCATGGCAGGGGTTTCAGAATTATTTTTTGGACAGACAGTGCATTACTTAGAACTGAGGTGGTTGAAGTTGGCTCTGGTGTGTGACGACAATGTTTTGCTCATTATATAAATGTTTTGCAAATATATTTATATAAAATTCGACCACATGCAAAAGAATATTTTTAAACCTTGCAGAAAATGTAGCAGTAAGATGTTCTGCTTGAACGTGTAAAGATAGATTTTTATTAGAAACAGTTTATGAAACAACTCTCTAATCATCGGAATTATTGATGCGCGTCTTGCACTGTTTATGAACATCGTTTGCACCTGTTTTCTAGTGGCAGAGCATTGAAATTTCATTAAAAAAAACTCCCAGCACAAGAAGCTTCAACAGGAAACTCAGACAAAACCCGTATTTTATATTCTGATCACATATACCAAGTGCATTTGGGCAACATCCTTGTCTATTTGCCTAATCCGCCTCTGTGCCCTCATTCAAATAATCTGTAGCTATTTCTATTTAGCTGCAATAATTGGTTTATTCCAGGAAACTTCTCTTAAATATTTGTAAAACTAAAAACACAAACCTCGCTTATGCCAAAAACGTATCTAGATCTATAATATTGGAGCAGCATTTATTTCTACTGCTGTTTTCATTGCAATGAATTCTGCAGCTTCTCCCCATCTAGTAATAAAAAACTGAAAATTCAGTCTGTCGACAAGTTCCATTATTGACACAACCTCCTACAATGAAGTGCAGCACACTAGAATTACACACGTCATGTTTCAGTGCTTTAATTCTTGCTGTTTATGTTAATAAAATACAAGTTTTAAAAAAAATAAAAATAAAATAAAAGTTTAATTTCAATTGTTGACATTTTTACAGACTGTCTCCTTCATGGTCTAAATAGCCACAAAAGTCTGGTTACAGTTCATGCATTCTTTGGTCTCGAGGTGGGGGAGGGGATTTAAAGTCTAACTCAATGCATCCCACTGACTTACTTTATTACATTACATATATATTAGACTCTTGTTTTGCTCTTATCAGCCACAGATGTCGACATGTTAATGTACTTTTCATATTTAATCACAAAAGGCGAGATGTATCTGTCTGCCACAAGCGATAAAATTACTGTTTACAACTACACAAGAGCATCATTCATTGCACAAGAGAGTGGCAGGGCATGGACTATTATTATTATTATTATTATTTTTGTTGCTGTTTTTGTTAAGGCCTAAAATAGGCTGGTCACTAAGGGGTTGATATTATTATTATTTTTATTATTATTTTTTTTTAGTATTGTTATTAACAACAACAATAATAATGTTGTCATTTTGAGGCTGGGTACACACGACCATGTTACGTCCGTAATGTGCGGAACGTATTTCGGCCGGAAGACCCGGACCGAACACATTGCAGGGAGCCGGGCTCCTAGCATCATAGTGATGTACGATGCTAGGAGTCCCAGCCTCGCTGCAGGACAACTGTCCCGTACTGTAATCATGTTTTCAGTACGGGACAGTAGTTCCACGCAGAGGCAGGGACTCCTAGCATCGTACATCACTATGATGCTAGGAGCCCGGCTCCCTGCACTGTGTTCGGTCCGGGTCTTCCAGCCGAAATACGTTCCGTACATTACGGACGTAACATGGTCGTGTGAACCCAGCCTTAGGGTATGTTCACACGCTGAGTCAAAAACGGCTGAAAATTACGGAGCTGTTTTCAGAGAAAACAGCCTCTGATTTTCAGGCATTTTTGAAGCTGAAAATGAAGCTTCTTTTAGGCCTCATTCACACTGAGTTTTTTTGCAGGAGGTAAATTCTGCCTCAAAATTCCGTTTGGGATTTTGAGGCAGATTTTGTCCTTCTTGCATGTCGTTTGCCGCGATTTTTGCCTCGTTTTTCGCAGCGTTTTTAGCTCGCGGCCATTGAGTGCTACGGGCAAAAAACTCCACGAAATACGCTTTCTCTGCCTCCCATTGATGTCAAAGGGAGGTCAGAGGCGTAAACGCGCGAAGATAGAGCATGTCCCTTCTTTCTCCCGCAAGGCGATTTTATCGCTCGCGGTAGAAAACCGCCCCCGCCTCTCATTGAAATCAATGGGAGGCATTTTCGGCCGGTTTTTGACGAGTTTTGCGGAGCGGTTTCTGTTCCAAAAAGCGTGTGAACGAGGTCTTAATTTGGAGCTTCTTTTGAGGCGTTTTTCATAGAGTTCAATGTAAAATCAGCTCCAAAACACGCCTCAAGAAGTGACATGCACTTCTTTTTTCGGAGCATCTTTTTACGCTCCGTGTTTTATAACAGCGGTGTAAAAAGATGCCACGTATGAACTAAATGCTGTTTTTCCCATTGATTTCAAGGAGCAGATGTTTGTAGGCGTTCAGCTTCCATTTTTTAAACATCCCAAAATACGCCTGAAAACAGTGCATGTGAACATACCCTTAGGCTGGGTTCACACGACCTATTTTCAGGCATAAACGAGGCGTATTATGCCTCGTTTTGCGTCTGAAAATAGGGCTACAATACGTCGGCAAACATCTGCCCATTCATTTGAATGGGTTTGCCGACGTACTGTGCAGACGACCTGTCATTTACGCATCGTCGTTTGACAGCTGTCAGGGTATGTTCACACGACAGCGTCCGTTAAGGCTGAAATTGCGGGGATGTTTCCGCCTGAAAACATCCCCGTAATTTCAGCCGTTACGGCATGTGCAGGCGCTTGAACGCCGCATCCATTACGGACGTAATTGGCGCTGCTATTCATTGGAGTCAATGAATAACGGCTCCAATTACGGCCAAAGAAGTGACAGGTCACTTCTTTGACGCGGGCGTCTATTTACGCGCCGTCATTTGACAGCGACGCGTAAATTACGCCTCGTGTGAACAGACAAACGTCTGCCCATTGCTTTCAATGGGCAGATGTTTGTCAGCGCTATCGAGGCGCTATTTTCGGACGTAATTCGGGGCAAAAACGCCCGAATTACGTCCGTAATTAGTGCGTGTGAACATACCCTCAAACGACGACGTGTAAAAATACAGCCTCGTCAAAAGAAGTGCAGGACACTTCTTTCAGACGTAATTTGAGCCGTTCTTCATTGAACTCAATGAAGAGCAGCTCAAAATTTACGGCTGTCAGAGAAGCCTCGCAAAATGCGAGGAGGAGCATTTACGTCTGAAACGAGGCAGCTGTTTTCTCCTGAAAACAGTCTGTCTTTTCAGAGGTAAATGCCTGCTATCGTGTGCACATACCCTCAGGCTGGGTTCACACAACGTATTTTCAGACGTAATGAAAGCGTTTTACGCCTAGAATTACGTCTTAAAAAAACGGCTCCAATACGTCGGCAAACATCTGCCCATTACTTTCAATGGGCTTTACGATGTACTGTGTCGTCGACCTGTCATTTTATGCGTTGCTGTCAAAAGACGGCCCGTAAAATTACAGCGTTGTCAAAAGAAGTGCAGGACACTTCTTGGGACATAATTGGAGCCGTTTTTCATTGACTCCAATGAAGAACAACTCTAAAATACTTCCGTAAAAGACGCCCCGCAAAATGCGAGTACGAGAAATTACATCTGAAATTCAGGAGCTGTTTTCTCCTGAAAACAGCTCCGTAATTTCAGACGTAATTGCAGTTAGGCTGGGTTCACACGACCATGTTACGTCCGTAATGGACGGAACGTATTTCAGCCGGAAGTCCCGGACCGAACACAGTGCAGGGAGCCGGGCTCCTAGCATCATAGTTATGTACGATGCTAGGAGTCTCTGCCTCTCCATGGAACTACTGTCCCGTATTGAAAACATGATTACAGTACGGGACAGTTGTCCTGCAGCAAGGCAGGGACTCCTAGCATTGTACATAACTATGATGCTAGGAGCCAGGCTCCCTGCACTGTGTTCGGTCCGGGACTTCTGGCCGAAATACGTTCCGTCCATTACGGACGTAACATGGTCGTGTGAACCCAGCCTTATCGTGTGCACATACCCTTAGGGTATGTTCACACGGCCTATTTACGGATGTAATGCGGGCGTTTTTGCCCCGAATTACGTCCGAAAATAGCGCCTCAATAGCGCTGACAAACATCTGCCCATTGAAAGCAATGGGCAGACGTTTGTCTGTTTACACGAGGCGTAATTTACGCGTCGCTGTCAAATGACGGCGCGTAAATAGACGCCCGCGTCAAAGAAGTGACCTGTCACTTCTTTGGCCGTATTTGGAGCCGTTATTCATTGACTCCAATGAATAGCAGCGCCAATTACGTCCGTAATGGACGCGGCGTTCAAGCGCCTGCACATGCCGTTACGGCTGAAATTACGGGGATGTTTTCAGGCTGAAACATCCCCGTAATTTCAGCCGTTACGGACGCCCTCGTGTGAACATACCCTTATACTTATGGTATGTGCACACGACCTCTTTTCAGACGTAATGGAGGCGTTTTACGCCTCAAATTATGCCTGAAAAAACGCCCCTAATACGCCTACAAACATCTGCCCATTGCTTTCAATGGGAATTACGATGTTCTGTTCCCACGAGCCTTTATTTTACGCTTCGCTGTCAAAAAACGGAGCGTAAAAAGACGCTCCGTAAAAAGAAGTAGCATGTCCCTTCTTGAGGCGTTTTTTGGAGCTGATTTTCCATTGAACACTATGAAAAACTCCTCAAAAAACGTCTGAAAAGAAGCCTCAAAAGAAGCTCCAAATTTAATTCTCAGCTTCAAAAACGCCTGAAAATCAGAGGCTGTTTTCTCTGAAATCAGCTCTGTATTTTTGAGACATTTTTTGTTAAGCGTGTGAAGATACCCTAAGGGTATGTGCACACACACTATTTACGTCCGTAATTGACGGACGTATTTCGGCCGCAAGTCCCGGACCGAACACAGTGCAGGGAGCCGGGCTCCTAGCATCATACTTATGTACGATGCTAGGAGTCCCTGCCTCGCTGCAGGACAACTATCCCGTACTGTAATCATGTTTTCAGTACGGGACAGTTGTCCGGCAGCGAGGCAGGGACTCCTAGCGTCGTACATAAGTATGATGCTAGGAGCCCGGCTCCCTGCACTGTGTTCGGTCCGGGCCTTGCGGCCGAAATACGTCCGTCAATTACGGACGTAATTAGTGTGTGTGCACATACCCTAAGGAGTTAAGGCATCTGCAGTCAGTCTGATGGGGGATGGGACGTGTGTCCATGTAGTGGCTCAAAAATCCAACAGGTGGATACACCCGTGGGAAAACACTTCTCTGGACCTGATCACAGTTTGGCAGATTTAAAAGTCCTAATACTGAGGGGTCATTTTAAAAATAACAGAGAGAGAAAAATTTGGGAATTCAAGCGGATGATAAAATTCCAGTCATTGACACAAGGCCTCAATCTAGCACCAGGATTTATGAGCCACTACATGGACACACGTCACATCCCCCATCAGACTGACTCCAGATGCCTTAACTCCTAAATCATCACCCCTATAACCTCAGTTTTATTGCCCCGGCTTATCTTAATGATGTATCACCTCATGTACTAATTGTCTTTGTGTAAGATCTTAAATGTTGTGTTTTTTTTCTCAGTCATTCATTTGTAAACTGCCTGAAGAAGGAGCCTCTGTGCTCTGAAAGCCGCATATAGAACTTTTAGGCTGGGTTCACACAAGCACATTAACGTCCGTAATGGACGGACGTATTTCGGCCGGAAGTCCCGGACCGAACTCAGTGCAGGGAGCCGGGCTCCTAGCATCATAGTGATGTACGATGCTAGGAGTCCCTGTCTCGCTGTAGGACAACTGTCCCGTACTGTAATCATGTTTTCAGTACGGGACAGTAGTTCCACGGAGAGGCAGGGACTCCTAGCATTGTACATAACTATGATGCTAGGAGCCCGGCTCCCTGCACTGTGTTCGGTCCGGGACTTCCGGCCGAAATACGTCCGTACATTACGGACGTTAATGTGCTCGTGTGAACCCAGCCTTATGGTTAGCCAATAAAGGTATCATACCTTCTATACTTTTATCTTTTTTGACACAAAAGTATTTAACATTGCATATCAATTTAGAAGAACTGAATTACATTTGAGACTGTATTTAATATTAACTGCTTGGCGACGCGTGACGTAACTGTACGTTATAAGCTAAACTTCACTGCAACGGCTGGGATCAGACATAACTAGCAAAGTAAAGTGAACATGTTTTTGTATTTAGAGCTTTATTGCTGTACTTTTATATGTGAAATAACACAACAAACAAAACATTGTGTCACCATTATCCATTATTATATGGCGTCAAGTTGATATTGACTCCTGGTGACCAGATTGCAGATATCTGGGCAGCAATGCAAGTAATTACATTATGAATATAAACCCAATGCAATGAACAAATCCATTTCAATAGATTTTTAGTCTCTCTCATGAATGTGAAAGTGGTTAGTGTTGTGCTAGACATGTTCATGGTGTAGCTACCAGCAACAGTAGGAGACATAGGAGATACACATCATTTCTCTTCTTGCCAATAAAATAGAATGCTCTTTTGAAAACTGTCAGTCACAGTGTGAGCTGATAACCGAGTGAGACTCATCTATGTTATGGGAACTGCAAGGCCCTTGAGCTTCTGGTAGATATTGCACTTGTAGCAACTGGTTTCCCAGCATTCCAGGGAAGGGTTAACAGGACGGAAATATCTCCAATTGCATTAAGTAATGTGAGATATTTGCACTTCAAAAGGAAATGCAAACAACAATCCTCCCTCCTGATTTCTTTATTATGTCTGCGCTTCATTCCTCCTGACTTTGATGATCACACACCAAAGCTTGTCAGCGATGGGAGGGAGTGGCCCAACCGCACTGCTTAATAAGTGTATCTCTACGTATTAGTTCAAATTGGATAACGTCTGGAGATGAGACGACATCAAGTTAAATTTCACATTACTTATATCAGTTCATGCTGCACATACGTATATGTCCATTATATTACACGGACAGGGAACGTGGGTGGCTATGTACGGACTTGAGCAATGATTTTATTGTGCAAATGTAGTAAAACGTAAAAAAAATCTATACATTTTTAGTATCGCCACAATTGTACCGACCCATAGAATAAAGGTAACATGTTATTTACGCCACATAGTGAGCGGCGTAAATTTAAAGGGTGAAAAACAATGCTTAATAAAAGTTAATCAATATATTATATGCACCCAAAAATGGTGTGATTGTACTTATTAAGTGATTGTAGTAGTGTTCACTTAAAGAGGCTCTGTCACCACATTATAAGTGCCCTATCTCCTACATAAGGAGATGGGCGCTATAATGTAGGTGACAGCAGTGCTTTTTATTTAAAAAAAACTATCTATTTTCACCACTTTATTAGCGATTTTAGATTTATGCTAATGAGTTGCTTAATGCCCAAGTGGGCGTATTTTTACTTTAGACCAAGTGGGCGTTGTACAGGGGAGTGTATGATGCTGACCAATCAGCGTCATGCACTCCTCTCCATTCATTTAGTCAGCGCATAGGGATCCTTTTAGATTTAGATATTCACAATCCCTGCACTTCGTTACTGTTTCTGTGGTAGTTAGGAAGAGTAATCTCGCGAGATTACGCTGTAGATGACAGGTTACAACGAGATTATGCTTCCTCTGCTGTATCTACCACAGAAACAGTAACGAAGTGCAGAGATTGTGAATAGACATCCCGTGGAATGTCTATTCACTGTCTAAACACTTCAGTATTGTTAATGTGTTAGTATAAGACAGCACATAGAGATCTAAAAGGATCCCTATGCGCTGCCTAAATGAATGGAGAGGAGTGCATGACTCTGATTGGTCAGCGTCATACACTCCTCTGTACAACGCCCACTTTGTCTAAAGTAAAAACACGCCCTCTTGGGCATTAAGCAACTCATTAGCATAAATCTAAAATCGCTAATAAAGTGGTGAAAACAGATCGTTTTATTGAATAAAAAGCACTGCTGTCATCTACATTATAGCACCGATCTCCTTATGTAGGAGATAGGTCACTTATAATGTGGTGACAGAGCCTCTTTAACTTATTGCACTGCTGGGCTAAATAATATACAAAAGTCCTGCCACTTTTGTATATAAAAAATGGTGTGCTTGAAAAATACAACTTGTCCCGCAAAAAAGAAAACCCTCATATGGCTTATGTAGACGGAAAAATAAAAAAAGTTATGACTATTAAAAATGAGACGGTGAAAAAACTAAAAATAGTGCTTGGTCATTCCCACAAAAAGGGCCCGGTCGTTAAGGGGTTAAAGACACCTTGATAAGTGGAAATGTGAGTTATCCATTTTGTATTTTAACTATTATAAGCATTAGCATATTTCATTCAGCTTCATCTTATTTCTACTCCAATATTGATCCATTTTCGCCAATATACCAATAGCCCTGATAGTTTTCTTTTGTGCCTAGTCTGTCGCAATATAACATTGTATGTAAACTAAAACCAGTAAATACCAAAAAGTTGCACTTGACCTGTCATCTCACAAGACAAGTCAAGCTAGGACAGAATATAAGAGGTCAGAGAAGCAATGCTACATTCATGTAGAGTGGGGAGGACTATGCCTGCAGAGGGACTTCATTTTGATACATACAGTGTGCATGGGTCTGCATATAAACACAGTAGCATGTAGAATGTGTCACAACCTGTGGGTATGTGGACCCACTGGGCCGTATTGCCGTAGCGGGATAGCAGCTGGCCAAACAGTATACCAAGTCAATGTTTAGATATAGTCCAAGCACAAGGGTACCTGTAGTCGTTCAGACATTAATGGAGGCTAACAGACGGGGCCTTGGCAGCAGACACCAGGCGTGGTGTAACACAGCAGGCGGGACCAGGGGCACAACACGAGTCCAACTTTCTAAGGCACAGGAACAAAGGTAGCACGGGATACAGGATACAGGTAGCAGGTACGGGAACACTGGGAACAGGATAACACTAAGGGATCATTTCCAAGACTAACACAGGTAAACACAACAACGCTTAGGTAATGAATGAAAGGGCAGGGCCCTTTTTATAGTCCAAGGTGATCATGGGCTAATTACAGATTTTACTCATGTGTGTGCATTGGCCCTTTAAGGCCGGGCGTGAGCTCGCGCGCAAACTACGGGAACCAGTGCAGCGATGCGGAAGTGAGTGCCAGTGTCTCTCAGGAGGGAGATGCCGCCCTACACTCACTTCTCCATGGCCGAGGCCGTCGGGGGGCAGGTAAGACTGACGGTCCGAGGCTGTGGACATTGCAGAAGGGAGTTAGGCCTCATACACACGACAGTATTTTTGCGGCCGTAACTCATACGATAAATTTCGGACCCATTCTTTTCTATGGTCCTATGCACACGACCGTGATTTACATGAATCAGTACGGGGCCGCAAATCCGGACTGCAATTACTATGAACAAATCATTTTACGGTCTGGATTTGCAGATTCACTAATACTGGTGAATTGTTGTGGATCAGTGAGTCCTTATGACACACGTTTGCAAAACAAGTTTTTTTTTCAGTACGATGGACTGCAACGGACCCGTGGTTTTGTGGACTTCCAAAGCAATGCGGTTGTGTGCATGAGGCCAAAGTTTTTCATGTTCATACTGTACCACTTGCATTACTTTGCAGTAATTTTATTCTAATAAGCAAAAATTAGTTTTTACTGTATGAGCACAAGAAAGTGAAATGCGTTTGTGATGAGCACTGTACATGGGACAAAACACCATTGTTCAGACAGCAAATATCTTAGAACTGCCGATGAATATAAGTCATTGAACTCTCTGCAAGGTTCTAACTGGGAGTTGTAGTTCACATGCCCCGGAGAGTCATAAGGTATCTATCCCTGCAGGGATGAAACCTTCCCTATTGTTTAATATATAAAAATATTGTTCAGCTACTTTAGAAAAAGCAACCAGCTGAGCTTCATGTGATCTCTAACATCCATTGGCTTTATGAAAGACAACAGTACTAAGCTAGAGATCTCATGAATTTTCTGATATTCCACAGTCAAATTCAGACAACAGTTTTATTGAATGTTTTCTTTGTCGTGTGTACTGCCGATAACCCGATCAAAGGGAAGCTTCAGACTCCAGCAGTGCAAGAAAGGTTATCACTGCCTATCAACAAACCACTACTTCAATCATCTTACACAGGCTCTTCTTAGGAGAAGAAACTTTTCACCATGAAATCTATTGGGAAATGGTATTCAGGGAGTATGTAACAACATAAATGTTCTCTCATAGCGTCAAAATAATTCAACATTTCATAACACTGTAATATAGGTTATAAACAACTATTATTCACCAAAGCAAGAGACAAGTGAAGGCATAAATAAGAATGTATTAACCCCTTACTGCGGCAGCCAGTCCAATGTGGACGTAAACTGCTGTTTGGGTACGCTGTAGGGCTCAGAAGGGAGGGAGCGCCATTTGGCTTTTGGAGCGCAGATTTTGCTTGGTTGTAGTTCTGTTTTGGGTTTTACTGATATTTCAGTTTATAATGTAGGGGCATGGGTAAGCTGTGCGGAGTACATCAAGGCACAATAAGACGGTATAATAATGGGGTCAATAATACATAAAAACAATCCATAGATGTGTGTTACGCTGTGAAGCAATCCTTTCTGCACAGGTCAGTGTCGCACTGATAAATGGTGTCCTTTCTTATCCCCCTTTTGGAACACACTCTGCACGTTTTTTTGACCTTCCTTTCTTCCCTTGCAGTTTGGGGAACTTTGCTGGCAAATGTTTTTATTTTTGCATCGACATAGCCGTATGAGGGCTCTTTTTTTGCAGGAGAAGCTGTCATTTTTATTGGTACCATTTTGGGATACATGCAACTTTTTGATCACTTTTTATTAAATTTTTTTGAGAGGTAATGTGACCAAAAAACAGCAATAGTGGCATTGTTTTTTTGACGTTCAACATGCAGAATAATTTACATGTTAACGTTATTCGTCGGGTTAGAATGATTATGACCATACCAAATTTATATAGTTTTTTATGTTTTGCCACTTTTACACAATAAAAACATCCATAACATTTTTATTTTTCTGTTGATATAACTGGGTGAGGACTTGTTTTTTGTGAGACAATTTGTAGTTTTGGGGAACAATTTAGAGGTACAGGAGACTTCATTTTTTTTTACATTTATTTTTATTAACCCCTTCCCGCAGCAGCCCTTTTTCAGATTTTCATTTTCGTTTTTTCCCCCCCACATTCCAGAAGCCATAGCGTCTTTATTTTTCCATCGATATAGTAAGGGCTTGATTTTTGCGGGACGAGTTGTAGTTTTTCGTAGCACCATTTATTTTGCTGTATAATGTACTAGGAAACAGGAAAAAAATTATTTGTGGAGTAGAAAATGAAAAAAACAGCAATAGCAACCATCGCCCCCCCCGATTGCGGTGGGCGCGATGAGCTGTTAGAGGAGGTCGCCCCCCTCTTTCTGAGGATTTAAATGCTGCGGTCGGTATTGACTGCGGCATTTAACTAGTTAAACTAGCGGGATCGCGCTCGAGCGCGATGCCGCTAATTACTCTGAAGTGTCGGCTGTAACATACAGTCGACATCGGCATCGTATGGAACGAGCTCACTGCTTGAGCCCGCTCCATACTTCCCCTACCCGACTTTGGCGTATGGATACGTCAAATGTCGGGAAGGGGTTAAAGTACTTTTGTTTTCAATCAAAGATGATAGCAACAAATCTTTTATCAGGACATCACCTTGCAATAGCAAAAAAAAAAAAAAATTACCCCAATTATTCCCCTTCAATCCATCCCTATATCCTCCAAGGCAAGAACAATAAAAACGAACGTAAAAAAGAAAAAAAAAAGGGAGGGCAATGAAACCCCTTTGGGAAAATGATACGAGCATATAGCAATGGACGTCATGATAGCAGTATGTACCCACAAACCATGACCTATTTAATGGCCATCCTCCATCTAGTCAATTTTTTTTCTAGTATCTTCCATTTTTAGTACTCTGTTCTCAGCTAGGCAGACTTCATGTGTATAGCACTGATTAACTTTTCCTACCACCAAATTTATATCTAGTCTTTTCGCCTTTTTCTAACTGAGGGCTATTATTGCTCTAGCTGCATTTCATACATGATTTATTACCCATTACAGTCTATGGGGATAAGTTCAAACAATACATTAATCAGAACAAGTTTAGATAGGGGAGGTTCTTCTCGCCTAAAAATCCTGAATATTAAGCCAAAGACTTCCTTCCAAAAAATTATAATTACTGCACAGTCCCAACACATATGCTTTAGATCTGCCTTACATTGCACTGTCACCAGCATAAATTTGAATAATTAGGATAGATCTTCGCTATTTTACCTGGGAACAAGTGCCGTCTTAGTTTACGTGTGGCCTCTAGATGGTTAATACAGTAAGAGTATTTATTAGACCATCTGATTGCTTGTAGTAGCCAAACTTTTAGTGGATAGATGTTACTAAATTCCTTCTCCCAACTTCTCATATAAGGCAACTTGCCATAAGATTTAGAATTAATGATATCTCTATGAATAGCAGAAATATCTCCCTTGTTAGACTGACTATAGTATAAAAAGGACTAAATCTAAAGAGTTTGTATCCCTTATCAGACCACAATTCAGCAAAATAGATTTAATTCTCAGATAAGAATATAACTGGGCTTTTGGCAAATTCCAGACTTCCATTAATTTTGAGAATTACTTAATTTTAATACTGTCACACAACTACTCCAATGAACTAATTTCGCCCTGACTCCACAAGAAGAAATTAAAATTTGGTAGTAGATCCCCCAAATACTCCAACCGAAAATCTGCCATATTCATCTTAAGGCCCAGATCAGTTAAAAGGTATTTGTTCCATATTTTTAGGGATACCTTTGTTGAATCTAGAACTAATTTTGAGATTTTACACTTAGGGTATGTGCACACACACTAATTACGTCCGTAATTGACGGACGTATTTCGGCCGCAAGTACCGGACCGAACTCAGTGCAGGGAGCCGGGCTCCTAGCATCATAGTTATGTACGATGCTAGGAGTCCCTGCCTCTCTGCAGGACAACTGTCCCGTAATGTAATCATGTTTTCAGTACGGGACAGTAGTTCCATGGAGAGGCAGGGACTCCTAGCATCGTACATAACTATGATGCTAGGAGCCCGGCTCCCTGCACTGTGTTCGGTCCGGTACTTGCGGCCGAAATACGTCCGTCAATTACGGACGTAATTAGTGTGTGTGCACATACCCTTACTTAGAATATCCTTTAAAGAGGATTCCCCCAGTTGTGTCCATTCAATATAAACCCAAGGCTCTTCCACTGATTCCAACTAATAAAATGTTAATGGTCCCAGAATTATTGCTATTTGGTACCCTTCTATATTCGTAACCCCATTCCTCCCATGCTCATATGATTAAACATTACCCAGTTAGATATTATCGACCGTTTTGGGCCCCAAATAAATTTAAGGATCACATTATTCATTTTTTTAATTATGGATTTGGGGAACAATAAAGGAATACATCGAAAAGTATATAATATAACTGAAAGTATATTGATCTTGATTATATTTAATTTAGCAATCCATGAAAATCCATTTCTCCTGTATTTGGATAGTTCTTGGATAGTTCTTTTCTAAGGGCCAATTCACATCAGCGTTGTCTTCCAGTTCTTCTGTTCCGTTCAACCTTTCCTTTAGGGCAGATTCACACGAGCGTTGCGTTTTTGCGCGCGCAAACAACGCGGCGTTTTGCGAGCGCAAAAACCATTTGACAGCTGCGTGTGTCATGCGTGTCTGATGCGCGGCTGCGTGATAGTGACGCCCGTCACTGTCCAAGGTGCTGAAAGAGCTAAATCTTTCAGCACCCTCGACAGTGAATGCCGAACACAACAGCGAAAAACCTGTAAAAAAAAAACATAAAGTTCCTACTTACCGAGAACTTCCCGGCCGTTGCCTTGGTGACGCGTCCTTGGTGACGCGCCTCTCTTGACATCGGGCCCCACCTCCCTGGATGACGCGTCAGTCCAAGTGACCGCTGCAGCCTGTGATTGGCTGCAGCCTGTGCTTGGCCTGTGATTGGCTGGAGCTGTCACTTGAACTGAAGTGTCATCCCGGGAGGTCGGACTGCAGGAAGGAGACAGGAGTAATCGGTAAGTTAGAACTTCGTTTTTTTTTTACAGGTTCGTGTATTTTGGGATCGC
This sequence comes from Rhinoderma darwinii, assembly GCF_050947455.1. NCBI lineage: Eukaryota > Metazoa > Chordata > Amphibia > Anura > Rhinodermatidae > Rhinoderma > Rhinoderma darwinii. Next base: position 211,823,009 of record NC_134688.1, on the reverse strand, counting down.
AAGTCACTGTCCATGGTGCTGAAACAGTTTAACTCTTTCAGCACCATGCACAGTGAATGTCTTCCGACGTCGCGGACCGGAAATTTTTTTGCCGGGTTCGGCCAAAACGAGTTTGGCCGAACCCGGTGAAGTTAGCTTCGGTTGTCGGGGTTCGCTCCTCGCAAAGACACTCCGTTTGGATGCTTGGAAACAGAAAAGGACGTGGTGCTTTTCTGTTTCCATTCATCCTTTTGACAGCTGTTGCGTAAACACGCAGTTCGCACGGAAGAGCTTCCGTGCGACCTGCCTGGTTTTCACGCACCCATTGACTTCAATGGGTGCGTGATGCGTGAAATACGCAAAGTTATTGAACCTGTCGCGTATTTTGCGCAGCGAACAAACGCTGCGCAAAATACACGGACTGTGTGTACTGCCCCATAGACTTCTATAGGGCATTGCGTGCCGCGCGAAAACCACGCGGTCTACACGCTGCCAAATCACGCTCGTGTGAATCCCCCCTTAGAGGAACAGATGAATGGAAAGCCAAACATAAACTATTTCTTCAATTTGCATTACCCTTGATTTCAATGGTATTTTTTTTTCAGTTAGTTTCAGTTTGCCTCCGTTCCGCTTGGTTTCCATTTTTTTTCACGGAAACAGTAGCGTTTCCGTGAAAAAAAAACGGGAACCTAGCACAACGGAAGCAAACTGAAAGCAACTGTGAGAAAAAATACCATTGAATGATAATGCAAATGGAAAAAATAGTTTACATTTGGCTTTCCGTTCATCTGTTCTTCTAAAGGAAAGGTTGAACGGAACAGATGGATGGAAAGACAACGCTGATGTGAATAGGCCCTTAGAGAAGAACTAACCAAATACAGGGGACGTTGGTTTTGTTTTTTAATAAAAATGATTATCAGTATGTTTTGTGCAACTTTGTAATTACATGTTATTAAAAATAATTTTTACTTTTTGAGATACAGCTGCTTTGTATACTTTATACAGAGCAGCTGTATCGTGCGCTGAGACCTGAATTCAGGGCCGGCCTTAGGATAGATGGGCCCCGTGCGAAATGATCTTTTGGCGCCCCAGCCCATTATTTAAAAAAATGCCCCATAAAAAAAGTATCATTTATATAATATTTAATAATATAATATATTATAACCCCTTCAAGGACACAGTATTTTTGGCCTCTAATTGTGCCCACAATATCATGCCCCCTGTAGTACCCCTACACAGTATAATGTCCGCTTAGTGACCCGCACACACAGTGACCCCTGTAGATTTTGCATACAGCTTCCCTGTAGACAGCGCCATAATCCCCACCTCCCCCTTGTATATCGTATCATACAGCCCCCCACCTCCCCCTTGTAAACAGTGCCCCCAAACAAAAATAAAAATTGTAGTCGCCTAGGCCCCATTCCCACAACGAACTGAACTGCTCCACAACAGGATCTTTGCATAGGCCGGCATGATTTTGTAGCCTAGTACAGAGTTTCCCAACCTTTTCCGACTCGAGGCAGCACTGGAAAAATAAAATTTCCTCAGGGCACCCCTACCAATTTTTTTTTCGAGAAATACAGGAAACTGCTAAAAACAAGCACTTCACTCGTAGAGTATGTTCACACAGCACTTTTTGTAAGCCAAAAAAAATCTGCCTTAAAATTCTTTCAGGAATTTACAGCGTTGTTTGACCTTTTTTTTTTTTTTGTTTTTTCTTAAGCCGTTGAAGCTAATGCAAAAGACGCAGGGAAAAAAGCTTCAAACGGGCGACACAGGTATTTTCTGGCTCCCATTGATTTCAATTGGAGGTCACAGTAAAATGACCATCAGCCTCCCACTCACAGTAAAATAAACATCAGCCCGCCACTCACAGTAAAATGACCATAAGCCTCCCACTCACAGTAAAATGACCATCAGCCCCACACTCACAGTATAATAATCATCAGCCCCCCCACTCACAGTATAATAACCATCAGCCCCCCCACTCACAGTAAAATGACCATCAGCCCGCCACTCACAGTAAAATGACCATCAGCCCATCACTCACAGTAAAATGACCATCAGCCCCCCACTCACAGTAAAATGACCATCAGCCCGCCACGAACAGTAAAATGACCATCAGCCCACGACTCACAGATTCCCCCTGTAGATAGTGCCACACAGCCCCTTGTAGGTAGTGCCACACAGCAACTTTGTAGGTAGTGCCACACAGCCCCTTGTAGGTAGTGCCACACAGCCCCTTGTAGGTAGTGCCACACAGCCCCCTTGTAGATAGTGCCACAAAGCCCCCTTGTAGATAGTGCCACACAGCCCCCTTGTAGATAGCGCCACACAGAACCCTTGTAGACCGCGCCACACAGCCTCCATGTAGACAGCGCCACACAGCCCCTTTGAAGATAGCGCCACACAGCCCCTTTGTAGATAACGCCACACAGCCCCCTTGTAGATAGCACCACACAGCCCCCTTGTAGATAGTGCCACACAGCCCCCTTGTAGATAGTGCCACACAGCCCCCTTGTAGATAGTGCCACACAGCCCCCTGTAGATAGTGCCACACAGCCCCTTGTAGAGAGTGCCACATAGCCCCATCTAGTTAGTGCACACAGGTCCCTGGTAGGTAGTGCCTCACAGCCCCCTGGTAGGGAGTGCCTCACAGCCCCCTCGTAGGTAGTGCCACACAGCCCCCTTGTAGGTAGTGCCACACAGCCCCCTTGTAGGTAGTGCTACACAGCCCCCTTGTTGGTAGTGCCACAGAGCCCACCGCCCCCTTGATGGCAATGCCACACAGCCCACAGCCCCCTTGTTGGTAGTGCCACACAGCCCCCTTGTTGGTAGTACCACACAGCCCCCTTGTAGGTGATGCCACACAGCCCACAGCCCCCTTTTAGATAGCACCCAACCTTCCTGTAGATAAGGTAGCTCCCTGAAGGAGTGAAATCACTGTGTGGCCGGGGATTCCGCTCCTGGAGCGCTCCACTTGATGTCTCTGTCCATATATGGACAGTGACATTAGGGACAACTCCTGAAGCGGAATCCCTGTCCACAGCGTTGCCGACACTGTGACCGGGGATTCCACTCCAGGAGAAGACCCTGTCGTCTGTGTCCATTTTTGGACAGTGACGTCATTGGCTTCTCCTGGAGTGGAATCCCCGGTCACAGAGTCGTCAACGTTGTGGACGGGGATTCCGCTTCAGGAGTTTCCCCTGATGTGACTGTCCATATATGGACAAAGACATCAAGCGGAGCGCTGCAGGGGCGGAATCCCCGGCCACACGGAGATTCCGGTCCTTTAGGGAGCTACAGTGGCGCTAGTAGATAGCAGAGCATGGAAATACCTCCCTGCTCTGCTATAGTGCCGTTGCTACCGCTGTAGCAGCCGCAGTGGCTGCTAGCGAAGCCGCCTCCAATGGGAGCACGGCGCGGGCGCCCTCATGCCCGATGTCGCCGCTAGCTGCCGCTATGGCTGCTACAGCGGTAGCGACGCTAGTGAGTGCAATAGCGCCCGGGCGGAAAGGCGACTGCTGAGTCGCCGGGCCCGGGCGCTTTTGAAACAAGCAGGGGAAGAGAGCCAGCGCAGCGCCCCCTTCCACCTGCTGGTGTAATGCGCCCCGTGCAAAAGCACAGGTCGCACACCCCTAAGGCCGCTGACCTGACGAATACAGGTTTCAGCACTAGATAAAGATGCTCTGTATACAGTATATAAAGCAGCTGTATCTCAAAAAGTTAAAATAATTTTTAATAAAATGTAATTACAAAGTTGCACAAAACACACTGAGAAACCTTTTTATTAAATTGATAAAATTAAAATAAAATTATTTCAAAGGTGTACATAGCCTTTAAATGTATTGTATCTAATAATTGCTTGAGTTGTGAGTGAGATACATATTTCCAAATAGGTAAATCCCTTTTCTGTCCATTTGTATTGGCAAATTAGTCTGTAGTTTATTCTATTGCGCCCATTGAACTTTCCAAGTTGGAGCATGTTAATGTAATATCATCTGCATAAAGGCCAATTATAAATTCCCTTGCCCCACTTTTAATCTCATGAATATCCTTATTCTGTCTATTTGCTTAAGCCAGGGGTTCTAATGTAAGGTTAAAGATCAAGCGGGAGAAGGGGCATCCCTGTCTTGTTCCATTTGAAATGCCAAATTCTCTAGAGGTAAAACCCCAGATTGGACACTAGTGCATTTGGTTGGGTATAAAGAGATAATATTGCCCTTAGAAAGAAGCCTGAAAAGCCACATTTTTTTTAGATTTCTTTGGACGAACCCCCAGTGCACTCTATCAGACGCAGATGTAGATGTAGAGAGATTAGCACATAATTGAGGAAAACATTTTGATGTCTCCATTTAAAAGATATATGGGCCTGTAGTTTTCTGGCAACAAGGGATCATTACCTAGCTTATATATTGTAGTAATCGTTGCTGCAAGCATCTCCTTTGGAGGAGTACAACCTATACCAAATAAATTAAAAAGAGAAGTGAAGTGTGGAGCAAGTGGTTCTACACACTTGGAATAATACTCATTAATAAATCCACCTGGTCCAGATATCCTACAGGAGTATAAAGATACAATCGCTTTCCGCACCTCTTCCAAGGTAAATTCCCCATTAAGGCTCATTAGTTGCCCTTCATCCAGCTAAGGTAGATTTGAATTATTCAAAAAAGCAATAATGAAGCTTTCTGAAGGATGTTCTAGAATCTAGATGAAAAAAAAAAAATATATTATAAAGGTCATATTAATCAGCAAATATATTTATTATAGCGTGTGGATCATACGAAATATTCCCGTCCGAGAACTTTTCTATTGATCTAGAAGCTTTTTGTTTTTTTAGTATGTTAGCGGCTCTGTCACCACATTATAAGTGGCCTATCTCTTACATCATGAGATCGGCGCTGTAATGTAGATTACAGCAGTGTTTTTCTTATTTAGAAAAACGATCTATTTTCACCAAGTTATGACCTATTTTAGCTTTATGCTAATTACTTTCTTAATGTCCAATCAGCGTCATACACTTCTCTCCATTAATTTACTCAGCACATAGTGATCCTGCATTGTTCACAATGTGAACTCACTGCTGTAAATCCCACACAAACGTTAGCGAAGTGTCGGGATTGTGAACAGACATCCCGTCCTGGTTGGACGCAATGTCTATTTACTGTCAAGGCACTTCAGTAACGTTAATGTGTGTGTATGTGACTGCACATAGTGAACAACGCAGGATCGCTATGTGCAGGGTAAATGAATGGAGAGAAGTGTATGACGCTGATTGGTCACTGATTGGTCAGCGTCATACACTTCTCTTTACAACACCCACTTGGTCAAAAGTAAAAACGCCCAGTTGGGCATTAAGAAAGTCATTAGCATAAAGCTAAAATCGCTCATAACTTGGTGAAAATAGATCATTTTTCTAAATAAAAAACAATGCTGTAATCTACATTACAGTGCCCATCTCCTTATGTACAAGATAGGGCACTTATAATGTGGTGACAGAGCCTCTTTAATATCTTACCTACTTTATCTCCCATTGCATAGCAGTGTGCCTTAGTATATCTTACTTCAGCACTATATTCTTGAATAAGAAATTTTTATATTTCATGTCGGGTGGCCTTGTAACTCTTGACGTATGCTGTCTACAGGCTGCTCTTTATGTATTTTTTCCAATTCATTTAGATAATCTGTTAATAATTTAATCTTCTAATCTTCTTCAATTATTTTTTTTTTCCTGTAGACCACAGAATACACCACTTATCACAGCCTTATGGGCTTATGGGCCATCCAGATAGTTGATTTGAAACACCTCCTCGGTTTCATTAATCTGAAAATGTTCCCCTATTGCATGTATTAAGTCTTTCCTGTTGTTATGCCTGCGGTTGCTGACCACTGGCACGGCCCACTTATCGGTAGGACTGCATCTTCATGTAGGTGTCTCCCTCCTCAGAGACGTTGACACACACGGCTGCAGTGCTCTCCTGTGTCCTGTAGGGTGCATGTGCACGCTCACTCCCGGCCTTAAAGGGCCAGTGCCGCACCTGTCTAAAGTTTCCCAATCAACCCAGTAACACCCTGGACTGTAGCTCACCTCCTGACGCCCACAGCCATGGATCTGTGAGCGCTGGTCCCCATCTCCTTCCTAGGAGACGCCAGCGCTCACTTCCGCTCTGGTCCGCTGGGTCCCGTAGGGTGCGCGCGCACGCTCGTGCCCGCTCTTAAAGGGCCAGCATGCGCACATGAAGACAATCATCATCATCAACTCACATGATTTCCTGGACTATAAGAAGGCCCCAGCCCTTCTGATCCTTGCCTGAGCATTGTTAGTATATCCCAAGTCTGTTTTGCAAAATGTCCCTTGGTGTTTCCCTTTCCAGTTGTTACCCGTGCCCTGTTACCTGTTCATGTATCCCGTGCTGTGTTCTTGTTCCTGTGCCTACTAGTTGGAGTCGAGTCTACTGCATCTGCTATTGTTCGCAGTCCGGAGTCATTTACCACGTCCAGTGGGATTCGCCACGTCTGGCGCAACCTGCAGCACCTGTTGTCATCCTCTGCATCTGGCGTTACCTGATGCACCTCCATCCGTGCCAGAGCTGCGGCCACTGTCTGTTATATCCAGGTACCCTTGTGCGGGACTTTGTATAGCTGGGGTTCCCTATTGTTTGGCCAGCTGCCTCCCTGCTATAGGTGCGGCATAGTGGGTCCACATACCCACATACCGTGACACATACACAGATGAAATAAAAAATGGCAGCCCCCAGTTAAGTAAAAAAGTTGAAATAAAAAAAATTTGACAAAAAATAAATAAAGTAAATATAAAATTTTATTGAATTAAAACACAAGTTAATAAAAAAAAAACATCATGACACCTTAACTTTAACATTTAAGCAAAAAAAATCCAATTAAATTTGGTTAAAGAAATATATGTTCTCTCCTATCTGCTCTTAGAAAGTGAAATATATATACCCTCCCATCTACTCTTAAAAAGTTCACAAGAGAATAATAATAAAAGTAAATTAAAAAAACACAGACAAAAAAAAAATAGCCGCAGAGGATATTAGATCATACAATAATTTTTTAGCTATCCCATTATTATATGACTCATGTTTGGGAGATAGTAGCTATCTTTTTTATGGGCGATACCAACAGCTGAGTAGAAGAAGTTTCCAACTTCACCCAGTCTTGAGGCAACTTTTCTGGGATGTATAAGGAATTCTTCTTATGTGTCACTCTAGGCTCTGTTATTATCTATCCCCTTGATGCAAGAATATATTGTGCTGATTTGGGATTTATAGAAATATACAGTTTAGCGTCTGTTGTAAAGATGAATTTTAATGGAAACCTCACTTATAGCATAAATTTCTTGCTATCAGAATAGATGTGATCTCTCTGAATTCTTTGCACTTAGCCAATGTAGCAGAGGATAAATCTAGAAATAAGATGACATTTTTTTTTCTGGAATATTTGTTAGCTGCTCTCATTAATTCTTCTTTTATATAAAAAAAATACACTCTGACGATTACGTCCCTTGGTATGCTGGCAGGGATCTTGCTAGGTTTCCTGAATCGATGTGCTCTATCAATCATTAAATCTGTATCTGTCACATTGGGTAATAAAGCAGACATTAGATCCAAATTTATCTCAACAATTCAGCATCGGTTGTCGATTCTGGGACCCCTCTTAAACGGAAATTGTTACGCCTCGATCTATCTTCTAGATCAATCAATTTGATTGATCTTTGTCCCTATTTGCTCCATTGGGGCTTTATTCATGTCTATTAAAGCATTGCAAGTTTCTGTTAGATTTGTTGTTTGTGATTCCACCATAGCAGTACGATCGCCCAGCTCTACTATTTCAGATTTCAGATCTGTTGTCATGGCTTTAATATCTGTTTGTAGATTATCCAGCATTTTCTGCAATGTTTCTAATGTTATTTGACTTTTTTCTCCTTTTTGATAGGTTGAGAGTATGCAGAGAGTTTACTGGGGAGACAATATTGGAAGTCATAACAGTGGATTGTGTGTTCTCGTGAGGATCCGTGCTTGCCGCTTGGTTAGCTGGAAAATAAGTCGTTCACTTGGTTCTCTTATTCGTAACCTTTTTACGACGGCCCATTTTAATAACTTCTAGGTTGACATATATCAGCAGTTCAGCACATAAATGTATGTATATTTCTAGCCATAAGGAATGAAATGTTCATTTAAAAATAGATATCTTGTACTTTGAAACATAAACTTTCAATATTCATACATCTGTAGCAGATTTTAGAACTTTAACTCGCCTCCATCTTCGCAGCAGCTTAGTGCAAAATAATTTCGTACAATTATCGTAGTCTATATTTTTCTTTAGTAACTTTTACTTCCTTGCCTCTAAAGTAGATTTTAGAACAATAGCCTGCCTCCCGCTTATCATCAGAGTAATATTAGACGATAACAATAACAGATAAAATTGTTCTAATTTTAAAGCGTCAATTTTCAATATTCAAACTATAACCTGCCTAACAACTTAACAACAACTTAGAGCAGGATACTGTCATCCATTGTAGTGGCTTTTAATTTCTTGTGACTGTAGTAGATTTTAAAACTACAGCCTGCCTCTGGCTTATCAGCTGGGTGCACTTTTATTTCCATAGCCAGCAATCAACATAGATTTATACAGCTGAAGTAGATTTTAGAACTGTAACCTGCCTCCAACAGTTTTGCGCAGGGTAATTTCACAGCCTTTATTTTCCTTTAATGGCATTTGATATTTTTTTTAGCTAGCAGCAGATCTTAAAACTATCGCCTGCCTCTGGCTTATCAACAGTGTGCACTTTTATTTCCTCAGCACATAGATTCCAGCAAAGGGAAATACAATTCTTGAATACTAATATCAGACAGTATGCTTCATTAATAGGTAGCTGTGTTGCACCTTAAAGCATAAATTCCCAATATTCATACAGCTGCGATAGATTCGAAAATTTTAGATTGTAATCTGCCTCCGGCTTGTCAGCTGTTTAGCACAGAATAATTTCATACAGTTATAGTAGCCTCTATTTTCATTTAGTAGCCTTTAGTTTCTTGGAGCAGATGTTTGTAGATTTTGAAACTACAGTCAATCTCTAGCTTTTTGACAGGATTTACTCTTATTCCCGCGGCCAGGGAGTGTTTACAACTACTAACACCTCTAACTCACATTCAAACCCCCTAGGGCTCATTGGTGTCATACACATTGGCCTGGCTGTTCCTTTATCCGTATACCTCACTGCCCAACAGTCATCCAGAACAGCCACCTAATCACACTAGTGCATACAGTGTATGGAGGAAAGGTCCCGGGCAGTAATGACGTCCGCCGGCTCTCATCTAGCTCTCACTCCAATAGTAGCAGGAAAGAGCGACTCTAAACTTTCTTCTTTCTTCCCTGCAAGCATTCGTGACAGAGGCAGGAGTTGTGTGTGGTAGCGTCTGCTCACGACTGGTAGTAATTGTCACAGGAGTAGCGTGTGGCTGCTATCTTTTGGAGGCAAAGAGTCTCAAATACAGCAGTTCTGGCATTTTTTTTTTACGGTGTCGACCGTTCAAGATAACTGATGTGATAGTTTAATAGTTCGGATTGTTACGGATGCGACAATACCAAGTATGTATAGGTTTTTCTTTCTCATAATAAAAGACTTATTATGGGAAAAAGGCAAATTTTTGTTTTTTGAACTTGAAACATATTTTTTTTTAAGCTCGTTTTAATGAAAAGAGTAGTAACAAAGCAGCATCATAAAGTACATCGATAAGGGAAAACAGTGTCCCAATAATTGTTTTTACATCGTGTCACAAATAACTGCTATTGGTAATATATAGTCATGGCAGTAAAATATTGTACAGTAGTTACATTTATAGATGTCATAGCAACTAATAGATACACTGAGGCGTCATACATATGACGTGGATGATCATACAAGAGGTCTAGGGAGAAAGCTCCGGCATCTTTTGGGTATATCTAAGGGTGTGCGCCACCACCAAGGGTGAGTATAGTTGCTCTAAGGTCACGAGAGGTATAATTGGTACTTGGGGAGTTACACCATGATCCCCACACCTTGAGGAATTTGTCTGGGCAATTTCTCTGTTTAAAGATGATTTTCTCGTATGAAACCGTGGCATTGACCATTCGCACACAAGCTGAGATAAGAGGGGGTCTTCTATCTATCCATCTCATCGTGATGGCCTTTCTGGCTAGAAATAAAGTCTATCTCAGGAAAACTCTGGTATAATGAAGCCAAAATTCGATATCCAAAATGCCAGACAAGCAAATCTTCGGTAAGCAAGGAATAGGTGGATCCGATATAGAATTGAGGAAGTCTACTATTTTAGAACAAAAGAAGTGTATTACAGGGCAAGCCCATACCATGTGCCAGAAATCTGCTCGAGCGTGAGTGCACTTACAACAGGTTGGTTCTAAAATTCGCTGCATTCTGAACAGCGTAAGGGGGGTTAAATAAACGGTGTATGAAGTACATTTGAATAAGCTTATTGTTGATTGCAGGTGAGATATATAGGTGCAATTCAAGCAGGTCTTTAGTAGTATCCTCAGTAAGTGAAGGTATCAGTTGGGTCCATTTTGCTGTAGTGGTCAATGAGTTGTTGGAGGCCTTCGTCTCAATCAGGTGTGTATATACGGTTGAAATTAGCCCCTTAGGACCTTGTGATCTAACCACACCTATGAGAGGCTTGGAGGAGATAGGTTAGCGCAGTTCTGGAAACTGGGCGGTGAGTAAATGTCGGAGCTGAAGAGATCTAAAGAAGTGTGTTCTGGGTATATGATATTTGGCTTGCATTTGTTCAAATGAGAGGAGGACATTATCTTCGTATAGGTTCTCTAGAGTTTTAACTCTATAGTTGATGCAGTATGTGGCTTCTGCGTAATCATTTAGAGAATTCAGAACTGTTTTATGCCACAGTGGTGTCTCTGCAGGGGTATCAGTAGGCACTGAGAGTCTCATAGCTGCTGTCCACACTCCTCTTGCGGTTTTGTGTGCAGGTATTAATGGGTGTCTAGGAGTCTGTGTTTGAAATATGAGAGGCCACAGAGAATTGTGTTCTGTGTAGTCCAGTCATATTCGCTCAGGGCCCGGATCGTGATTGGGTTCAGTCCATGATCCTAGGTACTTTAGCTGTACAGCTAAGTAGTAAAGATAAATGTCCGGTAGTGTGATTCCGACCATGTCCTTAGGTCTTCGTAGTTTGTGCAAGGCCAATTTAGATCTTGAGCGTCCCCATATGAATGAGATAATTAAAGAGCATAGAGCTTTGAAGAAGGCTTGCGGTATAGGGATAAATAAGTGTTGCAGAACATATAGGCATTTCAGGAGCACCACCATCTTCACCAGATTTTTACGTTTCATAATTGATAGTGGGAGCACTGCCCATATTTTAAATTTGCCTTTGAAAATTGTGGAAAGGGTATGTACATTTAGTGAAAGTGTTAGTCTGTTTTGTCTAGCGATGTGGGTTCCCAAATACTTAAAGTGATCTACTACTCTGAGCCCTTCCAGGGCCAAGCAAATAGGTTATGGTTCCTCCGGATTGAGAAACATTAAAGCTGACTTTGTCCAGTTGATTCGCAACCCTGAGTAGTCTCCAAAGGTGTTGATTAGGTTCAATACCTGAGACGGAGAATGTCGTGTGCGAGACATAAATAGCACATAGCATGGGTGATAGGGGGCACCCTTATCTCTTGCCCCTGCTTACCGTAAAGGCAATCGATGCCAATCCGTTGAAAGCTATAGCTGCCATGGGTTGTTTATATATAATTTGTATAAAGTATATAAATGTAGGACCAATGCCGAATCTGGATAGCGTTTGAATGAGGTATGGCTAGTCGATGGAGTCGAAGGCTTTGGAGGCGTCTAATGAGACTAATACCCAATCTTGGTTTTTGTTCTCTCCCATTTGCGCCACAACCTGAACTCTCCGGAGATTGTCTGATGTACTTCTGCCGGTATGAACCCAGATTTGTTCTGAGTGTATTATATCTGATGATATATGTATGAGGTGTCAGCAACATATTTGGCTTCTAAGCCTTCATAGGTATCTGCCAATATTTTGTCTTCCCTGGATGATTTTTTCTTGATGTAGGAGATGGATGATTGCAGGCAAAGACATAGATAGGCCATAAGTGCGTCCTATAGTGCCAAGTGATTGTTAAAGGGCAGGCTGTCATCTAAAAACATCTCCAGCTGGTCCGGTATTCGGTCTTGATGTCCTAGCAGAGTGATCCAGAATGGGAATATTCTCCTAGGTCCTCTGCATATTGTCCGTTGGTGGATTTCAAGTTGGAAAATTATGGGAGAGTGATCAGACATTGCTCTCAGTAAGTGAGATATTGATTCCAGCATGGAGTATGCCTTGTGATTACTGCATACATAATCTATTATGGAGAGAGAGTTTCTACCAGGGGTAAAACAGGTAAATTCTTGTGTGGATACATTACGTTGTCGCCACATGTCCGGCCTGCCCATCTCTTCCATGAATCCCTCCAGGGCGGAGTCCGTGGAAACATGCGGAGGTTGTCCCATAGGGTAGAATCTATCTCTAGAAGGATCTAGCAAGAGGTTAAGGTCTCCCATGCAGATAACAAATCTCGCAGCTTCATATAGGATGGTCATGGGTGATGGGGGTGGTAGATACAGCCCGATTATTACGAATGGTTGGCCTTCTATTCAGGCGTGGATGAATATAAATCTGCCCTCCGAATCCTTCTGAACTGTATCTGGCTCCCATCTAACTGATCTATAGATCAAGATTGACACACCTCTCGAGTATGAGCTATGAGTTGAGTGGGCTGCCCATTGGACTCACGTTTTATTCCCCCAGTGTGTAGTAGATGGAGTAAGATGTGTCTCTTGTAGGCATAGAGATAAAAGAAAAATGCACGGCGCCACATAGTGCAGGTAAATCCAAGGCGGTATAAGCAATTAGAAGCAGAGGTATGCTCACCTAAGTTCAGATGAATACACACACCAATAGGTAAACAAATGCAATGGATATGATAAGTGCTGCTGCCAGGATCCAAAACCGGTTGACCAAAAGGTCGCCGCATGTAGGGTAATTTAAATGTAAAAAAACATGGATCATAAACGGTGCTGCTACTTAGAAAAGGAGACTTTAGATAATATAAAAATTGGAAAAATTTCCATTCAATGTAGGTGTGGCTACGCGTTTCGACACCGTACCGGTATCTTCCTCAGGCCATATATAAAATACACATACAAACATCCGTGCTTAAATACACAAAGTTGTTAAAAAAAAGTCGCCAATGCAATCAGGGTTAAAGTACCTAAATAACGTCATCTGACAAGGTCAAAGGTTAAAAACGTAACGAGTAAATATAAAAAGTTGTTTTGTATAAACCTTAAATACATAGCAAAGTAGTTGTAAGTATACAAATTAAGAAGAACAACAAATATTGTGCAAAACATAAAATAAACGTTTTTCTAAAAATTAAACGTCATCCCAGTACATTAAGATACTATACAGACCGTTAATTAAATAGTTAAAAAGTAGGGAATTTTCTAAAAACAAACATACATTGTAAAAAATATATAAGAAATTACTTAGAGAGAGCGCACACAAGTTATATATATATAAAAAAACAGCTATTGTGCTGCAGGTTGCACAGGTACACATGCGGCGCCAAAGAGTCCCTGGAGTCAAGGCAACCAGAAGCAGCTGCGGAAGCCGAAAGGGGTCAAGAGAAGAGACTGAACATACAAAAGGAGCGCTAATAGGAAGGTAAGAGGAAAAATTTCATCTTTAAACATATAATACAGTAAGCGATACTCTATACCAGGGGTCTCAAGCACGCGGGCCGCATGCGGCCCCTGGGGCTGTCATCTGCGGACCGCGGGACACAGAGCCGCTAGTATCGGCTCTGCTCCGAGACTCTGGAATTCCATGACATCGCTGTCCACATATGAACAGCGATGTCTGGGGCTTCCCCAGAGCCGAAGTCCCGGGCAGAGCGCTAGTACAGGCTCTGCTCCGGGACCCTGTAGAATTCCCTGACATCACTGTCAACATATGGACAGTGTGTCAGGGTCTTGCCAGAGCGGAGTCCCGGGCAGAGCGCTAGTATCGGCTCTGCTACGGGACTCTGTGGAATTCCCTGACATCGCTGTCCATATATGAACAGTGTATCAGGTTCTTCCCCAGAGCGGAGTCCCGGGCAGAGCGCTAGTATCGGCTCTGCTCCGGGACTCTGTGGAATTCCCTGACATCGCTGCCCATATATGGACAGTGTGTCGGGGTCTTCCCCAGAGCGGAGTCCTGAGCAGAGCACTAGTATCAGCTCTGCTCCGGGACTCTGTGGAATTCCCTGACATCGCTGTCCATACATCGACAATGATGTTAGGGGCTTCCCCAGAGCAGGAGTGCCAGTGATGTCAGGAGCACAGCTGGAGTCCCAGGAAGAGCCTACTAGCGCTCTGCCCGGGACTCCAGCTCTGGGGTTGCCCCTGACATCTCTGTCCATATATGGACAGTGATGTCAGGAGCAGAGTTGGAATCCCAGACAGAGTTCTAGAAGCGGCTCTGCTCCAGGACTCCAGCTCTGTGGAAGCATCTGCGGAGGGCACTGTGGCAGCATCTGTGAAGGGCACTGTGGCAGCATCTGCGGAGGGCACTGTGGCAGCATCTGCGGAGGGCACTGTGGCAGCATCTGCGGAGGGCACTGTGGCAGCATCTGCGGAGGACACTATGGCAGCATCTACGGAGGACACTATGGCAGCATCTACGGAGGGCACTGTGGCAGAATATACAGAGGGCATTGTGGAAGCATATACAGAGGGCACTGTGGCAGCAACCACAGAGGGCATTGTGGCAGCATCCACAGAGGGCACTGTGGCAGCATCCACAGAGGGCACTGTGGCAGCATCCACAGAGGGCACTGTGGCAGCATATACAGAGGGCACTGTGGAAGCATATACAGAGGGCACTGTGGCAGCAACCACAGAGGGCACTGTGGCAGCATCTACAGGGGACACTGGCTGCATCTACAGAGGGCACTGTGGCAGCATCTACAGAGGGAACTGTGGCAGCACCTACAGAGGACACTGTGACAGCATCTACAGAGGGCACTGTGGCAGCATCTACAAAGGGCACTGTGGCAGCATCTACAGAGGGCACTGTGGCAGTATGTACAGAGGACACTGTGGCATTATCTAGGGGTGTGTTGCATTATCTGCAGAGGCCACTGTGGCAGCCTCTACAGAGGGCACTGTGGCATTATCTACAAGTGGGTGTGTGGCAGTATCTGCAGAGGACACTGTGGCATTATCTAGGGGTGTATTGCATTCTCTACAGAGGGCACTGTGGCCTTATCTACAGAGGGCACTGTGGCCTTATCTAGGGGTGTGTTGCATTAGCTACGGAGGGCACTGTTGCAGCATCTACAGAGGACACTGTGGCAGCATCTACAGAGGACTCTGTGGCAGCATCTGCAGAGGGCACTGTTGCAGCATCTACAGAGGGCACTGTGGCAGCATCTACAGAGGGCACAGCGGCAGCATTCACAGAGGGCACTGCGGCAGCATCCACAGAGGGCACTGCGGCAGCATCCACCGAGGGCACTGTGGCACTGTCTAAAAAGGGGCTGCCCAATCTAGACATGTGTGCTAACTGAGCCGTCGGACTGCATTTAGCGACACTTAAACTGGAAAGCTGGATTGTTGAAATAAGCACGTGGAGAAATATCTCAAATTTTAAACCTAGCGGTATTATTATAGTTATGTAGTATTATTATTATTATTATTATTATTATTATTATAATTATTATTATTATAGTAATATAGTGTTAAAGTAGTTCAACTAACTAATTGATTAACAATAATTTTGTATTGTATCAAATTTGAAAGTAAACTTCACATTTTTTCTATATGCGGCCCACTTACCCAGCCGAGTTTGATACCCCTGCTCTATACCATTAAAAATTTGTACATTTAGTAAGTGGATATGACAGTAAATCAATCAATTCTACAGCGTTTAATTATCAGTCGAGAGATGATTCCGAAATGTCGTTCAAACCTTTTGGATGGAGTGTAAGAAGTTTAAATATCCACTAATTCTCTCTTTGTTTTAGTTTCTGAAAACGATTTGAAACATCAGGGGAAATTTGTTCTATGGGGGTAATAATAATTCTA
The DNA here is from genome assembly GCF_050947455.1 of Rhinoderma darwinii. Lineage (NCBI taxonomy): Eukaryota > Metazoa > Chordata > Amphibia > Anura > Rhinodermatidae > Rhinoderma > Rhinoderma darwinii. Next base: position 211,806,868 of record NC_134688.1, on the reverse strand, counting down.
TCAAATTGGCAATTATGCGAAGAGGCACAGTGACGAGAAACACTGTGCTTCAGAAATCCTTTATTAACATTGGACCTGTGTTTGTTAATTCTAGTCCGTAAACATTGTATTGTCCTCTCTATATACTGTAACCGACATGAACATTCTAAAAGATATATTACATACATACTCCCACAATTCAAAAAGGACGTAATGGGAAAGGATTCTGTAGTAACAGTGGATGTATAGACATCCTTCTTGTGTGCAATATTAGCACAGCATAAACACCGTGCATGTCCACATTTATAGGAACCATTTAAAGTTGGGAGTATTTTTGGAATGAATGGCTAAGGGTTATATATTCTGCTTGGAGCAAGAATATTTCCCAAGTTCAATGACCGTCTGAACGTAATAGCTGGTTTATCAGGCAGCACATCTTTCAGAAAAGGGTCGTTTTTAAGGATGTGCCAAATATTTGGATAGAATTAACCTTACAGATTTATTCCCACTATTAAAAGATGTAATAAAGTTGTTTTTAAAATTTTTTACCTTCTTTTTCGTTTTTACTTGGTTAATACACGATTCCTGGGTTAGTTTCGCAGCTCTAGAACGTGTACCTTTTATCAAATTAGACGGAAAGTTTTTATCTTTAAATCTTCTTTCCAGAATATTACATTCTTTGCAGAAGTTAGTGTCAGAAGAACAATTTTTTCTTACTCTTCTAAATTGCCCAAAAGGAACATTTTTAATCCAGGGAGGATAGTGTGCACTTCTGAAATCAATGTAACTATTGACGTCTACAGATTTAAAGAGGCTCTGTCACCAGATTTTGCAACCCCTATCTGCTATTGCAGCAGATAGGCGCTGCAATGTAGATTACAGTAACGTTTTTATTTTTAAAAAACGAGCATTTTTGGCCAAGTTATGACCATTTTCGTATTTATGCAAATGAGGCTTGCAAAAGTACAACTAGGCGTGTTGAAAAGTAAAAGTACAACTGGGCGTGTATTATGTGCGTACATCGGGGCGTGTTTACTACTTTTACTAGCTGGGCGTTGTGTATAGAAGTGTCATCCACTTCTCTTCACAACGCCAAGCTTCTGGCAGTGCAGACACAGCCGTGTTCTCCAGAGATCACGCTGTGACGTCACTCACAGGTCCTGCATCGTGTCGGCACCAGAGGCTACAGATGATTCTGCAGCAGCATCGGCGTTTGCAGGTAAGTCGATGTAGCTACTTACCTGCAAATGCTGATGCTGCTGCAGAATCAACTGTAGCCTCTGGTGCCGACACGATGCAGGACCTGTGAGTGACGTCACAGATCTGCTCTGCCGGAAGCTGGGCGTTCTGAAGAGAAGTGGATGATACTTCTCATCAGAACGCCCAGCTAGTAAAAGTAGTAAACACGCCCCGATGTACGCACATAATACACGCCCATGTCAACATATGTCTCATGGGACTATACAGTCTATGGGTTAAGTCGCCAGCAAGTGCGGTTACATTTATTCGACTCCCCAGTAATGATAGAAACTCCAAATATCAGATTAAGCACAAGAGAAAGAAAGAGTCAGAGACTATCAATAAATGTAAATTTGCCAAATGGCATAGAAAAATATATATTTTATTGGACAATACAAGTAACACGATTAAAAATAGACTACAAATCAAAAAAGACTGTATATCTCCAAAAGTATGGGAGAGGAACATGGGTCATAGAGGTAAAACAGTACAAACAACAGTTTATATCAGTGGTTATTGGTTTATATCAGTGGTTCTAAGCGGTTTGCAAACGATAGATACAGAGGAAGCGAGGGTTAATTATAACCATACACAGTATCGGTACATATCAGCAAAAAGCGATTGGTCTAGTAACAGGCATGAAAAGGATAAGGTATCCCTTGAAAAAGCCATCCACGCGAAACGCGCGTTGGGGTTTCTCCACTTCTGGGAGTCACCACATTCCTGGAACGATATGGGTCAGTACTAGCGGTGTTTCTTTTGCAATCTTAAAATATACGCCTATTGATTGATACATTTACTCTTCTAAGCTTGCGACAGGTTTAGTTGCAAAACACTTATGTCTACTTAGACAGCAGGTTTGGTCGTACCGAGATTTTCTCTGCCTAACTATTAGGTTCCTTATCCTTTTCATGCCTGTTACTAGACCAATCGCTTTTTGCTGATATGTACCGATACTGTGTATGGTTATAACTAACCCTCGCTTCCTCTGTATCTATCGTTTGCAAACCGCTTAGAACCACTGATATAAACCAATAACCACTGATATAAACTGTTGTTTGTACTGTTTTACCTCTATGACCCATGTTCCTCTCCCATACTTTTGGAGATATACAGTCTTTTTTGATTTGTAGTCTATTTTTAATCGTGTTACTTGTATTGTCCAATAAAATATATATTTTTCTATGCCATTTGGCAAATAATACACGCCCAGTTGTACTTTTACTTTTCAACACGCCCAGTTGTACTTTTGCAAGCCTCATTTGCATAAATACGAAAATGGTCATAACTTGGCCAAAAATGCTCGTTTTTTTAAAAATAAAAACGTTACTGTAATCTACATTGCAGCGCCTATCTGCTGCAATAGCAGATAGGGGCTGCAAAATCTGGTGACAGAGCCTCTTTAAAGTGTGTTTTGGTATCGAATCTATTAGTATTTTTGTCAAAACCAATAGTAAGATCCAAAAAATCAATACATTTAGTGGAAACCGTATAAGTAAATGTTAAACCAAAATCATTCAAATTAAGTGTATCAATAAACAAAGAGGCCTCTTCCTCACCTTTCCACACAAAAAACAAATCATCAATAAAACGTCTGTACAGTAAAATTTTATCCTTAACCCCTTAATGACCGCCGATAAGCCTTTTCACGGCGGTCATTAATGGGCTTTATTCTACAGCGCCGCTATTCCACGGCGCTGCATTAGAATAAAGTAAACAGAGGCAGCTGAGGGCTGGAGGCGTCCCTCCTCTGCCATGTGAGATCGATATTAGTATCGATCTCACCCGTTTAACCCCTCAGATGCGGTGCTCAATAGCGTGCACCGCATCTAAGTGGTTTTGGAGAGAGGGAGGGAGCTCCCTCTCATCCCACCGACACCCGGCGATACGATCGCCGTGTGTCTGTGTCTCCGATGGCAGCCGGGGGTCTAATAAAGGTCCCCAGGTCTGCCTGTAATGAATGCCTGCTAGATCATGCCGCAGGCATGACCTAGCAGATGCCTGTCCGTTTTAAACGGACAGGCAATAATACACTGCAATACAAAAGTATTGCAGTGTATTATAATGAGGATCGCATAGTGAAGTCCCCTAGTGGGACTAGTATAAAAGTAAAAAAATGTTGAATAAAGTTAAATTAAAAAAAATGTGAAAAAAAAAAAAATGAAAAACCCACTTTTTCCCCTTACAAACTGCTTTAATATTAAAAAAAAAACACAATAAAGCAAAAATGTTGCACATATTTGGTATCGCCGCGTCCGTAACGACCCCGACTATAAATCGATTACATTATTTAACCCGCACGGTGAACGCCGTAAAAAATAAAATAAAAAAACTATGGAATAATTGCTGTTTTCTGTTAATCCTGACTTTAAAAAAATGTGATAAAAAGTGATCAAAAAGTCGCATCTTCTCCAAAATGGTACCAATAAAATCTACAAGACGTGTCGCAAAAAACAAGACCTTAAACAGCTATGTCGACGCAAAAATAAAAAAGTTATAGCTCTTCGAATGTGACAATGGAAAAATTTAGAAACCTGCCTGCAGATGAACTTGCAGGCAGATGACACCAGACGTGGTGTATAACAGCAGGTGTGACAGGTGGCACAACACAACTCCAACACTTTAAGGCACAGGAACAAATATATAGCACAGGATACAGGTAGCAGGGCACGGGAACAATGGGAAAAGGGTAACACTAAGGGAGCATTTGATAAGACTAGCATGGGTAAACACAACTACACTCAGACAATGAGTGAAAGGGCAGAGCCCTTTTTATAGTCCAGGGGTATCATGGGCTAGTTACAGATTTAACACATGTGCGCATACTGGCCATTTAAGGCTGGGCATGTGCGCGTACCCTATGGGAACCAGCACAGCGATGCGGAAGTGAGTGCCAGCATCTCTCAGGGGGGAGATGCCGCCCAGCACTCACTCGTCCATAGACGCGGTCGTCGAGGGGTAAGTTAGAATTATGGTCCGTGGCTGTGGACGTTACAGTACGGTTCATCTTCCGTTGGCTTCATAGTTACATACCGTGTTTCCCCGAAAGTAAGACAGTGTCTTACTTTCTTTTTATCCCCAAAAGCCCCACTATGTCTTACTTTCGGGGTATGTCTTATATTGTAAAAAAATTGTCGAATTTATTTATTTATTTTTTTCACAAACTTTATTTAACTGTTTTACATTTTTTTTTTTAGTCCCACCAGGGGACTTCACTATGCGATGTGCCGATCGCATATATAATGCTTTGGTATACTTAGTATACCGAAGCATTATTGCCTGTCAGTGTAAAACTGACAGGCAACCTATTAGGTCATGCCTCCGGCATCGCCTAACAGGCAGATGCTGAAGGCAGACCTGGGGGTCTTTGTTAGACCCCCGGCTGTCATGGAAACCCGACGGCGACCCGCGATTTGTTTGCGGGGGCGCCGATCGGGTGACAGAGGGAGCTCCCCCCTCTGTCAAACACATTAAATGCCGCTGTCACTATTGACAGCGGCATTTAATGGGTTAAACTGCCGGAATCGGCGAGCGCTTCGATTCCGGCAGTTGCAGCAGGAGCAAGTGCAGGGGACGGCGCGGTGACGTATGGAGAGGGGGGCGGCGCGGAAGTGGGCAGGAGGCCGCAATACCCCCGTGTTTCCCCGAAAGTAAGACATATGTCTTACTTTCGGGGTACGGCTTATATTAGCCGACCCCCCTGAAACCCCCGATACGTCTTACAATCGGGGGTGTCTTACTATCGGGGAAACACGGTAGTATGGTTGGAAAAAGACACATGTCCATCAAGTTCAACCAAGGGCTGGAAAAAGAGAGGGGATGAAACAACATTTCTAAACATTGACATAGGAGCTAATATTTTTTCGTTCTAGGAAATGATCTATGCCAACTACTGTGACCAGCTCCTGCAGTAGACTATTCCACAGATTCACAGTTCTTATGGTAAAGAAGTCTGGTCTCCTCTGCAGATTGAACCTTTTTTTATCCAGACGGAGGGAGTGCCCCTTGTTTTTTGGGGGGGGGGTTTACATGGAACAGGATTTCACTATATTTTTTTATGTGCCATTCATATATTTATATAAGTTAATCAAGTCGTCTTTATTGAAGGCTAAATAGGTTTAATTATTTATTTAATCTAATAACTTAGATTATCCATGCCCCTTATTAGCTTAGTTGCTCTTCTTTGTATTTTTTCCAACTCCAGGGCATCCTTTCTATGAACTGGAGCCCAGAACTGAACTGCATATTCTAGATGAGGCCTCACTAATGCTTTGTAAAGTGGTAATATTATATCTCTGTCCCGCGAGTCCATGCCTCTTTTAATACACGACAATATCTTGCTGGCCTTAGAAGCAGCTGATTGACACTGCATGCTGTTATTTAGTTTATGATCTACAAGTACACCCAGATCCTTCTGAACAAGTGACTCTCCCAGTATAGCTTACCCTAGGACATATGATGCATGCAGATTGTTGGTACCCAGCTGCAAAGCTTTACATATATCTACATATATCTACTAAGCTTAATTTGCCAAGTGGATGCCGAAAAACTTAGTGTGTTTAAATCAGTCCATAGACTGAACAATACTACATAGCTTGGTGTCATCTGAAAAAATAGAAATAGTGCTATTAATCCCATCCTTTATATCATTAATAAATAAGTTGAATAATAGTGGTCCCAGCATGGAGCCCTGGGGTACACCACTTATAACCGGGACCATTCAGAGTAGGAATCATTGACCACAACTCTCTGGATACGGTCCTTGAGCCAATTCTCAATCCAATTACAAACTATACTTTCTAAACGTATTGTCCTTAATTTACCCATTAGACATCTATGAGGGACAGTGTCAAATGCCTTTGCAAAGTCCAAAAACACTATATCCACAGCGGCCCCTCTATCTAGGCTTCTGCTCACCTCTTCATAAAAACAAATCAGGTTAGTTTGACAACTTCTGTCCTTAGTAAAACCGTGCTGGCTGTCACTTAAAATACTTTTTTGTTTTTTGTCACATACGCCTGTATATAGTCTCTCAATAGCCCCTCAAACCTTGATTGATGTTAAGCAAACTGGTCTATAATTACATGGGGAAGACCTAGAGACATTTTTAAAAATAGGCACCACATTTCCCTGCGCCAGTCCCTTGGCGCTATACAACAAAACGAAAAGATTCCACAGCACTGGACTGCAAGTGGGTGCACGCCTCAATTGGACCTGGTCCGTGGTCCTGGATATCAAGCAGACAAAGAATGGACAGAGGCAGCACTTCCAAAAAGAGCAAGAGCTATTTATTCACCCATGCAACGTTTCAGTCCAAATGCACTTTTTTCAAGCATAAAAAACACCTCAAGTCATAAGTATATAAAGGCTTGCAAAGCCCAATCAAATTTAAACAGTGATTGAGACAAAATCTAATATAAAGTAGGTTGCACAAAGACAATATACAATGTAAAAATATAAATATGAATGTCAGTGCACATGTGCATATACAAAGTGATATGTAAGGGACTGGTACAGAAAAAAAGACAGTCCTAGATACACTAAAGTGTTAATGACATAATGACTCACCCAGTTGTATGTAATAAAAACATTCAAAATTGTCAATTGCAGAGAACTGGAAAGGGGCTCGTTCCTCTAGGACTCAGCTGTCCATGTGTGTATACAAACGTATTACACACCTGTGTAATGAAGCTGCCATTAGTCCCTTGGCGTTATACCAGTCACTAGAGAATCTCTGAAAATTATGAAGAAGTGGACAGAAATAACTGAACTAAGCTTTTTTAAGCTCTCTAGGGTGTAACCCATTGGGTCCCGGGGCCTTGTGCACATTTATTTGATTTAACTTAGCTTGGACCATATCTACATTCAGCCAATTCAGTATATCAACTGATATATTAACAGCACTGGCACCGGCTACATCAGCTGCTCTTTCTTCTGTTGTATATACAGAGCTAAAGAACCCATTTAGTAACTCTGCCTTCTCTTGATCCCCTGTGACCAACTCCCCATTATCACTATCTAAGGGTCCTACATGTTCAGACCTTGGCTTTTTTGCATTTATATATTTTTGGGGATTTGTTTTACAATCCTTGGCCACCTGCCTTTCATTTTGTATTTTTGCTAATTTTATTACTTTTTTACAGATTTTATTAAGCTCTCTATAATTTAAAAAGGCTACAACTATACCCTCAGATTTGTATTTTTCAAATTCCCTTTTTTTTTGTCATATATTGTACTTTTTTTACAGAAGGTGTAAGCCATGTGGGGTTTAATTTTAGTCATTTAGACTTGTTACCTATATGAATAAATTTTGCACTATGTTTATACAATGTCGATTTTAAGATTTCCTATTTATAATTTCTACCATTATTTGACATTAGTTGTTACTAGTCTATGTCCTCAATCGCAGCCCTCATCCTGGGGAAATTGGCCTTCTTAAAATTAAGTATGTTTGCCCTCTCAGCCTGTTTTTACAGTATAGGTAAAATATAACTATATTGTGATCGCTGTTAGCAGGGTTTTCACAAACAATGCCATTCCCAACAAGCTCTGCATTATTAGATACGACCAGATCCAACAGAGCTTCACATTTAGTCGGATCTTCCATAAACTGGCCCATAAAATTTTCCTGCAACAGGTTATCGAAATTTCTCCTCTTTGCAGTTGAAGCCGAACCATGACACAAATTAATATCCCGGTAATTAAAATCTCCAATTATCACTACAGTACCCGCCTGTGCAGCCTGCTCCATCTGTTTGCATAGCTGGCCTACCATCTCCTCAGTTATATTCGGGTGTCTATAGATTACACCAAAAGTAATATTTTCAGTGTTTACCTCCCTTTGTAATTCCACCCACAAGTTTCAATCTCCTCACAATCTTCACCCACTATTCTCTCTTTCACACTCGCCTTCATATCACTTCTCACATACAGACATACACCACCGCCTTTCTTATTTGTCCTGTCTTTCCAAAACAGTGTAAAACCCTGTAGATTTACAGCCCAGTCATGTGAAGAGTCCAGCCATGTTTCAGCAACACCATTTATTTCTATATTTCCCTCCAGTACCAAGGCCTCCAGCTCCCCCATTTTACTTGCTAGACTACTGCCATTTGTGAACATACACTTTAACTTGCATTTCAAATTGTCAAGTTTGGTATCAGAAATGTGATTATTTGACATTATTTGGGCATTTTTATTTTCATTGCTGTTTTGTAACTAAAGGATCTCCTTATCCTGTTAACTAGTCCTCTCCCCACAGTCTATTTCTCCCCCCACAAATATAGTCTCACCCCTTTCTAACTTAACTACCCCTTTATTTTCTACATTGACCTCCCTCCTCAGCCCTAGTGTAATGGCAGGGGGTAGGGAGACGGACAAGTGAGCCCTAATCTACCCGCCACTCTGTCCCTGCCTACTTGCAACGACCCGCCCTAGGCGACGGGGTACAACTGGGCGGCGGTCCCTGCGCTCAGTAAGTGCACGACAAACACGACAAACATACAAGGAACACAAACAAGGAAAAGGGGCCGTTGCCCACGGCAACACCGTGAGCAACCAGAGTGGTGAACGAGCCGAGTCAAGCCAGGAGTGTGCGAGGTACAAAACGAAAAGCAGAAGAGTAGTCGGCAAGCCAGGGTCTGTATGGAGCAGGATCAAAAATAGCGGAGCTGTAGCTGGGCCAGGAAACCACAAGGAAAGAAACACTAGCAATAACAAGCACCGAGGGACAGGAAGTGCAGGCTTAAATAGACCGAGGGCGGGAGCTAGCTGAGTCTGGCCAGGTTACGATAGGCTCTCCCACTCCTAAGCCTGCCAGCCTGAATGGTGGAAGCAGGAGTCAGTCTCAGGGAAGTATTCTCAGGTGCTGACTGATTAGTTCTGGGAGTTAACCCCGAAGCTGTGCCTGGCAGATCCTTTACAGTACCCCCCCTTTTATGAGGGGCCACCGGACCCTTTCTAAGTGGACCTGGCTTACTGGGGAAACGCAGGTGGAACCTCCTGACCAATACCCCAGCGTGAACATCCCGGGCGGGTACCCAAGTCCTCTCCTCGGGCCCGTATCCTCTCCAATGGACCAGGTACTGGAGGGAGCCTTGGACCATCTTGCTGTCCACAATCCTGGCCACCTCGAATTCCACCCCCTCCGGGGTGAGGATGGGAACAGGAGGTCTCCTCGAGGGAGCCAAGGACAGGGAGCAGCGTTTGAGGAGGGAGGCATGAAACACGTCGTGTATCCGAAAAGACGGGGGTAACTCCAGCCGGAAGGAGACAGGATTGAGGACCTCAATGACCTTATACGGCCCAATAAACCGGGGAGCAAACTTCTTGGACGGAACCTTGAGACGCAAGTTCCTAGACGACAACCACACCAGATCCCCGACCATAAACAGGGGGTTAGCAGAAAGTTTTTTATCAGCCTGAGTTTTTTGTACGCTCTGGGACACCTCTAGGTTTTTCTGAACCTGGGCCAAGACTGTGCACAGTTCCCGATGAACGACCTCTACCTCAGGATTGTTGGAACTACCAGGTGAAACGGAGAAGAACCGTGGATTAAACCCAAAATTACAAAAAAAAGGAGAGACCCCTGACGAGTTACTGACCCGGTTATTAAGGGAAAATTCGGCGAGGGGAATGAAAGAGACCCAATCAAATTGACAGTCAGAGACAAAACACCTTAAGTATTGTTCTAGAGATTGATTAGTCCTCTCCGTTTGGCCATTGGTTTCAGGATAGAAGGCAGAGGAGAAGGACAGATCAATCCCCAACTTCATACAGAAGGCTCTCCAAAACAATGAAACAAATTGTACCCCTCTGTCCGAAACAATATTGACAGGGACCCCATGGAGACGCAGGATGTGTTTGACAAACAAGGTAGCCAACGTTTTGGCGTTGGGTAGTTTCTTGAGGGGCACAAAGTGGCACATCTTACTGAAGCGGTCCACCACCACCCACACCACCGACTTGCCTTGGGATGGAGGCAAATCGGTGATAAAATCCATGGAGATATGTGTCCAAGGTCTCTGGGGAATGGGCAACGAACGCAGTAAGCCCGCTGGTCGGGACCTGGGAGTCTTGGACCTAGCACAAACCTCACAAGCGGCGACGTAGGCCTTAACGTCTTTAGGCAACCCAGGCCACCAATAATTTCTGGTAATGAGGTGTTTGGTACCCAGGATGCCTGGATGGCCAGATAGTGCGGAGTCATGATTTTCCCTAAGTACCCTTAGCCGGAATTGCAGGGGAACAAACAGCTTGTTCTCAGGAAGGTTCCCGGGAGCTGCACCTTGATCAGCAGCAATATCAGAGACTAAATCAGAATCGATCGAGGAAATGATTATACCTGGAGGCAAAATACAAGCAGGATCTTCCTCCGAAGGAGGGCTGGCCATGAAGCTACGCGACAGTGCATCAGCCTTAATATTTTTATACCCAGCCCTATAGGTAACCAAAAAATTGAATCTGGTAAAAAATAACGCCCATCGAGCTTGTCTCGGGTTTAGCCTCCGGGCAGATTCTAGGAAAACCAGATTCTTGTGGTCGGTAAGGACCGTTACCTGGTGCCTAGCCCCCTCCAGGAAGTGGCGCCACTCTTCAAATGCCCATTTAATGGCTAAGAGTTCGCGGTTGCCAATATCATAGTTACTTTCAGTTGGCGAAAACTTCCTGGAGAAGTAGGCACAGGGGCGGAGATGGGTGAGGGACCTGGTACCCTGGGACAAGACAGCCCCCACTCCCACCTCAGATGCGTCAACTTCCACGATAAATGGCTCCATTTGGTTGGGCTGAACCAGCACCGGGGCCGAGACAAAGCACTTCTTAAGGACCTCAAAAGCCTGGACAGCCTCAGGAGGCCAGTGGAGGAGATCAGCACCTTTGCGAGTGAGGTCCGTAAGGGGCTTAGCGATGACCGAGAAGTTAGCAATAAATCTCCTGTAATAATTAGCGAACTCCAAAAAACACTGTAACGCCTTCAGGGAGGCAGGTTGGACCCATTCCGCCACAGCCTGAACCTTGGCGGGGTCCATGCGGAATTCATGAGGAGTGAGGATTTGACCCAAAAATGGAATCTCCTGTACCCCAAACACACATTTTTCGGTTTTGGCAAACAGTTTATTTTCCCGAAGGACCTGGAGCACCTTCCTGACATGCTCAATGTGGGAGGACCAGTCCTTGGAAAACACCAGTATGTCATCAAGGTACACTACCAGAAAAATCCCCAGGTAATTTCTCAAAATCTCATTTATGAAATTCTGGAAGACCGCAGGGGCATTACACAACCCAAAGGGCATGACGAGGTATTCGAAATGGCCTTCGGGCGTGTTAAACGCAGTCTTCCACTCATCCCCCTCTTTGATGCGAATAAGGTTATACGCCCCCCGTAGATCCAATTTAGAAAACCATTGGGCCCCCTGAACCTGATTAAAGAGATCAGGAATCAAAGGAAAGGGATACTGGTTCCTTACCGTGACCTTATTCAGGCTACGGTAGTCAATGCATGGCCTAAGACCACCATCCTTCTTCCCCACGAAGAAGAAGCCAGCACCTACCGGAGAAGAATAGGGACGAATGTAACCCTTGGCCAGGGATTCCTGGATATACACTCTCATAGCTTCACGTTCGGGACAAGAAAGATTAAATATCCTACCCTTAGGAAGCTTAGCTCCTGGTACCAATTCGATAGCGCAATCGTATTCTCTATGAGGAGGTAACACTTCGGAGGCCTCCCTAGAGAAAACATCAGCGAAGTCCTGAACAAACTCGGGTAGCGTATTCGCCTCCTTAGGGGGAGAAATAGAATTAACAGAAAAACATGACGTACAACATTCATTACCCCATTTGGTTAGCTCCCCAGTATTCCAGTCAAACGTAGGATTATGCAACTGCAACCAGGGAAGACCTAGAACCAAATCGTACGATAATCCCTGCATCAACGGTACAGAGCATTGCTCCAAATGCATGGAGCCAACAAGGAGTTCAAAAACAGGGGTATGCTGTGTAAAATAACCATTAGCAAGAGGAGTGGAGTCGATACCCACTACCGGGACAGGTTTAGGCAAATCAATAAGAGGCATAGCAAGGGACATAGCAAATTCCACAGACATGATATTAGTAGAGGACCCTGAATCCACGAAGGCACTGCCGGTAGCAGACCTACCACCAAAAGAGACCTGAAAGGGAAGCAAGATCTTAGTACGTTTCATATTTACGGGAAATACCTGTGCGCCCAAGTGACCTCCCCGATGATCACTTAGACGCGGAAGTTCTCTGGCTGCAATCTTACGCTTAGGACAGTTGTTCACTTGATGCTTGTCGTCCCCACAGTAGAAGCAGAGATCATTTCTCCTGCGGAATTCTCTACGTTGTTGGGGGGACACGGAGGCCCCGAGTTGCATAGGTATCTCTGAATCTTTCGGGGAGGAACGAAGCAACGGAGCTCCGGGAGGCATCATGGGGGAGTCGGAGGAGAAAACACATAAACGTTCACGTTGTCGTTCCCTGAGACGTCGGTCAAGTCGTATCGCTAAAGCCATAACCTGGTCTAGGGAGTCAGAAGAGGGATAGCTAACTAGCAGGTCTTTCAGGGCATTCGACAGACCCAACCTAAACTGGCACCTTAAGGCAGGGTCATTCCACCGAGAAGCTACGCACCACTTCCGAAAGTCAGAGCAATACTCCTCAACAGGTCTCTTACCCTGACTTAAGGTCACCAGCTGACTCTCGGCAAAGGCAGTCCTGTCAGTCTCGTCATAAATAAGTCCGAGAGCAGAAAAGAAACAATCAACGGAGGAAAGTTCAGGGGCGTCAGGAGCCAAGGAGAAGGCCCACTCTTGGGTCCCTTCCTGGAGCCGGGACATAATTATACCCACCCGCTGGCTCTCAGAACCTGAGGAATGAGGCTTTAAACGAAAGTAAAGCCTACAACTCTCCCGAAAGGAGAGAAAAGCCCTCCGGTCCCCTGAGAACCGGTCGGGCAACTTGAGGTGGGGTTCAAGAGGTGCGGTGAGGGGAACTACCAGGGTAGCATCAGGCTGGTTGACCCTCTGAGCCAGGGCCTGGACCTGTAGGGAGAGACCCTGCATTTGCTGAGCCAGGGTCTCACGGGGATCCATAGTGGTATCAGGGACCAGGGGTAGACTAGGTATGGGCTTGTTATTATGTAATGGCAGGGGGTAGGGAGACGGACAAGTGAGCCCTAATCTACCCGCCACTCTGTCCCTGCCTACTTGCAACGACCCGCCCTAGGCGACGGGGTACAACTGGGCGGCGGTCCCTGCGCTCAGTAAGTGCACGACAAACACGACAAACATACAAGGAACACAAGCAAGGAAAAGGGGCCGTTGCCCACGGCAACACCGTGAGCAACCAGAGTGGTGAACGAGCCGAGTCAAGCCAGGAGTGTGCGAGGTACAAAACGAAAAGCAGAAGAGTAGTCGGTAAGCCAGGGTCTGTATGGAGCAGGATCAAAAATAGCGGAGCTGTAGCTGGGCCAGGAAACCACAAGGAAAGAAACACTAGCAATAACAAGCACCGAGGGACAGGAAGTGCAGGCTTAAATAGACCGAGGGCGGGAGCTAGCTGAGTCTGGCCAGGTTACGATAGGCTCTCCCACTCCTAAGCCTGCCAGCCTGAATGGTGGAAGCAGGAGTCAGTCTCAGGGAAGTATTCTCAGGTGCTGACTGATTAGTTCTGGGAGTTAACCCCGAAGCTGTGCCTGGCAGATCCTTTACACCTAGTTTAAATACTCTGCCACCCGAGTTAGAATTCTCTCCCCTAGCACAACGGACCCCTTTCCAGTTATGTGAAAATCATCTGCAGAATACAGTTTGCACCCCAATGAAAAGTCAGCCCAGTGCTCTAGGAACCCAAATCCTTCTCCTCTACACCAAGACTTCAGCCATGCATTTAACCTTGAGCTCCCGCTGTCTTTCCTGTGACACCTCTTGTTCGGTTGGGATATTTTTGCGGTGAATATGAGCAGGATAATAGCCGGAACACTTATCTGGTAACGGAGCTCTTAAAGCTTGCGTCTGGTCATGCCGACAGTTGGCCACACCCCCTGAAACGTAATTTTTTTACATTTTTGTACAACATTAGTTTTTTGTTTTTTTAGAGTCCCACTAGGGGACTTGAAAGTCTAATTGCCTGATTGCTGTTATAATACATTAAACTAATTACACTATATGGACAAAGTATTTGGACACCTACACATTGTTACAGGAGCTTACTGTTTGCACAAAGTAGTCAGGCAGGTAACATTCTCCTGGCAGTCGCCAAACCTATACTTGTCCATCAGACTGCCAGATACAGAAGCGCGATTAGTCACTCCAAAGAACACATTTCCACTGTTTTAGAGTCCAGTGGCAGCATAATTTACACCACTTCATCAGATGCTTTGCACTGCGTTTGGTGATGTAAGGCTGGCATGCAGCTGTTGGGCTATGCAAACCAATGCCATCAAGCTCCCGGTGCACAGTTCTTGTGCTGATGTTAATGCCAGAGAAGGTCTGTAACTCTGCAGTTATTTTGTCAGCAGAGCAGTGGTGAATTTTATACACTATGTGTCTCAGCGCTCAGCGACCCTGCTCTGTAACTTGACGTGGTCTGCTACTTCAGGGCTGAGTTGCTGCGGTTCCTAAACGCTTCCACTTTGCAATAATACAACTCACAGATGATCGTGGAATATCCAGGAGGGCAGAAATTTCACAAACTGACTTGTTGCAATGGTGGCATCATATTACAGTACCACGCTGGTTATCAGTGATTTCTTTAGAAGGACCCATTCTTTCACAAGTGTTAGTAAAGGCAGACTGCATGGCTAGGTGTTTGATCTTATACACCTGCGGTAATGGGACTAAATGAAACACCTGAATTCAATGTTCAAAAGGTGTGTCCCAAGACTTTTGTCCATGTAGTATATGTAGTGCAATATATTACAAGGCCTTATTCACACAAACGTGTTATACGTCCGTGTGACGGCCGTTAAAACAACGGCCGTCACACGGACCTATGTAATTCAATGTGGCCGTTGTTTCAACGGACCGTGTGAAGGGTCCGTGAGAAAATAGGACATGTCCTATTTTTTCACGCTTCACGCATCCCTCCATAGATGCTAGTCTATGGGGGATGCGTGATATCGCATCCCACAGCGCAGAGCACGGATGCACCTCGGATGTGAAAAACGGCTGTTTTTCACCTACCTGATGTGCAATGCCTGTGTGAATCTAGCCTTTCTGTCAGTTTTACACTGACCGGTAGCTTATTAGATCCTGCATCTGGCAGTAAAGTGTCATTGCACTGCTAGTCTTTTTTTAAGTATTATAGAATGCATGCCATTCAGTATACAGTTTTTGTGTCCATTCACTCTGGTCCAAATGAACACATTTCTGTAGGAAAGAACAACCTCTTTTATAGAAAAATTGTCTGCATTTCCGCCCTTTCACTATTATTTTCTCAGAGCTATTCTGAATCATTCATCATTAACTTCAGAGCTGTGGTTGCCTTTTGTGGAACCTAAATTGTCACATTGCATTTCAAAGTGTCAGTCACATAGCCCTATTCTATGTTTCCTCCTGATTATACTTATTTGGTTACACTGTCAGGTTAAAACTTAGAATAAGTCTAATGCTTGATTGCTAATAATATGGTGAATGCAATCAGTGACTGTTATTGTGTCCGAATTAAAGTACCTTATAGTCAACTGTGCGAAATGTGATGAAATGAAGCTGCCCAGAGAATGGCAAGCAATTTCATTGGAGGTCTATTATTTCAATAGTTTCACTTACACACAATTTCTTCTAAGTAAAATTGTTAGCTCTATATCAGAGGCGTTTAGTAATGGTCGAGCACAGGCTAAATGTTAAGGTTCTCCATGTCCCTAAACTTGGAGCAGTGCTTTTGTAATCTGCTCAGTTTGTTACTATTGTCTAAATCACGGCTTCTCAATCTTTTAGAACTGGGGCCTTGCCATCCAGAACATGGTAATAGCTGGGCCTCACCATTGGTTGTAGTAGTCCATGCCAAAATTTAAAAACATGACCACAGTTTCTCCTGAACCCAGTAGAACATTCAAGTAAGAACAAAAGGAGTCAGTTATGTAGCTAAAACAGAGATTTATGCAACGATAGAATGACAAATGCAGCATATAATCAATTCTGGGAAAAATACCTCACCAGCTGCGGCTCACCAACCACCGGTTGGCATCTAATCAGTGTAGCCCGTCTCACAGTTTGAGAAGCACTGGTCTTGATGACCAGTTGTCTTCGTAGTCTTGGAATACAACTGTCAGCGAGGCATTGGCAAAAAATAATTTAAAGGAAAACAATGGTATAAGTTAATACCCAATAAAAGATTCCAACATTATGAAATGTCCATCATATATTGATTATCAGGATACTCAATAACAGATTTCAGAGTCTTGTTCCTGTGGGCTACTGCAGTTATTGTACCCTGGTAATGATATTAAAGGGGTTTTCCAGT
Organism: Rhinoderma darwinii; assembly: GCF_050947455.1. Taxonomy (NCBI): domain Eukaryota; kingdom Metazoa; phylum Chordata; class Amphibia; order Anura; family Rhinodermatidae; genus Rhinoderma; species Rhinoderma darwinii. Next base: position 211,790,170 of record NC_134688.1, on the reverse strand, counting down.
CCCTAAAAATTGATGGCCTATCCTCAGGATAGGTCAACAATAGCTGATGGGTCGGGGTCCAACACCCGGGACCCCCGCCGATCAGCTGTTTTGAAGGGGCCACAGCGCTTGTACGAGCTTCCCCTTCATTTCTACCTGCTCACTGTGACTCATCGACACAGATGTAGTGATGATTCACTAGTATTGCAGCTTTTTCTCCCATTGAAGTGAATGGGAAAAAAAGCTGCTATACCTGTGAATCGCAGCTAAATTCACAGGTTCACAGTGAGCTAGTGGAAAAGAAGGGGAAGCAGTGCTCGTAACCCCTTCAACAGCTGATTGGTGGGGGTCCCGGGAGTCTAGGAAAACCCCTTTAAATTAGGATTAACACACTGTATTGTTTTTTTTTTTCTTTCCAAATATTGAGTTACTTTATCAGTCTAGCAAATAGTTCCAATATCATGGTAACACAAGCGCCACCCAACCTTCCAAACACACATACTAAACACGTAATTAATAAATAAAGACCAAGAGACAATGCAGATGGAATAAAATGGCTGCGGTATTTATTAAGGGGTTACATAATAAATAGAATAAATAAATATTAAACTTGTAATAAATACCAAATATTTTAATAAATATTAAAAACCAATAAATATTATACCAATAATTCATGACCTTGTCCACCCATAACCTGGGCGACTAACCCCACAAACCATGTTGGATTTAATCAGACAAGGCCCCCAACCCCAAAAAACACCACGGTTCTCTCAACCATAGAGTTTAGACATAAATTAAAAATGTCCAAACCAACATCTGATAAGTGAACCAAGTCATTTCTATACAGGCCTTTAACAAAACCCTCAAGATCCTGATGCCTAAATGACCAACCTCCAATAGAAGGTAAACATTTTTCCATATTTCTTTTGATCCTTTTTCTGATTTTTTCCATGAAGGAAAAATCTGAACCGCTCCATAAAAAACGAGGATAATTTTCAACAAAAGATAACAATAGCATTTGGAAACCTGGATTTGATGAAACACAAATCTCGTTTCATTTCAAAAATAAGATCTAAAGTATTAACTTTGCCCAAGTTGTTACCACCTGCATGAACAATCACAGCAGCAGGATCCTGAAAAATCTATTTCGTCTCCTTTAAATATTGTACCATGTATTTCCATCTTAAACCCCTATGACCAAACCAGAAGACTCTCAGTAGGTTATGATCCATAAATAAATTAATTGAATTTCATTCAGCTGCTCTCTTCCATGCCCATAAAATGAAAGAATGGCCACATATCCAAATGGAAACTGGCTTACCTGAAAAAAGGAATTAAAAATTAAAACAGAGCAAGATTTGGTCTAACATATAATCGAAATCTATCGGAATCCCATCTTCCTAACGTTTTAATAATTGTATCATCTAGACCCATCCTGGCCGCCTCTGTTGCATCACCGATGCGGAATGAATGAGACGAAAAACCAAAACCCTCTAAATTAATAAAATTCAAGCATTTTTTAAGAACTGCATTAAATTGAAATCTTGTTAAAGGAGAAGAGTCAGCGTGAAGTAAAAATGAACCCAAAAAAGTAGGCCTTGCTTCTAAATAATTTGAAATTGCCAACACAGGACATAAACTAGAACCCACCAGCTTTCTAAGTTTCAACCATTTGCCTTTGCCTAGCTGATCAGTTTTAGATCTGCGGATCAATATCCATACCGAACAATTCTCTAGCCGAACATCACTGAATAACAGGCTGGATTCAGATGACCTATTAACTGCTGTAAATTCACCAATTCTCAGGGCTGCAAAAAAAGGCAAGAACAAATGACGTCCGAAATAAAATACACTCATAATAGGAAAAACAAATTTTTGGAAGGATAGCCAATAATTTCTCTAAAATATCAATAGAAATTGGCCTCCTCTCTTATCAACAGAAGAGAACGATCTAGAATAACCTTTTAACAATTGTTTCACCTGAAAATAATCATTAAACGAACGGCAACCACCTAGTTTTAAAAAGAAAGAAACTCCAGCTAACGTTTTATGAATCAATGAAAAACTTAAACCTAAATTAAATAAAGAACAGACAAAAGATAACATTACCTCTAAAAAATTATTTAAATGCCCTACCTCCAAAATGTCACAAAACATGCACCATTTTCTCCAAGAGACACAATAACTGGACCAAGTACGCTGGGAAAGAGAATTCTTAATATGTTTCAAAATTAATCCTAGATCAATTGCCATCAGTGATCCAAACATCGAATTCCCACTCGATCCGCATGAGGGGCCAGCTGGTAAAATATTTCCCACTGTGCACGAGAAAGGGAATCAGCTATATTATTCAATTTAGTATTAATATATTTAGCCTTCAACCATATATTTAATTTAAAACAGTATAAAACCAAATAGCGTAATAACTTAATCACTAATTCACTATGAGATGATAAACAATTCACTGCAAACAGCACACCTTTATTATCCGTATGTAAAAATATTCGTTTGTTCTTGAAGGATTCGCCCCAAATATAAAGAGAGAATACAACCGGAAATAACTCCAATAGAACTCGATTTTTTGTAAGTCCAGCTTGAACCCAAGACTCCCAAGGTTCAGCTGACCAATGACCATCCAAAAATGCACCATATCCCATATAACCTGAAGCATCTGTAAAAAGGCCCAGAGCAAGTGAATCGACAAACTCCTCCTGCCAAATACTTCTACCATTAAAATTTAGTAAGAATTCCTGCCATACCCTAAGATCATCTTTCAAAACCTTAGTTAGACGAATGTGAGAAAATGGAGATTTCAAACTTCTTGTAGACATGTACAACCTTCTAGAAAAAACTACCCATTGGGATAACTTTTGAGGCAAATACTAAAAGGCCAAATTAAGATTGAAGCTTCCTCAAAGTTGTTTTACTGCTAATTAGCATTTTAGATAATACATCCATTAATTTTAATAATTTAACCTCCGGAAGTCTGAATTCCATCAAACACGTATCAATTGTGATTCCTAGAAATTCAAGACAACAACATGGAGAAACTGTTTTCTCACTTGCTAAGGGGATATTAAAAAAAAACACAAACTTCAATAAACTTATTTAACAGATTGAAACAAACTTGTGAATCCGCTGGACCAAAAAATAAAAAATCATCTAAGTAATGCAACAAATCACCATCCCCCTCATCCCTCAAAGTAACCCAATGAATAAAAGTGGAAAAGGACTCAAAATAATAACACGACATGGTAAAGCCCCATGGTAAACATTTGTCAAAATAATATTTGTTATTAAATTGAATACCTAAAGAATTAAAACCTAAGGGATTAACGGGTAATAACCTGATCTATGGCCGAATTTTCTCAACAGTACCACTGCATCATCAAAAGATGAGTATTGTACTGAAGCAAAATCTGACTCCGCTTCATCATCAAGAGAAGCCTTATCAGGAAAAGAAAGATGATGAATCAACCTATATTCATTCGGCACCTTCTTTGGGACAATCCCCAAAGGAGATATTCTAAAGTTAATAAAGGGAGGAGAGGAAAATGGACCAGCAATTCTTCCTTCAACTAATTCTTTATTTAATTTTAGAATCACAATTTCTTTATGCTTCTCTACTGATTTAAGGTTATCGACCCATAAGCAACCTGCACCGTACTCAGGAACATAAAAACCTTCTTTAAACCCGTTCAGGAGCATTAGAGCCTTCTCCCTGTCTGGATACATTTCTAACCACATTACCATTCTTTGCCAGTTCACCGGCGTCTGTGCCTTTAAGAACTGATTCGTTACTATGTTGATTTGCTTGGTTAGATCACTTAAAACAACGAAAATTTGGGTGCGGGCCGGAACAAAATGAACATTCATGACGATATTTACAATTGTTTAACCATTTACATTGAGATTCATTGTAAGCAAAGCAAACTCCTTTTCTCAATGTAGTCTGTGCATTAGGTGTATTTTGCTTTGGATTAACACCCATTCTCTGAGGAAGCATTAAATTAATCCAGAGACCTACGTCTTTAACACCCCATTTAAGACCTGGATGTACAGACAGTTTTTGCCTAAAGAGGTCGTCGTAATTAAACCAAGCAAAACCTCCAAAATGACGGTACACTTCCAAAACAATATCAATGTGTTGGAATAAACCGCAACACATTTGTTGGAATTTCTCCCCCAATACAGCAGCATAAATGCAATAAGCCTGCAACCAATTGTAAAAAGACCTAGAAGAAAATATTTTTCTACTTTCATCCTCCTTATCATCAGTTTTCTTATCTTTCAAAACCGCTTCTTTAAAAGAAGGTAACAAAGACAATAAATCAATATATTAATTACGCCAAATCTTTTCCTTAATAGGTAATGGCAAATGATAACCTAACGGAGACACCTCACAAGCAATAGCCTCTTTAACACAGGCTTCAGAAACACCTACACCTTTTTCCAATAGTGGTTTAGTCAAATCCACCATTGGAACTACATTAGGTGTCCAAACATCTGCTGTTCCTAATGTTCCTCACAGATTTACTAGTGAAATCTGATAACATTCTAAAAATATTAACTAAAATATCAGCATTAGGATCAACATTAACGTTGGCAGACTGAGCAGCGCTCAGTCTACATGAAGTTTCACCCTCCTGGATAGGAACGCTAGCCTGGAGCTGCTCCTCAGACTTCTTATCTGCTGCTGCAAGTCTCCGGTTACTTCGGCCTGGAGATGATTTACCAGTGTTCCCAAGTCTCCCTCTCCTTCCCAAAGCAGGTGAATATATATGCCTAGTCTTGCGCTGCCTCTTCCGTGGACCTGGGGAGTCTTCACTGGCACCAGCACCCTTTAAACAAACAGCCGCTGCATTACTTCCGACGGCAACAGGCAGGATCACAAGCTCTGGCGGAAGTTCAATTGATGCGATCATATCCGCTGACGTAAGTCCTCCATTGTGCCCCGAGCAGCTTCAAGACACTTCCGGAGCCAAGCTTCGCCACCACAACCCTCTGCTTTCCAAATTAATTCCCTCAGCAGTTCTTCCATTCTGAAGCAGATGTGTTTCTCCTGGCAATGATGTTCCTCTTCTTCATCCAACTCGGACAGACAGCAGACCACTCGAAAACCTGGGAATATATATTCAAAATTCCCGCCTTTTTAATAAAGGGAACCAATGAAAACACCAGATTTTCCCGCCACATAGGAATTTTCCAGAACCTGTGCGCGCCAAGACCAAGTGGGTGGGGTACCACTGAACTGAACTTGACCTCATACAGGTAAGTACCAAATTAAAATAGGGGAAAAAGAGGGTTAAACCAAATGACCTTTAATTAATGACCATAAAAGGAACTGAAGGAAAACAGGAGGAAAAAGGGGGGGGGGCGCCGTGTTACCATGAGGGGCCACGCTGTAAATAGGCTAATAGCTCCTATTCATTATATTTGATGCAGAACTATTAAACATCAATAAACAATGGGAGGTTTCATTTTTTTTCTTTGTTTTCTGCAATACCATCCCAATTTCACCTTGGAATAAAGGTGAGGAATGGTTTTACCGGTTCCAATAAAAAGAATTATGACACATTCAAGAAAGTGTCAAACAGCACTGCACAGATCACATTGCTTCTTGTACCAATTTACGTTTAGAAGCTTTAACAACAGGTGTTATCACATTCTTGATGAATAGAGAGACGTCCAAAATTTTCCTCAAGATGTAGTTCTATAAAGCAAATGTATTTGAACAAACCTTGTTATTATGACCACAATAGCTGTTGACTTTGTGGCATATTGAGGCACTTTAAAGCTGCCATAAAATTCTGCGTTTAGGAGACTGTGGAAGGCAAGGAAATAAAGGTTGGATATATTAGTCTGACACATACATGACCTCTATTACAATCTAAATAAGTAACCAATATTCGATGCGTGAATGACCAATTTTAAGGCATGAGAAATAGGGGTGAGCAGATAATCTTTAGATAACAGTTAAAATGCAGGCATCTTCTGTTATATTATATATGGTAATGATTCAATGAATATGTCATGATAACTGCACATGAGCAGGAAACTTTCTCCACAATTACCTTCCTTATCCACCTTTCAGGGCTATTGACCTAAAATAAACCTACGACTAGTAACCTGGTTCTTAGCATACCCTAAGTTCCCTTTTCTGTCTTAGAATACAACTAATGACTAATGTACAACACACTGATATTTTGATGATTTATAAATATTGCTCACTCATTGGGTGGTCACACTGAATTACACTTTACACTTAATTTTTATTTGACTAAAGTCTTCAGATTTTTAGGGCATTAAAATAAGTAATCAGGCCAAAAAAAATATCCTTCTTTCTGCATGTTTGGGTGCCCTCAGTGACTTTACCTAGTGGAGTCATCAACTGCTTGTTAATCTGTCTTAAGAAATAATGCCACTTTTTGGTGTCAGGGCTAAATAAGGCTACATTCAGACAAGCGTAGCTACCCTCCGACGTGAAAAACTACAGTTTTTCACATCCGAGGTGCACCCGTGCGGGACGCGTTGTCACGGATCCCCCATAGACTATAATCTATGGAGGAACATTGACACAAAGGTTGTGTGAACGTCTCCATTGAGATACGCAAGTCTGTGTGATGGCTGTTGTTTTAACGTCCGTCACACGGACGAGATACGCGCTCGTCTGAATGAGCCCTTATAGTCAGGCGTATGATTAACCAATTATACCAAACTGATAATGATTAGTCATTAACTGTAACAGAAACCGCTGTGCAGGAGACTTAAAACTGGGTGAGGAACAGCCAAGCTCCCCATCAAAGGTGAGGTTGTGGAAAACAGTTTCATGTTACAGGCCCACCATGGCAAGACTGAGCACAGCAACAAGACACAATGAGCCCTAAAGGTTGGTGGAGGCCAATCCCCAGTAACATTGTCACATAATGAGTAACTAACTTAAGGTGGTTTCTGAAGGTTTAAAAAAATATTTATTTCAGAGTAAAATATAAAAACAACAACAAAAAAATCCAGCTTAGTTTGAGTTTTACATCTCGTTTTTACTGTACGTCTGATGTGCACGTTTTGACATGAAAAAACAGTGTCAAAATGTGTACCACATCGTGTATATTGATTTCTATGGTCAGGACAGGTGCCCTAATGGTATCGTTTGTGCATACGTTTCATGGGCTTTCGTTCTATCCTTATTTTCATGTCCATGTCTCCTAGGCTTTTCAGTACTTTTATTTAAACATATACCACACGTATACGTTTTTATTTGTATTGAAGTCAATGGCGACGTATAGACGACGTATGCAATCTTAAACACTACGTTTGCATACGTAAAACGTATATGTTTTTGTCACCATATATGGGAAATCTTGACTTTACAAAGTCTGATTTAGATCAAGAACAAAAAAAGTCTACGTTTATAGAAGAACGTACATAAACATATAAAAACGTATACTACGTATACTACAAAAAACGTAAGCTTATGTTACAAACGCATACGTTTTTGTAACTTTAAAAACATATACGTCGTCGTATACCACAAACGTGTGCACAAAACGAGATGTGAACTTAGCCTTACTTACCATACCCACTGAATGTGTCCTCTGTCCCCCAGCAACAATTATAATGGCACACTAACCCTTAGTAATATATATATATATATATATATACTACCGTTCAAAAGTTTAGGGTCACTTAGAAATTTCTTTATTTTTGCAAGAAAAGCACAGTTTTTTTCAATGAAGATAACATTATGTTAATCAGAAATACACTCTATACATTGTTAATGTGCTAAATGACTATTCTAGCTGCAAACGTCTGGTTTTTAATGCAATATCTACATAGGTGTATAGACGCCCATTTCCAGCAACCATCACTCTAGTGTTCTAATGGTACATTGTGTTTGCTAACTGTGTTAGAAGGCTAATGGATGTTTAGAAAACACTTGAAAACCCTTGTACAATTGTTAGCACCGCTGTAAACAGTTTTGCTGTTTAGAGGAGCTATAAAACTGACCTTCCTTTGAGCTAGTTGAGAATCTGGAGCATTACATTTGTTCGATTAAACTCTCAAAATGGCTAGAAAAAGAGGGCTTTCATGTGAAACTCGACAGTCTATTCTTGTTCTTAGAAATGAAGGCTATTCAATGCGAGAAATTGCCAAGAAACTGAAGATTTCCTACAACGGTTTGTACTACTCCCTTCAGAGGACAGCACACACAGGCTCTAACCAGAGTAGAAAGAGAAGTGGGTGGCCCCGCTGCACAACTGAGCAACAAGACAAGTACATTAGAGTCTCTAGTTTGAGAAATAGACGCCTCACAGGTCCTCAACTGGCAGCTTCATTAAATAGTACCCGCAAAACGCCAGTGTCAACGTCTACAGTGAAGAGGCGACTCCGGGATGCTGGCCTTCAGGGCAGAGTGGCAAAGAAAAAGCCATATCTGAGACTGGCTAATAAAAGGAAAAGATTAATATGGGCAAAAGCACACAGACATTGGACAGAGGACGATTGGAAAAAAGTGTTATGGACAGACGAATCGAAGTTTGAGGTGTTTGGATCGCAGAAGAACATTTGTGAGACGCAGAACAACTGAAAAGATGCTGGAAGAGTGCCTGACGCCATCTGTCAAGCATGGTGGAGGTAATGTGATGGTCTGGGGTTGCTTTGGTGCTGGTAAAGTGGGAGATTTGTACAAGGTAAAAGGGATTTTGAATAAGGAAGGCTATCACTCCATTTTGCAACGCCATGCCATACCCTGTGGACAGCGCTTGATTGGAGCCAATTTCATCCTACAACAGGACAATGACCCAAAGCACACCTCCAAATTATGCAAGAACTATTTAGGGAAGAAGCAGGCAGCTGGTAATCTATCTGTGATGGAGTGGCCAGCGCAGTCACCAGATCTCAACCCCATAGAGCTGTTGTGGGAGCAGCTTGACCGTATGGTACGCAAGAAGTGCCCATCAAGCCAATCCAACTTGTGGGAGGGCCTTCTGGAAGCATAGGGTGAAATTTCTACCGATTACCTCAGCAAATTAACAGCTAGAATGCCAAAGGTCTGCAATGCTGTAATTGCTACAAATGGAGCATTCTTTGACGAAAGCAACGTTTGAAGGAGAAAATTATTATTTCAAATAAAAATCATTATTTCTAACCTTGTCAATGTCTTGACTATATTTTCTAGTCATTATGCAAAAATATAAGTGTGAGTTTTCATGGAAAATACAAAATTGTCTGGGTGACCCCAAACTTTTGAACGGTAGTATATATATATATATATATATATATATATATAATGCTGCGTCTGGATTACAATTGCTCAGGGGCCGTTTCCATCACCATTGATTTAAATAGTGACGGATCCGGTGCCAATGGTTTCCGTTTGTCTCCGTTGTGCAAGGGTTCCGTCATTTTGACGGACTCAATACCGTAGTCGACTACACTATTGATTCCATAAAAATGACGGAACCCTTACACAACTGAGACAAACGGAAACCATTGGCACCGAATCCGTCACCATTAAAATAAATTGTGATGGAAACAGAAACCTATAGTTTCCGTTTGTGTCAGTCAGGGCTCCATTCCAACGGAAAGCTGCGACGGAACGTTGGAACAGAGCCCTGACGCAGATGTGAACATAGCCTTAACCGTGAATAGAAATTGTTTTCTGTTTTATGATCGGCCATAAAAAAATACTCTGTCCATTGTTGAGATGAGTGAATTTCCTGAAATTAGTTTCGGGTCTGATTTGGTCAAATCAGCCATCTAATTCTATCCAGTGCAAATAAATTTACATTGAAACAAAAGCCCCATCGATTTCCCTGAAAACTTGTGTCTGACTCTCTGAGTTCTTCTAGTGCTGTATTCAATGTAAATCCAACCCCTTCCAATGTCTTTTATGTCAAGCCAGCAAGTAATGTCAAAGTAACTGCAACATATATGGGTAGCGGGAAGGATAACCGAAGTGCATTTTGGGAAGTCTGCAAGGCATTATGGAGAAGTCCATAAGGTCATGCAATCCTTTTTCTAACCCTTAAATTAATTTTGACAGTCGCCGACAGTTGCCATATTTTTTTGCCATACAGAGAGGAGGATAAGCAGCTGCAAGATACATCTAGTAATTAACCCATTCCTGACATTTGACCTATCCATACGCCAAAGTCGTATAGGGGAAGTATGGAACGGGCTCATGGAGTGAACCCGCTCCAACCGATGCTGATGTCGGCTGTATGTTACAGCCGACACTTCAGAGTAACGAGCGGCATCGCGCTCGAGAACAATCCTGCTCGTTTAACTCGTTCAATGCAGCGGTCAATGCGACCGCAGCATTTAAATCGTTAGAAAGAGGCGGGCGACCCCCTCTAACAGCTCATCGCGCCCCCCACAACGCAATTGTGGGGGGCTACGGTTGCTATGGCTGCCTGGGGGCCTAATGAAGGCCCCCAGGTCAGCCATATTTGTGCTCCTATTAAGCCCTGCCTCCGGCGGCAGGGCTTAATAGATGCCTGTCAGAATCACGATTTACTGCAATACATTAGTATTGCAGTATATCGTGCAAGCGATCTAAAGATCGCTGGTTGAATTCCCCTAGGGGGACCTATAAAAAAGTAAAAATGAGTAAAATAAAGTTGTTTTTTTATGTAAAAAAAAAGTTACAAATTAAAAGTAAAAAAAACAACCCTTTTCCCATTTTCCCCCTAGAGCATAGTAAAAAAATTAATAAAATAAACATAATTGGTATCGCCGTATCCATAAAAGTCTGAACTATTACAGTATATCATTATTTAACCTGCACAGTGAACACCGTAAAAAAAAAAAAAAATTTTTGATGCCAGAATCTCTATTTTTTGGTCACCTCATCTCCCACAAAAAATGAAATAAAAAGTGATCAAAACATCGCATGTAGCCCAAAATGCTATCATTAAAATTTACAGCTTATCCCGCAAAAAAAATAAGCCCTCATACCACTTAATCGACGGAAAAATAAAATAGTCATGGCTCTCGGAATTTGGTGACACAAAATAAATGTTATTTTTTACACTTAGGTTTTTACTTGCAAAAGTAGTAACATATAGAAAAAACTAAATATATTTGGTATCGCCATAATCGTATTGAACCACAGAATAAGGGTATGTTCACACGTAGTCAACAAAAACGTCTGAAAATCCAGAGCTGTTTTCAAGGGAAAACAGACCCTGCTTTTCAGACGTTTTTTTACCAACTCGCATTTTTCGCGGCGTTTTCACGCCGTTTTCGCTGCGTTTTTTACGTCCGTTTTTGGAGCTGTTTTCATTGGAGTCTATGAGAAAACAGCTCCAAAAACGTCCAAAGAAGTGTCCTGCACTTCTTTTGACGAGGCTGTATTTTTACGCGTCGTCTTTTGACAGCTGTCAAACGACGACGCGTAAATAACAGGTCGTCTGCACAGTACGTCGGCAAACCCATTCAAATGAATGGGCAGATGTTTGCCGACGTATTGGAGCCGTATTTTCAGACGTAAAACGAGGCATAATACGCCTCGTATACGTCTGAAATTTGGCCGTGTGAACATACCCTTAAGGGTATGTGCACACACACTAATTACGTCCGTAATTGACGGACGTATTTCGGCCGCAAGTCCCGGACCGAACACAGTGCAGGGAGCCAGGCTCCTAGCATCATAGTTATGTACGATGCTAGGAGTCCCTGCCTCGCTGCAGGACCACTGAAAACATGATTACAGTACGGGACAGTTGTCCTGCAGCGAGGCAGAGACTCCTAGCATCGTACATAAGTATGATGCTAGGAGCCCGGCTCCCTGCACTGTGTTCGGTCCGGGACTTGCGGCCGAAATACGTCCGTCAATTACGGACGTAATTAGTGTGTGTGCACATACCCTAAGTTAACATGTTGTTTTAATTGTACAGTGAATTCCGTAAAAGCGACACGCAAAAAACAATGGAGGAATCGCTGTTTTTTTCATTTTCTACTCCACAAATAATTTTTTTATGCTACGAAAATCTACAACTCGTCCTGAAAAAATCAAGCCCTCATAGGACTATATCCACGGAAAAATAAAAAAGTTGGCTTTTGGAAGGTAGGGAGGAAAAAAATAAAATGAAAATCTGAATAATGGCTGCGGCGATAACGAAAGCCAGGAAACAGTGGGACTGCTCTCATACTTATTAGATTGTTGCCAGGTCCTGTTGACATAAGCAGGATCTGTCAACAATTATTTCATGTGTATGGCCAGCATAAATTATCCACTTATTATATGACATTGATACTAGAGAGGGAGGCATTATCAAAAAATTTTCTTAGGGCAATTACACTCTTTCTTCCCTATACTCCAGCCTTGATTATCGCAGGCACTGATGATCTTTTCAATCCCATAAAGCATACAGAGAGAATAGATACCTCATCTGATATTATGTGTGGGAGAGTAGTCTTTCAACTCGAGTCCGGCAATGAGTTTCTGAATATACCTTTGAGAGACTATTTCCCTCGCTGTAAGGAAGTGAATCAATCTTATACTGTGCATCATCGGGCTTTTAGAAGCATGGACTATATACAATTATTGGCTGTAGCAGAAATTCACTAAAATTGTCTTTCAACAAGAGTAACGATTGGAATTCAATAGTAAGGCAGCTTAGAATAAAAAATAAAAAAAAAGTTGAAAAGCTTTTAGATGGGACGAGTTAAAATAAGTATTGATTTATCAGGTGTTATATGATGTTAGTGATATAGGAGAGATTGCTGGTTTTAATGGGTACCAGCTTTTCTACTGCCTGTCTCTATCCAGCTAATTTGGATGTGTTGTGATTTGCCTTTTTCTATCTACTTCGCTTTGATGTGGTTAGATTGCTTTTTCCATCTGTTTCTTTCAGATTCATTTCTGCTTCAAGTTCTACTACCTGCATTGTAACAGAATGAAAATACCTCCTATTTTCCCCCCTGAAAGGCTTATCAAGACCTGAAACGGCAATTCATTGTCAAATAGCTGCATTTTCTGGCTGTATTATTGGGATGGCGAACAAGTAGGCTCACATGCTCCAGATAATGACTTGCATCATTTTGCTGCAAAAATATATGTATTTTACCTTTCCTGAAGTATTTTTGCTAAGATCTGGATCATATTTTCCCCAGCGCACTCCGGAGAGGAAGGGAGTTTACAATAATACTAAAGCACTAAATAGAGAAGAGAGGTTGAGATGCTCTGTACGGAAGACAGGAATAGAAACAATGATTACAGATAATGCTTAGTTAGATTGAAAGATGGTTGAATGGAATCTATTCTGTTATGATGTACATGAAACAATTTGTCAAGATTGAATAATGCTACGTAGACAATCTGCATCAGCAGAACACTCAGCTGTCCATTTTTGTTATAGACGCAGATGCACAAAGGGATGTATTATTGCTGCATAGAACACAGTAAGGGTATGTTCACACGGCCTATTTTCGGCCGTTTTTCGGGCCGTAAACGCCAGAAAAACGTTTTTTCGCAGCGTTTTTTTACGTGTAAAAAAACGGCCACGAAAAAGAAGTGCAGGGCACTTCTTGGGACGTTTTTGGAGCCGTTTTCCATAGACTCTATTGAAAAAAGCTTAAAAAACCTCAGTGAAAAACACTGCGAAAATCGCGAGTGGCACAAAAAACGTCTGAAAATCAGGATCTGTTTTCTCTTGAAAACAGCTCCGTATTTTCAAACGTTTCTGATCACTGCGTGTGAACATACCCTAAGCCTTGAGAATGGTCCCCATACTCCCATCCACTCATCTTACAAAATGCATGGGAGAATTGTTTCAGTAAGTTGAGTTGTACTTTGTCAAGTAAGTGTAGATATAGAAAGATGTTTATGGAGCTTCACGCAACCGTTTCTGGTCTGAGGGCCTTATTGTCAGATTATACCCCTCCCAAGGGTTGCAATAAAACTTAAAGTAGTATTCCCATATGAGGCATTTTTGGCATATCGACAGTATATGTGGGGGTTTTAGTTTGGGAGTCCAACGTATTGGGAGAATGGGGGATCCCATGCAATCCAGAGAAGACTAGACAAGGTGGCTGTAGTTTATGGGACTTACGGAAGCAGCTGAGCATGTCGCAACTTGCATAAATTACAAAGAAGGGAGCCGTACATATGCACAGCCACCTCCCCAGCTTATCTCCTCCTCTCGGCAATGCCCAACTTATCAAACATTTATGGTATATCTTGTGGATATTCCATAAAAGTCTCAGACAGGAATACCCCTTTAAATAAGCAATCGGGTAAAACTGATGGCCATGGTCTGCACAAGGCATAACACAGTAATAGTTTTGCCTGGATTGCTCCTATACGCTGCTTGAAATAGAATACATACAGTCCCTCCACAACAGTGCCAGCCACAAAGTACCTCCAATACCAGTGCCATCAGTAGGATGCGGTTTTCAAAAGACATCTGTGACTTTCTGAACAAACATGTCTCACAGGAGGCAACAGGTCAACTCTATACAGGGCGCCATATATTTTTAAGGTAGCCCCTGTCCAGCTGCCAGAAATAGAACCAATGAATAATTAATAAAGTTTTAATTTGGATACAAATATTCTCGTTTGTTTTTAGGTGCATTTCCTTTGGTCAGATCTTCTATTCTTTACTGGGAAAGCTTGAATTAGAAAACGGCACACATTGTTTATATGTTTTCTTATCAGTACATTGTAAAGACTTGATTGGACAACCTCTTTAGTGAATAATTACAATGGATAATAGTTTTCCTTTAAACATTATAAAGTAGTATCACATTTGTCAACTTCAAGTTACTGAAATTTGTTAATATATTTTGTATTTCATGCAGAACACATTAAGAAGTATTGTTAGGGCATGGCCAGACATGGCGTGTTTCTGCCGACACTGTCCGCATCAATGCCGCACATAATCTGCGTTGCAGATTCTGTTGCGGCTTTGCCTAAAATGGGCAGAAAATTGATGCGGATTCGCCGTTGCGTCTTCAGGTGAAGAGTACTTCCCTTCTCTCTATCAGTGCAGGACAGCCCTTTCCCTAGTAAAAGTAAAAGAAATTCATACTTACCCGGCCGTTGTCTTAGTGACACGTCCCTCTTTCGACATCCAGCCCGACCTCCCTGGATGATGCGGCAGTCCATGTGACCGCTGCAGCCTGTGATTGGCCTTTGAGTGGCTGCAGCCGTCACATGGACTGAAACGTCATCCCGGGAGGCCGGACTGGAGGAGGAAGCAGGGAGTTTTCGGTAAGTAGGAACTTGTATTTTTTGAACACGTTGATCTATATTGTGATCGGAAGTCACTGTCCAGGGTGCTGAAACAGTTACTGCCGTTCGTTTAACTCTTTCAGCACCCTGGACAGTGACAATCTCCTAAAGTCGCCTAGCAACGCTCCCGTAATTACAGGTGCACACACGTAGTCACCCGTAATTACGGGAGCCCCATTGACATCTATTGGCCCGCCCGTGCCGTAATAACGGCCCGTGATTACGGGCGTTTTTACGTCAGTGTGCATGGGGCCTCAGTCTGGCTATAGACCTAGAAATACATAGGTCCAGCCAGAATGAAGAAATGTCATGTTCGTAAAACCAATACGCTACACAACACACATAACATCTGCGGATTTCATTGCAGAATTTTGAATCTCCATTGAAGTCAATGGAGAAATTCCGTAATGAGTCCGCAACAAGTCCGCTACAAGTCCGCAACAGCCAGTGTATGCTGCGGAGACCAAATTCCGCACCGCAGCCTATGGTCCGCAGCGGAGTTTTCCGCAAAATGTGCACAAACCTAACTAAAAAGCAGTGGAAAGCAAAGGAGAAAATGTCCGCTGCGGATTTCCGCAGCGGACTGGCCGCAGCGGAATTCCAGAGCAATTCCGCCACATCTGGCTATGCCCTTATTGGCATGCTTTTTTTTTCCTTATATTACCTGTAAAAGTAGATGTGGATAGTAATGATGTTTGTTTATATCTGCTTGTGAATAAAATCTATAGGTTTATTATTATGTTTACTCAATTTCCAAGAATATTATGTAATAGCAATTAAAACCTTAAGTTGGAATGAAATGTGACTATTAGGCCGGGTTCACACATAGCGTGAATACTGCGGATTTTCCACAACGTATTTCATTGCGGAAAATCCACAACAAAATACAATAGCAGCAGACTGGATGACATTTCAACAAATCTCATCCACACAGTGCGTAAAAAACATGCAGAAAATGCGGTGCGGTTTTATAATCTGCAGCATGTCAATTTAGGCTGCGGAATCGTTGCTCTTCTGTTGCAGGCTTTCCCCATGGAATATAATTCGGGAACTAAAACCCACAACAAGTAGCAGATGTTGCGATTTTTGCGGCGGAAAAGCTGTGATTTTGCCGCAAAGATCGAATACTTACCCAGATCTCTCTGCTCCTGCATCCAGCCCGGCCTCCAGGAATGACATTTCATCCCATGTGACTGCTGCAGCCAATCACAGGCTGCAGCTGTCACATCGGATGAAACATCATCCCAGGAGGCCGGGCTGCAGAACATCAGAGGGACGCATCGCAATAGACTTTTTTTTACATGCTGTTTTCCGCTGTGGACATTCTGGCCGAAAAAACTGCACCACAATTGGGTGTGGTCTTTCGGCCGGAAGTTCCTGCGGCGTCCAGGGTATGCAATGTGCTTTTACGGATTTGCTATGTGCTTTTACGCAGCGTATCCGCTCTGTGTAAACATACTCTTACTGTTGAGATGTAAAAGAATTAGTATAATTCTCACAATTAGTTTACCTTTTTTTGTTTATACTGTATCACAGTTAACCTATATATTTTATCTATAAAGCAAATACTGTATATATGGTGATATGGTGCTGTGTAAATATATCACTGATTCAGCATAGATACTGACATTTGTCTTTGATATTTATATATAATCACTAAAGGCTTTGCTTATGATTAGAATAAATTCACACCCATATAGCAAAAATGTTCTATTTTTTTGTTGTTTTTTTTAAATCTATCTTCAAGAAAAAAAAATTGCCATAGAGGTGTGAATTTATGTTTTTTAATCACAGGCAAATACATGTCACGTTTTATAGTCTTTGCAAGACTCCAGTAATTAAACGTATTTTAAGGCGGGCAAAAAAGTAAAGATTAAGCAATTATCTGTAAAAGAGAAAATCCTGAAATATTGCATTTTTCACACTGGTCTCTGACGGTTATCATCTCATTATCATCACAGGCAGGATTAGGTAACACTTCTATTATAAATCTAGAGCTAGATCCATCATTATCAATAGGTGATAGGGAGCGCTCACCCATTCACCTCCCTGGACAGTGACCTCTGCACATATTACCGAACATGCTCACAACCAGGGCCGGCGTCAGCACCCGGCAAACCTGGGCAAGTGCCGGGGCACACTCCACTTGGGGGGTGGGCCACTCGGCCACCGGGTGCTGATGCTGCTGTCGTTAAGGCATCACTGTCCATATATGTACAGTGATGTAAGAAGGGGAGGAGTCCCAGGCAGAGTGCTAGCGGCTCTGCTCCGGGACTCTGTCTCTGGGAAAGCTGACATCGCTTTCCATATATGGACAGTGAATATGGACAGCGATGCCAGGACCAGAGCAGTGTCCCAGCCTGACCGCGCTTTTCCTGCCTCCAACTGAGCCTGCGTCCGCAGGACGCAGATTCAGTTGGGTTGAATACTGGAGCTTGGCACTACATCGCACCTGTCTGCGACGAGTCACTCACAGCACAGCACAGTGAAGAGGAGAAGGATCCTCCACACGTCGTGGGAACGGGGGTAGGTAAGTAATTATGTTATTATTTTTCTATTAGATACATATGGGGGAATTATACTAGGTATGGGAAGGGGTCCTATTTTAGCTGCTGAGGCATTATACTATATGGGGGGGCATTATATTGTATGGGACAGCTGTGGGAGGCATTATACTGTATGTGGCAACTATGGAAGGCATTATACTGTATGGGGGCATTATACTGTATGTGACAGCTATGGGGGAATTATACTGTATGGGGCAGCTATGGGGGCATTATACTGTATGGTGCAGCTATGGGGGGCATTATACTGTATGGTGCAGCTATGGGGGGCATAATACTGTATGGTGCAGCTATGGGGGGCATTATACTGTATGGCGCAGCTATTGGGGGCATTATACTGTATGGTGCAGCTATGGGGGCATTATACTATATGGTGCAGCTATGGGGGCATTATATTGTATGAGGCAGCTATGGGGGGCATTATACTGTATGGTGCAGATATGGGGCATTATACTGTATGGTGCAGCTATGGGGGGCATTATACTGTATGGTGCAGCTATGGGGGGCATTATATGGTATGGGGCAGCTATGGTGGCATTATACTGTGGTGGTCAGCTATGAGGGGCATTATACGGTATGGGGCAGCTATGGGGGGTCATTATACTGTGGGGGCAGCTATGGGGGAATTATACTGTAGGGGCATTCATGGGGTCTGTCGGGCAAGGCAGCTGGGCATAGGCATGCGCAGGGGTCTTGTGGTGTTGGGGAGGGGTGGGGGGGCCTTAGCTGAATTCTTGCACCAGGGCCCATGAGCCTTTAGCTACGCCACTCCCAGGCATAGTGCTAGTAGTGCGCTGCCCGGGACTATGGATCTGGGGTTGCCCCTGACAACACTGTCCATATATATATATATATAAACAGTGATGTTAGGAGCTGTATGGCACTACCTGGGAGGTGGAGGCTGTGTGGCACTACCTGGGAGGGGGGCTGTGTGGCACTATCTACAGAGGGCACTAAATTTATGGGGGTACAATCTGGGGGCCTAACTTCTATATGGGGGCATAAACGGCCTAACCAGTGGCGTAGCTATAGGGGTCGCAGTTGCGACCGGGCCCCTAAGCCTGAGGGGCCCACAGGCCCCCCTCGCCACACTTAGAGTATCCGTATCATTGCTTCTTAGATAAAATCGATCTTTACACAGCGCAGGTGCAGCAGCGTGTTGACTCCCCCTCCCTTCTTGTGCTCTGAGGCACTGGATTGGAGGAGACAGGGGAGGAGGAGTCTAGATACACACACTGCCGCACGCTGTGTAAGGAGAAGCTCATGTCTCATCGCAGCTCGTTTCCCCCACATCCATGTGAGTTCTGGACAGGCGTTACTCATACAGTTACATGGTCTTTCTTTAGTGTTTTTTCCCTATACTGGGTTTGATCTTTGCTGTCTCTCTCTGTTCTTTCTATCCTGCAAATAGAGGACAGAACGGGAGGATTCAGCAGTGAGAGCGCAGACAGGACACTGATAAGAGGTTACTGAGGGTCATAATTCATTACAGGACAGCTCCAGCCTCCAGTTATCGGGAAGACACTGATAAGGGGGCTAGAGGTTACTGTGGGTCATGAATGATTGCACATTACTGGAGGTCTGGAGCTGTGCTGTAATGTGAAGCACACAGCTCTGCTATGCCAGTGTCCATTGGAAACTATAGATAATAAAGAGGCTTCTCCTACAGATTTGTTAGATAATATCTAGTATTAGTAGGCATTTTCTTCCGTTTTTTTTTTTTTGCCAGAATCATAAATTATCACCTATCCTTAGGATAAGTGATCATTTTGTTATCGCTGGGACCCACTGGCGTAGCTATAGGGGTCGCAACGGTCGCAATTGCGACCGGGCCCCGAAGCCAGGGGGGCCCACAGCCCCCCACACCACATCAATAAAAAGTTACTATAGTAACTCGGGCCGCGGGCCCCTGTTACTATAGTAACAGACTTTACTTACCTTCCTGGTTCCGGATCGCAGCGGAGGTCCTGACGTCAAGCGCTGTGCGCAGCGCATGACGTCACAGCGCTATGCGCCGCGCACAGCATCGAGACGACAGAACTACCGCCGCGGCTGAAGAGGAAGGTAAGATTAGCCCTGACTGGCGGGGTCCGACTCCCGGGACCCGCCAATCAGCTGTTTTGAAGGGGCCGCAGCACTCGTACGAGAGCTGCTTCCCCTTCATTCCTGTCACACTGTGAATCCGTGTCGGCGATTCACAGTGTGGGCGAGTAGTGAAATGAAGGGGAAGCAGCTGTCGTACGAGTGCTGCGGCCCCTTCAAAACAGCTGATTGGCGGGTCCCGGGAGACGGACCCCGACACATCAGTTATTGATGGCCTATCCTGTGGATAGGCCATCAATGTTTAGGGACTGCACAACCCCTAAGCCTACGATGTTGCAGGCTTAGGGGGCCCATGAGACAGGATCACAGATTGTGTGATGCTGTCTGCTGGGCCCTGTATCTAAGCCAATCACATGGTAGGCTTAGATACATGGCCCATGTGTGATCATGTCTGCTGGGCCCTGTATATAAGCCTACCACGCTGTAGGTTTAGATACAGGGCCCCAGCACACAGTAATCTTATACTGTATAAGATTACTCTCTTTCTGGACCCTGTATCTAAGCCTACCTTGTGGTAGGCTTAGATACAGGGTCCCACAGACAGTATCACACATGGGCCCTGTATCTAAGCCTAATACATGTGTTACTAATCGTTTTTCTTGTGTGTTTTCTTACAGGTTCGGTCGTTGGACTACGGCGGATTCCAGGACTACTTCGATGACGGCTTTTTTTTTTATTATCAATAAAATGGTTAATGAGGGTTGTGTGTTTTTTTTTTTATTTCAATAAAATATTTTTTCTATGTCTTTGTGTTTTTTACTACCGCCTTAGTAATGGCCGCCGGCTGATTGACAGTATCCTTTGCTAAGGCGGGGCTTAGTGTTAGCCGGTGCAGAGGCAAACACTAACCCCGCTTTATTACCACGGTACCCACCGCCACCAGGGGTGCTGGGAAGAGCCGGGTACGATCCAGTACCTGACCATCTGTAGTGATGGTCGGCCACTGGGGCGGCCGCAGGCTGGTATTATCAGGAGGGTAAAGGCCAGATACAGTGGCCCTTCCCACCCTGGTAATGCTAGGCTGCTGCTTCTTTATTGTATCTGGCTGGTTATGAAAAAATAATTGGAAAAAACGATGTGGGGTCCCCCCCAATTTTCATAACCAGCCAGATACAACACAGCTGCAGCAGGCAGCATTACCAAGGTGGTAGGTGCCACTATTTTTGGCCTTCCCCAGCCTAATACTACCAGCCTGCGGCCGCCCCGGTGCCTGCCCGTCACTACAGATGGACGGGTACTGGTTCGTACCCGGCTCTTCCCAGCACCCCTGGTGGCGGTGGGTACTGGGTTAATAATGGGGGTTAGTGTTGGCCTTTGCATCGGCTAACATTAAGCCCCGCCTTAGTAATGGAGGTTGTCAATCAGCCAGCAGCCATTACTAAGGCGGTGATAATAAAGTTTAAAAAGATAAATAGAAAAAATATTTTATTGAAATAAAAAAACACAACCCTCATTAACCATTTTATTGAGAATAAAAAAACCGCCGTCATTGAAGTCCTCGAATCCGAAGTCCAACAACCGAACCTGTAAAAAACACAAACACACAAAAATAATCAGTAACACATAAAGAAGCAAAATTATTATTCTTACCTTTCCTGGGTCCAGCGCTGGAGCCGCAATGTCAGCGAGCTGAGTCCTGTATCTAATCGTATCATGTGTGATACTGTCTGCTGGGCCCTGTATCTATTCGTATCATGTGTGATACTGTCTGCTGAGCCACTGTATCTAATCCTATCATGTGTGATACCGTCTGCTGGGCCCTATATCTAATCCAATCATGTGTGATACTGTCTGCGGAGCCACTTTATCTAATCCTATCATGTGTGATACTGTCTGCTGGGCCCTATATCTAATCCAATCATGTGTGATACTGTCTGCTGAGCCGCTGTATCTAATCCTGACATGTGTGATACTGCCTTCCGAGCCACTGTATCTAATCCGATCATGTGTGATACTGTCCGCTCAGCCACTGTATCTAATCCTATCATGTGTGATACTGTCTGCTGAGCCACTGTATCTAATCCTATCATGTGTGATACTGCCTTCTGAGCCACTGTATCTAATCCTATCATGTGTGATACTGTCTGCTGAGCCACTGTATCTAATCCTATCATGTGTGATACTGTCTGCTGAGTTATTGTATCTAATTCTATCATGTGTGATACTGTCTGCTGAGCCACTGCATCTAATCCTATCATGTGTGATACTGTCTGCTCAGCCACTGTATCTAATCCTATCATGTGTGATACTGTCTTCTGGGCCACTGCATCTAATCCAATCATGTGTGATACTGTCTGCTCAGCCACTGTATCTAATTCTATCATGTGTGATACTGTCTCCTGAGCCACTGTATCTAATCCTATCATGTGTGATACTGTCTCCTGAGCCACTGTATCTAATCCTATCATTTGTAATACTGTCTGCTGAGTCATTGTATCTAATTCTATCATGTGTGATACTGTCTGCTGGGCCACTGCATCTAATCCTATCATGTGTGATACTGTCTGCTCAGCCCCTGTATCTAATAATATCATGTGTGATACTGTCTGCTGATCCAATGTATCTAATCCTATCCATAGTTTATAGGGTCGTAGTGCTATAGATATGCTATGCTGTCTCCTATACACACATCTTTTTTTGGGCGGACACATATGTATTGGGGCTACATGTATATGTATTCCCCTGATATTTTAAGCCCTTAGGTTATGTTCACACGGCAGCGTCCGTTACGGCTGAAATTACTGTGCTGTTTTCAGGAGAAAACAGCTCCGGAATTTCAGACGTAATGGCATGTTCAGGCGTTTTTCGCTGCGTCCATTACGGACATAATTGGAGCTGTTTTTCCATGGAGTCCATGGAAAACGGCTCCATTTACGTCTAAAGAAGTGACAGGCACTTCTTTGACGCGGGCGTCTTTTTTACGCGCCGCCTTTTGAAAGCGGTGCGTAAAAAAAATGACCGTCGGCACAGAACATCGTAAAACCCATTCAAATGAATGGGCAGATGTTTGCCAACGCTTTTGAGCCGCATTTTCAGACGTAATTCAATGCTAAAACGCCCGAATTACGTCCGTAAATAAGGTGTGTGAACCCAGCCTTAGTGACGCCCCGGCTGCTAGTGCTGCATTGTTGGGTCACTTAGGAGACCCAGCGATGCAGCTGAAAGCTGCGGACCGTCGGCCATGAGGAGTTTGCGGGGGGGGGGGGGCCCAATAAGAACTTTTGCATCGGGGCCCATGAGCCTTTAGCTACGCCCCTGGGCCTAACGTCTATATGGGGGGCACAAAGTGACAACCTTTGGCATTTTACTGCTGCCGTGAGTTCTCCCGCAAAGGGGCCCACTAAGTCTGTGTCGCCCCAAGGGCCCACATAAACCTGGAGCCGGCCCTGCTCACAACACTCTTCAACAGAAGTCAACAGGTCATTTTTTTCTCAATGCTCATTGGATTAAGGGAAGCTCTCTTATGGTTGATTTGGATGCAAGCAAACAATGCACCCCCTGCAAGCAGCAATCTACAAGATGAAGGCTTTGGGTTTGCATGTTATTGTAGTATTTATTAGAGGGTAGGTTATTTTAGCATTATTTACTGGAAGCGTAGAAAACGTTTAAATTACATTACAGAGGGATGGTTTGGTTAGAGCCTTTCAAGCTTGAATGAGCAAAGGTTATGAAGATTTTTTTTGTGTATTTAAAAGACATTGATGCATGAAAAAGAACATAGTTGTGCCTGTCTATTAACCATTCATTTAAATTATTCTGGCCAAGGAACATAGATTTAGGAATCAACTTATTAGAAATATGTATGAAAAAGGGTCTATCTTATACCTTATTCAGATAGGTAAAGGACCTGTCAGAATTCTGTAGCAAAATATTTTATTATAGAATATACATAGTTTTTATTAGAAAAGACTCAGCCTTGAGTGTTTTGTCGCTGGATGTTGATTTGTGCAGATTTAAAAAATTTATACATTTTTTTACACTATTCTATTATTGGAAGGACTTAATTTTTATTTATTTTTTCAAATGAAACACATAATAAGGAACAAAATATATAGATTTTAGGAAAACACAGTATACAGTGCAGAATTTGCACAAAAGTTATATAATTAGGAATTCTGTAGGAACAACATAAAGGTGAATTACCTAATTTTAGGGTGCAGGTAAAAGAGTAAAGATGCTCATACACAATAAATAAATGTCGGCCGAATCCGACAATCTTGGCAGGATCGGCATTAATCTTATATTTACGGGGGTGTCCCGACTCTCCCATGACAGCAGATGTCTGGGGCAGGGGCGTCGCTAGCACCGGGCCTTCGGGGCCCAAGCCCTGGATCATTGGCTCGATGCCCCAGATCCCCGTACAAATGAAACATTCAGTGGTGCAGCTATAGGGGTCGCAGTGGTCGCAATTGTGGCCAGGCCCTGAAGCCAAGGGGGGCCGTGGCTCCCCGCACCATGTCTATAAACAGTTACTATAGTAACTGAGGCCGATGTAATAAAATACACGGGCCCCTGTTACTATAGTGATGACTCTATACTTACCCTCCTACTTCCAGAGTGCAGCGGAAGTCCCGACGTCTTCTCGCGTCATGACGTCACGACGCTGCGCGCCGCACATGACGTCACATGACGCGGGATGGTGTAAAGACATCCGCTGCACCCGGAGCCGAAGAGGAGGTAAGTGTAACATTACTGTCTGCTGGGGAAGTGTATCTAAGCCTACCTTGTGGTAGGCTTAGATATAGGGTCTAACAGACGGTATTACACATGGACTCTGTATGTAAGCCTACCACATGGTAGGCTTAGATACATGGCCATGTATGATACTGTCTAATGGGCCCTGTATCTAAGACTACCACATAGTAGGCTTAGATACAGGGCCCCAGCAGACAGTAATCTTATACTGTATAAGATTACAGTCTGTTGGGGCCTTGTATCTAAGCCTAACATGTGGTAGGCTTAGATACAGACCCCATCAGATAGGATTACACATGGTGTGATCACACAAGCCTAACATGTGTGTTACTAATGTTTTTTTTTGTGTGTTTGTGTTTTTTTACAGGTTTGGAAGTTGGACGACGTCAGATTCGAGGATTACTTAGATGACGGCTTTTTTATTTTCAATAAAATGGTTAATCAGAATTGTGTTGTTTTTTTTATATAAATAAAATATTTTTCTATGTCTTTGTATTTTCTTTGAAACTTTATTACTACCACTTTAGTAATGGCCGCTGGCTGATTGAAAATGTCCATTACTAAGGCGGGGCTTAGTGTTAGCAGGTGAAAAGGCTAACACTAACCCCCCATTTTTACCCCGATACCCACCGCCACTAGAGGTACCGAGAAATGCTGGGTACGATCCAGTATGGCACTGGGTCAGCCACAGGCTAGTATTGGGCCTTCCCACGCTGGTAATGCTAGCCTGCTGCTACTATGTTGTATCTGGCTGGTCATGAAAAATGGGGGGGGTTTAAAAAAAATAATAATTAGAAAAAACTACGTGGGGTTCCCCCCATTTTGCATAACCAACCATATATATATAAACAAGCACACACACATACATACACGCACACATACCATATTTTTTGTGGGAGGTGGACATATGTTACTACAAGGATACTTACTGCTGGGACCCTGTATCCAAGTCTATCATGTGAGATACTGTCTGTTGGGCCATGTATCTAAGGGTATGTTCACACGCACAAGTAAAAATGGATGTTTTTGAGGCGTTTTTTTCTAGACGTTTTGGAGTTGTTTTTCTATTGACGCAATGAAAAACAGCTCCAAAAACGGCTCAAAAAGTGACATGCTCCATCTTTTTACGCACCGTTTTTTACAAGTTGAATTCAATGGTCAGATGTTTGTAGGCGATTAGCTACCGTCTTTTTCAGGCGTATTTTGAGGCATTTACGCCCCGAAATATGCCTGAAAAGTCTGCGTGTGAACATACCTTAAGCCTATCATGTATAATACTGTCTGCTGAGACAATGCATCCAATTCTATCCAGTAGTGTAGCTATAGGAGCCTTAATCTTATAGCTATGCTATCTCCGATATGTATGTCAAAAATAATAATCCGGGGGTGGGTGGTAAATATATGTCTTGGGGCTTGTGCCCCTGATCTTTTAAGACTTTAAGACCCTAGCAACGCCCCTGGTCTGGGGATTAGGCATGTTGGATTTCAATATGCCCGTTCCTTTGTTCTCACAGGAGATAAGCCTCCGCCAGAGGCGTTTGGCAATGTCTTATTCCCATCTCCCCATTGAGTACACAGGCATGATTGGTTGAGCCAAGCATTTAAGTGTTTGGGGGTCGGGATGAATAGCTGTCTGTCGAACGAGCGTTTAGCCAACAACTATTTAAGGCAGCGTATGACCAACTTAGAACATACTTCTGGTTATGAATTACTTTGCAAAAATACAGGAGGCGTAACTTGAAGCTCCTGGGCCCCAATGCAAAATCTATAACAGGGACCCCATTTACCATATCTCATTTATAATACTAGTGTCTTCTTATGCAGCCGAGGGACTTTTGAGCCCCCTCAGGCTCCAGGGCAACTGCTACCTATGCACCCCCTATAGCTACGCCCATGCATAAATCAATAGTACAAGCAAATGTAAGAAACTGTAATATATCTAATAAGAGAAAAATGCCTCTTTGTCCAATTATTAGGCTTCTTTCTTCCTCCTTCGTTTTCTTAACTGTTTACTCACTCAGAATTCATTCATAGAATCCATAGAGTAGAGAGGCAGAGAAGATACTGTTGCTACGCTCCACCGAGGAGCCAGGTTACAGCTTCAAATCCAAGTCTTTGGAGAGGGGAAGGGGAGCCGGAGGAAGAGGGAGCTAAGCAAGAGAAAGGCAAAGAAATGCTGTAGCTTCTAGCGAGTGTTATATCTCAACCCAGTGCTGGATTTACAGCTACACTGCACATTACTGCTGTATCATGTCCTTCAAGCTGCTGCTTCGAGTAAATGTTTTACTACCCCATCCCAGTGCTGGATTCTCAGCTAAAATGCTATTAACTGCTGTATAATTGATCTTGCCTGTATGCTGTGTATAAGAGACTGTTAGCAAGTCTCCTGCTTCTACTTCCTTCTCCCCCACCACTTTCCATAGACTTCTATGGGCAGTTTTAAAAGAACAATTTCTTTTATCGTGGCCCCTGTTTGGAAAGTACACCCGGTAAAAGATAGGGCAGGTCATTCCCTTACTGGGTGCTTTGTTTCCAGACTATCTCCTCCGATCCCGTCACATAACCACAATGTGACTGCTCGATTCCTAAAGCGTCTTCTGTGTGGACTGGAAGTCACTTTTCACTATGCATACACAATGTGTGGTTTTGTGTGGTTATTGCAATGTTTATAGTGGAGTACTTGCTCTCCATCACAAGGTTTGGGCTGTCCCAAACGAGTGAAAGCGATTGGTGAAAGTGCTGGTGGCATGTATCGACAGGCTTCGCTTGCCTTTCTGTTTAATATTGAGTGACAATTCTGGATTTCTTTAAGAGCATAGAGACACAAGCTTAGCAACCACCCAAATATATTTAGGTACTGCCTAGTAAGCACAGACGCTTTAATAACTAAATATAATGATTTACTTTTTCACTAGTTTACGTTTGATTATTTGTTTTTATATTTTCTTTTTTGACTTCCAGCCTTCCAAAAGCCATATCTTTTTATATTTTTTCTGTTTCCATAGCGTTATGAGATCTTGTTTTTTGCAGCATGAGTTGTAGTTTTTAATGGCACTATTTAATGTACCATATAATGTACTGGGAAACTGCATTTTGTTTTTACAGTGTTTTTACTGTGTAGTAAAAATTACATGTTGCTATTATTCTACTGGTCAGTACGATTACGGTGATACCAAATTGATATAGTTTTTTTTTACTATGTATTACTTTTACAAAGAAAAAACAATTTGTTAAAAAAAAATTGTATTCGGTCGTCGTATTTGGAAAGCCATACATTTTACATTTTTCTGGTGAGGGATTGTTTCTACTTGCGAGACGAGCTGTAGTTTTTATTGCTATGGGGGTGATGGAGGCCCCCTCTTTCAAACGGCTTAGATGTTCCAGTCGCTATTGACTGCAGCATCTAGGTGGTTAAATGGCCAGGATCACTATAAGACTGAGTTCACACGGGGAGAACAAAGGCACGCAGCATATCCGCCACGTGCACCACAAGGAAATCCGGGTGAAAAAAACACGCACGAAACTGTTGTGCAGTTTTTCACCCGGAATGTCCGCTGTGAAAAACTGCTATCGGGCCGGACTCCTGGGATGACTTTTCTTCCCAGGAAACTGCTGCAGCCTGTGATTTGCTGCAGCGGCGGTCCCATGGGATGAAGCATCATCCCAGGAGGCCGGCCCTCTGACGTCATCCAGGTTGGCCTCCTGGGATGATATTTCAACCCATGTGACCGCCGCTACAGCCTGTAATTGGCTGCAACGGTCACATGGGATGAAACGTCATCCCAGGAGGCCGGCCTGAAGGAAGAAACACAGACTCCTGCGTAAGTATAATATTTGTATTTTTTTCTCAGTTGCGTTTTTGCGGCGGAATCGCTGCGAACCCGCCACAAAAAACGCAACAACTGATATTTTTTTCAGGTTTTACCTCCCGATTGAATTCAAAAACAAATAAGCAGCATTTACACAAATACTATTGACATTCTGCAATAAAATTGTGCACTGCAGGTCAGTTTCTGAGCATTTTTTCCTCTCAGTATTTACACAGCATTTGGATGAGATTTGTTTTATCTCATCCACTCCTAGAGGGAACCCAAAATCGATATCTACAGGGGGGAGGCTGTGTGGCACTACCAGGTAGGGGGGCTGTGTGGTACTACCTGGGAGGATGGGGCTGTGTGGCACTACCTGGGAGGAGGGGGCTATGTGGCAGTCCCTGGGAGGGGGGCTGTGTGGCACTACCTGGGAGGTGGGGGCTTAGTTGCACTACCTGGGAGGTGGGGGCTGTGTGGCACTACCTGGGAGGCGGGGCTGTGTGGCACTACCTGGGAGGGGGCTGTGTAGCACAACCTGGGGGGCTGTGTGGCACTACCAGGGAGAGGAGCTGTGTGGCACTTCCTGGGAGGGGGCTGTGTGGCAGAGAGGGCACAAAATTTATGGGGGTACAAACTGGGGTCCTAATTTCTTAATGGGGGCATAAACAGGGCCTATATGGGGCACAAAATGACGTTTTCTGCCATTTTACTGCCGCCGTGAGTTTCCCCTCAAAGGGGCCTACTAAGTCTGTGTCGCCCAAGGGTCACATAAACCTGGAGCCGGCCCTGCTTACAAGTATAGACAGGGTGGTTACTGATATAGGAAAAGATTACTAGCTAAAAGAAAAAGATCCATCAGAACATGGAGAAGTAAAGGGTAAATTCGAAACAGTCAGAGACAAGGTATTTTATTGTTATTAGTAGTAACGCTAGTTGAATTCGTCTTTATCGTGCCAAATAAGCATGTCAAGTAAGGAACTTGAGATTTTAATTATCAGTTGACATCACTTAATGCCTATGGGCAGCTTTACAACGATAATTTATAGTGAGAAACATCTACAAGCCAAGGGTCAATTTATACTATGTATATACTATAGATAGGATAGCCTTTAAACCTCATCAGACATTTTTATGTTTTAATGTATAAAACATTCACAGAGGTTTTAACTAAGTTTTTCTTTATTCGTTTGTAAAGATTTATTTTGAATTTAAGATTAAAAAGCCTTTTTCTTGTGATCGCTGTGAAAATCGACTGTATGTATGAGGCGGAGGAGGGGTTGAATACGTCTTATAGATATTGCATTGGTGCTTTTCTGTACTTTAGGCTTATTGGCTTTTAAAGTCCAGTTTGTTTCTGTTTCAAATAATTTTGTTTTTCAAAGCACTAATTAAAAAGAAGCTTTTTTCTGGCACCTATATTTATTTGGCTTGCAAAAAGATTGGGCAACTATTGCCAACATGTTTCCCTCCCACTATATGAACAAACCATGTTTTTTTTTACATCTTTTTAAATGCTTCCCTGTGTGAATTTTTAGCAATTAATTCAATCTTTTCTAGTATGGTAATTACCTAGAAAAATGCAGACAAAGTATATACAGATAATTGCAGAGCGACACAGAGAGATCTGTGCAAGACTTTTCAATGTCTTTTATTCTCCCTATATTGAACTACAGGTGCAAATCTATAAGAATTGTTCATCTTTCCTGTGTAGCTCTCATTGTAGACTCAATGTTAATTGAAAGAGTAATAACTTGCAGATATGTGAAGCAGCACTTCAGGGCTCAGATACACAGAGATTCATTTTCTTCTAAATGTTCCACTTCAGTGGGAAAAGATGCCTATAGTGTGATTTATAATATTTTGCCCTTAGGTTACTCCAAACAGAGAAAAAAAGTTTGTGTATTATTAATTTTATTTTGTCATTTTATTTCATAGCCAGAAAGTGTAATTAATTTGCGGTGCATTGGAATAAAACCATTTGTGTTGTTCGAGCTAACACCATTGGACAAGTAAATAGAGGTGGTCTGTACCATGCACAATCTTTATTGACTGAAGACATTGCTCCATTGATTTCTGCCTAAACTCATACAAGTGTTCATCTTTTATATATGTCTGTCCAATATAAATGTTCCCTTTTATAAATCACAGCATCAATAAATATGTCCAGGTAGTCCATTTCAGAGGCCAATAAATCTTGCAGTGCAAAAAAAAAAAAGGGATTTGGTTGATTTATGTTTAAAATTTTCTTTAATTATTATCGACTTACGCTGTCTAGCATGACTTTGAAAGTGTGGAGCTGGATTGTGGCTTTCAAGGGATAAGGCAGTCTGTATCCTTTAATAAAAGACATTGTAGGTCTCATACACAATGATAAGATATTTTAAATGTCAGAGTAAAGTACATGAGTTCATCCTTAAAATAAAATATTGCAGGTTGTAATCTCACTTTACTTTGCATTAGCCTTCTCCCTTGATGTTCTCTATTATCAGAGAATGATTGCAGAGTGAATGGAGTTCATACGTCTGCGAATGGTGCTAAATATTAAATAACAGCAGTAAGAGGTACCTAAGTTTCCATTTGCCACTTTGGTGGTGGCTTCTGTCACATTTGTTATTGAGTACAGCAACTGTGATAAGTGTCGGTGGCCGAGTTCTCTACTCTACAATTGTACATGTGTTATTTAGCAAATTTGTTTCTGAAGAGTTCTAAGTAACACTTATTCGGTATGCCAGGGAGCTTGTCTCTCTACGTGGCGACTCATGCTAAAGCCTATCTTGACCTCACAGTCATTATCATTGAAGATGCTTATTTATAGAGAGATCGTTTCACATTTTATGAAAAATCTGCCTACACTGTAACGGGCACAAATATCTTTTGTATGTCATTCTTTAAATAACAACAAAACTTTGCATTATTACATGCTAGATTCACTGAAAGTAGTGACTATTAGTTATGACCAGTGGGAAAATTATTCTCAGCCTCTCACTTTTACCTGATGTTCTGTGTTTGCATTGTCAGATATACTAAATGTAAAATCCCCATACAGTGGTCTATCAAGTTACAATATTAATTGGTTCCGGGGCGACGATTGTAAGTTGCAACTTGAGACTATAACACCCCATGCACACGACCATATTTTTCATCCGTAATTACGGACCCATTAATTTTTATTAGCCACGGACACATTTCAGTATTTTTATGGACGGGTGTCTGTGCTGAAAAAATTATAGAACCAGTCCCATTCTTGTCCGTAATTACGGCACGGACTCTCCCATAGAAGCCTATGGGCGTTTCCGTAAATACGGATGGCTACAGATGTGCATCCGTAAACCGTCCGTATTTACAGAAGCGTTGCTATGCAGCATGTTGGTGACATCATTTGCAGCCGCCTTCTTTTTTTTATGGATCCATATATGCGGATCAAATACGGATGCAATACGGACCATATTTACGGACACCCTTACATATATACAGATGAATTACGCATGACTACGGATCTGTATTTACGGACAGTATTTACGGATAGATGAAAATACAGTCATGTGCATGGCTCTGGGCAAGAATCTGGGCAATTTGGGACCGTAATATGGTCCGTATTTACGGACCCGTTCGGTTCTATTGGGCGCGGACACCTCTCCGTATCGCTATGGATAGGTGTCCGTGCCGTAGAACCGTGCCGGGAATTATGGTTCATGTCCTACTTTTGGTATTTTAGGGGCCATGCTCCCATACTTTGTATGGGAGCTCGGCCCGAAAATGCGGCCCGTGGCGGTTGGCGGCCAGCCATGGCCGCAACCGCGGGCCGTGATTACGGGCATAGCCACGTGCATGAGGCATTACTCTATGGAAAACTAGGAATTGGTACCAAAGCATTAAAAATGTCAACCACATATAAGAAAAATTTATGATTAAGCAGATAACTAATACAGATAAAGCAAGTCCTCACATATCAAATTCAGAAATACTGTAGCTGCTGGAGGCTGTAAATCACTTTCTACAATGAGGACAGGAGCTTCTTCAGGAGCCCGTATAGTACACATTGTACCAGATATATAACATGGAGCCGTCCTCACCTGGTGTCCACAGGAGCAACTCATCCTGGCACAGGTAAAGCGCAGTACAGGACATGTAGTACTGCACTGTAGAGAGTCGCTACTAGACAGCCAATCAGGGTATACACTGGATTACAACAGGTGTTTTACCAGTAAAAGGCCATTTCTGATTGGCTGGATCTTCCAGCCAATCACACGTTCCCAAGATCCAGACCTTTTGTGGCATTGTATGTTGAATATGGTTTCTAGTTACAATGGCCCAGAAAATACCATTGTATGTTGAAAATATTGTAACCTGAGGCCATTGTAACTTGAGGGACCACTGTAATCCCGACGCTTACATATAAACATTTGCATGCACGTGTATATATGTATTACCTGTAATATATGTCCAGAGGCTCTTTATGTTTTCAAGCATTATATTTTATACATTGAAGTCAAAGGAAAAAAGCTACTTAAAAACCCACAGTGTTAAAGAGGCTCTGTCACCAGATTTTCAAACCCCTATCTCGTATTACATCTGGGCATTTTTACTTGTTTTACTAGCTGGGCGTTGTGAATGGAAGTGTATGATGCTGACGAATCAGCATCATCCACTTCTCTTCGTTAACACCCAGCTTCTGGCAGTGCACAGACACACAGCGTGTTCTCGAGAGAACACGCTGTGACGTCACTTCCTGCCCCAGGTCCTGCATCGTGTCGGACGAGCGAGGACACATCGGCACCAGGCAACAGAGGCTACAGCTGATTCTGCAGCAGCATCGGCGTTTGCAGGTAAGTCGATGTAGCCTCTGTCGCCTGGTGCCGATGTGTCCTCGCTCGTCCGACACGATGCAGGACCTGGGGCAGGAAGTGACGTCACAGCGTGATCTCTGGAGAACACGCTGTGTGTCTGTGCACTGCCAGAAGCTGGGTGTTGACGAAGAGAAGTGGATGATGCTGATTAGTCAGCATCATACACTTCTATTCACAACGCCCAGCTAGTAAAACAAGTAAAAACGCCCAGATGTACACACACAATATACGCCCACTTGTACTTAACTTTAAACACGCCCAGTTGTACTTAAGAAAGGCTCATTTGCATAAATATAAAAATGCTCATAACTTGGCCAAAAATGCTCATTTTTAAAAAAACAAAAACGTTACTGTTATCTACATTGCAGCGCCGATCTGCTGCAATACGAGATAGGGGTTTGAAAATCTGGTGACAGAGCCTCTTTAAGACTGGATTCACACTTTCTTGGCAGTAAGTTTTTTGCCTTACAGCTGATCTAAACTGATTGAATACATGAAGACATCAGTTTCCTTCCAATTGTATCAGCGTTTCAATCCACCACCCATTAATTCAAGTGATAAAAAACATGATAAAACTGATGACGAATAAGCTCCACAGAAATAGGATCCATTGACAGATCAATCATGGTCAGTGGCATAGCCATAGGGGTCGTAACGGTCGTAACTGCGTCCGTGCCCCTAAACCTGGAGGGCCCACGTTGCCACACAGCGCTCACCGCGCTGGCCCCGCTTCCAACTGAATCTGCGTCTGCAGGACGCACATTCAGTTGGGTTCAATGCTGGAACCTTGCCGTGAGTGGCTCGGCGCATGCAGGAGCGATGTAGTGATGTCATTGTGCCTGTCTGCACCGAGTCACTCACAGCACAGTGCAGAGGAGGAGATTGATCCTCCTCCCATCGTGGCAACGGGGATAGGTAAGTAATTATGTTATTATTTTTGTATTAGGTACATATATATGGGGGCATTATACTGGGTATGGGATCTCATATAGTAGCTGCTGAGGGGGCATTATGCTGTATGGGGGGCATTATGCTGTATGGGGGGCATTATGCTGTATGGGGGGGTATTATACTGTATGGGGGAAATATACTGTATGTGGCAGTTTGATTTTGCCAGTTTAACCCCTTAGATGCCACGGTCAATCGCGACCATTCGTTTATTTTGATAAAAGTGGTGAAACATAAAAAATACATATATATGTATACACTGTGTTCCAAATTATTATGCACATTGGATTTAAGTGTCATAAACATTTAATTATTAGTTTTTCAATTAAACTCATGGATGGTATTGTGTCTTAGGGCTCTTTGGATCATTGTAATCAATCTCAGACACCTGTGATAATTAGTTTGCCAGGTGTGCCCAATCAAAGGAAAACTACTTAAGAAGGACGTTCCACATTATTAAGCAGGCCACAGGTTTCAAGCAATATGGGAAAGAAAAAGGATCTCTCTGCTGCCGAAAAGCGTGAAATAGTGCAATACCTTGGACAAGGTATGAAAACATTGGATATTTCAAGAAAACTTAAGCGTGATCATCGTACTGTGAAAAGATTTGTGGCTGATTCAGAGCACAGATGGGTTCGTTCAGATAAAGGCATAATGAGGAAGGTTTCTGCCAGACAAATTAATAGGATTAGGAGAGCAGCTGCTAAAATGCCATTGCAAAGCAGCAAACAGGTATTTGAAGCCGCTGGTGCCTCTGGAGTCCCGCGAACCTCAAGGTGTAGGATCCTCCAGAGGTTTGCAAGTGTGCATAACGCTATTATTCGGCCACCCCTAAACAATGCTCACAAGCAGAAACGGTTGCAGTGGGCTCAGGCATACATGAAGACTAATTTTCAAACCATGTTGTTTACTGATGAGTGCCATGCAACCCTGGATGGTCCAGATGGATGGAGTAGTGGATGGTTGGTGAATGGCCACCATGTCCCAACAAGGCTGCGACATCAGCAAGGAGGTGGCGGAGTCATGTTTTAGGCTGGAATCATGGGGAGAGAGCTGGTAGGTCCTTTTAGGGTCCCTGACGGTGTGAAAATGACCTCTGCAAAGTACGTAGAGTTTATGACTGACCACTTTCTTCCGTGGTACAAAAAGAAGAACCGTGCCTTCCGTAGCAAAATTATCTTCATGCATGACAATGCACCATCTCATGCTGCGAAGAATACCTCTGTGTCATTGGCTGCTATGGGCATAAAAGGAGAGAAACTCATGGTGTGGCCCCCATGTTCCCCTGACCTCAACCCTATTGAGAACCTTTGGAGGTTTGGAGGACCTTTTTACTTCTAAAAAAAAAATCTGTTATCATTAGGAGATTTGTTCAATAAAATTTGCATTATACTCCAACGGTTGATGGCTTGAAGATTATACTGACTGTAATTTGCATCAACTATTTAGGAAAATCAGCGAAAAATAACATTTGCATAATAATTTGGAACGCGATGTGTATATATATATATATATATATATATATATATATA
Organism: Rhinoderma darwinii; assembly: GCF_050947455.1. Lineage (NCBI taxonomy): Eukaryota > Metazoa > Chordata > Amphibia > Anura > Rhinodermatidae > Rhinoderma > Rhinoderma darwinii. The sequence continues at coordinate 211,754,452 of NC_134688.1, read as the reverse complement.
TATATATATATATATAAAATGTGTGTGTGTGTGCGTGCATAGAGATAGAGCTTGTGTGAACAAACCCTTACTGGGTCTCTGGTCCTCATAATTATATATATTTTTTTGTAGACATGTGCAAAAGGTATGGAAGAACCAAGACCATAGCCCACCATGCAAGAAGAGAGGACATCTAAGCCATAATAAAAAATGTAAGCTAATGAATTTATTCTCTGTATAACAAATGTGGCTTCATATATAATAGGGGATCGTATAATAATCTACAAAAAAATATAGATATAAAAGCAAAAAATAATAATTCTGGCATTTGAGACTTAAAGGGGTTCTCCGGGACTTTTATTCTGATGACCTATACTTAGGACAACACTTTCCCAGCAAACTTCCTCAAACTACAAAGGTGCTGAGTGTGGACCAAAAGGGGGATAAGAAAGGACACCATATATCAGTGCGACACTGGCCTGTGCATAAAGGATTGCTTCACAGCTAATACACATCTATGGATTATTTTTATTGTTTTTTACCACATTATTATACCACCTGACTATGCCCCTGATGTTCTCTACCCAGCTTACATGTAATCCCATATTATACTCAAACAAAACTACTACCAAGCAAAATCCTCTTTATAAAAGCCAAATGGCGATCCCTCCCTTCTGAGCCCTACAGTGTGCCCAAACAGCAGCTTACTTCCACATATACAGCATCACCATAGCTGGGAGAACCCTTTTAACAATTTTTGGGGTGTGTGTCTCCATTTGCACAAGCTGGCCCCGACATATTTGCCACAGAAATGGCATATCTAGGGAAAAATTGCAATTTTTTCTTTCCACCATCCGCAGCGCATTCATTTATGGAAAAGACTAGTGGGGTAAAAATGCTCACTACACCCCTTAATAAATGCCTTGAGGGGAGTAGTTTCCAAAATATGGTCACTTCTCAGGGGTTTCTTTTATTATTTCAAACCAGAGCTTCTGCAATTATGAACCAATACTGTGTAAGTCGCCAAATTAGGCTTCAATTTCACATGGTACTCTTTCACTCCTGAGCCCTGTCAAATGTCCAGGCAAAAGATTAGGGCCACATGAAGGGTGATTCTAAAACCGGGCAACACAGCATAATAATTAGAGAGCTGTCTTGACATGGTGGCACAAGCTGGGCAACACATATTGGCATATCTATGGAAAAAAATCCAATTTTCACTCTGCAACATCGAGTGCACACTAATTTCTGGAAAACACCTGCAGGGTTAACATACTCACTACACCCCTAGCTGTGTAGTTTCCAAAATTGTGTCACTTCTGGGGGGTTTCCACTGTTTTGGTCCCACAGGGGCTTTGCAAATGCGACATAGCGCCCAGAACCCAATCCAGCAAAATCTGCACTCCAAAATCGAAATTGCACTCCTTTCCTTCTGAGCCCTACTGTGTGCCCAAACAGCAGTTTATGACCACATATGGGGGATTGCCGTACTCTGGAGAAATTGCTTTACAAATGTTGGTGTGCTTTTTCTCCTTTTATTTGTTGAGAAAATGAAAAATTTTGAGCTAAATCTACGTCGTATTGGAAAAAAATTTAATTTTTATTTTCACTGGCCAATTCTAATAAAATCTATGAAACACCTGTAGGGTCCAAATGCTCACTCATAAATGTTGTCTCTTTTGGTGAGTTACCACTGTACTGGTACCTTAGGGGCTTTGCAAAAGCGGCATGGTGCCAAGAAACCAATCCGGCAAAATCTGTACTCCAAAAGCCAAATGGCACTCCTCTTCTGAGCCTTGACGCGTGCCCAAACAGCAGTTTATGACCACATATGAGGTATTTCCGTACTCCAGAGAAGTTGCTTTACAAACATTGGGGTTCTTTTTCTTCTTTATTCCTTATGGACTTTATTTTTTTTAGCTAAAACTACATCTTATTGGAAAAAAAATAACATTTTTCATTTTCACGTCCAAATTCTAATAAAATCTATGAAACACCTGTGGTGTCAGAATGCTCACTACACCCCTAGATGAAATCCTTGTGGGGTGTAGTTTCTGAAATGGGTTTTGTTTTAAGTGTTTCCTTTGTTTTGGCATCACAAGACCTCTTCAAACCTGACATGGTGCCTAAAATATATTCTAATAAAAAGGCCCCAAAATCCACTATTATGGAATTGCAAGTTGAGCGATTCCCAAAAAGCTGCTGGAGACTGCCAGGAGAGAGCTTGCAAATCAAACCGCAACCTCAAATCCGTCACAACTCTGATCCACAAAGTCTAAGGCTACTCTAAGGTTTTCGCCAGAGCCGACCACAAGGTGAGATGGTCTTTGCTGCATAGAACCCAGGTTGTCTTAGCAGAGTTCAGTGTTGGATAAGAGGTGCAATGCAGACAAACCTGAAGAGGAACCAGCCAGCCAGAGCGTAAACAGAAAGTCCAAAACAGAGCAAGTGGAAATCAGGTACAGCAGAGGTCAGAACCAGCCGGGAGCAGATAATCAAAATTGCTAAACAAGGGGTTAACGAGAGACTAGCCGAGGTCAGTTTCCAAGAAGTCAGAAGTACAGAGAGTGTCAGAACTTGATCAGAACACCAGAAGACTAGGAAAATCAGAAGTAAAGACCAGGTGGAGGAAGCCAGATATAAATACAACCCCACATCTAATTGGCAGAAAGACAGAGAAAAGAGATAGGCTCAAAGTAAAACATAACCACCCAGAAGCTAGAACAGTAGTCATGGTGATCTTATGGGAACAGGCGTTTTCCAAACATCCACTAGGTGCTCCATTGCTTCTAAGGCCTGTATTTCAGTCCATTAGCAGACTAGGGCCACATTTGGGATATCTCTAAAAATGTCAGAATCTGGGCAATAAATATTGAGTTACGTTTCTCTGGTAAAACCTTCTGCGTTACAGAATAAAATGGATTAAATATGAATTTCTGCAAAAAAAAAATAATTTGTACATTTCCCCTATACTTTGCTTTAATTCTTGTGAAACGCCTAAAGGGTTAAGAAACTTTCTAAATGCTGTTTTGAATACTTTGAGGGGTGCAATTTTCATAATGTGATGATTTATGGGGGTTTGTATTGTATTCAGAACTGAACCGGTCCCTGAAAAAATAGCCTTTTGAAATTTTCTTGAAAATGTGAGAAATTTCTGCTGAAGTTCTAAGCCGTGTAACGTACTAGAAAAAATAAAAGAATGTTAAAAAAAAAATGGCAATCTAAAGTAGACATGTGGGAAATGTTAATTAGCAACTATTTTGTGTGGTATTACTATCTTTTTTTACAAGCAGATACATTTACATTTAGAAAAATGTGAATTTTTGCAATTTTTCATTACATTTTAATGTTTACCACAATTAAATACTCAATGTATCAACCAAATTTTACCGCTAACTTAAAGTACAATGTGTCACGAGATAACAATCTCAGAATCGCTTGGATAGGTAAAAGCATTCCAAAGTTATTACCACATAAAGTGACACATGTCAGATTTGAAAAATAAGGCTCTGTCAGGAAGGTCAAAAGTAGCTGCAGCGGGAAGGGGTTAACCTATACACATAACCTGCCCAACCACCAGCAATGAAGGTCCCTTGGCACGTTGATAACCCTTCCTCCTCATAAGCTAATTTGGCAAGAAATAATTGTATTACTTCCTAAATTGCCCCTCAAACTCCTCTCTGAGACATACCGTATATGGACATAAATATTGGGACACACCTATTAATCAGTGAATTCAGGTGTTTGATTCAGTCCTATTGCCACAGATGTACAAAATCCAGCACCTAGCCATGCAGTCGCCTTTACAAACCTTTGTGAAAGAATGGGTTGTTCTAAATAGCTCATTGAATTCCAGCGTGGTACTGTAATAGGATGCCACTGGTGCAAAAGTCAGTTCATGAAATTTCTTCCCTCCTAGATATTCCACGAACATCTGTGATAAAATTGCAAAGTGGAAGCGTTTAGGAACCACAGAAACTCAGCTACGAAGTGGCAAACCACGTAAAGTTACAGAGCGCTGAGACACCTAATGCATAAAAGTCACCAACGCTCTGCTGACTCTGCTGACTGCAGAGTTCCAAACCTCCTCTGGCATTAACATCAGTACAAAAACTGCGCGGAGAGCTACATGACATAAGTTTCCATGGCCAAGTAGCAACATGCGAGCCTTACATCACCAAGCATAATGCCAAGTGTTTAAGTATTTATTTTATATGTTTGGAACTGTTCTCACGAAAAAAAACATATACGAAAAAAAACAACTTTTAATACAAAAAAAAATACATTGCCTACTCAACACCTTTATCTGTTTTCTTGGGTCTGCACTTCAAATGGAATTCTTCCTTTCCTGATCGTCCTTGGCAGCACAACACATATGGGTTTTAGTCCCCTAGGTACAATTAAGCAGAGGCAGGTTAATTAGCAATAAGCATTAAGCAATTAAACAATTAAGGACTTCCCCTATAAGTATGTACCGGAAACCGGGCCCCAGCTTATTTTTTCTTTCTCTCTAGGATCAGTTGTGGAGACGGTTACCTATCCTATCAATGAGGAAAAAATTTGTTCCGAGCTGTATACAGGGCTGCGTCTCTGTCCCTCAGTCACGAAGGTGTACCAAGATGGCGGACATCTTCTTGGTACACAGCGACGGGGCACCTTACCTTATCCTGGTAACGGTAGCAGGGGAGGAGGACCCCCTTGTTGGAGCATCCCCCGTTCGTCTAGGTCCGAGTTGGATTTCCGGACCGGCCGCCCGCGCTCTCCCGATACCTGGAAGTGCTGCTCGGCGTTACAGAGGCATGGATGGGGGCGGAAGTAATGTCAGCTTGGCCCCGCCCCCGAATGTGACGTGCTGATGCAGTGGGCTCATAATGCTGGTGTCTCTTTTGAAAGATTGCGCACTCTGCCTCTGGACAGCCCTCTGCTTGCTAAGGTCGGTATGGCTGTTTACATTGATGGGTCCTGATGTGTCTCTATGCTGATGGCTATGCACATTTCCTACCGTGCGTTTGTTTCTGCCTCTTCTCTAGATGTCTGCCAGAAGAGAAGGTAGGAAAAGGACCCACAAATCCAGGCACATGCTTTTCAGGGAATGCCTCCAGCCTCTGCCTGATGACACTGTAACAAATCTGTGTGTATCATGATCCACCCCAGTCTCCTCCCATCCCAGGGAGGATTCTAGGGGATTTATGCAATGGTTCAAACAACAGTTATGGGTAGTTTTTAAGATGTCAAAGAATGTTACATCCTGAGTTAGGATAAGCTCCATGATCTCCTCAGAGCGGTGAAGGATACATTGGAGATGGGGAAAGAGGTTGAGCATAAACCGAAAAAGGACAGACTGTTCTACTTTCCCATTACCAAGGGGAAACAAATTCCCAGCCATCCTGTCCTCACGGAATGGATGAAACGGGTTTGGGATAAGCCTGAGAGGAAGACTGAACTGGGCTCTCAGTTTAAAAACCTCTACAGGCTGGATAAAGCTGGCTACAAAGATTGGGAGAATGTACCAAAACTGGATTTGCCAGTGGTTAAGAAAGCCATTTTTCCATCTGATGAATTAGCCTTGCTGAAAGACCCTATCGACCGCAAAGTGGATTCCCTTCTGAAGGTGTATACCTCAGCAGTGGGCTCGTGCAAAGCCTCCTTGTCTTCAGTACCGGTGGCTATGGCACTCCGGGTCTGGCTAAGCCACCTATCAAGGGATCTGGAGGATGGAGTCCCAAGGGCAGAAATTCTCCAGTCCCTCCCAGTAATGAAGTCAGCCTCGGAGTTCCTCTGCGACTCCCAGCTGGATAACATCAAATGTGCATCTAGGGCCTTTTCTCTGATCCAGGTGTCACTTTCTGGATCAGAGAAAAAGGTCCCTCAAGTTCTGTAGAAGGTTTCCAGACTGTCAGCGCACGTTTAAAACGAAAGCGGGAAAACCCTTCCTCCTTTCGGGAAGAAAAACCCTGGTCAAAACCCAAACAGTTTATGACGCCGAGCCAATCCTACAAGTAGGAGCAAGGCTTCAGAGATTCTCCTCTCAGTGGTCGGTGACATCATCCGACGACTGGGTGACGAAGACCATCAGGAGAGGATACTCTTTGGAGTTCAGAAATCTCCCCCCAGACCACTTTGTCCTCAACAGGCATCACAATCCAATAGTTCATCGCTTCTACAGGTCTTTCTCCAGAATGCAGCCCTGGAAGATGCTCCAGTCTCAGAAAGAGGGCAAGGAGTTTAGTCCAGAGTGTTCCCGGTGCCCAAATCAGACGGCAGTGGGAGACTGGTAATAGACCTGACCTTGCTCAATCAATATCTGGTGAGGAAAACCTTCAAGGTGGAGACTATCCGGTCGGTGAAGAACCTTCTAGAAAGGAACAATGTTCTGGCAACAATCGACCTGACGGACGCATACTTGCATGTCCCTATTCCAGACGCCGGGTCGGAATACAGCACTTCGAGTTCACCTGCCTACCCTTCGGGATTTTGTTGGCACCTCGTGTGTCTATGAAAATCGTGGTGGTCCTAACAGCAGCGCTGAGGCTGAAGGGGATATGTGTGGTCCCTTACTTGGCCGACTGGCTAATAAAAGTGCCATCAAAGTCCCTGCTCCAAGAGCACCTCCAAATCACTTTGGAATTTCTTCACTTTCACGGGTTCCTGGTGAACTTCAGAAAGTCACAGCTCGCACCATCACAGAATCTTAGGGTACATGGTGAATTCCCGGTCAATGACTGTCAAATTGTCTCCGGAGAGGATTACTGCAATTCGGGGTTCAATAGAACGCCTTGTTTTTCCATCCGGATATATCGGATCGAGGGGCCATGAAAGTCCTAGGTCTAATGACCTCATCCATAGATTCGGTCCCTTGGGCTAAAGCCCACATGAGATCATTACATCTCGACATCCTCAGATCCTGGAACAAAAATTTCAGAAATCTGGATGCTCTCTTCAAGGTCTCCAACTTCACCCGTCAATACCTCAACTGGTGGGTAAATCCAGACAATCTCCGAGACGGCAAATCCCTGGTTCCCCCACCACAGAAAGTCCTCACAGCAGATGCCACCTCCTGGGGCTGGGGTGCCCATGTAGATCACCTATGGGTTCAAAACAGATGGAGTCAGAAGGAGGTGTCATCACTATCCTCCAACATGAAGGAACTCAGAGCAGTGAGAATATCGCTAATGTCCTTCCAGTCTCATCTGGCAAATGCCCAGATCCTGGTCCAATCGGACAACCTAGCTACTGTTTTCCATATGAACAAAGAAGGAGGAAAGAGGAGCGCCTCAATGTCGGCCGTATGCAGTTGACTTATGAGTTGGGCAGAACAACGTTTGTTGGGAATTTCAGCAGTTCACATCAAGGGCTCCTTGAACCACACTGCAGATTTCTATCTGTCAGCTGGAGAGAAAAATTATTCTACATCTTTCCTCCCCTCCACTTAATACCCAAGGTATTGAGAAAAGTTCAGAACTAAAAAGCAGAAGCCATTGCAATCCTGCCATTTTGGCCCCGCAGAGCCTGGTTCTCCCTAGCCTTGTCTCTCTCGAAAGGTAGGTTCCCGAAACTACCAGTGTCACCAGACCTTCTATCCCAGAAAGGGGTGTATCACCCGAACCCTCGCAGTCTACATCTCACGGCCTGGAGACTGACTGGGAGAATCTGACAGAAATGGAGCTCTCATCTGAGGTCATTAATACTTTACTATCAGCCAGACGCCCCTCAACGGTGAAGAGTATACAACAGAGTTTGGACCCTGTTTACCTCCTGGTGCTCTAAAAATTCAGCAAACACAGTTTCCCTGAATACTATCCTGCAATCTCTTCAGGAGGGCTTCAATAAAGCTTCAATAAAGCTGGCTATTTATTATGAATGTGATTCTATTCCTATATATATAGCTTGCTATGGTAGGCGCCAATGTAGTGACCTCTTCATTTGTAGATATGTTAAATCGACTGTACTGTATTTCCACCGTGCATGTACATAAGCTTTTAGGTATCCATGGCTACTGTGGACGCTATGCGTCCGAGATATCTGTGCTATAATTAGGCTCGCCGTGACCCCGACACATCATGACTAACGCATTCTACTCGGGCAGCGGGCCCTATGTTAGACTGCAGTTTGTGGTCATTCTCTTGCTAACCGACTAGCGTTGATCTGTGTAGCAGGCAACGATATGTAATGCTCTTAAGCAGTGATCTCTCATCTGTATTTGTGTTCAAATCCATAGTACTGCATCCCCGTAATGTTTTGATATCCGCTTTTGGATTTCCAAGGTTACCAGGGACGCTTAGCGTCCGTAATGTCTCTGATTGGCTGCTTAAACAAGGGGGCTCGCCGCAACCCTGACAGGTCATGATTGTCGTGTTTAACTCGGATTAGCGGCTTGCCGCAAGTACGTCAGCAGAGGAGGAGGGCTTAAGCCTGGTAAAAGACCGGCTTGTGTGCGGCCATTGTATCTGAGTCGTACACGAGCCGGGAGGCTAAATCAGCACAAAACCGTGCGAGCCGGCAGTAACAATTGAAACAATAATAATCCCTGATTATGTACCACATGTATCAGTGGTGCAGAAACGCGTTGGATTAGCGTAATATTCATTCAGCAAGTGGTTTTCAGCGATTATACAATAAGAGGAGAGGCTGGTCTAAGGGTGGACAATCTACATCACTGCCAATAGACCTTTCTCTGCTGCTGACCATTGGACTGAGCCTGTTGTAATTTGGCTTGAAGAGCCCATTTTTAGTAATCATTTAATAAAATTTATTTTAATCGTTCTATTCAGGCAGTAAATCTAGGCTTCAATAAAGGGCTGAAGCTAAATACCCTTAAGGTGCAGTTCACGGAAATCAATGCCAAATTGCAAAATCAGTTCTCCAACCAATAGTTGGTGAAGACCTTCTTCAAGGCTTTAAGAAACCTTAGCCCAATCTCTCAGGTACCTTCTCCTTCCTGGGACCTTTCAATAGTGGTGTTGGCTCTAACAAAGCCACCGTTTGAACCCATGCAAGAGTCATCCATCAGATTTCTCTCCTTCAATGCCTTCTTCCTGGTGGCGATCACGTCGGCCAGACTCATAAGTGAGCTTCAGGCCCTCTCTTTCAAAGAACCTTATTTGAGAGACCTGGGAGATTGTCTTCTACTGCGTACCATGCCTGGGTTCTTGTCTAAAGTTCCTTCCTTTAGGAATATAAACCAAGAGATATTATTGCCAGTTCTTTTCCCTCATCCCCAAGGTGAAGATCAGGATTATTGGCATACACTGGATGTGAGAAGAGCGGTTCTCACCTATATTCAAAGGACAAAGGCTTTTAGGAAAGCAGAAAATCTGTTCCTTCAACATGCCGGGCCTAATAAGGGACAAAAAGCAAGTAAAGCCACCCTAGCCAGGTGGATTATGTCAACAATTGAAAAATGCTATAATCTCAGTGACCTTCAATCTCCTCTGCAGATCAGGGCACATTCCACACGCTCTACAGCTACCTCATGGGCTGAAGTCGGGCATATTCCCCTGGATCAAATCTGCAGAGCTGCTACGTGGGCATCCACATCAACCTTCGTCAAGCACTACAGGCTCGACTCACTGGCATCAGAGGGTTCTCTATTTGGCAAAAGAGTGCTTGAAATGGCGTCTGCTATCCCGCCCATATAGCTATTGCTTGGCAAGTCCCATATGTGTTGTGCTGCCAAGGACGATCAGGAAAATGGAAATGTACTCACCGAAATTTTTATTTCCTGGAGTCCGTAGGCAGCACAAGTCGTCCCCCCCCCCCTGGCAGAATTATGGCTATTGCTTTGTAAAAATACGCTGAGGCCCGATTTCCAGTACATACTTATAGGGGAAGTCCTTAATTGTTTAATTGCTTAATGCTTATTGCTAATTAACCTGTCTCTGCTTAATTGTACCTAGGGGACTAAAACTCATATGTGTTGTGCTGCCTACGGACTCCAGGAAATAAAAATTTCGGTGAGTACAATTTTGCTTTTATACTGCCTGCTCTTTAAGGTGTTGTCTCATCTTTTTTAATGAAATTGGCCCATAGGTGTGCTGATTGCTATGGATCTGGCTTTAGAATCCCCCAGCAATAATCTGTTACTGCCAGTAAAGCGGCCCTTTAAATGAATGGCATTCTAAAGTTTTCTGGTTTACTGTCTTTATTCTAAGAAACTGATAATTGATGTAACTATGTCTTCCAGTCAAATTATGTTAACAGTAAACTGATATAAAATGAAGCATTTAGTGCTTGCTGGTACTTAATGTGTGCTATTTCATTATGTATGTCCTTGCTTTCTTAAAGAAAAGGTAACATTTGGTGTATGTAGAAATGCTGGAAATTGCTGCCTTTAGTGCGCAATAATAAAGTAGCAGATTGTCAGTTAATTATTATAGTATAAGTATCATATAAATACTATTATACAGCACCATTAAAGCAGTGTGAGACAGGAATGGGTGAATGGTTTAGACTTATATTGCCTGTAATTTGATTTCTAAAAAATACCCTTTCATCCTATGGTTTTTGCTGTTTATTTATGGGTAAATGTATGCCTGAAGACATTCAAGTACAATGTGACAGTTGGTGTTGAGTCATTAATCTTCTTCTTAATTTACCAACCCCTCTCAGAAATGCAGAGAATATGTAAATTATAGGCGAAAAATTGAAGGTTTCCATCTTTTATTTATTTTCATCTGTGGAAGCTTTATTACAAAGTATAACCCTCTTTTGATAAAAACAACATGGTCTGGTACAAATTCAGTTCTTAGAAATAAACAGTGATTTTGTCAGCTTGCCTTCATGTGGCAGTGAAAGATTTAAAATTGACAACGCAATATGTGTGCATTAATATTTCTTAATATGCCTTTTTTGCCGTATTTCCTTAAGTATGTAACAAGCCTAATCTTTGATCCTGTGAATAAACATCAGGATTTGTTGTGGAGTAATGTTCATACTTCTGTTGCTCACCTACAAAATTCCAAGACTTTCTTTTGTCCATAGCAAAGACTATTTTTGGGAGTAATAATCTGCCGCATGTGACTGCACCCTAAATATTTTTTCCACCAGTCTTTTTTCCCCTGAATCCAAAAGAGAACAGCGCTATTGAAACTTGACTTACGGGGCAGCTCGTATTTTCATGAACCACTGCAGGTGCTATTATAAGCATTATCAATGTGCCACATATAACTTTTATTACGATTCAATTTAATTTCACAGTGTTACATGCTGATATTTCCTTACAGTGGCTATCACTTGCTGTAATAGCTTCATATGTAGTTCAAAAGAAAATAGACTTGTAGATATTGATCTGTCAGTGCGCTTTAAACATGTCCAAACTGATTCTATTGATTTTAGATAAATTAATGGTCATCACAATTGATTTATTTGGTACATGTGAAATCTGTGTGAACATTATTCCACAGCTCTTGTAGCCTTATTGTACAGAAGATGGGGAACATAGTCTGAACATAGGTAACAGATATTAAGGTATATCAAATTACAAAAACAATGTCGGAAAACCCCTTTAATGAATTCCAGTGTCACAGGAAATTTATTATTCAGGCCTGTTTTCTATATAGTTTTCTACAATATTGTACAGGACGTAGAAAATATCATAAGCTTCATCATGAACCATTTTACTAAGTTTTTCCCCCTGGATTTTCTGTTTATTTTTCAATTAAAATAACTTCAAATGAAGTATATAAAAAAGGTCAGAGCATTCTACCATGCATCAATTTGGGTAGTCAATGATATAGTGGAACCAGTCCTTGCTGCTGCTCCATGATAAGCTGCCTAATTCTATTAGACAGCAATGGAAATATTTAAAGGTTGATTCCAATTTCACTCCAACCTTCTACCAACTTCATGGCTAGCTCTTTCTATATTCAAGACATATATATCTTCTCCCAGTATCTCTTCATACTCTAGGTTTTGTACTATTCTGGGTAGCATATCAATTATATATACTTTCCATTATTATCACTTTCACTAGAAGTATATTACTGTGCATCTACTTCTCCCATGCGATTCAGCTCATAAATAACGTTCTCAACTTCTTCACGTGTGACTTCATTTCTTCAATCATACACATAAGCTAATGGAATAATGGTTATAATTTTCCTATTCCTTGTTTTTTTTATATTCTTTTTATTGACTGACATACAAACCTGATTCATGAGGAAATGGAAAGAAACATTTAGGTCTTTACTGCACCTGATGCTATTGGGATACAGTTATTATAGCAACAATATATACTAGAGAACAATTGAGCATCGAACTCATGACTTATCACAAAGCAGAATGAATACACAGGCAAGTAGATAAAAATCATTAATATAATTTACTGTTCACAGGCATTTCACCGAAGACTGGCAGTCTCATCGAAATTGATGCAATGTTGCTCTGAAATCTAGAAATGACAGAACACAATGTATTTTCTAAAGTTACCGGGTGAGATTAGAGCCAGTGATCTAGTTCAGCTCCCACTTTATAACATCATAAACTGTATGCGCCAGTCAGTGGGGAAGAATCACAGCTGAACATAAATCAATAGGTAAAAAGAAGACAGGCAGCTAGCCAGATGCAACACAGTAGGAGGAGATGAGGAACCTCAGTAATACAAAGCGATAATTGCCAACAGACCTTGCATTATAAATTCAGGTATAGCATATTGTTACACATACATTGCACATAGAGTATCATACATTTCATTGATACTATTTTTGATATACAGATGTAGATGTCTTTATCTTGACTTTTACCGCATTAAATAAACAGTGGCTAGATCCCTTATCTTGACTTTTTCAATGACTTTTCAATGGCTTTTGTTGTGTGGCATCATGCTTCAGCAAGTTATCAGAGTCAAGTTAAAGATGCCTACATCCGTATATGTATAATATGGAGTATATATATAAAGCAACTTATACCCATAGGTCATTTTATCTTGTTAAACTCTGCCTTACTCTATTACAGTTCAAGAGACAGGTGCTTACCCCATGTTGTCTCTTCATCTGAGCTGTGTAAATGTAATAAACATCCATCATATGTATGCACCTTTATTTTCTTAAAAAGATGTACTTTTCTGTTTCTTGTCAGAATCGCTGGGTACGATGTGTAAGGAAAGCATTTATCTGACATTTCTACATGCCGTTAAGCTCTGCCACCTTAGAATTGCTGTAGGGAACTGATCTGTATAGATCTTACAAACCACATAACTGGCAAAATTGGATTTGTGATTTATACTTCATGCAACGTGAAACATTTTGATTAATGTCTAAAATCTAACATCGTTTTGTGAATATTTTACCATTGTACAGATATCCCTAAGAATCCTTATTGTAAATAATTCCATATTCTCTTTAAAAACATACACCACTTTATGGGTGTGAAGTGGGCTTGAAAAACCTTTAAAAAATGTGTAATGTCCATGATGAAGGTGTAAGTCGTAAAGATAAATACAACAATTAACTTAATTCCACAAAGTTTATTTATTTCCTATTGCTTATATAGTGCCAACATATTCTGCAGCATTGAAGACAGATTATAATCCCTGAAATGAGTCCCTGGGCCTCTTCATGAGATCGTAAAGTTTTATGCATGTACAGGTTATTTAAAGGTAAAAACCCCGGGAATAGGTTTTATTAGTAAATGTGTGTTGACCCTTGGTCCATTTTAAAATGCTAAAATAAAGTTGGGAAAGTACTAATAAAATCAAAACACTTAAAACATTGCATTATAGGATTATTTCCTAATCAACAGGCATATATACAGTACAAATACACATTAGGTTTTAAGAGAAAATCAATAAAATAGGTTCTATGTAAGAGTGATAGCTAAATGACGGAAGCCGCTATGCAGCTGCCACGGTTGTTCCTGTGGAAACCAAACAACTTCTGCTGGTGTTCGAAGCTGCTTACTAGTATCACAGAACTGTGGACAAGATCATTGTAGCCATGGAAAAGATCATACGTTCCTTATCACTGGAAGGAAAAGAAGGTTGGTAACATAGCATCACCAGGAATCATAGTGATCTACACTAGTATCCTCATATCTCAAGTACTTGAGTGTAGCGCTAGCAGCAGCAGATATCGCTATCAATGTTGGTCACTTAGACTCACTTTGCTGGTAAAAACAATCCATTAAAAAATTATGTTGAAAGGAAACAATTGAAAGACATTATATATATTTGGAGACACAGTAGTATTATAAAAGTGTCTGTGAGAAATGGGATGTATACTCATCTAGTGATGGAGGATGTGCCGATACATGGTGTGCAGCATAATACTACTGCAGAGGATAATCAGGGGATTAATGCTAATTTGCTAGGATACATGATGTTACTAAGGGGAATATAAAGAAGGGGAATGTCTGTATGGACTGTAACTACCAACATAGGCAGATGTTAAATAAGTATGTTAGTTGCTTTGAATAAAAAATATAAAATTAAAGTGTACAATGTCCTCCGAAAAAGCAGGAAGAGGGTTTCCTATTTTTAGGTAATTGGAAATGGTTATATAACGTACTGAGGATTAATTCTAATAGTTGTGATAGTCACATCAAAATTGCCTTCACTGTGCTTCATAAAATAATTACTTGTGTTGGACATATGTTTATTCACCCTGTCCCTCAGGGCCTGTTTTGTCCTCCCAATGTACTGGAGCATGTATTTGCATTTAATGAGGTATATGACATATGAAGAAGAACAGTTCATGAATTGTTGGACAGCAAATTTCTCGTTTGTGACGTTAGCTTTAACTGTGTTTTTGCGGTGACTGATGTTGGTGCTGTAAGGAAACCGTGAACCAACTACATTTATATAATTCATACATAAAATACAAAGAGTATAAGGCTGCATTCAAAGGTACATTTTTGGTGCTGTTTTGCACAATTTTTATAGTTTTTTGCAAAAGATAAAAGTTAAATATTTTCTTGTAATAGAAAAAAACCACATACATTCTAGTCCTTCTCAATAAATTAGAATATAATCAAAAAGTTAATTTATTTCAGTAATTCAATTCAAAAAGTGAAACTCATATATTATATAGAATCATTACATACAGAGTAATCTATTTCCAGCATTTATTTATTTTTTAATGTTTATGATTATGGCTAACAGTTAATGAAAACCCAAAACTTAGTGTCTCAGAAAATTTGAATATTATATAAGCCCAATTTCAAAAACGATTTTTAATACTGAAATGTTGGCCTACTGAAAAGTATGTACAGTATATGCCCTCAATACTTGGTCAGGACTCCTTTTGTATGAATTACTGCATCAATGCGGCGTGGCATGGAGGCGATCAGCCTGTGGCACTGCTGAGGGGTTATGGAAGCCCAGGTTGCTTTGATAGCAACCTTTAGCTCATCTGCATTGTTGGCTCTGGTGTCTCATCTTCCTCTTGACAATACCCCATAGATTCTATATGGGGTTTAGGTCAGGCGAGTTTGCTGGCCAATCAAGTACAGTGATACTGTGGTTATTACACCAGGTATTGGTACTTTTGGCAGTGTGGGCAGGTGCCAAGTCCTGCTGGAAAATGAAATCAGCATCTCCATAATGCTTGTCAGCAGAGGGAAGCATGAAGCGCTCTAAAATTTCTTGGTAGACGGCTGTGTTGACTTTGGACTTGATATAACACAGTGGACCAACACCAGCAGATGACATGGCTCCTCAAACCATCATGGACTGTGGATATTTCACACTGGACCCCAAGCAACTTGAGTGCCTCTCCACTCTTCCTCCAGACTCTGGGACCTTGATTTCCCAATGAAATGCAAAATTGACTTTCATCTGAAAACAGGACTTTGGACCACTGAGCAACAGTGTTGGTTCACTGTGTTATATCATCAACATTACAAGAAAATAATGCTGGACATAGATCACTCTGTGTGTAATGAATCTATATAATATATGAGTTTCACTTTTTGAATTGAATTACTGAAATAAATTAACTTTTTGATGATATTCTTATTCATTGGGAAGGACTAGTATATTGACAAAGCTGTGACAAAAATCAAACCATAAAAAGATACATGTGATTGCAGCCTGAAGAAAAGTATAATAAACACAGTGATGCTGCAGTACAGAGATAATAAAAACATTTGTGTCTAGCACACCGTGGCAAATGATCGCTCAATCATGACATACACATGTAGTTTCTGCCAACCACGACTGAAATTTTCCATCCTGGCCAATCACAATTTCGGCTGACAAAAGTCTGCAGCCAGCCTGAGGAAGTGATAGTCGACAAGTCCCCTTTCAGGGCTGACTTTAATCGCATGTGTATGGCCAGCTGTAGGTTAATGCACCTTGAAAGTGGAACCTTGAGGCTACAATCGGTCTGGCGCTGACTAAAGTGAGGAGAGGAGTATAAGGAATCCTCCCGTTCTTCACCATGGACCTCCACAAGTAATTTTGGACGTCGGATCCCCAGGTCTCAGTGCTCAGAGTAATCACCATTTGGCAGCTGGAGGCAGCAGTGCAGGGGCATAGCTAGGAGGAGGCAGGCGTGGCATTTGCCCCGGGCGCAATTTAGAGGGGGCGCCACGCCCTCATGAACTATAATTTTACCTGCATCTATGGGACACAGGTACAATTAGAAGCAATGAATGGCCGGGTACGTTCCGTGCCCGGCCATTCAGAGCCTTTCAACGAGTGAAGCGGCGCAATACTTTGCGCCGCTTGCGTCATTGAAAGGCGCTGATTGACAGGTAAAGTCATTATGCCCTGCCAATCAGCGCCTTTCATAGACGCTTCGTTCAACCCCAAGAGACCTGCGCAGAAGAGAGCAGGTCTCCATTGCCGCCGGATGGCGGGGGAATAGGATTAAGGTGATTTTGTATAGTTTTTTTTTATCGTAATAAAAAAAGTGTGTGGCATTATCTACAGGGGTGGGCTATATGTGGAGCACTATATAAAGGGGTGGGCTATATGTGGAGCACTATAAAAAGGGGTGGGCTATATCTACAGGGGGGCTATATACAGTGAATGTCCATCTGTGGAGCACTATATACAGGGGTGGGCTATATATGTACTGAGCTTGGTTCTGGTACTACACCGCGTTGTAAATTATTATGCAAATGTTATTTTTCGCTGATTTTCCTAAATAGTCGATGCACATGACAGTCAGTATAATAACACAGAAAAAGGCCATACTTGCAAATGGACACAGCCAGGTCAGAAAATGCTGATGAAGGAGTGAGCAGGTGCTTTAAATAATAATAGCCACTCCCACTGGTCTTGAGGGGAGTGGTGTGTGGTGCATGGGATGTGTAGTAAGAAATAATAAATGAATAGTGTGTGTGTGCAAGTATAATCTTCAAGCCATCAACCGTTGGAGTATAATGCGAATTTTATTGAACAAATCTTCTAATGATAACAGATTTTTTTTTAGAAGTAAAAAACTCAAAATGCACTGTTTCAAATTATTATGCACAACAGAGATCAACACATTTTAAAGGTTGTAAAGAGAACTAAAATGGTAATTTGTTGAATTTGCAGCATCAGGAGGTCATATTTACAGAAATCAAAAGCTCTTTCAATTAAAGAAAACTTAGCAGGCCAAGTTACATGTTAACATAGGACCCCTTCTTTGATATCACCTTCACAATTCTTGCATCCATTGAATTTGTGAGTATTTGGACAGTTTCTGCTTGAATATCTTTGCAGGATGTCAGAATAGCCTCCCAGAGCTTCTGTTTTGATGTGAACTGCCTCCCACCCTCATAGATATTTTGCTTGAGGATGCTCCAAAGGTTCTCAATAGGGTTGAGGTCAGGGGAACATGGGGGCCACACCATGAGTTTCTCTCCTTTTATGCCCATAGCAGCCAATGACACAGAGGTATTCTTTGCCGCATAAGATAGTGCATTGTCATGCATGAAAATAATTTTGCTACGGAAGGCACGGTTCTTCTTTTTGTACCACGGAAGAAAGTGGTCAGTCATAAACTCTACGTACTTTGCAGAGGTCATTTTCACACCGTCAGGGACCCTAAAGGGGCCTACCAGCTCTCTCCCCATGATTCCAGCCCAAAACATGACTCCGCCACTTCCTTGCTGATGTCGCAGCCTTGTTGGGACATGGTGGCCATTCACCAACTATCCACTACTCCATCCATCTGGACCATCCAGGGTTGCACGGCACTCATCAGTAAACAACACGGTTTGAAAATTAGTCTTCATGTATTTCTGAGCCCACTGCAACCGTTTCTGCTTGTGAGCATTGTTTAGGGGTGGCCAAATAATAGCTTTATGCACACTTGCAAACCTCTGGAGGATCCTACACCTTGAGGTTCGCAGGACTCCAGAGGCACCAGCGGCTTCAAATACCTGGTTGCTGCTTTGCAATGGCATTTTAGCAGCTGCTCTCCTAATCCTATTAATTTGTCTGGCAGAAACCTTCCTCATTATGCATTTATCTGAGCGAACCCGTCTGTGCTCTAAATCAGCCACAAATCTTTTCACAGTACGATGATCACGCTTACGTTTTTTTGAAATATCCAATGTTTTGATACCTTGTCCAAGGTATTGCACTATTTCACACTTTTCGGCAGCAGAGCGATCCTTTTTCTTTCCCATATTGCTTGAAACCTGTGGCCTGCTTAATAATGTGGAATGTCCTTCTTAAGTAGTTTTCCTTTGATTGGGCACACCTGGCAAACTAATTATCACAGGTGTCTGAGATTGATTACAATGATCCAAAGAGCCCTAAGACACAATACCATCCATTAGTTTAATTGAAAAACTAATAATTAAATGTTTATGACACTTAAATCCAATGTGCATAATAATTTGGAACACGGTGTATATATATGTACTGAGCTCGGTTCTGGTGCTGTATTTATGTACTGAACTTGGTTCTGGTGTTATATTTATGTACTGAGCTTGGTTCTGGAGCTGTATTTATGTACTGAGCGTTGTTCTGGTGCTGTATATATGTAATAAGCTGTGTTCTGGCGCTGTATATATGTACTGAGCTTTGTTCTGGTGCTGTATATATGTACAGAGCTTGGTAATGGATCTGTATTTATGTACTGAGCTTGGATCTTGTGTTGTATTTATGTACTGAGCTTGGTTTTTGTGTTGTATTTATGTACTGAGCTTGGTTCTTGTGCTGTATATATGTAATGAGCTTGGTTCTGGTGCTGTATATATGTAATGACCTTGGTTCTGGTGTTGTGTATAGAACTACATTGCTTGTAAAATGTACAAATGTTTTTATGCTCGAGTTACATAAAAAAATGTGGAAAAGAAATGACATGTCATTGATTGGTAGAGAAAACAAACATGGCGTTGGGGAAGGAGATGTCGGGAATAAGGTTGGGGGGGGGGGGTGGCGCCAAACTAAATCTTTGCCCCGGGTGCTGGAGAACATAGCTACGCCTCTGCAGTAGTGCTTAAAGAACTGTCAGACTGAGATGTGGGTCTGAACCAGAAGATTTAATCGGGTGTAAAAACTCTGAAGGAGATAAATGCAGAATCAGAATTCAGGCCGGGAGTCAAAACCAGAAAATACACAGAAGAGCAACAATCTAAATGGCAAAGCAATAGGCTAAATCCAGAGAAGAGCAGAGTCAAACATAGGCAGTCAATATAGAACTGTAACAGGCAGGAGGCAGTGTCTGTATAGGGACTGATACTCAAACAATGAGTGAAAGACCTGGCTAAGTTTAAATACTAGGCCCTGATGACATCATCAAAAGCAGCCCAGGAGCAAGCATTCTGTTGCCCAGTAACAGAGCACAGCAAAAAGCAAAGAAAGAAAGAAACACTACTTAGCTGCAGCAATAGGATGTGGTCGTGCAGCACGGACAGGGTTTAGTAAGATTCTGGACAGGAATGCATAGGATGGCTAACTGCATATGGTGATGTCCCAGTATGGGAATAATATGCACAGTGATGTCAATGAACGGGGATAATCGCCATAGCAATGTTACAGCTAATGGCTAAGGACCACAGTGATGTCACAGTACAGAAGATAATGAAAATAGTGATGTCATAATATAATAATCCTGGTCACAGTGCATCACAACATAAAAATGATGCACTAAGTGATGTCAAAAAACAGGAACAACAAACATAGTGATCTTTGTCACTGTGAAGTCATAGAAACGGGTTATTGTACAGAATGATGTTACGTATTGTAAAATATGCACAGTGATAGAACACGGATAATGCACACAGTGATATCACAGCTAAAGCTAAGCACAGCAGTAATATCACAACACAGAGATAATAAATGAAAACAGTATCATAATACAACGATAATGAAGACAGTGATGTCATAGAGATGTAATAAATGGATATTCTTTTGTGTGGGAAAAAGCCATTGGGACGCTCACAGTCCCTAGGGCCAAGGTATGACTGTAACCCCTACACCCCCTATTTTTACACCTCTGTTCATAACATTTGCAAAGAGCAAAGTATATTTCTGAAATGAATTGACTAAATGTCACAATTTTTGACATATGAATTAATATTTGATTTGACCTTGTTAATAGTCATTTTAAAGTCATTTAAATAGTTTAATAAGGTACCGTACAAGATTGTTCTGAAGCGCCTCTGTTGCTGAATATTCCAATGGAGATTAATATGTGCTAACCAACTGAGGTCATTACAGGGAGGATTAATGACTATGACTTCAAATTAATTAGATTACACAAATCTTTGGCCAACTTTGTCATATCACAGCATAAACCAGTAGGTTCATTTCCAGTAGTGCAGCTGTGAGCTTCATGGGCATCTCATCATTTGTGCCTATATGTGCGGCTGCTGAACAAATTCACTAATTGATCTATTTTTATACTTCATTAACTGTAGGTTAAGCTCTTATCATGAAAAACAGGGCAATAACCAAACAATACACAGACAATGCTTATCTCCCTGTACAGCAAATTCACATTTTCTTTCACTGAACCAGAGTGAGACTTGACCTCCTCCATCGAGTGATGAAGAACCTGTTATGGAGGTTACAGCTGTTCAGTTTGACAACAGTCAGGGTCAACACTCTGGAAAGATAAGGACAAGGTCGAGTAATGTATTCTTTATATCATCTATCTGACCAGAAGGTATTTACAAAAAAATATAAACATACACATAAAGCACAAAGGTCAAATTGTAAAATAAAAGTAATACATAAGTGTCATTTTATTCCAATCATATTAATAGACAAACTGCACCTTTAAAGGGGTTGTGCCACTAATGAAAGTGCACCTAAAGGTACTCCTTATTTGAAGCTAATACTCTTCCCCATTGGAAGTATTTAAAAAATATATATGGATCCCGAGTTATTGAACTTACAAGCTCTGAATGGCGCCCCTGCTGGTTTTTTTATGTGGGTCCATGCACGTCATTCTGGTGACGCTTTCAAGAGGACACGCATGCGCAGTAAAACACACTGTGTCGCGGGATCTATCTTTGAACTATCGGCGCACTGATTCTACTCCTGTTATAAGGTTCTCTCTTGTACTCGGCTTTTCCACTGCCGAGAAAGCAGAGAATGCACAGAAGAGCCAGAGAAAAGCAAACATTGAAAAAAAAATACTGACAACAATCCACGGATAGATATCTAATGATGCAATAAACTACTAACATTGTTCCTTTAGCGGGTCCTATGCCTATCAGTGCAGCGTCTTAGTCAGTTCTCCAGCTGCATGCAGTATAGTCTGTCACTGCTCTGTGCAACCCGGCCGCTGCCTATTGGTGCGGCACCTCAGTTAGTTGCCCAGCTTATTACAGTATAGCCTGTCACTACTCTTTGCGCTCCGGCTGCTGCAGTTTTCTGCACATAGTACACTCTCTGTCTATGCAACCCCTTTAAGGAAAGGAAACTAAAATGTCTAATAAATGAAACTATTCTTAAACAAATAAATCAATGCTAACACTTACTTTTCAAATGAATTTGCTAGAGCTATGGTATAGTCATTTACTTTGCACAAGTTCGGTGGCTTTGTTCGATAAAGTAATATTTACCAATCAAGACTGATTGACTGGGGTATGACATTTTTAGGCTAGATTCAAACCACGTTTGTAGTCAACGTTTGGCACACAGTATGTGCAGGGTAATTCTCCTGACATATGCATCTGATATGTCCATAGGCGATGTATGCCAATCGAGTGTCCTCTTGACATATATCAGTATACATTTACCTCAACTGCATTAAAAAGAGACACTCTTTCAGACAATGACTCTCTTTCAGACAATAAAAACTATTAAATTCTATGTAAATTTTTGAAAGTGATTTTTTTTTAAATAAAAATGTCAGTCAGTGTGTTTGCTGCAAATGTCAAATTAGTTTTTATAAAAAATTATTTTTACTTCTTGAGATACAGCTGCTCTGTATCCTGTATACAGAGCTGCTGTATCGTTCGCTTAATCCTGTACCCGTCGGGTACTGACGAGTTCAGTGAAAGCGGGTCCTGCTAAAGCGGGTCCTGCGTGTCTCTGGTAGGCAGGATGCACATGTTATCCATCACATCTAAGTTGATGTCAAGTCTGTGGAACTGACGGATTCATTTCTTAGCAAAAGATATAGCTGCTCTGTTTACAGGATACAGAGTAGCTGTATGTCAAAAAGTAAAAAATAATTTATAATATAAACTAATTTGAAAGTTGCATCTAACACACTGACTGACATATATATATATATATATATATATATAAAAAAGATATATAAATCACATATATCTATATAGCGCGCACATGCTCTCCCCAGCTCTTGCTGTGGCACTGTCCGTAGCTGATTGGACAGTGCCACAGCAATTTTACACGCCCTCTTGTCTAAACACGCCCCATTGACAGTTCAGGGGCATATTTAAATATCAGGTGCCAAATATAACGGCACCGATATCTAAATAACGGAGGAGGGTAGGAGAAAAATGTTAAGTGCCCCAGGGTTTGTGCAGCCCTGCCCATTACATGCTGCACGTGTATGGGGAGGTGAAATGTTCTCTTTAAAAAGGAAGAAGACATACAACCCTCTGTCCCTTCAAGAAACCATTAGGCCCACACATTGTCCACATTCCTAGATACACACTCATCTATAAGATTCTGATCCATTAAACCTATTAGTAGAAAATAAAATGTATCCCCATATTCCACATCACTATTATTATAATGTTGATAGTTAGTTAAAATAACAGCAGTTTTGGCAATGAAGAATAAGTAAGTCTCACGGTTACAAACAAAAGACAGTTGCTATAGTCACATAACAATTCAGATAGTTAACCAGATAGTACAGACATTCCAGGTTATATCATTACTATTATTATGAAGTTTGTATCACACAAGAATTACACTCTACCCCCAGTATAATAAAAGTACAATGTTAACAATCAATAACTAAAATGAAAAAAAGATTCCATGATGACTAATGGTAAAGTTGTGTAGTATAGATATTAGTCCATGTTTCTCACAAGAGTTTGGGAAGTTTGATGATTGTTTTAGTCTAAAGGAATGTCATGCTTGAACGATATTCTAGAACCATTAGTAAAGTCACCATATCGGAGTACACATTGGTAAAATAAATGCAAAAAGGGTATTTGATGTTCTGTACACGGGATATATCTTCAATCCCATATTTGGCAAGTCTACTGATTTCTGTGGTAGTAGACGTATTGTACACTAACAGTGTTATACAATAAGGCCGGATTCACACGAGCGTGTTCAGTCCGTGATATACGGTCCGCAGGTCGGCCGCATTTCCCGGACTGAGCACACTACAGTCCCGTACTGAAAACATGTTTTCAGTACGTGACAGTTTTCCCGCAGCGAGGCAGTGACTCCTAGCGCCATAGATAACAATGACGATAAGAGCCCAGCTCCCTGCAGTGTGCTCAGTCCGGGAAATGCGGCCGACCTGCGGACCGTATATCACTGACTGAACACGCTCGTGTGAATCCGGCCTAACAATGAAATAACAGAAAGTATTAAATCAGTTAAAATTTCTGTCAAGAAAGGTCCTCACAATGACTGATAGGTACAGTTTCTTCATTCAGATAAATTAGGCATATTTAGGTTCAATAAGCAGACATTTAGTTACTTATGAATTCTACTTTGTGTTTCCAGTGGATCTCCAGGCTTAATATTAGTATAGATCCAGAAGCCTGTTAACATTTGGGCAGACATTTAGCATCTTTGGTTGAAATTTGTAATATAGTAGCCTCAATGCACAATATATAACTAAGTGTTTCTTTCACTATATTTTGCGGATATCAGTTTAGGTGTTTTATTATTAATGATCTTTGCTATTGCCTACATGTGAATTACAATGACCAGTTTTTTGTGTAATAGTGCCGAGTAAAATATAAAGATAAAAATTTGTGAGGGAGGAAGGTAAAGGGAATGCCTGGAACTTTGGAGAACTATTATGTAGCGTTGTCCCTATGGCATGACTAAGTTGAAGATACCATAAGGGATCTGGTATTCGCTATGAATATCTTGGTAAGTTCTATTATGTAGAGATTTATGTAAACTTCTGCATTCCAGTTAGTATTTTTTTAGATAAAGTAGATAAAAAATAGGCAAACAATAATGGAAGGTTTGCGCTATAAAGCATATCAGTAAAGACTTTTGGAACTAAAGGGGCTTTTACACCTGTCGATATTCAGCTGGTGCAGCGAGCGCCGATCAACGAAACATTGTTGATCGGCGCTCGTTTGCTCCTGTCCCAAGGAGCTATGGATAGGGACGAGCGGTCGTTACCCCGATCGTTCGTCCCCATACACTATCATCATGTCGTCAGCACGTCTCCTTGTTTACACAGGGAGATGTGCTGCCGACAACGATAATCTTTTACTTTTTTAAAACTATACGACCAGCAGATGATCGATCGTTTGCTCGTTCATCTTCTGATTGCTGCCCTGATTACACAGGGCAATTATCTGGAATGAGCGTTATATTAACTCTCGTCTGCGCGATAAGTGTAAAAGGGCCTTTAGGCCGTGAAAACGAGCACCGATCAACGAGAAATTGCTCATTTGCTCCTTTTACAAGGAGCAATGATCAGTTATGCATAAGGAAAAGCATGATTGTTCATCCCTATAAATTTCCATCATGTCGGCAGCACAGGGAGAAGTGCTGCCAACTAGCGACCATTTTTTCAGCCGCATAAATTAGCTGATCAGCCGATGAACGAGTGTTTGGCCGTTCATCAGCTGCCTCCCTCCCTCCTTCCCTGGCACTTCATGATTCTTACACACTGACTGAGCCAGAGAAACTGCAGCTTCACAACCCCCCATCCCCCCCCATCCCAGTTTTCATTTACCGCATGAGATTTTGAGTGAGGAGGTTTCTGAACATTTACCAAGAGCCTTCAGTCACAGAGAAGGGGAACTACAGGCTGCTTGAAGGTGAGAAGGATTCCATATTCCACTAATAAAATATATTACAAAGTTTTACGCATTCACAAAAGACTCAAGAACAAGGTGGCCTAACTAGGGAGAGGGCAAGATCAGAGGTAACATTAAAAAGTAAATATATATATATTGTACTGAGAGGGCACCTTTTCTGCCAACGTGGTGCAAATAATCAACAGAAGAAGATAATTTTTGTACAAACAAAGGGACCACACAAACACTTTTGCTACAGTCTATTCTAAAATAGTGTTTCTCAGCAGCAGTCATTAACCCCTACAGGACCGAGCCTGTTAAAGAGGCTCTGTCACCAGATTTTGCAACCCCTATCTGCTATTGCAGCAGATAGGCGCTGCAATGTAGATTACAGTAACGTTTTTATTTTTAAAAAACGAGCATTTTTGGCCAAGATATGACCATTTTCGTATTTATGCAAATGAGGCTTGCAAAAGTACAACTGGGCGTGTTGAAAAGTAAAAGTACAACTGGGCGTGTATTATGTGCGTACATCGGGGCGTGTTTACTACTTTTACTAGCTGGGCGTTGTGTATAGAAGTGTCATCCACTTCTCTTCACAACGCCCAGCTTCTGGCAGTGCAGACACAGCCGTGTTCTCGAGAGATCACGCTGTGACGTCACTCACAGGTCCTGCATCGTGTCGGCACCAGAGGCTACAGATGATTCTGCAGCAGCATCGGCGTTTGCAGGTAAGTCGATGTAGCTACTTACCTGCAAATGCTGATGCTGCTGCAGAATCAACTGTAGCCTCTGGTGCCGACACGATGCAGGACCTGTGAGTGACGTCACAGTGCTGCACTGCCAGAAGCTGGGCGTTCTGAAGAGAAGTGGATGATACTTCTCAGCAGAACGGCCAGCTAGTAAAAGTAGTAAACACGCCCCGATGTACGCACATAATACACGCCCAGTTGTACTTTTACTTTTCAACACGCCCAGTTGTACTTTTGCAAGCCTCATTTGCATAAATACGAAAATGGTCATAAATAAGGATTACCATATGTCTTCTTTTTGTAGGCATACATTTTTTTTATTTATTTAAAGACGTTATAAGGCAATTTTTCAAATATTCACAAAAATTTGCAAAATATATTTTTTTAGGCAACATTTTTCAAGGTGGGGTTAAGGGTCCTATATAATAAAAACAACTCATAAAGCACCTTATTTTAAAACTGCACTCTCAACGTATTCAAAATGCCTTTCAGAAAGTTTGTTAACCCTATAGGTGTTTCCCAGGAATGAAAGCAAAGTGGAGTTGAAATGTACAAATTGTATTATTCTTTTTACATGTTTAATTTTAAACTTTTTTTTTCAGTAACAAAGCAAGTGTTAACAGAGAAACACAAATCATAATTTATTAACCTGATTCTGCAGTTTGCAAAAAATATACCACATGTGGCCCGAGTGTGCTAAGCGACTCAAACACAGGCTTCAGAAATGAAAGAGCACCTTTTTGATTTTAGTGCCTCCTTTTTATTAGAATGTTTTTAAGGCACCATTTAATTTTTGAAGAGGCCTTGAGGTGCGAAAAGATACCCCGAAAAAGGCCCCATTTTGGAGAAAAAATACTCCTCAAGGAATTTATCTAGCTGTATAGTGAGCATTTCGAGCACACAGGTGTTTAATTTAATTTATTAGAATTGGGCTGTGAACAATGTTCCCTCTAAGACTTGGCAGCTCCTGAGCGGGGCAGTTAGGGAGCAGGGCAAGTCTCCATCAATGGTGGGCGATCTGATGACCAAAACTAATACCCCCAGTAAACGCTAATATATCATACTACGTAAGAGAAGAAAAATAATGTTAAATTAGTATTAATTACTTTTTTAAATACTATAATATTAAAAGTCCAGCAGTAAACTAGACAGTTATAAACACCAATTATAGGCATCAATGAAAGAATCTTTCTATTACACCACTGTCTCTGTAGATAGCGCCACACAGCCCCCTGTAGATAGTCCCACAGACCCCCTGTAGATAGCGCCACACAGCCCCTGTAGATAGCGCCACACACATCTCCCAGTAGATAGCGCCACATAGCCCCATGTAGATACTACCCCATGTTGATACTGTATATACTGCCACACAGACCCCTCCTTGTATATACTGCCACACAGCCCTGCTTGTATATACTACCACACAGGCCCCTTGTACATACTGTCACACAGCCCCCCTCTTGTATATAGTGCCACACAGACCCCTTGTATATACTGCCACACAGCCCCCGTTGTATATACTGCCCCACAGACCCATTGTATATACTGCCACACAGCCCCCCTTGTATATACTGCCAGACAGCCCCCCTTGTATATACTGCCAGACAGAACCCATTGTATATACTGACACACAAACCCCCGTATATACTGCAACACAGCCCCTTGTATATACTGCCACACAGCCCATTGTATATACTGCCACACAGACCCTTGTATATACTGCCACACAGACCCTTGCATATACTGCCACATATACCCCCTTGTACATACTGCCACACAGCCCCCCTCTCTTGTATATACTGCCACACAGCATTTCCCCCATGTATATAGTGTTACATCATCACAGCATTGCCCCATTCCTGCGACGGACGGAGCGCTGCACTGCCTTGTGGGTAAGACGCATGCGCACACCGGCGTGATGCAGTGACATAATCACATCAGATTTCCCAGCGCCTTATAGGCTACAGGCCTAACGTGGCCTGCAGCCTATAATATTCATTTTTATCTGGGTCCAAAGGACACAGATACAAGTGCTGCTGCCTGAGGCAAAATTTGATATGGTGCCCCCCCCCACCCAGGCTGTTCTACATCACTAGCATCCTCCTCAAACTCATTTGGATGCGCCATTTCCTTATACTTCCCTGGAATGCGCGGTGCAGCAATGAAGTCAGGCAAAAAATGCCTCGCTGCCCTGCAATTTTGTTATTATAAATATATTCTATATAATTACACCTGCAGAACTAAGATCTGACATATACAGCTGCAGAACCAAGCTCAGTACATATATACAGCACCAGAACATCGGGCATCGGGCACAGACAGTGGTTGGAGCAGACCGGCTGGTCTGGAGTGGGCAACTTTGTTTGCTGCACACACCGTACAGGAGGAGACAAAGTCTGTGACGTCTTTGGGCAGAGTGCTCCACCATAACTGCAATTAGGTCTCGGGTCTTACGGGCACCCGCGTGCCCTGCCAGCTTGGAACTGTGACCCCAGCGGAGGATTCTTCCTCTGTCTGCCAGACGTACAAAAGTTCTTCCTGTAGGAATGTCACTAACCTGCAGAGGGTTAACAGAATAGATGCAGGAAGGGTCGAAAATATTCTGTGGGGGCTCCACATTGTCCTCTGTTTCAAATTACCTAGACAAGACAACGGCCCTCACATTCTGGTCGGCAGGTCGGCAGTGGAGTTCAAGCCGGAACCCAGCAAAACAACAACGACCACCTGGCTTGACGAGGGTTCAACCGTTGAGCCGTCTGTAAAAAGGTCAGATTCTTGTGATCCGTGAAAACCAGGATAGGATGGACTGCACCTTCCAGTAGATGTCTCCACTCCTGCAGGGCTAGCTTGATGGCCAGTAACTTCCTATTCCCAATCAAGTAGTTTCGCACTGCGGAAGTAAACAGTTTGGAATATTAGCCACATACCACAGTCTTGCCTTTAGAACCTCTCTGAAACAACAGTGCACCCGCACCAACAGAAGAAGCGTCCACCTCTAAAGAAAACTGTAGGGACACATCAGGATGGGGAAGAATAGAGGCTGACATAAAGGCCTTTTTTAAGGTCTCAAATAAGGCTTCTGCCTCCGGAGCCACATTTTGGCATTCATACCCTTTTTTGTGAGGGTAGAGATTGGGGATGAGGATTTACGAATGAAGCCCCTCTCCAGATTTTCCTTGATGTAGGTCGACATAGACTGAGTCTCTGGCAGGGAGAGAGGGTATACTCTACCACGAGGAGGAGATGA
The DNA here is from genome assembly GCF_050947455.1 of Rhinoderma darwinii. NCBI lineage: Eukaryota > Metazoa > Chordata > Amphibia > Anura > Rhinodermatidae > Rhinoderma > Rhinoderma darwinii. The sequence goes on along the minus strand of NC_134688.1, from coordinate 211,725,166 downwards.
GTCAGGAACCAAGTCGATAGGACAATCATATGCTTGATGTGGCGGCAAGGTCTCCGCTTCCCTTTTATTGAAGACATCAGAGAACATAGAGAAACAAGAAGGCAACCCTGTCAATGACTGATGCGGCGAAGGCTGTGGTGGATGTATATGACCCAGACAGCGGTCGAGACACTTGGGACCCCACTGGAGAACCTCTCCAGAGTTCCAATCCAGGACTGGGGCGTGCAAACGGAGCCAAGGCAAACCCAGCAGCACGGGGTTGACGGCCTTGGGCAGGACAAATAGGGAGATGAGCTCAGTGTGAAGAGCTACCACTTGAAGTCTCAATGGCTTGGTCACAGACAAAACTGGGTCAGGCAATGGCAGTCCATCTACCAAGGCGACAATCAATGGACTTTCCAGACAGACAGTGGGCATCTGGAGAAGATCCACAAGGTCTTGACAGATGAAATTAGCTGCAGAGCCAGGGTCCAGGTAGGCAGAGACCAGATGTGGTTTCTCGCCAACAATGATGGTCACGGGAATAAACAGTTTGGAGGAGAGTTCACGATTAAATCCAGTGGTGCCCAGGGTTGTCTCTCCAACCAAACCTAGGTGTTGGGGTTTTTTGGCTTTTGTGGACAGAGACGCACGACATGGGCAGCGAGGCCGCAATATATACAGAGTCCAGAGGTGTTTCTCTTGTACAGACAATTTTAGGCGATCCACCTGTATCGGAACTCGGGCAAGGCAATAGAGGACGGCAAGGGGGTTGCTGGAAGTTGGGCACAAGTCTAGGAAGCCATCTCTCCTGTCGAACCTCATGAAATCTCTCCCTGAGCCTTATATCCACCCGGGTAGCCAGCAGAATCAGGTCATCCAAGGCAGGTGGTAGATCTCGGGCAGCAAGTTCGTCCTTGATCTCGGTGATAGGACATGCCAGAAGGATGCTACCAAGGCCTCATTGTTCCTGGACAGCTCTAGTGCCAGGGTCCGGAACTGAATGGTGTATTCACCCACGGAGGTGTCCTCTTGGCGCAGGTTGAAGATAGCAGTGGCTGCCGACGAGACTCATCCTGGCTCCTCAAAAGCAGTACAGAACAACCGCACGAACCCCTGGAAGTCTTGACTCTCAGGTCCCTGACGTTCCCAGATTGGGTTCACCCATGCCAGGGCATTGCAAGCAAGTAGAGACACGATGAAGGCGATCTTGGTTCCGTCCGACGGAAATGCTCTGACGTGCAGGGTAAAATGGATATAGCATTGGTTCAGAAATACCCTGCACATACTTGTGTCTCCATGGAACCAAGAAGGTAATGGCAGCGAGAACCAAGGATCCAAACCGAAACCGCCAGGAGGTGCAGCAGGAGGGTCGGTTGGAGGAGCTTGCATAGAAGCAGGAAGGGAAGCAGCTTGCACCCCTAGCTGCTACGCCATTGAGTCCAGTGCCACAAGAAGTTGATCCTGTCTTGCTCGGAGATCCTGCAGGTCCGCCTGCATGGCTTGGGAGGATCACATGCCCTTAAATTGACCAGCGGGGTCCATGGCCTGAGTGTACTGTCACAATGCGGGGTGTGAACCCACTGGGCCATACCGCATAGTGGGATGGCAGCTGGCCAAACAGGTATGGTACAGAGTCTATAGTCCAGAAAGGTTACCTGAGGCAATGTAGACAGTAGCAAGGCAGGCTCGGCTAGGAGCAGGCGGCAGGTAGACTTCAGGCATGGAGTAGCAGAACAGGCATTGAAATGCAGCACAGGCGTGGAAATGCAGCACAGCACGACAACAGCTCAGCACGGCAGTAGATCAGGATAGTACTGGATAGTACGGGAAACAGGATACAGGTACGGGGAACACTGGGAAGCTGGAAGACACTTAGGAGACCATTTGCAAGACAGACTTTGGGAAACAACAACAACGCTCAGGCGAGGATCAGAAGGGTGGTGGCCTTCTTATAGTCCAGGACATCATGTGAGTTGATGATTAGAGATGATATCAAAAGTTTGGTTCGGCTAGTTCGCCGAATTTCACAAAAAAGTTCGATTCGGACCGAACCTGTCATTTCCGTGCGCCGAGCATAGTACTGTCCAGGGTGCAGATAGAGTTAATGGGCTGCACTAACTCTTTCAGCAACCTTGACAGTACATGCTCGGCGTGCGGAAAATACAATTTTAATGTAATTAAAAAATAATAATAATACGTTCATACTTACTTTCCTCCTGTCCGGCCTCCAGCGATGACGTTCCATCCATGTCGCCGCTGCAGCCAATCACAGGCTGTAGTGGCAGTCACGCACGTCAGGATGACGTCAGAAGGCCGGCCTCCAGGGATGATGCTTCATCCCACGTGACCGCCTCTGCAGCCAATCACAGGCTGCAGCGCACTCTACACTACACTACACTACACTACATTACAAATCTTCGTGGGAACGTCTTAGGTGAGTTTATTTATTTATGTATGTATGTTTGCATGTATGTTTGTATGTATGTATGTTGTCATGTATGTATGTATGTATGTTATGTATGTATGTGTATATGTGCATGTATGTTTGCATGTATGTATGTTTGCATGTATGTATGTTGGCATGTATGTATGTTGTCATGTATGTATGTATGTATGTATGTATGTTGTCATGCATGTATGTATGTATATATGTGCATGTATGTTTGCATGTATGTTGGCATGTATGTATATATTTGCATTTATGTATGTATGTATGTATGTATGTATGTTTGCATGTATGTTTGTATGTATGTTTGCATGTATGTATGTTTGCATGTATGTATGTTGGCATGTATGTATGTTGGCATGTATGTATGTATGTATGTATGTATGTATGTATGTTGTCATGTATGTATGTATGTATGTATATATGCGCATGTATGTTTGCATGTATGTTGGCATGTATGCATATATGTGCATGTTTGTATGTATATTTGCATGTATATAGTTGCATGTATGTTTGCATGTATGTATGTTGTCATGTATGTATGTTGTCATGTATGTATGTGTATATGTGCATGTATGTTTGCATGTATGTATGTTTGCATGTATGTATGTATGTTGTCATGTATGTATGTGTATATGTGCATGTATGTTTGCATGTATGTATGTCTGCATGTATGTATGTTGGCTTGTATGTATGTTGTCATGTATGCATGTATATATATATGTGCATGTATGTTGGCATGTATGTATATGTGTGCATATATGTATGTATATTTGCATGTATATATTTGCATATATATATTTGCATGTATGTATGTATGTATGTTTGTTTGCATGTATGTATGTATGTATGTATGTTTGTATGTTTGCATGTATGTATGTTTGCATGTATGTATGTTTGCATGTATGTATGTTGGCATGTATGTATGTATGTATATATGTGCATGTATGTATGTTTGCATGTTTTTATTTTTGCATGTATGTTTGCATGTATGTTTATATATATATATATATATATATATATATATATATATGTCCATGTATGTAATTATGTTTGCATGCATTTATGTTTGCATGTATATTTGTGCATGCTTGTATATATGTATGTATGTATCTATCTTTGCATGTTTGTTTGTATGTATGTTTTCATGTGTGTGTGTGTATGCATGTATGTATGTATGATAGTTTGCATGTATGTATGTATATATGTGTGTATGTTTGCATGTATGTATATTTGCATGTATATATGTGCATGCTTGTATATATGTATGTATGTTTGTATGTATGTATGTATGTATGTATGTTTGCATGTATGTTTGTTTGTTTGTATATATGTCTGTATGGCCATGTATGATACTGTCTGCTGGCGCCCTGTATCTAAGTCAACTTCGCGGCAGGCTTCTATACATGGTATAACAGTCAGTATCACACATTTAACTGAATCTAAGCCTACGACAAGTTTTATTTCATTTTTTTTTTTTTTACAGGTTTGGTGTTTGGACTACGTCGGTTTCGAGGACTACTTAGATGACGTTTTTTTTTCTACAATAAACTGGTTAATGAGGGTTGTGTTGGGGGTGCTTTATTTCAATAAAATATTGAATATCTTTGTCTTTTTCTTTTCAAATTTTATTACTACCACTTTAGTAATGGCCGCTCTCTGAGTGACAACATCCATTACTAAGGCGAGGCTTAGTGTTAGCCGGTGCAGAGGCTAACACTAACCACCATTATTACCCCGGTACCCACCACCACCAGGCGTGCCGGGAAGAGCCAGGTACGATCCAGTACCCGACCATCTGTTGTGATGGTCGGGCTCTGGGGCGGCCGCAGGCTGGTATTATGAGGCTGGGAAGGGCCAAAAACAGTGGAACTTCCCACCCTTGTAATGCTAGGCTGCTGCTGCTGTGTTGTATCTGGCTGGTTATAAAAGTGGGGGGGACCCCACTTCATTTTTTTAAATTATTTCTTTTTTAATTTTTAATTTTTTTAAAAAAAGACATGGAGTTCCACCCAATTTATCATAACCAGCCACATACAACACAGTGTTATTAGCCTGGGAATGGACAAAACCAGTGGCCCTTCCCACCCATGTAATGCCAGACTGCTGCGGCCTTGTATATGGCTGGTTATTAAAAATGTGGGGGACCCGTCTATTGTTAAATTTGTTAAATTCAAAAAAACAAACGACGTGGGGGTCCCCCCCATTTTTACAACCAGCCCGATACAACACAGCAGCAGCAGCCTAGCATTACAAGGGTGGGAAGGTCAACTGTTTTTGGCCCTTCCCAGCCTCATAACACCAGCCTACGGCCGCCCCAGTACCCGACCATCACAACAGATAGTCGGGTACTGGATCGTACCAAGCTCTTCCCGGCACCCCTGGTGGTGGTGGGTACGGGGGTAATAATGGGTGGTTAGTGCTAGCCTCTGCACCGGCTAACACTAAGTACCGCCTTAATAATGGACGCTGTCAATCAGCCAACTGCCATTATCTAGGCACTAATAAAGTTTAAAAAAAAACCACAAAGACAATTCTTTTCTATTGAAATAAGAAATGCCCAACAAAACCCTCGTTAACCATTTTATTAAAATTTGAAAAAACGTAGATCTACGCAGTAGTCCAACGAATCGAAGATTTAGTCTAATCGGTACATCAAAATCTGCAACAACATAAAAAAATAGTTATCAATGTGAACAATACCAATACTTCTACTCACCTACACACATATATACACGCACACACAAACAAACAACCATACACAAACACACACATATATACACAAACACAACAAGATATACACACTGTGACGATCGCCGATCTCAGGTCACGTCACAGGGGTGAACTACACTACTGAGTTTATTAATTTACCTCATAAATCCACGCCCACCTACTCTAGATGACAGGATTATGCTACATTACTCCCGTAGTTTCCAACACCCCAATAATTTATACCACAGTATGCTACCACCACCTATACTTATCTAGGCAATAGGGGCCTAAGTCTCTATGTTCCCTTAACACAAGTTCCTATAACACAGGTTATCTAAATTGAACATAAAATACAGGTAACGTTCCTCACCTTCGGAAGATTAAGTTCTGTAAGACTACAAGGAAGAGACTTATAAATATTTCAGATTTAATACACAATAGTGCAGTGCAATACATAAAATAGTTGTCAGAATAAAAGATAAAAAATATACATACAGTTACAATGCAATCAAACAGTTTATGAAAATAAAAGGGATAAAATAAAACAGAACAAAACCTTACTGATGTACAGCGGCGATATCCTGGCTGTGGGGACAGCTGAAAATATGGGCAGTCACTCCAACCGAGATATGGATCCCCAACGACTGACACTGACCCTCACTTCTCATGGCATTTTAAACCCAGTTTTTTCCCTCCAGTTCACTGGCTGGTGATGTCACTGAGAGGAGGCTGTTCATATGATAATGAAGGGTACTCCTCCCATTACACAGTTGTATTTCTATAGAGAAACATAAAAGTGATCATGTGTCCTTGCAGGAATCCCCTAGAAATATAATATTACCTGCATTCACCTGTGCAGACATTTACCAACCAGGGCATATCAAACACCACTATAATAGGCCCATGTTTTTAGCCAATAGCCAATCCCAGGTAGTTCCTCTGAGTGTAGGGATCTGAATTTGACATATATATGAGGGCTATTTTCCCTGATCATAACTAGCTATGTGGGTCATTACAAATATAAATTATGACGGGGTTTGCCTTGATGTATCATACTTTCTTTGAACACCATGCCATTCTCCCATGTTTCTCCTGGTCCACAGACAGACACACCACAGGCATCCATTTGCATAGCTTTAGATGTTTGGTCAGGATGTTTGGTCAGCCCTAGTGACAAATCCTTAGTCAGCACATCTCGCACCTTGGTGAGGAAAGAGCCAATTAAACATTTGTCAGACAGTGGACATCCTTTGATGGCCAAAGATCTGCATTTCCTATGCAAATCAGATGTATCTTCTGTGTCAGAGGGAGTTATGAAATTACCTCCTAGTAACCTACTTTTGATTCTCTTACCTATAACACCACACCTCCCCCCTTAAGACATGGCATGGGATCATTGATATAGCCATCAATATCCCAAGCCGATCTCCGCAGCTTCCCCCTGGCGCGATAACCCATCTGCGTTGCCATGCTCACTGCCCTTTTTGTGCTGGATAGTGAAATCATATTGTTGCAAGGCTAAACTCCATCTCAGCAGCTTCCCGTTATCACCTGCTACCCTGTGCAACCAACTAAGTGGGTTGTGGTCGGTCACTACGGTAAATCTGCGCCCATAGAGGTATGCCTGTAATTTCTGCAAGGCCCATACAATGGCCAAACATTCCTTCTCTACAGTGGCATACGCAACCTCCCTCGGTAGAAGCTTTCTGCTCAAATACATTATTGGATGTTCATGCCCTTCTGGATTTACCTGGCTGAGCACTGCGCCTAGCCCATAGGCGCTGGCGTCAGTCTGCACCACAAACTTACGAGTGAAATCCGGGCTTTGCAAGACTGGGGAGCTAGCAAGGGCAGCTTTTAAAGCTGACAGAGAACTCTCGCAGTCGGCAGTCCAATTAACTATTTGAGGCTGTTTCTTCTTTGTGAGGTCTGTCAAAGGTTTTGCTAGGGAACTATAGTTAGGAACAAACTTTCTATAGTATCCTGCGGTCCCCAAAAAGGACATAACCTGTTTTTTGGTCTTAGGAGTGGGCCAGGCAGAAATTGCATCAACCTTTCCTGGCTCTGGCTTTAGTGTCCCTCCACCCACCTTGTGCCCGAGGTACTGCACTTCGGTCATGCCGATTTGACACTTTCCAGGCTTGATGGTCAGTCCTGCATCCTGGATACGCCTGAGCACCTGTGACAGGTGGGTCAGGTGATCCTCCCAGGTCTGACTGAATACAGCAATGTCATCCAGGTAAGCGACAGCAAACCCTTCAAACTTCTCTAACAGCTTGTTCACCAAGCGCTGGAAGGTGGCAGGAGCATTTTTCATACCAAAGGGCATTACCTTGGACTCATAGAGTCCAAAGGGGGTGATGAAAGCGGACCTCTCCTGCGCTTCCACGGACATAGGGATTTGCCAATACCCCCGACTTAAATCCATAATTGTTAGGTACCGGGCACCGGCTAGCTGATCCAAAAGCTCATCTATGCGGGGCATTGGATACGCATCAAACACAGTGATGGTATTCAACTTCCGGTAGTCCACGCAAAATCGTGTTGTCTTGTCCTTTTTGGGGACAAGCACTACAGGTGATGCCCAGGCACTTTGAGACTCCTGGATCACGCCCAGCCCTAACATTTCCTCTATTTCTTTCTTCATGTCAGCCCTCACTTCTAGGGAAACTCTATAAGCTGCTTGCCTAACAGGTTGGTGATGCCCCGTGTCTACATGGTGAGTTGCTAGCGGAGTTCTCCCAGGTCTCCCTGTAAAAGTGGCAAGGAAGGGGTTAAGTACCTCCTGCAGCTGGAACTTCTGACCCTCAGACAGCTGTGAATTGACTACGGCATCCTCAATGGATCCTATCTCCTTTGCGGAAGCCACTAAATCCAGCAGTGTTTCACTTTCTCCCTCCTCTGGCAAACTGCAGACTGGCAGAGCGCACATATCCCGGTCATAATGCGCCTTGATCATATTCACATGAAAAACTTTGTGTTTCTTGCGAACATGATCGATCGTGACTACGTAGTCCACATCGTTGAGGCGTTGATGAATTGGATATGGGCCTTCCCATGCTGCCTGGAGTTTGTTTTGGGTCATAGGGACCAGTACCCATACCTTCTGACCCACCGCATACACTCTCTCTCGGGCATTCCTATCATACCACCTCTTCTGACTTGCCTGTGCCTGCACCATATTCTCATGTACTAGGCCTGTCAGTTCCTGCATCCTCTCTCTGAATTTCAAGACATAATCTATCACAGAGACCTCTGGTGTAACCAATTCTCCCTCCCATGCTTCTTTCATGAGATCTAGGGGTCCCCGTACCCTCCTTCCATACAGGAGCTCAAAGGGTGAGAAACCGGTTGGTGCCTGCGGTACCTCTCTGTAAGCAAATAGCAGGTGCGGGAGATAACGCTCCCAGTCTCGCCCTTGGGACGCCACAAGCATTCGTAGCATCTGCTTGAGGGTCCCGTTAAACCTTTCACACAGACCATTAGTCTGAGGATGGTAAGGGCTGGCCACCAGGTGTTGCACCTGTATTTTCTTACAGAGGCACTGCATCAAATTTGACATAAACTGGGTCCCCTGATCTGTGAGCATCTCCCTGGGAAATCCTACACGGGAAAATATGGTCAGAAGGGCGTCTGCTACCTTATCAGCCCTGATGGAGGATAATGCTATGGCTTCTGGGTAACGTGTGGCATAATCCACTACCGTCAGGATAAAGCGCTTTCCAGAACTGCTGGGTATGGCCAAGGGCCCTACCAGATCCACAGCAATCCGTCGAAAAGGCTCATCAATTATGGGCAAAGGAATGAGGGGGGCCCGGTGCACAGGTCCCGACTTCCCCATCCTTTGGCACACATTACAGGAACGGCAGTAATCTGTCACATCATTCCCCAGGCCAGGCCAGTAAAAGTTGTGTTTTAGGCGACTCTTAGTCTTACTTATCCCTAGGTGACCAGCTAGTGGTATTTCATGAGCCACCCGCAGGAGTTGTTCCCTGAACTGACGTGGCACCACTAGTTGCCTGTCTTTTAATACATCCTGCTGGGGGTCAGTGGAAATACTTTGTCTATACAGTCTCCCCTGGTCCCAGGTTATTTTTTCAGTGTCCCCCTCCTCTGGGGTCCGATCAGCCAGCTGTCGCAGCTTCTGCAGACTATCGTCAGTGCGTAGGGCCGTCTGAAACAACTGACATTCTGCGTCTGTACTGGCTGATAGCAACACATTCTGACTAACTTCTGCCGCTGGCTGCGGGCTGTCAGCTGTCCCCACTTCCTCTGTAGCAGACACAGTAGGGGGCCCAGAACCCAGACACAGGTTTGTGTTACAGGCACCCTGACTGCGTGTCACAGGAGAAATGGACACAACATTCTCCCCGTCTTGGTGTACTGGTGTGTGTGTGGATGTGACAGGGATTTCATGCATGTTTATGACGTTTTCCGCTACTAAATCTACACACAAATCATTATCTGACGCTATACAATCCCCACATCCTACATCATTGCTAGTTATACAGTCTATATCCAATGCATTGTTAGATGAGTCTAGGTTATCACTAAGCACAGAAGCATTATGTAAGTCTATAACATTGCTGGACACAGGGTCATCACATTCCATAGTATTGACAGTTTCATTATTATCATATACTACCTGCGGTGACACACATGGGGCAGCAAGTACGCTAGAGTCCTCCTCAAGGTCTGAAGAAATATATCTGGAGACTAAACGTCCCAGATCGGTTCCTAGTAACACATTAGTGGGGATTTTATCCGTCACTCCCACATCCATCATCCCTCTTCCCGCCCCCCAATCCAGGTAAACTCGTGCCATGGGTAAGGCCGGGATCAGACCACCAACTCCAGAAACAGTTAGAGTTTTTCCTGGGATAATGTCTTCTGAAGAAACAAGCTCTGGGTGGACAAGAGTCATTTCGGCACCAGTGTCCCTCAGTCCCATGGTAACCGTCTTGCCCACAGTGACCGCTTGTAAATTGTCACAAGATGCCCTCTCCCTCCCACCCACAAACAAAACTGCTGGGGACGAAATAGATGGTTTGGGCAAAGGGGTAGTTTTCCTCTTCTCTGGGCAAGCAGTGCTGATATGCCCCACTTGGTTGCATCCAAAACACCTGCGATTATCAACAGCAGGCCTGGGAAGTGGGGCAGGGGCAACACCTCCTGGTGATCTGCGAGTAGGGGCAAAAGTGTTAATAGGGGGCTTTCCCCCTTTCCAGCCTGGAACAGCAGGCTTTCGCGCCTCTGGCGCTCTGTTGGCGGCATATACATCCGCTATCTGGGCAGCTTTATCCAGGGTCTTGGGCTCACGGTCCAAAATAAACTGTCGTACTTCCATAGGACAGGTGTGGAGAAACTGGTCCAGGATCATCAGATCCTCCAAATCTTCAAAGGTGTTGACAGCTAATCCCTGCGTCCACTGCCTGAAGTGGTTCTTTAGTCCATCGGCCAGGTCTGAGTAACTGTCAGTACCCGTGTGCTGCAAAGCCCGAAATCGTTTCCTGTATACCTCTGGGGTGAGGTTAAATCGTTGGATTAAGGCCTTTTTAATAGCCTCATAATCTTGATCGATAGTTGTGGGCAGGGCTGCAAACACCTCCAGAGCTTTGCCTTTCAGCCCTGGAGTCAGATACTTAGCCCAGTCTGCAGGTGGCAGTTGGAATTGTCGGCAGACCTTTTCAAAACCTTTTAGATAAACATCCAGATCGCCGTCTTTCTCCATGACAGGGAAACGCTCTAGACGGGGTTTAAGGTTTACTGTGTCCGTGGGCTCACCCTGAGGTGAGGATGAAGCACTTGGCAGCTGCATTTGGGTCAACTTGAGCTGGTACTCCCGCTCTGCCTGGCGTTCTTCTCGCTCCGCTTGACGTTCTGCAAACTCTGCTTGGCGTTGTGCAAACTCTGCTTGGCGTTGTGCAAACTCTGCTTGGCGTTGTGCAGCTTCTCGCTCTGCTTGGCGCTCTTGCATCACCAGTTGCATCCGCATATTCGGATCACAGTTGCCAATCTGCTGGAGGATTAGAGAAAGAGAAGACTCCATACCGTTTTGAGACCTGGTACTGCTGGTACTGCCATGCCCAGCCAGTTCCTGACTTGAGTCTCCTGTCCGTTCCTCTGAGACTGAAGTTTCCTGCTCCGGTCCCTCGGAATGGTGGAGCTGTGTATCATCTGCCACCAACGCTTGGATCAGATCCGCTTTACTTTTGTTCGTTCCGTCCAGCCTTCTCTCCTCACAGAGGACTAGCAGTTCATCTTTCCTCTTATTTCTATACACCTCTGCCATCTTATCAGCGGTTTTTCAAAATAAAAGAAAGAAAAGAAAAAAACAAGAAGGGGAAGGGAAACTGTTTTGCACGTGTGTATGTTAGCTGACAAATAGTATGCACTGAGTTCTTCCTTGTGGACTGTTGTATTCTTTTCAAGGATACTCCAGCCCTTAAGTGTAAAGGTTAATTTCTTAAACAAAACACTTAACGTCTTTAACAGTGTAAATGACAATAACACTATCCCACCGCTGTGCCACCAATCTGTGACGATCGCCGATCTCAGGTCACGTCACAGGGGTGAACTACACTACTGAGTTTATTAATTTACCTCATAAATCCACGCCCACCTACTCTAGATGACAGGATTATGCTACATTACTCCCGTAGTTTCCAACACCCCAATAATTTATACCACAGTATGCTACCACCACCTATACTTATCTAGGCAATAGGGGCCTAAGTCTCTATGTTCCCTTAACACAAGTTCCTATAACACAGGTTATCTAAATTGAACATAAAATACAGGTAACGTTCCTCACCTTCGGAAGATTAAGTTCTGTAAGACTACAAGGAAGAGACTTATAAATATTTCAGATTTAATACACAATAGTGCAGTGCAATACATAAAATAGTTGTCAGAATAAAAGATAAAAAATATACATACAGTTACAATGCAATCAAACAGTTTATGAAAATAAAAGGGATAAAATAAAACAGAATAAAACCTTACTGATGTACAGCGGCGATATCCTGGCTGTGGGGACAGCTGAAAATATGGGCAGTCACTCCAACCGAGATATGGATCCCCAACGACTGACACTGACCCTCACTTCTCATGGCATTTTAAACCCAGTTTTTTCCCTCCAGTTCACTGGCTGGTGATGTCACTGAGAGGAGGCTGTTCATATGATAATGAAGGGTACTCCTCCCATTACACAGTTGTATTTCTATAGAGAAACATAAAAGTGATCATGTGTCCTTGCAGGAATCCCCTAGAAATATAATATTACCTGCATTCACCTGTGCAGACATTTACCAACCAGGGCATATCAAACACCACTATAATAGGCCCATGTTTTTAGCCAATAGCCAATCCCAGGTAGTTCCTCTGAGTGTAGGGATCTGAATTTGACATATATATGAGGGCTATTTTCCCTGATCATAACTAGCTATGTGGGTCATTACAAATATAAATTATGACGGGGTTTGCCTTGATGTATCATACTTTCTTTGAACACCATGCCATTCTCCCATGTTTCTCCTGGTCCACAGACAGACACACCACAGGCATCCATTTGCATAGCTTTAGATGTTTGGTCAGGATGTTTGGTCAGCCCTAGTGACAAATCCTTAATCAGCACATCTCGCACCTTGGTGAGGAAAGAGCCAATTAAACATTTGTCAGACAGTGGACATCCTTTGATGGCCAAAGATCTGCATTTCCTATGCAAATCAGATGTATCTTCTGTGTCAGAGGGAGTTATGAAATTACCTCCTAGTAACCTACTTTTGATTCTCTTACCTATAACACCACACACACACACACATAAACAGACAAACACACACATATACACGAACTCACACATATACAAACAAAAACACACATATCCAAACACACACATATACACGAACACACACATATACACAAACACACACACACACATATACACAAACACACACACATATACACAAACACATATACACAGTTATACACAAACACAACAAGATATGCACAAACACACACACATATACACACACACATATACACGAACTAACACATATACACAAACACATATACAAACAAAAACACACATACCCAAACACACACATATACACAAACACACACATATACACAAACACATATACACAAACACACCCATATATACAAAAACACACACACACATAAACACACACCCATATACACACATATACACAAACACACACATATACAAAAACACACACACACAAACATATACACACAAACATATACACAAATACACCCATATATACACACACATATACACAAACATATACACAAACACATATACACAAACACACCCATATATACACAAACACACATAAACACACACACACATATACACAAACACACATATAAAAACAAAAACAGACTAAGACACATCCCCAAGCACACATATATACACAAACACACACATACACAAAGCCACACACTGTTTCTTTTAAATGCTGCTGGGGAACCCGCTCGATCCACTATATAAGGCTGCGCTACAGTGCAGCATTTAAAAGAAACAGGATCCTGACCTGTCCATAGAGTTTAAGGCAGCACAGAGTATTTCAGGAGATGAGCGTGCAGATTCAGTGCTGCTGTGAACTCTGCTCTTACCATTACGTAGCTCTCAGTCTGTTACCTCTCCTCCACTCCTGTCCTCAAGAACACCTTCACATGATTGGCAAGTTACCACGTAATGGTAAGAGCAGAGTTCACAGCAGCACAGAGTATTTCAGGAGATGAGCGTGTGGATCTTGTGCGGGGTGGTGACTTGTCAATCATGTGAAGGTGTTATTGAGGACAGGAGTGGAGGAGAGGTAACAGACTGAGCTACGTAATGGTAAGAGCAGAGTTTACAGCAGCACAGAATCTGCACGCTCCTCTCCTGAAATATCGACAGTGTGCATCGCGAATGGCAGAGACGTCCTGTCACTCTGACAGGAAGTCTATCAGGAAGCTGATCCTGATAGGCTTCCGTACATGGCAGACACGGAGGCCATTATTTGGCCTCCGATCGCCATGCTAGCCATCTGCAAACCTCACGATTTCATCGTGAGGTCTGCCGATGAGCTTGAAACCCCTGAATGCGGTGATTGCAATCGATCACCGCAATCAAGGGGTTAATTGCCGAAATCAGCGGAAATAAGCCGCTGATCGGCATACAGTGGAGTGTCAGCTGTCAGGGACAACTGGCCTCCCGGTTCCCAGTGCACACTGTCGCCGACAGTGTGCACCGGGAACCGCACAGTAACTGTACGTCCCTCTGCGCTAAGACACTGGCCACATGGACGTACAGTTGCGTACTGGTGCGCCTTGGGGGTTAATGCAGACACGTATACTGTCTCTGTATAATAGTCCTCAGGCGAGAATTAGGGTCAATGGTTCACTGTCTGCTCCATTTAGGATTGGCAATGGCACTAGACAGGGATGCCCACTTTCTCACTTGTTATTTGCTGTGGTTCTGGAGCATCTCTTGGTAGCGGTGAGGAACAATAGTGATATACGGGGTATTTAGGTGGGGGATGAGCAATTTAAGGTGTCAGCGTTTGCGGACGATTTATTGTTTTATATTACACAACCACACTTATCTTTGCCGTCTCTAATGAAATCCATACGAACATATAGTTATTTTAGCAATTATAAGATGAAATTCTCTAAGAGTGGGGCCATGAACATCTCTTTACCGGCTTCTGAAGCTGGTCAGTTGCGTAGTAATTATTGTTTCTCATAGAAGGCTGGCTCTCTGATTATCTGGGGGTAAAGATACAGGTGGATCTTGCGTATTCCTACTCTCTCAATTTCCTGCATATTCGTCAAGCTCTTAGAGCTGATTTGGCCAAATGAGATGCCAAGGATTTTTCTTGGTTGGGAAGAATAAGTGCTGTAAAAATGAATGTCCTGCCTCGGTTGATGTATCTATTTCAGACGGTACCGTGTACACTACCTAGACAGTTTTTCCTTTTGTTAAATAAAGCTTTGAAAAAATTCATTTGGCGATCTAGACCACCTAGGATTGCGAAAGCGATATGGGGGATTGGGGCTCCCTGATTGTCAGGCCTATTACTTTGCGGTGGTGAGTGCTCAAATTTTGGACTGGTTCCATCATAAAAACTCTAAGTTATGGGTGAGGTTGGATGACATTTTGGCGTCGGTTCCCCTCACTGCACTTGGCTTAGATTGAGGTACTACACAGCTAGATACAGCACTCTCCTCCGTTTTGTAGCAGGACAGGTAGTTCTCACATATAAATGGTTCCGGGGCTTAGCGGTAGTGATACCTTCAGATGGTCCGATGGTGTCGATATCCAACAATGTTGATTTTCCCCCTGGGTTGCATCCCAATTTTCTCTCTTACTCCTCTAGACCTTCGCCTTTGACTTTCCAACATGTTTTAACGACTCAGGGTCTTAGGTCTTTTGAAGTATTGGTCCCGGAAATGGAGAGATCAATAATTAGACGTTGGGACTTTATGCGGATACAACACTTCTATAATGATAATAAGACGAAGCTGCATCTGCATAGGGACCTGACATCACTGGAGCAGTTGTGTGTTGCTTCTATTCCTCCAGTTTAAACTATCTCTATCATCTACAATTTTCTGCAGGATTTAAGTAATGATACACCTCCGTCCTTTGTGAAGGGGTGGGAGAGGGCTCGTCGATGGCTGACTGGTCGAAAGCATTTGCCTTGTGTTATAAATTCTCTATCTCTTGTAAAGCCCAGAAAACTAACTATAAGATATTATCTAGGTGGTATAGGGTCCCGGTATAGGGTTGCTCCATTCCTTTTATCCAGAGGTACCAGATGAATGTTGGCAGTGCAACAGAGCAGGTGGTACTATGTTGCATATTTGGTGGGGATGCCCATTAATACACTCATTCTGGTCTACAGTAGTGGACCTGATTCACAAGATCACAGGTCAGGCGCTTCCCAATACGCCAGAGGTTTTGCTTCTCTCCATGCTCCCTGGTGTGATCAAAAGCTATATGAAAACCCTGATTAGTTTCCTGCTGATCATAGCTCGCACTGTTATCCCACGTCTTTGGAAGATCAGTAGCGTGCCTATGATTACTGACTGGTTTCAGGAGATACAACATCTGCAGAAAATGGAGGGGGCAACGCACGCCCAGAATATGTCTTCAGGGAATATGAGTTTGGTTTGGCAGGAGTGGAGAGAGTTCTATGAGTCTGATGATTATTTGTTGTATGCATAAGTTCCATAGGGAGGGGAGCGGGGGTCTCCTTGCAGTTTGAGTCATGATGCCATTAGCTGGGAGTAGAGGGAGTGCATGCCCTATAATGATGGGGACATCGCTGAGATTTGGGGGGTGATATGTCGGATTTGTCAGAGTTCTCTGGGTTCTCTTGTTCTGCTTCCATTTTTTTATCCTCTCTCTGACATAGGCTATGTATATCGGTTTTCTGTGCTGCTGAGTGGTTTTGGTTCTGGTCGACGTGGTGCCTAGAGTCCTGCTAGTATTGCTCATCTTGAATTGACATGTATATGCATCCTAATATTCATGTTTTCTGTTTCCATTATAACTTTTCCTTCTGATGGATCAAAGGACTGCTATACATTGTGTTTTGGAACGTTGTATGCATAATACAATTTTATTATTTTGTAGTACTTTCCATGTATGCTTTCTGCGAATATTTTATGTTTCTGCTGTATACTGATTCAGATGAAAATATAAATAAAAGAATGTTAAAAAATAAAATAATGGACGTACAGTTGCTTTTAAACAGAAGGGGTTAAAGGGGTTGTCCAGCTTCAGCAAATTAATGTTATTTTTTGTATAATAAAAGGAATACAATTTTCCAGTATTCTTTTAGTATTAATTCTTCACGGTTTTCAGGATCTCTGCTTGTTGTTATTCAGTAGGAACCTTCATTGTTCACTTCCTGTGGATAAAATCCTGTCCTTGTCATGTGATGGACACACAGGTGCCCGGTTCATTACAGCCTGTTTATCAGAGCTGTGGGTTAATTAACATGTTACACTTTTTGGCGGGTCAGTACAATTACAGCAATATTTAATTTATAAAGTTTTTTCTAAGTTTTCCTACTTATGCACACTAAAAATACTTTCAAAAAGTCCTTTGTTTTTGTTTCGTCGTTCTCTGAGAGACATAACTTTTTTATTTTTCAATTGATGGAGCTGTTGGAAGGTTTGTTTTTTGCAGGATGAGTTGACGTTTTTATTGGTACCATTTTGAGTATATAAGACTTTATGATCACTTTTCTTTCCATTTTAAGGCAAGATGAACAAAAATCCGCAATTCCGGCATTGTATTTTATTTTTTTTGTGGCGTTCACCGTGTGGATTAAATAACGTGATAATTTCACGGTTTGGGTAGCTACAGATGAAGAAATACCAATTATGTGTACATTTTTTCCCCTATATACTGTATACTGTATATTGTGGGGATTTAGCTCACTGGTCAGAGTGAAATCCTGTTCCATGTAAAAACCCCTCAAAAAACAAGGGGGCACTCCCTCCGTCTGGAAAAAGAAAGGTTCAACCTGCAGAGGCGACAAGCCTTCTTTACTGTGAGAACTGTGAATCTATGGAATAGCCTACTGCAGGAGATGGTCACAGCAGGGACAGTAGATGGCTTTAAAAAAGGCTTAGATAATTTCCTAGAACAAAAAAATATTAGCTCCTATGTGTAGAAATTTTTTACTTCCCCTTTCTCATCCCACTTCCCCTTTCCCATCCCTTGGTTGAGCTTGATGGACATGTGTCTTTTTTCAACCGTACAAACTATGTAACTATGTAATAAGTCAAGCTTTACAAAGACACAGACAGGCTTTAAATGTCCAAAGCTCGGGTCCTTTCCGGCTTTTATTGGCAACATATGTACACGAAACAAACATACAGGTTGCACAAAACAAAACATACAAAATACAAGCACTAACCATACAGTACAACTTTCCTCTCTGTTTTACAATCAGTATAGCAGCAACCTGTACCTTTAGTTTGCACGCAGCTTGTGAGCAGCCACACTGCTCTGCACAGAGAGACGTTACTGAGTGTACAGTGTATATATATATATATATATATATATATATATATATATATATATACATACATACACTATATGGACAAAAGTATTGGGACAACTACACATTACCCCTACTGGAGATTTATGACATCCCATTCTATATCCATAGGCATTAATATAGAGTTGGTCTACCCCTTTGCAGATAAAACAGCTTTCACTTTTCTGGGTAGACTTTCTGCAAGATTTTGGAGTGTGGGAATTTTTGCCCATTTATCCAGAAGAGCATTTGTGAGGTCAGACACTGATGTTGGACAAGAGGGCCTGCCTCGCAATCTCCGTTCTAGTTCATCCCAAGGGTGTTCGCAGGAGTTGATGTCAGGACTCTGTGCAAGCCGGTCAAGTTCTTCCACACCCTCACTCACCCAACCATGACTTTATTGATCTTGCTTAGTGCCCTGGGGACAGTGATGCTGGAACTGAAAAATCCCCTCCCCAAACTGTTCCCACAAAGTTGGAAGCATAGAATTGTCCAAAATGTATTGGCATGCTGAAGCATTACAATTTCCCTTTACTGGAACTAAAAGGCATAGGCCAATTCCTGAAAAACCACCACATAGCATTATCCTTCCTCCACTAAACTTTACAGTTGGCAAAATGCAGTCCTGTAATGTTCTCCTGGCAGTCTCCAAACCCAGACTTGTCCATCAAACTGTCAGATAGAGAAGCATAATTTGTCACTCCACAGAACACATTTCCACTGCTCCAGAGTCCAGTGGCGACGTACTTTACACCAATCCATGCGACGTTTGGTATTTTGCTTGGTTATGTAAGGCTTGCATGCAGCTGCTCAGCCATGAGAACCCATGCTATGAATCTCCCGGCGCACAGTTTTTCTGCGGATTTTAATGCCAGAGTTGGTTTGGAACTCTGTAGTTATTAAATCAGCAGGGCGACATTTATGCACTATGCCCCTAAGCAGTGGCTGATTTGCTATGGTTCCTAAATGCATCCACTTTGCAATAATACCACTTACAGTTGATCATGGAATATCAAGAAGAGAAGAAATTTCACGAACTGACTTGTTACAATGGTGGGATCCTATTACAGTACCACACTCGAATTCAGTGAGCTCCTTAGAACGACCCATTTTTTTCATAAATGTTTGTATAGGCAGACTGCATGGCTAGGTGCATGATATTATACACCTCTGACAATGGGACTGGATGAAACACCTGAATTCAATGATTAAGAGGTGTATCCCAATACATTTGTCCATATAGTGTATCTATCTCTTGAAAGCAATTGGTCTATAACATGAAGAGTATGGAAAGGAATGAGATCAATAAAATACCTGTGCTCTTAGATGGGTAGATATCTTGACTTTTATTTATAGGTAAAGATTTATTTCAACTGTTCTTGATGCAATAAAGAAGTGTGCAAAAATGAAAAAGTATTGTTTAATCATACAATATTTTTTGTTTTAATTAACTTTTTGTTTTCGTTTTGATTGGTCACTAAAGCATTTACTGTAATATATTTAGAAATAAAGCCAGGTTATTTCTCCAAATTTGCATACAAAAATGTAGATCTTTATACTCATGGTGGACATGAGTATAAAGAATGGATTGCTGATGATTACCCATTCTTTATTTTTAGCTATCATTCTAGTATTTTTTGTAGAAAATATGACATTTGTCCACTTGGCTAAAGGCCCTTCGGCTGTAAATATTTTTACAAAATCCGTATGTGTTCTTTAAATGAACAGTATAAGGAATTGGGTTTAGTTTAAGGTATAGAAATAAAACAAATTCTCTAGATACCAACTTCCATGTATGTTGGCCAAAAAGTGTTTACAAGAACAAACTCCATTTAGCAAGCTCTGCTTAACTGTCACTGGAGTCCTTCAAAACCTGAAAACTCTGCCACTGTTTTGGAACTGAGACTAAAAGTCTCAGTCCAGTAACGCTGCTGATGGAATGAAAGGTAATAACATTTTTATACCTTCATGAACAGCACCTACCCGGGGGAGCCAGAGTTCCTCTACATTCCTGAACCCAGGTGAACAGTGGCAAAAATTTAGATTGCCAAGCAGTCAGTTCTAATCTCATGTTACTTAGACAGTGCAGTATGTCTAATGTGTCGAAGTGGAAAACTGTAAATGTTACAGCAAGCTATTAACCTTGCTAGTCAACCACAACCTTTAGTTTCCTACGCTGCTCTGCTTTTTCTTTCTTTAAAATGGTCTGCACCAATACTCTTCCCCTTGGAGCAATTTTAGAGAAACAGAGGAGCACTACAGATCTTAAGTGTTTGCTAAAAAGCTGAAGTCATCCCTCTGTATTTCCGGAGACATGAGTTCTGAGAACGCTGTAAACATATTTGCATGCAATAATTACTACAGGAACTTGGCTAGGAAACGTAACTTTAAGTACTTCTGTGGATCAATTAAGCAAAAACTTGCAATGGAAGCGAGTGATGTTTTCAAATGAATTCATGCAAATGCTTATTTCTCAGTATTATTTAAAATCTTCATGAGGTGTACAGAATATAAACCAGCTACAAGCAAGGTGTTTCATATGTGGTGACCTTGGTAAAGGAAGCAAACAAAGTTTCTCCGCTTTTATATTGGTGTTGAAGTTCTATAGCAAAAAGTTCTAGAGGCACACCTGACCAACACAGTGGGGCATCGGGTACTCACCAAACTAGAATGCACAGCCAAAAGTAGTCATTCAATCCATGAATGTGACTCATTAAATATTCTTTAATGTATTCTTGTACCACAGTATTAAACTGTATGTTGGATTTCTGTATATGTATGAAACCAATATATCACAACTGGAAATTCAAAGATTAGACATGTCAAATGGAATAAGTTGCCGGCATACCATCTTTGTCCAGCCATGGTATGATGCATTGAAGTCGCATAAGAAAGCACGGTCTTCAAAATCATGTTATTACTGGTTTACGATATATATATAACTTCATCAATAGTTCACCCGATATATAATTCCATAGAAAATAGGGTTTTAAAGGGAAAGTTAAGTTTTAGCTTGGTATTAAAAATAAATACAGTCAGTGTGAAAGAATAGTTTTAGAATTAAAAGGGAAACTCAGTTCTCTGGCTTCATCTATTTTCAGTGATACGAAACCGTGGTAAGAAACACAATACAGTTACAACTGCAGTAATAAATAAAAGTGCTTTGTGGATATAAAATTGAGACAGCAAAATATCATAGAACTGAAACAACTGTCCATTGGCGTTTACAATATAAAAATAGCCCTGAAAAATGGATAACTCAATAGCAGTGCTAAGGAATACCACACATAACACAATGTAATATCATAGGTGCCAAATGTCAAACATAGCTCTACTACATAGACGTGTTAAACTGGGCTTTGGATGTAAGCTACTGCCCCCGACTTCCATGTTATTTCCATTGAAGGAATAAGCATAGAAGTCCAACCTGTCAAATCTCTGTTTATGGCAGATGCTGGTGACAGTCATGGTGTATCCATAGACATGCCGGAGCTTCCAGCTTGGCCAACCTAACTTTGGAGAACTGCGTAAGTTAACTGATATAAACCATATTTTTTTTGTGATGGTCACAGTCAGGGCTAGACAGAAGCCAGATAGCCAACACACCGAAAATGACTCCAAGCGTCAAACTCTTGTTAGTCAGTTCTAGTTATGACAATGAAAAGACATCTCACTGCCTTGGAAAGTTGTTTCCGCCTGACACTTTTAACCAACTGGCTCCTGACTTCTGCATTACTTTATCCAATGGATACGTCTCCATTACAAATTGATTCTTTATTATATAAACATTTATAAAAAGACATTTTTTTAAATTGTAAGGATTTGTTTTAATATTGAGTTACTGTATTTCTAATTATTTCATCCATATTATTATTATTATACACTGTTTAAATTACATTCATAGCCATTTTGTTTGTTCAGCATGTTGGTAAAAGTGAAGGGTTATGTGCAACTGCTGTGAATGTGTTTTCTTCAAAACCAATTTTGCTAACACTTCACATTGACATGGGTTTTCTGGCCCCTTTTTTAGCTTTCCCTCACTGACATAAATAAGGAACGTCATGCATGTTTGTTAAACAAGCGAGTTCCATAATGTGTGCCACCAATCTTAACCTGAAAAGTTTGTTAGCAATTTTTTCGGGAATGCACATTGTAGTTATGGCTCAATAACCCTAGATCCACCTGTTAGTAGGATGTCAGCTGGGAAGAAAGCAGCTATTTGCATTCCTGGAAGTGTCAGATAATTTCTATTATAAGGTGGATGACAACGTGACATCCACTATTTGGACGTTCAATATGAAGAAAACTTGAAGATGAGTGATGGGTGTAATAGAAGGAAATCATTATATTAGAGTTGTTTTCCATTTTTCTAGGTGCATTGATTTTTTTTTTTCCTAGATAGGTTTGGCATGAGCAATTTAACAATGGAAAAAGAATGCTTATGATGCAAATTGTAAGCACAGTGAAGCCAGCAACCCTACCTGCTTCATATTGGTTGATAAAGAATATGTTCAGCTTCGGACATCAATGTACACGATATATATATATATATATATATATATATATATATATACATATATATATATATATATATATATATATATATACATATACCGTGTACATTGATGTATATATATACCAAAAATAGAGCCCAGAAGCAGCACTCAATAGCAAAAAAATGAATTTATTCACCCAACACCGCAACGTATTCGGGTTAGCTGTTGCATCGATGTGCATTGTCATAGCAACCTAGTACACACGTGTTAGCATTACCCAATGGACAGTTAATGGTCGGGCATGCGCAGACCGGCGACGATGGCGCTGGAAATTTTAGTTTACACATCTCGTGGCCAGAATTTCCTTGTTTATCCAGATTGGTGAGTGTCAGCTTTTGTGTATTGTATTGTGATTATTAATTAATATGCAATCAATGTATTTCACTATTTTATATACACATATTACACTTGTCAGAATTTTAAGTTTTCTATACCTAATGTCATTGATTGACTCATCCACATATGTATTTGGTGTTTTGATACACTGTTAGACATTATCATATCTTTACATGTATTGTATAATTGCTACGATTTAGAACACTTGTTAATTGAGCTTTGCTCTTCCGATATATGTCAGTGTGTGGTTTTTATTAATTGCTTGAACATGCTTCCATGGAGGAAGTGAAACGTTGCTGTGTTGGGTGAATAAACTCATTTTTTTGCTATTGAGTGCTGCTTCTGGGCTCTATTTTTGGTATATTCATGGGGAGTACGTCACTCCTTGATATCTGAAGCTAGCACCAGCCATTTTTGTTTTTTCACACTGTGCTGCTCCTACTATTTGATTGATTCTATATGTATATATATATATATATATATATATATATATATATATATATAAAATAAATAAAGTTAATCTGTGTTAAAGGGGTATGCCCTACTAGGGGATCATAAAGGGGGATCCCAAACTGGGAGCTCCCTCTAATAAGCAGCGGCTCTGTTGGAATCAGGACAGTCCGTGCGCTGTCCGTATTACAAAACATATGTGATCCTGAGTTGCAATATGTATCATAGCCAGAGTTGGAGTCATTGGAAACAATACACAAGCCTGTTGTCAGTCACAGTCCTAACAGATTAGCGGAGCTCCTATAATGCAGTAAGACCAGGACCACACACATAGTTTTTTTAACCAAACAAGAGTGGACACAAAAGAAAGGAGAAAATATAAGTATTTTCTTTATACCTTTCCTTTCTTTTGGATCCACTTCTGGCTTTGGCTAAAAAAACTAAGCCAAAAACTGCACAAAATAGTGCGTGTGTGGTCCTGGCCTAAAACAGTTACATTAGTTCTACATCAGATTATTAGATAATGCCTGGTGAACAGACTATACTTACCAGAATGCAAATGGTTAAAGCTAGCATGTACATTTTGTCAGTAAAGAAAGATTTCAGATATAAAAGCTGCAAAATTGTGAATGCAGCTCGGAACTACAAGAATTTCCATCTGGATTTTTTTTGTGAGGAAATTCCGCAAAGTTTTCGCAAGGAAAATTTACATGCTGCAGATTGAAAATCCACACCTCAGGTCAATTTCCGCATATGTTATCTGTAGGTTTTTCCTGCAGCATGTGGATAAGATTTGCTCAAATCTCATTGACTTTGCTGCTATTGCAATATGCTATGGAATGTATGCACCGAAAATCCAGACTAAAGTGTACGCTGTGTGTGGACATACCCCAATACAGACTAACTCAGGATCAGTTCTACATAAATACTAAAATTTACACTATTTGGACAAAAGTATTGGGACACCTCCAGGAGCTTTTATGATATCCCATTTTAAATCCATACACATTAATATGGAGTTGTTCCTCCCTTTGCAACTAAAACAGCTTCCACTCTTCTGGGAAGGCTTGTACAAGATTTTGCGGGAATTTTTGCCCATTCATCCAGAAGAGCATTTGTTAAGAAGGACACTGATGTTAGACAATAGGTCCTTGCTGGTAATCTCTGTTCTAGTTCATCCAAAAGGTGTTCAATGGGGTTGAAGTCATTGCTATGTGTGGGTCAGTCAAGTTCTTCCACCCCAAACTCCCCCAACCATGTCTTTATGGACCTTGCTTTGTGCACTGGGGCACAGTCATCCTGGAGCAGAAAAGGGTCTTCCCCAAACTGTTCCCATGAGGTTGAAAGCATGCAATTGTCCAAAATGTCTTGGTATGCTGAAGCATTAAGATTTCCCATCACTGGATCTAAGGGGGGTAGGCCAACCCCTGAGAAACAACCCCATAGCATTATCCCTCCTCCACCAAACGTTACAGTTGGCTCAATGCAGTCAGGTAGGTAACATTCTCCTGGCATTCACCAAACCCAGACTCGTCCATCACACTGCCAGATGGAGAAGGGTGATTCGTCATGTTACTGAAAACGTTTCCACTGTTCCAGAGTCCAGTGACAGCGTGCTTTACGCAACTCTATCCAATGAATGTCATTGTGCTTGGTGATGTAAGGCTTGCATGCAACAGCTCGGTCATGGAAACCAATGCCATAAAGCTCCCAGCGCAGTTTTTTTGCAGATGTTAATTCCAGAGGAGGTTTGGAGCTTTGCAGTTATTGAATCAGCATAGCAATGGTGACTTTTATACACTATGCGTCTCAGCACTCAGCGACCCCAGGGCCGGCGTTAGGGCAGCAAACTGGGCAATTGCCCAGGGCCCCCATCCTCTTAGGGCTCCCTGCCCGTGGCTGCTATGGGGCCCACGCCACCCAGCCCATAACATCTATGGGCCAGATGGCAAGGGCCTTCTAATGCCCGGCGCTAGCGACAGCTACATTAACTTGTATCTGCATCCTCGGGACGCAGATACAAATGAATACTATAGACTGCAGGTCACGTTAGGCCTGCAGCCTATAATGCGCTGGGAAGAATAACAGCGCAGACCGGCGTGATGACGTCATTGCATCACGCTGGTCTGGGCATGCGTCCTGCCCGGAGGCTGTGCATTGCTTCGTCCGTCGCAGGAACGGGGAAGGTAAGTACAAATCTTTTATTTATTTTTTGGTGGGTATCTGGCAATATACAGTGGGAGGGGGTTGCTGTGTAGCACTATATACAAGGAGGGGCACTGTGTAGCACTATATACAAGGGGGTGCTGTGTGGCACTATATACAAGGGGGTTCTGTGTGGTCCTATATACAAGGGAGGGGGCTGTGTAGCACTATATACAAGGGGGGTTCTGTGTGGCACTATCTACAAAGGAGGGGGGCTATGTGGCAATATACAGGGGGATTGCTGTGTGACACTATATAAAAGGAGGGGGGCTGTGTGGCGCCATATACAAGGGGGGGCTGTGTTGCACTATATACAAGGGGAGGGCATTGTTGCACTATATACAAGGGGGGGCTGTGGCACTATATTCAAGGGGGGGTTCTGTGTGGCACTATATACAAGGGAGAGGGGTCTGTGTGGCAATATGCGGGGGGATTGTTGTGTAGCACTATAAACAAGGGAGGGGTGTGGCACTATATACAAGAGGGTGCTGTGTGTGTGGCACTATATACAAGGGTGTGGTACTGTGTGGCACTATATACAAGGGAGAGGGGTTGTGTGGCACTATATAAAATTGGAGGCTTTGTGGCACTATATATACAAGAGAGGGGGGCTGTGTGGAACTATATACAAGGGGGCTGTGTGGAACTTTAAACAAGGGGAGGCTGTGAGGCACTTCATATACAAGGGAGGGCATTGTGGCACTATCTTCTAAGGGAGGGTTGTGTGGTGTTATATATAAGGGGGGACTGTGGTGCTATCTACCGGGGGCTGAGTGTGGCGCTATCTACAGGGGGAACAAAGGTGGCATTACGGCTGTGGGGGCACAAAGGGGGCACGGTTACTGTTGGGGCACTTTTGTTGTGTCAAGAACTAAGGGATCATTATTACCATCTGGGGAACTGTAGATTACGATTTTGTTTAGAGGATGGGGTGTAGGTGTGGGGGGTGCTTGAAAAGTGAGAGACCAGAATGTCTGTGTGTCAAAATCTGCAGGGACGAATCGTCACTGGTATAAGCCGTCACATTGGTCTGGGCCGGATGGAGAAAAAAAAATGGAAAGTGAACGACTCTAATCAGAGAAAACATCACCTGTGAGTCACTAGATATAAATGTGCTGTAATCACTTATAACGTCTGCAGAGCTTCTGACTATAACTGACATCTACCACTATATGTTCACTACATGGAGCTAATATTGGTCTTTGTATAGTGGTTTTTTATTCAGTAACAGTATGTGGTTATGGTGTGGAGGTATTATTCAGTAGCAGTATGGGGGTATTAGTCAGTCACTATGTGGTCATGGTGTGGAGGTATATTTCAGTAACAGTATGGGGGTATTTAAAGGTGTTCAGGCCGCACCAGGTTTTTGTATGGGTGCATGCGTATGGGGCCCAATACAATATGAAGAAAGCTACTATGCACACCAATAGTAGTTATCCAAAAGTTGATTTTAATAGTTTTGCCAGTATCAGCGCAATGTTTCAGTCATATCTTTGACCTTCATCAGGCACTGTAATATCCTGGGTCCTGCGAAATGGCGCTTAGGGAATGGTGGCTGGCCGTTAATGGAGGCGCCTACATTAGCGGCCAGCCGCCATTTCCTAAGAGCCATTTCGCAGGACCCAAGATATTACAATGCCTGATGAAGGTCAAAGATATGACCGAAACATTCCACTGGTACTGGCAAAACTATTAAAATCAACCTTTGGATAACTACTATTGGTGTGCATAGTACCTTTCTTCATATAGTATTGGGGTATTATTTCATCTGGTATAGTGGTAGGATTTAATAACTGTATATGTATATGGATGTGTGAGAGGGGGGGACATATGCTTTGGGTCTTGCAACACTCCAGGACGCGCTATAAACTCTGAATTGACTTCATTATTGGCACAGGCAAAAAAACGTACCATCCCTCTGGTTTGTGTTAAGCCGCCTCGTTGGATGACATTGCATCCCATGCGACCGCTGCAGCCCTTGATTGACTGTAGTGGTCACATTGGATGAAACGTCATACCAGGAGGCCGGCAGTAAAGAGACAAGTAGTGAGGCATCGCTATGGGAGACCAGGGGGGACCGGGAGTATAAAAATTTTTTATGTCAAACTGGAAAAAGCCCTTTTTTAAATCTCCTAGTTGCGATTTTTGCTACTTTTTTGCAGCTTTACGCAGAAAAAAAAATCGCAACAGTTGGTGTATGTTGCAGATTTATTCTTCCCCATTGAATTTAATGGAGAAAATTTGCAACAAGAATGCAACCATTATGCAGCATAAATTGACGTGTTGCAGATTTAAAAATCTGCACAGCAGGTAAATTTCTGCATGGAAATTTTCCGCAGTGTGTGGTTGAGATTTGTTAAACCTCATCCACTTTGCTGCTACTGTTATACACTGCAGATTTTCTGCCCGCAAATCTGGATGGAAAATCTGCAGCAATTCTGCTACATGTGAACATACAGTGAAGGAAATAAGTATTTGATCCCTTGCTAATTTTGTAAGTTTGCCCACTGTCAAAGACATGAACAGTCTAGAATTTTTAGGCTAGGTTAATTTTACCAGTGAGAGATAGATTATATTTAAAAAAAAAACTGAAAATCACATTGTCAAAATTATATATATTTATTTGCATTGTGCACAGAGAAATAAGTATTTGATCCCTTTGGCAAACAAGACTTAATACTTGGTAACAAAACCCTTGTTGGTAAGCACAGCAGTCAGATGTTTTTTGTAGTTGATGATGAGGTTTTCACACATGTTAGATGGAATTTTGGCTCACTCCTCTTTGCAGATCATCTGTAAATCATTAAGATTTCGAGGCTGTCGCTTGGCAACTCGCATCTTCAGCTCCCTCCATAAGTTTTCGATGGGATTAAGGTCTGGAGACTGGCTAGGCCACTCCATGACCTTAATGTGCTTCTTTTTGAGCCACTCCTTTGTTGTCTTGGCTGTATGTTTCGGGTCATTGTCATGCTGGAAGACCCAGCCACGAGCCATTTCTAATGTCCTGGTGGAGGGAAGGAGGTTGTCACTCAGGATTTGACGGTACATGGCTCCATCCATTCTCCCATTGATGCGGTGAAGTAGTCCTGTGCCCTTAGCAGGGAAACACCCCCTAAACATAATGTTTCCACCTCCATGCTTGACAGTGGTAACGGTGTTCTTTGGGTCATAGGCAGCATTTCTCTTCCTCCAAACACGGCGAGTTGAGTTAATGCCAAAGAGCTCAATTTTAGTCTCATCTGACCACAGCACCTTCTCCCAATCACTCTCAGAATCATCCAGATGTTCATTTGCAAACTTCAGACGGGCCTGTACATGTGCCTTCTTGAGCAGGGGGACCTTGCGGGCACTGCAGGATTTTAATACATTACGGCGTAATGTGTTACCAATGGTTTTCTTGGTGACTGTGGTCCCAGCTGCCTTGAGATCATTAACAAGTTCCCCCCGTGTAGTTTTCAGCTGAGCTCTCACCTTCCTCAGGATCAAGGATACCCCACGAGGTGAGATTTTGCATGGAGCCCCAGATCGATGTCGATTGACAGTCATTTTGTATGTCTTCCATTTTCTTACTATTGCACCAACAGTTGTCTCCTTCTCACCCAGCGTCTTACTTATGGTTTTGTAGCCCATGCCAGCCTTGTGCAGGTCTATGATCTTGTCCTTGACATCCTTAGAAAGCTCTTTGGTCTTGCCCATGTTGTAGAGGTTAGAGTCAGACTGATTAATTGAGTCTGTGGACAGGAGTCTTTTATACAGGTGACCATTTAAGACAGCTGTCTTTAATGCAGGCACCAAGTTGATTTGGAGCGTGTAACTGGTCTGGAGGAGGCTGAACTCTTAATGGTTGGTAGGGGAACAAATACTTATTTCTCTGTGCACAATGCAAATAAATATATATAATTTTGACAATGTGATTTTCTTTTTTTTTTTTATATAATCTATCTCTCACTGGTAAAATGAACCTAGCGTAAAAATTCTAGACTGTTCATGACTTTGACAGTGGGCAAACTTACAAAATCAGCAAGGGATCAAATACTTATTTCCTTCACTGTAGCCCTAAAGTCTAAATTCGATGTCCAGTTTAATAAAATCTATTGTTTCCATGTCAGGTTGGAGAGTGCCTAACTGTAATGTCCTTGAATCAGGATAATTAGAACTCTAGGAAAATGTCTGCTCCAAGATCTCTACTATCTGAAATATCTCCAGTTCTGAGAATTGCTATTTACATACACGTTGGGGAATGGTGTTAGTAGCTGTGTTTCTAAGTTGCACATTAAAGCACTAAGGTGAGCTTATTCATTACTTGTAATAATTGATATAGAACACTAGTTTATACAGGGCTGGCTCCAGGTTCATGCGGGCCCTTGAGCGACACAGACTTAGTGGGTCCCTTTGCGGGGGAGCTCACGGCGGCAGTATATTGACAGAAAATATCAGTTTGTGCCCCCTTATAGAAGTTATGCCCTGTTTATGCCCCAATATAGTAGTTAGGCCCCCAGTTTGTGCCCCCATATAAAAGTTAGGCCCCCTTACTGTCCCCATATAGAAGTTAGGCCCCCAGTTTGTACCCCCATATACACAATGCCCTCTGTAGATAGTGCCACAGATAGATAGATAGATAGATAGATAGATAGATAGATAGATAGATAGATAGATAGATAGATAGATAGATAGATAGATAGATAGATAGATAGATTCCCAATATCCACAGTTTTAAACGTGCCCTGAAACACATCTTTTTAGACAGGCCTATAACATTCCCTAATCTGACTCCTTTCCATGGCCCTCCTTTTAGATTAGTCATCAGAATAAGATTCCGTAACACTCCTTCTCTTCATGTCCATCATACACGGACACTGGCTGGAGACCGGCTCATTCAGCTTTATGTTACCACCCCATGTGTATAAAAATGGCCGGACTATTGTACAGAACAAACACTGTTACACTTTGTCTCCCTTATTTCCTCATAGATTGTAAGCTCTTGCGAGCAGGGTCATTACTCCTCAGGTTTGAATTGTAAATTAACTTTGTCACTATGTAATGTCTGAAATTGTTTGTTTCATGTTCCCGCTAAATTGTAAAGTGCTGCGTAATATGTTGGCGCTATATAAATAAAGATTATTATTATTATTATTATTATTATTATTATTATTAACCCCTTCCCTCTTTAGCCACTTTTGACCTTCCTGACAGAGCCTCATTTTTCAAATCTGACATGTTTCACTTTATGTGGTAATAACGTTGAAATGCTTTCACCTATCCGGGCGATTCTGAGATTGTTTTCTCGTGACACATTGGACTTTAAGATAGTGGTAAAATTTGGTCGATACATTCAGTATTTAATTGTGAAAAACACGAAAATATAGTGAAAAATTGCAAAAATTAGCATTTTTCTCAATTTAAATGTATCTGCTTGTAAGACAGGCAGTTATACCACACAAAGTTGTTGCTAATTAACATCCCCCATATGTCTACTTTAGATTGGCATCGTTTTTTGAACATCCTTTTATTTTTCTATGACCTCACAAGGCTTAGAACTTTAGCAGCAATTTCTCACATTTTCAAGAAAATTTCAAAAGGCTATTTTTACAGGGGACAGTTCAGTTGTGAAGTGGTTTTGAGGGCCTTATATATCAGAAACCCCCAGAAAGTCACCCCATTTTAAAAACTTCACCCCTCAAAGTATTCAAAACAGCATTTAGAAAATGTCTTAACCCTTTACACATTTCACGGGAATTAAAGCAAAGTAGAGGTGAAATGTACAAATTTCATATTTTTTTGCTGAAATACATTTTTAATACAATTTTTTTTATAACACAGAAGGTTTTACCAGAGAAATGCAACTCAATATTTGTTGCCCAGTTTCTGCAGTTTTAGGAAATATCCCACATGTGGCCGTAGCGTACTACTGGACTGAAGCACCGGCCTCAGAAGCAAAGGAGCACCTAGTGGATTTTGGGGCCTTATTTTTGTTAGAATATATTTTAGGCACCATGTCAGGTTTGAAGGGCTCTTGCGGTGCCAAAACAGTGAAAATCCCCAAAAAGTGACCCCATCTGGGAAACTAGACACCTCAAGGAAATTATCTAGGGGTGTAGTGAGCATTTTGACCGCACAGGTTTTTTACAGAAATTATTGGAAGTAGGCCGTGAAAATTAAAATCAACATTTCTTCAAAGAAAATGTAGGTTTAGCGATTTTTTTTCTCATTTCCACAAGGACTAAAGGAGAAAAAGCATCGCAAAATTTGTAAAGCAATTTCTCCCGAGTAAAACAATACCCCACATGTGGTAATAAACGGCTGTTTGGACACACGGCAGGGCTTAGAAGGGAAACAGCACTATTTGACTTTTTGAGATCACATTTAGCAGGAATGGTTTGCGGAGGCCATGTCACATTTGCAAAGCCCCTGAGGGGACAAAACAATGAAAACGCCCAAAAAGGGACTCCATTTAGGAAACTACACCTCTTGAGGAATTCATCTAGGGGTGTAGTAAGCATTTTGACCCCACAGACGTTTCATAGAATTTATTAGAATTAGGCAGTGAAAATAAAAACAGTCCTTTTTCTTCAATAAGACGTAGCTTTAGCGCAAATTTTTTCATTTTCTCAACAAATAAAGGAAAAAAAGAACCCAAAATTTGTAAAGCAATTTCTCCCGAGTACGGCAATACCCCATATGTGGTCATAAACTGCTGTTTGGGCAAACGGCAGGGCTCAGAAGGAAAGGACCGCCATTTGGAGGGCAGATGTTGCTGGATTGGTTTCTGGGCGCCTGTGGGCCCAAAACAGTGGAAACCCCCCAGAAGTGACCCCATTTTGGAAACGACACCCCTCAATGCATTTACCAAGGGGTGTAGTAAGCATTTTAACCCTGCAGGTGTTTTGTAGAAATTAGTGTTCACTCGATGTTGCAGAGTGAAAATGGGATTTTCTTCCATAGATATGCCAATATGTGGTGCCCGGCTTGTGCCACCATAACAAGACAGCCCTCTAATTATTATGCGGTGTTTCCCGGTTTTAGAAACACCCTACATGTGGCCCTAATCTTTTGCCTGGACATATGACAGGGCTCAGGAGTGAAGAGTACCATGCGGAGTGGAGGCCTAATTTGGCGATTTACAAAGTATTGGTTCACAACTGCAGAGGCTCAGATGTGAAATAATAAAAAGAAACCCCTGAGAAGTGACCCCATTATGGAAACTGCACCCCTCAAGGCATTTATTAAGAGGTGTAGTGAGGATTTTCACCCCACAGGTCTTTTCCATAAATGAATGCACTGCGGATGGTGCAAATTAAAAATTAATATTTTTCCCTAGATATGCCATTCAGTGGCAAATATGTCATGCCAAGCTTATGACACTGGAGACACACACCCCAAAAATTGTTAAAAGGGTTCTCCCGGGTATGACAATGCCATATATGTTGAAGGAAACTGCTGTTTGGGCACGCTGTAGGGTTCAGAGCCGAGGGAGCACCATTTGGCTTTTGGAGAGCGGATTTTGCTTGGTACTAAATTTGTTTGAGTATTGCTGGTGTTTTATAATGTGGGGGTACATGTAAGCGGGGCGGAGTATATAAGGGGCATAGTCAGGTGGCATGAAAAAAATAAAATAATCCATAGATGTGTGTTACGCTGTGAAGCAATCCTTTCCGCACAGGCCAGTGTCGCACTGATAAATGGTGTAATTTCTTATCCCCCTTTTGGTCCACACTCTGCACCTTTGTAGTTTGAGGAATTTTGCTGGGAAGTGTTGTCTCCTGTTGCCATAACAGCAGTCGCCAGTCCCGATTGCCTGTCAGGGCTGGCGATCTGCTAGTAACCGCTACGATGCAGCAATCGCTTTCGATTGCTGCATCGAAGGGGTTAATGGCAGGGATCGGAGCTAGCTCCGGTTCCTGCCGTTACAGGTGGATGTCAGCTGTACAGTACAGCTGACATCCACCGCTGATGACGCCGGATCAGCTCCTGACCCGGCGCCATCTTGCCGGCAGCTACGGAAGCCGATCAGGCTCCGCCGCCGGGCGGATCTTGACCGGCTTCGGTGCTAGGCAGACCAGGAGGCCAGTATTAGGCCTCCGGTTGCCATTGCAGCCACCGGAACCCCGGCAATTTCATTGCTGGGGCTCCGATGAGCTGCAAACACCTTAAGTGCAGCGATCGCGTTTGAGCGCTGCACTTAAGGGGTTAATGGCGGGGATCGAAGCTAATTTCGGTCCCCGCCGTTACAGTCGGATGTCAGCTGTAAGATACATCTGAGATCCGGTGATGATGGCACCGACTCAGTTTCTGAGCCGGTGCCAAACATTTGACGTACATGTACGGCATTTTGCGGGAAGTCAATGCTTTCCATGACGTACATGTACGGCAAATGTCGGGAAGGGGTTAAGATATAACTGACCAAAAGCCAATGCTATGGTCCATAGCACTGGCTTTTGGTCAGTAATATCTTTCATCAATTTTCAATATAGTGTCTCACCAACCTGTGGCTCCATTCCCAATTGAAGCATTTATACTTTACTTCCATAGGTGCACATCTCGTTTCCCTCAGATGCATTGTACAATGGTTATATATTGCATTC
This sequence comes from Rhinoderma darwinii, assembly GCF_050947455.1. Taxonomy (NCBI): domain Eukaryota; kingdom Metazoa; phylum Chordata; class Amphibia; order Anura; family Rhinodermatidae; genus Rhinoderma; species Rhinoderma darwinii. Next base: position 211,690,833 of record NC_134688.1, on the reverse strand, counting down.
TTTCTTCAATTGTATGAGGTTTATACATTGTATTATTGATATTTAATGCTATATTTCTCTTTGTACCTACATGTAATATCCATTCTTGATTGTTTTGTACTTACCCAGCTGGACATGTGATGTCTTCACTGAGATACAGGATCACCTTTGATGTTGCTCTTTACATATTCCCTTTTTATATAATTGTATTAATAAAATGTTTATATTTTTATAATCCTTGAGTCCAGTGCCCTTACTTTCCAGGTTCTTTATTTATTTCTTTTTTTCATCTTTTGGTATATAGTATAAGTGAACTGAATAAGGGTTAAAATAGTCAAATAAATTCTATTCTCTGTCTCTATCCCTTTCATATGCATTTCACAACCCCATGGCAGAATGTTGGCAGATTTCGGCCCGTGTTGAAGCATTTTAGTTTAAAAGAATTTATAATTCCTTTTCATTTCAATGTTGCCATTGTGTATCCTATTACCTATTAAATCTCACCCAAAATTTCAAATTTCTCTAAATCCCTCGGTAATGTAAGTATTAGTAGCTTATTAACCCCTTAAGGACGCAGCCTAGTTTTGGCCTTAAGGCTCAGAGCCCATTTTTCAAATCTGACATATTTCACTTTATGTGGTAATAACGTCGGAATGCTTAAACCTATCCAAGCGATTCTGAGAGAGTTTTCGCGTGACACATTGGGCTTCATGTTCGTGGTAAAATTTGGTCGATATATTCAGTGTTTATTGGTGAAAAATTGCAAACTTTTGAGAAAATGTTGAAAAAATAGAATTTTTCAGAATTTAAATGCATCTGCTTGTAACACAGACGGTTATACCACCCAAAATAGTTACTAGTTCACATTTCCCATATGTCTACTTTAGATTGGCATCATTTTTTGAACATTCTTTTATTTTTCTTGGACGTTACAAGGCTTAGAACATAAACAGCAATTTCTCATATTTTTAAGAAAATTTCAAAAGCCTTTTTTTTAAGGTACCTCTTGAGTTCTGAAGTGGCTTTGAGGGGCCTATGTATTAGAAACCCTGATAAAACACCCCATTTTAAAAACTAGACCCCTCAAAGTATTCAAAACAGCATTTAGAAAGTTTTTGAACCCTTCAGGCATTTCACAGGAATTAAAGCAAAGTGGAGGTGAAATTTGCAAATTTCATTTTTCTTGCTGAATTTCAATTTTATTCAATTTTTTTTCTGTAACACAGAAGGTTTTACCAGAGAAACACTACTAAATATGTATTGTCCAGATTCTGCAGTTTTTAGAAATGTCCCACTGCGCTCGTGGAATAAAACACAAGCCCTAGAAACAAAGAAGCACCTAGTGCATTTTGAGGCCTCTTTTTTATTACAATATATTTTAGGCAGCATGCCAGGTTTGAAGAGGTGTTGAGGTGCCAAAACAGTAGCAATCCCCATATAGTGACTCCATTTTGGAAACTACACCCCTCAAGGAATTCATTTATGGTTGTTGTTACCATTTTGAGTGCACAGTTTTTTCACAGCACGTATTTGAATTGGGCTGTGAAATGAAAAAAATGTAACTTTTTCCAAAAAAATGTCATTTGTGATCAAAATGTCTTATTTTCACAGGGAACAAAATACCCCATTTTGTTGCCCAATTTGTCCTTAGTGCGGCAATACCCCATTTGTGGTGATAAACTGCCGTTTGGGCGCATGGGAGGGCTCAGAAGGAAAGGAGCGCTATGTGTTTGTTGGAGTCCAGATTTTGCTGGATTGGTTTTTCGGGTGCCATGTCGCATTTGCAGAGCCTCAGAGGTATCAAAGCAATGGAAACCCACCAGAAGTGACCCCATTTTGGAAACTACACCCCTCAAGGAATTCAAATATGGTTGCTGTTACAATTTTGACCACAAATTTTTTTCACAGCACCTATTTGAATTGGGCTGTGAAATGAAAAAAATGTCATTTTTTCCAATAAGATGTCATTTTTTATCAAAATTTCTTATTTTCACAGGGAACAAAATACCCCATTTTGTTGCCCAATTTCTCCTGAGTGCAGCAATACCCCATTTGTGGCGATAAACTGCCGTTTGGGCCCATGGGAGGCCTCAGAAGGGTAGGAGTGCTGTGTGTTCTTTGGAGTGCAGATTTTGCTGGTTTGGTTTTCGGGTGCCGTGTCGCATTTGCAGAGCCCCAGAGGTATCAAAGCAATGGAAACCCACCAGAAGTGACCCCATTTTGGAAACTACACCCCTCAAGGAATTCATTTATGTGTAATGTGACCATTTAGAACCCATAGTTTCTTCACAGAACTTATTTGACTTGGGCTGGGAATTAAAATAAAATTATTTTTTTCAAATAATATGTAGTTTTGGCTGAAAATGTCTTATTTTCACAAGAAACAAAATACCCCATTCTGTTGCGCAATTTGTTCTGAGTGCCACAATACCCCATTTGTGGTGATATACTGCCGTTTGGGCCCATGGGAGGGCTCAGAAGGAAAGGACCACCATTTGGCCTACTGGGGATTTTCTAGTGCGAAGTCATGTATGCAGAAGCCCCTGAGGTACCAGTACAGTTGAAACCCGCAAGAAGTGACCCCGTTTTAAAAACTACACCCTTAAGGCATTCATCTAGAGGTGTACTGAGCATTTTGACCGGAGACCTACACCCCATAAACTGTAATGTGGGTTCTCCCGGGTATGGCAATACCCTACATGTGGCTGTTATCAGCTGCCTGGGCACACGGCAGGGCCCAGAGGGGAAAGATGAGGTGGATAAGCTGTGCGGAGTGCATCAGTCTAAGTAAAATTGGGGTAAATTATAAACCAAGGGATGTATGATAAATTTTAAAACACTCTTTCATACAGAGCTCTGGTTATTCGGGACACGTGTCACATTGATATATTTTGTCATCCCTTATCGCCCTCTTATAGCAGACTTTGCACCTCTTTTGACTTTTTCCCTTCTTGCCAGTTTGGGGAACTTCTCCTGGAAAGTGTTGCCGCCCTGGTACGATGCGTGTGGCCCCGCTTCCAGAAGTACTGGGTGCCCCCCCTTCTTGGTCCCTAAAGATTAGGTTCTTGATAATCACCTCTTGAAATTCCAGGAAAGTTCCCCTCTGGCCTGCACATCGATGTATGATGTGCACGGCCAGCTTCTTATACCAAACCGCATGGCGCTGTAGGGCTTCAGGACTTGATCTGACAAGTCCATCCCTCCCATGTACCTATTGTAGTCCAGGATGCAGTCTGGTTTGGGGGTGGCCTTTCCTTCATATATCCTAAATCTGTAGGTATACCCTGATGCACTCTCGCACAGCTTATACATCTTCACGCCATACCTTGCCCTCTTACCCGGCAGGTACTGGTGGAATTGCACCCTCCCTTTAAAATGTACCAGGGACTCATCAATAGAAATACACTTCTCGGTGAATGCTTGGGAAAACCGGGCACTGAAACGGTCTAATAGGGGTCTCCGTTTATACAAACGGTCAAAACTGGGGTCATCTCGGGGTGGGCACGGCTCATTATCAGTATAATGTAAGAAGCGAAGTATTGCCTCATTTATTTATTTTTTTAGGTTACAGTTAAGCTCTGAAGTTGCTTTGAGGGGCCCATATATTAGAAACCCCTATGAAACACCCCATTTTAGAAACTAGACCCCTCAAAGTATTCACAACAGCATTTAGAAAGTTTATGAACCCTTCAGGTGTTTCACAGAAATTTAGAGCAAAGTAGAGGTGACATTTATTTTTTTGTCAGAAAATCCTCTTTATACAATTTTTTTTATAACACAAAAGGATTTATCAGAGAAACGCAACCTAATACGTATTGCCCAGATTCTTCAGTTTTGAGAAATATCCCACATGTGGCCCTAGTGCGGTAATGGACTGAAGCACCGGCATCCGAAGCAAAGTAGGACCTAGTGAATTTTGAGGCCTCTTTTTTTATTAGGCACCATGTCCGGTTTGAAGAGGTCTTGTGGTGCCAAAACATTGGAAACCCCCCAAAAGTGACCCCAATTTGGAAACTAGACCCCTTGAGGAATCCATTGTAGTTTTCTTCGGGTGCATGCGGCTTTTTGATCAGTTTTTATTCTATTTTTAGGTGGCGTTGTGACTAAAAAACAGCAATTCTACTATTGTTTTTTTTTTCGTTTTTTTTTACAGCGTTCACCGTGCGCTATAAATGACATATTCACTTTATTCTGCGGGGCGATACGATTATGGTGATACCCTATGTTTATAGGTTTTTTTTATGTCTTATGGCGTTTGCACAATAAAATACGTTTTGTAAAAAATCATTCACTTTTTGTGTTACCTTATTCTAAGCGCCAGAACTTTTTTATTTTTTAATCAATAAAGCCGTGCGAGGACTTATTTTTTGCATAACGAACTGTAGTTTCGATCAGGACCATTTTTCGGTACATGCGACTTTTTGATCTCTTTTTATTCCATTTTTTGGGAGGTGAAGTGACCAAACAATTGTGATTGTGGTACGGTTTATTATTATTTTCTTTTACGGCGTTCATCGTGCGGGATAAATAACAAAATTATTTTGTAGTTCAGGCCGTTACGGACACGACGATACCAATTATGTATAGTTTATTTGTTTGTTTATATATTTCTATTAATAATAAATGACTAATAAGGGAAAAAGGGGGATTTTTACTTTTAATACTTTTAAAACTTTTATTTTCTTATTTTTACACATCTTTTTTTAACTTTTTTTTTTACTTTATTACTTTGTCCCACTAGGGGACTTGAGGGCAGGTGGCCCTGATCGCTATTCTAATACACTGCACTACATGCGTAGTGCAGTGTATCAGAGCTGTCAGCTACTCACTGACAGCAAGCATAGTGGGTCCTGACTTTGTCAGGACCCACTAGGCTTCCGTCTATGGCATAGCCGGACGCCATTGTTTGGTGTCCGGTTGCCATAGTCACCATCGCCGGCCGCTATCGTGTAGCAGGCTGGCGATGGCAGCTTAACCCCTAAAAAGCCGCGATCTCTATAGAACGCGGCTTTTAAGGGGTTAATCAGCGGGGACACAGTGATCGGTCCCCGCTGTAGGAGCTGCGGCAACTGCTGTACGAGACAGCAGCTGTCACAGCTCCTGTATGTGTCGGGAGGACGGCCGAAACGGCCGTTACTCCCGAGACGTACTATTAGGTCATGGAGCGCGAACGATACAGCTGCCATTACCTAATAGTACGTCCAGGAGCGGGAAGGGGTTAAAGAAGACCTCCTATGGAAACACAACTTTCCATGTCTGCATTCCCCACCTGACTGTATACCACATTCTACACTTCTTTTATGTATACTGTACTTACTTTATGACTTGATGCCTTGTCTGTGCTGTAAAAAAGCTCCATCTTGATTCTTAGATTTCCCCGGCTTTCTCTCCCTCTCTGCTTTGCTATCAATCCCATGGTGCTTGAGCACAGAATCACATGACCAGCTAAAGACCATACCATTTCTCCATGCTGGGGGACACTGTGAATATCATTCTCCCTATATTCTCAAGAAAAATAACAGGTGAGTGACTGACACATGGAATACCATAATGGTACACATGGGAAAGTTTTGTTTTGGCCAGAGTGTCCCTTTAAGCTTTTTTTTAAAAACGTTTTCAAAGTCATGGTTTATAAATGATGAAAAAAAGAACTGACTGAAATTAAGCCAAGTCTTGACATTATACAAGTTAGAGTGAGAATGTTATTCACTTGTACTTCATATCACGGTTATTAAATATTTCTGGTGCATAAAGCTGGGAACAAAGGTCAATGGAATAAGTAATAATTGTAGTTCAATGTCAAATTACAAAACATAACTTTGTCACTTAACATCATTTTTGAGGAAAAACCTTTGCACTTTGTTCTTTCCTCATTGATTGAACATATATTTATTAACAATTGTAATTTTATTACGTTACAAATTTTAACTGTAAGTAGATGCTACATGGAATTAGGAATGTGTACATATAAGTATATACACACCACTTGTATGACCATTGTAGGGGCTAAGCTAAATTGGATGGCACTTGTCGTCCATATTACTGTGTCCACAAAATTATAATGTTAACGCAATGCCACTTGTATTTAATTTGAGCTTTATTATTTAGATGTAAGATATAGAAGAGTATGCCTCAAACTGGCCATGTTGCTCATAGCAACCATATTATGAAAGAGATACCCGGCACTCTGATAGTGTTGGTGCCAGAGTAGGATTCCACTCCGCAACAATTGTCAGTGTAAAACTCGGAACGCAATAAAAATAATGTAGATAGATAATCTTATTTATATTTTTGCCAATCCACAATATATGTAAACGTTTTCGGTCTAACACAACCTTTATCAGACGCTATTAGAAACAAAATAAAATTATACGCTCAAATTCACAATTATGTCCGCTGCGGCTGCTACAGTGGTAGCGACGGCACTATAGCAGAGCAGGGAAGAATCTCCCTGCTTTGCTATCTACTAGTGCCACTGTAGCTTCCTAAAGGAACGGAATCCCCGTGTGGCCGGAAATTCCGCTCCTGGAGCGCTCCACTTGATGTCTCTGTCCATATATGGACAGTGACATCAGGGGAAATTCCTGAAGCGGAATCCCCGTCCACAACGTTGCTACCTACAAGGGGGTTGTGTGGCACTACATACAAGGGGGCTGTGTGGCGCTACCTGCAAGGGGGCTGTGTGGTGCTACCTACAAGGGGCTGTGTGGCGCTACCTACAGGGGGATTCCGTGAGTGGTGGGCTGATGGTCATTTTACTGTGAGTGGCGGGCTGATGGTCATTTTACTGTGTGTGGGGGGCTGATGGTCTTCAAGTGGTTTCCGCCTCTGACGTCCAATTGAAATTAATAGGAGGCAGAAAATACCTGCGGTGCCCGTTTGGTGCTTTTTTGCCTGCATCTTTTGCATTAGCTTCAACAGCTTAAGAAAAAACGCAAAAAAAAAAAGGTCAAACAACACTGTCAATTCAAAATCTGCTTTAAAATTCCTGAAGGAATATTGAGGCAGATTTTTTTTGCCTTACAAAAAAGTGTGTGAACATACCCTACGAGTGTAGTGCTTGTTTTTAGCCATTTTCTGCCTTTCTCGAAACAATTTTTGGTAGGGGTGCCCTAAGGAAATTTTATTTTTCAGTGCTGCCTCGAGTCCGAAAAGGTTGGGAAACTCTGTACTAGGCGACAGGATCACGCCGGTCTATGCAAGGATCCCGTCGTGGAGCAGCTCAGTTCGTCAAGGGAATGGGGCCTAGTGAGTACAATTTTTGTTTTGGTTTGGGGGCACTGTCTACAAGGGGGAGGTAGGGGACTGTATGGCACCATCTACAAGAGGGAGGTTGGGGGCTGTATGGCATGATCTACAAGGAGGAGGTGGGGGATTATGGCACTGTCTACAAGGCTGCATGGCAAAATCTACAGGGGGTACTATACTGTGTGGGGGCCACTAAGCGGACATTATACTGTGTAGGAGAAATACAGGGGGCATAATACTGTGGGCACAATTAGAGGACAAAAGGGGTTGTAATATATCATATTATGAAATATTATTATTATACTGTATGGGGGCACTAAAGGGGCATTATATATTTTTTTAATGATGGGGTGGGGTGCCGAAAGATAATTTTGCACGGGGCGCCATCTATCCTAAGGCCGGCTCTGTCTGGAACCCATGGACATCACCAAATGCTGGGTTTCCTCCTTTGTGAGGCTTTGCCAGGCCTTTACTGCAGCTGTCTGCAGTTGTTGCTTGTTTGAGGGTTTTTCTGCCTTAAAGAGGCTCTGTCACCAGATTTTGCAACCCCTATCTGCTATTGCAGCAGATAGGCGCTGCAATGTAGATTACAGTAACGTTTTTATTTTAAAAAAACGAGCATTTTTGGCCAAGTTATGACCATTTTTGTAATTATGCAAATGAGGCTTGCAAAAGTCCAAGTGGGTGTGTTTAAAAGTAAAAGTCCAAGTGGGTGTGTATTATGTGCGTACATCGGGGCGTTTTTAATACTTTTACTAGCTGGGCGCTGTGAAGAGAAGTAACATCCTCTTCTCTTCAGAACGCCCAGCTTGTGACAGTGCAGATCTGTGACGTCACTCACAGGTCCTGCATCGTGACGGCCACATCGGCAGCAGAGGCTACAGTTGATTCTGCAGCAGCATCAGCGTTTGCAGGTAAGTCGATCTTAAACGCTGATGCTGCTGCAGAATCAACTGTAGCCTCTGGTGCCGATGTGGCCGTCACGATGCAGGACCTGTGAGTGACGTCACAGATCTGCACTGTCACAAGCTGGGCGTTCTGAAGAGAAGAGGATGTTACTTCTCATCAGAGCGCCCAGCTAGTGAAAGTATTAAAAACGCCCCGATGTACGCACATAATACACGCCCACTTGGACGTTTACTTTTAAACACACCCACTTGGACTTTTGCAAGCCTCATTTGCATAACTACAAAAATGGTCATAACTTGGCCAAAAATGCTCGTTTTTTTAAAATAAAAACGTTACTGTAATCTACATTGCAGCGCCTATCTGCTGCAATAGCAGATAGGGGTTGCAAAATCTGGTGACAGAGCCTCTTTAAGTTTTGTCTTAAGCAAGTGAAATGCATGCTCGACCAGGTTGAGATCTGGTGAGATTGACTTGACCATTGCAGAATATTCCACTTCTTTGCATTAAAAAACTCCTGCGTTGCTTTCGCAGTATGATTTGGGTCATTGTCCATCTGTACTGTGAAGCGACGTCCAATCAAACTTGCTGCATTTGGTTGAATCTGAGCAGAAAGTATATCCCTGAACACTTCAGAATTCATCCAGCTGCTTCTGTCTTCAGTTATATCATCAATAAACACTAGTAACCCAGTGCAAACTGTTGATTTGGCCACTCCTAACATTTGTGCTACTTCTCTGATGGATTTCTTCATATTTTTCAGCCTAACGACGGTCTGTTTCATTTGCATTGAGAGCTCTTTTGACCTCATGTTGTGAGTTCACAGCAACAGCTTCCAAATGCAAATTCCACACCTGGAATCAACTCCAGACCTTTTACCTGCTTAATTGATTATGGATTAATGAGGGAATAGCCCATGCAGCCCATTAAATAGCTTTTGAGATAATTGTCCAATTACCTTTGGTACCTTGAAAAAGTGGCAGCTACATATTAAAGAGCTGTAATTCCTAAACTCTTCCTCAAATTAGGATGTGAATACCCTCAAATTAAAGCTGAGAGTCCGCTCTTTAAGCCAATATTGTTTATATAACTGTATATTCAAAATGTTTTGGTAAACAGCTAAAATACCAAAACTTGTGTTACTGTCTGAATAATTCTGAACCTAACTGTATATTGCTTTACAAATGTTGGGAAACTGGAGAAAAATGAAATTTTTTACTTTGCACCATACGCAGCACATTTATTTATGGAAAAGACCTGTGGGGTGAAAATGCTCACCACACCCCTTAATAAATGCCTTGAGGGGTGTAGTTTCTAAAATGGGGTCACTTCTGGGGGGTTTCTTTTATTATTTTCCATCTGAGCCTCTGCAATTGTGAACAAATTCTGTGTAAATTGCCAAATTAGGCCTCAATTTCGCATAGTACTCTCTCACTCCTGAGCCCTGTCAAATGTCCAGGCAAAAGATTAGGGCCCCATGTAGGGTGATTCTAAAACTGGGAAACACAGCATAATAATTAGAGAGCTGTCTTGTTATGGTGGCACAAACTGGGCACCACATATTGGCATATCTATTGAAAAATCCCATTTTCACTCTGCAGTATCGAGTGCACACTAATTTATGAAAAACACCTGCAGGGTTAACATAGTTAACCTTGAGGGGTGTAGTTTCCAAAATGGGGGTCTATTTTGGGGGGTTTCCACTGTTTTGGTCCCACAGGGGTTTTGAAAATGCTACATAGCGACCAGAAACCAATCCAGCAAAATATGTACTCCGAAAGCCAAATGGCTCTCCTTCCCTTCTGAGCCCTGCCGTGTGCCCAAAAATGAGTTTAGAACCACATATAGGGTATTGCCATACTCGGAAGAAATTGCTTAACAAATGTTGGGGTTCTTTTTCTGCTTTATTTTTTCAGAAAATGAAAAATGTTGCGCTAAAGCTACGTCTTATTGGAAAAATAATTTCATTTTTATTTTCACTGCCCAATTCACATGAAATCTATGAAATAGCTGTGGGGTCAAAATGCTCACAACACCCATAGATTAATTCCTCAAGGGCTGTAGTATCCCAAAATGGAGTCCCTTTTGGGTAGTTTCCACTGTACTGGTACCTTAGGAGCTTTGCAAAAGCAACATGGTGTCAAGAAACCAATCCACCAAAATCTGTGCTCCAAAAGCCAAATTCCGCTACTTCTCTTCTGTTCCTTGCCATGTGCCCAAACAGCAGTTTATGACCACATATGGGGTATTTCCATACTCCAGAGAAGTTGCTTTACAAATGTTGGGGTTCCTTTTTTCCTTTATTTGTTTAGAAAATTAAACATTTTGAGCTAAAGCTACATCTTATTGAAGAAAAAGGATTGTTTTTATTTTCAATTCCCAATTATAATAAATTCTATGAAACACCTGTGGGGTCAAAATGATCACTACACACATAGATAAATTCTTCAAGGGGTGTAGTTTCCAAAATGGGGTCACTTTTTTGGCGTTTTCATTGTTTTGTCCCCTCAGGGGCTCTGCAAATGTTACATGGCCTCCACAAACCATTCCTGCTAAATTTGAGCTCCAAAAGCCAAATGGCGCTCTTTCCCTTCTCAGCCCTGCCGTGTGTCCAAACAGCTGTTTATTGCCACATATGGGGTACTGTTTTACTCGGGAGAAATTGCTTTATAAATTTTGTGGTGCTTTTTCTCCTTTAGTCCTTGTGGAAATGAGAATAAATTAGCTAAACCTACATTTTATTTGAAAGAATGTAGATTTTAATTTTCATGGCCTAATTCCAAAACTTTCTGCAAAAAAACTGTCCAGTTAAAATGCTTACTATACCCCTAAATAAATTCCTCGAGGGGTGTAGTTTCCCAACTGCGGTCACGTTTGGGTGTTTTCCACTGTTTTGGTACCACAAGAGCTCTTCAAAGCTGACATGGTGCCTAAAATATATTCTAATAGAAAAGATTGTCCAAAATCCACTAGGTGCTCCTTTGCTTCTGAGGCCTGTGCTTCAGTCCTTGTCCACACTAGAGCCACACTAGTGAAGTTTTTAAAATGGGGTGACTTTTTGGAGGTTTCTAATATATAAGGCCCTAAAAGCCACTTCACAACTGAACTGGCTCCTGTAAAAATAGCCTTTTGAAATTTTCTTAAAAATTTGAGAAATTGCTGCTAAAGTTCTAAGCCTTGTAACGTCATAGAAAAATAAAAGAATGATCAAAAAACGATGTCAATCGAATGTAGATGTTATGGGGGATGTTAATTATCGACTATTTTGTGTGGTATAACTGCCTGCCATACAAGCAGATACATTTAAATTTAGAGAAATGCTAATTTTTGCAATTTTTCGCAAAATTTTGGTGTTCTTCACATTTAAATACTGAATGTAGCGAGCAAATTTTGCCAATAACATTTAGGCCTCATTCACACGGCAGGGTTTCCCGGCCGGGTGCCGGCCTTTCATAAATCGGCCGGCACCCGGCTGCATTAGGAATAATAGACCCCTAATGGGGCTATTCACAAAATAGGACATGCTCTATCTTCGCCCGGGTACCCGGCCGCCCGGCTCCCATAGAAGTCTATGGGGCCGGGTAATACACGGCCATCACCGGGATGTGTCCCGAGTGATGGCCGGGTTTTCCGGAGCTTGCGCTCTATCTCCTCCTCCTCACAGTGCAGAGTGCATGTGAGGAGGAGGAGTTGATGCCATTCTGACGAATGGCATCGCTGTACACTGTGTAGCAGGGCCGGGGTGTACAGCAGGTGGAAGGGAGCGCTGCGCTGGCTCCCTTCCCCTGCTTGAAAAGCACCCTGGCCCGGCGACACCTTCGATGGCGCCGCTAGCAGCTGCAGCTGCTGCTGCGGCTGCTGCTACTGTAGCGACGCCACTATAGCAGAGCGGGGAGGTATCTCCCCGCTCTGCTATGTGCTAGCCGCACTTTAGCTCCTTGAAGGAGCGGAATCCCCGTGTTTTCGGGGATTCCATTCCTGGACAGAGCGCTTGATGTCTCTGTCCATATCTGGGCAGTGACATCAGGGGAAACTCCTGAAGCGGAATCCCCGAACACATGGGGATTCCCCTTCAGGAGTTGCCGCTGATGTCACTGTCCGGATCTGCCCGGCCCGGCACGGATGCAAAACTTAATGCAAACCGGCCGGGCAAAATGGCCGATTTTACCGGCCGACACTCGGGCTCGGGAACGACCCGGTCGTGTGAATCCCGCCTAAGTCCAATGTGTCATGAGAAAACAATCTCAGAATCGCTTGGATAGGTTAAAGCATTCCAAAGTTATTACCACATAAACTGAAACATGTCAGATTTGAAAAATGAGGCTCTGTCAGGAAGGTCAAAAGTGGCTAAAGAGGTAAGGGGTTAAAGCCACTTTAGAACTGAATTGTTCCCTAGAAAAATAGGTTTTCTTGAACGGTAAAAAATGACTGCTAAACTTGTAAGCCACCTATTGTCCTAAAAAAATAAAAAGGATTGTGGAAATTTTAATTGATATCTATTTTGTGTGGTATTACTATCTGCCTCACAAGCAGAGAAAATCAAATGTTGAAAAATGCTAATTTTTCTAAATAGTCAATACATTTTGGTATTTTTCACAAATAAACACTGAACGTATCGACCGAAATTTATCACTAATATAAAGCAAAATGTGTTGAGAGAAAACAATCTCAGAATCGCTTGGATAAGTAAAAGCATTACAAAGTTCTAACCATATAAAGTGACACGTCAGATTGGAAAAATGTGGCTCTGTCAGTAAGGTGAAAACTGGCTGCTGCGGCGACAAGGGGTTAAATGTTGTAGCTATTTATTTTGGGGACTGTTGGTTTGAGTTTATCAAACTGTTGGGCATAAACCTTATGGCTCATGCATATAAGTGTGTATATTTTGACCTGTAATATGAATTGCAATACGGAACCATATTGCACACCATATTGCAGCTCCTAGGGTATGTTCCCACGGCCTATTTTCAGCCATTTTTCAGGCCGTAAACGTCCTGAAAATATCTTAATATACGGAAGCTGAATGCTTCCAAACATCTGCCCATTGATTTCAATGGGAAAAATGGCGTCTCGTTCCGACGGGGCGTTTTTTTACGCGAACGTTTGAAAAAATATTGTGTAAAAAAAAAACATGTAAAAGGAAGTGCATGTCACTTCTTTTTTTTTAAATTTTAATTCATATTTTATTTCAATTTTATAATACAGAGAAAAATAAGCTTATTGTACATGTAGTAAAACATCTGCTTTTGCACTACAAATTAACAGGGTTTTATATAAGTGCACTTTTATACATAACATACGTCATATATTACAGAGATGATTGCACATGAGTAAAAGAAAAGTCAAAATGCAAAACAGGAGGGACAAAGAACAAGAAGGGGGGGAGTAAAAGGAAGAGTATGAGACAAAAAAGAGAGACGTTGACACCGATCCACATAGAATATGAAATATCCACTATCCACCAGCTGCCAAAACTGTCTCCAGTCACCTAGGAAAGCGATGTGTTACGTAGGACCCATGCTGTAGCATATTTAAGCCATGGTGACAAAGTAGAAAAATGTTTGTCATGTGATCTACTTGTCCAGCTAGACAGTTCCTCGAATCTAGAGATCTCGTTTAGCTTAGCATGCCAGTGTTGTACAATGGGAGGTTGAGTTTGTAACCAATGAAGCGGTATTAAAGTCTTGGCTGCCGCAATAAGATGGGTGATTAAGTTGTACTTGGAGGGGTAATAAAAATTACTTGGTCTGGATAGTACTAACATGTCCACCGTTAGGTCAAAGATTGAGTCAGAAATACTACGTATAGCCTATATGATGTGTTTCGAAAAAGGTGAAATGTGAGGGCAACTCAACCATATGTGAGGGTGTGACCCAATATCACTCTTACATCTTCAGCAGAGATTAGAAGTGGAGATGTTGCATTTAAACAGGAACTCCGGGGGTTCTGTACCATCTAGTTAACAGTTTGTAATGGTTCTCTTGTTAGACACACAGACGTTGAAAATCCATGTGCATGAGATAAAATAAATTTGGTCTCAGAATAAGATTAGATGACATTTAATTATCTTTCCCATGCCAATAAGAAGCCTGGTTTCTCAGCTGGAGGAACAACAAGAAAGCCATGATACAAGTTCGAAATTTTCATTGAAACTGTAGATTTAGTTACAACTATCTTCTCAAAATCTCTAAGTGGCCTGCTAACTGTATGTGACTTCAAAAAAAGGGAGCAATACCTTTTAAAATGTTGATAATGGAGAAATGTAGGGTTCAGGGAAGGGACTATCTGTTTAAAAGAAGATTCAGCTGGAACCACGTATGATACAACAAGTCTTGTATAGATATGTTATTCAAAGTATTCTATAATGAGACGAGAGGAGTGACCGGAGAACCAATATATCGAGGGATGAGACCTGCTCGGGAGATTGGGGATGGAGAGGGAGTAAGATCAGAATGTGTTGTGTGCCAGGTCTCGCAAACTCCTCTCAGTAAGGGTATGTTCACACAACCTATTTTCAGACGTAGTTCAGGCGTTTTACGCCTCGAATTACGCCTGAAATGACGGCTCCAATACATCTGCAAACATCTGCCCATTGCTTGCAATGGATCTTACGATGTTCTGTTCAGACGACGTGCAATTTTACACGTCGCTGTCAAAAGACGGCGCGTAAAATTACGCCAGCGTCAAAGAGGTGCAGGACACTCCTTGGGACGTTTTTGTAGCCGTTTTTCATTGACTCCAATGAAGAACAGCTCCAATTACGTCTGTAAAAGACGCCGTGAAAAACGCAAGTACATGCAAAAACGTCTGAAATTCAGGAGCTGTTTTTGCCTGAAAACAGCTCCGTAATTTCAGACGTATTTTGCGTGTGAACATACCCTAAGGGATTAAGAAGTTTATATGTTTTTGGATTTGGAAGCCAAAGGTCAGATGTAAAAGCCCATAGGGCCCATAGACTTCTATTGGCCACAGGTACCTTCCCGTTTGTGTACGGGAAGGTGCCCGGGCCGTTGAAAAATACAGAACATGTCCTATTTCAGGCCGTAATTATGGCAAGGGCAGGCCCATAGAAGTCTATGGGGCTCCCGTAATTACGGGTGGCTACGTGTGTGCACCCGTAATTACGGGAGCGTTGCTAGGCGACGTCAGAGGATTTCAATTTTTGAATAAAGAAAAGCAGAGAAAATGGCATCTGAGCGATCATGTCACATAATTTCCAGCCCCCCTTTTTTTACGGCTCCGTAAATACAGGTGGAATACGGATGACAACGGACCTACGTAACGTATTTACGGGTTTAAAACGTGTGACAATGAACCCGTATTTACGGCCAGTAATTACGGGAGGGAAAAAATATGGTTGTGTGCATGGGGCCTCAGTTCCCGGACTCTTTCCTGGAGGGAAGCTATTAACAATTTTCTGAAGTTCAGAAAGGGAGACCGGTGTCAGCAAACTAGAGGCTGTATCCTCGTCTATGGTTGGTAAATTGAAGGAGTTGAAGAAAGAGGTCACTGAGTCTCTTCTATCCATCAGGGCATCTAAGGTTTCGGACTGTTGTAGGTTATAGAGTTTAGAATAAAATGCTTGGAAGGCCCGTGCTATATCTTTAGTGGAGGATTGCATAATACCAATTTCATTTTTGATCGCATTAATGTGAATTTTGGATCTGGCATTCTTTATGAGTGATTACATAAATTGACCCCCTTTGTTGCCAGGAGCATAAACCTTATGTTGAAAATAAAGGTGGTGTTTTGCCGACCTAGCATTAAGTAGTGCTCGTAGTTGTTCCCTCAGAGAAATAAGATAGTTTTGAACCAAAATTGTAATAGAGTATTTATGCCCACCTTCCAAAGCAGCTATCTGTGATAGGGAGTCAAATTCCTTTTGTTTGCTCTTCTTAACCCTAGAACCAAGTGCAATCAAAAAGGCCTTATGGGACTCCCAAACAACTGGGTGATTATTGTTGTCGATAGTATTAAATAAAAAAAACTCTTGCAAATATTTTCTCAGAAATGTACAATGTTTCCAGCAAAGATTCATTTAAACACCATCTCCATTCCCTCACTGGTAATGAAGTCAGAGTAAGGTAAGTATATACAGGGGCATGATCGGATATTGTGACATTCCCAACTTTGGGATATGCAACGTGGGGTAGGAGTGTCTCTGACATAAAAATATAGTCCAATCTCTGGAATGATTTATGTACGGGGGAGAAGTAGGAAAATCCAACTGTAGCTGGGTTATGATGCCTCCAGATGTCTACAAGATGAAGGTCTTGTAGTACCGTGTACAACTTACGTATAGCCGCTTGTAAGGTACTAGACCTCTTTGATGAAGAGTCCAATAGTGGGTTTAAAGTTATGTTTAGGTCTCCACCTAGGATTATGGGGCCTTCCGTGACCAGCTTGAGGTGTTCCAGTATCTTTAGTAACCAGGCAACCTGGTTAACATTAGGCACATAGATATTTACTAGCGTATACATTACAGATGCTTTAGTACCCCTCAGGAAAAGGGCACGACCTTCTGAGTAAGCATACTGTTGAGTGAGCTTGAAAGGAACAGATCTGTGTATGGCAGTGCTAACACCTTTAGAAGCTGAATGTGAGTGACAGCTATGAAACCATTGTGAGAAGTAGTTAATAGGGAGGTTTGCAATTTTGTTGGACTTGAAATTTGTTTCTTGGAGAAAGCAAAATAACATGGTGTGTTTTTTCAGGTGAATATAAACCTTTAACATTGAATGACGAAATTACTATTTCAGCCCTCAAATCAGACTACGTAAGTACTGAAGTCTTGTCTCCCTTTCAAATAATAATAGGGAGAGGGGGGGTGATAGGGTGGGTTTCGGTATCTGGGAATGAGAAAGAAACAAAAAAGAGGGGGGGTATTTACAAATTTGAGAACAGAAACAATCAAAAGATAAGTGTATGACAGCAAAGCCTGCCTGAAAGCAATGCTGCACTTTGCAGGGAAATCGCCCACTAATCAATTCAGTGTTGAGCCCCCCTCTATCGTAGCAAAGGGGAACCCAGGTAAATCACAAGGTAGTGGAGTGTGTGGGGTAGTTGGGGGTCAGAGATGGGATTCTGATCGAGTAGGTGCATCGATGGACAACACTCTAATGAAAATTTAACAGAAAACTTCAAAGCATATTTTAACATTTGCATGGAAACAGAAATAAACAATATCAACGACCCTCTAACTGAACAAGAAGACCTTATAGAATCAGCCTGAAGGTCACTGGAAACAAACTATAAACTGTCAATTTACATTTGTGACAGAAAGAAACCAGTTTCCAAGCAACTCACGATAAGTGTTCAGCAAAAAGTCCATGATCCATCTTCAGGTGAGTAGAGATGGTTCCCTGGATGAAGACTTCTTTTTTTTTTGGGGACTTTGGCTTACGCACAACAGTAGATGCGAATTTCGGGAGAGGTGGTAGGGGACCCATGTCTTGAATCGGCATCCATGATTCCACTTCTACCGACGCCATTCCCAGTATAGATCAGATGGAGTATGAATTGTCTTTATTCTGCCTTCATGTAGGATGGCAAGGCCAAAAGAAAAGAGCCAGGAATATTGAGGGAACGTAAAGTCTCCAGTAACGGCTTCAATTGGCACCTCCTAGCTGGGGTCGTAGGAGCCAAATCTTGGTAGAATGAAAGCTCTGCGTCCTTGTAAAGAAACGAGCGCCTCTTTCTTGCTGCTGAGAGTATGGCGGCTGTGTCCACATATGAGAGGCCACATATATCATCGTGGGCTTGCTTGTTCGGATTGGGTGACTGTTGCCGCCCTATCGGGACCCTTCTGTTGTGCTTCCGCTGCCCATGTCCCTGGTAAGCCTTTAATATGTACATTTCACCTCCTACTTCTATTTTCCTGATCCTCTATCAGGATGAGGGCTCTGTTGATATGCACTGTCTGCCTAGAGCAGGGGTCTCAAACTCGGCAGGGTAAGTGGGTTGCATATAGAAAAAATCGGAAGTTGACGGCCCGCATTACTTTCAAATTTGATACAATACAAAATTTTTGCTAATAAATTACTTATTTGAACTACTATAACACTATATTACTATAATAATAATACTACATTACTATAAAATTAATACTATATTACTATAATAATACCGCTAGGTTTAAAATTTTTAATATTTCTCCACGTGCTTATTTCAACAATCCAGTTTTCCAATTTAAGTGTCGCTAAATGCAGTCCGGCGGCTCAGTTGGCAGACACACATGTCAAGATTGGGCAGCGCCTTTTTAGATAGTGCCACAGTGCCCTCTGTAGATGCTGCCTCAGTGCCCTCTGTGGATGCTGCCTCAGTGCCCTCTGTGGATGCTGCCGCAGTGCCCTCTGTGGATGCTGCCGCAGTGCCCTCTGTGGATGCTGCAGCAGTGACCTCTGTGGATGCTGCCGCAGTGCCCTCTGTGGATGCTGCCGCAGTGCCCTCTGTGGATGCTGCCGCTGTGCCCTCTGTGGATGCTGCCGCAGTGCCGTCTGTGGATGCTGCCGCAGTGCCCTCTGTGGATGCTGCAGCAGTGACCTCTGTGGATGCTGCCGCAGTGCCCTCTGTGGATGCTGCCGCAGTGCCCTCTGTGGATGCTGCCAGTGCCCTCTGTGGATGCTGCCGCAGTGCCCTCTGTGGATGCTGCCGCAGTGCCCTCTGTGGATGCTGCTGCTGTGCCCTCTGTGGTTGTGGCCGCAGTGCCTTCTGTGGATGCTGCCGCAGAGTCCTCTGTAGATGCTGCCACAGTGCCCTCGGTAGATACTGCCGTGCCCTCTGTAGATGCTGCCGCAGTGCCCTCTGTGGATGCTGTCGCAGTGCCCTCTGTAGATAATGCAACACACCCCTAAATAATGCCACAGTGCCCTCTGTTGATAATGCCACAGTGCCCTCTGTAGATAATACAACACACCCCTAGATATTGCCACAGTGTCCTCTGTAGATGCTGCCAGTGTCCTCTGTAGATGCTGCCGCAGTTCCCTCTGTAGATGCTGCCAGTGCCCTCTGTAAATGCTGCCACAGTGCCCTCCGTAGATGCTGCCACAGTGCCCTCCGTAGATGCTGCCACAGTGCCCTCCGTAGATGCTGCCAGTGCCCTCCGCAGATGCTGCCACAGTGCCCTCCGCAGATGCTGCCACAGTGCCCTCCGCAGATGCCGCCACAGTGATGTCAGGGGCTTGCCCAGAGCTGGAGTCCCGGAGCAGAGGAGCTTCTAGCACTCCTGGGATTCCAGCTCTGCTCCTGACATCACTGTTTATATATGGACAGTGTGTCAGGGTCTTCCCCACAGCTGGAGTCCCAGGCAGAGCGCTAGTAGGCTCTTCCTGGGACTCAAGCTGTGGTCCTGACATCACTGGGACTCCTGCTCTGGGGAAGCCCCTGACATCCTTGTCGATGTATGGACAGTGATGTCAGGGAATTCCACAGAGTCCCGGAGCAGAGCCGATACTAGCGCTCTGCTCGGCACTCCGCTCTTGGGAAGATCGGAAGATCCTGACACACTATCCATATATGGACAGCTATGTTGGGGAATTCCACAGAGTCCCGGAGCAGAGCCTGTACTAGCGCTCTGCTCGGGACTCCACTCTGGGGAAGACCCTGACACACTGTCCATATATGGGTAGCGATGTCAGGGAATTCCACAGAGTCCCGGAGCATAGCCTCTACTAGCGCTCTGCTCGGGACTCCGCTCTGGGGAAAACCCTGACACACTATCCATATATGGACAGCGATGTCAGGGAATTCCACAGAGTCCCGGAGCAGAGCCGATACTAGCGCTCTGATTGGGACTCCGGCTCTGGGGAAGCCCCAGACATCGCTGTTCATATGTGGACAGCGATGTCAGGGAATTCCAAAGTCTCGGAGCAGAGCCGATACTAGCGGCTCTGTCTCCCGCGGGCCACAGATGACAGCCCCAGGGGCCGAATGCGGCCCGCGTGCTTGAGACCCCTGGTCTAGAGGCTGTAGACGCAAGCACTTTGGAGCATTCCACTAAGCTAGTATAGGTCGACTCCAACTCTTCCACTTTACGGCCAATCTGCTGAACCTACGTTTTGAGGTCCGCTAACTCGGTCATAAACGGGCGCAGTGCTTGCAATAGCGCTTCACAAAGAAAGCCTTTAGAGATCGGGGCGAGTGCGGTTTGTTGCCCGTCAGTCACGCTATCGAGGTCTGACTCCATTGCCATCTTGGAGGATCTCGTGGGTGAAGGAGAATTTCCTTTCTTCAATTATTTAGGGAGATCTGATTGATTTTTTCCCGGTCTGGGGGTGTCTGGCGGATCACTGGACTTCTACTTGGTAGACTTGACCATTATATTGCTTTGAAGGGTGCTAAAAAAGCGGTCCAATCGTACCTAGTGAAGGAGCCACAGGCCTAAGCGTCCATCACAGTTATCGGTCAGGCTCTGCCCCCGTGTGTGTCACTTCTTGAGCAGTTTATGGAGCAGTTTTTCATTGGGTCAATAGAAAAACAGCTCCAAAACCGGCCGCAAAAAAACGCATTAAAAAAACGCTTGATACTTAAAAAAGGCTGAAATGCAGAGGCTGCTTTCCCTTGAAAACAGCTCCGTATTTTACAGCCGTTTTTAGTCTAGCGTGTGAACATACCATTAGTCTCGTGTGTCATTCCATTTCTCGGACCAAGTTTTCCTCTAGAAGCGGCTCAGTATGATATATGACATTTGTTGGAGCATGCAGTGATGTTTTATGCAGACTACACAGAAAAACCTTTGTATACCACCATATTTTGATATAGTGATATGAATGGCACCATTGCAGTGAATTAGCTCAGTATATGGGATATGATATGGCTCCCAAATACGCTTGTGTGCATGAACCCTAAGTGTGAGTTCACACAGAGTTTTATGCAGGAGGAAAATCTGACTCAAAATTCCATTTGGACTATTGAGGCAGATTTTCCTCTGCCGTTGCAGCGTTTTTCGCCTGCAGCCATTGAGCGCCGCGGGCATAAAACACCGCAAAATACGCTTTTTCTGCCTCCCATTGATGTCAATGGGAGGTCAGAGGCGTAAATGCCCGAAGATAGGGCATATCCCTTATTTTTCACGCGAGCCGATTTTTCCGCTCGTGGGAAAAACGCCTCCGCCTCCCATTGAAATCAATGGGAGGCATTTTCGACCATTTTTTGCCGCGTTTTGCAGCGCGGTTTCCGCGTCAAAAAACTCAGTGTGAATTCCCCCTTATGGTGACAATCTAATGTTTATCGGAAAGTTCAACTCCCCCATGTCTCACATGTCACATGGGGGTTTGATGGCAACCACTTTAATTTACATTTTCATCACACTTCTATTATTATATTTGCATTTCACTCCTGCTTCGTATGTTTGAGCATTTGCATTTTGTTCAAGCGCACCAACAAAAGTGAATACATTATAGTTGCATACGTTGAAAAATCAATATCGTGAAGCTTATTAACCGCTATTTGGTCCATAAGAAGGCAAAAACAATGACTGCTGGGTGATCGTTGACAATTTTGCCTTGAGAGTTTTGGAGTACATTTTTCTTGATACTAAAACGGTAGACAGATGAGACTCTGCGTCAAATCATCCTCATAAATCCTTATACTGGTTCAATTTGATCTTCAGAAACAAAGGAAGTTTGTGTGTTCAGGATTTATTGTGGAAAACCGTACAGGAGATTGGCGCAACAAAAGTGTGTAACACACGCTGCATTGTTCGCCTGACCTTGCTTAGTTCCAGAAATACTTGCACCAAACATAGCGGCTTAAAGGAAATATCTCATCTTACAATATACAATAGAGTGTTTAATGAAAACATTCACAGTAGGTTTATATTAATGTGTAATTGTTTAGAAGTAGCAGTGATCTTAACTTTCCACTCCACTCAAAGATGAAGTGATCTGTATTTCTTTACTATAATGTGTCATTTACCCTATTAATGCGAGGCAGATCAGGTTAAATAGCAACGTTTCACCAGTCACACAAGATCAGATTATGTAGAGATATACTGTATGCAATTCATGGCCAATTCAAAATTTATTAACTGGAAATGTATACATTGTCATGCATACAACATACCAGATTTATTAAGGGATTTTTATCAGACGGAAAAAAGTTTGGGCACGCGAATCTCATGCAAAAAAAAAAGCAGCTACTTACTTTAACTTTACACCACTTTCCTAAAAAGTGTGTGGTTTAGATGGAGGGTTAGGGTATGTTCACACGCTTAATAAAAAACGTCTGAAAATACAGAGCTGTTTTCAAGGGAAAATAGCTCCTGATTTTCAGACGTTTTTCGCTGCGTTTTTGGAGCTGTTTTCAATAGAGTCTATGGAAAACGGCTCCAAAAACGTCCCAAGAAGTGTCCTGCCCTTCTTTTGACGAGCCGTCATTTTACGCCCCGTATTTTGACAGCGACGCGTAAAATAAAGGCTCGTGGGAACAGAACATCGTAAATCCCATTGAAAGCAATGGGAAGATGTTTGTAGGCGTAATGGAGCCTTCTTTTCAGGCGCAATTTGAGGCGTAAAATGCCCGAATTACTCCTGAAAACACTGCGTGTGAACATACCCTTAGGGTCCACCTACAGCTCAACAGATTTAGGCCTGATTTAGGCGAATGTTATGCAATGTTTTGTTATGCAAAAAACTGAGCGTCTTTCATGCATTTCAGTCCTGCGTATGTTTTTTTTTTTCCCCTTCATCATTTCTTTCGCAACTTGTGTGTGAAAAACACAGACAGATGTCTGCGGTCTAGAGTATTTAGAACACGTTATCAGTGTAGCTATAAGGGTTTGTTCACACAGCTTATTTTCAGCTAGTTTCCGGCCGTAAAAGCCCCGAAAAATTGCTAAAAATGTGTGGGCTGAACGCATCAAAACATCTGCCCATTGGTTTTAATGGGAAAAAAGGCGTTCGGTTCCCACGGGGCATTTTTTTATGCGGCCGTTTTTAAAAACTAAAATAACGCCCCGTAAAAATGAAGTGCAATTCACTTCTTGAGCCGTTTTTCACTGGGTCAATAGAAAAACAGCTCCAAAAACGCATGAAAAAACTACTGTAAATTCCCTTGACAACAGCTCCGTATTTTACAGCCGTTTTTTCTGTTACGACAGGGCGTTTTTCTTACGCGATCGTTTTTCAAAACGGGCACGAAAAAAGTGCATGTCACTTCTTGAGCCGTTTTTGAAGCAGTTTTTCATTGACTCTATAGAAAAACAGGTCCAAAAGCGGGCGCAAAAAACGTGAGTTTGAATAAAAAACGTCTGAAAATTAGGAGCTGTTTTCCCTTGAAAACAGCTCCATATTTTCAGACGTTTTTTGCTAAGCGTGTGTACATAGACCTAGTGAAATCCACAAGATTTCACGGCTCTTACACGGTTTGCTGCTGGGGGGGGGGTGTGTGCGGGGGATACGGGAGCACCGCCTGGCATGCAAGGAGCCCCTTGCCCAAAGAGTAGGGTAATTTGCATAATGGCTGCGCCACATGGGAAACATTTGTCACCATTTTTTGTTTTTTAAATAAGTTACATTTTTCTGGGCATAACAATTTTAAAATAAAATAGTGTGAATATGGTGCTAGGTACTTTCCCTCCAAAGTACGAATGACCTGACAGGAAGGCACTCCAGTAGCCAAAGACGTATCTGATTACTTAAGGGTATGTTCACACGAGGTCATTACGTCCGTAATTGACGGACGTATTTCGGCCGCAAGTACCGGACCGAACACACTGCAGGGAGCCGGGCTCCTAGCATCATACTTAGGTACGACGCCAGGAGTCCCTGCCTCTCCGTGGAACTACTGTCCCGTACTGAAAACATGATTACAGTACGGGACAGTTGTCTGGCAGCGAGGCAGGGACTCCTAGCGTCGTACATAAGTATGATGCTAGGAGCCCGGCTCCCTGCAGTGTGTTCGGTCCCGTACTTGCGGCCGAAATACGTCCGTCAATTACGGACGTAATGACCTCGTTTGAACATACCCTAATGCTCTAACTCAAGCCCTGGATCACAGCTCTAGCTGCGACACAGCCTGTTTGAAAGCTAATAGACAACCTATAAATATATGAAGGTACATGCTCTAGAATACTAACTAAATTCACCAGAAAAGAAAAAGGCACTAATCGAATATGAAACCAAAACCTAAAGCCATAGTCTCAAAAATGAAGATATCCATTGAACAGTACAAAAATAAGTTAATTAATCCATGTTGGAAAGAAACAGTTGACCACAACTGCAAGCATACAACATATACACAAAAGACGCATACAATGATAAAAACAAGGTGTGATAGAGCAGTGGAGGACACAGCAGGTCGCAATATCTACAGAGAGTACAAAGAGACTACAAATTGCACGTTTCACAATCCTTCTTCAGGGCGAGTGAAGGATTGCGAAACGTGTGTTGGAGGGTGCGGTTAGAGGACACGGCAGGAGGCTTGTCTGCAGTATGACCAATTCAGGTCTGTAACGCTTGTATTTTATGTTGTCATGCTTATAAATTTTGGACTAATATCATTCTTCCCCTACATGGGATTATATTTATATGGGATCATCAGCAATGTTTTTGGTTTTAGTTTTGGTTTTTGGTCTTACCTTTGATGTAGTTTGAAGTATTTACATTGCGTCTTGTGTATATGTTGTGTTTGCAGTTGTAGTCAACTGTTTCTTTCCAACATGGATTAATTAAGTAATTTTTGTACTGTTATTCAATGGATATCTTCATTTTTTAGACCTTGGCTTTAGGTTTTGGTTTCATGTTTGAAAGTGAAGCCTGAGTTAGAGCAGGTTGTAGTGGAAGCTGCATATATTTGCAGCTTTCACTACAGCCTGTGCGAAGGAAAAGGGGCCGATGGGGGAGGGGGGATGTGTTGGCAGAATGAAAAGAAAGGCGAAACTGTCATTTTGCTCCTGTCCCTGTGTGGTTGTAGATGACCCCAGGGGAAAGGGTAACATGAACTTTTCTTCATGTTATCAACCCCCATTATCAATCATAGTGCATACTTCCTCTTTGAATATTTAAAAAAAAAAAAAAAAATGTAATCATCCCGCTGAGCCTAATTTTATGGATGCCACGACCTAGATGTTTACCAGCTCCTGGTTCGCGGTATCAAATTAGTCACACCAAGTATTTGTACAAACTTTGATGTTTTTGGGTGGTGTATTTCACACTGTGCCTATCTTCTCTGTACCCAATCTTTGGTGTAAAACCGGCTGACCACATCTTTAGCGCACCCATTACACGCTAGTCATAGCGATAACGAATGTCACTAGAAAGGAATGACTAATCAATTTTCCGGAAATAAATGTATCGTGTACGGACTCAATACAAAGTCTATGAGCCCGTACTCCGATAAATCGGCTTTCCGGAAAAAGCCGAACAGAAACTAAGCAGCTGAGCCCTCACGCGAGCACTTCAGCTGCTTCGTTCTAGCAATTGGTGGGGGTCTCTGTGCTCGGACCCCCGCCAATCCAAACTTCTGACATGTCACTATGACATGTCAGAAGTCTGTCGAACGTTTAGCTATACTGTAAGTTTAGCGAATTGCGATTGATAAGGCTGTGTTTGCACTTTGCGGTCAATTAGTCTTTTTTTTGGGGCAATTGTACAGCTTTCTTTTCTCCAAAAAATAGCTGCAAAAATGCCGAGTATACTTTGTTTGCATAAAGGGTCTGTTTGAGAACTAATTTTTGACAAACTTCGTGTCATAGTGACATTTCATAAGTTTGGATTGGTGGGGGTCCGAGCACTGAGACCCCACCAATCACTAGAACGAAGCAGCAGAAGTGCTCGTGTGAGCGCTCAGTCGCTTCGTGTCTGTTCGTTTTTTCCAGAAAGCCAATGTATTGGAGTACGGGCTCATAGACTTTGTATTGAGTCAGTACACGGATACATTTATTTCCGGAAAAAAACGAACCGACACGAAGCGGCTGAGCGCTCACACAAGCGCTTCGTTCTAGCGATTGGTGGAGGTCTCAGTGCTCGGACCCCCCACCAATCCAAACTTCTGACATGTCACTATGACATGTCAGAAGTTTGTCAAACGTTTAGCTACACTTTTAAGTCACAATGTTGAATTTTCATGCAATTTTTTGCTTATAATCACGGTTTGATTCAAAGTCGGTGAAGAGGGTGTGTATAAATTAAGTTGTATTTTTATACACATTATGATATCCTTTCTCAAAAAATGTAGATTTTGGTAGCATAGTAGGAGTTTGCAGTATATATTTAACACCGTTGTGGATGACATTAAAAAAGAGCCCATTCAATATTTTGCTGTTTATGAGATCACAAGCTCTTGTTGATGTATGTGGTATATATGAGCTTTGCACACATTGGTCTATTATATTATTTTTGTGTGTAGACCTCTGCTTGTGTGCGAGTTTTAGGCGCAAATGTTATGACTTTTTAAATCATTCATGTCTCTCACAAAGTTACGTGAAGGTGGACATGGCTGTTAAAATTATGTCAAGACAACTGCAATGGTCAGGTTGTATGCTTTCAGAAAATATATAGGGTTTGGGGTGCACTCACTTTTCAAGGTATGTATTTCCTGTATTTTATAGTTGGTTACCTTTTTATTTCCAGCAGAAAACTAGATTCTTGGTCTGTTCAAATCTGGTGATTTTATGAATACTTGTGCATGTAAACATAGGCATAAATGGTATGTATAAACTCTGCACATACTAGAGTATGTTTACTTGGCTTATTTTTGGGCCGCAAACGACTGAAAAATCTGAAGCAGAACGCCTCCAACCATCTGCCCATTGATTTCAATGGGAAAAACTGCGTTCTGTTCAGACAGGCAGCTTTTTTACATGGCCGTTTTGAAAAATGGCCGCATAATAAAACGGCCGCGAAAAAGAAGTGCATGTCACTTCTTGAGATGTTTTTGGAGCCATTTTTCATAGACTATAGAAAAACAGCTCCAAAAACAGCAGTGAAAAATGTGAGCTGCTTAAAAAACGACTGAAAATCAGGGGCTGTTTTCCCTTGAAAATAGCTCCGTATTTTCAGAAGTTTTTTAGTAAGCGTGTGCGGATAGCCTTGAACTGAAATTTTTAAGACTTGTAGTGCATCTAAATTTACCCGCTTGGGTCACACTTTTACAAATATAAATTTTTATGCATTTTTTTTTTTTAATTAAAATTGCATGACTGTGCTGGATTGTATAAAATTCTGTATGGCATTTTGACAGTGTGGCAGGTGTCTACCCTCATAAAATATAAAGGTATGGGGTCGTAATATGATTTTTTAAATTTGTAATTTAGTTTTTATTTGTACATGTCAAAAGAGTGAAAATTGTCCTGGCTACCAGAGGTGCAATATGTCCAAAAGATTGATGCTAGGACAATTTTGTCTTATCCCCACTGTAGGAGTGAAAAAGTATTATTCTATTTTGCACACTCTGACTTACAATTGTGCACATATTGCAATGCAGTGTATACATAAAAATAATACGTTAGAATTATACGAAATGCCATATATATCTTCTGCTTTAGCCCAGAAATGTAGTCCTCTGCAAAATCCACACAAAAGTATCGCCATCATTGTGAGATTATTTTCATCTTTTTTTGTTCCAACAAAACAAAAATATTAAACTAATAAAAATGAGTATGTTAAAATAAAAACACAATTAACTAAAATAAATAAGTAATATTTTTACAATCCAGGTAATCTGTGACAGTCAACGAAATCTGAGTCTTGCACACATGAGTTTGTAGTAAATACACTTTATATGTACAGTCTCTGAAAACATATTTCTGGTTTACAGAGGATCAAATACATCTCGTGATTTTCAATGCATTCGTTGCTGTCCATTTACAATACCAAGTTTACACGCATTGAAGAGTCCACATTTTTTTTTTATATAAAGTTACAAATTTAAAATGTAACAAAAAATACTCAGACATTTTATTGTTTTGTATATCGGATGATAAATTATGTACCGGTTAACACCAGACCGCGTGGGGGTGCGTTCATAACCTTTAGTGTTAGATAATAAAACAAAACAATAAAAGAAAATTAACCCATTCAATCCTACAACGCACTGCGAAGCAGGCTGCTCAAGCATTACATTGGTTAAAGGACAAAGCATTAAAAGCTGCAAGTGGACTGTTGGAGCACTATACAGATGGAGCATGCGTATTTGATCAAATATACACGTATGGCTGCTTCCCTTAGTATGGAGAAAACGTCAAACTATTAGGTGCTCCACTTCTGAGTGGCTTGCTGCGTCATGAGAACAGCACCATAAATATCAAGCAAACATGCTCCATGTGAACAGTCCATAAACAGTCACAAGCTGCTCACTGCTCCCGTCTTTACAGCAGAAATTCTAATACACATATCAAACCAAGATTAACATAGGTGTGTAATATTTGTTACTTTTGTAGTATGTGTTTCAGCATTCTGAATATGGATAACAACAATTGAAAACTAAGCCTCCGTCACTACAGACCAAAACGTCATACAACAAACAATAATTATGAGGAATGTGCAAAAAGCAGCACTGCTGGAGATGTACAGACCACTTGATACAGAAATTAAGAGTGAAGTTTAAAGCTTAAGCCAGGCTACGAGACAATGGCAATTACTCAATTTACCCTGCAAATATTACAACTGTTGGTAATGGCGGGAAAAAAAAATGCAATTAAAATTGTAATTATGATAGAAAAGCGTGAAAGAAAGCATTAATTATAAGTTAGGTAGGTCCTTCAATAATTAGTCTTCAATCATGTGAATAAAACGCAGATTTTCAATGCACAGCTGCGGCGGTACATGTTGTTGCAATCATGTACCCTTTCTTAAAGGATGCTG
The DNA here is from genome assembly GCF_050947455.1 of Rhinoderma darwinii. Lineage (NCBI taxonomy): Eukaryota > Metazoa > Chordata > Amphibia > Anura > Rhinodermatidae > Rhinoderma > Rhinoderma darwinii. Next base: position 211,661,899 of record NC_134688.1, on the reverse strand, counting down.
TTCATAAGGCAGTGGATAACCAAAATCAAGATTCCAGTCGTTTTTAAATTAATAATATGAATAACAATAGTCTGTCATGCCATCGGTAAAATATACCATGTGTGGTGACGACAGCACTGTGCGTCTTAATGGGCTGTACACCGGATACTATCTGGATGGATCACCTAGCTTCTAGCATACTCATTACTCAACAACTGCGCACCCGGGTAAGGTTGGGGTAAAGATACAACTTCACAGGGAGTCTCTTTTTACCTCAATATTTAACTTTTTTACCGATGGCATTCAGAATAAAAATGTACCTGCGCGTCAGTGTCATAAAAAATAATAACATTACACTATACATCTGATTGACAGCAACTCTCGGAACAAGCCTTACAGTGTATAAAAATAGCTACGTAAAAAAATTTACATAAAAGGCAAACAAAACAAATTTTCAGTGCAGACATTTACATAAAAAAATAACAGAACACAACATGGTAAGCTATCATCATGGCTGTTGGAACAGTTTTTCTTGATCCTTTTCAGGGATAATTTTCCTCATAATCCTGGGACAACTTGGTACAAATGTTTAATACTTTGACCATGAAAATTTGCAGTTCCATTGTATATATTCCATTAAGTACAATCCACATTCATGCTTCAAACTGCTCATCATGGTTTCCCTACAAACACAAAATAAGCATTAGCTAGATATTTAAGAAAAGACATCTGATCAATGAAGATTCTTCCCTTACATCAGTATAAAGATAAATCAGATGCAAGCACCAGCTATATGACTATATATGATGTCCTCTACTGCTGTGTAAAGACTCGTTTTATATCGGTTTACCAACATGGCTGCTTTTAAACTATGTTCAGATGATGGATTTTTCCATCCGAAAAATTTGTCACTGATATGCTCAAGAATCTCTGGCAGAAATCCATGACCCTTGGATTTCTGATGCAAATTTGCAGTTTCAACGGCAGCAGATCTGCGTACAGATTGGCCTTATTCAATGGGACTACCGGACGTGGTTTTCGCGTGTAAACTACGTCAAGAAGTCACATGTCATTTTTTTTCTGCGACGCGGTTTTCAATTTCGCGTGCTGAGAATTCCCCATTAACATCAATGAGATGTTTTTTGTAAGTGGATTTCATACGTATTTCAGCGGGGATAACGAAATATGCATAAAAATCTTCTGGTTGAAGATGGCCTTACAGATCCCATAAGTGGTTGTCACCAAACTTTTCCAGACCCATTAAATAACTGAGCTTAAACATTTCTCTTTCCAAAATGAATGCATAACCAATAGATTTGCCATGTAACTCTTGGAAAGGCGGGTGACAACACCTGTTGGGAGATGGAATGATGGTCAATTGGCTTTCCTAGAAACAAATATAACTAAAAGAGGGATGAACAGAATCTTAAGCATTAAACAGGAGTCAACATAAGTACCTATATTTACTGACATGTGCATTTGATTTTTTGTTTGGGGGTGGGAAATACCATGACAACTTCACTCTGCAAATGATTTGGTAATAGAGAGTAAAAATAACCAAAAAACAAACAAACAAACAAACAGTTAAACGTGTATTCTCAACGGAAACATTTATGGTATATCCACGTGATATGCCATAAATGTCTGAAAGATCCAAGTTTCAGCCCTGGATCCCAAACCTATCTCCAGAATTGGGTTACCTGAACCCACATCCAGACAGATAATGTAGGAGGAGGTGGCATGTAGAAATAAGTGAGAACACTTCTGTACAAATATACAATTTCATATTTCTCAGTTATTGTTGCTTTGGTTGACATTTTCAGTAGAGCCAGTATTCAGTATAATGTACTATAAATCAGTGACATCACAGACATTCATGTCAAATATTCATGAGGCACCGGCTGCTGATAAATTGATTGTCAGACTCATGAATTCTTCATTGTGGGTATGAACCAGGTGCAGTATAAGGAGAATTTGCAAATCATACAGATTCTCTTATGCAAAGTTTAAGCTGTGCTTTCCAAAAAAGGGAGTCGTATTTATGCGAGTATTGGATTACAGTCATCCCAGTAACGCTGCTTTGTGAAACATATTTTTACTTGTGAAAGGAAACAGATTTGGGAAAAGAGATTGATAAGTGGAACCTACCTTGAGTATTGTGTTAGTTATAGAATTCTTATGCTTCTGCTTTATGATTATTTTCTTCTAGCTTTTTGTTTTCTTCTGTATTACCAAGTTCTTTACCTACATGTTTTGATGCTGAGCTAAATAATATAAAAAATATGATCATTAGAATGAATATCAACTTGTAATGTTTAATGAAATATATATATTTTTTAAATCCACATATTTGGAAATGCATTGCAGGGAAAATGGTTAATCTTTCAACACTGTCCAGGGTACAATTACACGCTATATTCTTGAAATTACAGGCATAAAAGTAAGTTACGTAGTAGCAATTAAAATATTAAAGAGTACTTATCCTGAATGTGTAGGCTTCTTTCCAAAGGACCATATACACTATTGTCCCTCGGCAATGCATTAGGATTACAGCCAAGATATTCAGTAAAATATTTCCCCTTCGTTAAATTAATGTGGTTTCAGGAAAAATGGATTTACAGTTTATGAAGAATGAACACCCCAAATTGTTTAATACTCCACAATGATCGAGAAAGTTAGAAAATTGAAGGTATATTATTCTGTAAAGGGTAGGACTTGTATCACAGTAAGGAAAGTGACTAAAAAACGTAACATTTTCATCACTATGTCTGACTTTTGCCATAATATTTATTTAGAAAAGTAAGCAGGCAGCCCACTATGACACGCTCCTGCTGCACTGCATGATGGTTAGGGATAAGGTTACAACTTTATGCCTGTATAGATCTGTAGAAGCAAATGAGTCAAAAATTTCAAAAGCAAAACCATCACAAATAAGTCTTTTCTCTGAGGTTTTTTTGTTTGCTAGTCAGCAAGAACAACATGTCTGCTGTGAAAGATTAGTGATGTAGGATGTTATCACTTCAAGCTAAGAGAAGACACTTTGTTCTTTAACCCCTTCAGGACGCAGCCCTTTTTCAAATGTTCCCTTTTTTTTTCTCCCCACCTTTCAAAAGATATAATTTTTTTATTTTTCCGTCTATATCGCCATACGAGGGCTTGTTTTTTCCAGGGCAAGTTGTAATTTTTCATGGCACCATTTATTGTACCACATAATGTACTGGGAAGCTGAAAAAAAATTATTTGTGGGGTGAAATGGGCGAAAAACAGCGATTACGTCATTTTGGGGGGGTTTTGTTTTTACGGCTTCGATCAAAAAGGTACAAACGACATTCATCTTATTCTACAGGTTGATACGATTACAGGGGATACCAAATGTATATGTTTTGTTTTATGTTTTACCACTTTTAAAAAAATAAAACAATTTGCTAAATTAAAAAAAAACTTGTCACCGTATTCTGAGTCATAACTTTTTTATTTTTCCATCAATTTAGCGATGTGAGGGCTTAAGTTTTGCGGGGCGAGCTGTAGTTTTCACCGATACCATTTTGGGGTATATGCAACTTTTTGATTACTTTCTATTTCATTTTTTTTTCGCGCTAAGGTGACCAAAAAACAGCAATTTGAGTGTTTTATAGATATATTTTTTACAGCATTCACCAAGCGGGTTAAACAATGCTATATTAGGACTTTTACGGGCGCGGCAATAATAGTTATTTTTTCAACATTGGTTAAGGGGAAAAATGTGAAAAGGTTTTTGTTTTTTTTAACTTTTAATACTTTATTGTATTTGGAACATAACAAAAATCTTTATTTAACTGTTTTTTACTTTTTTTATTAGTCCCCCTAGGAGACTTGAAGCAGCGATCATTGGATCGCTTTGCATGATATACTGCAATACTAATATATTGCAGTATATTGTGATTCTGACAGTCTCCTTTGAAGCCCTGCCAGAGGCAGAGCTTCAAATGAGTACAAAGATGGCGGACCTGGGGGCTTTTGTTCGGCCCCCAGGCTGCCATAGCAACCGTTGTGACCGGCCGATCGTGCCGTGGTGGGGGGGGGGGGGGAATGCGATCGCGTGTTTGAGGGGGCGCCCCCCTGACACTAAGTGCCGCGGGCGGACTCAAAGTGAACTTTGAATCCGCTCATTGCAGGGAGGTGTGGGCTGCGTGTAACAGCCGTCACCTGCTGTGTATGGAGCGAGCTCAGCCTGTCAGCTCGCTCCATACTTCCCCTTAACCCTCTTCACGTACAGTTACGGGATTTTGCATGAAGGGGTTAAAAGAAGCACCTGCATGTAGTACACACTTGAACATTTAAAAGGTCCTGTTCACATCATACTTGAGCACACCGTTTGGCACTGGTAATTGCTCCATAGGGCTTCATTCACCCAACAAAGGCCCCAAAAAAGTGTCTTTATAAAATCAATTGGGCTGCTTCAGGTCGGTATACATTTTTTTTTAACTTTATAGGTTAATTGCATCGGCATACAGTAAAAAAACTTATCCTGCAAGGTATACAGTACTTTTACAATGGGAGTCAATGGGCGAGGCTGGAGCTGAACGTCGGGGTATCTATTTGCCACACATATCTGATAGAAGACTCAAACTTGATGTGAACAATGCCTAAACTGCAAATGAAGCAAGAGTCTACTCTTAAATTGGAAATCTACCTTATAGAGGAGCTCTGTCAGAAATCCAGCAAGTACTCTACCACGAACCCTTCATTAGTAATGTCGGGAACAAAGGGGGTTCAGTTTTCCTTTTGGAAATTCGGGGAAGGGAGCGTGTCACACTTAATTGACCATGAGAATGATACCGTTTGACATGACCTACTATGGTTTGCCTTTTCACCACCGCCAAATTATTACGATTATAACAATTACGGTGAATGAATCAGGGAATTACAATGTAGGTCAGAATAGGACTAGAACATATGTACTTATTGCTATTTGCTTGTAGAAATTATTGAGAAGATGTGACCCGACTCTAGAAGTTATCACTACATCTTGGATTGTAGGCTTTGTTGGTGTTGACAGTACTATAGTCATCACCAAACACTGGATCAGCAATGATCTATCCCCGGGAAAACAAAAGTATGAACATTATTTATTGGAGAATCTAGCATACGGTTTCTCTAACCATCTATGCAAGGAGTTCTGCCATTTTGAATACATGAACACTGGATAGGCCCTGCAGAAGCAACACTTGGTCTACCAAACTTCTTTTCAATTGCATTTCCAGATTATACAGCCAGAAAAATAAGGCGAGATAGATAACGTGTTGAGCATTTCTGGCTATCGTTTTCAATATTTGTTGAATGTTTAGGTAAGGGTAAACATGAAGGTGTCGCACTTTTCTATGCAAAAATAAAGGTTTATCCGGGTTCACTTCTAAATGCTGTAGTTCACTTAGTTTCCTGAAAAACATATACGTTCTTGTAATGTTAAACAAGACCTCTTTAAGCCTTTTATACAAATTGGCACGCTAGTTTGTCGTAGGTCATACCAGGACATTGGGTTTAGTTTCTTTTAAACCACAGCCATACTGTAGCTCTTGTCTAGACTTCCCTAGGAACAATATACAAGGCTATACACTATTACATGCATAACTATCAATTGTTATGATGAATCAGTGGTCAGAAGCTGGCTGCCTCTGCACACACTTTGCAGCTAAAACTTAATGTAACACATACTGATAATAAAGACAATATGACAGACAATGAATTATATGGGCTGGATGAAGTAAATGGAAAAAGGGGAAGCAGTTCTTTATTGTAGAATATACAGTAGATAAAAGTTTATATGTGCTATCTTTTCTGCTTTTCACTATTTTTTTGTATCTGAAGCTATTTTTTCTCATCAGTTTCTGAGCTGTGTATGAAACCAGTATGTGCCATTTGCATTTATACAGCAGATTATGTTGCAAAAAATAGAGACATAGTAAAACG